>NC_139331.1:12693125-13998750 GCF_056507025.1 Lutjanus erythropterus
CTGTCAGTGTAGGAAGTCAGATCTCAGAACTCATCCAATCCCAGGACTCAATAAGATAGCAAGAGACCAACTAGACACAGTGGGAGCAGTGGGAGCCCAGTCAAAGTTTTCACGCTTTTGCAGCAGCCAAAGTCAGATATTTGGAAAACTCAATCTCTAAATTCCAAAGGATATTTCTCAAAATCATAAAACTTTAATTGGTAAATATTTCACTTTTACTGCTGTGCAATTGTGCACAAAATAAGAAGTGTAAGAAGTTTTCTCACAAATCCGCATTTCTACCACAGGCACTTTAATTTACTTGATGCATTTTCACTGCAGGGACCAAGGTCTAAATGAAGTTCCAGGGATGTTACTTTATGCCCCAAAAATCCCTGCTCACTGGGTAGTACTGTCCAAAAGTACAGGAACTTTGGGGGTGGGGCTTACAGCACTCAACAGTGAGTACTCACAGCATGTTATTTCAGTCGCCATTTTTAAAAGTCTGTAGCTGCAAACCAGTTTTTGTTCACTGTGCTTTGACATATCAACATGGAGTTACAGAAGAAAACATACAACAGAGGGACCAATGATGACATCCAGGCCTCATTGAGCAGTCATGCTGAGGACGAAATCCAACGGGAAGTGGAAACAGCAACTTTTCGCTTTAAAGGCATCCCACCTTTTGCATAGACACATGCAAAAATTACTAATTTGCCCAATCTTTGTCTTTAGACTACAGTGGAAATGCAGACAACAATAGACTGGAGGAATTAGTTCCTTGAAAAGTAGTTAATGGGAGTAAAAGTTACAGTTACTTTGGGTGGAAATGCAGCTTAAGAAATTACAGTTTTCCTTTAGTTATGTTCATGTACCTACCTGTTGAGTATGTTTTTACTATATAAGGTTTGTGTTATGCTGGTTGAATAACAGAAACTTTCCTGTAGTTATCATGATATTTATAGATTATTTTCATCAGATTGAATTTTGTTTTGTCATTTAAGGGCACTGAATACATCTCTGGAATTAGCCTTCAGTGCTGCAACTGTGGCAAAATATAATTTGCAAGGAAGAGCTGCAAGACTGGTTCTGACTATCATCATTACCTTGGAATCTGAAAACACACAATATGACTGTACTTCACTCAACTTCCTTTTCCTCATCATCACCAATAAGGTTTCCTTAACTCTGATTCATTTTGGTCTGTTTGTATCATTTCTGTTTCACATATAGTATGTCTGTTTGCATTTCTGCCCCCTGTGCCAGTAAGTTTGTCATACGGGGTTACTCTTGTCATTTGTTGCCACTTGGGGACAAATTAGGAAATCTTGGTATGATACAACGGCTCTCCTCACTAATGCAAACACAACAAATTTATCATGTGTAAATGAGATTGTGTAGCACTTTGCTCAATCTGCATTTTTAACTGTGCAGCCCTAAACAGAGTAAATCCAAGCTATGATCATACCAGACATTATAGCACTGAAACAGGCTGTCAGGGTACTGAGGCTGGTAGGGCTCCTGGCTCTCAATGGTCCCAAACCACCAGGCATCATCAATCACTGACCGAAACCTGTCACCTATACACACACACACACACACACACACACACACACACACACACACACACACACACGTAGTTTAGATCTTTACAAGAAAACAACAGTTGAATTCATAATTTGAGCTAAAAAATATGGGTGACATATATTTGGTATTCTAGTCAAGTCAGACTACGAAGACTAAAAGTGGCTGACCTATAGCCCACTGCCTCTTTCTAGCGTTGTCAAACTGCTGCCGCAGTACCAGGAAGTCGATGACATCAGGCATGTCGTGGTATCTGAATCAAGACAAAAATGTACAAGTCAAAGGCAAGTAAAAGACTGCAACGAAGCAACAAAAGAATAAATAAAACAACTATATTAACAGTGCAAAATAGATGAAATGTATACAGTTTGGAGAAGCACTCTGCCATTCCCTTGAGTCATAGTCTTTCCTTTTGTAAAGTCAGTCAACTGGATTAAATGTTTTATGAGTACTGTCTTGTCTTGTGTCAAGATGAGAATTAATTTAGTGAAAGAAATGTTATATTTAAACTTAGCAGAGTGGAGAGGCACACAGAGTACTTAAGAGAACAGTTTCACACTCTGTGGACACTGAAAATCTCCATATTGGTGGGAAAAAAAGTGACAATGAGGGTAAAAAATGGACAGTTCGGTTAAAGGGATAGTTGGGATTATTTAAAGTGGGTTTGTATAAGGTACTTAGTGACTGAACCCGTCTACAGCAGTGCATTACTTAGCTTCTGTGCTGGTGCTCCTCTCTGCTTCTCCAAACTGGGGGCGTGCTGGCTACTGATAAGTACCTCATACAACCCCACTATAAGTAATCCAAACCCTTTAAGTACAGGATATGTCACACTGGGGCCCTTACTTCATTGAGAAGGATCCTCCGGTCAGTTTGCCTGTGTCAGGGTCCAGGAAGGAAAGCTTCAGACAGCACAGTGTGGGCAGGCCGACCTCATACTTGATGCCAACAATCTTCATCAATTCCTGCTCCTGAGCACCACAAATAAGAGTACAAATACTGCAAAGTAATACAACTAATTTCCCCTTAGGAAACACCATTCAAATACTTATCTTAAACATACATCAATGCACTACTTTTCATTTTCTATATATATATGTGAAAGTTTTTTCAGAGTGCTTGCAATGCTACAGTAAGTTTTTCCAGCTAGGAAAAAGTAAAACTGGAAAGAGTAATACTTCAGCGTTGCCAGGCCTTTTTGTTAGAAAAGAAACTAGAGAGGAGAACCTTGCATTTCACACGCTACAGGCAATACATTCAAGATGCACAGTGTCTGTGCCTGCAATGTATTATGGACTGCTGTCTGCACAGAAATTGCTATTTCTGCCTCCACACATGAAAAAGAAATGAAAAGTATACATAGTAAAAATGCAATCCCATAAGATGTTACTTTTAAGTCTTCTTTAAAAGACAGTTTCATATACAGGGATGAAACTTTGTTCTCTGCAGACATTTTTCTTTTAGCTGAGGAGCATTTTTAGGTCAGAAAAATGATTACTGTAAACATGAAAGTGAAACTAGACAAGCCGTGGTAAAGACGAGATACCAGGAAGAGGTTTGCAAGCTAAAAACTGTGTGTAAAATAGTGAATGATTACATCATTGTAGCCTGAAACTGTGTAGAGATTCCTAGGAACTGATATGTATTCTAAGGGAGATTGTGTCTCATTTTTTATTTCTACAGCTCTGGCCTTTTCAGCCACTACTTTGGAAACTCAGCATCCATAAAATTGAAACACTGCCAAAATGTCAGTCAAGATGTTAGATCCCAAAACAGGATCCAGCATCTGATATCTACTGTGTGTCTGTCAGAGAAGTTGAGAAAAGTCTTTCACTGTGATTTTTACTTTTATGTTCTTTATTAATTTAACTGTACAAATGTATTCCCTCTGTGTGAAGACTATATTGATTTTTGTTTCACGGCTCTACTGTGATTTTTATAAGGAGCTTCTCCTCAGTGGTTGTGGACACACGAATAAAGAGACAATATAAATCTCTAGATACATGGGATCTAAAGAGCACTGTCTCTCTTCAGAGAGTCTTCAATCCATCTTTGTCACACTGTCTCTTACCCGGAGCTCCATCTTGTGCCAGGGCTGCTTCTTAGGATTGATGCTGTAAATCTTTTTCTGTTTCGCCATCTCCACGTAGGCTTCATGGCCTTGTCTGAAGTAGTATACCTGCACACACATTCAGATACATTCAAATATACCACAGAACTGTGTCTTGTGTAATATCTATATTTTCCTTTGCACCCCATTTACATTTGGTATTAAAATATGATCTGTAATCTGAATGTGATTACATTTTACTGATCACATCTGGAGGTAATCTGGCTCGGATTTTGCTTGGAATTTAGGCAGATAAAAACGCAATCTGCACAAAAAATCTGGATGACATATCCGGGTACATATCACATTTTTATACCATGTTTAAATGGGGTGTAAATCTACTGAAAAATATATATATATGTGTGTATAAAGGAAAACTTGCGACCACATGCTTTAAAAGACATATTTAGCTCCTAGGAATGGCCATGTCAGTTAGTGTACCCCTTATTATTTTTAATAGATATTAATGGAACAACAACCAGCTCTACAAACAATATCTTCAACAATTCAATAAAACAAATTCAGCAGTCCTCAGATCTATCCAGTCACTGGTGAGCTAATGCCACAATAACTCAAGTAAATGTAAATGTAGTCAAAAGTCACCTGAAATAAATCAAAACCGCCCAAAAAACTCTTCCTGCTTCCTTATTGTTAATTATTTTAACTGTTTCTTGAACTGTTCTTTTCTTGCTTTTTTGTTCTGCTTGTTATTATTGTTTTGTCTTTTAATGTTTATGTACTTTGTGTTTTCCATATTGTCTATGTATTTATTCAGGTGTATACAGGGATTTTTTTAAAACTGATAAGTACTTATTGACATCCTAAAAAGTCTATAAGAAAACTACAGCTAGTTTAGATTGTTGCTGCCAGAGTCTTAAATAAAACATAAAAACGATCACTTCACTGCTTCAGACACTGCACTGGATAACTGAATCTTTTAGAATTGATTTTGCAGTTGTTTTACTTGTTTATAAAACTTTGAAGACCTCGCTCCTCCCTCAGTCAGAGATCTTTCATATTATGTTCCAGCTAGATCACTAAGGTCCTCTGCTTTTCTTTTAAATGTTCCTAATCTGTCCCATAAAGACACCGGTGACAGTGCCGTCTGTTTTTATGCCCCTATTGCCGTGGAAATCACTTTTAAAAGGAAATGAAGGACCTATCTTTTTAATCTGGCTTTTAATTTTTAATTGGGAGTAATATTAGAACGTGAGCTTTTAAGTTTCACATAGTTTAGCATAAATCAATCTGAAATCTCTGTTCATTATGGGTTAACAAAAATAGCATTTTTTCATTAACATGTAGTTAACTTTAACAAAGTTTTTTTCAAAGATTTCTCATGACTCATTAACAAACACTAACTCATTAAGCAATCATTTAAAACAATTCAGTGTTAATTTTAGCACCAGGTAAAGTGAATAAACGTGATGTTTCCCAAATAATGCTCATCTGCCTCAACAACAAAGTTAGCACATTCTTCTGACTGCTGATTTAACAAAACTAAGTAAAACTAGTTCTACTAAGTAAAACATAATGCTGAATATAGCAGGAGTCCTCAGTAATATTTTGAAAGTCTGTTTTGTCAGGTAATAAACATTATCAAATCTGATGACAAATAACAACACACCAAAAATTACAAGAGGCATTAATCTTCGTATGATGTGAAAGAATGTGTTGTAGTTTGAGGCATGCTTCCTTCTCAGTGGAATCTTTACAGTCAAATCCATCACAGTAGCATGACACTGAGAAAATGATTGACCAAAAGTAAACTAAAATTAAATCTGAGTTCTACTGACTAAATCTCAGCTAAAATAAACAAAAACAAAAGACTTAAATGTAACTTTAAACTGTTTCCAATTTTCAGTAAGCACCTAAGACTAAATTTAAAATTCCTGGCAGGATTAACACTGCTGTGTAATGGGCATTACGGCCTCATGGGGCCGCTAAATTTAGTGCAGACTTGTAGTCTTGTTGCTGTGTAAAACATGAGCTGATGTTTGGGTATGAGCAGGCATGCGGTGCACACGTGGTGAGGACACTGTAACAGAAACAGGCGGCACGAACCTCGTCTCCCATCTGGGGTATGTAAGGACATCTGCGGGGGACCGTGTCCGTGATCCAGGCAGAGGGAAGCCACTCCTCCAGAGTTAGCCCTTGCTCCTGAAGCTCTGTCCTCTGAATGACACAACAAAATAAATACTCAGTAACAGTTCTTATATTTGAGTTTTAGCATCAGATAGCATTTGTTTACCTCTCCAAAATGTAAATAAGGACACACGTTACACACAGTTTTAAGTTTTAATAATCCTCAGTTAATGTATCTAAGATTCAAGAGATTTATTTGCATAATTTCATGTACAACAGCAGTGAAATAACACTGTAACAACCTGACAACTGTGTGACCACTGATACTTAAAGCTACAGTAACAAAATATCAATACATCAAAATAATAAAATAATATAAGTTATACACAGGGAAGAATAACAGAACAAAATACTATAAAATAACTTTTTGTAGCATTTACATTAAAAACAAAGTTCTACTTTCCTGAATAAGAACAATGTACTTGTGTCTATTTTAATTAAAAGTCTTTTAAATACTGTTGAATCAGAACACTCATCTGTGCAGAGAGCTGATGGGTAATAACTTTGAATCACAGTGAAAGTAACATCACTGAAGTCACAAGGAGAGAAAACACAATTTTGTTATGACAAACCTTTCTCTTCTCCTTTGGCTTCTTCTTCTTTGGTAAGGCGCCGTCTTTGTCGGCTTTCTCTTTCTTCCTTTCCTTCTTCCCATCCCTCTTCTTCTCTCCGTCCTCAGAGCCACTGCTTTTCTTTTTCACTTTGACGCTCTTCTTCGGAGGTTCGAGGTTGATCCCCGCATCCGCCGTCCAGTCAGAATAATCGCTGGAGTAGTCGCTGCAAATACATTGCAGAAAAGATTGAATACACAAATGTATCTGTTTGTGTTTATAGTTTTGATTTTCATACAGCTTGTGCATGTATCTGTACAGGCAACAGTTGATATGATAAATGCGTGTGATATACAGTATGTATCTATACCTTGAGCTACTGTGGTCATCTGGCCAGGGCTCCTTTTCCTCGTCCTCCTTCTCCTCATCTGAGGAATGTCCGTTGATTTGTCGGACCTCCACCTCTCCCTGGAAACACACATCACTTCATGTTAGCACTTAAATGCACACAAAGACGAACAAAAACAGAGTTACTGAAAAAGCAGCAGAAAGGTACTGTATGATAAAACGTTTATTGTAGTCAAATTTGCGAGCTGAGCAGTTTGGTGTGCTTGTATCAGCTTGCTAGATTTGCTTCTGGTGTGGACATAAAAAAAAAAAGAGATAAGTGGTACTGAGCAGAGCTATAACCTCCTTTAACTCTTTAATGCTTAAAGATACAGATCACCCCAAAATCAACAAACATATTTCCTCTGGTCTGGAGTGTTATTCATCCATTCAGATTGTTTTGGTGTGAGTCTGCTCTCAAATATAATAGAACTGAAAATCTGAAAGAACTCAAAGGTGTGTATTCCAGAAATCATGACTCAAGATAATCCACAGATCAACTGTATTCTTTTGTACCATCCGGTGTTCCCCACACATAGACTTTACTTGGACGTGCCATCTAGGTAAGCTAACAGCCATCCAAGTAGTTTGGGCAATGTATTTAGCATTTTAATTTTTTTTAGCCATTGAAGAGAACAACACCATCCATGATCTGGCGCCTTAGTCTAGTAGACGATCCCCCCAGCCACACATATCTACTGCTGATATCTCAATCACTTTGCAACTCGCACGAAAACAATCTGGATGGATAAAGTGCACTAGAGGTAGAGATTTTTTATTTGGGGGTGAACTGTCCCTTTAACATCCAGACAGTGTTTTATTGCTGTTATTATAAAAACGGACATGAATTTTTCAAGGCCTTATTACACTGTTGGACTGCTTTGAAGGTAGGGGAATGTCATATGTTTAAAGTTTAATAATGCCTGGATTGTTTTTATGACGGGATGCTCTTTTGAAAAATGATGCAAAGAGCCAGAAAACAAAAAGCCAACTGTCAACCACCACGTTTATATATAACAGGGTTCAACATTCATGTTTTTTAAAACTTTCCAAGGACAAATGGGTCAGAAATCTACTTGCCCCAAGTTGATTTCTAGTTGCCCCTGTAGTAACTTTGACAACAAAGCTTAAAGTTGACTGTCATGTTTAATGTTTTATAAATGTCCGAAAATAGTTAAAAATAAATGTCTCATTTTGTCAGTCTAAAACCCAAAGATATTCAGTTTAATATAATAATAAACAAAGTAAAGCCTGAAATCTCATGTAACTAGTTGTATTACTTTGCATTTTCTGTCATTTTGCATGAATAATTACTTTAACAATTAACTGATTATCAAAACAGTTTAATAGTTGAATTCTTTTTGACCACTTTGAGTGAGTTGCCACAGTTAGATGAACCAACAAAATTATGAAAAATCACACCAATCAAAGTTGAAAAAAAAAAAACTAAAAATACTGTGAGAGTTTCCCGCCTGGCTGAAAATCATCATAATGGAACTTGAAAAACCTCTTGAAAAAACACTATGACAAAGATGCATTGTTTAGACTTTCAACATAAAACAAAGCAGCAACCGTGTCGCATCTACCTCTGAGGTGCTGTCGTCGTCATCGGCAGCCTCGGCGCTCTGGCGACTCGTCTCCTCCATGGCAGCACGAGTGTGATAGCCGTGGTTACCCTGGCTCCTCCTACCCTCGTCAACTACACACTCTGATGTCGGGTGAACCTGAAATAGCAGAGGATGAAGGACAGAAACGAGACAAAGTCAGACAATATAAGTACATAGTGGAATAATAATTAAACAAGAAGTTTTTATCATGAATGAATAAGAATATCATGGGAGAAAATTATATTCCTATAGAACAATAATGTTGAGGCAAGGCAGTTTTATTTATAAAGCATGTTTCATGTTCAGTGGTAGATTCAAGGAGCTGTACAAAGAGGTTGAAAAATCACAATTCAAAGTTAAAACAACAATCATAAAGAGCTGGATAAAAGAGACAAATCTAGTAAAAATAAATAGAGTAAAAGAAATAATTAAAGAATAAGAATAAAATGTAAATATAATACCTTGATAATAAGAAAGTGGGTTTTACAAAAACATTTAGTTAAAAGCACTTAAGTACACAAAGAGATGTCAGTATATGATATAGGGTGTGTGTGTGTGTGTGTGTGTGTGTGTGTGTGTGTGTGTGTGTGTGGGTGTGGGTGTATTAATTCACTTACTCTGCTCTCCTTGGGGAGAGAGTGGATGGTGCGTCTCCTCCTTTCTGACTGATAAATATTGATCTCCTCCTCGCCTTTAGCCTCACGCCAGTTCACCTGTCTCCTACACAATGAACACACACACACAGAGTCATGACATGTATTAATACTATCACTTTAGAAAGCAGGTTCCTCTCTGTGAAATCACTTCTGTGTGTGTGTGTGTGTGTGTGTGTGTGTGTGTGTGTGTGTGTGTGTGTGTGTGTGTGTGTGTGTGTGTGTGTTACCCGACAGAGGCATCCTCCAGCTCGGGGACCAGCACCCTCCGGCTCCAGGCCACCAGGTCTCCCTCTGTGGCCATCTGGCTGCGCGGGGCGTTGCTGTGCATCTGGCGGACCCCCTCGATCTGCCCACTGCGACGCAGACCCACGTTGGGCGGAGAGTGAACCTCTGTGGGCGAACCCACTGATCCTGAGAGAGGAAGAGAGAGAAAATACTGCTCAACAGCTCTTAAGTGATAACCCTAGAACCTGTCCCACTGGTTAATAGACTTTATAAAGGATGAGGATGTTGACACCAAACTCATCCATGTGCTCCTAGTATATCATTCACTCAAGTGCTGTATATAGTAACACTTGTGTAAGAGTGATAGCAGATGACGCAAATCAAAAGTGAGTAAATTAGAATTTGTAGATATAAAATAAATGGGAAAAAGGCTGCAACTAATAATTATTTCTAATCAATGTAAATATTTCATTATAATATCCTAAAGCCCGAGGTGATGTCTTTAAAATGCTTGTTTTTGCTTGTTATGTCCAGCCAAAAGATGTTCAGTTTATTATCATATAAGTTACACAAAAACAGCAAATCCTCACATTACAGAGTCCTAAAACATTAATCGTTTCACAAGAACACTTCAGCTCTAAAAGTGACTAAGAGAGACTAAGAGTTTATGATATTTCCTTTGTAAAACCTACTGGAATGTACAGAGCATATAATAAAGACACTCATGATGTTGCAGTGTAATGTTGCATGATGTAGTTTCTTTTTGTTAAATAAAACCAGCTGCATGCAGGCAATTGTTAATCATAGTGTGTGCTCGTGTAAGTTAGTATGGAGCACCTGGATGATTTAGATCTACTGTATGTTTTCATCACTTAATGGAGGCTGAATCATCAGCCAGAGACCCCTCGTCGTCTGAGATTATACAAGTCAAGCAGTTTTTTTTTTCATCAGTCAGTGTGCAGTAAAATAAAAGAATAAAAAAAGACAGAAGCTATTTTTATATTAGTTGACATACCAGCATGTGCTGGTGGTTAACTGGTGAGAAAGGGTAAAACAAGTGGTTGGTAAACTAGTTTCAGCTCTTGTTTTTATTTGTGTCACTGTACACAGAGAAATGCAACAGCATGGCAGGCTGTAAACTTTACAAACTGATTATCAAAACCACAAACCTCTCTGTGAAGGAAGAGAGGAAGTGTGGTAGAAATGGATGACAGGTGACACCAGACAGTGACTGACAGCGCTGCTGCAGGAGACACGCTTTTGAACCTGAACTATGAGCAGGCAGGCGCACACTTTTACCTTCTGTGAGTGTGTGTAAATCTGATGTTACTTGTATTACAAATGCATTTTTGTTGTGTACTTTTCACATGATTAATTATACAAATCCATCATATCTGGATTAAAAAAAAAATCATTTGCAATTTATTCTCAGCTTGTGAGAGATAGGTGTTTACAACCTGCAGGTGCCAGAATGTTTAGAAACTCAAGAAGAAACTGAATTTGAATTTCACTGATTAATTTCCTTACTAACCCAGTGTGGATTAAAACCAGTGTTGGGTAAGTTACTCAGGAAGTGTAATAACCTAATTTTTACTCATTACTCCATTAAAGAGTAATAATATTAATTTACTTATTACCTGGTATCAAAAGTAATTAGTTATGTTACTTGTTAAGTTACTACACTACTTTTGAAAGCTTTTGTTGTTAGCTGTCTGACTGTGGTGGAAACAGTCTATTTCAGTCACTCAGAGTTACTTGGATTAGTAACTATAATGTTATTACTCTTTTGGAAATTGTAATTAATAATAATTACACTGCTTATTACTGGGTAAAGTAATAATATTACAGTAATAAGTTACTGTTTAATGTGTTACCGTCCAATACTGGTTCAAATTAAAACTAACTAGCAGAGTACATGAACCACATGAGGAAGCTGCCCACACCACAATAGTATGACCTTCCTGTCTTCATGCAGTCTTACCTCTGCTGGCTCTGGTGTTTACAGCAGCAGCAGAAGCAGAGGTGTCATTCGTCCCCAGTCTTTGGTCCTGTTCCTGCTGCAGCCTCTGAATCATCGTGTCCAGAGGACTGGGACCGTCCAGAGCCTGCTCACTCACCACCTGGTTCAGGCCTGACACACACAGGAATAAAGTAAGAGAGAGAGAGAGAGAGGCTCAAAAAGTGAATAAGATAGATAAGACAAACAAGACAGTTCTGGTGACATTAAAAAAACCTTAAATCCGACAAGAATTTGAGTCATAAAGAAGACCACTAAAAGTAAAGGCTAAAAGTTCATGTAGTCTGCATGTCACAATGCTCTACCATCAACTTCAAAGAACAAAAAAGGGTAATGGCTTTTTCTAACAATCCTTACCTCAATGCCCAACATGCTTTCTCAAGCTTTTTAAAGGCAAGGTTAAGATAAGACTATTCTACATACTGTGAAGCCAAAACCTCAGATAGCATGTAGTTTTATTGTCTCATAAGAAACTCCTCCTTCACCTATCTCCACTATGCACCACTGATGCATTTCATTAACTACTGATTGTTTCTGCTTACATTCCTGCCAAGATTTTAAAATGCCTTATTAATTCAGGTTTTAATTGCCAGTGCTGTAGTTTCAGTAAAAGCTTCTAATTAAGCACATTTGGGGACAGATATCATTCCTGTCAGACTATGAGAGCAACATGATCAGCTTCAGAAAAAGTGCCCTTGATCAGATGATAGATGAGTGACGATTAGACAGAGATAGATCTGGAGGTGGTTAAGTTAACAATTTTTTAAAATTTGAGTTAAGGTTTCTTTAAAATACACCAGACACCCTTGAATCTTTAACGTTTCTGCAAAATGTTCAATTAAGTATTGAAGGTTTTCCTTATTTTGGTCTTATTCTTAAGGAATTCCTTAAAGTGGAACTGTTGCACAAAAAATGTTAGCAACCAAAGTCAGGGAAAACAACTTAAGGTACCTCTGACTCTAAGCTGCAACATGGCCAGGTTTATGTGGATGAATAAATAATGTGTGGAATAAACTGATCAAAAAATAATTTCTTTTATAACAAATTAGTTTACAATCTAAATGAGAAGGTTAATTATGTCACTAAGCTTCATGGCTAGCTAGCTAGGCTATAACGTTAACTAAAGTTACCGTCTGTCACAGTCTAGTTTATACCTATAGCTTAAATATTTTAATGTGTGATGAAAACAACAATAAAGAAATAAATAACTTGTCATTTTTATTATGATCAACTTCTGTACAGAGGTTTCTTTCACTGTCAGTCAATTCAATGGTTAATTCAAGTAAGCTTTAAGTAATCTTCAAGTTAACTTTAAGTTAAATATTGAAATTAATCTGAACAGTTGTTGTGGATTCCTTCCCGTAATTAATTATCTCTTTTTAGTCAGTACGGACAACTTGTTGTAATTTTTTTAACAACAAGCACCAGTGCAAACAAACCGTCTCCATGAAATTCTTTCAAAGCAGTTGATAAGTAAAGTTTTCTTTTTAGGGGATTCCGTGCAAAACCCCTTAGTACAGGAAGTCCCTGAACTAAGGAGAAATTAGGCCTTAAGTGTCATACTTAGGGGAAAAAACTTAAGGTGTTTGGTGGAGTGAACCACCCCCTGATCTGAAGTGTACAAGCAAATAAGAGTTGAGCGGAGCTACAACCCTAAGACAACAAAGAGAAGAGATACTCCCGAGGGTCTGATTTCAGCCTCTGTACCTGAGGAAGTGACACCCATCTGAGGAATCAGCTGCTCGTCCCTGAAGCCCTCCCTGCCAGGCACCAGCCGCTGGTATCGAGGGGGGTGGGGGTTCCCATCCACATCAACCAAGAAGGGAGGGGGCATTAAGTGTGGCGCCTGCTGAGTCTGCTCATCCAGCACGTAATTGTTGGCATCGCGGATCAGTGGCCGGTAGTCAGTATGGAAGAACATCTGGTCTGCTATCTGGAAAGTAACGAGGTACATTTTAAATTGGGCTTTTGTTCTTACTGATAACATCAGTTTAGTGAGTTGTAAACTGTCAGGTATGTGTTTGATTATTGAAGGTGAGCTTTACCTTGTCATACTTGCTGCTGGAGCCAAAGCCAAAGATAAGCAGGTGTCCATGGGAGTCAGTAGCTGCAAAATGCTGCCCATCTGGACTACATTTACAGTCAAACAACGCTCCGTGCCCCTGCCCCTCGATCTATCCACAGAGAAAGAGAGAGGGAGGAGAAAGAGAAATAGGTGCACACTGTAAATCATAGCATTGCACTACCAGGAGGAATTACAGGCAACCATAGAATGCATGTCATTGACAAAGTCTATTCAAAATGTTGAATATATAGGATTAGATGCAGGATTCCATAAACTACACAAATGACACTTAAAAGTACTGATCAACAAGATTTTACTTAAATAAAAAATGAAAATAATATATTTATGAATCAGAGAAAATGTCTGTTGTTTTCAGGTAAACCCTAACATGCTAAATTTCTTAACTCGGGCAGAAATAGTTGCAGGAGAAATATAGTTTGGTAGACAGCAAGAGTAGTGATATCTACTATTACAAAACAGACCACCACGTGCAGAAAGTGAAACTTCATCTGTCAGAGCACTAAAGTAGGTTAGCACACAGCCTAACCCACAAGAACAAGATGCACTGAACTTTAAATCATATTTTAGTGAGGAATATGAAGAAAAGGTGCTTGTGTTTTTGGCCAGCTACAGGACAGGAAGTTCAAGAAGTGGTTAAATTGTGTTATTAATAGACAAAACAAATATTCAGACGTTGTTGAACAACTGTCTACAGCAGTCAAACTTTCTAGAAGATTTAGGGAAATCCCCTGCAGTATGTGAGATTCTAGTATATTAAGAGCTTTGGTGCAAGCAAAAAATATCCCACAATGCATTGTAGGAGTGAAAACAACAAAAATAACAACAAAAGAGACAAAGGCAGACAGTAACCAAGGCAGCTCTGCGTAACGTCAGTAAGGCTTCAAGGTTAAAACAACACCAAAAAAAGATAAAAATCAAAAATGGGAGGACCAATTCCTGGACTCAAAATGAATTTGTCTGAGGTGCTCTTTTGATAGGAGCATGTCAAATGTAAACAATAATCACAAAAACTCCAAGGCACTCTCTTTTAAATAATTTAAAATAAATTTGTTGTCACTACGTGGTCATGTTATACCTTAAAACAAACAAAAGATACATTCTACTGTCTATTTACACAAAAACATGTTGAACAAAAGCACACTTTTTGGCCATTTAGTGCCAGTTCAGACACAGCAATTGTTAAGTTGAAGAGAGGCTGCAGTAGCAGCAGCACTAATGAAACAGCGTTTGAAGTGGATTTGGCAAGAAAAAATGAGAAGTGCCTATGAGCTTCAAAACACACCACCGGACTGAGAGGGGTGTGTTGGATACATGATGCAGTCAGATGATTATGTCACATGTAAAAGTAGCAGTGAAACTCTGCTTGGCTCCATTAAAGCACAAATATATAACTTCTGAAAGATTATTCTTCCACTTGTAAATGAAAAGTTTGATTGTCTGACTTGGTCTATAGCTTATAGTGAGTAATGTTAGTTAACAAAACGTAGTTAAGTGTTAAGAAGTTAGAGGGACAGGAGTTCCCTTTACCTGCTGAGCTAACATTAGCAGCCTTTAGCTAGGTATTACTCTGTCACTGACATTACTGAGTCAGTTCTCTGACTTCATGACTCCTCTCTACTTGTGCCACTTCAACTACTAAATTTTAGCATTTACCATCGACCTGTAATTATCACTTTTGTCCTTGTATCCATTTCAGGATCACACGGTTTGTGTTATTAAACAACATTATTCACAGCCTATGATCAACACTAAGATTTGGCCGACTGATCTGCTCGCTGAGTGACTCACTTGCTCTTCGACTGTGATTAATGCTGTCCTTGGTTACCATGGAGACACAAGCAGGAAATACAACAGTGGCTACAATGATTAACACGCTGGGTGAATATGTACAGTGGCACATGCACATCAGTGTGTTATGATTTCACGCTATGCCACAGCCACACACACCGTATTAAATGACAGAGAAAATTCCAACACAGAGGTGAAATAAAGTTAAGACAAAACTGACAGTAATAAGGGAGGGGAGGAACAGTGACGGGTGAGAGGGAAAGAATGTGAGACAAAGAGTGAGACTAAGAAAGGAAACGGAAAGCATGTGTAGTGGGAAAGAAGCAAAGACTAAAGGAATTTTTTTTAAAAAACAAAAAACCTTAACTATGCTAATCTGTGTGTTTTTTTGCTGATTCATGGCCTAAGAAAACATCTGTTTCATATGTGTGTGTGTGTGGGGGGGGGGGGGGGGGGGGGGCAAATAACACGATCTGATGACTTTCAGTTTCAGAGTAATCTAGGGTGAAGACAGTGAGTGAGAAGCAATGAGACAAAGAGACAGCGTGGCACGGGGTGGTCAAGAGTCTCACCATGTTGAAGTAGGAGCGGATCTTGACTCCTCTGGCCAGGTCCCACACAATGCAGTTCCCATCATGCCCCGCTGAGAAAAGGATTCTTGGATCAAAGGGATGTGGCTCCAGAACAAACACCTCATCCTCATGACCCTGTCATTAGACAACATGTACATCTGGATTAAGACACTCCAAGAAATAAAAGATGACAGAGAGAAATCAGTGTTTGTTAACAAAATGGGCGTACTTTGGAAGATTTAGACTTCAGATTAAGATGTAAGATTTAGAGCTTGTTAGATTAGATTGTTATCTATAAGGTATTTTAAATTTAGAAATTAAAATATTATTCATTGAACTAGATTTTTGTCAAATAATAACACTAATAATAATAACCTACATATAAATATATTTTTATATCATGATAATTTGAATGAATGAATCTCATATAATTATAATTGCAAAATGTCATTTCTCCTGGTCTTTATCAAAAATAGGTCAAAATGAAACATTTCATCATGATGAATTTTTCTGCTACATTGCCCAGTCCTATTTGTAAATGTGTATATATGTGTTTGTGAGCATAACGTTTGCATGTGTTTAAACTCTACATACCATGAGAACGTGGACGAGGTTGCCGGTGTAGGAGTTCCACACCTTCAGCGTCAGGTTGTTGGCCGCTGTGATCACTGTGCTGTCATGGCGATCCCATGCTACCATAGTAACCTTTAGCTTGGTCACCTTGTCTTCCAGCGGAGGAGGATTGTACTTCCTGAAGGGAAAGATGTTGATACGCTGACGTCACATTTGGGCCAATTAAGATCAGTTTTGTTTACTTAATGCACAAAAATTACATAAAAGAGCAAATAAAAGACATAGTAAGAAAAAGGTAATAAAAGTAAACACACCTTCTTTCTGAACTATTGATCAAAGAGTGAAAAATGTAGCACCTGGCTTTCCCCGTTAATGAATTTCATCTATTATCCTCAGTCCCTTTATAGACAATTAATGAGGAGCTTGCCTGTCTGACAGCGCAACTTTAACTCTTTACAGTTTGAGATAAAATAATCTACAACATCTGTTGTTACTGTTAAAATATGAAAACTGTGAAAACCAGCACATCTGAAACATTTCAATACTTGCATGTGCAATTCCCTGACTCAGACGTTATGTACTTTTTTCATGGTAGTAACACAGTTATACATATAGTTTTATTGTGAAGATTTGTTTTGTCGTGTTTTTTATTCTTTAATATAATATTGAAGCTTCAGTTATCACTGCCAATTAAATTTTCAAATCTTTATTTATTCTCATTGCTGTCTCATGTTTGTTGTGTTCATTCAGGCAATAAAGACTTAAATAGCCTGTCAGTGTCATCTCCATTCATTCACCGTCTGTGATGGCTGCAGCAAATCTATATTCTGTCTGGGAGCAGTCGGGTAATCAATCACTGTGTCACGCTTCATGCCACAGGTGTGAAGATGTTGTTTTTTCTTCTTTTACTTAATGATTTATGTGCTGCAGATTATGTAGTAGGTCACTATATCCTAAATAGATAAATCAGGGTTTCTGCTGGTTTCAACAAGTTAAATTTAAGACCTTTTAAGACCCTTTTAAGCCCCGTTTAAGACGTATTTCACATCCACAGTGGCCAAAAAGTACAAAGGTTTTAACAATGTCAGAATCAGGTAACATTCTTTGAAAAAAAACACTTGCTTGTGTCTTCATTGCTTTTATATGACTAATGATTAGCTGGTGTGTGTAAAGTCCACAGTGTGGAAAGTCCACTCCACTTAAACTGTTGATGCAGATACAAATGCTGTCCAGAAGCAGCCAGAATTGCAGGAATTAATGCTGTTAGTGCACAGTGGGTTGCACTGGGGCTGGACTTCGGTGATGCTCCCAGTGTGAATATAGAACAGTATTTCTTCATGTATTATATATATATATATGTATCTTCATATATTAAATAGGTTGAATAACTATTTAATATATGATCTATAGTTTAAGCGAGTTGTTTCCCCCGTCCCCTCGTCCCGAACCTCAAGAAGGTTGCGGGACACTGAACCTGCACAAGCACAACATTTTATTGCACTTGGACAATGACAAGTGACGGCAAGTCCTACACTCTAAGTTGATCAGCGGTTTAGAACTGTCAATTGTCTGCCGATGTAAAGCTAAGCCTGTTATCCTGAAAACAAAAGCCCACTGCTCTGAAATTGCACACTTTGGAGTCGGAGTTTAGTAACTGCCTGTCTCACTGCCTGCCAGACTCCATTAACATATTGCTAAATTTAACTGTTATAAATATCTATTCTATTCAAAAAGATTAATAATTTCTTATGACTTACAAACAGACACCAGCTCATTCAGCATTTTGCATCAATTTTAACTAACAAAAACAGTTCTTGCCACCTTGAACTGAAATTTCAGAGAACACGCTGGCTTGATGTCAGAAGGCGGTATTTCAGCTCAGCATGTTTCTTTAATTTTTGATGACATGCCATGATCTATTTATGATTAAGTATAGTCCATATATTACATATTTCTCCTTTAGGATTATTGGTTTTTAGACTTTCTAAAGACCTGCAGAAACCCTGTAAATCTAGGTGTAAATAACTGCAAGAAAAAAAAATTGCTGCTAGTACAAAGAGTATCAAGTCTCTTTTAACTATTCCGAATGAACTGTGCACAACAATGTCCACACAGTACAGGTCTGGCTCTTTTGTATACAACATGATTGATTTTTGTAAAATTTAGAGTGACATTATAACCCGCTGGATCATCCCAACCCACGGCTCAGAGCTCTGAGCGCAGCAGCGCTGGTGGAAAACAGCCAGACTTTGACAGCCATAGAAACACACACACATACCCGGGTAATTTGGTCTGCATGTCCAGCAGAATGCTCCTCCAGCCCTGAGGCTGCAGCTGCCAAATTCGTGCTGTACCGTCCCTGCTGCCGCTTACAAACCTAAACACACAAACACAAGCACACACACTGATTTGTGAACACAGTCTAAACTGTAAATATAAAACTTGGTTCTACTTCAGATTTCTGCGGTACAACGAATGCTTTCATCTTCACACATCAGGATACTAATTGTATGCACCCCTCTTCTCCACCTCCTCCACCCTTTCTTGTTGCATAGACAGTCTACCTCGCTCACTGCTGCTGAGATTACAGCGACCCGGGGGAATTACAGCTGAGCTTGTTTTTCTGCAAACTCCACATAGGCACACACGCATTTTAACACCCGGAGAGTGTATAACATGTGTGCGCGTATGTGTGTGTCTATGTGTGTGTGAGATGACGTGTTTCAGAGCATGTATCAAATAGCAAGTAAAGTTGCTCTTTCTGCTGACATCATCAAGTGATATTACAACACCCAGAGGTTCCATAAAAACAAACAGTGGTGCACATACACAAATTAACTACACCTATTATGTAGCAAACACACACACGCACACACACACAACAAATGTGCAAACCTACCTGTCACTGCAATGTGAAAATTGGATGCTGTCAACTTTGTCCTGAGTGAGAAAAACAAAGGAGAAAAGTCGAAACAACACAATAAGTAACAACCATTTCCTCTGCTAGTCTTCCAAATCAACAATTTTACTGTGTATTATTGTACTATTATACATCAGACGGCCAATACGTCATCCAGCCCAAGTCAGTAAGGCCACGCCCCCTTCTGGGGGAAAATTCATAGTTTCATGCAATGGGAGAGATGGGAAAATGCTTCTGTGGAGCAGGTTGTAAAACAAATAAACACATATATCCATCACAATCGCTGGTTCCCCTTCCTCACTGGAAAGGAACGGATCCCAAAGGGAGAACAATAAGGATGTATGAGCCTCCAGAGAATGAGAATTGTTACTACTGATGCAGAGGTAACGTTAGCTTGAGTGTGAGGCTGCTGGAGTTCAGTCATAATATTACAGTACAGCAGTTGTTGTCTAACCAAATCTCAGCCTTGCTTAAATCAGCAGTTCTTAACTCAAGTTCAATTTACTAGCTTTTTCAACTGCAGTTTTCAAGTGCATCTCACCATCTTCCTCGGTTGATAAAGTTTGCTCAGTTGTCACTGAGAATGATGACAAATCTCTCCATGACACACTGAGAAACAACTGAGCAAAATCCATCTGCTGAAGAAGTACATGAGATACAACTGAAAGCTGTGAAAAAAAGTAGACCTTGAGTCATTTTATTTTATTTTACAGGGTTTTTTTTTGGCCAAATTACTGTTTCTAAGGTCAAGAATGAACTTTCATGCACCATATCCACATCCACTAAGTCTTGAATTAAACCTATTCATTAAGAAGTACTTTTGGTGTTGCATGGTATAACAAAATTTGATATTTATTCATTACTTTTTATGAAAAACTGCCTGGTATTAGAATTCGTAAATAATGCCATAGTACCAAACATATTTTTTTAAGCCCCACGATATTTGGGAACAACAACGAGTAAAAAAGGCACGCTGTAAATCTAGGGAACATGACAGTACCTGTTGTGATCATAAAGCCCCTAATAAGATGTGACTGTCTTGCTGGAGTAATGTTTAAGTGAAATTGGCCTGCTGGTAAAATCATGGTTTGTAGGTCTGGAACTATTCATAGAATAATACATGGAGATTGTACAGGGCAGATTAATAATACATAATATGTTTTATTATACATTATATACATAACATATGATCCAATAAATATAACCACAGATTAGCCATTTGCCCTGATATAGTTACATTTTCACTGCAGATGTATTTTGTACACTTTGGGTTTCAAGGTTTTGCAACTACAGCACGCTGTAAATCCAGGTTAATGTCCTTTGTGCTTTTGATCTATCAAACCAGTTTCAATTAAGTATCAAGTATTGTTTTGGTTTTGTGATACTAAACTTAGTATTGGTATTAAAGTCAAATTTTTGGTATCAACACTAGTTACTTTAAACTTTTTGTAAATAAAAAAGCACCATGATGACTCACTGTATGAGACTCGAGCTCAGAGATCTTCTCTGGCTGGCCTGACCCAAAGTAGTACACCCTGATGATGTGATCCGTGCTTCCTGTGGCCAGGAACATACCACCTGGACACACACACACATAAAGCATCTGAGTAACAAATACATTTCAAACATAAATTAATACATTTTTTAAACATAAGTAATGTAAAAACCTAATATATACTTAAACGAACAAACTGTGGTCAAACAATAATTACATTGTGCTTGTTAGTGCAAACTTTGCGAAAAAGAAACTTCAAAGTCTTTCATCAAATGTTTAAGGTCAATAACATCTCGAATCAGAAATATAGTCTCAATAACTGTGAAGCGCACTTATTCCACATTTACTGAAAAGCAGCAAGCCCACTTGACTGTGTCTGTCTGCTGTGCTCGCTCTTCAGTTAATCTGGGCTAATTGTGCACATATTTTCAGCTCTGCTGCCGTTTCCCCTCCGGTGGTCTGGAAGCATGCGTGAAAATCAAAAGCGGGCTGAGCCTCACCTGCGCTGAAGGAGGAGCAGATCATCTGGACGCCAGGTCTGGAACGCTCCGTGAATTTACTGGGCCGCTGACTGGACACACACACAGAAATAGAACCAGACATGTCCAGTGAAATGTATTGAAGAACTACCAGTTTGTACGTTTTTAATAGAACGGATTTTCACATGCTGGCATGTTAGCTGGATTGGGTTTCCTTTACACACTGAATCATTTGTACAGACCTATTTTTAAAGCAATTCACATTCAGCACATATAAAACAGTGAAAATCAATCTATAAAGCACTGAAGGAAATGGAAATCAACCCGTAACAAAACTGACAGCAGCCATTAAAAAAAGTGACAAATCATCCAAATCTGTGTGTAGTTTAGATCAATACCGTCTTAAAAAATGTCCTGCATAAGGCAAGAACATCAACATAAAACACAGCAAAACAAAAACACTGTAAACCAAGTATTTCTTTATGTAACTGATAGAAAATAATGACTTGACATGTTAGCAAAATACTTAACAATACGTAGATGCAAAAGGTGTAACAACACTTACACAGGTGAGATTGTGTGTACTGTGTGTGTGCTGTGTCTTGTGTTTCTCACCCAAACTTGAGCGTGCGTGCATCCCACTGCCAGAAACAGATGGTGCCGTCAGCTCCGGTGGAGGACAGGTAGCGCTTGGAGCCACTACACAGAGGAGAAAACTGCAAACACAACCAATTAGAGGTTACAGCTGAGTATAACAGGCAACCAAAAGATGTTGGTAACACCACAGCAAAAAAAATGTAACCTACACGAGCTTCAAAAGCATATGTAACAATGTAAGGAGAGGTGAGAGATCAGTGTACAAGCATAAAAATACATGTAAACACATATTAATGTGTAAACAAAATCATAACAAAAGATAAAAAGTATAAAGGATAGTTGGATTATGTGATGGTACTTATTGGCTGTCAGTGTATTACCCCAGTTTGGAGAAGCAGAGAGGGGCACAAGCATGGAGGTTAAGCAATGTCCTGCTGTGGTTAGGGTCAGCAACAAAAGGTATTTCAGCCACTTATGAAAGGTCCACATAATAAAAATCAATTTTCACTGCTTTACTCTGCTGTCATGCAGCCTTTTCTGCTGGGAAACCGCTGTTATATAAGCCAAATATAGTTCTCTTTAAACCATCCTAACTCCATTAGTGAAATCAGTCATTTTACCTTGCAGACAACAGGAACTGCCAGTATCCCACTGCAGCAGTCTGTTACTTTGTTTGTGTAATTTTATGATTTCTTTATTTTAAAATGATAATTCAGATTAACTGGTGTCCCACAATAACAAACAAACTAGCAGATAGAGGCAGTGGTAGACCAGCAACTCACGTGCCCTGCGAAGTAAAATTACTGATTTCGCAGAGTTTGGTTGGTATGGAGAGACCAGAGGCCGTCCCAAGCACAGTGTATGATCTAATATTTAGAGGATATGGCAGGTAATGTTCTGTATTTTTCTTATGGTCGACAAATCCCATGAAAAGACCAAAACCAACAACTTATCTGATCCTAGCACAAAGTATCGCCTGTATGGTCAAAGCCTGATATTCAGTTGTATCTTATTCTTTTGAGTAACATACTTCTATTTTTGTCCTGATACAACAACAACAACAATTCAAGTCCTGTGAATGAGCCTCTCTATTGACCTATGTTCCTTCATTACTTTCCCCTACCTGCTGTTATAAATACTTATAACACTTATAAATACTTATAACGTGTAATAATTACTGTGTATTAATTGAGTGATAAACAACAGCACTATTTACTCTTGTTTGAGTAATAATCTGTTCTGCTATTCTCAGCTGTTTCAGGAAATCACTTTTTGTGACTCACGTCTTCAGTAAGAACTGAGCTTCAGGCTGAATGCCACAGACTGGGTCTACAAAATGGAAACCAATGCGCTGTTGGTTTTGGGATTTCCCTGGGATTTCCTGACAAAAAGAAAAACTTAGAATAACAGAGGTTATATATTTCTGATCATAAAAACAACTGTTCATGGGACCAATACTGGAATTTTATTATATATTGTATATCAACCAGTCATGTCAGATGTTTCTTCTTTACCTCATCTACTTAACAGGTAAAACCCACCATGAATTGCACAATAGTTTCTGTTTGTCATGATCTATATATTTATATTGCTTTAGTGGGTTCTCTATTCTACAATTACACAGAATACCAACATGCAAAATACAGGCAAAAACATCAGCTAGGCTACAACTTTAATCTAACAAGTTCGACTTTGGAAAAGTTTCTACTATGTACTGTTACAGACACACACAGTCTACAGACAGACAGCCTGGCAGCAAGAATTAAAAATATTGTGAGTGGCTTCCAAATCCCTCTTGGGCAAACCAAATACACACTAAGATTATTACAGTTAACTAAAACTAAAGTAAGAACTAAAACTAGATGTGAAAAAAAACCCACTAACACTAATTGAAATGATACTGTGTATAAAACTAAGTAAAATAAAATAAACATACACAGGAACTGTCTATAGTTTAAGTTTTTTTTAATTTGGTCAAACTTGTCTTGGCACTTAACTTGGTGCATAACATTTATTTAGACGATCACAAAGTTTTGTGTTGTGTTGTGTGTATTGTAACAACTTTTCTGAACTTCTTAAATCTTACCCGATGAATAACCCCGTATTAAAAAAAAAAAAAACCTAAAACATATAAAAACTTACCTAAAACTAATCATTTTAAATAATAGAAATCTAAACCAAGATGAGCAAAGCCACAAAACAAAATTAAAAATAGAATAAAAATAAAAACTGATGAAAAAAGCAAAAACTATAATGACTCTGATCCACACAGACAAACGCACACGCTGACCCTCCACGTACCTGCAGTGAGGTGATAGAGGCTGCATGTCCCTCCAGGACAGCCAAAGGGGCGCAGGTCTGTAAGCACCACACTCTGATAGTCTTGTCACAGGACCCGGCGGCGATCATGGTGTTCTCGTAGCTGACGGCCATGTCGGAGATCTCAGCGGCATGGCCGCGCAGCGTCGCCAGCAGGCGCCCGTCATCTGTTCCCCAGATCTTAACAAGGCAGTCGTCTGAGCCCTGTAAACGAAAGAAAGCACCACCAGTATGCCGTGAGTGAAGACTAGAATTTTATAGCCTATAGTTTGAGAAATGGCGTGTCCAAAGCCTGCCTCTGAGGCACACTTCTAGAAAGACAAATTAAACATGTCAAGTTCAAAAAGATTTTAAAATATATGTGGGCACGCTGCAGCCAGACTGTCAGCAGATTGGCAAAATTGGAGCACAAACAGAAAAGGGGAGTATGGACAAAATACAGGTGACAAATCTGCAGTGTGTCCAAAAGTGAAATGAACATTTGGAGGCACAAGATTGTCATCTGCACGAGTGCTGCAAGTGCTTTTTACATACACACTACTAATTTAATTATTACCAGTAAAAGCAACAAATGAAGACTGCAACCAACATGTAAACACCTTCACAAGGTTATTGTAGAATATCTGTCAATAGAATAGAATATAAGTCAAATTATGGACAAAATTAGATAAAGTATTGCGTCAATTAATAAGTTGATTGTTACGGTGATATAAGTATATATTAGTTGAACTGTGTTTAATTATAAATAGCTCATTTAAATAGCTAAATAGCTTCTTTGAACCCTGTGGGGAAGTTCGTCCTCTGCATTTAGATTTTAATTTTATGTCTAACATGTTAAAAAATAATAACAACACAAATAAAATATACAAGTAGGACAATAAAACAAACAAAAGCAACAAGTTGATTTAACAGCAAATGTTCAACAAATATGAATAATTCATGTCTGAAAAGGAGTAGGCAGAAGTGAATACTTATCAAGTTCTACCCCAGTTGGTACACTTCAATTATAGACTTGTAAAATGCTTGAATATTCCAGCTTTTTGTCCCAATTTTCACCATACACAAGTCAAACAATTCAACAAATGTAAACATTCATAACACCGCAGGTGTAAATAAGCAGAATAAAATAAACAAAAGCACAAATCAATATCAACCTACACATTCTGTCCCATAGGGCTGTAAATCTCAAGTTTCATCAGGATGTAAAATATCTATTCTTTGGACAACAATGTGTTATTTGTCCATATCACAAAGTCTGCAATTCCTATATGGTTGAATTCAGAGATCTGCCTTCGATATACAGATGATATCATTGTTATGATACGACAATTTTCATGATTGATCTCTGTCAAACATTTGTGACACAGACATGGGAATTTACACAGTAAGGTGTATCTTAAAGATGACGATATCGATCGATATTTTCCCCTTTCATCACCAATATTCAATCACTGAACACTGATATATCAATTGTTACACCCCTACTGTCTCACTGTTGTAGTTCCCCTCTCCAAACATCCACTTCATATGTATTCAGTGTGTTGTTTTTAAATAATCCATCCTAAGTGTTAGGAGCAGTGGGCGTCCACTGTGCAGCGCCTGAGGACCAACTCCAGTTCTAAGCCAGTGCCTTTGTCCAGGGCATTGACAGGAGAATTACCCTAACAAACATTTTTTTCATGGTGAGGGAAATATACAATGTATACACTACACAAACCCATAAGGACTCAAAGTTCAAATGTAAAGTTGCATTTCTACTAGAGCTGAACAATTACAAAAAATAATTTTGCAATTATTTAATTGGCAACTTTTGCATTTCATTTTCCCTGAAAAAATATAAAAACGATGATGTGATTTTTGCTGGGTTTCAAGCAGGTTTTGTTACGTCTGAAGAATATTAGTACTAGATACTGACTGATAAATAATGAAAAATTGGCTTATTGGGAATATCAGGTTACTGCAACCATGTAAACTATTACATTCATTTTGTGATGCACAATTATAGGGTTACCGTGAGCAGGTAAACATGTTGAATGTCTTCAGCACGCCATTTAACCACAAGAAACAGGACAAAACAAACTCATTCGCTACCTAGACAGTTCACAACTAAGATTTTTCACACCACTGTGAGATAGATTGGTCTGCTCTATGAGTACTCCTCGCTCTGCCTGAAGTACAATTGCACCAAAGAAGAAGACACAGTGATCTCAAACTGTACAGAAACACTACTGTGCACTGGCTGAGGCTCCACTAAGACGCTGCATGTCTCATTTTGACAAAGTCTGTGGTGGGTTTCTGAGAAGAAGGCAATATTAAAGAGGAAGCCCTTTTAGTAGCACATATAACACATAATTATTATCTTAAGTATTAGGCCTAAATTAAATGAAAACAATGCAATGATTAGGTAAAAGGCCATAACAATAAATACTCCATAAAGCCAAGGCTTAAAGACGTTTTGTAGCCTGGAGGCAGTTTCCTCTTACACAGTCTTTAGTCTTTAGTCTTTAGTCTTTATTCTGGATTGAAAATGCACAATCAAGACGCTCAATGAAGACATGGAAACAGCCTGCAGGGACTTGGTTGAAAATTTCTGGTTGTGATCCAGCTTGTAAGGGGTTAAAGGGTCTGTGATTCAACACAGTGTCAGACCCATCTGTGCCTTGATTACGACCTCAAACTAATTTTTTAAAACCAACAGGTAACCACTGTCAAGATGCAAAAACACAGTGTGACACGATATCTTCATTAAAAAAGAAATAGTTTGTGTGATTTTTTCAAGCTGGAAATAAAGAAGTGGCATACAGAGAAGGAATCAGTGAATGAGGAGGTTTAAGGATAAAAACAATGTAATCTTAGAAATACAGGTGCATTTACAAAATGTGATTGCACTATTTTTCTAACCTGATTATCAAGTTTGAGTATCAGAAAACAGATCTGATTCCAGTTATTTAGTTTTAGAACAGTTCGAGACATGCATCCTTTTATATCTGCAAACCATATAATAAGACTGGTGACGCTATCAGTATCAGCATAGATTTTAGAGGAAATGTGAGATGAAAAAACACCAACCCCCTCCTTTGAATAAATCATAATCACTCACTCGCTCCATCGCCAGTGGAACAGAGTCTGACTGGAGCTGTTATTTTGTGCCGACTGATCAAAACAGCGAGCGTCCCCTTAGTGATTTACACAAAGCTCAAGGACAAATTGCGGCTGTGGCAACACGGACGAAAAACTGATGTGCCCGAATGAGAGCCAGGCCTGTAAAAGCTACAGGGTCCCTACATCTTTTCCAAAGTCAAATTTAGCACGTTTCAAGCCTTTTAAAGGCGAAATTTCAAGCTTTTCCAGCACCTTACAGCTGTGCTAAATTACATATTTCTGCATACTTTATATTTATGCTCAAAATGATTAGGCCCTATGTCATTTCTTCATCACATTAAATCAGATGTTATTGTGATATAAACAACCAAAATTATGTTTTGTTTGATTCAATTAGTTGTTTCATGTATAAACTGTCAGAAAAATGAAAAAATATTGATCAGTGTTTCCCAGAGTCTGAGATGATTCCCCCAAATGTCTTGTTTTATTTTTTTCTTTAAAAATTACTCAAACCGTATAACTGATAATCAAAATAGTTGGTGATTAATGTAATAACTGATTAATTGTTGCAGCTCTAGTTTTGTTATAGAATTCTACAGAAGGAGAAAGAAGAAGAAATTAGAACCTGGCTGAGCCAATATAGAACAATAACTAGACGAATAACTTTAATTTCAACAAAGACTGTCCTGTCACACCAAGTCTGACCACACTTGTAGAGTGGCAAACGAAGCTGGAGTGGATCATCTTAATTTTATGCAAAAGCCAAAAGCAATTATGCTTTCTCTGACTGACTTTATTTCTTTATCTAAAAAGCAATTTATTTTGAAAGTAATGCCATTACAGTTTCAACTGTCTCAAGCACTTTCTCCAAAATCCAAGCACTTTTCAAACCTTGAAAACATGACATTACAGTCTGTGTAAAGCAATAATAATATGCGTCCTGAGTTTGTCACACCACAGAAACGTGTTATTAGCCACCCAGCCAAATCTGAATGATTAAAAAAACACCAAGTGTATAAAATTTGGTCTCAAAATCATGAAATCTGCTCTGAGAGTGTGTCAGCTCCGCTGTCTCAGTGTCAATTATCACTACGACCTGAAACACGGATGCTCTATCTGGCAGCTGTATTGGATTTTACTGGCGACCAAAGCCAGAGGACAGCGACCTATTAACTTCTTTCTGTCAACCTGCAACAGGGCTATATGTTTTTTCTTCAGCCTTGAGTTGTTGGAGCTGAAGTGAGCAGTACCTGCCGACTGATTTGGACTGAGAGAGTCGCTAAAGGTACCCTCAGAACTGACTGTCAGGGAGGGTGAAGGGAGGGGGCGGCGGTGTCATTAGTGAGACCGACACAGGGCTTATTTAGTGTTAGGGGGACCGTGGCTTTGTTGTGTCACCAAACCAACTTTCAGGCCTATTCGGAAATCGTGAACACAATTCAGTACTGCGTAGTTCTCAGTCTTTCCACATGTTTTCAGTAACTATTTTGATGTATAATGTGTTTAGAAGAAAAACAAAATCTGATTTCCCTTTACACTGTCTTTAAAGGGATATTTCACCCAAAAATGAAAATTCACACTTCATCTACTTACCCTCATGCTGACAGTTTCCCAGTGAAACTCCAGCAGTGTTTTGTGGACTAAAAAAATCAACATGACCTTCTATCGCCATGAGGGTGTGTAGATAATGACTGAATTTTCATCTTGGAGTGAGCTATCCCTTTAAAATTCAAGTGTTTTCAAGGTTTTCCAGCATCCGTAAGAACCCTGAAGCCCTGACACAAACTTTCCCTGTTGCTATAGATGTGAAGTTAGTTAACTATTGTCACAGGGACAAACTGCATAACAGCCAGTCTGATTTGTCCTTGATAATGATAATGAGCTTGTAGGATTTCTAAAGCTAAATTACACAAATCAATACAGCTGCATGCCAATCAATTGTTTAACCAATATCTACATGCACTTGCTCAATGATAGCAAATGATCACAGCGGATGTCTGAGCTAAATAAAATAGTCAATAATAATAATTATATAATAATTATTCAATCTGCCTTCCACTGCAGCAAAGTCTGAGCAAAAAGACTGAAGAGATCCAAAAATAAGAAAATATATAAATAAAAATGATCTTGTGATGAAAGGAGACAGCAAGAGAGACGGAGAGAAAAAAAAAACAGAGACCGTGGAGAGAAAAAAAGGGAGAAGGAGAGAGTGAGGGAGACCAAGAACGAATTTTAATTCTGGCACTTAGCCAGCGCCTCAGAGGAAACATTTTCTCCAGTTATGATGAGAAATAGCAAGAAGAGAGGAGGGGGAGAAAGGGAAAGGAACAAAGGAGGGGCAGCGCAGGATAAGGGACGGGGGAGAGAAAAAGAGAAAAAAAAGACAGAGCAATGCAGGGAGTGTAAGAACGGTGGAAAGAGAGAGATAACAGGAAAAAAAAAGAGACAGAGTCAATCTAACCCCTCCCTCCCTCTCAGCAGCCAGCCATTTTTAGAGATTTAAGAAGTGAAAGCTGAAAATGGTGTAGAGCAGCAGGCAGTGTTTGACTCAAGGATCCAAACAGAGGGACGACAACATTAAATCAACATTATCTCATTGTTCGTTCAATATTTAACACTTTACCCGTGCTGGATCTCCAACCACACTGCACGGAAAAGAAAGCTAGCACAGAGTGTGTATTCAAGGGGCATCCAGAGGCCAAAGGTCAACTTCCTCAATTTGAGAGATCATGGGAATCCCCTGCTTCCCCTTCGTGAAAATATACCATAAAGATGTTTGAATTTGCTCCCCTGCAGGCTGAATCTGGCTATAGCTGTGAGTCATTCAGCAAAAGCACCCCACCACTGTAAGGTAAACAGTAATTACCTCCTACCAGAACTGTTACAACAGGGAATACAGAGGGCCGGGTCATCATGGTAAGACAGCTTGTAACAATCAAACACATTCACAGCACACAAGAGGTGACTGTCAACAACAAAACAAATACAGCTAGCGCACAACGTCACTGAAATAACTTTTAAAAGGGTTCCTTTAATGCCAGCACACACACATTTAGACACAGAGGCATCACAAGCAGTGAGACGGATCACAGCTAAGGTCAACACGCAACACAAATCCACACTTGAGCTGCAACGATTCATGGATTAGTTGTCAACTATTAAATAAATCAATCAACTACTTTGGTAATCAATTACTAGTAGGGCTTCCTAATCTATTAATCTGCCAACTATTTCCACAATTAATCAATTAATTATTCAATCCATAGAACGTCAAAGCTTTAATCACAACTCTGATCAACACACTAATAATTATTAAATATGAATCAACTGTTTGCCTTTTTAGTTTTGGTAAATGCACAAAATTTACAAACCTATTTTATAAACCGATTAATCAAGACAATAACCAACTGATTAATCAGCAATGATCAATATTTGTAGCCACAATCCACACACATGCACTCAAACACTGCAGCCTTTACCGTAAAGATGCGTCGTCCTGTCCTGTCGAAGGTGACACAGTACACTGAAGAAAGGTGTCCCAGGATCCTCTTGTGCATCTTCATGTGCTGGTACACGGCCGTGGGCACCAGCTGCCGGAGACGGTAGGAGCCGTTCAGTCGGCGGCTGTAGCTTGTCTCAACTGGACGGCAAGAAAAGACACACCGATGAGGAGGATATCATCAGATGTGAAGAAATCAGCAGCAAATCGATGAAAACCCACTCGTTTAATAATAAAAGACTTTGAAGAACATGAAAATGGGCCACAACTATGATTATCTGCTGTGCATAAAATACATGGATTTTGAAATAAATCAATAATAACACTTCTGTCAAATGCTACTGGCAGTGAAGACCTTGGCAAGCAGAGATACAGTGCAGTATGTAAGATCTGACTCATACATAGAATATCAAAGGCACAAACAGAGTAAAATGGTTGAATGTTATTTTTTTGTTCCTTTACCGATATTAGGAGGGCTCCCATAAATAATAGGTGGCTCCGGCGGTCGCCCACAGTGTAACGCAGCCAGCGCCGAGCCCTTCCACACAACATGCTTGCAACCTGGAGAAAGATTAACAGAAAAGATACGGTCAAAAGACCAGTGTGTCCAATATCAATATCTGAGTTTGGATATATACCAGTACCAATACTACACCAATACCAGCACTATTTTCGATTATCATTATCATTAATGGTAATGGTGATAGTAGTTGTAGTAGTAAGATTACATGAGGCTGAAAATTAAACTCAGTTTAGTTGCCAGTTGATGTTGATGCACATCAAATCAGTTTTCACAAATTGGAAAGCCTGTGTTGTAATCTAACTTATGTAACAGCTTCCTTCAACCATTGTTGGTTACTATAGGATTCTGGCTTGTAATATTCAGTGACAGCGTATTTTTTTAAAACTAGATGACAAGGTAGTGTGGAATTTAGATGAGAATGTGGATCACTATCTGATGAACGCTTTATGTTGATATCGGGCCCCGATATCAACATCAGATTGGATCAGTACTATTTCTATTCAACAACATTTTTTGACTTACAAAAATGAGGTGATAACCAAACAAAAAGTAATTTATGATAACTGACTAACTCTAGTCTACTGACAGACAACTTGGGAAAAGATTGTTTGGCAGGGGGGTTAGTGGATAGTACTGATGTAACCAGGAAGTCAACAATCATGCTCTTTCTGCATGTCTCAGAAACTACAGAAATGTTTTTGAAGAAAGAGAAGAACAGTCATGGATTAACTTCACATTTGATGTCAAAGAAAACGAGACCCTTTTTAAACCATCTTGAGCAACAATGATTGGTGAAAACACAACAAACCTGAAGCAACATTTGCAGACTAGACATCCCAAACTTCATGCAAAGATAAATACACTTAAATGTTTTATTGTTCAAGCTAACATTATTTTATCAGCTAACTAGACCCGCTGCGTTTTTAATAAACTCGAACTACGATACAGGCCAAAAATTAACCAGCGCTGGAGGCCTGGTAGCTTAGTTAGCATTCTGCAGCTAGTGTGGGTTCAACTTCCACTTCTGGCCCTTTGCTGCATGTCATTCCCCCTCTCTGCCCCCCTTTCTTGTGTTCACTTCAGCTGTCTTACCTGAAATAAAGATATATAAGCCCCCCCACCCAAAAAGAGACTAACTGTACTGTGCTGTTACTACTAAGAAAAGTGGATGACCCAGAGTGGCTAATCTTTTATCCTAAATTAAAAGATCAATTGACACACTAAAGATCAAAAGCCTAACGTTTCACTGTCCTCAGACTTAAATAAATATATAAAAAGAACGCACATTTGTAGAAATGTTGTATATTTAATGTTAGTCATGATGGAAGAAAGGAGCAAAAATGTAGTATACTTCATGTTAATGTTTTTAACAGGTTAACAGAGGTTTTCTCCATGAGTATATAATAAGTCTGGCAGAGAAATAGAAATAACGCATGACAATTTAAATAAACCTGTTTTACCCAACTACATGTACTGTAGATTTTGTCAACTGATGCTAGACAAAAACTAAAACAATTCAGATTACTAAAATATGACTAAAACTAACTGTTAGTCAGGCTAAAACAAAATCAAAATTTGCTGTCAAAATTAACACTGATAAGGACACACTATATAGTTTGTATTATGAATTGTCTATGCTGTTTTGCATGCATGCATTTATATTTGCATAAGTACAAGAACAAATGTATTTACATGATGTATAAGTCTACAGACATGCAGAGAGATGTAACACGGTGATTGTCTGAGTGGGTGTGTTTGCATATGTGTACATTAGAGTGTCTCATGTGTTACATCTTGTACTGTGTATCCACTCACTCTTGCTGGTGCGGAGGAGATTCTGCCTGCCGGCTCCCAGCAGGCTGGTGAGTCCAGGCACGCTGGCAGGGACTTCGCTCTCCAGCAGTGGACAAACTCTGGTGCAGACCTGCAGCAGGTGGTCTGCACTGATGTGCCGGTACAGCTTCACCTGGACACAAACACACACACACACTGAGCTCAGCTTGTAGTCAGACTAGTAAATGACAAAATACCAGTCAGAGGTGAGCAGGGTAAAACAGTAAAAATAAAATATCCTAACTAAATAAAACATAAACAAATTAAAACCATACAATCATTGTTCCCACACCAGAGCTGTGGACTGTGGCTTTCAAACCAAGTCCATCTGGAGGTTTCTGGCCAGAATTCAGCACAACCAGAAATGACAGCACAACATGTCCCAGCAAAGTTTTTTTCTGTTCATTCGACTTGGGCGCTGTGAAAAAAGTCTTATAATGGTAAGGAAAATGTGCAGACAAACACATATGTAAACAGAACAGGCAATGTTGAGATCAGCAAAAATGATTCAGCTCATGTCCATATGTTGTACAATTACTCTGTGTAATTATTGTGACAGGCCTTGTGTCAAGACATTAAACTTGGACTAGTTCTACATTTTTTGTTGCTCAGTGAGCAGTAACTCTGACAAAAGTGTCAAAGAAAAAAAAAAGACATGCCTGTAAGGATTGATATGGTATCACATTATTACACCAAAAATTAGTTAATGACATGAAGAAAACCTACTCTGTTTAAAAAAAAAAGAGGTACTAAATAAGTATTTACCAGCAAATGTGGCCTATAGAAAATATGGTTCATTCTTAGTCTGGACTCCATTTAGATACTCTAAAATAAGCAGACTTAGAAGAATGCCTGTAGGTTTGCAAAGTATTTTTTTTATTTTTTTTATTTTTTTTTTTTGAAAAGGGTGCTCAGTGCCCTTTTAAAAACAATCCTCTGAGGGTGTGAACAGAAATTAACTGAGTCGGGCAAATGAGCAAAACATTAAAATGAATAAATAACAGGATTCCTACAACTTTTCTATAGTCAGCTTTTCCACAGCTTTTCCAGCACCTTACAACTGTAGTAAAATACATATTTATATAGAACTAAAACTATTCATCAATTTATCGATTATTAAACAATTATTAAATCAACCACCAACTATTCTGATAATCAATTTGAGTCATTTCTTATGAAAAAAAAGTCAAAATTTTCTGATTTCAGCTTCTTAAATGTAAATGTTTTGTTTTTTAATTCTCTCTGACAATAAACTAAATATTTATTTATTTATTTATATTTGGGTTGTGAGTAAAGCAAGACATTTGAGGACGTCATCTTAGGTTTTGGGAAACACTGATCCACATTTTTCACCATTTTCTGACATTTTAAAACAAACGACTATTAATCGCTTAATCAAGAAAAGAATCATCAGATTAATCTGCTCTGAAAATAATTAGTTGCAGCTCCACTACACAGGCCTGTACTCAAAATATACTCAAAATTCTGCAGAAGGGTAACAAAGTTTCATATTTAAAAATGTGTTGACTGTCTGTGAGCAGACTTGGCATCCTGATCAACCTGTCTGAGCCAGTATCCCACTTTTTAAAAAAATATTCCTTTAACTATTCAGTCAGGTAGTGATTTATCATGAGAGTAAACCATCTGCAATTTCAAGCAGTTTTAGCACTTAATTTGAAATTCAAGCATTTTTCAAACCCTGAAAACACGACATGAAAAATCAAGTTTTGGGTTTCATGAGCAAAAAATATAAAACATAATAAAGACATTCTTTTTCATTGAATGACATTTACTCTAAAACTGTGATAACCCTCATTTCAAACACATGACAAGCACTCTGGCAAAATTATTAATTATTAAATATTTGTGTCGCAAAATGAAAAAAAAAGATAAAAGAGCATCTACAACAAAATAAATGAAAATCAGTTACATTTCTGTCTTTTAAACTGATGTATGGAAACAGTTCACATTCAGCACAGTGGCAGCAGAGAAGGGGGTGTGGCAGCAACATAAGCATGAAGCAGAATGAAAGTCACACTCACACAAACACACTGTGGCTCGACTCAACTGACAGAACGGCCTGCCTCTGAGGAAACACACATGTCGGCTGAATGAGTGGAGCAGCAGCGATACACCACAGGATGAGAGAGACAAACATGCAGCAGCACTGTGTTTGTTTCAGAATGATTTCAAAAATGTATTCATTTAAATCAGACATGCAGTAATCATCTTTATTTCAGACAAATCTGATTTAAGTATCTGAACGGGGTCAAATAAGCCTGAAATTAAACAATTAATGCACACACACACACATATTGTCTGTCTCTGTGACAGACACCCACCCACACACACACACACACACACACAATTAATGACCCCTTAATTGCTTTCACATCCTTGCTGGTTCAGAGACGTGACCAGTGTTTCTAAGCACATATCAAGGAACAATCCCCCTCTCAGGTACACACACAGCCACAACAGTAACTCACACACACACACACACACACACAAATAAGTGATTTGTACTAATAATTTGCTCAATTTTAGGGCTGCAAATAACGGCTATTGTTGATGAATCTGTTGATCACTTTCTTGATTAATTGATTAGTTCTGCAGTCAATAAAATGTGAGAAAAGGGTGAAATATGTCGATCACTGTTTTCAAAAGCCCAATATGATGTCCTTGATGTCTTGTTTTTTTCCCCAAAACTCAAAGATATTCAGTTTAGTATCAGAGAGGAGCGCCAGAAAATATTAACATTTAAGAAGCTAGAATCAGATCATTTTGACTTTGTTTTTAAAGAAAACAATGAAAATCTCAAACCTATTAATCGATTATCAAAATATTTGGTAATTAATTTAATAGCTGACAACAAGTTGACATTCGATTCAATTGTTGCAGCTCTACTCCCTTTTACTTGCTTCTTAAGGGTAATGGATAACAGTCTGCCAGTCACAACAGAACCATCAGAAAGCACATGGCCCTACACACACACGACTGCACAATTATCACACTGCTTTTCCATACACTTCAAAAATCAAGAAATATCACTTAATCAAGATATCAATCTGTTTAGTTCAGCCACTGCTGAAATCCACATATTGTTGAAGGTAAAAATAAAAATTTATAAATCGGTGTAAATATGGTTGTAATCATAATAAGCTGCTATTTTCTTTAAAAACATAGCTTCATATTTTTTATACCGTCTTCCTGATCAATTTGATCTCAGAGCAGGACACAGGGTTTGTGTTTCTGAGCACAGATCAGGGAAAAGACCTCTATCGGGTAGAACTACAACACACATCAAATGACTGATATGTATTAACAATTGAACGGATAACACACCCCCAGTCACAACAGCACCACCAGAAAGCACATGGACCTCTGCTCATTCATGACTGCAAGTTACCCTCTGTACAATTATCACCTTACATTCCTGTTCAAATATCAAAAAATACCACTTATCCTGGATATCATTCTCTTATATGTATATGTTCTAATTGAAAACAGCCATTGTTGAAGCTCACTCATCATTTAGGGTAAAAAATAAAAATTAACAAATTCTTGCAAATATGGTTATAATGATAATAAGATGCTATTTTCATTCAAACATAGCTTCATATTTTTGTATATTGTGTTCCTGATCAATTTGTGCAAATTACAATAATTATGCATCTAATTAATCCGCATTAATTAATTAATTAGCCACAATTAATATCATTAATTATTACAATATCAGTAAAGCCAGGGTTGATTCCTCATCTCATTGTTGCCCAACCCCCTTCTGTACCAGTCCTCAGACATCAACCTCCACACAACCGCTGACAAGCATGTCCACACCGTGATCCCCTGCTTCTAAACGCCCTGTTTTCCATTTGGTCTAATAATTAAAAACCCTCCGCAGTATTTTTTTTTTTTCAATAGAGGAAATTATGCACAATAGACAGGAGGCAGGCTGGGAATGGGAGGAGGAGGAGGAACCGAGAGCTGAATGAGCCAAGCAGGAAGAGAGAGGAAGAAAAAACACGCAGGCAGGCAGGACGCTGTCAATAATTTCTTAAACGTATGGATTTACATCCCGGTCAATCTACACTTGTACAATCTCGTCTTTGAGTGTTCATGTGTCTGTCTATGCGTAAAAGAGAGAAGAAATCCTTCAAATATGGACGGATTAAACAGGGCATAGGTCATCATTTGTATATTCATGTTAAAATAAACTTATAAAATAGCAAAAAAAAAAAAAAGTACGGATGCACACTTTAAGCACGCTGACAAAGAAATAAATACGCACGCTTTGATTAATTCTCTCCACGCCCCCATGCGTAAAAGGCGCTTTGGAGTGAGCCCTGTTTGTTTACATGACAATTAGCACGTCAATTAATAGAGCGATTATAAGATATCAGCTCCACATTACCTCGCATCTTCACCACAAACTCATCTGCCTCTTCTCTTCCATCCGCAGCACAATCCTCCCCACAAAAAAAAGCTCCAAATATGCCTCATCCAGCAGCAGCAGCAGCAGCAGCCTGGCCAGCACCAGAAGGGAGCAGCTTTACTGAATATACTGTTTATATTCTCCTCAAAAAATGTCCTGTTTTCTAACTCCGTCCTTGCCCCCTGTGTGTGTTTTCAACCCATGCACACACAAATTATCTTGCAGGACGAGAGCGCCTCCATCTCTCTCTGGCTTGTGGCGCAGGGAGTCCCTCCTCCGGATCCTGGCGCTCCTACACCACAACACTCATGACGTATCAACATTTCACACACATTTTCCCAACAACTATTACAACCTTTTGGGCATGCATGGCACCAAAGTGTGCACAGGACCCCGGGAGCCGACCCCTCGGTGCCCCCGCACGGCCCCAACTTGCAGCCAGCTCGCCCCGCAAACCGCTTTTCGCTGTCTTCTTTGCCACCTGATTTAAAAATTGCGGGAAATTCAATTTTTATTTTGCTCTCTAAAAACTTTTTCCTCAGTTATAGGAGCTCCCTTACCAAATTTTCGTACGTCCCGGGGTGTTCCTGCCCCGTCCAGTCCAGCCTTTTGGGCAGCAGCTGAGATGGAAAAACAGTGTCGAGTGTGATCATCCAGTTCATGAACGCATAGAGTGATGTTTTAAAACAGTAAATGATAAATCAGAGTAAAAGCAACACCACAAAGTACAGTGCAGAGAGAAGCATCTCTCTCCTATTGCTGACTGCTTACCTCCTTCTCCTCCACCTCCCTTATCAGGGTCTGAAAATAGCATAAAAATACAAAAATTACACCCCATGACAATTTCGGACATGTTATAAATTATCCTAAAATGCAAAAACACCAACCTCGGCTGCTTTTTGACACGGTCCAGCTTCTAGAAATCGGGCTATTAGGAAGTACAGTTCTGGTATGGTTGGAGGGGGAGAAGAGGACGGGAGCTGCGTTAGAAGAGGGCACCGAGGAAAATTGGGGGGATATTACAACAACCATGACATATTTTCCGATCTCCTTTACTCACCAGAAGTCAACTGCGCGATGTGTGTACTGTCTGAAGCCATTTTGGTGTTGTTTGCCAGGGCAGCGCCAGAGCCTGTGTGGTGGGTCTAGGTGGCTGCCCTGTAGCTGTCACTGTTTATCCACCAGGAAGAGGCTGCCTCCATTCAGCTTCGCTCACACTAAGTCCCGGCTGCGTCGAGTGGTATTCCTGCGCGGAGCGACAGTTAGTGCACGCAGCGCGGTTTACCCCGCTAAACCCTGTCTTTCCCTGGCAAAGAATAAACCGCCGTGTTATCTCTGAGCTAGCTAACTGCCCCTCAGAATGAATTTTAGCGGCGGCTGGTCTGTTGTGGAAGTATGTTTGTTTCAGTCCCCCTCCCCCTCAAAAGAAAAAGCGGGTCGTCTAGAAGGCAACTCTTGCTTTGCGAAACTCTCGCGAGATTTGCTCGCGTTGTTTCTTCGCTGTACGAACTACTTTTATTTTACGAGTCGGCAACGCTGTGGTTAAAATTATGAGAGATCTAAGGGCAAAAACACTTGGTTATGGTTCGGGAAAGGTCATAGTTTGTGTTGTCAATTTCTCTCGCGAGATCTTTCGCAGGTCTGGAGTTCCCTTCTAGACACCGAAAAAGCGCTAGCCCTCTGCGGAAGAATACGAGTGGTGTGCTTCACGCACGCCACTGTAGAGGGGAGGTAGTAATGGCAGCCTGCTGTAGAGGATACATTGCTGCAGAATAGCTGTTATTTGTAGATAAATTACATTTATCACGTTTAAATAATTGCAGTCTTATATGTCTGTAGTTTAAAGTTCATTGCGGATTGATACAACGTACATTCCTGCAACATTTTTCTGTATTTCTCGCTGCGGATGTAGAATATAGCTCCCGTGTTTGAGAGGGATTTACAACCGTTTCCACCGTCACAGCTTTCTTCTATTAAATATTATATCTATCCGTGTTAATTCTGTGTGTTCTCGCTGTCCTCGCTTGTTATTGCTCTGTCGGTATTGTGTAACAAGATGTCTGGCTAACACACCCACTCTCTCTGGGAGCCGTTTGGTGGGGAAGTCGTCCATTTCTCTTCCAAATACTGCCAGGCAGTAAAATGGGGGAAGGGTTGGAGAAGAAGGGGAATGCAGCTTAATGAATGAAACCTCGTGAGTTACAGGAATTTAATGGCAATGAGACATTTTGTGTAAGATACATTATCAAGGAAGGTTATCAAGGAAATACATATGACAGCACACTTCCTCTATGGTTCTCAAGAAAGTTGTGAAAAAGGAACCAGCACTAAGGTGTCATTTTCAGCAAGTAAACAATATGATGCTATTATTTGTCTAAATTATAAATTTTATATTTTTATTAAATGCATGTATTTTACAGTAGTTGGCCAACAAAAATAACAAGCTCCAGTCTTCTACTGGACAGAACTGTTATTTGAAGTAAAACATTAAAGAAAGCACAAGTGATCAATTAGGTTACTGCTAATTATTAATGTTGAGTCTCTCTACACTCTGTTGAAAATTACTTTACGTTGTTAATCGCAAACAACAAACCACCTCCTAAGTGAGGCCAGTGTTGTGTTTTGTTACAATCCAGTAAACCCATAACATAAAATTCAATATGAGAGATATTTACACACCTACCAAAAAGTGTTGCCTATTTCAAACATTTCAAAAGCCAATGAAAATATCTTAAATTGTTTTAGCTCACATTTTCCTCCATGTCATTTCTTTTCACCATAGTGTAAGCACTGTCTGTGTGTGTTGGTGCTTATATGGTGTAATATCAGCAATAAGAAATTATTCTCACTTTTAATCTTTGTTTATAATGTGTATTGTAAAAATCCAATCCAATTTCAGAAATCATAGACAGTGGTATAGCAACCAGTCTCCTATTTATATAGCACATGTCTCACTTCAGTCCCTGGCAGGGACACCAGGGAACAGACGAGTTTGTGGCAGGGAAGAAGATGATGATGATATAAAAACTTGAACAGATGACTGGCTAATTCTCAGCCTTTGTTATTTACAGAAAATTGGGATTTGTGTTTATGAAACCAAAACAGTTGGTTTAATTACTGCTTTATTACAGTTTTCATATATATAACTTTTCCTGTTAAATGCAGAGATTATGAGACAGAAGTTCACACAAAATTACTGATTCTGCTCATTTAAATAGAATAATTTATTTTTTGTTATTCATAAAACACGAACTGTAAGAGAGAACATGGTGTGGAATATCAGCTGAAAATGCATCATACACTCTACATCTTAATACACATCATGAATGCACTGGTGTTTGTTTATTAAAGGGAACTGACAGTTTGGGATAGGGATAGTTTGATAGCATTGGTGTGTGTGTGTGTGTGTGTGTGTGTGTGTGTGTGTGTGTGTGTGTGTGTGTGTGTGTGTGTGTGTGTGTGTGTGTGTCCACAAAAAACAAAACAAAACACTGCATCCATGAGTATCTGCCAATAGCTGTTAATAATATATTTTTAAGGATGCACTTTGCTCAACATGGCCATGTAGAAAACACAAATTGTATAAATTGCATGAAGTTCACTTGGCTGTTTTGCTTTTTCCTTCCTAGGGTTTAAAATAACTCCACACAGCTGACGTGATCACAGCACTGCTGACAGGTCTCACTCATGTTCCCCTACTGTTCAGGCTGCTCATCCGTGTTACTCCTGACATTGGGGGGGGGGGGGGTTGCAGAGCCATCGTAGGGGGGAAACATAGAAAACCAATGAAACCTTTTTTTTATCAGTTGCTTCTCCAGCTTTTGTTAGATTTGTTAGATTGATAATAGTTCTGAAGTGGGTTATGTGAAGAGGAGCATGCCAGAAAAGTTTGGGAACCACTGGCAAATATGTAGAACATATTGGATTATTCTGTTTTCCCCCCAATATCTGATCCCTGATTTTGACTAGTAAAATCTATTTATATTGGACTGATATAAATACATTGTATTGGATTGGCCCATTTTGTAAACAATGTCCATCAGTCAGTAGAGAAGAAATGGTAAAACAAAAAATAAAAATTAATTACACAAAATGGTGAAAAAAAAGTAATACTTATATCAGGCTGACTTTTTTCACTTGCATGAATTTGAATGGAAGGTAATCACACAGCTGACTTAACAACACTTCAAGTTCAATTCAAGATCATTTTATTGAGATTTTCAACAAGTTTTCCAGGGTTGGGAGGATATATTCCACATTGTTATAAAATGAACAGTAATATCATACTCTATAAAATAAAAATCTAGGCAATGATATTGATGACAGTTAAAGAATAACAAACACAAACACACACTACCTCCCACCCTCCCCCATCCCTTGGTTATTGAAGACAGGTATAAGGCACAGTGATATAAAGACGAAGGAGAAGAAAAGGAAAAGAGTATGTCTCTCCTAGATCAAGTGTTCCTTTCCATGTCAAAGGTAGAGCTAAAGGGTACACTACTATATTGTTTGAGTGTTACAAAAGTATGTCAAGAGGGGTCCCTAGATTTTATAGATGTTTTCCTCAGAGCCACTGATTGAGATGCGTATCATCTCCAGTCTCGAAGCCACTGATTAAGCGTGGCGGGGCAGCATCCTTCCACTTGAGTAAGACTGCACGTCTGGCCAAAAGCAAGGCAAAGGCAACCATGCGGTGCTCGGCAAGTGTCAAATGAAGACTGTCTCTGTCAGTAACACCAAGCAGGGCAAACAGAGGATCTGGATCAAGTTCTTCTTTAGGACACAAGAAAGAGTGTGACATCACTCCTTTCACATCACTTTTGTATGCGAGGACATAGCCTGTGTGTGTGGAGAAAGGTGGCATCACTGTTTTCACATTTGTCGCAAGTTGGAGAAATGTCAGGGTACATGCTTGACATTTTAACCTTGGACAACACTTTTAAAGAATTATAATAAAATCAAGATCTTATGATTATGAGAGGATGCTTGATTGATGATTATAGTTTTTGCATACTCGCCTCTATTGCTGCCGGGAAAACAGAGTGAAATCTTGACTGCTGGAACCCTGCAGCTGGGTCCCACGCAATGAATGGTTTAAATCTAACCACCAGACTAAACCGTCCTGCAATCTGTAGAACATACTAGACATTGTGGCATGGAGTAAAGCCAGGTTTGAATCTTTATTAGGCCTTGTCAGTCACTTCTGTTTTACTTTTCATCTGCCCCTTTAACTGTGGTTGTTATTGTGCTGGCAGATATGACCACAAGGAGGCAACCTCACTCTTTTCCACTCCTATGTGCACAGGGCCAAAGAGGAGTCAAAGGTTATGAATAATGAGGCAAATGTGATCAGATACATACTGAATTTCCTGTAATGTAAATAGAGATTCACTAGTTGTTAGTGTGCAGAAGAACTGGCTTGTGTGCTTTGTAATAGACACGTCAACTGTATTTTCTGTTATTTTATTTTTAAAACCAAATAAATCCACCCACTTCGCCAGCTTGTTTTTCCCTTATTAATCCTGATACTTTAATATGCAAGCAGGAGTAAGAGGTGAAGTTAGATTAGAGCAGTCTTCTCTCTGTGGGATTCAGGACTACCACAGAAACTGACACATTAATCCAGGGAGGTGATACACTGAAGGGACAGAACAGACTTCTTGAAGTGGTCGTATATTAGGTACTTATCCATATAGTCAGTGTATTATCTACAGTAGATGGTGATCATCACACCCCCAGTTTGGAGAAGCAGCAGGAGCACCGGTGTGTGATGCACTGCTGCGGACATGATCAGCAGCAAAGAATATTTTATAAAATCTGTGTACACTAGAGAATACTTTCATACTTTGCTGTCAGACAGCCTTTTCTGGTGGGACAGTGATGTTGTAGAAGCCAAGTATCGCTGTCTGCAAACCAACCAAACTACTTTGTTCACACTCATTGAAGTTACACAAACAAACTAACTGGGTGAGGCCACAGTAGATCAGCAACTCCTGACTTCTGCGAGGTAAAGTGACTGTCATTGCCAAAGAAGTCTGGTTAAGCAGTCTGAGTTTTTTTTGTTGGATCTTTCTTAAGGTGGCAAAATACTTTTCTTTTTTTTTTTTTTTTTGCTGACCCAGTCCCAAACGGGGGGGTGCCGACTGCCACCCTCTCTGAGTAATACGCTGACTGTGGATAAGTACCTCGTACAACACCTCTTCCAAAAATCCAGATTATCCCTTTAATGTACCTGTGGCAATGTAAGTTATAGCTTGTGTTTGCCGTGCTCGTGCAGCTGAGTTCTGCATGGTTGTGCGGAGTTTAATCATCAATATTGTACCTGTGCAGCTTTACTCTGCATTCAGTGGTTTGTTGCATGGGATAAAGTGTCAGCTCATCCTTGTGGAGGATTTTCCACTTAGAAAAACAAAAGATTTTTTAATGTAATCAGCACTGTGGCACACACTCCTCCTGCTATTACATTGTATGAAAAAAAGGCATCATATTGTTGACCATATTGGCTCCGGTTAATATATTTTAATTGGCCTACATCTGTGGTATTCAGACATCATCACTCCACACCTCCACATTAAAAAAAAAAAAAAGTTAACTGGTCCACATCATTGGTCCATGACTTTGACTGACGGCTTGTCCCTCAATGAACACCCCGTATGGTTTCATCAGTCCCACCACTCTGGCAAATGCTGACCTTTCACTTCCTGACGCAGCAGTTGTATTTAACACAGCCACGTGCCCCTGGCGACCTCACACATACACACACACACACAGCACTGGCTTTGTGTTGGTTCTAAAAACTCTAAACATGAACACAGTGAAAAGAGGCTGTCGAACACAAGCAGAACACATACTACATGCACACACGTTGTCCCATAGAGCTTTTCACACATTACCTGAGTTTTCCAAACTACAAAAACCAGCATACACTCTTAGAAATAAGTCATATAACATAAGGATTCTTGCTGAAGGGCTGAGGTTCTACTCAGAACCATTTGCTTGTGAAGAATCCTTTTTGAATATAAAGGGTTTATTAAGTGTTGTAATCCAGAGGACCCTATATGGAAGTGAGAGTTCTTCAAGGATTGTTGAGATCCTTTAAGAACTCTTTCAGCAAGGGTTTGTACCATAATAGAAAAGGGTTCTCGGTAGAACCTCTATGGTAGGTTCAGATAAAAATTTAGGGATATAAAAGAGTTCAGCAGAACCCCATGAGTGGGTTCTAAATTCAACTCTTGGAATATAAAAGGGTTCTCAGTAGAACACCCTGAGTGGGTAATAGGTTAAACTCTTTGAATATGAAGGTTCTTAGCAGAACCTTTTTGGAAGAAAGAATTCTCTTTTGTCAAAGATTTTTTGTGCCATAATATTCAACGGATTCTCAAACCTAAAACCTCCTGAGTGGGTTCAGATAAGACTCTTGGAATATAAAAGGGTTCCCATTAGAACCTCCTGAGTGGATTCTGAATAAAACTCTTGGAATGTAAAAAGGGTCACAGTAGAACCCCCTGACAGGGTTATAAGTAAAACCCTTGGAATATGAAGGGTTCCCAGTTGAATCCCCTTAGTGGGTTCTTTTTAAGCACCCTTAGAGGGTGGAACCCCCAGACAGAGTTGTGAGTGGAACACATAGGGTTCTAGGTCTAACCCTTCACGTTGGGTTCTAGGTATAACTCTCTTAAAGAGTTCTTAGAGGAACTGTTATAAAAGGGTTGACCATGAACAAAAAAGGATTCTCCTATGGGGACAAGCCGAAGAACCCTTTATGGTTCTAGTTAACACCTGTATTTGTAAGGTGAAGCCTACAAATACAGTCTGCTAGTGACAAAAAGATGACATTACTGTCCAACAAGACAAAATAATCCAGATACGTAATTCTGCACACTGTAATTTTACACACCAATAAGAGACGAGACACAGAAAAACAGACAAACTCCCATGTGACATCAACTTTTTCTTTTATTTCAAAATATTCTCCCAACAGGATGAAACTCAAAGAAGCCCAGAGGGTCCAAAGCCAATAGAGCCGTCTAGAACAGAAGCACCACTCATTATTGCTATGTCACTCTGCTGCAGGACAAGGCGTTCAGAAGGGGGAAAAAAGAAAAAGAGAGGGGAAGAGGAAGAGGAAGAGGAAGGAAGGGGGGGAAACAAAGTGAACTAAGTCAAACACATAGACCCACAAACACATTCGCTCCAGCACACACATATACAAAAGGAGCTATGTGAAACACAGTGGTCGTGATTCTAAAAACTAAGATTTTTATGTTCGAAAACGCTGCAGATGTTCTCCATGGCAACCGTGAACTGGGTTTCTTGTAACTCCAAACTGCTGATGCACATCCACAAATCCTCACCTTAACCATCGGGGGGGGGGGATAGTCAGAGTGCCAATAATAATGATCATCTTTTGTAGAGACTTCAGATATAGGCAGAGCTGGTTTAGAGATCATAACAGTCGTGTTTACAGCCCCCTTCAGGCAAGATGAAGAACATCTGCAGCCGTCTGATAAAAAACACTTCATTCTTGTCTTGCTGCTGCTTCTGAGAGGCGCGTAGTGACACAGGATGGAGGAGGGAGGAGAATCGACTGTAGGTAGTGTGAACGTATGAGGATGGGGCTGCTGGTTGTCCGTCTCTACTATCACAAGTCTAAAAAAAATTCAGCATGGTACAAAAATCGTCAGTAAAAAAAGATGCTTTGCTGCCATGGAGTCAGAGGGGGCGAGTCGGTGGACGACGCGCCCGTGTCTTTACGCCTTCTCCTCAGTCGCCTCCTCCGCTGCTTCAGTTACCTGTACAGAGGAAGAGGGGGAAAGGACGCAGGCGTTACCCATCATTCTTGCCTTGCAGACTGGGATTAACTAGCCTCAAACAGCAACCCACAATTAACAACGAACAGTGTTCACCTTCACTGAAACATCAACATGTGCTATGGATGACCTGGACGAATGTCTGAAGCACATTTACTGAGTTATCTGTATAACTTTGGATTGACCAGTAAGTGATTCTTTATAAATGTAGTTGATTGTTGAGTCTCAGTCCCAGGTCATCAAGTACTGATGTTTTGGGAATGAGACTATGTTACCAACCTGTGATTCGCCGAAGTCTCCCGTCCAAGAGTAGGAGCAGAGGTCGAATTTTCCCTGACCACTTGCATTACATTATGCTTAAAGGTAATGATGAAACTTTTGCCCATTGATGCCAAAGATAAACTGCATACTCCAGCTTTAAAATGGTTTTAAAGCTAAAGTTTTGAAAATATAACTAATTAACAAGTTATATCTCATTTGTTTAATACATACAAAAAAAAGGGGACAGAACCAGGCTTGAGGCTAGCTGTCTACCCTGTCTCCTGTATTTATGCTAAGCTAACTAACTAAAGTAACTACTACTTTGTACTTTGAGTTCTCAGGGCTACCTTGCTGAGGAAATCCTAATCCCTTCAAATCTGGAATATGGACTGATGTCCACTTACTGCTTGTAATATGGGTTTTATGTGCAGATTTTTTTTTTTTGGATTTCCAATTCTGAAAGCAAAGAAAATGTGTCAGTAGTTGCTGTGACTATTTAGAAAGTAGTTCCAATGATAACTCTTCACAGTTAGGTCTGTTAATGTTAAAGATGTTCTGCTGTTGAGTTTTTCAAATGTCAAACTTTAATGCTGTGAGCAGCACAAACAGAATGTCAGTCATTTCCATTGTACTGACAAATGTGGATTTCTTCAAACCTCAGCAAATTCTGTACAGCTGGATACCACAAGGAACGGGTGAAAAATCTGTTTTTGTGATTACATTTTAATTTAAGACCCACAAGCTGAGGTGAGGTGAGTGTTCATGAGTTTTGAGAAGTAAGTAATGACCACTCACCATAATCTGACAAGCTGCTAACTTAAATGATTAGCAGTGAATATTTACCTGCTTAAAAATTAGCAGCGTTCACATGATTGGCATATCTGATCTGTCTTAAATTCTACAACTCAAAATACTGATATTTGTACTTTTTTTTTGCGAAAACTGTTCTGAAAAGCTACTGGCTGAAACCCATAACTCCTCTAATATCTGTAAGAATCAACTTCAGCCCAATAAATCCTCTCACCAGAGCGAACATCTGTCTATTCCCCTGTCTGACCACTGGTGGAGCCGACTGTCTATGAACACAGCGAGCCAATCACGTTTCACCTCACAGCTGTGCGAGCAGCGAACCCTCCCGCTGATGTGTAAAAAAGTCATCCTTGGCCCACTTCGCTACACGTGGCGACAAAAATGCCAGACATCCCCACTTTTTCTCTTCTCCACTCGCTCTCTCAAACACGCCACAGCACTCCAAAGCACTCTGGGTAAATGTTTGCTCAATTAACACACAATTTCGGTATAAGCTATTAAGTTAGTGGCCAAACACACACTCAAAAGATGGATTAGAGACACTCGAGCGTACCCTTAACTCTGACTGTCTCATTCTGTCCCCTCACTGACATCAAGGAGGGAGCTGTGCTTCTGCTGGAGGACACACTGACAGACGGACGAGACACATAGATCTGTGTGTGTGTGTGTGTGTGTGTGTGTGTGTGTGTGCGTGTGCGTGCGTGTGTGCGTGAGAGAGAAAAAGTGTGGTTATGGATGGAATATTGGTGAAATGTGTGTTCATGTTTATACACAAATTGACATGGTAAAGTATTAGAGATGGTTATTTTCTTGTTTGTCTCTGACTGAAAGTACATTTTCTTCTTACATCAACATGTTTGGGGTGTTTTAATTTTCACTCCTCATACCTCATTGGTCTTGGTCTCTCCGTTCTGGGCAGGGCCATCATCCTTCTTCCCCTTAGGGCCGCCTTTCTTTGCCTTCATGGCCTTGTCATCTGCCACCTTCTGCACGAAAGAAACGAGAGGAACATGCAACTGAATAAAGATGGAATATCATTAAAAAATATATCCCGTATGACCTCTTGGAGGGTGATTTGGATTTGCAAGATCACGCAAGAATCATAAGATCACACAAGAATCCGGCTTTGATTTGCTCCATAGCCAGCCCTGAATACAAACACTAAGGAACAGCTCCTATAGTGGAAACAAGAAATGCCAATTCACCAGTGGACACATTTCTAATGTCATATAATGAGCCGCCATATCACCCAACCCTCAAAATGACTTATCATATGTGTGAGGCTCATCATTTTGTGCTCATTTCCACTAAAAATAACCAGATGTTAACATTCTGAAATGTTTTCCTTCTGCAGAATATCAGTGTTTACCATATGGCTCTCATAATGGAAAGGGAAGATAAATACACTCATTTTGCTGCGCACCATTTGCAATACCTCAGAGTAATGAAAATAAATTAAATCAAGTAAATAAAAATTGAAAATAGAGAGTTTTTTTGTAATATTTTACCAGTGCTTTAATGTTAGGGCTGAACAATACTGGCATTGCTAATAAATAGTACACTTGTTTATTATGGGCCTACAATAAACAAGTAACCTGTATATTTAGTATACTATGCTATATATTTTTGTGGGAGAAAATGCAATTAAAAAATTACAATTTCCACTAAAATCATATTGCAATAGCAATATCTGTCAATATAATTGTACATTGTTTTGTTGCATTTCATACAACCCTATTCAATATGAAAAATAAATACCAATAATTTTGTGTATTTTTCTGTGGCCATGAAATAATGAGCTCTGGATACTGTGGGTGAAGTTGTAAGGTATTGTTTGCATGTACAGACCTGTGTGTGTATGAGTTTCTGAGTTTTTCACATCCAGCGGCCTTGGATGTGCACATAAAAAAGTAGTGAGGGGAAATTGAGTGTCTCAGACTGTTGCAAATTTATGGGGATATAAATAAATTATCGTTAGTATAGTTTGTGTGTGTGTGTGTGTGTGTGTGTGTGTGTGTGCTTTACCTTGACGATGGCCTTCTTGGGTTTGGCCTCAGGCTTGGGAGGAGCAGGTTTCTGCAAATTAGGCGGAAGTGAGTTAGGATTGACCAATCACACAGTTCATACTTTTTTTAAAAAAAAATATTAGTTTATCTTGAGATCCATGTTCCTTCTACGCTTACAGAGCCATCAGTGTGCCTGCTTAGACAGTACATTAAGGACTAACCCACTCTAACACCTCCAGGTTTAGTGCTGTAACTGTAGTTCCTAAGCAATGGCATTGGACAATATTCCTGTGCTACGCAGTTTAAAATATCTGCCTCTTCTCAGAGTGGACTGACCTCAGACCGCTGTGCAATGACTATGTCAGATGGGAGTTAAAATTCTGGCCACTCGGTGTGAACAACTTTGCTGCAGAGCTTTTCCAGCCTGCTGAGTGTGGACTGCATTACCCTGGAGCCACGAGCTAACCCTAACCACTACTGTGACAAAATTAAATCATGTGATTCTTTCTCAAAATATCTTTGTTTTGCTTTAGAAATCAATGACACTGTGCACATGAGATGGTAAATGACGAGACATAAATTCTTCTTACGTTTGCGGGGTGGTGGGGCTTCACATTTACAATTACATGCGGGAAATGACATATACACAAAAAAGCTATACTTTTTACCAGGCAGTCCAAACAGTAGCATATAAACAACATAACACTGCTAATTTACTGCTAAAAAGTAATATGAGACAAGGCAAGGAACAAGGAAGACAAGGAAGTATCAGATCAGAACATGTGCAAAAATGTAGGCCCCTTGCTAGCATGCTCAGCTATGCTACATCGTGTTTTAACTGAAAAGTGTCACATCAAACGCTTAAAGGTGTAGTTTGATATTTTGGGAAAACCACTTATTCTCTCTTTTATTCTTACCACTCACATTTCAATTGCAGAGAAGAGATATTAGATTAGCTTAGCATCAAAAATGGAAACAGGGGAGAAATCCATTACAGTGACTTTCTGGAGCATAGTTACATAAAAGTTCCCAGCAGCCACAGCAAAAAATTTACCTATAATCCAAAAAACATCTTCCCCCATAGTCCAACATCATAAAACAACCCATTTACACCTGGTGGTAAAATTCAATCAATATCTAGATAAGTTGTCCAGATGAGGAAAAATGTCTGCTGCAAGGTGTGAATGCTATGTGATTGGAATGTGATCAGATCTGCCAGAGCACATCTGGAGATAGTCTGGTTTGCTTTGTGTTTGGATCTTAGGAAGGTGTAAACACAATCTGTACATCAATCTGGATAACTTATGCGGATACAGATCACATTCTAACATCACATACAAATGGAGTGAAAGAGACATCTGTAAAACTGTTGACAGGACACGTAGAACTGCAAACAAGCAGCATGCCTTTTTGATCCACGGACGTTTTATATTTGTAAAACCTTTCCGAGAGCCAAGAAAAGAGATTTAAAAAATCTGTGACGTCATCACAATGTAAAGTCTATGGACTGAGTGGGGACTTGTGGGCAGAGGCAAGGGGGGAAACACTACTGTGCATATTCAGTGGGCTGTATAACCAGGAAGTAAACGCAGAAGCTAGAAAACTTTTTTGGAGTTTGCTTCAGACAACCAAATGGGCACCATACTTGTGTGCTGTATCTAGTTCATTATAATACATTTATGCCCTGGGGTCTCCACAGGTCACAGCTAAGCTAACTGGCTACTAGATGGTAGCATCATATCTAGCACAAACCATGGGTAGTAATGAGTAACAAATAAGGCACATGAGTAAAAAATGTATTTTTTAAGGACTGAGGGATTGAGTATAGGGGGTAGAGTACGCTAGTAGCACCTCTATAAGTTGCTAGCTGCCTGACTACGATGTGATGATGATGGAGCAAAACCTAGAACAAAAGGCAGCTTCCAGCAAAACACCTGGCTAGATGTGGCCGCACTTTTTATTCCAAAATCTAAAAAAGACAACAGTTACATTATAAAGTGTCTGCTGTGCCTCCCGAGAAACACCGAGATCTCAGAAAACTCGTCCTCTAACCTCTGCAAGCACATTAAAGCAAGCTGCACATGCCATAGGTGAAAATGTAGTTAGCTAGCTAACATTTGCTATGTTCAGTTTTCATGCGTAAAATTAATCTTTGTTATTAATTTTAACAAAGATAGCTGGCTAGTTCTACTGGGCTTTTAAATAGGCATGCTTAAGCTAACATAATGCCAAATTCACTGTTAAACTTAACATTTTAAATTCAGATTCTGATTTTACGCATAGGAAGGTGTGTTGTTTATAGAATGACAATTTTCCTAAAAAAATATACCAATAAATCATCTTCCTTCCAATATCGCAATATATCACAATATATTGAACTGTAACCCCTGTATTATGATATGTATCATATTGCTAGATTTTTGCCAATACACAGCCCTAACTTGGAGTTATTTATTGACCAGGTATTTTTTTCTCAAATGGTATTTTCACTTTTACTTAACTCAGTTTTCATGGGAGTAACTGTACTTTTACTTGGTTATAAATTTTCAGTACTCTACCCACCACTGAACGGACAGACATACAGTAAGAGTGGTATTGATCAGGAAGGAGGGAATAAGCATACTTCCCAAAATGTCAAACTAGTCTTTAACAGTGAAAATGCAAATGTGCAAACACATGCAATACGGATGGGTTCGATATGCAAAGAACAACACAGATAAAAACATGTGGCCTGTATGGCAGAGCTGCATGATCACATAAAAATGCTTACTTAATGATGCATTTGCTAGATAATAAAGCAAATGGGCCATTTTCCATCAATAGTTTTGAGAATAAGCCTAGGAGGGGATCTAATTAAGAAAAATGCTTCACTGTTACTGATACAATGCTACAATGTTCGCAGTCATTTACTGTTGGAATATTAAACGCCTTTTAATCATGCAGCCCTACATATCAACAGAGTGTTGTAACAGACCAGACTGAGAATGGACGAGGACAACAGAGAAAAGACATGCATACCAAGCCAGACACAATCCTCAGAGAGCAGGTTTATGGAATTTGAAAACTGCCTCGATCAAATCCATAAACTAGACGAGGACTTTACTCCGAGCCTTGGTAATATGACACTTAACTATCCCACAAGACGGAGGCGGGAGGAAGAGGACAGTGACAGAGGTGAAGACAGGGCGGGGAGAACGAAACTTACCGCTGACAGTCTCTCTGACCTTCTGGTGGGCTGCCGGAGCAAGAGATGATCAATGAGAGAAAGAGAGCCAGTGACAGAGAGAGAGACAGATATCAGTTGTACCTTTGGGGGCTGATCTTGACCTAATCTGCTTGGTGGCTGCTACAAGTGTCCTAATCATTAACCTGTCATGTGTCCACTCTCGCTCTCTCTCACACACACACTGTTTCTCAGTACAGCAAAACACAGCACGCAAACACACGCCTGCACATCCACACACAGCATACCAACACACCAACGTTTACCTCTTGCTTTGTGACTTTGGAGGCCTCCTTTCCCTCAGGACCCTCTGGGGACTGTAGAAAATGCAACAAGGAATGGAGAGACTGTTAACATGTGGGCAGATGTGTGCAGGTTCACCTACACAAGCACACGACCCCTCTAAAGTTAAGAATTTTTGTGATTTAAAATGTACTTTTCAGGTTGTTTTCATTCCCCATCATCAACATTTTTTTAATCATAAGTTTTAAAAATTAGATTTGGGTCACTATAGGTGTTTTCTCTGTTCAGTTGTGTTTATTGTCCTTTGTGTGGCGTTGTATAGGGAGCCAGGATGAGTAACAAGTAATACAAATTATTGTTCAGTATGGAAAAAAGGTCAAAAGGTTAGGAAACAGTCCAACTAGTGTTGGATACGACTCCATCCACTTACTACAGTAATAATAAGGGCTGGGACACATATAGATATTATATTGATATCATGATATGAGACCAAATATCATCTAAGATTTTTGGGGGGATATTGTTATATCATGATACAGCATAAATGTTGTATTTTCCTGACTTTTAATGCTGCATTACAGTAAAATTATGTAATTTTGACCTTACCATACTGTTCTAGGTGCCCTGAGCCCTCAACACTTAGCCATTATATCCACATAACTGAATCATCCCTACAACACTGTTATAATATCAATATTGAGAAATTTGTTCAAATGGATTGTGATTTTTGATTTTGTCTATATTGCCCTCCAACAATATTAACAACATAATAAATGTGACTACAGCTGAAATGACTAGTCAGTTAATCAAATATTAACATAAAATTAATCTGCCAATATTTTTATTTCATTTTATTTACAAAAATGACCCAAAAAATTTAATTATCTTTGCGTTTGGGGGTGCTGGTCGAACCAAAATAAATAAATAAATAAATAAATCTGAATAGACTAGCTTCCACTTTGGGATAATTAATCAAGAAATAATCTTCAGATCAGCTGATCATGAAGTTAATCAGTTTCTATTTCGTATTTGATTTTCTATTTTTATATATGCATTTTATTTTCTTTGCTGGTCCATACTTGCTTTGCATTATTTATTGTAATTTAGCATTACTGCTTTCTTTTACAGCCGAGTCTTACAGTTGGAGTCTTGGAGAAAAATAGTTTTTATTCTTTGGTATAACCCAATGAAGAGAACCACGACAAAGTGAAAATAAAAAAAATGTATGCAGCCATGTGTGCAACACTAGTTTTATATAACACAAAACTTAGGTACAAAGTCCTGTGCATATAATAAAAAAGAGCATAAATTCTTTCTTTTTCCTCTGGCAGCATCCCCACTGACTAATTAATACAGTTGGATAGCCTTTTGAAATATTCTATATATATATATATATGATAAGGATTTTAATACAGTTCAGAATCTTAAATGTCTTTCATCATTCAAAATTATTTTTTTGTAATTTCTGCAGTTTTATTTAACTTTGCATTTTGTTTGAAGTAACAGAATACATTGATACTTGTAACTGCTTTTGAATTGCTTGATTGATCTCCACTGTCTTATTTTTAATCTGTCCTGTTGTGTTCTATTGTCTTATTTGTATTTTGTGGTAAAGAAAATGTCCCACATTGTGGACAATAAAGTTCTCACCAAACCTAATGTTTCATATTTTTTAATTATGATTATTTCTTCTTATTATTAAATCACTGGCTATTTTAAGTCCGAAATTGCTTTGAGATTGATTGATTGATTACCTATTGCAGTTTTTTCTGATGATGATGTACAGAGTGATCTCCCTGGTGATTAACATTTTAATGGAGTCATCTTGTTTACATGCCAACAACTGAGCTCCCCACAGAATAACGGAATATAAACATGGATTCATCTAGACGCGATGGTAACGCACAGTGACATGCTACATTCTGAGCATCACATGATGAACACTGTATATTATTCAGGCTGCAGGTAGGTAAGGACAGTGCACAGGAGAGTCCGCCCCCACCATGAAAAAAAATTGTTGGTGTAGCTGCCTGCAGGTTGGCATTCGCATCATTTGCATGTGGGCGACCTCCGCCCCTGGAGGCCTCCCATTCTCTGTCCTCAAAGGCGAATGTGCGCAGACAATGGCAGTTTTTGGATGGTAGAAAAGCCCATTTCCATGTATGCACTGATACAATGCGCTGGAGCTCGTCGTGCAATGCTGTTTAGATAGAGTCACGGCCTCTTTTAACACAGCTGCAATTGTCTCTGATCCCCTCTTTCTTTATTCCTTTATTCCTTTCTCTCCATCTGGATATGGGCTTGTTCACCATTCATCCCCGCTGAAGAACCAACATGAGAGTCATCTTTTTTTAGATTGCACATTATTCACAATCGATAAGTCCCATACATGCGCACATAAACGCGCCCTGAAGAATTATCACCACGCACGTCTCCTACGGGATTTACGCATCCATCCATCCATCCATCCATCCGGCGGCTCCGTCTGACATTCACCAGTGCGCACAGTGGACAGGGAAGTGGCACATAAAACGACCACAAGAACGGCCATTAAGATGAACACAGAAACATTTTTGGTGTAAAAATAAAATTACTAACGGAAAAAATGCCTCACATTCACGCAAAGAGGCGTTAAATTCACCTGAAAAGCTGACGCTTCTTCAAACTTTGGCACCAGCTCACCTGCCTCGACGTCGCCTCACACAGAAATCGCGCACCGCTATTTTCCTCAAATGCAGGAGCAGAAAAACTACAGTGAAGTGGTCCTGATGCCACAAACGACACTCACCTTTCTCTTCGGCATTTTGCGTGAATTATTCTCCCCCAAGCGCGGAAAAAATTAAGGTCAAACCCGAAGGTCCAAGAGAGGCGATTTTGAACTACCTCGAATACAGGATCAATATCTAAGCACCTTCGATAATATGTTGATTATATGCACTCCCCAAAACTCTATACCTCCGAATGCCATTGGTTGAAGAGCTCAGAATCCTTTCCTGTGCTGACTCCCGATTGGCTCGTCCCGTCTCTATGTAAATAAGAGCGTGATTTTCATTGGTTTAGATTTACCAGAGGCTGCCGGTTATTGGCTGCGCGCTCTTTGTGCGCAGATCCCACCAGACGGCGATGGCTGAGAGGGAAAGTGGAGACAGGCCAATGAAAGAGAGGCCGACTCTCGGTGGATCTGGGTAATGTAGGATGAGAGATGTTGTAAATAAAACACAAAGGACCAGAAAAAAAAGGGGCACAAAGGCACAATGTCGGCCATAGACGAGCTCCAGAAAAGCTGCTGTGCATTGTATCTTCTTGCAGGATGTCCCTTGCTCCAAAGAACCAGAGTAATCATACACCAGCCCATCGCTGCAGAGGCACCTGTCCATGCAGGAACATGATACCTGTAAAACAACACAATGAATAAGGTCACTATTAATTTACTGTTGCAGACAAATTTGACCTGTGACTGATTTATTTCATGATAAGGACACATTTCTTTCATTTAGGGGTGTAAAATATCAGAAAGTTAGACAGGTGTACCAGTTCATTTTATCTACAGCTGTGGTTTAATTGTGTTGGTCTGTCTAATAAGAGTAGGACTATCCAGCAAAATCAGAATAAATTTGCCCTATACCAGAAAAAACATCAGAAAAGAGCCAGAGCACTATAGGTATGTACATACACACATACACAGTGGATTTTGTTTTATATATATATAATTTTTAGAATACCTTTCAAAATATAGTGCTTCACACCAGCAAAATAAAAACAGAACCCAAGAAAATGTTGAAAACAAAATAACAATTAATAACATAAAATATATTGGCCAATATATTGATATCAGAATTGTTTACTCCCAAATCTGCATCATCCCCAAAGTCTAGTGTTGATCGGGCTCTAAACAATACTAAAACCCCTTGGTACGATAATATCACAATAAAATAATAACAGTCAATAATATATTTATGGCAATATTATCCAGCAAAATCAGCATAAATTTAACCCAATAACTAGAAAAGGCACCATAAAAGAGTCCAATCACCAAGAGTTGTGTTAATATGTACAATAGGAATGTAACGATATTGAAGTAAGACTGATATATTGACTGGCCGATATTATTAGCCCGATATTGGCCTATCACAGACTATTTATTTTTATATTGTTCTATACCCATATGAAAACTTTTTTAAAAAACTAAACATTGATTTTTTTGATTTTTGATTTTATTTTATGGTACCTTTCAAAACATAGTTACAAAGTGCTTCACAACAGCAAAATAAAACAAAATCAGCCAAGTAGTCAGCCATGAAAATTATGTGGAGTTGTAGGTGTAACTGCAAAACAAAAGCAATGCAACAGCTGTCCTCTTATGAAATAAAATAAGGAAAACACTTTTAAAATATTTAATTGTGGATACTGAGAAACTAACCCTAAGCCTGACGAGGCATAAACCCAGAGGCAAAGGTTTCAAGAAGGAGTGTCACAATATTGATGGTAACTGTGATTTTAAAAATGAAATATTGATATCATGTTAATAAATAATGATGATGATAACGTTGTGTAAGTAATGTGTAAGTAGTTCTTATGTATTTCCCTAAAATGTACTGCACTAATATACACATATACACACACACACACACATATATATATATATATATATATATATATATATAAAAATATATATATGTATGTATGTATATATATATGTATATATGCAATATGTGCAATGCTTGTAACTGCTAATAATAGTTCCCTGTGTGTTTTTATGACAGAAGTACAGTAGTTTTTCAAGTCAAAAATAATCTCAACCAGGGACTGAAATGGTTTTAAATGCATCACTTTGGCCATGCCGGTACCCCACTGCATACACCTGGGGCCCTTTTTGTTAATTTTTTGCCCCTGCTCCTCAGATAGAGTACATCTGATGGTTGCAGTCATACGTTTTTGAAACCCACATGGACAGTCCCCCTGGACACTCATGGACATGGGGCAGATGATGTAATTAAATATGTCAGCCATGCAGATGCCGAAGGTATCAGCCCAAGTGCCCCTGTGGTGGGCCAAAGGGGCATTAGTTTTTGAGTTTCTGATCGGGTAAGCCTAGGGTGCCTTCTGTTTGTCTCAAATTCAACTCAGATTGGCCACAGAGTCTCGTACCTCTCTGGGAGAGACTCTGCAGTGAGTTCAGGGCAAAATTCTAATCCTAAACAAAATGGGATGAGCAGCTCAATTTTCAGTGTCTCTTTTTGGGCTAAATAAAGGCCATTTAGACCAACAGACAATGTTAAACAATGTTGGACGCTTGTCTTTATGCCTCTGTGCTGGCAAAAGCTGTGGCCGGAAGTATAATGTTTTTGAATTGTTTGTCCGTCCATCCATTCAGCCTATTCTTGTGAATTCTTGTGACTTGACAGAAATGATCGCTCGGACCCAGAGATGAATCGAATTGATTTTGAAGGTCAAAGGTTAAGGTTTTTGTGAGCTAATGTCCATCTCATTCTCGTGAATACAGTATATCAGGAGCGCCAGGAGGAAATTTCTTCAAATTTGGTACACACAACCACCTGGACTCTACCTTTAGAGGTCAAAGGTCAAGGTCACTGTGACCTCACAAGTATGTTTTTGGCCATAACTCAAAAGTTCCTGTCTGGTAGGATGAAATGATGAAGTCTCTAAATGAAGACAGCATATTTCTCATTGGAAATTATTCACTGGAATCATATGTGTGATTATAGTGTTTATTAAAATTCTTCAAAGTCTTCACTACATGTATTATATGAGTCTGGACAGATGTAAACTGTGTTGCTTCAGTCGCACCACATAATTTCTTTCAATGGATACAAAATCTCTTAAACTGAAGAGATTGAAGAATGCAATTGTGTTTTCAGAGTCTCATTTGCTGTGGTTTAAATCAGGATGAATGAGCTCATGAAAGCAATAGAATTACTTTAGATTGCTCACGCATCAGTTTGTACCATAACTCCAGTTTGTCCCCAGAGCTTCAATGTAATAATTATTGATTTTTTTACATTATTGATTAAACTGCCAGTTGTTGTTTTTTCCATTTACCAGTAAACCATTTGCTTCATGAAAAGTTAGAAAATAGTAAAAAAAAAAAAAAAATCATTAACAATCAGAGCCCAAGCTGATGTCTTTAAATCACGTTTCCAACCAATGGTACAAAGCCCCAAGATATTCAATTTACTATGCATATCTAAGAAGCTGGAACCAGAAAACGTTTGGCATTTTTGCTTGAAAAATAATGATTTAATCAATTATCTAAATAGATTACTGTTCTGTCAGTTTGTTTGTTTGTTCATTTATTCAGTCGGACTTGAACATTTTGTCTGTTTGTGAAAGCTATTTGACAAAAAATTAAATCAGAATTTCACAATATTTCTTGTGATATCATAATTGATGCCACGACATATTCAGTTTGGGTTTATAAGTTTAATACATGCACAAATTTTGTTTTTAACCACAGGAACTTGGTGAATTGTGTGCAATTCATAATAATATTCGGTGCATTAGCAGTATGGATATTCTACTAACCTGCCTTGCCACAGTAATAATCTAGAACCTCTTCTATATTCTACGATGTTTAAGAGCATACCTGACAGCCAATCCATTTTAAATGCACAATGCCAAAAAACATTCTACATAGAAATCAACAAAAGCTATACCTCAACATTCTTGTTACCTCACAATAGACAGATAGAGATACAAATCTGACAATAGACAGAGCTTTCCTGCCCAAACAAAACCCTTCATGTCTACATGGGTGTGAATACACAACTGTGTTAGAAGTCAACCCAGAACACACAGGAGCAGGTAGCTTGATGGATGCTCCACTGTTCCCACATAGATAGATTCACACTGTCAGCTAAATGGAAGCAAAAACACACAATGAGGAACATGTGCAACACATACGTACATAAAAGAAAGACACAAAAGGAAAGCACGATGAAAAGAAAACTACCCAAAATGTTATATTATTTTATTCACATTGACAGCACTTGTTTAATACAACTGATGATGGGTCCACCATCACTTTTCTTTTAAGTTATGATGTCTCATGTCTGCACTGTCACTTAGTATGGGCATTAGCTGTGGCGCCTAGTTTTACTGACTTCACACAATACATATTGGTTTCTATTATAAAGGCCCAGTGGGGACGGTGAGTTGCATGGAATATAACATTCATACATATGTTTTATTAGTGTATAATCACCTCAAAATAAGAATTTCTGTTATGATGGTCAGTTGATTCATTTCCACCTTAACATCTCCCACCACCTATGATGGTATTATTGAGCCAAATGTGTGTAATCACCTTTACTGCAAGTGTCACATCTGCCTTAGTCCGTTTTAAAGGCCAGAGAGAGGGTTCTGGATTTTCTGATAAACTGAAAAAGTTATTTTATAGCAACTCTGTATTAACGTATACACTGCTACAAATAGAAAAAGAAGAAGAAATGTGGTTTTATAAGTCCTTCATTAATATGGACAGGTAAGTCATTTGTTTAGTCAGCTGAGGCCATATGTAAATAAATGCCAAAAGGAAGATAAAACAGACATCAACTTAAGTCCAATATTCAAACAATCCGACTTACATTTTGCTGCAACTGTTTCAAAATTGGACCTGGAAAGGTTATTTTCATCTTATCTGAAGAGAAGAACCTTTTGCTTTTTTTGGAATAATTATGCCGCTTTGAGATAATTGGATAGTACGGAAGCCAAGAGTGACATACTGTCATTTTCTTTATGGTAAACAGCAGTTCAGCTACAGAGACAGATCAATTATATTAAATGATGTGGCTCCATTTTTAACCCCTGAAACAACTAGTTTACCTGAACTCTAAACTGCAGCCAAACAAGAAACAAATACTATGTGACAGAGCAACAGTCTCACTGACATTTCATGAAACAAAAATAAAAAGTATTTTCCTCAGTTCTTTATACTGATTAGATGTGCATTGTATATCATAGTAAGATCATGTACTTCTGGATAAGACCACTGTTTCTGATTAAAGTACAGTGCATCCTTTTTTATCTCCACTGTGTGTGTGCTTGACTGACCGATCCTTTGTTCGCATCTAATCTGGCATACATCTGGATTCATCAGCCCAATATTTTCTGTGCACGTTTATGACCGTATACTCAAGGACTTCTAGTGGTTGCGGTGATTCACCATTTTTGAAAATCCTATAAGCTACATATAACCTATACTGACTGCTGAATCCTCATTCCTCTTAACTGGCCGGGAGCAAGGCGAGGCTTAATGAAGGGTTACCCTCAAAACCAGAAGAGTGCACTCAGAGTGCTGATCCCCATCAGGCAACAGATGGTGAAGCACCTACTGCAATGCCACCACAACTGCCAGTCACAACCAGCGGAGATTTGTAAAGTTCTGCCAGCATTAACCTGACTCCCACATACGCTCAAACTGAAGCAGTTGTTGATCACTTGCAGCCTCTTGCTACTGGAAAGAAGAGTGAGAAGTCAGCTGTCAGCAGTCATATAGACAGAGGAGTCAAAAGATTTACTGCTTCACAAATATCTCCACCAATAGGTCAGGTTACCGATCACATCCATGTCTGTCCAGACTCATATAATGTGGTGAAGACTTTGAAGGGACTTAATATGGAACTCATCATTATATTGACCTGTAACTTTGAAGGAATTAATGAAAGGTATGAAGTTGCGGAGCGGCTCCAAGAGGGCCCAGGTCATAGCAGCCACCTCAGGCTCATCAAGCCAGATTCACCTGAAGCAGCAACAGGTGTGATGATGGATGACCGTCGGTCTGCTGCAGCAAAGAGACACAGAGAAGCTGCAGCCCAACCCAAGAAATACAAGCGATTATCTTCCTAATTGTCTTTGGTTCACTGGAACATAATTGGATAGACTACCTCAAATTGTAAGTTCAGAACTTTATTATTACATTCCCTTAATCCATATCATTTCTCTAAATGAAACTAATTTATCGGGTGATAGTGTAATTGAGTTAACAGCTTTTTCTTGGTTTGGAAATAAAAGATATAGAGACATGTAGGAGCTCCAAAAGGTTCAGAAGAAGTCTTTGGTTAAAGGGATAGTCCCCCCCAAAATAAAAATGATCTACTCACTCTTATGCTGACTGAAAGTCAGGTTTAGTTTTTTAGTCCACAAAACACTGCTGAAGTTTGACAGGAAAACAGCACTGCAGAATCTCCCAAACAATGTACATTTTCATGTCTTTTGAGTCAACTTGGCATGTTGGGACTTTAGGAAACTTGGATTACACCCAATGAACAGTATGGCGGCATTTTTTTTCTTTTTGTTTCAAAAGTGGTCACCATTCACTTAAAATGTTTGGGAGATTGTGCAAAGCTGTTTTCCTGTCAAACTCCAGCAGTGTTTTGTGGACTAAAAAACTAAACCTGACCTTCAGTTGGCATGCAAGTGAGTAGATAATGACTGAATTTTAATTGTTATGTGGACTACGCCTTTAAAAATGACTTTTTTTGAACACTTAAAGATTGAAGTTATGGATAAATCCATTGGTGGTATTATTGGGGGATTTGAACACTGAGATCTGCTAATATATTTGCAAATTCCTTTGATACAGATATTATTTATATATGTGAAAACCTAAATAGCCATATTACTTATGATTGTATTGGGGATCTAGACAATCTTCTCCCTTGAGTTGCAATAGGTCTGAGTATTAACTGCCATGATAAATAATTTCTTGATTTTCTTAGAGACTCCAAATGGCAGAATCAATCAAGAAAATGACAACTTCACATCAATATCAGTAAGAGCGAAAGCTGTAATGAATTATAAAACACAGCACGACTGTCTAGAGTCTTGTGTTGGTTTTGTGATTTTATGGACAGTAATTGTAACCTATATTGATTTCATTGGAGAAAGATGTAATTTATCTGATCATTCCTTATTGATGTAATAATTTAAAGTTATGTTCATGTATGAGAAGAAAACAGTTGTTGCTCACGTTAACTTTGTTCTATAGCTTGGAGAGAAATGTTGGAAAGGATGATTTGTTTGTTGAACATTAATTGCAATTTATGTTGCTACTCTGGTTTCTGTTCTGTTTCTCTAAATAATGGTGTCTTGTAAGCCTTTTCGGGCTGGGGCACGATGCTTATGCATGATACAATAATAAAAATTCAATCAAATCAATCAAATGTTTGGGTGTGGTTGACTGCAGATGAAATGAACCTGTAGGTAACAAAGTAATGGAGGGAGAGTGTGAATGGCGTTTACCATGTCTGGCTTTGGTCATCACAACATTTGGCATTTTTTAAAAAACAGATAAACCACTTGTAGCATTACCAGAATACTCTCCGCATCTCCACTGTACACCAAAAATACTAAAACTACTGGTGTTAACAATATTTAAAGAAACATTTATCCCTAAATCCAAAATGCATGTTTTCCCTCTTTCCTCTAGTGCTATTTATCCATCTGGATAGATTTGGTCTGAAAATATCATTCTTCTCTTCAATATAATGGAACTGAAAGGCCAAAACATTTGAAAAGTTCAACACCAGAGTCTATTTCCAGAAATCATGATCCAGTTACTCAAAATAAGTCACAGATCTTGTTATGAGCAGGTTCATGTAGGAACTGCTTTCTTTCCTGCAGGAGAATCTGCCAGAAATTCTATCAAGAAACTGCTCTTTATGTTTTTATGGCCAAGAATGCCTTAATGTTAATGTTCGCTTGGACTTAAAGATGAACTGATTGGATTTTGGTCATCAAAGGTCAAGGTCATGATGACCTCACTAAACACATTTTTGGGCATAACTCAAGATTTTATATGCTAATTATGACAAAATTATACAAAAATGTCTAATACGATAAAACGATGAGGTGATAATGTTTTATATCCAAAAGGTCATAGGTCATTTATATCAAAGTTCGACTTCACAGTGATGTCATAATGTTCTCTATCTGTCCTCTGTCCTCCTCTCTAAAATAAGTCTCAGCATGAAGACATTGATTGTTTATTGTCAGCTGATTTCTCACTCTTCTTAACCGGCCGCTAGAGGCTGCACATGATCAACACCTGCTGTAGTTTGAAATCTTGTTTCAACATATGTGGGCGTCATGTTAATGTGAAACTTTGCAAATCTCCGCTGGATGCATCTGGCAGCTGTGGTGGCATTTCTTCACCATCTGTTGCCTGGTGGTGATCTGCACTCCACTGAGTCTACTCTTCAAGTTAAAACTTTCAGTTGTCGTTAGCTCAAAATTTCTTACAGTGAAAAAATGAGTCAGGGTCTTGCTCTGGGAACTCAAGTGTTGTGTTTCTTATATTAATTTCTTTGTTAAATGTGTCTTTAATATCTTCTAAATAACTCTAAAACCCTATTTATGTGCTTATTGTCAAATTAAATACTGCAATAACCTGCTGTTTGGCCATCTGACAAGTGCTATGAAGTGACTTGAATACAGAATTTGCCAAACCAGAGAACATGATCCCAGTGCTCCAGTCTGGAAATGTCTCCAGAGACTGCATATGAGGGTTAGAATAGATTTGAAGATTGTTTTCATTGTGTTCAAGGCCTATAATGGCCTTGCTCCATGGTAACAGATATGCTTGGTGGGCTCTTTAGGGAGTGCAATGAGCAGCTTTTATTTATACTCTGAGTGTGTCCTGAATTAAACTAATTAAAAATGGAGCCCCAAATCCGTATTTTTAATATATGCACAATGTATTATCACTTTGACACAATTTAAACTAACATCAAACATCTCTGAGAGGTGTTGGACCACCATAAGCCTCCATGACACCCTCAGTAACCCTTGGATTTGATGTCTACATGATTGATCAGACATTATTCCAAAAGATAATCCTCATTTGATGATGGTGGTGAAGAGTGTGCTCTATAACATACTGCTCTAAAATCTCTCACAAAAGTCACCATAAGGGACAAATTTACTACAGAGGCCCCAGAGGTGTGCATCAATGCCACGATTCTCTCACACAGGCAAGACCACATTCCAGTCAGTAAAGACTTTCATAAACAGGCTTTGAAACCAAAGGATAAATAGAAAAGTGCACTCAGAGGGTGAAGCATCTACTGCAATGCCACCTTAATGGCCTGATTGTTTTGCCACCATTAACATGACCCCCACATACATTGTCTTGAGCTGACACAAGATTCAAAACTACAGCAGCTGTTGATCACTTGCGGCCCCTAGTGGCCAGTTAAGAAGAGTGAGAAGTCAGCTGTCACTGGTCTACCAGTCAAATTACTGTCTATATCCATGTCTGTCCAGACTTAAATAATGTATGTAGAGCCTTTGAAGCAATGTAATAAAAGATATTGGGTGTAATTTTAGAAAAATAGAAGAAGTTACTATCTTAAGTATGATTCGAGTGAATAATTCTAATGCTGTGTTATTTACAGTGATATCTATCACATTCCTTTTTGTTTATGTTTGTTTTTTGTGTGTTTTGTTTTTTATGAGGTGTAGGTTCTCTTTTTCTGTGTATTTGATTAGTTTCTTTCTTCTTTGCACAAATAATTATACAAAATATATGCACACAGGATATGTAATTTTATTTAGAATATAATATATTTTTTAAAAGTTAATAAGAATAATCTTTCCAGCTTCTTTCTTGACCCTGAAATCAAAATGATCTCACTTTATTTATCAGCTGTTGTAAAATCTTCAATCATAATCATATATCATAAAAATGAACACTATATTAATACTAAATGTGGAAAGTATTAAAATGGTGAATTAAATGAGTATTGAACACCAGTAAACTCCTGAGTAGCTATCATTTCCATTTCTTTTCTTCTCCTACCTGATTGATTTGGTGCTTATTGATTTGACTTATTTATTGTGTTACTATTAAGGTCAGTTATACTTTCCTGGTATTTTTCTCTATAACTCTATCCATAATTTAGAATATATTTTCTGTGTTTGGGTAAATGGATAGGTTGTGATTGTTGTTCAGAAAAACAACAACAACAACAACAACAAAATTATTTTACTGTACAGTTACTGTTTTATTTGTTATTGATATTCAATAAATCGACCTTTGGAAGAAAAGAACATCTCTAACATCTTCCTTTCGATGGAGAAGTCAGTAGGTGAGAAACAGTCTCACCATGCAGCGTCATTATTGAGATGCCACCTTTCTTTAACGGTGGAATAGACAGACAGGACTTGACTGACACCTTGTGGACAATGTTTGTCGTTATTCTTGTTGCAGGGCGGCTTTTGCATTGCACCTTCAGCATTATCATTGTGTAAAAAAAAAAAAAACCCTGACAGAATTAGAGCAACAATATCTTTGAATGTCACTATTTTTAGTTTGCCCGTGGATCAGTGTTGTGGGTGCAGATTTCTGATTTCACATATTTCTATGCACATTAAATGCAACTTTGACACATTTTATCATGCATTTTACTTGATTTTTCATCTTCAAGCAAACACATTGTAACCTGACTGACACTAAGATGTCTATTTATAATACCGGATTCCTGCCTCCCCCCTTCTCTTCCTCCTCCCTCCCTTCCTCATCCCACATTACGTCATTGGGACCTGTGCGCTGGATTTCTGGGATGCAGCAGCTCTCCGTGAAGCGAAGCATGCACTTGCAGGGGACGCCGGACAGCCTTTTGTCTTCAGATGATCGTGTTTGGTTTGACATCTGCCAATAAAACAGACGGCGGGGGGTGAAAAACACACAGCAGGTTGATAGGCGGGACTTCCTTCGGACATATAACCCAGTCCGGGGCTGTTTATCTCGGTGTGCAGCGCGAGGCAGGCGAGGAGCCAGTGCAGGATCAGATAACAAGGTAAGACTGTTGACACCACAATATTCAGCCTTTTTGATGTTGTGCATTTTACTGCACGGATGTCGCTTCAACTAATCCTCTCGTATGAATTTGTCTTGGTGTGTGTGTGTGTGTGTGTGTGGATTATTGAAGGAGGCAGAGCTGCGCGATTTAGCTGTTAGCTCTGCAGCACTCATGCTAAAACACACAGCCAGTACACTGTATTTCTTTTGTAATGTGGCAGTACGAAGGCTCTTATTATTTACTTAGTTGTCATAAATGCATTGCAGGTGTTTTATCCTCAGTATTAGTCATTGCACTCTTGACCTCTTGTGCTAATGTTTAAGGCAGCTCCTGTCATGTAGAGCCGGAGGTATCAAATTAATATCAATATTCTGCCACAAGACTTGTTGTTGATATTAGGTGTCCCAGTAACACGATAGAGCTTTAAAGCTACACTGCATTTACCCAACTAACTTATTACAGTAGGACTATAACTGATAATTTTCATTATTTAAGGACGATACTAAAAATTTAAGGTACGATAACAATAAAAAAGTCCATGATATGATATTTATTGTGATACTAAAAAAAGAAATATTGCAATTTGAAACAATATTCTTTATTAAATAATGAATATGACGTGAGCAGCTTTTCTTATTTGCATAACATTATTTCAGCTTTCTGTGGAAGCCCATTTCAGCCAGTTAAAGAAACATATCCCCATGGAAAATCATAATAATGAATGATTTCTTTTAATCTCATAATTTTGACTTTTTTTAATCACATAATTCTAACTTTTTATCTCCTAATTTTGACTTTTTTTAATCTCATTTATGACTTTATCTCGTAATTATGATTTTTATCTCATAATTCAGACTTTTTATCTTATTATTATTACTAAAATAGAAATAACAGTAATAGATGATATGGCCCTAAAAAAATCACTATGGTCAATGTATTCCTTCAATAATAATAATATTATTGATGATGTGACAAAATACAGAAAATTATTTTTGGTTTGGAGTTCACATTAACTGTTGAGCTCCATTACTCAGCAGGGTGTTTCTGCTTGAGGTGGTGAAATTAGTTTGTTGTTTTGCTCCCTTTTGCTGTTAACATTTTCTTGCACTTCTTACATATTACAGGATTTTATTGTACATCCGATCTGTTGTAACCAAACCACTTCCACACTACTATTTAGGGTTAACTCCTCCAGTTGCAGCAATGTTAGTTTTACTTTCAGCCTTTCTTGTTGTCGCTGTGAGAAATGGTATGACATCATTTTGTCAGCATATATATATGATATGGCACATCCATAGCCAGCCATGACCTTAGCGTACGCAAAAGTTGGCATGCAGTTTACTGGCTATTCATTCTTGATTTACGTACAGTTGCAAAACATAAATTAACCATGAGATATCACAGTAGACATCTTAACAGTTTAGTCAAGTACAGTACAGATGCACTATTGATTAGTTTTCTAAGGAACTGATTAATAATTTAACATATAAAATACCCATCACAAGTTCCCAGAGACGTCGGTTATGTCCTTAAATGTCTTGTTTTGTCCAACCAATAGTTCAAGACCCAAAGGTTTCCAATTTCTAATGTAATAACAGCAAATTGTCATATTTAAGAAGCTTTAGTTTTTGGGCCATTTTTACTTAATAAATTCCTGAAATGAGTAACTGGTCATCAATTAGTTGTCAACTTACTTTAAAAACATGTTTCATATACAACACAGAAAAAAGAAGCTCAGACAGGACAGGGCAATTAAGATGAGTAAGAATAAGAAATAAAAATAATACTGTAAAAATAAAGGGTCTTATATCCAGGGATATACTGATACCAGCATCGGGTATCGGGTTTGATACTGTCCTCACATACACGTATTCATACTAATAAAACTACTCTGACACCCCACACCCGATACCATGTCACAAAAAATATCTGCTCGACACAAGCAAACATCTAAAGATCCAACATGATGCAGAGTTCAAGAAATTTGCTGATGCTGTTTTTTGGCCATGTCGTCATCATCAGTGAGAGACTCGCTGTCCTCAACATCAACCACTAATGACTGCAGTGACTTTGGAAACTGTCTGTAAAATTCCATGTAAGTCCATGTAAAACTGAAACAAATGCACAGAGTGCAGCTGTAGACCGCAGCCAGCCGCTGTCCGATAAGTCCCAGCGGCCATAAACTAGTTGAATGCTTCGACTGATAAATTTGAAGATGAAGGAAAAACGCTGCTGACACCAGTCTGTAACCCTCTTTTCTTGGCAATAAGCTGCTACAACCTCTCTTTGTACACTCTAATTTATTCTCCTGTTAATCTTCACCAAAACGGCCTGACACCACAGGACACCCAGCTTCACTCTTTGGGGTTCACAGCAGGTAAACAAAGCTGTTAGACACATGGCCCCACACTCATACCTGTCCCCCCCTAAACAATGGGCAGGTAAGAACTAATAAGCTCTTAGACAAGAGGGACATGAAGAAGAAACTTAATTACTACATGTTTAAATGTGTAATTAAAATATTAGTTAAAATGCTGCAAATGATAATGAAATAATTATCATATGTAACACCATTTGTAACAGTAAACTTAATTTTGCAAGTCCATAATAATGTTGTGTAATTATTATACTGAAATATATCATGTACACAGTAAACTGCACAGCTTGCTAAAGAACATAAAAATAGGACAAATAACCCAAAAATGTAATGTGTACAGTAACTGTGATTACACTAGCAGCAGAAAACAGGAACAGCATTTCTTTACATTTAGAAAGTGATGAATATCTGATGAAAATAAAACATTATTTTTAAAATTATTGTAACTGTAATGGCATTATTGAGTACTTAAATATCAGTACTCCGTATCAGCAACTACCCAAATGTAAGTACTTGTACTTGGTGTGAAAAAAAGTGGTATCGGTGCATCCCTATTTATATCCATCCCCAACTTCCCCCTCCCACAACAACAGACGGGCATAATGAAGTAAAAAAGTCTGTAGAAAAATAGCAAGGTTACAGGAAAACTGGCTTTGCAGTAGAAAAACTACTTAGTATGGAAGATGACAGCGTGTGTTCAATATGGTTTGTTATGCTTTGTTATTGATCAAGTAATCAATTATTTGCCTCAGCCCTAATCAAACTCTTGTGTAATATATTGAACATTAATTATCATGTCACTGGTTCTGAGGAATTTTGCTGCAAATGTAATTTTATCAGTGTTACCAACATACACTAGTATGTTAACAAGGACATTACACAATAGAGCCGTAATCTAGACACAACCAAACAAATATCAGTACAAAACAACACAAAGACAAACAAATAAAGAAAAAACAAACAAACAAAACAAAAAACAACAACAAAAACAGAACACCTACTAAAAACGCTGTGATGACAACAATAAAGGGAAGAAAGTGGGGTATTAGTGTGGACATGTGTGTATGTGTTTGTGTGTGTGCATGCATGTGCATACATACATCATACAAACTAGGGTTAGGTAAGCAAAACAAAGGTATTACGGGGGTTAAGGAATAACGTTATTAAAACTGGGAAACAGGGAATAAGAGTCAGTAAGTGGGAGAGAGAGGGCAACGGAACAAAAATAAATAAGTAAGAAAATAATATAAATTAATTAAAAATAAAAAAAAGCAGGCAATCAAAATGTAATAATAATGACAAAAAAAAAATCTTGATTGTTGTGGGGCCACCATTAGGATCTGAAGGGATGGGTAAGAGTCAAGTGGGTTGGGCTTGTTTGTCACACACACAACATGCAAATACCTGGTGTGCTGAGGGTTAGGGTTAGTCCATGCAGATCTTGGTCCTTCCAGAGCAGATTCCTAACCCTACGACTCTTTTTTTTCCCCCCTTCTTACCAACAAGGAAGTATACTAAAAATATGTGGGCACCTGAACAAAGTAGGTTGACCCCTGAAGTCAGTTAATCAATTAATCTGTCAACAGAAAATTAATCTGCAACAGTTTTGGTAATTGTTTTATTAAATGTTAGAACAAAAAGGACACTTTTTTTTTTTACACATAATAAATATCTTGGGTTATGCACTGCTGGTCAGATGAAACAAGACATTTGAAGACATTACATAGGACTGGCTGTTTTCTGACATTAAATAGACAAAATACCAAGAAAATAAATTAGCTCCAGTTCTTGGCACGCTATTGTCTTAAGTCTCATAGCATGCTGGAGCTTTTTGATTGAGAGATCTTCTTCTTGTGTGTGTCTGTAGGTCTCATCACACACCACATGATGCTGGGCTGCTTGCTGCGAGGAGGCTGCAGTCCTCTGCTCTGCCTGTGGGCCCTGCTGCAGCTGCCTCTGGTCTCCCTCCATCGCTTGAACCAACATGGCCACCGGGGCCACAGCGTGAGGGACCGGCCCAAATTGCTGCTCGTGTCCTTCGATGGTTTCCGCTGGGACTACATTGACCGGGTCCCGACACCTAGCTTCACCGCCATCATGAAAGAGGGAGTGATGGTAAAGCAGGTGGAGAGCGCTTACATCACCAAAACCTTCCCCAACCACTACAGCTTGGTGACGGGAGTGTATGCTGAGACGCACGGCATTGTGGCCAATGAGATGTATGACCCCGTCCTGAACCGCTCCTTCTCCATGGAGACAGACAGTATTTATGAGTCACAGTGGTGGGAGGCGGCCGTGCCTCTCTGGGTGACCATCCAGAAAGCTGGAGGGCGCAGCGGGGCAGCGATGTGGCCGGGATCTGATGTGAAGATCCACGGCATGTTCCCCAATCGGTATCTTCCGTACAACGCCTCCGTCCCCTTTGAGACCAGAGTGGAGCGGATTATTGAATGGTTCTCTGCACCCAAAGAGGAAGCGGTGGATTTTGGAGTTCTGTACTGGGAGGAGCCGGACGAGAGCGGACACAGACTGGGACCTCAGAGCCTCAACATGGATGCAGTCATCGTCGAGATCGATGAGAAGCTCGGCTTCCTCATGAATGAGCTAAAGAAGGCAGGGCTGTATGAGAAGGTCAACCTGATAGTGACCAGTGACCACGGGATGGCGCAGCTCTCCCCTGATAACATCATAGAACTGGACGAGTATGTGAGCAGAGACCTGTACACCTGGGTGGATAAGAGTCCGGTGGTGGGAATACTGCCCAAAGAAGGTATCACCATAAAAACATCTGTCACATTCAATGCTATTAATAAACATTTTTTAAAATTACATAAGGTCAAAGGGGTACATACAGAAGTTGAATATCATTACAAAAAACACCAGTAAATTAGGAGAGAAAAAGAGGAGGAAAAATAAACAAACTGTGCAATTTACAACAAAAAGTACATTATTTTATTATTCATATATATGTAAATGTGACCATATTTATAAATAGACATATCCTTATTCACTTGTATCAGTTCATATTAATGCATAGAAATATACAATCATATCTACATGTAAACACATATGCCTTGTTCCTTATTACTGTTGACGTCCTTTTCAAGAATGCACTGTTGCTCAATAACTTTATGGAACGTTGAATGTTTATTTGCAATTAATAAATTTGACCAAAGGAGTAGTTTGACATTTTCTTACCACTCTCATGTCTGTACGCTACATAGAGTTAGCTTAGCATAAAGACTGGAAAGCTAGCCTGGGTCTGTCCAAAGGTTACAAAATTCACCCGCCACAGATTCTGAAGTTCACTAATTGACACACTCTGTCGTTTATTTTATTCAGACATAAACTACAGTGTGAAAACAATGTATTGTTTAACAGTGGGAGGAGGGAGGGGGTTCGACAGGACTGGATGGGTACAGTGACTTCCTAACTAAGCTAAGCTAAGCTAACTGGCTGTTAACTGTCGCGTACCATTCCTTCATACCTAGCGTACAGACACAACAGTGGTATCAGTATTCTCATTTAACTGACAAAATGACGGTCAACAACATTGAAGAATGGCTTTTTCATTGCTAAGGCGAATTTAAACTTGAAATTGAACAATATACTAACTGTTAACAGTTTAAAGTAGTCTTTAATATATAACTAAATACAAAACACTTAAAGAATTTCATATAACAATGTCACTTCTGAGTTTTTTTTTTTCTTGATATTCAAGAAACTTCGGTCTCAAATTATTATGATAAATATGATAGTATTTCCTAACCTGAGGAAAGGCTGCTGTCATCATCATTAGTGATATAAATCACATTTGTGTTTATCCAGTGTTTTATATCTATGCTTCCCATTGCTGAGGTCAGGGACGCCCACGCTCTCAGCTGATGTGCTGGTCATGGGGTCACTTGAACAGTCGATTTGCTGGACGTCTCACTCACTGTTGTAGTCCTTTCGAACGAAATACAGACACACTTTTGACAGTTTTTAACTGCGTTTAAGGTAGCTTCTAGCTAACGGTAGGCTAACGTTGCTGCCAGAGTCACGCAATGGCTGCACCCATAGGTATTAATGTCAGGTGACAGCTCAAGTGGCACCAAAATCTGTGTTGCGAGTCAGTCTGGTAAGTATTGGATGTATAGGAACTAGTATCATATTGACACCCTACAAATAAGCATATTTCCAAAAATATCAAAGAACTTCCTTAATGTATACATGAGGTATTTTAAGAGGAAATTGTTTGTGGTCAGTACAACACAAATCTAGAACAGGCAAATATGTATGTTCTCTGTTTACACATGCCAAATGTTCAAACGGTTTTGATGATTTAATCTGTCTTCTTGTTTCATTTTTTCTGTTCTCTAATAATGTCTTTACATTTTAATAATATGGAGCTTTAATTCTGTATCTGTGGACATTTTCCATCATAGATTTATCATCTGTCTTGCAGGGAAGCTTGAGGAGGTGTATAGTAAGCTGGTGGATGCAAACCCGAACATGATGGTGTACAAGAAGGAAGACATTCCGGAGCACCTCCATTATCAACACAACGTCCGGATCATGCCCATCATCATAGAGGCCAAGGAGGGCTGGACCATCATGCTGAACAGGAGCGGAACCTTCATGCGTACGTGTTAAAACCAGTATTCTGTTTGTGGCTGTTCACATTACACAGTTTCTTCCAGTTGTTTCAGACAGCAGCTTCTGTGTGCTCTATTAATAGCTTCACATGAGATTTTTTTTCAGGCATTGAACCAAAGCTAGCTAATGTTATACCAGCTGCAATTAACAAAGAAAGCCAGATTTGTTTTCCCTTCGAAACAGCAGGACTGTGTGTGTGTGTGTGTGTGTGTGTGGGTTTTGGATGTTTGTCATGCACCGCCTCCAAGTGCTGCTATTTTTCTTAATCCAACTCAAATCAAGCAGGTATTTTTTCAAACAGCTACTCTTCAGATTAGAGATCTCAAACGGTATCACGGACAGCAGACTTCATCAGCCGTTCTTGCTTCTTAGTTCCTCGTCTCTTGTTGAAAGCTTGTTAATCAGTAAAAAGACTTGGTGTCTGCAGCTGAAAGAAGAACCTGCTGACTCTCAGTGTCGTGAGGCTGCTGTGTAGTATGATACCATCCTGCGGATTGAAAGTTTGATTTTTACTGGGTAGCTGTTTGATTTATGGGCCTGAATGATAAAACCATAGCTGCTACTGTCTGGCAATGGCTGGCTGTGCTTCTTAGTGCATTACAAGGAAGGCACTGCCATGTAATATTGTAGACCCAGTATGAATCACAGTAATGTTCACTTATTGATTATTATTATTAGTGGTTTACATGGACAGGACATGAACTTGACTGGAGATGTGGTCAGAATATGGCAGAAATGGAATCCAGTTTTCATCAGTATGTTTTCATCAGTGTTTAGAATAAGAACTCTACAGCTTCAGGGGGTGAGGGCTGTCACAATGTCAGAATTTCATCATGTGATAATCATGACCCAGCAGAATTCATGGTAACGATAATACCGCGATATCTGTAGAACACTTGAAAAGAAAAAGAAAGCTATCAGTCAGTCTTTTACCATAACTTCAACTGATTTAAGAGTATACAGTTGTTTAACAGGTGTGGGATTATTTCACAATATTATCATATGTTCATTATTAAGATGATATCAATATTTAATTTTTAAAATATCACAGTTATGAATATCAGTGTATTAGGACACCCTTTTAGAGGGCACAAATCCTCCTACATGGAGGATGCCATATTGCATCACCATATTGCATCACCATGTTGCATGACCATGTTGCCACGTTAGTCCAGAATGGATGAACAAAGCACTGACTCTAGATGCTGTGTCACTGTAGGTCCTCTTATATGCTTTGAAGGGGTGGGGGGGTAAGTGGTAGTCAGGGGACAGTGCACATTAAGAAACATTGCTGTAAATGAGTAAGAGTTAGCCAACAGGCTTGTTTACATCTGTGGTTCAGTTTGTTGCAGTCTACATCCTCACCACTAGATGCCACTAAATCCTTCACACTGGACCTTCCTTACTGTTTACTATTCCAGCGTGTTGCATTACCACGCTTAACATGACACTGTCAAAATACAAACTGTAACATTGTTCTTCTGAACTGGTTGCTGTTTTTTTTTTTTTTTTTTTTTTTTTTTTTTTGGAACAGAATGTTTGTTTATCCAAAAACTCCACAGGGCACATGCATGATCACAAGGTTAAATTTAGATTCTTTCAAAAGTTACATTAGGTGTACATTTGAGGTTTAATGTGTTAAATGCAGTTTCTTCTTCCTAAAACATTTTTGGTAATTTAAAATCATGTATTGGCCAGATCCATGTTTACTTGGTATCAGTCTTCTTACCTGCCTTTGTTGGCACTTTGTTACTCGACTCAGTCAGTGGAATGGTGTGAAACCACTTGCAGGACTTCATATCACATCACCCTTGTGCATGTGTGTATTTATGCGTTTGTACAATACAAACAAAATTTAAAAAATCATTAAAACATTACTCCATAGTGTCACTGATTGTATTAAAAAACTCTGAGACACTTTACCTGATTGGATTGTATAACCTACTGAAACTGCCTTCACTGATAAACTGTATTGATTTTACTCACAGAACAATAACTGAGTCCTGTTAGTTGTTAGTTCTTCAGGAATGTAATAGCAGTAATAGATTTTTGGAGCAGTAGTTAGCCAGTCTAAACTTTCATCAAAGGAATTTTTGCGGGTGTGTTTTCATTTAAATTTCAGTTTCGCTTGTGCATCACAGTGATTGATTTAGCAAAAACCAGTCAGCTGGCGTGAGCAGACATGGTAATAAATCATCTGAGAAAATGGCAACACCAGATTCCATAAATCTCTAAACAAAAAGTGCTGCCTGTGATTCATGAGATGTGGTAACTGTAGATTTATAGATGCAAGAGTAATTAACATCAAAGCGTTGCGTCTCTTTATGCTAATAGATGTCTTGTCTTTTCTCTTCAGTGGGGAACCATGGCTATGACAACACCTTACGTAGCATGCAGCCTGTGTTCGTGGCCCGTGGGCCGGCCTTTCGCCAGCATCATGTCAAGACGTCCATGAACTCTGTCGACCTTTACCCTCTCATGTGCCACATCCTGTCCATCAACCCTCTACCAAACAATGGCTCCCTCTACAACGTTAGGGACCTGCTGGCCGAAGAGCCAGCTCCATCCACGCCCAGCGTCCCTCCCAGGGTCCAGGAGTACTCCTATGCCCCTGTCGTGGGTTCTTTCCTTGGCGTGGTGATGGTGGTGGGCTTTCTGGTGGTCTACATCAGACAAGTGACGCTCAAACAGCTGCCCTCACTAAAACACAGAAGCAGGGAGATGTCACAGCCCTTACTGCAAGAGGACTTGCACCTGTAGCTGAAGAAACAGAAATGATGGCAGACATATAAGAAGAGGAGGTATTGCTCCCCAAGGTAGTCCGCTGTGTCCAGAAGCATCCCCTAAACGCCTCCCTTATTCAACTAAATGCCCCCGTGCTGCTCTTTTTATTAGTCGGAGATAAAGGGAATCTAATCTAACCTCCTAATCATGTATAGAGGTACACGTCGCTTGCCTGAGTGAAAGGGAAATGTCTAGGGTGTGCTTCTGATGCAGGCTTAATCAAGATAATAAACCTTTACATGGGCTTTATAGTGGCTTTGCTTTGATTGTGAATTTTATCTAATATCATCTCATTGTTTTCATTGTCACTTAATGAGTAAAAATTCAAAGCTAAGAGTGGAATTTTAACCTGTGATTCTGGCAAGTGAACGTTTTATTGGCCAAAACAGTGACTTGAATAATATTAAGATGTCAGTATGCTTGAAATGAACTTATCTGAAGGTATATGTGTTTAAACATCTGCAGTGAAAAGCTGGCTATCATAGAGAGGGGCGAGGAGCAATAATTTGTTGAAATGGTGAAATCTGTGCACACGTTCAGACAATCTTTCCATGGTGGCATTCATAGTGTTGCACTTACTTGCACATAGAAAAACAGAAGTAATGAAGTGTGAAGAAGATTAATAAAAGATCGCTTCAGGGAGAAGTTCACACCCTGCTTACTTTTTCCCCTCCACACATCTGGCCAGCTACTTCATTAAGTGGATGTGATGTTGGATTATCAGTTTTGGAAAGTAATAAAAGATGCCAGACAGAATCTCTCCCAACCCACCCTATTCTAATGTCGGAAATATATGGAGGGAGAGGGTTTCGGATGTTATTTGATGATCCAAAAAGCATTGTGTGTAAGGCTGTATTCAAACCAAATCAGGTGATGAGGTGTTTAACAGAGAGATGTGCTGCAGTTTGTGGGGTTGTGCACATGTTTATTTACGCTTAGATCATAACTGCTGTGAAACAATCAGAAAATTTTGTTTTATTTATCCAATTCACCAGCTTTCTCACCATCACAGCTCCCGCACTTTGTTCACTCTCTAGCTCTTTCTCAGACAAATGAACACAAGCTGAAAGAAGTCTCTTGGTGCCACTAGGTTGCAGCATAAACTGCAAGCCGGAAGCAACTAAGAGAATACCAGGAGTTCTGCCTGGATAGCACCAGGTTTCTGTGATATTTCAGGCTGACTTTAGAGCAGTCTGATTGCTGGCATATGTGATTGGCCAGCGCAGTGTGACATCAGGTTGCATTTATTCAAAAGTTGACTCTGTTTCAACTTTTTGCTGCAGACCCACTTTGTTTTTTGTTTTTTTTGTTTTTTTCCTGGCATCAGCTGCAGGCCTCACTGCTGCAGCCTAAATGCACAACACCCAGTCATGATGAATCAGCGCACTGGCGTTTTCATGGTAACGCCTGATTTGGTCTGAGTACAGCCTAACAGCGGTATGGACAGCAGTAGATTTGGTATATTCGGCCTTGGGGCTTGACCTTGTCAGGTTTTTGCCTCCAGTTGTCGTTCTTGTGGCCTCAGCACTGAAATAGAAGACATTTTTAAGTGAAGTAAAACTGTGATTAATTAGAAAAGTATTCAAAATTGAACTTGTTTCAGGAGATCGGCTGTGGTCAGTATTATTTTTGAATGTTACTTGGAAGCAGATGTTCCACTGAAGTCTCACTCAATGTGCCAGGCTACTGATCATCTGTGTAGGTCATTCCATGAGCCGGCCACATCACGACCTCGCTCTTTAGTAGTCAGTTACCATTTGCCTTTTAACTTAATGGAGAACATCTCTCTAAGGTGTGCAGTTGTTTGTGTGTCAGTCTGTTTTTTTTGTAGAGTTTGTTTTTGGAGGGCATTTTTCTGTATAGATGACCGTGTACCGCCCTCCTATTCATTACCATGGCCATTTGTTGGTGAAATGTGAAGTGCAATTGCTATTGGTCAGTATTTCGTCATAGAGATTTTAAGGGTTATGTTGTTGCTTGGTTGAGAAGACTATTTTGGCATGACTTGTAAGAACTGTTCCCCTGATTTGCACTACAGGATAGAAATGAAACAGAACGAAGGGGCAGTAGTTGGATGCTTTTTAGGTCAGGTCATGTATAATTTGCACTCTTTGTTCGTAGTTGCTATTTGAAATAATGAAAAAAAAAGTTAGGTGCCTCTTGCCAAAAAGCTTTTTAATTAGCATAATCGTAGAAAGTCAAGTAGAATCCAAATCTGCAAGTAAATAATTCTGATATTTTTTTCTGCATCATTTAAAAAAGTATTCGGTTAAATTTTCTCCTTATGCTTTTAGATGCATTGACTAATACCTGTGCCCAAAAATGACAGTTATCACTGTGATCTATACTTTTTACAAAATTTTAATTGAAAGGATTTATATGGAAATTATTAATTTTCTGATAATTGTCTTGTTTTATGAAAGAGAAGTGTTATCTGCTAATTTTCCCCTGACTTGTTGACAGATAAATGAAATATATCCATAATTTATTTCAAATGATTTATTTGGAATTGTTAGAAAGGGAATAAATAGATCAGGTTTAGCTCAGCTGATTATTATGGATATTTAATATAATTAACAAATTAACTATCTTTGCCATGTTGATGCAATTAGTCTTCTGAAATTAAAGGGACTTCTGTGAAACTGAGCAATTTGCATTGTATTTTCTGTGTGTGTGTGTGTGTGTGTGTGTGTGCGCGCGCAGAGCCTTTACACTTTCTCTTAATCCAGACCATTTATGTCCTCACTTTTCTCACAAGAACGCCTCTAAGAAAGAGGCCAAACAGCTCAAGAGAACTGATTCTGAAGGCTCATAAAAGCCATGTAAAAACAGGAACCAATTATGTGGCATGAATAAGCATTACAAGCTGTTAGCCCTTAGGGACTGTACATAAATTATTGGGATGGAAGGTAGGCCTGTATTTAGGCAGGACTCTGGTAATATGGTATATATTATGATACAGATGTTATGATTCAATATTGTAATACTGTAAGCAAGGTTATATATTGCTATTTATACAGTGAAGATGAGTAACACTACTATCTAGCAGTTGGGGTTTAAACACAACTCAAAATGAACCACTGCCATGAATCTTCTCAGTATCTCATTATCACAATACAGTGTTTTAGAGAATCAAAACATTTTATTACAAAACATAATGATACTCAAATGAATTGTTATTTTCTTACACCCCTACTGGTCCTCTAAATAAAGTCTAGATATTTTCTTTGGACTCTCCTATTGACACTTTGACTGGAAATTGTGACACAACCGTCCCTCCAAAATCTCCAAAAATGTGAATGAATTGGTGCAATATTCCACTAGAAATAATTAAAAGAAAATAAAGTGGGAAAAAAAATAATAAAATTATGTTCCATCAATTTGATCTTTGATATAAGAATCGAATGATACTGAAATGTGCATATTAAGAGGTAGAATTATAAATTGCCAAATGCTGAAAATGTAACTGTCATTTGACTGTTGATAGCTCTGTGGCTGCCGATGGACTTGAGCACCATATTTTCACACCACATGTTGATGCCAAATTTATTTGTATACATACATAAAAATCTAGAAAAATAATCGTGAATAATACAGCAAAAGGAAAAAAAAATACATGACTCCCATTCTTCCCCACTTACAATGTTTTTACAGTCCCTTACAAATATGATTTAGGAAAAAAAAAATGAAGTAAAATTTTATGCTAATCTCTTACTTCAACAAAAAGTGAACGAGTCCAGATACATCTTCAGTCGTGAATAATTAAAAAGTAAAAAACTTAAATTGGAATATATTAACAGGAAGTGACAATTAAAAGTTGTGACAAAAGAAGTGGTGAGATGAAGTTGGACAAACTTAAATTGTCCGAGTTTTCTCAACTTTTACTTTTTAACAACATGTGACAGAAATTTAGAATCCAAAAGATAAAATTAAAATAAAATAAAATAAAATAAAATAAAATAAAATAAAATAAAATAAAACTTTGCAGTGAGTTCACTGCGCTCACAAGGACGTTTCCTCTCATCTAACGTGTCCTTGAAGGCTCAGGCCTCCTCTTTGCATAAATCACTTGTTAACTTGCGGGATCAAAGGTCTATTATGAGTTATCGCTGGAATTTGCCCAGGCGCTCAGTCAGTCAGAGGCAGGCGGACTGTGTGTGTGTGTGTGCCACCACTTTGACCACTCCAGCACTCCTCCTCCACCTCAAACCCCCAACTCTGCCAAAGAAACGAGCAGGAAACATGGACCACATCAGCGACACAGTGGATGATAAAAGCGCGCACGAGGAGCGCAGAGACGGAGCTGACAGCCCCGACAGAGAGGCTGAACATGAGAGCTCAGGTGAGGCGAAGGAGCAGCTGTACAGCGAGGTGCAGGTCCACGTCTCTGCGGAGGGAGAGCGCTGCTCCCCGGATTACATGGACACCAGAGACGGGGACAAAAAGAGCCGCTCGTCCTCTTCATCCAGCGATGAGGAGGAGGAGGAGAAGGCAGGGGAACAGGTGAAAGCAGAAGAAGTTAAGGTAGAAGAAGAGGTGAAAGAAGAAGTTAGGGAAGAAGAAAAGGTTAAAGCAGAGGAAGAAGTTAGGGAAGAAGAAGAGGTTAAAGCAGAAGAAGAAGTTAAGGAGGAAGAAGAGGTTAAAGCAGAGGAAGTGGTGGAGGAAAAGGCAGAGGTAGAGCCGGAGCCAGTGGTGGAGGTGGAGGTGCAGGTGAACGGCGAGACGCACGACGGATCCAGCAGGCGCTCATCGGCCTCCTCTGCGTCGTCCGCTGCCCCGGGGGACCCGTGCGACGATCCGCCCATCCAGCCGCGGATCCAGGAAGAGGATAACGCGGAGGATGGGATGCTGATGGCGTACACCCACCCCAACACCGACAGCAAGCCAGAGGAGTCCGTCGACTACAGCCTGAAGACTCTAGAGACTGTGACTCTGGATGAGAGCAGCGCTGCACCGGCGGATCCCAGCCAGCCTGACATCTCTCTGTTCGTCAAGGTAAGAGATACTTTATACAGACAGGTCAGCAGAAGATCTTTGCAGGAGAAGCATCAGTTTAATTCATCCTCACTGTGAAGCATCAGACAACGCAGCTGCATTAAAGTTTTTTGCTGTCATTAGTGATGAACTCAGCACTATATCAGATTTGCTAAAAGGCACCTTCAAGCCATGTTGTGTAGCCTTCACTGTGCTGGGAACTTTACAGTTTTCTTTCTCATGTTTCTGGAGTCAGACTGCTGTGACTTCTCCAGCACATCCCAAAGATTCTCAAAATAGTTAATGTCTGGATTCAGTGGTGGCCAATCCATGTGTGAAAATTATGTCTCATGCTCCCTGAACCACTTTTTCAGAATTTGAGTCTGATGAATCCTCGCATTGTCATCTCAGAATATGCCCGTGCCATCAGGGAAGAAAAAAATCTATTAATGGAAAAACCTGATCATTCAGCATATTGAGGTAGTGAGCTAACCTCGTTTTTTGGGCACATAACGTTTCTGAACCTTGACCTGAGCAACTGAAGCAACCCCAGATCATAACATAGGCGCTAGGCATCATGGGTGCATCACTTCATCCGCCTCTCCTCTCACCCTGATGCACCCGTCACTCTGGAAGAGTCTTACCTATTTGATTAGTTAAATCCAGGTGGTGACTTTTTTGGCTAGGTAGTGTATATTAACAAAAAACATGAAAATAAATGAACACATAAACAAGAACCAGAACAGCAAAGACAAAACAGAGGCACAACAGCAGCCCTCCAGTGTTCATAACATTAATGTTTCGAAAGTTGTCAGCACAGCACCAATACTTGAAGGAATAATCAAAGGATCCATTCTACAGATCAATCCTGGAAACAGAAGAAAAGTCCCAGTGGCACAACCAAAGCAAAAAACAAAAACATCAGTCCACTCCTTCCACCTGTATATTAATTAAATGAAAAAGACATGATCCTAACATTAATTAAACATGAGACATACATGCAAAAAGCCAAACACATAAGAATATTCTCTGGTAATGACATGTTTTCTCCATTTATCGAAGACAAAAACACTGTAGTGTGCATATTGTCATGTACCATTCAAAAGCGTAACCTAAATCTGTTTTTATGGATGTTGACATTAGTGTGCCAAGAACATGACTGATCACTATATTTCCTTCTGATGTAATGATGTGATAATAATCATAAATGAGAAGCAGTGCCAGCTCTGACTGATATGCACAGGGAATTTCCCTGTCAAGGTCCAAAGCTGAATATGTCAAGTCCTACATAGATTTTCACAAAGAAAAAGGTCAAATTACGTGTAAGAAAACACAAAATTAAAAGCTTAAACAAATCATTTCTATAAAGATTGAAAACATTGATCAGAACCATAATGTTGTATTAAAAATAATACTCAGGCACCATATGAATATATGTTAACTTAAAATAAAAATCTTAGCAACTTATTTATAGCCAGAGTACATACATTGTTTACTGTTAAGTTGAATAAATTACACTTTTTTTTTAAGGAAGTGATTACATATGACTGTAGTATAACATTAATTTTAGTATTAAACTGACATGTATCCAGTAATGTTGATGAAAAAGCATCGATTTCAGTAATAAAGTGTCACAGAAGCAGTGATCTCTTTGTCAGTGACTTAAATCCGGAGGCAGTCAGATGTAATAATTAACTTGTTTACTGTACAGCCATAGAAACCAGGGGTGAACTCCATGCCTGAGTAAATCCAATTGTGTGTTTTGCCGTGTGTCTGATACAGCTGCTCTGTGAGGTGTAGCTATCAGTACATGCAGGGTCACTTTGCTGATTGGGCAACAGAGATTGAGAGTAGGTGGGCTGGACTGAATGAGCTCTGTCTGAACTCACCTAAGGAGCCTTGTAATACAGAGTGACAGAGGTAGTTTGTGCTAAATCTTAAAATTGTCATGTCCCTCTACTATATCAGCAAAGGCCACAGTCAGATAGATATGGGTGTGTGTTCAATCAACTTTCTCCATTGTGACACTGACTGTGTGGAGCTAACTGCAGAAAGAGTATTAGCCTTTAGCTTTGCCAAATCCAGCAATGTTTTGTTTCTGAGAACATTCATTTCATGAAGAGAATAACATATTTAAAAATCCATTGTTATGATTTTTACGACTTTTATTAAGTCGTAAAGAAACTTTATTTTTCTAGTTTAGGATATAGGGAAGGCTGGAGTTGGTTGGCACACTTTTCACTCTCTGCTATAATACTCTGGCATAATTTATGTTATCGTTATGAATATTCTAACCAGCAGCAAATGCAAATGAAATGCTATGATCTTGGCTATGAATAAAGATGTTTTAATGTGTACAAATGTTTTCTAAATTTGTGATTCATGATAAAACCAACTCCATCATGAGGTTGGTTGGCACACATTATTGGGTTGGTTGAAACAATGTTATGTGCCATAGTTACAAAAAATGACAGAACCAATAGAAACAATTTGAACATTTAATTCAAACAAAAATCAGAAAAATATCTGCCCATTCTTAAGCAATTCATCAGAAGGATGGCTAACTACCTTTGCCACTGGACATTCAAAATAATAATAATTAAGTAACATAATACAAACATTGTTTTGAATCTTTCAAAATACTCAATAATCTTTCAAAATACACTACCAAACTATACACACAGTAAAAATACATTATTTGCTTTAACTTGGCTGCCTTAAAAATTAAGTTGACTGAATATGAAAGCGCAAACTGAGATAATTTTGTTGTGATTCAAAACAGATGAACTTTCCTAGTCAAATAGACCTGATAATAATTTAGTTGTACTTGAGAAAAGATGTTTGATAAGCTTAAGATATTAATTTGAACCGACAGTTGTTCATTCACACTGGCAAACATGACAAACATGTTGTCTTCTGTCTTCATATTGTCTTCTGAAAATTAATGAGAAAAGTTTAGTTGATCTGACTAAATCCCCGTGTGATTTTTTTTAAAAAGTGCATTAATAGTTTAAAATTCATGAACAGGAAAACTATCATTCAAACATTTGTCCATAAATTAAATTAATTATAATATGGTTAGACTACTGAAGAATTGCTTAAAATGTTGCTTGGTTTTAAAAATGGGCAGACATCAATTTAATTCTTTAGAATATTCTAACATAAATTATGCCAGAGAAATATAACAGAGAGTGAAAAGTGTGCTAACCAACCCCAGTCTCCCCTATAACATGTCTTACCATGTGTCAACTAACCAAACTCAGATTTCATCCAACTTTGTGATGAAATAGAAACTAGAACTAACACATTTCCAATCTCTCTCTCTTTTTTTTTTTACTTTTGATGCTATAAAACTGAAATGTTCCCCTCACCAAAAATGTTTTTGACTTTCAGACTTTTTAACATAGTAGGTGAGTGCAAGTCAAGAAAGCAAACATTTTGATGTTACATTTTTGTTTCTGTGACCTTCAAAGGACCAGAAAACGGCTGCGTGCCAACCAACCCCAGTCTCCCCTAGCGTTTTGTCCATGCAGTTGATTTTCACCAGCTTTCTTTATGTTTAGAAACAACATAAACTGGATTTGGGATTTCACTTCAGTCGACACCAGAGCACTAAGAACTTCATAATATTAACACATTTTCTGTACAAAAGGACAGATTTTGTCACCTAGAGATATGATATCTTGATGTTATTATATCACAATTATGATAAACATGGACCATAGTTCACCGTTGAAATGACAGCATGCTTGGCCCCTTCTCCACACACCACCCCTCCCTCTATCCTCTCCAACCCACAGGTGGATTTCCCAACAGTTTAATCTTCAACGATCGCCATAAACCAAACTGCCATAAAATCAGGAAGGAGAGTTAGGAGATAACCTGTCCATGGCGAAGCCTTCGTGGCTCCTCCCACCTCTGTCTGTGATAAGGCAGGCTATTAGGCTATCACTACTATCACTAAAAAGCAATTTCACAGAGGGCAATCTTTTTTTAATTGTGCACTGTGTGATAAAGATAATACTACAACTCTACGAGATGTGTAAGAAGCCCTCGTCAAAGTGTGAATGATCATATAATCATATTTATTCATTCATTCAAAGGGTTTGTGATCACTGTTGGTTCATCACACGACTCATATTGACAAGACAGTGTGGTTGTCACATTTGGCAAGTGTGTGTCGACACAAGTTGAGAGTTCAAACACTCCCCTCCACCTTGGCTGCGGAAAGAAGATAGAAAATATCTGTTACTGTTTGATGTTTGAGTGAATAATTAGCCCAACAAGTCAGTGATTTGAGCTCCCTTTTGTCTCAAGAGGACACCAAGGCCATTTCTGCTAAACCCTTAACAGTGTCATGATCATCAAGTTCAGGTTTAGTGATATTTAAAGAAACAGCTGAACATTTCGGGAAATAAACTTATTTGCTGTCTTGTTGATATCATATCTGTCATATCTGTCTGATGAATGGAGGAGAACAGGAGCAGTTGTAACATTTTTTACATTTTCCTTCATAACTCACAGACTACCTCAAATACACTAGTCATCTTTTTACATAAACATGTGAATGTGCACTAAATAATAATATAATTGATATGTTTTCACTAATCATGACAAGACTATAACTTACATATAATGCAGAAGTTAGAGAGTTACAGAGGTCTCCTGGGTGGGGGCAGTTGTAACACTAAAAAGATAAGTCATATTACCCATCTAATAATACAATTTACTACTATAATATCTAATAATATTACTCAAGACTTTTTGTTTATGATTCAAATTCTGTTAGATGTCAGGCATTGCATGCCTTCAAAGCAAAAGTCCAGTGGCAACTAGATTTTAATTATTTGAAATGAATTAAAGGTATATTTTACTCAAATACACTGATTAGCTAACAGTCTTTAACTAAACATTTATTAAATGGTACAGGATAGACATATGAAGAGAACAGGCTAACACAATAAGATCATGTGGAGATAATCATTACAGTTTTTAAGTATGTTTATTAATGAGGAGCTATACTAGAACACATTTAATCTAATGTAACCTTTTAGAATGTAATTTTACATTTAAATTTAGTGAAGTATGTCCATTTCCTATAAGAGAAAAACAGGCCTATACAGCTGTAGCCAGCTTCCAGCCAAGCCTAGCTTAGCATGAAGACTGGAAACCAGGGGAAATGTCTGTCACGGTCCAAAGATGACAGAATCAACCTACAAGCACTAATTAATTTGGGCACAGTGGGTTGCTGGCTGCTAGATACTGCATGAGAGTGGTATCAACCTTCTCATTAAACTCTTGCTAAAAAAAAAAAAAAAAAAAAAGCAAAAATTACTGACTTACCAAAGTGCTCAATCATTCCTTTAATGTTTCCGTGACTTACTGTAAGAGGAACAAGTAAGTAATCACTACAGATTTTTTTTAAATGTAATGAAATGCAGCTGCACCCATATGGAATGAGGTTTTCTACCAAATGTGGAAGTTGAAAGCGTACCGACTGAAATCTAAATCTGAAAAGACTCTGGGCTCATTATCATGTTTGTTGTATTGTTTTCATCATCTGTGTTCTGTGAAGCCTATTGAGAGTGTAACTTTGATTAAGGCTTATACTACAAATAAACTCACTGAAATCTAAAATGACACATTTAGAAACTACTGAACATTTCCCCTCACAAACACTGATAATGAACTCTCTTTCTTCCACTGTGGCACAGTGATTGGTTTGTGCTGCATGTTGGTATGTCAGCCAGGAGAGGGGGCTGCTCTATAAATAGAAACAGTTTAAAAAATTAGCTCTACACCCAATCTCTCCCTTTTTTCATGCTTTCATCCGACTTTTAAATGTACAGATGATGAGAGTATTTTCTTGGGTGTATCTGTCAGAACTTGAATGAAGCAAAGAGTGAGTGTCACTCATTTTAGTCAAGATTTAGTCAAGATTTTTGCACTCAGACCTGCTTTTATTTTTGTTGCCCTACATAGATCTTTTTTCCATGAATGAATGCCAATTCCTGCCTTAAAACCAAAGCTGAGCATGAATAATTTAAGAGGAATCTTCTCCAGGTCTCCTACTGGTGGTGATCAAATATAACCTGCAAGTTGAAACACGTGAGTGCACATTAAATATGAATGCTGCTGCTCACACACTCAAAAACTGACGAAAAGTGACACCCAGTGCTTTTGGATGTGGGATGATATTTGGGATCTGTAGAGTCTTTCAATAAAAAAACCCCAACATTACATTTAAGGCCACTGAAGGGTGGACGGGGAGAACTTGTTCGGACACGTGTTCTTGGCAGCAACAATAAACCAATGTCCAATTTGTCAATATCTTTGGGTGCGGTGACCCATTTATTTCCACCAGTGCTCACCTTCACACAGGTAAATCATTATACATCGATTATTCTTCTCAGACAGGTTTCCATTAAATAATAAAAAATTAAAAACAACAAAACTGCATTTCTATTTACTTATAATTAACCTCTACAAGAGATAAAACAAACAAAAATATTGCTGTGGCTCCAACAGGATCATTTAAGAGTGATTATTTGTGACATGTCTGGAAATGTCCTTTAAAACTGAGCAGGCTCTAAGAAATAAGCAAAAAGACCAGAGAGAAATAAGAAAGTGAGGAGATCAGTTTAGGGGACATGACACAGATAAGAGAGGAGGTGATGCTGATGGTGGTGATGTGTGTGTGTGTGTGTGTGAGAGAGAGAGAGAGAGAGAGAGAGAAAGAGAGAGAGAGGGGAGTTTGGTTGCAGTGGTGGTAGGAAGAGAGGGACGGGGCTCCACCCCCTGGTATAGACTGACACCTGTTTTCCACTTTGTGTCAGTTAGAGCTCGCTCTGCTCTCCATCTGTGTCCAAATCAGAGCACAGGGCTTTCTCTACCTGCCACCTGGACCTGGACAAACAAGGGTGAAGACAGCCTTTACAGGACCAAAAAGGTGGTGGAGATCTTGATTCAGGGATTTAAAAAAACCAAACAAACATCAAAACAGCTTCTTAAGGTGTGAGGGATCACTGTCAGCGGAGAGAGGATAATCTCAGAGAAGATATCTGTATATTTCATCTTTCTCTGGAGGATGTAGACCTCCAAGGATAAGCAAAGGACTGTAGTTTAAAAGAAATACTAAAGAATCAAGGTGACAGCCAGAAGCAGGCATCATGTCCGCTAACGGTCAAGACAGAGACCCTGATATCGAACTTTTTGTCAAGGTAAGACAGAGACAGACCTGTGGTTACAGAAATTTCACATTTTGATAGAAGATAGAGACAGTATATGAGTAGGATTTTCAGCATAGCACCAGTGTGTGTAGTGGAAAGCTCATGTAACTCAATAGTAGAGGTAGAGTTACAGCGGCACTGGCACACTGCTCTCTATGTTGACCTGGGATTGTTGTGACAGTGATACTGAAGCTGCTGTGGTGCCATTAGCCCATCTGACACATTAAAACCAGACTTTTATTAAAGGAAGGACTGCATTGTGGGATTGAACTGAGATGCCATTTTTAGATTTGATTTAGCGGTGCTTGGTGGGTTTATTCTCTTCACACACAATCCATTAAACCAGCCTCTCTGCTCTTTTATATTCATTATGCACTGTAAAAAAAAATCATACAGGAATTTAGTGGAATCAAACAATGTTTTCTTATGAACTTAACGTAAATATACAAGTTTTATTTTTACAAGTTAATTAACACTAAAATTTATATTTATGTTCAGAGCCCTTCAGAAGTCATAAACATTAATTCATTTAACTTGAAGTCTTTTGATTTGATATGAGTTGAATGAATGCACTGTACTGAGCTGAATCAACTCATTAAATTAAGTTTCTAATGAAACATGATCAGCATATTAGCAGACTTCCCAGCATGCATTGTTTGAGAGTTAAAATGAACTAATTCGATCCCTACCCCCTTAAACTTACCATCTGATAAAGGAGCTGTTGGTTCAACTTAATAGCTTAAGCTTACTGAATGTGTTCTGAAGCACAACTGAATTAATATCAAGTTTAGATGATTACAGAAGTTTATTTGTTTTGAATCATTACAATATTTCCAATATTTCCTCAAATTCAGTCAACTTAAATTTTTAAGGCAGCCTGGACACAAACTTTTTTTTTTAAGTTTAAACAAACAATTAATTTTTACAGTATGGCATTATTTTTGTAAGCTGATCACTACATGTTCCAGATTGTCACCTCAAATAGAGCAAGAACACGAAAAATACCACTTTGCAAGTGCCAGCTTGACTCAGTACAACAATGTTGTTTTGTTCCCCACAACTACATGCACTTGAGGCCCTGTGGGAAATGTTAGAGGCAGGTGAATTTACCTGAGGCAGGTGGAAAAGCTCATCATCGCTGCCTGGATGCACTGACCCAATTAGCTGGTGTAAAGGCTGCTTTCAGCTGATCCACCTCCTAGGAAACCAGTCAGCTGGGTAACCTGACTGAAAGTTCACTGACACTCGGTCGGCTTGCGTCGCCCCCTTCAAGCCTGATCATTCAAAATGTTACTCTGTTGCTTCAGCACATGAAACTCTTTATTTCTAGAATGCAAAAATACTGTGACTAAAAATTTGTGTTGTAGCTTAAATTTAATTAGCGATTCTGTCACTCATTCAATAATTATTCTTTTTACTGAAACTGAACTCACTTTTGGCTCAATGTGAGGTGGGTTAAGTGCAGATCTAGTGCTCAAACCTTGTGCATGGAGCAGTTTCCATAGTAGCTGTGGCCCTGATATGTGTTTTTTCTCATGCTGCCATCTGAGATGTGACCTAGATGGACAGAGAACTATCCTATGTGGCTGTACCTATTTTAATGCCCTCAGCCCTGCACAAAATTTAGACTTTCACTGTATGATCTAGTCAACATTTCATGTCACAGTATTTGGGTTATTGTAGCATTTTGTCTCTGGATCTCAGGATTTGGACGTGAACACTTAATGAGTAACAAGTCTTCACATGGTCAGAGTGGTTTCCTGTGATTTTACACCTCAAGATCAGTTGAAAAATACTAAAGAGCCTTCAGGCTTGGAGATACAGCTTCTAAATAATATCACAATATTCTTAGGCTATTCTGTGATATACATCTTGTATCTCAGAGCTTTGTGATGTGGATAAAATCAAACATCACAATATTTTTGACCAAATATATAATTTTGATATTGAAAAGTATTGTTTTGTTCACAAAATATCAACACAATAAGATTTCGGATTAGAAAGATCAGTAATGTGAATATAATGACTAAGTGGGTAAAGACAAATAATAGACCAGCTGGAAAAGTCTGATAAGTTCAGACAATTGCGTCATTTTACTGTAATAACGCCTTTAAAGGAGGAAAAGACAACACTTGCCATGTCACAATATAATGATATCCAAAATCTAAGACGATGTCTAGTCTCAAATCATGATGCTGAAATGTAATGTTTTCTGTAGCAGCTCTAGAGGTCATAAAAGTATTTTCTGCTGGGACTGGGAGGCTTTGAATGTCTAATTATAAACTATCGGTAAGAATCTGGTGATATGATACATTTCATAATACAGGACTTACTGTAAGCAAGGTGATATATTGCTTTTTTCTCTACACTTTTTAAAACAATTTTAGGACCACTGTCACAGTATAAAGAACACAGCACCATACTTATACAATCCGAGTTAAAATGTTGACTTTTTTATGCAGACAGAACAGTGCAGATGGGTTTAAATATGCAAAATGAACCACTGCCACAAATCTTTGCGTGCATCACGACAGAGTGTTTTTGAGAATTGATTGATTGTTCCTTAAAACACTGGCAAATTTTGTCTACATCATTCACTAAAGTAACTGAAAAACTTTAATGTGTCAGTTATTTGTGGTAGGACTAAAATGAGAAATTCTAATACTGTCATTTCCTTTAGTGACATTCTGTGATAAAGCTCAGGTACTTTAGAAACACGGTACACTTATTGGACAAATTGTACAAGTAAGTTCAGTTTAATACAGTTCAAATAAGATATGGCAATACCCACCTCAGCCAGAGCTTATTCATCCTGCTGTTGTCTGGCAAGAGATACGAAAGTATCCGCTGCTGTAACGCCAGACTACAGAACAGCTTCTTCCCACAGGCTATGAGACTGCTTAATTATTCCTCGTCATCACTCCCCCATGTAAAATAGTAATAGTAATAATAGTTTACCTTCTACCTCTCAACAATCTACTGTATATCATTTTAAAAAATGAGTAGGAAAGAGGGAACTACATCTGAATCTCACCATATCATCATACACCCCTGTCATATAATGATAAATACATGTCTCGTATCTTTAATGAGAAAAGCATAACTCAAATACATTACTCAAATTAATACTCTGAGCCTGGATATCTGTTCTTTCTATTTAAATATAGAAATATGTATTTTTACAGGTGAATTTAAAGAGTTAATGGGCAAATATTAATTGCAGACAAACTTAGAAGCACAAGCAACATAAAAAACTTGTAATTATACATTGTTATGTATTTTCATTAGAATATGTGGAAAGACAAACCAATAACAGAAGACCCAGTACCCACTGTATACTATGCACACAGTTGTGTGTGATGGGTCATGTGCAGTAACATTGTCTCCAGTGGACTCTGCTGGACTCATCACCACATCACTCAGTGGCTCCATGCATGCATGTTTCTTGGGCCTGCAGGCCTAGTTGTGTGGACAGCTTTTGTCCTCCATGTTCTAGATGTTGATTGGCCATTATCAGCGCCTGTGTATTGTGTTACCGCCGTGCTGCTGAGGCTAGCCATAACAATACACAGACAGAGGCATCACATGCACTCAGCAGGCAGCATGACAGCACTGAGCATCAATGGCTGGCGTACATACAGTTGGCTCAGCTACTTTTAAACTGACAGCTCTGTGTTCTGGTCTTTGCTAGGAGCAGCAGTGTACTGCTGGCCACAGACTGAATGACAAAATGTTTTCAGCTTCTGTGTTGTGTCTTTTTTCTGTGACGTGACTGCTGCTGGTGCCACATTTAAGTAAATCAGTCAAAGTTGTTTATGATAATAGTTTGAGGACATTGATAACCAAAATGCACATAATTAAATACATACACTGGTTCCTTGAGTAATTTAAAGTTTAATTGGTAACATTTCATTTGAAGGGGACAAAAATGTCAGGACAAAAATGTCTTTGTTATGACAAATTGTCATAACTTTTTTTTTTCTTGGTTAATGTCAACTTTTCTTTAACCAAAACAGATATGTCTTTGTCATGGCAGCTTGACATTAACCAAGACAATAATCTCTTTGTTATGACAACTTGATATTAACCAAGACAACATAACCAGTGTGTTTGCCATGACAGCTTGACATTATCAAACTGTCAAAGAAACTGTTCAGTTTTAACATTACATTAAACTATCATATGTGGTTGGTTTTGACACTGGTTATGACTGTCCTGAGACAGTCCTAAGTGTGTTATTAATGTTTTCCTTGACCTCAAGTCCTTTGACTTGTCATAAATGTCATTAGGTTTTACTACACTGTCAAATGCTTATGTAACAGTGTCATGAATAATCCCCTGGACTTCAGCTTAAGTGGTACCTAGATTTTGGATTTAAAGATGGTCATAAAGATGCTAGTTAATGGCCAAAGACCAGTTTGACAGCAGACATTGACAAGTTATGTTGTTTTGGTTAATGTCAAGTTGTCATAACAAATACATATCAAACAATGTCAACTTTGCATTTAATGTGACATAACTGACCAAATGAAACTTAATGTCAGCCATCATAAACATTCTTTGTGTTTTTGGCAAGTGTCATGACATGGTTATGACAGTGTAATGGCAGTCTTATACACACCCCTTCAAAACAGCGTTGCCATTTAATTTCCAAGCCACAATATAGTAAATGAAGAAACAATCTTCACTGTCAAATCTGTGCTCACTCTGCTGACCTCGAGGTCATTGCACTTATTTTGCTGCGTGTGTGTTGTGGACCTCTGTGTGTCTCTGACCGGCACTCTGTGCCCTGCTGGCCACTGAACTATGTGATGGAATCACTATGTATAATTCAGCTAGCCCAGTGGCTCAGGTGTCACTGCTGAGGCTCTGCTGTGTATCCATACATGCCGACACATGATCTCACAGTGTGCGCACGAGTACACGCTACAGAGGAAGTGATTATATGAGTTGCTGTAGGGAGAAAAACCTATGGCCTATGTGGTTATTTTCATGTTTTATCCTCCATTGAGAGATTGTGTGCTTTATGTAGGATTAAAAATTCTTTTCAAAACCATTTGGATAAATGCCAACATAAAAGCCAAATTTTGTTTTTTTATTTCGTATTTGGTAAAATACTTAAAAGATCCAATATGTAGGAAGTGTCTGCCTATAGAATTCATACTCTAAACAAATACAGGGCAGTTCACCACCAGAATAATCGCAAACTGCTGCTTACCTAAGCTGCCATTAGCTTGTCTGGACTGGGAGCTCAGAGCAAAAACTAAAAGCTAACTTGAGTGATAAAGGACATATTGCTCACACACATCACCAAGCTATACTACGCTATACTATGAGACTATTGCTCTTTGAAGTACAAAGTGGTATTGCGAGCCAGGACGGGGCGGGTCAAGGTGGTTACCATGCTAACTTCAGTAGATATCTCTGCAACACAATACATAGACTATGTTGATATACAAAACTGTTATTTCTTTAATTTCTGTTAATAACTTTAGTTTATTTTTGATTGTTTTAAACTAAAATTCGTACATATTGTACCTTTAACTTGATAGCACGTTTATGCTGCTTTTGTCATATGCCCCCCTGAGTGTACTTTTGCTTTGACTCCGTCCTTATCATAAATCTGTATCACAGATTTAAGGGTGACGTATGCATGTGAGTTTGTGTGGTGTTTACACTTATACAACCTGTGACGCTTCTCTGAACAACCTTACCGGTCAAACAAAAGTCAAAGATAACAGTCAGCTAAATCCAATGTGTGTTTAATTCTTCGTAGCGAGATTGCTGTGTTCTCAGAGAGACAACCTTGTGACCACAGCAGAAATGTGGTGTAGCTAGTACAGGCAGTGTCCCTCCTCACGAAGGCTCGAGTTCACGCTCCCTGTGACCTGGGACAACACATTTAACCCCTCCTAGCCTCTGGGGTGCACATCTGGAGTACAGCCTGTGCTGTGACCTCTGTGTTTAGGATGCCAAACATTTGAAAGATTGCATAGAGGATCACAGTGTTGTGAGAAATCTTAGCGTTTGATGACTTATTTATGTGTGACTCTAGAGAAAACATTTGACTCTGGCTGTCATAGTGCAGTCTTGCATCTCTTGCATATTTCATTGTATATTCAGTGCAACAGTAACAGCACAAAATAAATGATCAACTGTACAATCAGCACAAATAGAGAACACAGTAACTCCAGGAAGTTTCTGTTAAACAAATGGATGAATGTTGAGCAGATTATTTTGTGTTAATATTGCATCAGACATGAGTTTTCTTGATTTTTTTTAAATACAATTCGATGTCTGTATTATGTATTTTTAAATTTTCAACAATCATGCATACTTAATAGGCGTCTTTTTTGGCAAATTTAATGTTTCTTAACTCCCAGATGCAGGACGAGGCTGTTTAGCAGAGAGTAAAGGGTCTGTGAATAATGCTTTATACATCTTTGTCATGCTTATATCATGTATGATAAACTAAACTTTAAAAACTATTTCATTTTGTTTTCACAGAAATTAATGAAATGCTAACATATAAACCTACTGAAAAAAAAAAGTTTCTTACACCCCTTAATATCAACAAGGCCTTACGACCCCCCTGAAGCTTTGGTGACCCCTAGTGGGGGTCTGGACCCCCAGGTTGTGAATTAGTTGTTCAAATGATGTTTAGGGCTGCAATCAGCAATTACTTTCAATTTAATTTTACATTTTGTTGATTAATCTTTAAAATACTCCAATACTTGAAAAATACTCAATTAATTTAGTAGTAGTGGTAGAAAAAAATCCACCTTAAAGTACAGAAGTATTAACGGTGACATGCACTTGAAGTACTTAAGTAAAAGTACTGGTTTGTCTCCTCTGACTATTATATATGACATCACTGGATTATTAATACTGAAGCATCAGTGTGTTAGCAGCATGTTAGTGTTTTAGGAGGTGGAATAACTTTGAACCACTGTATACGTAGTTAACTAGTTTAATCCATCCACCCTCAAAAGGGTCATCAGATAAATCTGAAGGGCTGTGAGATGATTAATAGAAGACAGCTCTGACACGCAGATCTGTTTTCAGTTTTTGGACTAATCTTTGATTTTTGGTGAAATTATGAACATTTGAGGGTTTATTGAAATTATGTGACATGTTTAGAAGGAAAATCACTGTTTGGCTGAGCTGTTAACAACTCATAGACACCTGAAATGTGACATGAATACACATGCTTTTTGCAAAAGGGTTGGAAACTACTAGTTTAAAGGGGCAGTTCACCCCAAAATCAAAAATTCATATTTTTTTAAATTCATAATTTTACTATTTTTTCATCTAGATTTTTGTCTCTTTCCAAAAATCATGTCCCAGTTACTCAAGATAATCCACACACCTTTTTTGTGAACAGTTTCATATAGGAAATATTTTCTTTCTGTATTGGAATCTACCGGAACTACTTTAGAATCTACTGAACTACTTTCTTTCTGGTAGAAACAATACTACTCACAATAAGATCTGTGCATTATCTTGAGTAACCAGGTCATGATTTTTAGAAGAAGACACTGTTTTAGAATTTTTCAAATGTATTTTTGATGCTTTGAACACCACAAGCCACATGCCATTTAGTCCTGTCATGCTGAAGAGAAGGCTGACGTCTCTGTGGCTGAAATCTCCAAAACTCTGCAACTCACAGAATGAACTGTCCCATTAATCTTTGACGGCGTATTTTATTTTAAAAGCTAGTTATATATCCATTGTGTCAAATCTTTATCTAAGAAGTAAGAAAGCTGTCAAATAAATGTAATGGAATAAAAAGTGCATTATTTCCCTCTGAAATGTAGTGGAGTGGAGCTATAAAGCAGCATAAAGTTGAAACACTCAGGTAAAGTGTAATTAACTCAGAACTGCACTTAAGTACAGTGCTTCATTAAATACTTTTCCACTGGTATATTTCCATTTTGTCACTTTACATCACACTAACTTGTTTTCTGTTGTCTTGTTTGCGTGTAGGCAGGCAATGATGGAGAGAGCATCGGCAACTGTCCCTTCTCTCAGCGTCTCTTCATGATCCTCTGGCTCAAAGGGGTCGTCTTCAACGTCACCACCGTCGACCTCAAAAGGTTCAGAAACACACGGGAAGCTTCCAGCACAAAAACGCACATAAGCGCTCGCCAGGTTCATCATGAGTGACATACTGCTCTCTCTGTGCCCTTTAATAGAAAGCCAGCGGATCTGCACAACCTGGCTCCGGGGACACACCCTCCATTCCTGACCTTCAACGGGGAGGTCAAGACCGATATCAACAAGATCGAGGAGTTTCTGGAGGAAACGCTCTGTCCTCCAAAGTAATTCAACTGGAAGGTTTTACAACACGTAGTTTATATCAGTGACTGCACACATGCTGTTTCTGGCTGGATTTATTTCACCTCAGCTACACTGTTGAAAGGGCCGGAAACATTTCAGGCCAGTAAAAGTGAATATGAAGACTGATGTTAACTGATAGAACTGTTTGTTGTTTATGGACGTTGTAAATCTCCTGTGAATGAGTATATATATGTCTCGGGCACATTTAATACGTGAAAACAAAAACCTTAACTGTATTTGCTTCATTGACTATAGCCAGAGTGTAACTTTAGAGCAATTAAGACAGGTTTATTGTTTTTTGTTATTGTTATTCCCTCAAAAAAAAAAAAAAAAATCAGAGTCTGTGTGTGAGCAGTTGCAGAGAAAAATGTCAGATTAACTAAATCTTTCTTTTATTGCCTGCAAAGTTTTTTACATTATAAATGGACCTTAGTGTGAGAGAGCTTTAGGGGCAGGCGGCCAACTCGGTGTGTGAGTGTGTAACATGTTTTCAGTCTGAGCCGAGCTCCAGTCCAGGTGTTAATGCTATCCAGATGCTTTGGTCTGACTGCGTCTCCTGCCTCTGTCCCCCCGTCTGCTCAGGTATCCCAAACTGGCCGCCAAGCAGAGAGAGTCGAACACAGCTGGAAATGACATCTTCGCCAAGTTCTCAGCCTACATCAAGAACACCAAACCAGAGGCCAATGCCGGTGGGCTCCTCATTTTGTGCAGTTTACACTCACAGACACACACATACACATGCACTCAACAGAACAAGTTTATGGCAGCCATGATTATATTCCTCCACTAGGTCGTAGCAGAGTCCAGTATTTGAGGCTTGTTCTGGCTCTTATACTTTGCTGTGCTGCCACCTAGTGAGGTTATAACTACACAGATTATGTCATTTTTACCTTTCAGCAGTATTATATCTATATATGCACTGTAAATATAAAATACACTGACTGAATATGAAAAGACATAATATGATATTAATTCAATTGTACATGTTCAGTGAGCTTAAGATACTAAGTTGAACCTTCACTCACACTGATGAACATAAACAAATTTGATTTCCTTTAAATTTTCTTAGTTTGAAAAGTTAGTTCTTCATTTCACACAAAAAATTAAGCTTCAGCTTGATATTAGACACACAGGGCAAGTTTTAATCATATATTTTCTCTTAAAAAAGGAGGATCTCAGAGGGGTTTTAACCCTCAAATGATGCATGCTGGGAAGTCTGCTAATATGCTGATCGTGTTTCATTGAAATAATCATTTCAAGTCAGAAGACTTAAAGTTAAAAGAACTTTTTAGAAGTTCTAAAGTGTGAAAGTAAATATTAGAAATGTGAGGGTTACGTAACTTGAAAAAATAAAAGTTGAGTATGTACATTAAGTCTGTAAGAAAGGATTAGTGATTCCACTAAATTCCTGTATGATTTTAAACAGTGTTTGTGCATTTGTGTGTTCAGTTCTAGAGAAAGGTTTGACCCGGGCCCTGAAGAAGCTGGACGACTACCTGAACAGCCCCCTGCCCGATGAGATCGACGCAGACAGCATGGAGGAGGAGAAGGGCTCCAACCGATGCTTCCTGGATGGGAATGAGCTCACTCTGGCAGACTGCAACCTGCTGCCTAAACTGCACATAGTCAAGGTAAAGATGGAGTGAACCTGAGGAAATATTCCTAAATGTTAATTGTTTTTTAAATTTACAACCATCAAGAAAAAGTATTTGACTTATTTTATCTTGGATGTCAAGAACTAAAATTGAGGTTATTTTAATTGACAAATCCATTGTTTAAATTCTCACACTTGGCATTGCTGCACCTTATAGTTATGACAATTCAAAAATAATATTAAAGCAATATGGTGCCACTTAAGCTGTTTCCAGTATAAATATACCAGTAACAAATAAAAGTCCCTCTGAATTCAAGAGAAATTGCTTCTTTCTTCAACCACAGGCTACAGTAAAAAATCAATAATTGAAATATTTAGAAATACTGAGTCCACTGACAGTCGATTTAATAGTACATAATACAGCTGGCTACAGCTTCTGCACATCTGCTTTTGCTAGTAGGTGAAACACAAAACTCTCTACAACTGCTTTCTTGTCCAAGCTAGCAGGGGTGGCTCTAGGAATAGCAATGTAGGTCTGTCGCTCCAACAGTTTAGTCCACAGTGAAATATCTGTGGACTATTGGATAACAGCAGACTTTTGTACAGACTGACAGTGGACCGCTGACATTACTTCTAGCACCACCTGCAGACTACACTAATGAGATTCCCATCAGTCTCAGCTGCAGTTTGTTTTTAGAGCTGATCAGCAAATGTTAGCATGCTAACACACTAAACTAAAATGGTGACGATGGTAAATACTACGCCCTCTGATCCAGTGATTCTCAAAGTGGGATCCACTCCCATGGTTCCATAAAAAGTTTTGTGATTATTAATTTAAGCTGTCGTGATATAAAATCTAAAGTGGTTCATAAATTACAGTCTCAGCTAAGAATAGTATAACTCTCAGTACCTTCGCTCCTGCCAGTCAATCATGTGTCACCTGTTACCATGGAAACAACACTGCTGTAAGTCCGGTAGTTATGAAGATGGAAATAATCAAAAAATCCAGATGAACATCCAGAATACATTTATCTTGTGTTGTTCTTTCACTTAGCTAAGGCTTCATAATGTTATTACAAGTCCAATTATTACATGAAGTGTAATTATATAATAATAATAATATACCATGTATAGTAATGTATGGTATATTTTCAACTCCGAGCATATTTTTTTTTTCTCCTCTCACATCCTCACTTTTTTCTGGAAAAAGTCACATCACTTTTGCTAGTGTTTGTGATGTTGTAATGTTTATATGCAGCATAAAAAAACACCCAGGGAGTTGTTGAAAGTAATTTATTGTTATGTTTATTAGCTGAAAAAGCAGTAAATGAGGTTGACTGATTGAAAGCAGGGTACAAAAATGTAGCTAAATTGCATCAGCTCGTCTCAAAATACCTCCTGGAATGCAGTGAACATAACAAACTGATGGTACAGTTAGGAGACTGCCCAAGGGTGGATTTTAAATGTCTGGCAAAATAAATCAAGCTTGTCTCCAGTTCACGTCAAAGTCACAGCTCTGCCTTCTCTCCTAGGTTGTTGCTAAAAAGTACCGCAACTACGACATCCCCTCGGACATGACGGGCGTGTGGCGGTACCTGAAGAATGCCTACACGCGCGACGAATTTACCAACACCTGCGCCGCTGACTCTGAGATCGAGATGGCCTACAAGGACGTGGCGAGGAGACTGGCCAAGTAACTCGCCAAGCGACCCGAGCTCAAACAAAATAAACTAGTAACACAACACAACAGAACATAAGTTTTAAACATACATGTGACTGTCCTTTTGAGTCGTCTTCAGTGGCATTTTGAAGTTTTTTGTCTGTCATAGTGAACAGGTCAGATGTTACAGATGTTTGTATGTTAGGGTGGCTAACACTGCTTCACAGCTCCAGATGTGATGGATTTCAGAGATTCAGTACATTGTGTATATTATATGGTGTTGCAATTACAAAAACAGACATGGCAAAAGACTATAAATCAAGCGCTTTTAACTTAATTCACAGGTTTCAAATGATTCAAACTTCTGACATAACGCTTTGACTCAAATATGATTGTGTCTGTATTTATTTCTCACGACACAAAGCTCTCTTTCATACGTTCTCCACTGGTCCACACAGCCAAACATTTTACTAGCTGCTGATGTCAGGGTCGTTCACTTTATTTATTCCTAAAGCCCACAGAAGTCTGGTGTGACTCCAGTGTTTATTATCAAGCTCTGGCTCCCGGGGAGACACCTCGATTCATCTATGATTGATGATTGACACTGATTGTTGGCTGAATATGACTGTTGCGATCTGCAGATTTGATTGTCATTCCTTACTGTAGGTGTTGCTGTAGGTGTTTTGTTTCCTTGAGCTTTATTATACACATCTTAAAATTCACTCCTGCTGTTTCTGAAAGATTGATTTTCTGAAAGATTGATTTTAAAAATAAGTTTTTATGCTCGATGATGAGGGCATTGATAGCTTAGAACAAAGCTTGTTTCTGAATTGTTTGCATGCATGAATCTTTTTTAAATTGTAATATTTAAAACCTGATATACAGCCGTTTCTCAAAGAGATAGTTAGGATCATTTTAAGTGGCTTTGTATGAGTTACTTATTGATAGTCAGGTTATTACCTACCTGGCACACCAGAGAAGCAAAAGCAGAGAGGAGTGCCAGCATGGGAGTTCAGCAATGAACTGCTGTGGACAGGGTCAGAAATTAAATGTATTTTAGCTACTTAAAATCTCAAAGAAAGAAAAAAAGAAAAAGATCCTCAGTTTATATGTATGTTATATTTAGAATATTGTCACCTGTCAGACAGCCTGTTCTGTCAGGACACCTACAATATAAAATTCAAACATCACTCTCTCCAAACCAACCAAACTCTGTTGGAGAAATCAGCAATTTTACCTTGCTGAATATGGGAGTTGCAGATGTACTGCTGTGTCATCTGTTAGTTTGCTTGTGTTATTGTGTGAAGTTGCTGTTTTAAAAGAATAATTTGGATTCGCCAAAGTCACACAATAACACAAACAAACTAATATATTGGGGTAGCAGTAAACAGCAAGTCCTGTGTTCTGTGAGTTGAAATGACTGATTTTGTCCATGGAGTTTGCTGGTTTGGACAGCAATATTTGGCTCATACAACAGTGGTTTCCTGTCAAAAAAGGCCGTCTGATGGCAAAGTAAAATGTTGAAAATATTCTAAAAATACCACACACATGATCTTATATTGATATTTTTAGGCGGACCTTTTTCAAGTGGTTAGAATACATTTTGTTGCTGACTCCGTCTACAAAAGTTCATTGTTAAGCTTCCGTGCTGGTGCCCCCGCCGACTGGCGCTGATGATCGGTAAGTACCTCAAACAACCCCACTTCAAATAATCCAAGCTACGCCTTTAAGATATGAAAAATCCTCATGTGCCTTTATTTGGAAGTATCAAATAATCCATGCCAATGTCACTGATGGACTCATTCTGAAAAATGTATTACAGCCAGAGCTGAGACATTTGTTCTGCCTCTAGCTATTACTGTTCAGTCTATAGCTATTGATTTTGTCTTAAGTTACACATGATATTATGAATGGGGAGAGTATTTATTTAGCAACCCCAATCAGGCCTGATTAGGTAGAGCCATTAGCGCTGCGATGAAAAGCGTCTCCCAGGCCAGGTCCACAATGGTCAGGAGCCCTGCCCTCCAGCCCTCCATCAAAGAGACATTTCCTCCGCTCTGAGGAGCCTATCAACATCCGCAGCCTAAAGTTCAAGTTCAAAAGTTTCATTGTCCACGCAGAGGAGGATGGAAATTTGTCTTGGGGCTTATCGTCTTTGGCGTGGTGTCAGGCTGCAACTATAGCGAGACTTCCTTGAAGAACCATAAGGCTCTTGTGTGGTTTGGACAAACATATGATATGAAATCGGAGCATGATGACTGAGAGCCATGCTCATTGCGAAGCTCTACAAATAAAATAATATTTTCACAGATCTGCTTCTGCCTTTTCTTTTCTTTTCCAGCAAGGTGATCAATCAACAATGATACTTTCGAAGGTTGTCGTAAAGGGTGCTACAGGAGCCTGGATCGTGGTCGTGAAAAGGGTTAAGTGTGGCTGACTGAGCTGATCAAATCCAGTGGTTGCAGGTCTGTTTCTCCATCTCTAACAGAGAGAAAGAAGGAGAGAGGGAGAGTGATGACCGTTGACAGGCTTAAATAGAGGCTTCCATGCCAGGGATCAAACGCCATCCCTCTTCTCCACTCTCTCATTAAGACGGAAAACCCGAGCGCCGCCATCCGATCTGTCTCCATTTTTCCTCAAAGGAGTCTAACTTGAAAGATCTGCGCCTGTCGGATTTACAATGGTGGGCGAGTGGTGTTTACTGAGACGCGGCCTTGCCAGAAACAACAGTCAAAGAAAATAAATGGAGCCTGCCTAGTGTTTCCACAGGAGTAAGGAAATATGGAGCGAGACTTGTGCCTTGCTGTTTGGTAATTAGTACCTAAACATCCCTGTCCTTGGATCCCATCGCTCACATCCAACATTTCTGCAAGCTGGATAATATACAGTGGAGCATTAACGTCAAACACGTCTGGTCATGGGGCCTGGCACGCCACATTAATCTGTTATTACACTCCCAGTGGATCTACCAGTCGCTGGCCTTGGCTTGGCCACCGTAGCACAGGGAGTCCATATAGGCTGACAGGGACTCACACACACACACGGCGCACTTTTATAGCCAGGGTTAGTAAACTTTTGCAGCTCAGGCATAAATTGTCTAAATTGAGTCTTGCTTTGAGACCTGAGCTGATTAAAACAAACTGGTGCGTTTGACGTGTGAGGACCCACCAGAAACAGACCTGTGATCCAATTAAGGGCCAGACCCATAGCTTAAGAAATACAGCTATACAGGCCTCAGTGCTCCTCTAGCTGCTGCTTACCATAGATATTGTACCCACGAGACACACACATATGTTTCAGCCCGAGGTTAAGTTTGGTTTTACCTCATACTGTCCCTCTATTTTAGTAGAAACCCTGTAGACTCCACGTCCTTTAACTGCAAAAAAAGCAGAAAAGGGCTTCATTGATTGTGTAATCCAGTGATTCACAATGTTTTTCCTTAAGGCTACCTTTTTCTATCATTGAGTAAATTGACAGCCAGCTCAAAAAGTGATTAACTGTACAATTAGCCCAAATAGTGAACACAATAACTGCAGGAAATCTGTGTAAAATGAGCAATTTGGATGAATTTTGAGCTGATTGTTTGCTGTAAATACTGCATTAGACATGAGTTTTCCAGATATTCTTTTGAATGTTTTATACAATTCTGTGTCTCTGTGAACATAGCTTGTGTTGAGGTCCTCACTGTGTCCTTATCTTATTAGATTTTTATTATTATATGTTTGTATCTTAAATAATAATCTAAACAGAAACAGAAAAAAGAAAAAGAAGGCCTTGCAACTTATATTAGAATCAGTGGCTGATTCTAATATTGCTATGGCTGTTTTTCATAATCAAAAAACAAAGATGATAGAAATTACATTTTTTTTTCAATTTGTATGATGCGAACCAAAATTAAAATGTTTTTTTGGGGTTTTCGAAAATACCTTCAGAACTATGGTTTGTTTTGTTACTTGATAACATTAACCAGTACTTGAATGTAATGTTCATATTTTTCCAGCTACCATAGTTCTATTTAACCATCTAGATGATTTTGGTGTGAGTTGCTGACTTTTGAGATATCCGCTGTAGACATGCCTAACTTCTAGAGGGCACTTGGCTTGTGGTACTCAAAGTGCCAAAGAAAAGGCAACTCAACAGCCATGTCTTCTTCCAGAAATCATGACCCAATTACTCAAGATAATCCACAGACCTTGTTGTGAGCAGTTTCATGTAGAAACTATTTTCTTTCTACTGTCCAGTAACTGTATCCTTGTGCAGAAGAAAGCACGCATCTGCTCATGGATGAGAGGCTCATGCTTCTGACAGCGCATGATGTAAACATTAATGGTATCGTCCTCAGCTGAGCTGTAATTTGGTAGAAAGAAAATAGTTCTTTCACGAACCTGCACACAACATGGTCTGTGGATTAACCGGATCATGATTTCTGGAAAGAGACACTGCTGTTGAGTTTTTCACATGTAATTTTTCGGTGTTTCGAGCACCACAAACCGAGTGCCATTTAGTGCCATTATATTTGAGAGAAGGCAGACATCTCTATGGCCAATATCTCCAAAGCTTGGTAACTCACACCAAAACAATCTAGATAAATACTCTAACAGTACAAGCCAGAGGAAAATAGTTTCAACTCTCTTTAGCCACTTTAATACATCTTCCAGTTGCTAATTACTGTCCTTCCTGATGTCGGGTAATGACTGACACGTGACGTCAACATCAAACCATTGAGAAGGTGACAGCTGAGGTCCTACAGGCCTGAGAAGGAAGTGTCTAATCAGAGCACGGCCGACGTCGACAGGAACCATGTCATAACAGGAGATCATGTTTAAAAGAGAGACAGAGCTGCGGAAGACGAGTCCTCATCTCTTCCACTCGGAGACAGGGAGCATCTAAGAGAGTATCAGATTCTCAGCAGGTCCCCCGGCCCTCCTCCGCTCGCCTGCCCTCGGAGGTTTGAGTGACTTGTGGTGAAGCTTGATGGGGATTATTGATCTGCTTGGCGCGCGCCTGCGGTTTCGGCGTAAGTCTGACGACCTCACCAGAGAGAGTTCTTGGCACAGTCCGGCCCCTGTCTTAGATCAGGGGTAGAGCCGTGTGTGGAGGCTGGGACAGGCCTGTCCTGGCCTGAAGCGTGGACTTTTTGAGCTTGGAGCCAGGTGATCAAGACATTTTTCTGTGTATTTAAATAATCAGGCACAAATTTAGGCCGAAGATAACAATAAACATATCTGATTGGCTTTTTGGAGAGGAGTAGTTGAAATGAGTAACCATGTCTGCAGACAGCAGAGCCCAGGGGTATTTATGCTCATGGTTAGATTTACTGGTTAGGGTTTCTGTTCCAGTTGTGGACCACATGAAATAATCCATGGTCACTGGAGAAGGATGTGGACACTGTGCTAATTATGTGAGATGATGATGTCAGGTATTGATACCTACTAGTGAGCCAGAACTTTCCCCCTCTCTACGCCGTGTTCCAATGTATATAACCACGCTGTGGTGACCACACTCGCTATACGACCACATGTCGGACATGTCTGGATCCTCAGCAGCCCTCACACATCCGCACTGTCAGCCGGGCGCTCACTTTATCATTCATAGTTGTAAATCATCGCTTTGCCTGCAGGAAACACGCAGCATTTTATTTTCCAGTCATAAACCATAAAACCTGCCTCTAACACGAGTTATGATCCTTGGAGACTGAGAGGATGAATGTCTAAAGCAGAACCAGACACGATGGCGGGCATCCTTCATCCCTCTTTCTCGCCTGGCATCCCCTGTACGACTATGGTTGTGTGGTGGATTTTCCAAAAAGCCCCGACATGATCCAAATGTCACCAGGGTTGTATGTCATTCAGCAGTGAAGTGGATCTCTGCGACTGCTCTGAATTACCAGTCCATTAGTTCTCAATTAACACTCGCCTGATAAAGTTTTAACTGCCCTTCATCTGACAGGAAGAACACACAGCGCTCCTTCATGCTTCATTTCAGGCAAAGATGGGGCCCCTGCCCAAATTTTTGAAATTTTATTGCCTGGCTGAAACCTATGGAAAAAGGCCTGTTTTGCATGAATATTTGGCACAGAGCAACGGTTTATCCTGTCTTATGTTCTGTACACTCAGTCGCGCTGCAACAGTTTGCCATTTTTTGACAGTTGAGATGGTGTATAATTTGAAACACTGACATGAAGCGGAGGCCTTGGACAAAGAGGCCTTTTGTTTGTGTGTTTGGTCGCTGTCCATGGTCCTGACACTCGCATTTTCACAGTAATTCTTTCTTTTTTTTTTGCAGGCAGTGTGGCCAGTATCAGATTGCATAATCTGAACTGGCAGAACTCATTAAATGTAGGCATTTTATGTTTCATAAGTGCACTTTTCTCAAAAGTAAATGGTTTCATGGAATCAAATGTTTCCAAAGCGGGCTAAAGGCTCAGGCATGCTTTAATCTGGTGATGAATGGATTCTGGTGCTGGATGTCGGGGCCGCCTTACAACCTAGCATGTCTGTGAGGTTCTGGGCTGCTGCCTGGATGCAGCTCGCCTGCCAATTGATCATTTCTTTTATTACAGGTCAAAAGACAAGTCGCAAGTTTACAACCCCCCCTCCTCTGTGAGGGTGAAGAACTTTTCATATCTGACAGTCATTTATGGAGCACAGACTCTAGTACAGGCTGAGACAAAATGTGGGGTGTTGGAACTTCAGTGGGAGTGCCACTAACATAATAAGCGCTAGTTTGGCCACATCCAGCCTGCCTTTGGCTGTATGGGACACCATTTGGGTGGGCCCCTCAACTCGGTCCCTACGGTTAAATAAAAAAGCCACTAGAGTGCGCCAAAGTACACAGTTATTGTTGACTCAGTCTGAAACTCTCCTGGCCCGGGAGGGGGGTTTGCTCAATTACAATCAGATCAAATTAAGATCAATCTTGTGTGATTTATGGTTGGCATGGGCTGGTCTTCCTCCGAGACGTTAAGGTGGAACACCGCCATTTGTTAAGCTCGGATGACATCAGATTAGAGAGGTTCAGGGAGGTCATGCTGATTCGACGGTCGAGGCCCACACTGGAGAGCCCCTTTCTCTGAGGTTATCTCTGGACTAAATGAGAAATCAAGATGCACAGACTCCTGTTTGGGGGTAGAAAAGTCTCTCTCACACACAGACACACACGGCCATAAGCAGCCCTGTTAGTGGAGACGGAAGCATCGACAGAGATATACAGCTCTGTGACTGGTATGGGACCCTTGAGGATCACTTCCCGCCTGAGCTGCTCCTCTGAAACATTTGTAGAGGTCAAGTAAACAATTGTATCTCGCTGTCAGCTGTGTGTTTGTGTTTGTGTGTGCATGCAGTCATCTGAATGGAGTGCCTCCTCATAAACTCCTGGTTGTAATCCTCTCTGTTGATCACCTGGGTGCAGATCCCTGGAAGGACAAGCCCTCCCCCGACAACATGAAGCTCTAAATAAATTGTGCAATTTAAAATATGAGTCACACATTAACACTTTTTGAAGGTTTTGTTTATCTCACTTTCTTGCTGTCGGGTGAAAATGCCCCCCCCAAAAGTGCCAGGCCCGTCAATATGTTCACATGTGCACTGTAAAAATAAACTATTTGTTTTAACTTTGATGTTCCAAAAGTTTACTCAATTTGAAAAGACAAATTAGGTGCTTTTACGCTGATTCAAACTCAAATAAACTTGATATTAATTCAGTTGTACTTGAGAAAACAAAAGCTTAAGGTATTAAGTTGACTTCAAGTTAAAATAACTCATGGTTCTTAAGCGTTTACTTAAATAAATACTAGAATTTTTGAGTTTAATTAACTTTTCAGAATAAAAGTTGTATACTGATATTCAGTTAATAATAAAAGATAAATTGATTCCGCAAAAGTCCTGTGTGAATTTTTACAGGTAAGTCAATTATATCACTGAATAAATGACGTGTGCCTTTACATTGAAGTGTAACTTATGTTTTTACTATGAAAAAATATGGCCCTACCATTAAACACCTGCGTTTAGAATGGAGTTTGGTTTAACAGTCTGTCCACCGAGAGGGTATTTTAACATAAATAATTTAGATCCCAAGTTATAATGAGATCTTCGCCCTCAGTTGATTGCATAACAAAACGTCGAGAGTGCAGACTTCTTTGTGCTGCTGCAGGGCTTCTTACAACCTGGTAGAAAAATCAAGCGTGCATCATCGCTGGCATCATGTTCAACCACCAGATTTAACAGGGACACAAAACTCTATACCAACCCCTCTTAAATGAGTCTGCCTCGCTGCTGCTGTCTCTCCCGTGCATGGAGGACATTATGCTAATTTCTCTGGGTGTCTGGGTCCCGTTGCTCCTCCGGAGTTCATTATTATAATTGCTAGACATGGCTGAGAATGCTGCGAATGTGAACCTGAAACCAGCGGGAGCTTTTTCCATGCAATCTATATTCAGGGAAATCCCGAGAATGTTCCCAATCTGAACCTTAAAAAAACACATGGGATGGTGCAGCTAGCCCTCTCTTCTCTTCTCTTTTCAGCATGTGTACGTGTGTGCGCGCACACTTAGATTGGCTCTATTATGTCTTGGAATAATGTAAAACAGCTTCCCTGCTTCTCTCTGTCTCTGTTCCTGTCTCCATCTCTCTGGTTTCCCAGTGTACCTTTGAAATGCAGCCATGGCAGTGGCAGTGGCAGTAGTAGTAGTCTGGCTGAGCGTGCTGGGGCCCCAGCCTGCCTTAGTTCCCGTCCAAAGACAATGTTGGTGCAGACAGAGCGGCAGACCAGAGATGACACCACTGAATGTGCTTCCTATGGGCAACACGCTTATAGAGCTGCTTGTTAACTGTTTCAGAAATGATTAAACAAGTGATGACGCTGCTAAATGTTCTTGGAGAATTAAGAGTGTTCAGTGGTGGCCCTTTATAGTTAAATGGAAATGTAGCGCACAGGGAAATCTAATCCAAATAAATATAGTGGATTGGCTTTAGACGCATACGTGAACCTTTTTAAATTAAAGTTCCTCACCAAAATACTTGATTAAACTTGATTAAAAGCACTCAAAAAGTCAAATTCTATGGACATGTAAACATTGTTCATGTCCCCTAAAACATACAGGAATTTTATGGAATCAATTGATCTTTTCTAGTTAACATAAGTATGCAAGTTCTAGTAAACTCAAATTAAATAAACTCAAAATGTCCAGTTTTTATTTTCAGACGACTTCAGAACTCATAAATATTAGTTGTTTTGACTTGAAGCCTCTGATGCCCCGTGAGTTCACTTAAGTCATTAAAATAAGTTTCTAAAGCCACATGATCAGCATGTTGTTCCCAGCATGCAATTGTTTGGAAACGTGTTAATACATGTTGAGATAATAATGGTTGTTTCTTTTCATAATAATTAAAAGAATTATAACCATAATTAAGGTCAGTATTGAATTCAGTCCTTATTGCTATATACTTAGTTGATTCAACTTAATAAGCTTATTGAACCTGAATGTTTTCTCAGGTTCAACCCATGTTCAGTTAACTCACTTTTCTTATGGCAGAAGGGGAACTTAGATTTTTAAGTTGAACCAACTTAAAATGGTTAACAGTGTACTTGACTGAAAAGTTAGTACTCAGTGTGGACAGGTATTTACTTCACTATTGTGTAATTTACTTACTGAACCATGACTGGCTTCAAACTAGTTGTGGTGTTACAAAATTACGCTTGTACGCACACGTCTTAAACTGTTTCAGCATCAACACAAAGGGTGGCTCGGTGGGTTGATTCAACTCCCACCTGTGGCCCTGTGCTAACAAATAAAGGCATACAAGCCCAAACCATATGAACAAATAAAGTTGCTTCATTTATATTAAAAAAAACTAAGAAAGTAGAGCTGCAACAATTAGTTGATTAATCTATAAACTGAATTAAAGAAAACTGTCAATTATTTTGATAATGGATTAATAATTTCAGTCATTTTTCAAGCAAAATGACAAACACTTGTTGGTTCCAGCTTTTTGTACGGATTTGCTTCTATTTGGTAAAAAATCCCAATAGAATTTAGCGGAATCAACTAATCTTTTCTCATAATATATAAATATACACGTTTGTTAATTCAAGATAATTAAACTTAAAATTTCTAGTGTTTATTTTCATAACATTTGTAAACATGACCTCTTCTAACTAGGATTCTTTTGACTTGAAACGATGAGTTGAATGAATGTTGAATAAATACTGTACAGTTCAGTTGTTCAGTTGACTCATTAATTTAACTTTCTAAAGAAACATGATCAGCATGCAGTGTTTGAGAGTTAGCTGCAAGTCTTTAATCCTTCACACAGAAAATGTAACAGGAAATCAATTTCAAATCAGTGTGACTGAAGAGTTGCTGCTTCAACTGAACGTCTTGAGTTTATTGAACATGTTTTCTCAAGAACGACTGAATTAATATCATGTTTATTTGATTTAGCCAAATCTTTTATTTGTTTTGTACCATTAAAAAATTACCTCAGTTTTTCAAATTCAGCCAGCTTAAAATTTTAAGGCAGCCTGGACACAAACTTTAAAAAAAAAAAAAAAGTTAAAATACATAGTTTATTTTTACAGTGTATGATAGTAAGTGAAGCCATGTCCCTTTGGGCTCTGGGAAATTGTGAAAAGCATCTTTTCAATTTTCTGACAGTTTATAGATGAAATGTTTGACTGATTAATTGGGCAAAATAATCAGAAATAAAAATAATTATTAGTTGCAGCTCTAAAAGAAACTTCAACTTCAAACAGATGAACATGAAAACATCCTTCTGGTGTCAAACTGCACATACATCATTCATTAAGTTACAAAAAGCAAAACACATTTTTGAGTGGAGACGGGCTTCAAATGACAGGAAAATCTAAATACTCAGAAAATGTTGTGGATAATCACATGCATATTGCCTTTTTTATATTAAACAAAATTAAAATTCCAGTGGAAAGATGAGATTAAGAGGGAAAATTAAGTTACAAAATTCCTATTTTATTCTTAAAATAAACAAAATGTACAATCACAATGCCAATTTCACTCATTGTTGTCAGGTCTGTTTGTCCCTTTGAAAAAAAAAGATGATCTTTATGAAACGTACCAGCAAAACCTAACGGAGTCTCCATTAGATTAAATTTCCTGACAAGTGTTTATGAGAGAAGAAGCATAACAACAGACATAACGAGTAAACTTTACATAAGAGCAGGGTAAAGGTACGGTTCCTGGATATCATACATGTTGATCATTAAATAATACAAGATTTCTGAAGACAGTTTGTACGCAACATTTAACCAAAGCAAAGAAAAAGGATGAACCTCTTGTTTTCTGACAAGAAAAAAAACACAACACAAACAAAAGCAGATGAGGACAAAATGGGATGTCAGTGCTGCATTGATGTGTAAACAGTTTTTAAAAGACCATTTCCTGTTCAGAGTTTGGAAAGAAAGAAGCAGATTAAATAAATTCCAACAGATGTGCATAGTTACTATGGAGACACTGAATAAATCTGTAATTGGAAAAAAGCTATAAAATCACAACAATCTAAAAGGTTTTTATTTGCTTTCTTATGTTACACTGTAACAGCAAAAAGACTTTTCGTTTGGGCCGAAGCAGTCGGGGAAATGTAGTGTGACATGTTCAATTCCATTAAGTGAGTTCAGAACATCCTCTGCAGAGACTGGAAAAGAGGCACTGCGTGCAAACCTTCAGTGAAAAGCTTGAAGTCTGATCCTTGGACAGGACCATGTTTTTCTCAGCTTTTTCAAATTGGGTTATTATATTACCTACATGCACTGAATATCATACTGTATGAAAGCAAGAAAAATGCTTTTTTTAAACAAATACCAACTGCCTTGTGAGATCAGATTCGACTCCAATGTAAATGGCTTGTTTGGCCAAGTGTTATCCATTCTGTGTGTGTGTGTGTATATATGTGTATGTGTGTGTGCATGTGTGTGTGTGTGACTCCAGTGGCGTTATATCTACACTGAGGACCAAAACCACGAGCCCTGCTGGCAGCCTGCCGCAAGTGCTGCTCGAAATAAAACAAGAAATAAGTGCTTTATGAAACAAACATACACAAGTCTCCCATATTTTTTGGTTACCAGTTTGCTGCCAGCAGCTGCATCCAATCACCTCGGTTTTTGCACTTTTTCCTCTAACTCCAACACTTTGTTTAAAAAAAAAAAAAAAAAAAAAAAATCTCACATAGTAATTTCAAATTGGAAAATATCAGACCTCCCCTCACACTGGTGCCACAGACTGATTTTTGAGCGTGACACTGGTTAGTGAGGACGAGACAAATCCATTTGGAAAACCATGACAACAAAAGCGAAGAAAAAAGAAAAAAGGAAAATAAATAAATGTCAGAAGGAATGTCACAGTCTCTTTTGTCTTTAACTGTGATATTTCCTTTTCAGTCTCAGGGACTGAAAGAGAAAAATGCAATGAAACAAACAGAAAAAGTACCCGTGTGTGTCACGCACTAAGACACACTTTTTCAAAGCTATCTTTTGCACATGATATGAAAGCTATAATAGACTTGGCATGTTTTCCCTATAATCTTGACAGAGCATTCAGCCGGGCTGGATATGAAAATTCAGATTTTCCAAATCTGTGGGATTATTCCAGTCCTGAGGAGTTCATAAAATAACTGAACCTTAAAGTCTGACCTTCTGCTTTGGAGTGCACTCAGAGCACCACGAGGCGTGGCACTGCCATAATCATCTTTGGGCTACATATCAGTTCGTGCATGAATGTACCATTTCTTATTTGGACAAGAAAATACATAAAGTATCTGTGTGCATGTCAGACTAGACAAACTGGAGGAATCAAGCAGAATTTCCCCAACGGATAATTATTTTTCCCCATTGAAGCTCTCTCTTTCATGGTATGTTGCCAAGAGGCACAATACGAGTTATTGCTCAATAAATACCAAAGGTTTAATTCCAAGCCAAATGTGTGTCAACGCCTAGCACGGATGTTGGGCTCTTAACGTGTGAAGCAGTTAAACTGAAAGTTACACCAGAAGAAACATGTCGCAATACTCTCTTTGGAAATTACATTTCATATTCGAAACAATTTAAATCTTTGGGTACTACAAAACAATTAAACCTCTCACTCTCTTAAATTACCTATTATCAAAAAAAAAAACATTTTAACTTAGTCATATAGATGCATCAAAAATATTCAGATTACACTTCTTTGACTCAAGTTTCAAATACAATACATAATTTATGGCTTTATAAGTTAAAACTAAGTAAACGCCTCAATCTACATCAACGTTTCACCCACAATATACAAGTTAAATTAATCGGTTTAAAGCAAATTTACTGTCCATACCACTTAAGGTAACATAAGTGTTACTCTCATCACTTGCTACTCAGTGCCTACCTTGCATCTTGATATTGTCGTAGTACAAAAACATGCTCTGCAAAAAGCCTTATTGAAGTACAAACACTGTACAAAAGAGGAAGTCTTTTACAAATATTGTTGAAACATCCCTTAGCTTGTGGATTAAAATAAAACTGAAACAATGTCTCATCCACTTGGGCCTAGTAAAATCGTCTTTCTCATTATTGCTGTGAGAATGACTCCCTTTGTAGTGCCTTGGTCAAAACACATTCCAGGAAGACAAGTCCGTACAAGTCCGGTCTTTTTTCTTTTTTTTTTAATCTCAACCTTAATTTCCAAGCAAAAGGTAGAGATAGCTGATGAGAGCTCAAAAATCCCCTTTTCAATTAAAAAAAAAGGTTTTGTGCTTTCAAACCATGACATCACTTGACTTCCAATCTCCGCCTCCTGCTTTTCTTCAATATGGCCTCCACACTGCTTCATCCATGCGGCCTCCAGGGTTGAGAACAGTCGGGGAGTTACTGTGGCTCCCGTCGCCATCCACCCCTCCCTCCGTCTGGCTGGGCAGGTTGGGGTTCACCAGAGAGGTGCCTGTGGAGGCGCTAGTGCAAGGTGGGATCATCCGCGACGGCGAGCGGTCCCCGCCGGGAACCATTGAGAACTGGTAGGAGCCGGACGAGGCGCCGTAGTAGAGATAGGGCGTGCTGCTGGTCTGGAAGGGTCCGCTCTGGCTCTGGGTGGAGCCCGGGTAAGGAGGGGGAAGGTAGGTGTGGTAGTGGGCGCTGCCCAGCGACATGGCGGAGGTGACGGGCGGGGTGTAGGTGAAGGTGGCCGGGTAGTGCATCCGAGGGCTGGAGAAGCGGCTCTCTGTGAGGGAGGAGAGGCCCGGGAACTGACGGTCAAACTGACCAGGAAACGGGCTCAGGTCAGAGGAACCTACAGACACAAACACATAGAAACGTGTGTTTAGGATCACTGGCAGGAAGTAACTAAGTACAAATATTACTGTACTTAAGCAGAGTTTTCAGGTATCTGTACTTAACTTAGAGCTGCAATGATTAATACATTATGAACTGATTATTAAATTAATCACCAGCTATTTTGATAATCGAATAATTCTTTTTGTGCCTTTTTAAGAAAAAAGTCAAAATTCTCTGATCACAGCTTCCTAAATGTGAATAGTTTCTGGTTTCTTTACTCGCTTATGACAGTAAAATGAATATCTTTGGGTTGTGGGCAAAACAGGACATCTAAGGACATCATCTTGAGTTTTGGGAAACACTGATAGATATTTTTACCACAATTTTCTGACATTTTATTGGACCAAACAACTAATCAATTAATCAAGAAAATAATCAACAGATTAACACACAATATATAAATTCTGTCACTAGGACTCTCACACGTTAAAACAATAACAAAAGACGTGGTTTGATGACGTTGCGAGGTCACATGGGATGATGAGAAATGTTATTTTTACTTTTAAACAAACCACCTAGTTGATGAAAATCTATTTGACATGACTCACGCACAAATCATGTTCAAGGTAAAGTTTTATTCACGTATATGTTGTGTTTGCTGACATCCTTAAATCTTTGATGCATCTGATATATTCTGTGTCTTGCCAGAAGTTGTAGAAACTAGAAACTAACTAGCAATGATAGCAGGAAACGCACTGTTAACTTATATAAATGATGGATTTCTCTGAATTTGAACATTGTTGGAAACATGTGGGATCTAAGTACACAACTCAACAAAATATATAATAGACATTTTAATGTGGAAACTTTTTTCACACAAATATCGGTACTTGAGTACAGAACATGTGTGTTTTCTCCACCTCTGTAAAAGATTCTCTGACATGAGCAGCACAGCAGATATTATCATATAAACCTCAATAATGACACTTCTTCATACCACTTTGACAGTTCTGATTATGTGAATTGTGGCTTTGGACTCTTAAACTATTTAGCACTTTGTCTTGTGGAGTAATTGAATTTAACAAATAAGTCCCTTGAGAAGTGAAACAGTAGTAAACTGGATTGTATGCGATCAAATATTTCCAACCAGATATGTGTATTAAGTCGTTTAGAAAAGATTTGAACTAATGGAGTTTGTGGGCACAGTTATGGAAGCGCTTTTATCCATAAATATTGTTGTATTCATCAACTTCAGTCAGTGCTGTTTTTCACTTCAACCCTTGAGTTTTTGATAAAGTTAACAAACACATCACTCAAGTCCCACGCATGCAATATGTTTACGCCTCTGCATATTTACGTTTCTGTGTGTGTGTTGGCGTATGTTCATGTGTATCTATAACTGTTTATGCATGCGAATGTGTGTGTGTGTGCAAACGGTGTGTGTGTGTGTGTGTGTGCGTGTGTGTGTGGGTGGGTGGGTGAGGGGGGTGTGTATGTGTGTGAATACTGTATGCACATAAAAAAGCAGTTGGGATGAATCAGGAGCTGCACATGTGGAAACACTTTGAGCAGAAACAGTTTCCATGAGATCCATAATGAGGCAGGGCTGAGCTCTGATGTGGCTCCTCTCCTCGCCTCCCATCGGCTCCAGCGTGTGTGTGTATGTGTGTGTCCGTGTGCACGCGCGCCGAGCGAGCCGAGAAGGAGCTGCTCCATCTCACCCTTCGTTCCTCTCTTCGCTTCATCCCTTAAAAAATACCCAAAAACCACTAACTGGCTGCGGCGAGCTTCGCGCTGGGCGCAGAGTTTAAGGAGAATAGGAGGTCCTCCCCCTCTCGCGCTCCCTCCCGTCTCCTCTCAGTGGTTTAGTCCAGCCATGGCGCTCTTATCATAAATCACCAGGCGTCTTCCGTGTCACCATGTCTGCTGTGAGAGGACAGGGGGTGGCGGGGAAGGGGAGGGGAGGAGGGGGACGCAGTGTTTATGTGCAGGGAGGAATTGCGAAGCCGGGTTTGTCGCTAGCGTCAGATAGCATATGCTGCCAATTAAGGCCTTTAAACTTCCTCTTTCCACAAGATCCGTTTGATTCTAATAGAAATAGTAGGTGATTGTCTCCGCTGTGGAGGAGCAGTGTGATCTCAGACATGACCAGCGCTGTTCAATAAACTCCTGACTCCTGCTTTTAACATTTGGACCTATTTTAAGTGTTCAAAGGGGCCCTGTGATGATGAGCCAGATCGAACTTTATTAGTTTAAATGAAACCAGAGTGGAACATTGTCTAAATATTTGGATGGATTTTACAAACTCTAGAGCTTCACTTCCGAATTTTACTTGACTGATGAACTTTTGCAACGGCTTCTTAACATTTCAGCACATGAGCTGGAGTTGTGTAAAGGTGTGTGGGTATGTGTGTGTGGAAGGGGGCGGGATGGTGCGGAGTTTGCGCCGGAGCATCCATATCAGCTTCTGCTTGTACTTGTCGGTATGTTCTGTGGCTGGATACTGTTACAGCGCGGCCCTGGCGAGGTGTCAACATGATCTCCAGAGATCTGAGAGCCTTAGTCACATCACTTAGGAGGCTTTAAATGCTCGAGGTGTGCGAGTGGGTGAAGGCGGGAGGCGAGGTTCGGGCCTGTGTGTCACTTTGAGAACAAAGCCTGACGCTCGCAAGATGAAAGCTGAAGGGAAAGACCAAACTAATCAAAGCTGACAAGGCAGCTGGCTGGATTTTAAACCCTTTCTAATGCAGAGTCACACGGCCGCGTCGCGTAATCACTCACCCTCGCTCGGGGCACACACACGGAGGCGGGTGTAGCACAAGAAAACAGAAGGGGGAAAAAAAAGAAGGGTAGAAAAAAAATACTCATATGGCAGTGAGTCAAACAGGTGTATGGGGGAGAAACTTGTCTGGCGGCATGTTGGGAGTTTAAAGGAGCTTTCACATTGGGGGAAAAACAGAGACAAATTGGAACACAGATGCTGCCGCTACAGCAAACAGACTGGCTAATGCAATTACCCAGAATTCCTTGTGAGAGTGGTGTATCGCTATAAAGACACTTTATTTGTCAGTCACGAGCCTGTTATTATCCCCGGGCCTGTTATTACCCATACTCCTCTGGGATCAAAGGCTTGGAGCGAGGAAAAAAGGAAACAATCGCTTTTTTTCCCCTCCGCTGTCATCCACGCCATCCAAACCGCTCTCTGGAGAGACAGTCGGACTCTGACAACATGCCTCCTTCCTCACGTTCATTTGAGAATGAGCTAATAGCAGCTCGCTGTGTTGTATTAGTCTCTGGTAAATAGTAGCTTATAGTTTGTGCTTTGCAGTCTTTGTTCATGTTCCTGTTAAGGATGCACAATATTAGATGTACCAATATCTGATACACCGATATTTTCCAACTCGTTTTGGCCGATGCTGATACTGATATATGCACATATTTTCATTATCAATTCTCTTCTGGAATCAACATATTATTTTGCCTTTTCCTTTCACGATGACGCATCAGCAGATGCAAACACAAAATAAGCTTTTCAAAATAAAATACAATGCTCTTCAAAATAAACTGCAATGGTTTTCCAGATATAATACTATGCTTTTCAAAATTTCCACATTCACTGGGCAAAATAAGAAAACGACTGCTGACAGTTTTTTTTTCTCTTTTTTCGTCAGTAATTTGTTGTTATCACTGATATGATGTGTCTTACGATGGACTTTTTATACAGTTGAAGGAATGTGATTTTGCTGCTATAGTTGCTATTAGGTATTATTCTGCCTATTCTTATTTTGATGACTTTTGATGATGGCAGATCTAAACATACAATACAACCCTTTTAAAAATAAAATAGAATGCTCTTCAAATTCAAATGCAATATTTTCAAAATAAAATGCAAGGCTTTTTTTTCGCTAATTTGTCTTAACATGGACAATTAAATTTGTAGTGTTGAAGGAATGCGATTTTGCACTTCCTTACGTGAACGACGCTGAGCAATCTCTGTATATAGTGAGTTAGATATCCGTTTCAGACACTTCTAAAAACGTCCACAACGCCGACATACTCGTGTCACGTGTAAATATTTAAAATGTTATCGTTGTGACAGAAATATCTGTATTTTTAGCCGACAAGACATTTCATTTTAAAGCCTTTATACTGATGATGTGCTGATAGTATTCAGCTTGTTGTATGCACGTCTGTCTTTCTCTGTCCCCTTCCCTCTTTTCATCATACAAGAAAATGAATCATCTGGACTATTTATGGAGGTTTAGGCAGTCCTGATGGGACAGGATGGTTTCACACATTGGCAGAGTAGTGGATCTACCTGGCAATCGTCTAGGCACGTCACTGATGGCAGGCAGGCCCGTGCCTCGGCTGGAGGAGAGGGGGGTGGTGGAGTGGACTGAGGGGGACGCCATGGGACTCAGGTAGGACGGGTACGTCTGTTCATACGACCAGGGAGGAGAGGACTGGGACTGACGAGGGTCTGATGGGGAGAAATGGAGCGAGGGAAGAAAAGGAGGAAGGAGAAAAAGAACCCAGAAAGACATATAAAGAGAAAACAGACAGGAAGAAAGATGATTACCAAAGGCCCGTCAGCTGGTTCAAATGCTCTAATTGTTTTTTGCTAAAATGAGCAGCAAACTGAAAATAACATTCACAACAACTTGACTGTAGACATTATTAGTGTCTGTTTCGCTGTGCTGATGTTTAGAGGTAAGTATCAGTTGGGCGCGTTATGCAACATCCTCCATAATGACACATCTAATGTTTACCTTCGCAGAGAAGATCTTCCTGTTTGCCTTATAAAACATTGTGCTTGCAGCTGAGGCACAGAGAGCTTTGCTGGCACACACCCAGGGTGTAAACACACCAGCAGACAACCAAGAAAATAACTGCCGCACACACTTTTGTTTGTGTGTCTGTGCTGCAACCCTCGCATGGAGCATGAAAGTCAAATGGTATTGCATTGTTTGCGGGCTATTTTTATGTGTTGTGATGAAGCTGGTGAACAAATCTGCTGTGATTTATGACTTCTAATTCAGTGATATGTGACTAGGGGTACTTCTGTATTTACCAGTGGGTGTGTAGAAAGACAGTGCAGTTGCTTCACTACTTCGAAAAAAAAAAGAAGATTTGATTTAAAAAGTCTGTCCATGTGGATGTAACTTCTCTAAACTCAGTGCTGGGTTTGAGAGTGCAAAAAATGAGTAAAAAGTTTAAATACTTAGCTAAAAAAAATAATGAATAAAGAATTCAAATAGTTAGCTAAAGTAATGGATACAGGCTTGAACTATGTAGCTAAAAGTAATTGATAAATGGTGGAAATAGTTAGCTAGTGGGACCTGACTATGGGTTCTTCTGCATTTACCAGTGGGTGTGTAGAAAGATGGTACAGTTGCTCAGCTAATTTAAAAAAAGATGATTTGATTAAAAAATATGGCCATGTATTGAGTTAGATGTAACTTCTTAAAGTTAAGCGTTGACATCGAGAGTGTGTGAAAACTAGTTAGCAAGTGAAGAAGTTTAAAAAGTTAGCTAAAAAATAATGGGTAAAAGGTTTAAATACTTGCTATGTTAAAAACAATTTTTAACAGCTCAAATAGTTAGTTGAAGTAATGGATAAAGGGTTAGGGTAGCATAAAGTGTTGAAATAGTTAGCTAAATTTAATGGAAATGGTTAGCAAAAAGTAGTGGAAAAATGGTTGAAACTGTTAGATAAATTAATGGACCAATGGTCAAAACAACATTAATGTAACAACAGTAATGGTTTAAGTTAGCTAAAACTAATGGATAATAGTTGAGGCTAACCTGCTCAGTGGTACATTGCAGGAATGCAAATGGGACGAAACTGACCTAATAATTGACAGTTCATGAAATAAAATCATTTCAATAACAATAATCATTTTTATATAATTTATATCCCATTGAAAAGAAACTGAAAGCACATTTGGAACACGTCAGGTTGTACTTGAGTTCACTGACAGGGCTGTGTGGGTACGTCAGACAAGAGGTTGGGAACGTGCTCTACTCGAAGCTGCGCTTTGATATAAAGTTCAAGTTTCATCTCAAAATATTAACACCTGAGAAGCAGTTTGCTCACATGCAATTAATGCCCAGTCCGGAGTGTGAGACTGTGCACTCGCTCACACAGTGCTACGCTGTTTAACCATCCCTCAAATGATCCACTAAGTAACACTACAAAGGCGTGCCATAGAGTAACTAAGAGCTAAATGACGACCTGTGACGAGAATCCAGAGGTGTGGATGATCAGGTAGCAGCCATCCTGACTGAACCGTGAGAGATGGTGTTACCTTCTAGGATGTAGCTTGATAGAGTGACGGAGTAGAGAAAGACAGACGATCTCGGAGGCATTGTAACATCCCTCAAATGAGTCTGCAGTCCCATCAGGATGTACCCATGGCTCCAGTTTGGGTTTGATATTTCACCTTACAAACAGTAAATGTTACCTAATTTGTGACTCAGTTTGTGACTGCGTGCTTAATTAGGCCATTGTTCAGAAATTGTGGTGTATATTCAAGATGTTTCGACTTCTTAGGTTAATTCTGGGCAAACTGTCTGAAAGCAAGGTTGCAATATTATTAAAACTATTTTCTGATATTAATATAAAACTCACAATATGTAAACTGCATATTGTGCACAATTGTTATGACTCATTTTATTGCTTTTTTTAATTACAATTTTCTGGAAACTGTTAATTTTGACTGAATTTTGCAAAGCACTAACATGGTATGATCATATCATAAACATGTTAATAAATGAAAGCAGATACATGATTATGCTGAATGATACTGAAGATGATACTTGCTCAGCCTTAATTAAATGCCTTGTATCCTTGGAAACAGCCCATAGAAACATGATTACACACATCAAAAAGAAACATGACAACCCAGAAGGTGAAACCAAAAGCTATTTTCATTCTGGGTGAAATAGGTTTCATTGTTCAATAAAGGGAATTAAGGTATTGATATCATTTTATGGAATGAAATACACCTCTGATGCTAATCAAAGGTAGAGCAATAAAATGATTTTGTATTGAAATCTTTTGGACCTCTCACCATGAAATCCCAAAAGAAAACATTTTTTCTCACATGGGGTCGGAGGTCAGGATCAGCTACAGCACAGTAAGATCTTGCTCTATTTCACCTCATCAAGGCGGATGCTCGCTGTTATCGTGCTTAGTCCCAATCTTTGCTGGGTTTGAGGCAAAAGTCGAGAATGGGATGCTCACCCGTTATCTGCGTCTGTCCCTGCGGGTTGAAGGAGTTGGCCGCTGTGTTGAGAGTCGGCCGGGGCCCTTGAGTTGGAACAGTCACCCTGACCCTCATCCTCTCAAGCTCACTAAGGCGGTCTGAGAAGAGACCAGTCTTGGGAGGATCCTCTAGTTTCTGACGATGCCCTGCGGTCACACACAAAACAGTGGTTTATTGGTGAGGAGTTGCACAAGTCATTGATGGTCCCTGCAATAGAACAGTTTTATTTGATGATAATGATAATTACTGCTGTGATGTTGCATGCAAACCATATTTTTTATCAACTATGATGCTCTCAGCTCTGTAGGCCTAATGATGTTCATTTGTTTGCCTTAGAGCCTGTCAGTTCTCCAGAATAATGCACATATAATGACTCAGCTCTTCTGTGTGCCATGGCTTACTTGGTAAACATAGTTTGTCCTCCTAAACAAAGAGGAGGTACAGGGCTTTTGGGAATGGGATGCTACATCCTGCTAATTAACAGAGGGAAATTACCTTGCATCACCTCTCATGAGAGAAAAAGAGAGAGTTAAGTCAGGGCGATACTGAGAGTGAGAAGTTGCATGTATGCCGAGTTTTTAACCTGAGGCTTATTCCCCAGGTAAACACAAGCTCTCACGCCATCGCATCATTATCCCCACAGGAGTCGTAACCTTTGCCAAATATATTTTTACCCGTTCTTTTCCTGCATTCCTCTGCTGATAATTTTACACCCTTTATATCCCTGATTCTATTCTCATCACTCTCTTAGGCTGGTAACTCTAGACTCCTCTGATGTACAAATACAGCACAACCACACTGCAAACACAGACTGTGCACACAAGCACAAGACAATGTGTCCCTTGCCCTGTATAAGTGAGCCCATTTGTGCCCCAGTGGTGCTATCATCCCTGTAGTGGGAACCACAGCAAAACCTACCCACAGGCCCAGGTGTAGACTATAGTTAAGCAAAGGTGGGGTGGAAAAGAGAGGCCTGTACACACACAGTCCTTTTCACCACTGACACAGGCCTGTGTCAGTGCGTCTGTCTGGTCTTGCACTAGTTCCCCTCTAAAGGCGGTAAAGTAAATATCAAACAGAGGAGAGCAGAAACTCCTGCTGTGCTTGGCAGAGCTCCAGCTGGCTCAGACAGAAACAGCAAGCTACTTCAGAATCCTGCCCAACCTGCCTGCTGCCTGCACTGGGAACAAAGGCCTGGCACTACACCTCCAGCACCACTGGGTGGGTGTTGTGGAGGGAGAGGAGAGGAGAGGAGGGGAGAAAATCATCATTTGTGTTCCTGAATCACCTTCACAAAGATCAAAGACCACAGATACCAGCCTCGCAGGGGGGATGTGTGAAATACTGGTCAAACCATTAAATGATTAATGGATTAGTGAATTGAAAGAAAATTAATTGCCAGCTATTCTGCTAGTCAATGAATTGTTTCAGTATTTTTTCAAGCAAAAGTGTCAAACATTTACCTCTTCTAGCTGCTTACATGTAAGAATTTACTGGTTTTCTTTGTCATTTATAATAGTAAATGAAGAGTCTGCATTTTGGACTGGGGAAGTGTGTCGAACATTTTTCACAATTATTTGACAGTTTCATAAACTGAATCGATTAAACATACAATATTTAAGTTCTGCCACTAGGGGTCTCTCTCTCATGTTAAAACAATAATAAAAGACGTAGTTTGATGATGTGAAATAGCGTGGGATTGAAACAACCACCAGAGTTGATGAAAATCTATCTGACATGATGCAGGCTCTGATGTATCTGACATATCCAGTGTCTTATGAAAGTTATAGCAACTAGAAACTAGCAGAAAGTCATTTTTCTGCATTTGAACATTATTGGAAACATTTGGGATAATATAAGTTTAGAACTTCACAAAATATATAGCATATGTCTAGGATTTTATGATTATGTTAATGCAGATATGTTACATATTATAGCTTTAATTGATAATGAAAAGAGTCATTAGTTTGTTGCAGCCCTACATGCCACTTCTCTCTCTCTCTCTCTCTCTCTCTCTGCAGATTTTATGTTACCTTCAACGTCAAATAAATTAAAAACGACAACAAAATAATCTCCCTTGTCCTCTGTGCAGCATTTTTCCACTATTGCAAGTTTATAAAAAAAATATTTCCGCCTCTTTAAACCATCTGACTCTTCACAACAAATTAATCTATTCTGGAACAACTGGAATTCTGCTCTGCAATGACTTGAGAATGGCAGCAGTGAAAATGCAGCCAGTGACAGTCAGACAGACCATGATTTTTATTGCAATGACGTTACCGGACTGGCATCATACGGTTCAAAATAAACAGACAATCTCATCATCGGCTTCTTTACATAGTTGCATTGGAACGCAACTAATATCAGCTACTTAAAAACCTCAGCTTATTGAAGTTTTTTTTTTTTTTTTTTGCTTTTTAACATAATTCATGGCCATATTTCATTAATAATATTTCTCCATCATTCCTGCGGATAATTTGTGCCTCTCGCTGGCATTCCTCATCTCTCTTTGCAAGCTGTGCCCAGTCAATCATAGCGTTTCCATTTTCAACAGACCGAATTTCTATTCTAAAAAAGCCTCGGGACACAGTGCGGCCTTTGTGCACAGCCCGTCTCCTAGTGATGGGAATAAATAGCAATGGGAGACCAAGGGAGATGAGGGGAGACAGAGGGGGACAGACGCGATGGGGGGAGGAGGCACATGGAGAGGAAGAGACCCTGATGACCAGTAAATTAAGAGCTCTGGATGGGTCTGAACGAGTCAGGAGACACAGGCTCTGTGAGGAGTGCTGAGTACGGAGAACAGCGAATGGTGAAATAGTTAGAGAGGGTTTAGGATTTCGACATCTCTGAGGGAGATCACGAAAAAAGGACATATATTTACATTTTTATTTAAAGAGATAAAGACAATTTTTCTCTGTCACTGGTAGCTCAAACGTGTTGTCACAGCTTCAGTAGCTCTCAGCTTCCAACTTGGATGACCATACTGTCAAGAAACCTGTGGATGCATCCCAGTTTAAACGTATTTTTCTCCTATAGGAATGCAGCATGTCAACCACCACATTAAGGTCCAATTTACACTCCAAACAGCCAGACCTCAAGTCCATTAGTTTAGCAGGGCTTGACAGTAAATACAGTTTTTCATGAGTTAATTACACCTTTTAGAGGACAACTGTTGCCAAACACAAGACGTCTCAGCTGTTTTATCGGAACCCTAGCAGGGTGGAGGAATGAGCCGGGGGTATTTAAAGGAGCGGGAAAGGCGGATGATTTCACTGCCGTAGGGAAAGTCCCTGAGATTCCCATCATCCCTGTGAAAACAGCGGAGATTTTCGATAGCGCCTGCCACTTCCCTGCCCAGCCAGCGGCCGGAAACATGGACAGATTCAGACCAGATGTGAGCAACTTGCATACACACACGGAAACACACGTAGAAAACACACATGCAAGAGTGGACGTATGCAAACACACGTCTGCATATGCAATCATGCACATTTGCACACATGCATCATGCATACTGTACACCCCTGCTTGCACATGCACATACAGACCAGGCTTAGGCATGCACACAGCCACACACTAAAAAAGATTAATAATGATTAGATAACACCTCTATAGATAGTATCTCTAATCACACAGTTGCACACTGATCCTAGAATAGTATTATTACAGCCGTTCCAGAGACATAAGTCTGGATTCAACTCGCCCCTGCTGATCTGATAACAGTTAGTAAGAGCAAGTAGGCAAACAGAATATAAGTCCTCTATAATTAATGGCAGCATTGGATTGGATCTAAGCCTGAGCACATAGATCTTTGACGGATGGTTAGCTGTTCCTTCATATGTCCAGGCTGAAAAGTCTCAAGTTTTTTTAGCTAGGGAATGGTTTGTACTGGGATTTCATGACAAGGGTACCAGTGTGTTTTAAAAAAAAAAAATGTTCTGAGGGCAAAAAAGTGTAAAGAAATAGTTTTGGGGAAATATCCATTTTTTTTTCTTGCAGAGAGTTAGATCAGAGGATTGATACCACTTTCATGTCTGCACGGTAAATGTGCAGTTACAGCCAGCAGCTGGCTAGCTTAGCCTAGCATAAAGACTGGAAACAGCGGTACCAGTTAACCTGGCTCTCTAATAAACTTAGTTTTAAAAAATGCAAACTAAATAAATGAAAATAAGGTTTTCTATGGGCTGTGTCAGAATAAACTGGCATATGAACACTCAATCGGAGTAATGTGTAACCACATTGAGCAAAGGCATGTAGATGTTAGATGTAGAGAGTTGGCTGTTGCTGCTAGCAATGCTAATGTTAGCCACAGTGTTGCAACTGGCTAGCTGCATGTAAACAACAAAGTTTAAACGAAGATGCTTCAACTCTGCTCAGTCTGAAAACTTGATGCATTCACTGAGTTGTTTTGTAGGATAACATGTTTAACATTATCTATTAATAAATAGTTTTAATGATTAATAAATAGGTCTAAATTAGAATTGCTGTTTAATCGACAGGGAAGTTAGCGTTCATTCATTTTGTCCATATTGGTGCATATTTTCTGAAAGCTTACAGATCCAGCTGTCATGGGGCAGCATAGCAGTGTAGCCAATAGTTAAAAATAGACACAACCAGAAAACATAAAGAAGTTTTAAAAATCTGAAAGTACTGTAAATGATGTCATCAGTTACGTATTTCACGACCGTACAGACACTGCCATCTACAACACTACTTTGACTTTTACCTCTTTCACAAGAGGTATATTATTACAACTTCCTCCAGTGTTGCCATGTTCGCTAATGTCAGAAACTTTGACTCTTCTTCTTCTTCCTATTTGAACTTTTGATTCTGAGTGGCGCCCTCAAGTGGATGTATTGATTAACATCCATGCCAACATAAAGAACACAAAGAAGAATGTGGGGTAGCGATGGTGGGACATATCTTTTTTCGTACGTAAAGGGAGGCATAACAGAACCTTTACTGTACAGACACGAGAGTGGAATAGGTCCTCATGTCTCGGCAAGATGATGTTTCCAAACTGTCGATTCATTCCTTTCAAGAACCTCCTCCCCCCACCAACACACCACGTTTCAGCTATCACTAGAGACACATCATCAGAGGGAAATTCTCCTGCCTGCTGCCTGACTAAGTAACATGTGAGGAAAAAAATGGAGCGCCAGAAAATCCTGAATAAATGGGATAATTTATAAATTTGGTGTCACGTCATGCCCTCTAAGCCCTTCAGTCTGGTTTATGATCACCGGGTGCGATTGGATGAATGTATCTTTGGGGCTGATTCAGAAAAACCCCCATGCTCATGGAGCCTGGGTTGAATCAGCCTGTCTGTGTTTGTGTGTGTGTGTGTGTGTGTGTGTGTGTGTCAGTCATCTCACAGTGGAACAGCCAGTAAAGTGGATGAATGAATACACTGGCTCCATATTTCACTTTTTTATGTGGAGCCCTCACAGTGGCCATGTTGTTTTTGTGAGTGGTCAGAAACAATGAATTATTTCAGGTGGCAATCTGAAGCTGGCAGAGCATAGCTCGGGAGGAAAAGCGCTGAGTGGGTGACAGCCAGACGCCCGTCTACCATGGGGGTCTGGACAGGGGAGGGAGGAGAGAAAGGAGATGATAAATACAGAATTGGAGGGGGAAAACGAGAGAAAAGAGGAAGAAGTGAAAAAGAGACGAGAGAGGAGGTGTGAGAGATGAGGCAGCAAGCGAAGGAGAGAAGGAGACGGAGAGAAAAGGGGGAGCCAGGCTGTCGTGGAGCCCTGCCAGCCGTCTGTGTGGTCCATGCGTTCCAGCCTGGAGGAAGCAAGCCAGGCAAGGGAAGGGCACACACACACACACACACTTACATACACACACAGACATACACAATAATTCCCAAAGGCGAAACATTTATTGAACACAAAAACACATTATATACACACTTGTATGATAAAGTTTAAAGTGCACACGCAGTCACACACACAGACACAGCTTTTGGCTTGTGTGTGGCTTTCAGACAGGCTCCCTCTGCACCTCTCTGCTCGCATTAAAGTGTTTTGATTCAGAACAGAGGAGAACAAATCCCTCAGAGATGTATTTTTGCTGTAGCTCCAGGGCCAACCAACTCCGGACCCTCTTTCTTAATCTTTGTCTCTTTTTATGATTCACTTTCTGCCTCCCTTTCTTCCTCTTTCTTCTGCTTGTCTTCCTCTCTGTCTCTCCCTCCCACTGAATGATTTTGTGTTTTGCGTTGTAAAGGCCTTGGCACTTCTTCAAGGAACTTCATAAGACATTCAACTGACTGACTGCCTCTGGAAAAGCCTGCAGTCTTTTTTTCTTCTCTCTTTACCCCCTCCCCTCTTCCCTCCCTCCCTCTTTTCATTCCTTTTCCTCCTGATGTTTTAGTGAGTTTTATTTGTCCGGCTCCCATTGTTAAAAGCTGTTTTGAGTAAAGCAGCAGTAGATAGGTGTGGGCATGTATCTGTCTGTGAGGGTGAAAAGAGTTTTGAGTCTTCTCAGATCCCAGTCAATTAACTGGATGCTGTACAATAGCATATTATATTTTGGGACATACCGCTTGATGCAGTCACTGACAAGGAATGATAATCCAGAGACATAAAGGGCCTCATATTCCTGTACATAATTCAAGGAAATGAAATGAAAGCTGGCTGACATCATCTAAATAGTGTGGTACAGTGTAATTAGCATCGGTGAGGTTCTTAGCATTTAGCACTGAGCATAAACGGCTGTTGTAAGGAACAAAGCCCAAGGTAAATAGTACCCTCCTGCTGGCGCATGTAATGGTGTGTGTGTGTGTGTGTGTGTGTGTGTGTGTGTGTGTGTGTGTGTGACGCTGTTCAGAGGCCTTCTGGTGTCGTCATGACAGACATGTTAATGAGGGCATCTCACTTACTCACACTGTTTCCAGTCTGGCAGAACTGAAGATACAAGGTACTAGGTATATTTATTTACCATTATACAACACAGGGTTGTATAGCAGGACAATGGGAGTCTTTTAAACAGAGTTCTCATAGGATGTAGCCTAGCAACCACTTCAGTAAGGTTGTTTAGGTGTGTGAGTGTATGTCTGAGTGCATGTGAGTGAGAAAAGGTGTCAGTGCTGAGTGCTGTATTTGATACAGTAGACCATTCATCATCACCCACTGCTTATCTAACGTGTGGTGTGCCACAAGGCTTAGTTTTGGGTTCACTATTGTTTTCTGTTATTGTTTTTTTTTTTTGTTTTACATTCTTTGCAAATAACTTATCAAGTTTCATGTTTATACAGACAAAACTGAGCCATATGTATAAATAATAAATTGCAATGTTGTCACTCTCATTAACTGTCTTGATTAAATTAAGCAATGGTTGTCCAACAATCTCCTGCAGCTAAATGGAAATAAAGGGCCTGAGAATGATAACTATAACCGTAACTGTAATGCTAACAATGTAAGCAGCTGATAAATAATAACATTCTGTAAACAGTGTCGCCAAGCACATGCTGCATGCTCCAGCTGTGTTGGCAGCTCATGAGAATGGATACAGATGACCTGTTACTGCAGCATGTCGTCCAGAGAAACAAAAGAAAACCAGGAGGATATGGATTGACAAAACTCTTCAAAGGCCTGAACAGTCAGGAGAATTCAGTAGCCTAGTCTATTATGCAAGTTGCCATCTCTTGAAGACATTTTTTCCCTGCTTTTATATAGGTCAGTATCAATTTGATGGTATCCTGGTGGTCATTAAAGAGGACACCAGTAAGGACCACACAAATTTCAGACATTCTATCAGTGCCAAACATTGTTTGGAAGCATGTTTCAGGTATTTTTTTATGTGTAATGTGCAGCCCAATATTAAATCTGAAGTCATTTACTTTAATGTCATTTTTAAGTCAAGAGGGTTTTACAGTCCTGCTCTAAAAATCACATCCAGAATTTTCTATCCTCTGTTGACCTTGAGAAAATTATCCATTGCTTTTAATTTCATCCCATTTGGACTACTGTAAATCACTTCTTCATGTTTAAGCCAGATTTCTATCTCTTGATTTGCAGTTGTTCCAAAGTGTGGAAACAAGGATCTTAACAGATGCAAGGACGTGTGATCACATCAGCCCTATCTAACCTCTATCCTCCTTTAACCAGTTAATTTAAGAACTTATTTCAACCATTTGCTGATTACGTTGAAGGCTAAATTAGATCTAGGTCCCAAAATACAACCCCTGTCAACCCCTTGTGAGCCGGACCACAGCCTGAGGTCCTGCCAAGGGTCTCCTAGCTGTTCCTAGATCAAGGTTAGTAACCAGAGGCGACTAGGATTCCTTGCTGGAGCAACTTAGACTTGCTATTTCTGTGTCAACTTTTAAGTCCCTCCACATGCATTTTCATGCTCATAATTTTCAGCTTACTGTTAGCCACCTTGTCTCCTAATGTGATTTTACATTTTAGCTTTATTTTTCTGTACATTAGTGTATTGGTGCACATATTCTTGTCTTGTTCTGTGAAGCATTTTGTAATTTGTTTTAAAAAAGAAATACAAAGTTACTATGATCATTAGAGCTATTATTGTGAATATATAGAGAAAGATATCTCCAAATACAGTGTATATGTGTGTGAGTGTGAGTATGTGTGTGTGTCACAGGAAGAGTTTGGCTTGGCAGACAGGTCTCCTGAGCCACTAATATTGTCTGCAGGCCTGTAAGTAACTAGGGCCTCTTCACCAGACTTGTTAACACCCTGACCAAAATCGAACCAAAACACGACCCTGTCCCCAAGCCCAGATCCCCCAGACCCAGCGGCTTCAAACTCCAGAGCACAGAAACGGGCCTGACCGCTAACCTCCACCACTGACGCTTAACACACTCACACACGTTGTCTCGCACTCAGTTATACGCAATAACCACTGCAGTATGCCACAGCAAGACACAGTGTGTGTGACGCCACAATGGTTTTTGTCACCTCCTATGTTTGTCTGTCATCAATTAACTGTAATGAGAACAGTGGGTTTGGACAGAAAGCCTAGTATATTGTGTTATTACGGCTCGGCTATTATCACTCAGGAAGTTTGTCTCAGCTGGCCACAGCCACCGTCAGGAGCAACTGAAAGGAGACAGAACCACCTATAAAAGCATATTGGTTTAAACAACCACTCCCTGTCTATTAGCCCAAAATGACATTTAATGAGGTCTATTAGCTCTGTTCCAAATCAGCACTGTGGCTACACTAGACTAATGACACCAATAACACACAGTCTCTCTGCAAAACATGTCAGACGCAGGCGCTAGAGGACACACATATATGCATCTGCAATCATATCTAGGCGAGCAAACAGACACACGCGCTGACATGCATGAATACACACAGACACATACATGTGCGCACACTGCAAGTAGTTGGTGCAGTGGCAAACCACAGGGTAACCAAGAGCTGTCAAGCGATTAAGCACAATGCGAGCCGCAGAAACCGAGTTAGCCTCCCGCTAATAACACAGTGGCCAGAGGGACCTGACTAACCACTTACCATACCCACACATACACACACACACCAAAACACACACACATTGTAAACCTCTGAGGAAAATCATACCGCAGATCTTTAAACTAGGCCTCGTTGATATTCGTCACTCTGACCACGCAATTAATTAGCTAAATTTCAGCGCCACAGTTCAGAGATATGAGCCCTGCTCATTCACGGGTGGTCCGACTTTATTCCTCCACTGATATTAGATGAGGAACTGCTGGGGAAATGACATCCCTCAGGAAGACTCATATGGCTACCATAAGGCTCATCAAACACGCCGACACAAAATATCCTTCCTGAATGAGACACCCACAACCAGGCAAGTCATTAACAGGGAGCAAAAACTGCCAATAACACCAGGTTAGGTATTAAAAAAAATCAATAAAAAGCAGAATGGTTATTAATTTTAACTTTTTAGACCAGGTTCCCGTCAATGTTGAAATCAAGTGTTATTGTCAGCTTATTTTCCAGAAGCAACACTGTTTTTACAGCAAAGGGCCACAGAGTGCCAGTGTATGTCAGGCTTAAGACAGCCCACTGTTCTTTCTCCGTGTGTCTCTGTGTGTGGACCCCTCCCTGCAGGGGCCCGGTGTACCACAGGCCTCCTAATTACCCACTCGTTTAACACAAAATAGAGCTGTAATGGCCAACAAAGCCCCCACCCCCCATATGTGTCAATGAAGCGTTCACAGATAGAATCACAGTTTTGGAGACAGCCGGTGCTCTCAGCTCTGAGTCTCTCCGTGCTGAAAACCTGGAGGAGGGGAGGCCGTGGTTGAGAGGGCACATGTGTGTTTTGCCACCCTCCGACCTCAGCTTAATGACCCCTGAGAGGGAGACGTGTTCTGGCTGTAGTTTTTGGGTAAATTACACCGGCGCTGCAATTCTGACCACTTAACAGCAAAGTAAAGAAGTTCAGGGGGTTACGTATGATGACATACTCTTTATTGCTTAAATTACTGTCCTGAGACTGAAGTTAGAACATGCAGACTTTTACCTTTAGACCACAAATTAGTCTGCGACAAAGGGAAGAATAATAGATGAAAGTGAAAAGTTTCTTTACTATGCCAGAATCAACTCACCTGATGTCAGGTACTGCTTTTGTCTGGTTTATCCTGTTTTACACCAAAATTAGTGTGTTCATAAAGGTTTTTTAAACACAGCTAAATCGAATAAAAGTAGGCAACTGACCCCTTTCCTATTGCCAGAGGATGAGTTTTCCTTTCTGTTTTTTATCTGCTGTGTGTCTAGGGCAAAGACTCAGCTCATATTTGTGCAAGAGAGCAAAAAGAATTTTTAAAAGTCCTTGTCTGTTAAGCTCTAAGAACTTTTGTAGTTTCTAACTGGATCTCTGTGGTATGAAGTTGGTTTCTCTCCTGTGTTGCTGTTTGTACTTTCAGGTATCTGCTTTATTTTACTGTTTCATGTTCGCTTTCAGCTGTTCAGGAGTGGTGCTAAATTACTGCTGGTGAAAACATTTCCTGATGTTGCTGCTTCATAAATAAAAGGTTTAAGATAACAACAATGGGAGACTTTTATTGAGAAGAATTTGGGGGAAATAAATTGTTTATCTACCATCCAGTTCGACTAAAGACAAGCTCATCATTGATAAAATATACACTATCAAGCAGTTGCAAGCTCCACTGTCCTGGACTGATGCACTGAGACTAATCGAGTCAAACCAAGCAGCATGTGTAATAAAAATTGTCACAGAAGTTACACATGGAGGTGACAAGCCTTCGTTATCTCCACTGAAAAGGGGTGAAAAGTAGCGTGTCACTGCCGATTGGAGCTGGAGCTGCTAGATACCCTTGACACTGCAAAGTCATTTGACCTGGAAATGAATGCCAATTGCACCCTTTCACACTGGAGATAAAAGCCGTTTGTTTGCTCTTTTTTTTAATGCAGGGTAAAAGACACACTGCAACTTTAACAATTAGTCAATTAATCAGTTCGTTGTCAACTATCAATTTAATCACCAACTATTTTGACAATAGATGAATCGTTTTGAAAATATGTCCAAATTCTGTGACTGGTTTCTTTACCCCTCTGTGACAGTAACTAAATACCTTTGGGTTGTGGAAAAAACAAACACATATATGCATCAAAACAATGATCAACGTTTTTCACCACTTTCTGACATTTTATGAAGCAAACAACAAATCAATTAATCAAGAAAATGATTAACAGATTAATTGATAATAAAAAATAGTTGTTAGTTGCAGCCCTGTCACATACATATGTCCAGACTTCCACAAAGGGCTTTCTGGACACAAATCTAAGACTGCAACTTTGTTGAGACCAAACTGGGCTTTTTCTAAACAAATTCTGCTCCGACTCCCATCTGCTCGCCACCAAATAACAGGACTTGTTTGAAAGTCATCTGACGGGGGACAGCAGATGCACAGGAAATGCTTTTGATCAAACAAGAGGGCTCAAGAGCGAGAGGGGATGGAGGAGAAAAAGTGGGTGTGACTGTGAGTACATGTGCGTTTGACGACAAGCATGTGCCTTTGTTTCAGGCTGCGTGTTGATGAACGCTGAATGTTGAGTGTCTGGGGTGTTTTTTGGCACCACGGGCAGGTTTCCTACAAACAGAGACTGATGGTGGTACTAATCCTACTGTCTCCGGCTCCTCCGTGTCTCTGTGCGCCCTGGTGCCATATGTGACAGGGCAGGCGAGCGGGTGGGTTGTTTGTGATGTGATATTGTTCATTGAGACGCCATGAGATGAGAATATGTTTTTTTTATGAATAGGGAGGAGGGTTGGGGAAACAGCTGCATGCCAGACCAGTTGGCACTGATGGCTATAGTAAAGTTTTTTTCCCCTCCTCAGTTGTTTTTATATGGCCCATTAAAATGAGCTGATGCTAGCATTCTGCTACCCAGTGTACCCTCTCAGGAATATTCTGCCTCACTTTTTATTTCTCTTCTTTAACTCAAACTGTTGCACAGGAGGCTGAGCTGCTTTCTCAGAGGTCAAACTTAATTAAATGCCTGTTGATTGCTCATTAACACAATCACATCTTTTTCCAGTAAAACTTTTTTTGTTAATTAACTTGTTTTATTGGGCTGTCACCATTTTAGCAGGGCATTTTCTGCCATTGGACAGCTGCATAGTCAGTCACACCCACAGCATAGTTAAAGGGCCACACCACCAATTTTTACATTTTGTTTACTCATCACTCAGCCTGCTCATAGTTCACAACAATAGTACTGTATAGCAGTAAGAGCTTCTGTTGGAGGGAGCCTCAGCTTAGGCTTGAGAGTTATGAGTGCATATTACAAACTGGAGCAGTGGGTTTTGAATGAAATGGCAATTTAGAAGGCAAGAAGTGTCTCCTGAAAGATGCTATTTAGTTGCATTGTGGGAATTGTTACAGGGTTGGGAGAAAGCTTAGTCTGTTAGCTTGATCATGGTAATATTATCTTACAAACTGATCCATTTTACTCCTCATGCTTAATATGAAACAACATGTGTTGTAATATTTTAAGGCGTATATTTCTTCTGCTCTTTCAGGACAAATTAACAGCTACTGACAGTGACCAGCTACAGCAAACTCAAGGGGTCAAAACTGAAGCTTAAAATTCCTAAAAAGTTTAAAAATATACTTTGTGGAGATATTGTGTGCCAAGACAGGGCCACACACATATAATATATGGTATATTTATAGTTTCTATTTTATTTTTTGTTCACTGCTTAATGAACAGGAACAGCTAAATGTAGCAGTTTAATTCAAACACTACTTTATTTCTTTTATACGCAGTATAGAAATTATGCTGCTGAAATAAAACTGACTGACGTGATGTGCATCGTTTTCAGAAATACGACTCATGATATACAGTCTCTAGAGATGTATCATTCAACTTCCTCTGTAGGTCCAGTGTTTAAAAAAACAAGCAAAAATTGCAGTAAATGATAGCATCGCAATACTTGCAGAACCACATATTAGTGGATACTATGATGATACTGACAAGTGTCGTCATAGTATCAGATCAGGGGACAAGTGTTTTGTCTCAGCCCTACAATGTGTTTTGGAGCTTGAGGGAGCTTAGGTAGTAAAAGTCTGGATATTTTGGCCTCTGCTGCTTCAATTTTGCTCATTCTTTTTAAAACCTTCCTCTTGTGAATCCCACGTATTTTTAAGTACAATACTGCCAGTGTACCCCTTCAAATGCAAATTAAAGGATGTAGTATGTTGTTTGTACTGTATGTGCGTGCCTTTGTACTCACTCCTGGGCTCACGCGGTCCATCCACGGTGACCTTTATGGCTCGGTGGTAAGTAGCCACTTGTGGTGGGTTGGTGAATACTGTGATTGTCAGCGTGAAGCTCTTGCCTGTGGTGACATCAAACAACATCAAATGACACACCATCTGCGAAGACAATGACCTGCATTCATCGCTAAACCATCCCTAAGTCACAAGTGTGGTTGTGATCACATAATGGCCAATACAAACCGAAGAAAAATCGACTTTAAGAGGATTAACGGCAGACAACATTGGCTGTTTGAGAGGGTCTATTTAGGTTCTTTGGCAGAGCCTAAATGGAAGATTGACTGGAGGAGTCAGTATCTTGTTATCCAGACTTTCTTCCCTGTCTAACGCAGTGTGAGTGGGCGAGAGGCATTTTAATAGTCACTTCCTCTCCCGATAATCCCCAGCAGTTGCTGCCTTGGGGTTAAGTGTGTATGTGTGTATGTGTGTATGGTCGATGTGCATCCACGAGGAACACTATGAATCAGATTGCAACAGCCAAGTCAGCAGCAGCATTAACGTCTGAGGTATGCACATGCATCATGTAACCATGGCTACACACAGGAAACAAGAAGAGGGGGGCAGGTTGCTGCAACGACTCATCAGAGCAGCTGTCCATTCAGTCGCAACCATCTACCCATGCGTGTCCTCCCCTCTTCTGCTGCTCCACACTCTAGCTCATTGTAAACATGCCTCACAAGGAAGTGATGAGATGTTTCAGAGAGATAGCAGATCACAGGTGCAACAGGTGTTGCACATACCTGATCTGAAGTGTATGTGGGTGAAGCAGAGCGAGTGATCTTTGATAAAGTGGGACACCTAAGGCACCGCCTCCCTGCTTCCCTACCATCATTGCTGCGTCATCTATTACACTCTTAGAAAAAAGGGTTATAAAAAGCTTATTTCAGAAGGATTTCACCAAGAACCATTTGCTTCTGAAGAACCTTTAAAAAAAAAAAAAAAAAAAAAAAAAAAAAACATTCATCAGTGTTTTTTTGTAGGACTAAGGGTTCCATTAAGAATCATTTTCATCCAAGGAACTCTTTGTGAAAGAGAGTTTTTAAGAATTGTTGAAAGCTTCTGTGTCAAAAGATGTTTTTTTTTTATTATTTAAACAATGGTAATTGTAACATTGTTTCATCTTTAAATTATGGATGACCACAATATTCAATCTATGGGATTGGATCATTTTTTGCCTCATCTGTAGAATATTATATGGTTTTTCACAGAAACCTTATAAAATATGTCTTTAAATCCCCCTTACTAGGTTATCTGTAGAACACCCACCAAACCACTGCTTGTTTTTGTACTGGTTCTCTTCAAGATCCTTTAAAACTTGGTTGTATCCACTGAACCAGCCCATTTTTCCACCAGCTTTGAGAGGAACCAGTGCAATCAAGGATGTCAACAGTAGAAGGTTTTGCACAACAACTTGGAGAATACTGCATGCCCATGTTGGTTCTCAAGAAAAACCTGCTACTTCAGCAGGGAATAAAAAAAGATGGAAATGCTCAGAATGATTCAAAATTTGGTGTTTTTGGGTCAGTTCCATGCAATGGAAAAGACCCAAAAGAGGTTACCTGGAACTCAAGGTTGCTGACAAGAGCCCACTGACATGCCTTCGCCACCAACATGGAACTTCCAGGTCAAGCACCTAATTTTGAATCGTTCGTTTCCACCACAAATAAATTGGTTTGGAACCTGAAAAATTGGTTCCCAACTGGAACCCAAAAATAACAGGCCCGAAGTGGGTCTCTCATTTTTGTTGTGCATTGTACAACACCCTTTGTTGACAATATCCTTGATCATAATTGTTACAGTTAAAACTGGTGGAAATGCAGGTTTATTCACTAGCTAGCAGGGGCCTTGGAAGGGTTCCAACTGGAACTTCCAGGTACCGAAAAGGGTTCTACTATGAGGACAAGCTGAAGAACCCTATATAGTTATAAATACCACTTTTATTTCTAAGAGTGTAACTGTGCTCTAACTCAGGCATACTATTGAGGCAATCCCGAGCACTACTATACAATTAACTCTAATGATGTTATCAGAAGTATCTGATTACTCTCTGAATCACCTGTCCTGTCCATCCCTGCTGTCATCGTACATCAGTCCTGTAAGTATCAGTCCTCGTCCATCTCTGCTGGCTCTTCCCGCCTCTCTATGCATGACTTTTAAAGCTATCTAACATCCTATCAGTTCACTCTGCTTGTACTTATCTCTGTCATTGCCCGGTATTCATTTCAGACACCTCGTAGTCTGATCTCCCCTGGCTCCTATGTCACTTCCTGTGACTAGATTCTGTGTCACAGTGAAGAGACGCACGCAAGGTTTCTGTGGCAACAGGTCCAGCCATCATGCCTCCTCTGCTTCTCTATACTTTGTCACCTCTCATCCCTTCTGGATGCCTCTGCTTCTGCCCTTTTCTGACAGCTACAACAGAGAGGGAAACTGACAAGAAAGTCACTGGTGGAGCTGCTGACAGTTCTTATCGCCATCAAACTTATCACAGACGACCACTTTCTGTGTGAAAGTGCAGAAAATAAAAGTTTCTTTCAGTGAGGGTGACAGAGAATGAGAACATATCCTCGATGCCAAATCTCAAATCATAAAAACGATGATTTATTAACAATGATGCAAAGTGTCACTTTGGCGATGCTAAATATTCAGGGAATGCCATTTGACCCAATAGCAGTGCGTGTCTGTCTCACTGCCTGACAGCCTGAGGACAAGTGCAGGGTGATCAACAGCACCACCCAACATGCTAATAAGCCCGAGCTGAGCGGGGTCATGTCAGGTGAACATTAAAGGCATTGTTTGGATTATTTGTTGTGGGGTTGTATGAGGAACTTACTGATAGTCAGTGTATTACCTACAGTAGAAGCTTATTAACACGCCCCCGGTTTGAAGAAGCAGAGAGGAGTACCAGCAAGAAGCTAAGTAATGTACTGCTGTGGACAGGGTCAGCAACAAAAGGCATTTTAACAACTTAAGGTCCACCTGAAATAATCAATATCAGTGTACTTGTAAAATATATTTAGAATATTTACACTGCTGTACTTTGCCATCTGACAGCTTTTTCTTATGGGAAGCTGCCATTATATATGCCAAATAATATTATTACCAAACTCCATGGGAGAATTCAGTAATTTTAGCTCTCTGAACACAGGAGTTGCTGATCTACAGCTGCCTCGATTGTGTGACTTTGCTGAATACAAACTGTTCTTTTCAAAGAATAACAGAATAACATAAACAAAGTAACACATTGAGGCAGCAACTTCAGTATTCTGTGAGGTAAAATTACTGCTTTCTCCTATGGAATTTGGTGAGTTTAGAGAGACTGATATCTATCTTGTATAATGGTGGTTGCCTATCAGAAAAGGCTGTCTGACAGCAAAGTAAAGCAGTGAAAATATTGTAAATATTGCGTACACTTAAACTGACACATATACATTTTTATAGGTGGACTTTTTTTTAAGTTGCTGAAATCTCTTTTGGTACTGAACATGTCCCCAGTAGCATAATGCCCTAGCTTCTGTGCTGGTACTATTATCTGTTTCTCCAAACTGGGGATGTGTCGACTGCTATCTGCTGTAGGTAATACACTATATTGTTAAGTACCTTATACAACCCAACTTCAAATCATCTGAACTATCCTTTTAAAGGAAAAAAATTCTTGTTTTTTGACATCAGCTCAACACTCTCTTATGCAGGTCATGCTGGACTGACATTCATTGTCTCTTTGTCCAAAGCTTTGTTTCTTAGACTAAGGAAAACATCTCAAGTAGGAGAGAGAGAGAGAGATTTTCTGTCCCACCTGGCTTCAAAGATAAAAAAATAAATTAAGGACCCTTAAAAGAGTGGACGCAACATGATTCACCCCTCAGACTTCAGGAGACGAGTGGTGAGAATTGGGCCCAGAGCTAGAGATCATTATGTGGTCGCCACGAAGGGAATGTGACCACTAATCCACACCACTGAACCTAATAGCTCCCACTGAGTTGTGGTAGTGAACAGTGAATGGATTACAGAGTGTTTCAGGCCTCACCTCTGCCACTGCGGCCCACGAAGCGAAGGTCGTTGAAACGCGCTACTTGGTTCTTCATCACACCTGAGGCATTCCGCAATTCAGCGGAGTAGTTCTCATCGTTGCCTGCCATTACCGTGACAACGGTCCCATCCGGTATGTCTCCCAGGGCAACCACCTATCAGGGGTACAGAGGTCAAAGGGCAGAAATTCATAAACTACTTGGGACAAAGTTTTAAGGAAATACATTGATTCTATCTGTGACTCAAAATTAGTAAAATATTAAATCCATCTACAGTATGCTATGACATATTCTCTTCCTCTGTTCATGGTTAAAGAAAATTAGAAAAATAATTATAGCACAACATTTTACTGATGAATTCCTTCAGTTTAAAAGCCAAGAACTGAGTGAGATCAAAACAAAAAAGAATTCATCTAGTTAATATGACAGACTGGTTTTACAGCTATACCATCCTCATATGTATCATGTTGATAAATGGATTTAATTTCACTTCACTTCTCAAATGCGGTCTTTACAAACAAAAGCTCTGAGGCCTCGTGTTATCACTCAGATTCCTGGATGCAGATAAAAGAGCATGAGTAGGCCGACAGAGCAGCAATAATTACAGAGCCGTAGTAATAGGAACAGTTAAATAACACATATATTTTAAAATGTGTCAGATTTGATTTTGGAGCCAGTACTGCAGCTACAAATTTCCACTTTGGTGTTGTCTTTGATCCATCCTTTAAATAATATCTGTCAAGTAATTAAAAGGGCCTTTCCTGTGAATCATCATGGGAGCAAAAAAAATTGTCAAGGCTTCAAAAACGCCTGAAGAGGCCTTAAATGTATAAACAATTAGTCTTTGTTGCATGTTAAATAAAGCTTTATGTCTCAACATGTTCAGACTAATTATAATAATTTATTTACTAGTGGTTATCATAAGCCACAATGTGGTTATAACATATTTAATGTATTATTATTAACATATTTTATGTTGTAATGTAAATATTTATTTTATTTTTTTAACAAATGAAAATTAGGGGTTAATAGAGAAAACTGCAATTAATCACCATGGAAACAAAGCTTTGATTGTAAAATTATTTGGTGGGTTGGAGAGGTATCCAAGCCATGATGAGCGATGAGCCTTACTTCTAAAAATTTACAACATTATAGCATTCAATTGATAATAAATAAAATGAAGTTTTTCTTTGATTACAAAATGTGAAAAGAAAACAATATGAACACGCAATTCCTTTCTTGTACATACATATGTCCAGACACAAAGCTTCAACATTTTCTGGCCCTTTAAACATCAATTTTCCTATATCCCTTTTCATTTTGAAATTAATTTTCTGAGTTTACTTTATTAAGTGACATTAAAAACTTACAGATCCCATTCAAGCATTCACATTTAATAGACGGGAAATTTAATGACAACATAAAACGACACATTCTTTAGAAACTGTGATAATTTAAGGTGATTAAAAAAAAAGTAAAATGGGACTAAGGGAAGAGAATAAATGCAACAAATGAACTTTAGTTGTAGAGATATTGTTTTGTGCTAATTGTTGTATTGTTTTCAAAGAAAAAAGCATGCAGTCACTCTTTCCTAAAATATATTTTGTCTCAATTTAGTGGTTACAGTAAACACTGAATGACTTTGCGGTTTTCCCCTCGTTTTAATCTCGAAGCACCTCGCTGAGCCGGGACTCACCTTGAAGGCGACAGGCAGCGTCTTGTTACACCGCCAGTGGGAGGGCAGGACCGAGCACAGAAAGTTGGGGCTGTCGGTCCGCACCAGCTCGGCCGGGTGGTCGGCGATTATCTCGGCCATGCTGCGGTTCTCGTGGGGACGCAGTCTTGGCACCGCGGCCGCTGCGTCAGGCTGCCCGGCCGGGGAGCTCACATCGTTCATCTTCCCTGGGACCGGCTGGAGGCTGTTGGACGGCGGACTGAACCTCCGACTGGCACTGGGATCTACGGGAATTCGCATCACAACAGCGTGGATTATCAAAAAGGGCAGCAAAGGCTCTTCAGCTCCTCTCTTTCTGCCTTTCTTCCTTTCTCTCTCACACACTCAGGGAGAAAGTGTGCGCTGTTGCGTCTGCCAATGGAAAATGGGACTTTCTGTGAGCGCACACCGCGTTTCAAAACCCTCTCCACTACAAACTTTTAGTGGGCGCCTTCAAACGACATAAAAACATACTTCTCCGACAAGAAAAACAAGCCTTGAAAACTTGATGATGTTTTAAATGACAAGCTCTTTTTTTCTTTCAAACTTCTCGGAGGCAGAAGCGTCCACGCGCCATAACGCAGGCGTAGCTGCTAGTATGTGGATATAAATAACATCAAATAAATGTCCGAGCGCGTAATAGGCTATACGATTACAAAAAAGCAGCTCTAAAATAAAACAGTCGACCCAGATGCTGAAAAAAGTTTTTGTCGGTCTTCCTTTGGTGAGAAGTCAAAGAAGCGCTGCTCCAGGTGCGTCATTGAAGCCTTTGTGCCAAAGTGAAAGGCGCTCAGAAAGCCCGCAGGCTATGTACACACACAAAAAGTGTTCAAAGTCAAAGGAATAAGCTTCGACAATACTTAACAGAACTATTTATCACGCCGCGACGCTTGAAAATTGTAAACATTTTTCCTAAAAGTGTTTCAGCCGTGCTGCAGGTTTTGTGTACAGGGTTAAAAAGGTTGACGTGAAAAAAAACGATCGCCGGTGAGATGAAGGAGGCGGAAAATAGAATCCCGTTTTTGTAGCCGTAAATGTGGTTAGTGTTTGGAGGCCGGGGTTTCCCGTGCTCAGGCTTTTTGTGGTTTATATAGCTCGGGCGCCCAGCAATTATTGCGCTGATGCGACTCCAACACGTGGTGTCTGGAGTCAGATCCATTCCCTCTGCCAGAATCTATCACGCCTATAGACGAGCGGACAGGTCTGTACCTTCATCACACACACACGTGTGAGCGTTTCACGCATTTTCTCTCCGAGTTTCACACACGCACTGCTGTACAGTACATACCGACATGTTACCACCGCTCCCCCGGACCATCAGCGCGCTCCTAACCCCGGGGACACTCATTTCCAGTCAGTACAACACGCGTCAGTCCGTCCGTCAGTCAGTCCGTGTTGTGTTACCACCATGTCCTGACAATATGCGGCTCTGAGGAGCTTACAGAGAGCCGAGACCGGCTGAGAAGAAGTGAGTTACAATCCATAAGGTAGGAGTGAGTGAGTCACCGGAGAGCGGTGAGTCAGGTAGAGGCGCAGGAGTAGAGTTTCACTCGGTCGCAGGGGAGAGCTGTTGTGCAGGTGTACAGGTATTCTACTTTAATTTATGTTCATCCACACATGGAGCCGATTCTTGTAAAAAGGCACTTTTGAGAAGTAGAGTTATGTAAAATCAACTCAACATTCTGCTGTGCCTCATACAGCTGGTAAAATGATCATATAACTACAGTTTCACTACATGTAATCTAAAATATTAGCCTTTGGGTTATTATGATAATGCGTAATTACGCACAAGTGACTATTCATATGCATATCTCAAAGTGACAGTGGTGCAGTGTAATTAAGTCCATGCAACCCTCTTTTCTTGTTTTATTTTTCGCGTTTTCCAGTCCCTCTGGTCTGTGGATGGTAAGAGAGCTACAACTTCTCTTTCCTTCTCTACTTTTATTCTGTTAATCAACACCAAAACAACAACAGTACAGAACACCCAAACTCACTCTTTCGTTGTTCACAGCAACACTCTACTTTGTTACACTCATACATGTCCCCCCAAACAATAACAGGTAGGAACCTATTAACTCAGTCAAGGGGACACAAAGAAGCATCTTAAATACACGAAACAATATGTAAATAAATAACAGTTAAAGTGCTGTAAATGATAATGAAATAATGATGTATCTACGAGTAGACTTCATTCTGCAAATCCACAACAATGCTATGGAAATATTCCTACTGAAATATATATAATGTAAAATAAACTGCACAGCTTAATAAAAAACATAAAACTAGCACAATAACTTAAGTAATACAAATAACCCAAAATGTTATGTGTACAGTAACTATGATTCCATACATTTACTCGAGTATTGCACTTAAGTATTTTCATGTTCAGCTACTTCACACTTCAACTTCAATACATCTCAGAGGGTAATATTTTATTTTTACACCTCTACATTTACTATTGAACATTAATTGACTATGAGAACTTTATTATCTTCAAACCGAAGCACATGAGTATTTCCATATTACACTATACTATATAATTCTACTTCACTACATTTCAGGGAGGAATATTGTATTTTTTTACTCCTCTACATTTATTTGGCAGCTTAACTTTGCAGATAGAGATTTTATATATAAAACATATGACACTTATAAAATATTATTAATTCATTTAATAGCTAAATGTTATTTACACATTAATTCATCACTACTATAATACCATAATATATAGTAGTATAAGACTCACATGGACAATTTTTCTGCATTATGTATAATAGTATTTTAAACTTTAAGTACATTTTAATACTTCTGTACTTAATATACTATATTTTCAATGCACTGTTGTCACAATGTGGTTCTGCTACTTACACTTAAAGAATCTGGTTACTTCTTACACTGCAAAATGAACTATGCAAAAATATTTAGCTTGCAAATCCTGTACAGCTGCAACGTTTAGTCACTTCATTGATTAGTTGTCAGCTATTAAATAAATCACCAACAATTCTGAGTTTTAAGAGAAAATGGCAAAATTCTCTGATTTCATCTTCTCAGATGTGAATATTTTCTGATTTCTTTAGTCCTCAATGCCAATAACCTGAATATCTATATTTGAAGATGTCACCTTGGGCTTTGGGAACCAGTGATCAACATTTTTCACAATTTTCTGACATTTTATGGACAAAACAACTGATTGATTAATTGAGAAAATGATCAGCCGATTATTCAGCAATGAAAATTATAATTAGTTGCAAGCCTAAAATTGTGTATTTTCCATAGAAAGAAAAAACAAACAAACAAACATCAGACATTTTGATGAAATATTATTTTAAAAATCTATAATTTAATCTTTAGAGCCCCACATAATTACAACCTCCCACTATGGGCAAAAAAACCCAATCAAACAAAAAAACCCCCAAAACACTTCAACTAAAAAACAAAAATAATTTTATGTTTTTGTTTTAGTGCTGATATGTCTCATAGTTTAGTGTGGATGCTGCTCCGAAGGCAGTTATAACGTGTCGGCCTGTTTCGCCTGCCCCTCCTGTGTCTACTGTAGAGGGCATCATCTACCCTCTGTGAGACTCCGTATCTCAGCCAGCTCTCATCAGCCCACCCCACCCTCTTCCCTGATTACCCATCAGTCTCCCAATGAGTCTTTTTGAGTGCCACATCACACAGCAGCATGTGTATTACTACACTCTGTTCCTTTTCCGTCGCTCCCAAACAGGCTTTTATTGCAGAGAGCCTTTAAGACAAAGGCCTTTGATACTCTGGAGCCTGTTTCAAAATAAAACGGGCTACTGGGAGGCACAGCTGTCAGGTTATTTGGGTCCTGTCGTGGCTTTTGCAGCTTGTTTTTATGCTGTGAAGTTGTATATAGTCCTATACATTTTACTATATGATTTCAGTGTTGAGAGAAAAAAAGAAGCATTAAAGCCTGAGTACTTAAAGTATCTGAAATAACTTGAGTTCTTATGTTTCATAAGTATGTACGTGGGTGTGCATACACATACATACATGTCTGTTAGCATGTGTGTGTAAGGATGTGGGAGGTATATATATATTATATATATATATGTGTGTATGTATGTATGTATAAAGTCTGAAAGCACTGACACGCATCTGGCACCTCGTCTTGTGGACGGGGAGGAGGAGAAAAAAAAGAGTGATTGAGTTACACTTCCCCTCCATGTGCCCCAAACACCAGAAATATGGTTCACATTGTCCAACATTCTCAAAGATCAACTAACAATTCATGGATGGATAAATGTGAATAGTAGTAATTAAATCTGTAATAGTGATAAACATGGCCTTGCAGGAACCGTGGAGCCAGTTATTCCAACAGAGTTAAGTTTCAGCTCCGATAATATCGCTTTTTCACCACTGAATACATTTAGGGTAATGTGGAAAACATCCTTAATGTTGTAGGGGAATTTAATTTAGGAAATGTTAGGGGATGAAATAATAACAACCCTTGAGTCAATTTCATGCCATCAGTTTAATCAGGATAATTATTTTTAATGCATATGTGTTTGAAGTGGAATTTAATTTTGGAACTATTTTTTGTAAGACAGATCAATGAGAACATTATATAAATTTCTGATCCCAATTTTATCCAGACAATCAACATTTTTAGGCCAACTAATCAGTCTTCAATTTGGATTTTCTACAGTCTGTTATTGTCCCATCACAGGCAGGAAGAACCTGATCCCAAGCCCCAAACGCCCCCCCCTCCACCCTGGTGTAGTCGTGACTTAAACCCTGACAAGCACGGCTCATCAAAGAGTGTTTGTCCCATCTGACTCCGCTTTGCCTCTCCGCTGTACGTCCAGCATCTGTCTTCCAGTTCCCTGCAGGATACAGCCCGCATTCATAGAGTTAAGGTCTGCTGGCCTGTCTTTCTGTCAGTCAGAGGTAGGGCGACCTCTGAGTTTAAATCCCGTCGTTTGAAGTCCCGGAGATGTGAGGGAGACACCAGAGAAGGCGTTAATGTGCCAGAATACGCTGTTCAATCAGAAAAATACCACTTCCCCGCCTCAGTGTCCTGGATTAAACCCAGCCAAAAAATCAACTTTTGATTAAATGTGAATGCTGGAACTTTTCTGGATATGTGACCGATCCTGCTCAGTATTAACAGACTTAATATTATGTAGTAATGAATCGAGCATAAAGCTGTTCGTTCAGTGCGGCTGCTGCTCGCCTGGTGCACAGCTGGATCGTCTCTCTCAGCTCTGGTATTATTCATCTACTGTGTTACACTGGCTCGGAGTCATTGCACAGTAGGAGAAGTCACTAACAGTGAAGAACCACAGTATACCACATTCAGCAGGATGTGCGTTTTATGATTTATGGTAATATTGTATTTCTACCGCTCAGTTTCAATTATTTGTTTTCAATAAAAATCAAACTCAGCTGACACTCTCTGACTAATTTTCCTGTCGAGATATCAAGGCTATAATAAAAGTTTCTGTTCTCATTCCCACTTGGAATGACAAAGACTGTGTGAACCACTAATATGTGCACACACACGCTGTCTATAATGTTGACAGCAAACCAACCATGTAGAATCTCTCTCTTCCCTTGTCTTTTTAGAACTGCAGTGCGTCTGTCAACTTCTTTACATCTTTCTTGCTGTTTCACACAAACAAACAAACACACACTTAAAGGCCCTTGCATCCTCGCTATGAAAGCCTCCTCTGTCTTTAAATAGTAAAAATGCATACATGATATCAAAGTTAAGAGTCTCTTTAAACCTTCACAAAAATCGGAGTGAAAATAAGTATTCCTATTAGAAAACCCACAGGATTATTTGCGTAGGAAGCTAAGAAATGTATTTGTGAGGACAGGGTCAGCAGCAAAACTTATTTTAGCCACTTAATAAAAGGTCTAAAAGACCGAAAGACATCAACTCCACCGTGCTTCAGAAACTGGCTGTGTGAACTTGTTTCGCTTATTCACTTGGAAAAACTGCGATTTAATCTTCCAAAATGTGAACATAAATCTGAGGAAGCTTGGGGTCCATTTTTGCAATATCTGGACTTAATGAGTGCGTCTGAATGAGGACTGCATCTGGATGTACATGTTAACTGGGTGCTTTCACTTTATCTGTTTTGGTTTTCTTGTGTCTGCATATTGTCATTTGTGATGGGTTGTGCCTAATAATCATACATGGAGAATATGTATTGATATGTACTTTTGTGTTATTAACTCTTGACTATGATGAACTTTGCTGTCAAGATCCTCCTCACGTGTGTGTGTGTGTGCACGTGTCTGTTTTGGTTCGGTTTTAGGCAGGAATTTTTGTTGTGGTTAGTATGTTCTTACTGAAATTCATCATCGTTACTAAAAAAATAAAAGGTCCACAAAATCAATGTCAGTTTAATTTTACGCTATATGTAGAATATTTTCACCACTTTGCCATCAGACAGCCTTGTCCAATAAGGAACTGTGAAGCCTCTGAACCCCAGTTTATAAGTGGGGTAAGAAAATATCACTATACTTGAGTATCACAATATTATGTTTTGTGATATTTTATTGATTCTCAAAAACACTGTATTGTGATATTGTGTTACATGTAAAGATTCATGGTAGTGGTCCATGTTGTGTTTAAACTCCTGACCTATCTTTACTATTCTGATTGCATAAAAAGTCAACTTTTTTTTAACTCAGATTTTATTCATATAGAGGTGTGTTCTTTATACTATGACAGATGTCTTAAAAGTAGGTTAAAATGATTGCAAAATACTGAATCATAACCCCCATATGGGGATGCCTATTGTATTGCCAGATTCTTGCTAATACACAGCCCTAAAATCTAGGCTCTCCTCAAAACCATCAAGACTCCTTTGACAAAAACAATACTTTTACCTTGCAGAACACAGGAGTTACTGAACGATCGGTGAATTTGTTTGTGTTATTTTGTGACTTTGATGTTTTAACATAGTTCTGTTCTGAACTAACGTAACTTACTACCGATTGAGGCAGTGGAAGATCAGTAACTCCTGTGTCAAAGGAGTCTTGGTGGAATTGTAGAGAAAACAGACGGTGGCTTCAAAAACCCGTTGGAAAAGGCTATAAAGTAAAAGTGAAGTGGTGAAAATATTCTAAATATAGCGTACACGTAAAATGACATACAATTACTGTTTTGTCAAAGAAGTCCGGAGTGATACAACGGCTTCAGTTCCCTGTTGTTGAGTTGGCTCAGACTAAAAGAGGTTTTGTTGCATCCGTCTGAGTGGGACAAATGGCGTTGTAGATTTTTTTGATGACGGTTTGTTGAATTAACTGCACAGTTTTTGTAATAAATGTTCGAGCATAAGCATGCCAATTCAAACCCATATTTCAAATTTGGATTCACAATAATTAGTAATACTTTCTAGATGCTTACTAACATGTACACAAGACCCTTAATTACATAGTTGGAGGGCTATTGTGGATTTGGGTTTCTATTGGCTTTAACACCTCATTAGGAAAGATGACAGGACAAACAGAGCTGATACTGAAAAATACATCACCAGTCCACAGTTTAAGCAGGACGCTTGAATCTATGGGTTCATGGCTTTTATATCTGACAATAACTATATATTTGACTCGTTCATAAAGAAAAATAATAACAGCACAAGAGTACAACACTTTATCCTTCTCCTTTTCACAAGAGCATACTCTCATCATTCAAGAGGAAAAGTACAGCCACTTAAGACTCAAGATTACGGCTACATTTCACAGTGCTGCATTTTTCAAGACACTTAATTATAGCTTTCTAGAAGAGGGCTGTGACGAGGCCCAGGCTTTTTCAGCTCTAACGGGATATTTCCATGTTTGGCAGGCCACCAACCATCCGGCACTGCCAGCTAACCAATCAGCGAGCCCACCAGGCTGGGCAGCAAAGCAGCCAAAGATCCAGTCTACCAGCCAATCAACTGAACCAACCAGGAGAACAGACAAAAAAAGTAGCCTTCCGGTCACTTAGTTGAACCTGGGTTGGTAGCCAGCCAACCAGGCAGTCGATTAGTGAACCAGGAGGATGACGACGGGCAGAAACTTTACTCCTTGTGACCTCACCAACACAACCTCATCGACTCACATCCACGCACTGATCCCACAGATCACAGCTAAGCCTTTAATGACTGTTTGTCACCGAGCCCGTGACATCACCGTGAACTGTTAGGACGGGGACGGCACGTTCTGCGGTGTGTCTGTGTGCAAGAGTGCAAGTTTTGCATTAGACTTTGAGGTGGCTAGAAGGGCCATGCCTATAGAGTTTAATGTATTAATTTCTCAGCAAGAAAGTGAGATGCAGAAGAGGTTTGTCTGATATTTCACTCTGTTCTGGAAATGGCAGAGAGCAGCATGGAAAGAGATGGAGACATGTAGGGGGCGGCTGCTCACTGCTTGTGGCAGGAGGGTAGAGAAGGAGAGAGGGAGTAAGGGAGGGAGGGAGGGGGGGTATAAAGACAATTTCCTCTCTGCTCTTATTGCTCTGACTGTCTGCCGCCTACCGCCTTCATGGAGGTCCCTAATTGAGATCACTTGTACTTAAAAATAGGAACAAAAAAGGAACTTCTGTGGGCTGGGAGATGGAGAGGAGAAAATAAAGCAGTAATATGTGACGAAGGCTGCCATTAAAGAGTCCCAATGACAGATCTGAGCGACTGGGGCACACAGAGCCGAGAACTCTTTCTCTGTCTGCCAGCGAACCTTCAGATGTTGACGTGTCACACACCACCTGCTGTCACTAGAACTAGAACCGTGCATGTGTAAGAGAGTATTTGTAGGTTTTCTCTGTGTGTATGTGTGCGTGTGTGGGTGGGTGTGTGGCCCTTTGATGGGGTAGAGTGACAGTGCCCGGGGCTGAGGCCAAAAACATGGCAATTCAGTTTTTCCACTTTTGTATGTGAGTGCGTGTGTCTATGTTACAGTTTGTCTTTACATAAGTGCAACCAGAGATGGGTGCGAAAACATCAAAAGGTATTTTTACAAATCGTTGCTCATTAAATGTATCTAAAAAAAAAATACATGTATTTTGGAATCTGAAAATACAAAAATACAATAATATACAAACTGATGTCACATATTGGGTGGCCTCAGTATTGGTCCTTAACCTTAACCTCCCTACACCGAAAACATGCGCTCTGCTCATTTCCGACATCATAGATTTTAGGATATCTTGGACGTGGGAGACTGTGAATTTAAGGATACTTGCTAGGTGTCTTTTTCAGCTAGTCATCAACAGAAAAAACAGCAAGCAGCTCATACTGCAAGGCAGTGACCTCTAGTGGTTGTAACAATTGTGACAGTAGCAATATAACAAGTGAGAAAGTCCACATAGGGAGGGATGGGTCAAACACAGGACTTTCACCCAGGAGAATGGTGTTTGTGTCTCATGTGAAAACAACAGTCAACATTGACTTATTTAAAATTTTAAGTTACTTTAAGCTACAACAAAGATCTTTCAAATTTTGTTGATTTTAGTGGGGCCTGTGAACAAAAGCTGCCATGCTTCTGGAGCGTTCCTGTAGCTCAATTCTTAGTGTCCACCCCATGTACTGAAGCTTTCAATCCTCTACAGCGGCCTCTGGTTCAAGTCTCACCTGTAGCCAATTTGCTGCGTATCATCCTCTCTCAGCCCCCTTTCCTGTCATATCTTTAGCTGTCCCTATCAAATAAAGGCAAAATGCCCCAAAAATAATATAAAAAACTGTAGTAACCAGAAAATTGAAATAAAAATCTCCTGTTTCTTTTTAACCTAATCTTGCTGAGAAAATGTAAACACAGGCTCGTTTCATCTGATTTCAAGGAGAATCTGACCTGGTGGCAGCCATTAAAAGCAACAAAACAGAAACAGCCAATTTTCTTGCAGATGTTTTGTTAACTTGCACAACTCATATAGATGCATCAGTATTAAACAGAGATGACTTTATACCCAGTTAAAAACTCCTTGTAGTAGCTTTAAGTTATGTTTCATATGCAATATCATTTACGAAAATCATGATCTTTTCCTTAAACTAACCGAGTATTTTTGTTGCATAAACCTAACCAAACTGATCATTTCAAAACGATAACTACCTTTGACTTTCATCATGTACTTAAGGTCTGGTATGTCTGTCGCTGGTACTCTCCAATTGTGATATATGCTGTAAGTATGAGGTATGAGGACGTGTTGGTTTCTAGCTAGTAACTATATTTGCAAGCTCCAGAGCACATGATGTGTTTGCTAATTGCTCTTTTCTTCTATTGTATTTTAGTGTCGTTCACTAAGCAACTTCTGATCTTATTTTGATTATAAGCTACAAATCATGAGGAACACAAATGAAATACAGTAGTTACCAATGACATTGCTGGACCCGACAGAACATGCCAAAGACTATGATTAGGCTAATTGCTGGACAGTTTTCTTCCATACAGTTTAAGCCTGGGGATGTAAATGTGAGAATATGACATATTTAATAATTATTTTAAATATTTTAACACACAAATACAAGCTCCTTAAGTGTTTTGTCACAAATTACATCTTATACAAATCATCAAATACTCATAAATAATTATGCATTTTAAATACATTTAATCAAAATACTGTCCATGTCAAATATCTTTACAGTCATCAGGCATGTTTATCTGCTCTACTCAGTGTCTTTAGCTATGCTGTTATTAGTCCTTCACTTTAATTCATCCTTTCCACCAATCAAACCCTCCTTCGAGCTGCCTTTCCCAGACTCAGTCCCAGAGTGTCCCTAAGGCGTGCTGGTTTTCCTTTCAAACCATCTATCACTCAATCAGGTCTGATCATGCTATTAATCAAACAATGAGCCCCCCTCCTCAGAGACCAGTTTGAAGGATTGGCTTGGAGGAAACGCAGCGTATCCAGGAGTGGTACCGGACCACGGCTGGGAACAGGAACCCCGTAAAGAGCGTTTTTCTTGGACCAAGACCTTCTGTAGGTGCTAAAGACAATACAGACGCTCGGGCTAGGCCAACATTCCACTTTACACTTTTCCCTTCCTCTGTGTATTTCACTGGTCTACTTCCCCTCTGCAAACTAGCCGGCTAGTATCAAAATATTTATAGTACATCTGCAAGACATGCTGTTCTCATGTATCCAGGACCGTTTAGCCCTGTGTTCATTATGCGAGGTAAAACTAATACCAGATTTATAGGGGGAGATTTCTCTCTGTTCTGCCTGTCCGTGTAGTCAGATTGAGGATGATTTATGTGAGGTAAGGAGGCACAGGCCAGATAGATAGAGTGACTACACGGCGAGAGGCAAACAGGCAGCGGCCCAGACTAGCACTCACAGGGGGGCTATCGGCTATCACTCGCCCATTTCCACCGCTCCTGTTTCGAGCCTAGAGGAAGGTAAGACAGGACAGGCAGGCAGTGGCAGGAGACAGGGGAGGGAAAGGAAGGAGACAGGAGGTAAGGACGTATGTATGTATATGCACAGAGGCAGGGTGGAGGAATGTCCAGGTGCACTGGGTCCAAATTGATGTAAAGGAAGGCCAGATGGAGGGGGGAAAAAGTCTGTTATGGATGCTCAATTGCACACAGACATAAACACAGACGCTGTCAACCCATGCCTTGAAATGTACCATATACATTTTTTTTGTCTTGGGGCATCTGAATGTATTAAATATATATATGTATATCTGCTTTGCTTGGCCATCTTCACAGACTGGGTATCATGAACGTTACTGACAGTGAGTGAGCCCACATCGGAAATCTTACCATGAAGCCCTGGCATTGCTTTGCTGCTTCATTTCTGGGGGGTAATCAAAGTCAAACTGTCAGTCAGTCCAGCTCTTAGAAAACAGCCAATCAGATATAAACAGGAAATGAAAACATAGTACTGGGCAGGAACCACATGCAGCCACAGCACTGGGCGTGCATCGAGCAACAGCAACTCAACTTCCGAGGGTTTGGATCTTGCTCTCCTTTTCTGTTTCCTGATCTCTTCCTGATCACAGTCCAGCTCGGAGCCGCTCCAAAACACTGAGTCTGAACTCTGCAACCTGGAGCTCCACGCACTAGATCGAAATCCAAGCCATTTAGATGTCAAAATGGCCCCTGGAAGCCTCAGACTGTGAACATGAGAGAGGCCTTACATGTAGCATCTTGTGCTGAATGAGTTAACGATTGAAGTTGACAGTGTCACCGCTGATGCAGCACACTCAGAGATGGGCCTTTGCCGAAAACCTTACCCTGTAATTACACTGAGCCTATTAGGCTACTGGTCAGAAATGACTCACAACAAGGTGGGGGTGTAGAGGGGGAGAAAACGAAGGGTGGATGGAGTTCACTTTCATAGCTTCCAGCCGAAGATGTCCTCAGACAAAATCAATTCCAGTCATCTTTAGAAAAGAGGGTTCAATGAAAGAAAACATCATGAAAGTCGGGGGAAAACATGATTTCACAGAATATAAATGACTATTGTCTGATTATGTGACCCATGACCCTGTATTTTCCGCACACACTCAGTACTTGACGGTTATTCCAGGACAGGGCCTTTTCATGTCGTGTCTGCTCTGCCCCTAGCTGAGACTCAGATGACGCCAGCTTTATAGCGCCTAAATCGAGTCTCGAGCAGAGAGACTCTTCGACTGCTGTGTCCCACGGGGAACATCAATTACATTGTGAAATGCTGTCCTTCAAACACAATCTATTCTGTGGTGTTGCATTATAGCAAAGCTGAGAATTTGAACGTCACACACAAAAAAATCCCTCTCTGGCAGCAGGCTTGTTGGGATGTGGTCTCGGGCTGACAATTAAATTGTCTGCTCGGAATATGCTGTCACCCTGGAAGGAGAGATTTACGACGAATAATTTTGCGAGAACTGATCATCTTAAATGTTTTAACTGGGTTTTATGGCGTCATAGATCACTCTGATATGTTCTTGCATTCTCCAGGGACTGAAAACTGTCCCCAGTAGTTGCAGAACTCATTTACAGGCAATTAAAGAAGCTCTACACAATCCAACCTCCTCTAACTGCACTATTATTGAAAAAAGTCTTCCACCAAACTAGTGCAACTTTCCTGCAAAAGGGGCAGGTATTTGACACTTTACAAACCACCAAGCATCATCACATGCATGTAGCTCCCTGAAGCATCTGTCAGGCTAAGCAAAGGAGCTTCTACTAGGGATGCAACTGAATCTGAATCTGTTAATCGGGAAACACAAATAATATGACAGAAACAGATATTTCTTCTATCCGAGGTTGTTCATTATTCTGAAAAAGTCAGCTCCATGATTACTTCTGCATGGATCACTGATTTAAAGCACCAAAATTGTTCTCTTCAACTAAAGGATATTTTATTTACTTGTATATCACTACAGTAGAGTTTTTATTTCCAATGCAAAGCTGACTCTTTTGATTAATGATATTTTTTCAGTTCATGATTTTTCATTATTCCCCAGAAAAAGCAGAGGTGGTGGTGGGCTTCAGACAGTTCATAAAACTTTAGCTGCAGTTTAACTGAAAACTAGAGAAAGCGATAGATGAAGAATACAGTGAGAGGATGTGAAAATATATCTCAAATTGAATTATATTAAATCACTTAGATGCTTTGTTAGCACAGCAATTGCATTGATACTGACCACTGATGAATAAACCACTTCTGAATACAGATAGAGATAGAAATAATGATGTCTCAGTGCACCTCTAGCTCTTACCAGAAAAGAAAAAGTCATAATACAGGTATAAAGGGTTAAAAGCAGTAAACATTAAACCCGTGTTTACATTGCAACAGATTCTTTTTCATCAGTAATTGCCTCACACTGTGAGCCTGATGATTGGGTAATATTTATGATAGCCCCTCAGGGCCTGCTTCCCTCTCAGTCTCTCTTATGTCTATAAAATCTCCTACCCTGGGCTCAACCGTAGCGCAGACAAGGTCCCATTAGAACCTGATTGTATATGTGCTTTTAAAGTGTGCCTCTATAGTGCCTTTAATGTGCACAGGCCATGTGCTTATGTGCGCATATGTATGTGATGTGGGTGTGTATATACAGTATGTGTGTGTGTGCATGTGTGTGTGTGTGTGTGTGCGTGTGTGCGTGTGTGTGTAGCAGTAAAGGGGCTGGCTCGGAGACTTTGGTTAACCGGACTATAATTTGGAGGCCCAGAGAAGACTCCCAGCAGCCTCTCACTGTTTGTTTACCAGAGAGACCAACTCTACTGTTCTGCTGCATCTGCAGGGTCCTGCAGGAAAAGGGTGTGTATATCTGTCTGTCTGTGTGCATGTGTGTGTGTGTGGGGGGTTTCAATCATGTGTGTAATGTAGTATTCATGTGAAAGTGACATTTTATAGAACAGGCAAAAGTAAAATTATCTGGGGTAAAACTGTCTTGACCATTTGGACTCCTTAAATTAACATATTTTCTTATGTACTTCTTTTTTAAAAACCCGATAAAGTGACCTCTAGCTTGCTCTTTCAATCCAGAATCCATGATGAAGTGCCCACTAGGGTGCCATTACAGTGGAGAAAACGATGTAGCGCCATATAGACTGCCCAAATACTAGGAAAATTGCCCCAAAATGGTTAGGTATTTCATGGTGTTTTTATTGCAGAAGTGTAGTAGTTGTCATAATTTAAGTTACATTATAAAACAGTTTGAATCTAAACCACATATTGGAACTGTTTCACCATAAATGCATCATGATTTTTGCTACAGCTGGTGCCCTTTTTATTTTTTTCGCCCCTGCCCCTCAGTCAGCCTGAGCCCACCACTGGAACAAGAGCTTCCAATTAAACTAAAGAATTCTGACATCCCTCATTCTCCTATTTCTCCTCATATTCCTTTAAGCTACAGTAAATCAAGGCTACAATACATATACACCGCCCTTTCTTTCCTGAACTGGTAGCTTTGTCATAAATAAGAAAACAAAAAGAGCCCAACTTCACAAAAAACACCCTCACATTAAAAAGTGTTTGTCAGCAAAAAATGACTGCTATTTTTGTTTGTGCCGAGAGTAATTCTCCCGAGACTGAACTGCTCGCTTTCTGTCCCAATTGGGCTTTTTTTTTTTCAACCAATCCTCCTCCCAAGCAGGAATAAAAAGAAAACAATGCAATTCAAAAGACCGGAGCTCTCAGCCTGTCATTTAGCTGTAACTTTGAATTGTCTTTGCTCTGCGTGAGCTGTTTTCTTTCTCACACACACACACAGACAGAATTGTTGCAGCATCCTAAAATTCCATCACGAGAGAGGAAGAAAGACAGAGGAGGAGAGGAACTTTCAAAATATCACTCTAATAAAATATTCCTGCTCCTCTGGGATCCTCCTTTGCTCATTCAGCATCAGGAGAAGTGAAGTGGAAAAGGCCCGTTATTGGTCTCCGTCCAAAGACGAGAAAGAGAGAAAAGAGAGAGAGACCTATTTCCTTTGGGGAAAGACAGAAAATAGAATGAACAGCGCAACAGTTGACGGAAAAACTTTTAACTGCGACAACAAAATGAACTACAGACGACTGTAAGAGGGCAGCTGTCTGGGTGAGTGACAGGATTCAGCTCCAGACTGAAGGCGTGCTCCAGTGAAGATCAGACAGTGTGTACGTATAGAGGCTTTGATCAGACAGCGCTGCTTGTCGGAGGAGCAGTATGATTGGATTGAATATGTGTAAACTGGAACAGCTCAGGAATCAACATAAAACACACCAGCTACAAGTTCTCAAACGATGCCAGCCTCAGTCAGTCACAGGAAGGAGCCTTGAAAAAACCTGAAGTGTAACGTAGGGGATTCTGCAGTTTTGTAACACCGCTGTACAAGCAGAAATTGTTAGAAAGTTTTCTCTTTTTTTTTTTCACAAGACTTCTGAATATTTGCAGCAAAGTTGTCAGACAGAAAACCTAACAGGTACTTAACCACTGTAACCAAATTCAAATTCAAAGTGGCTTTAACCCCTATTGATCATTTGTAGTCAGTATATTAACATTTAATAAAGCATTTATAACATGCTATAAGGTAGTTTAAACAACACAAGGTCATTTTTATGTGTTTTTGAAGCATTCATAGCAGTTTGAAAATGCCGTAGATCACAACTGTTCATCTAAAACGTATCTTTACATGAAAGTATTTGTTGATTATATTTATTCATTTTCTTCACTGGATTTGTCAGTTTAGCACTAATTCTTATTATCGGTATTAATTAAGTAATTATTTATTTACGCCTGGATTCCATGGGGAGCTTGAACCTAGTCTAGTTCTACTTCTCTATGACATCTGAGCAAACTGGAACCACTGAAGAAGGCCATGGCATGCAGGTGAAAGCCCAGGAAAAATCTACAAAGTGAACTTGAATCTTTTGTCAAACTATTATTTCTGAGGTCAAGAATGAACCTTCAAGCTCCGCGGGTCTTCATTATTAAACTTTTTAAACTCTCATGTAAATGATGAGGCGTTAATAAATGCTTCACAACACGCTGGAATTATATATCATTAAATATAATTAATGCTGTGTTGTCATCATTCACTGGGTTATACCAGTTCCAGATGCTTCACAGGGGTTATAATTGTTCATAAACACATTAACAGGCACTTGAAATTACATGTGCTCCTATACCATTTTTCACTTCCCACCTAATTGAACTTTGTGTAGCAGCTGATACCAAGTACCAATCCGATACCAGTGCTCTAAAAAAAAGAAAAAGAAAAAAAAGACGAAAAAAGAAAAAAAACATTACTATTGTTACTATTTTACAGCTGTATATAACCGTATGGGTTTGACATGATTGCGATCATTGATGTATGGTCTGGCTCAGGGTAAACCCTCTGTAAAACATAAAGAAATACATACAGAGAATGACTGCCATAGTACATGACTAGGACTTAACAATTAATCGCAATTTTATCGAAATCAAAATATGGATAACTGCAATTTTCAAATCACAGGAGGGGCAATATTTGTTAAAGGTAAAATGTTTTTTAAATTAAATATTGTCCTGCTGGCGTATGCATCATAACCCATAGACTTAAGACAACATCTTTTTCACAGATGCCTACAAAAAAAATCATACATTAATCATTTTAACGTTTTTCAATAAAAATGATAATAATGATGTAATTGTTGTTGCATAATTGATGTTTTTTTCCCCCAAATTGTTCAGATGTAAACATGACTTCACCATCCTGGAAAAAGAATGGCATGTTGGGATGTAGCAAGGTCCCGTTGGGTACTGGTGCATAGACGTGTACTCGCTGCTTCCGATACCAGCATTTAGACAGTATCGGAGGTCAATACAGGTTCCAATCCTAAAATTTGCTTACAACTACAATATAGTGTGTTATAAACTGTAAGTGTTTTTATTGCCCTTCTAAATGCTAAACAGCGGGGTTAAAGTGATGTTTCCACACCTCTTCAATTTTTTAGTTCTGAATTCCAGTTATCTGCATGTTTCCCATTCTTTCTTTCTTTCTTTCTTTCTTTCTTTCTTCCTGTCTCTTTCTTACTCCTTTTCTCTCTGGAGGCCACTTTACAAATGAGAGCTACCATTTCTAGCTTCCTTCTCCTCCCCAGAGACTTGTCAATATCAGCTACACACACTGTTCAAAGTTCAAAGACAAGCATCCCACTACACACACCTACGCACACTCTCCTGGCCCCTTTTGTGTCTCTGGGGCATATTTAATTTCAGTGTCCGTGCACACGTTTGAATATGTCTCCATGCACGTGTGCATGTGTGTGTGTGCCACAGGTGGTACGGTGCTGGTGACTCTGCTCTGATTATTGCGGTGACCAAAGCATCGCCGCCCCGTCACATTTGTCATCACCCTTTTCCTGAAAGCGTGGGTGGGAGGGGAAGGATGGAGGGAGGACATAAGGGGAAGGAGAACGAGGAAGGAAAGGGAAGAAGGGAGAGGAGGAGGAGGGCAGATGATGGTAAATGGCCACCCCCGCGGTGCCATATGGGAGGTGGTTTGAAAGAGTCAGTCTTGTGTTGCTCTTACAGGATGCCTCACGAGCGCAAACTGATCCTTCCCTTTGTATCATCTCCGTCTCACTTACTCCTTTTTCTCCTTTTAATGTTTTTTTTCTCACTCTCTAAATTTCACATTTTATCTCTCACTCTCACATGAAAGAATAGACATGGAACTCTTCTCCTCCACACACAGGTCCTCAGAGTTGTCGGACCACCATAAAAGGCTCGAGTGGGCGTTGCCGAGTGGGTGGGCACTTTGATTTTCAGGTGTATTTGATCTGTTGTGTTCACACCTTGGTGCTGGCAGGGGGCCCACTGTGTGGGCAGGTAATTTGAGCAAATTAGGAGATGGGGCCTGTGTGTTATTAATGACACCCCATACCCTCCACTGCACGTCCACCTATTGTTCCCTGCACTGCACACACCTTTCTTTTCTTCCGCTCCAAGTCCCCCGGTCCCATCTGCGCCTCCTGCTCGACACCCACCCTGAGCAGCCCCTCTGAAGGAACAGTGTGTGGAATGCACACACACATACACACACACACACACACCTGCATACACACACATATATACATACGGCGCACATGGGATGGGGGTGACAGGAGGGGGGATTGGTTCCAGGTGCCAGTTTGAGTGAGAGCATTAATCAAGCAGACAGATCTTCCTGTCATAGACACATTTAAAGCACACACACCCAATACTGTACATCTATGCGCTCCTTACAGGGGGAGAGAGGGGACGAAAGTGCAAGGGGGGCAGTTGCAACATGGACCTTTTCCGTTGTAACATGGAAGTCAGGAATATGCTGTGAATTCCACTTGAAATACACTACACTGCAGAAAATCAGCCCAATTTGATCAGTCTTGCCAGAGTTTCAGCAGAAAAACTTTTTCACTTAAAAAGTAAGACCTATCCATAGGTTAAGCATCTGTGAAGGTTTAATTTTCCTTTCTAGCTGATTCTGGTGCTAGCCAGGGTAAAGTTGAAAGTAACATGGTGTTACTTTTGTCCTGATATTATGACAAAATATATTTTTCTGCTCATTATATTTGCAAGAAATGGAAGAAATGGTAGGGTGAGGAAGACTAACACTGCCCTACATAACCTTATTGTAGTAACTACAGTACACAAAGGGTCAAACTGAGAAAAACAGCTTCAAAGTTTTCCACTGGCCAGACTTTATAGTTACTGCAAGTTTTAAACTGCTTTTTCTCTAAAATGAAGCAAAACTGGACTCTGAAACTTTGTCACAAGATGAAGCAGATATCAAGAAGTTCATTTTTAGTTATAACTCCGTTTCAGCCAAAGATGTAGTTATGGTTGTTAGCTTTTAGACGTCAGCACAGGTTTCACTAGAAACGTAGAACGTGTCAAGTTGTTTTATGTGGCAGACGGGAGAGGGGATTATCCACTAAGGTGACATTTAACAAGATAAATCGATCTGAGAGTAACATGCTCATTTGCTTGGAGGATTAACAGAAACATTCATGAGCGCTGTATTCCAGAAATGTTAAGTACTTGTTTTGTGGTCAGTGTATTCAATCATTACATTCATCTTGTGTCTGATTCTTTCTTCAGAGAGGGGTACAAGTAACAATGCACAACATCAGTTTCTACTCTGATTGTGCCCAACTCATTTATCCAAAATTTAAAACAATGGCTGCTATTAGTAGAGGACATATGTATGTTGTTAACAATAAAATACGGTGAGTCTAAATAAATGCATCTCGGTGTAGTCAAAAAAGCTACTTTCGTCCCTGCTCTCCCTCACTATTCCTGCACAGTAGTAATTTCAAACACAACAAAGTCCCATTTAAAAATACTAAATTTTTCTGCCAAGTGTTTTTTAATTCTGTGTTGAGTGACTAATGATTATGACCTGAAAGTGAGCGCTGATACGAGCATCTGGAGACACGTTGTAACAAGGTGTACTTCTCCCCTCAGACAGCTTCCACTGACCTGCTGCCAAGCTATTGATCACAGTCAGCTCAGCGTAACTCCTTGATGCTGCTTGACTCATCTTGTTTCACCATCTCCTCGAAAACTGAGCAAAATTTTACTCTTCTATGTTTATACTTGTACTTGTCACTTAAATAATCAGAACTACCTAAAAAATAGGGCTAACATGTCCAACCTGTGCTGCTCTTTTCATGACCCGCTGGTAAGTAGGTTTATATATTTGGGAGTTTTGGCCTGAGTCAGAGGGGATACCGCATTCCTTTAAGATTAAACTAACAAGGGGAAAAACCTGCCCTTTTCTCCGGCGTGGGGGCAGAACAGGTAAGGCCTTGTGTAGGTGCTGTGGCCACGCTCTCACTCACGTCGTTACAGCCTGAACCCAAACATCTAGGAGGCTCGACACTCCATATTTCCCCCTTATAGAAACACAGCGAGTGGAAGCGAAGCCGCCTTGGTTTTCGCGGAAAAGCAAGGAGGGGGGGGACGCTAAACAATGATGTTCAGGTTTCCTGTGGTTTGCTGTATCAGCTCTGCTTAAAACCATCTTCAGACTTAAATAAGTAAAATAAAACATGAGCGCTTTGGAGAGAGGAGAGAGGACATGAAACAGAAAGAGCAGGGTGAAAGAGGTATATGAATCCGGGTTATAATACTGGTGTTCTGTTTCATTAGGGTGAACCGGTTCCAAGATAGACCAATTTTCAAAGTGTTAGGTAGTTACTTCCTCTCTGAGGGCTTATATCGGATAACGGTAATTCGCCCAGCATGATGCAATTGAAATGGATGAAGGGCTGCAGGATCTTGTTAAGTGTGAAAATAGCACAGCGCTGCATTAAAAGCTTCACCAGCTAACGCAATGGCATTAAGCTACCTGGTAATTATGGCGCATGCAAAAATCATAGCTATGCGTACTGTGGCATGAGTTTGCAGAGCTCTCCAAAAATCACACACACCAATTTGGCATGTATGTAGAGTAAACACAGTGAAGAAATTAAACATTTGCATTGATTTATGAGAGAGTTTAGCACTCATAGTGTTTAACAAATAAGCTTTATTGCTCCACTGAGAAGACTGTTCTTGAGTCTATTATCAACACTTTAAACAGGCAGACACCTACAGTAAGCACAGTCAACTGGCAGGTCACTATCATAACAGAGTAATTAGGCCCCCAGCTACTGAATGTGGGGATAAAAGAAAGGATAACACACAGTGTGCCTTGCAAGTATTTACACTGAACTCTGTGTTTGTTGTTGCAGTCTCCGTATTACAGGAGTGGATGTAATCTCACTCTGCAGTAAAACTCCTTTTCTGCCATGATTCAATAACTCCTCACTGCTTAATTTGGATGGAGAAGAAGCAGATAGTTCAGAGTTGTTCTGGACGAGGCAACAAAGTACAGCAACTGAAACTACACGGAAAGAAAATGCCTCACAAAACGCCTCAATCTTATTTTTCTCATTTTTATTGATTCATTGATCAAATTAGGGCTTCAGCTGACAGTTGTTTTCATTGTCAATTAATATGTTGATTGTTTTCTTGATTATTTGATTACTTGTTTGGTCTACAAAATGTCAAAAAAAAAAATGGGTGAAAATGTTGATTAGTGTTTCCCAAAGTGACGTCCTCAAATGTCTTGTTTTGCCCACAATCCAAACATATTCAGTTTACTCTCGTAAAAGAGCAAAGAAACTGGAAAACATTTGCATTGAAGAGGCTGAAATCAGAGAATTTTGAACTTTTTTTTCCTCAAAAAAATACTCAAACTGATTAATTGATCGTCAAAATATTTGGAGATTAATTTAATACGTGATTAACCACTGCAGCTCTAGACACTACATAAAGAAAATGGCTTATGATCTGGATTTCTGGATTTTTTTGTTTCATTTTCATTGATTCATTGATTGAATCCTTTTATCACCATTTCAGATATAATGGTTGAAGGCATTATATTTTATCATCTTCCTTTAAAAACAATGTATAGACTCATAAAGATAATTCCTTACAGGCATCACTTATGATCCATTAGAAGTTTGTGGTGGTGACGGGATCTGCAGAGACCCTGCCCTTTGCCTCTATTTCCTTACTTTCTCATTATTTTGCTGTCCTCGGGACGCTTTACCAAAACCTCGGTATTTAACATCCTGGAAACGAGACTCAACAATCAGCTTTCTCTCTGGTGTGTTTATGAACAGCTTAGAAAATCCTACTGATTTTATATTTAAAAATACGCTCTATGCAAATACTTTTACAAATTAAAAGAACAACACAGACAACTTTCTCCTAAACTTTCACATCCACAGTGGGAAAGACGTATTTCAGGCCATTCAAATCACGGGTTACAGTGTTCCCATGACGCTCTCATTTAGACCTTAATAACTGCCTACAGCCTATTTAGGGCCACAATCAACCCACCATTCAGTGCTGGTACGTATGAAGTGAAAATACAGACCTATTAATCTATCTTTGATTAAACACTGATCACATTAACTCTCTGCACCTCCCTGATTACCCTCAGGAATTATGTAGACTAATGTGAACCTCCAGCACTAATAAGTCCTAATAGCCGGTGCTGTGCGCAAACACACACAGCACCATTTTACTCCATCAATATGACCCTGCTGGGATTAAATAACATGTTTGCCTCAGAGGTACAATTAAGCATCGCTAAATAGAGTTCCTTTGAGCCTGGAGTTAAGGGAAGAGTCTTCTCTGCACAGTAGCAGCCAGTGAAGCGCTCAGATTTTTCCCCCTGGCTTTTTCAAATTACCTATTGATGAGTGGGCTTCACGTCTCTCCCTGGCTGAGGGGGGGGAGGAGGAGAGGAGGGGAGGATGTCTGGTTCACTTTTAAGATGTCTCCAAGAAGCAGGCCTGTGGTTAGATCTAAGGCAACACTTATGCAACAGAAGCTGCCTTTCTCAAATACATATACGGTTTCCCTGCAAATTATCTGAGATTTTCTTTGGGGAAAGTTTTCCGCCCGGAGTCTTCAGATATTTACCCACATCGGCCCGCTTTTTCTTTTGATCGTGTTGATTTGGGTCCGTCTGTGTAAGCAAATTTTTTTCTGTACTGCAACTGCACAACTTTACTGAACGATAATTGCTCCCATGACTTAATTGTCTATATGTAATTAAGTTTGTAATAGAGAAAATAGGCATTTAAATGTTCCCCAGAGAGGCATGGTGGTTGAGTGGGTGCCACACATGGTGAAGATTACTCTGCCCTCCTCCATCAGATCTGCCAGTCTGAGGAGTTATAAAAAATGTATTTGAGGCAATTAAATGAAAACTGCTTGATGTAAATGCCAAGACAAATTTTAATGAGCCCCCTTTTCTCAATTTGGAATATTTGCCCACTCCCTCCAGTCAGCTCAATTTATCGCTGGGAATGTGCGCTCACTCCTAAATTAAAAATGTCCTTAAATGCAAATTGACAGACGGGATGGAGTAATGTGGCTTTTTAACTAACAAAACAATATTTTGTAAGTTGTGTTCTCAGGAAACTGGCTGACGCCAGACAAAATGATCCAGGAGAAATGTGGGAGCAAGGGAAGAAAATATATAAAATGAGCTCAGTTATATCATGTTTTTGTCCAACAAATGAATTGAAATTTTGTGGAAAAGTCAACTAATGCTTATATGCCAGAGATTTTAAATCTAAAATCTATAATAAATTATATTTCAAATTTCACTCTATTTCAGTTTAATTAATGCTGAAAATCAAACTCAAGTTTCACTCAAGCTCAGATCCTCTTTTTAACCAAAATTAAAATGTTCAGGACTTCAATCCTTCTTTTTGTCAGTCCTGATACAATACAGTACACTACATCTATTTATTTTAAATCATAAATTCAACAGAAAGCGCTGGTGGTCTTGCAAAATCACATTGCGCTGTCAAGGGGACTTTTTGTGGTTGTACTGACAGATTTACTACCCAGATGTTCATAAACAGGGGCAACATCAATGAGCTGCAGCACAATATCAAACAACCAACTGTATACTGGATACAAGAATCGATCAGTGATTATCTTTCCTCTTGAGCCTCTCCACCTGAACATCTGTACACATCTGCTCCTCTCTCCCTCTCTGCCTCGACTATACGGCATGCTTTCAATTTCCTGCAGCGCTGCTCCTCTCCCCTCGTTCTCCTGTGCTCGCGACCCCAGAGACATGCCGCGGGGTCAGGGGTTAACATGGTAATAGGTGGTGGTGATTGGTAGAAGACGCTCACTCTCTCCCGGCTTTCAGAGCGTATTAGGAGCCACCCTGCTTCTGTGTAGAGCCCCGAACAGCTGTGTCTGACCACGGAGCGACTTCTTAAAAACATCTTTTAAACATTTGATTTGGACAGAGAAACGGAGGCTATGGACCAGAGCGGAGAGAGACAGACAGATGGGAGGAGGAGGGAGTGATGTTATTAAACCGAGCCTGTCTATTTCTTCTTGTGTCGCACAGGAATGGGAATGTTTGTTTAAATTTTGAAAATTCATCTGGTAAACCTAAAACATCATTTATTTTGTTGATTAAATTAGACTGTGTAAAGAAGCTGTCACAATAGAACACAGCAAACCCAAAACAGAGGCCACAAAACTGAAGTGTACAAGTTGGCCTTCACAGGTCATTGAAAATCATAAAGTTGACACTGCTACTGTTTGCAGGTCTTGAATTTTTGGGGTCTTATTTCTTATAGATCCACTTTGGGATCCAAGCAGAATGTTAAATACGAGAAAAAATGAAGAGAAATGTAACTGAAAAGGGTTATTGTGCAATTCTTTGAAAATATAAGTTTTTTGGGGGAATAAAGCATTAATCAGGAGTTTATTATACAAAACAAATCATATTTGTTCTTTTAAGTAATTTGCAGAGAAGCATAAGTCAGACTAAATTGATTGTTTTAAGCTCAAATGAGTTATTCCACCACTTAAATTACAAATTAACATCACAGAAGTCAACATGGATCAACTTCTTGTTCAAAGTGGATTTATGTCTATCGATTAAATGCTCCCTGGAGGCTGCAGAAATCTACACTGATTAATTAATGACAGCAGCGCGACCGAACAATTTCAGGAAGCGATTACAGACCTTTCTTGGCAAACTAATCAATACTTCTTCCCTACGCACACCAGAGACACCCAACACACACAATCTAGTAATCCCCACATCTTGTTCCAATGCTCGACTGTAAACTCTCTGGTGCAGTGTCTGTTTACGTTTGTCAAAAATATCACCCGTGCTTTTGTTTTTGGTTCCGCAATGGCATCGCTTTGTAAATCTGAGGGTATGTTGCACAAACATGTCATCTCCCTGTTTCAGAAATATTTATAAACATCACATAGAGTAAATACTGGAATCTTTAAATGCGTAGAGCGTTTTGTTTTTTTTGGTGTGTGTGTGTGTGTACTTGTGCACCGCAAAAAGCCTTGATGATAGTTGGGTCTATCTTCCACCACAAAAGCTTGGACCTTGATAGCAGGGTCCTCAATGACCTCGGCTGATCCCCTCCACTCAAATTCTTCAATCACTTCCAAAAAACTTACCCCCTTTACCCAAACCCCATTAATTCCTCCATCCAAACCTCAACACCTGACCCCGAGTCCTCCCCGTGACCCGGAGCCCCCCAACCCATCCCATCTCCAGACACAACAGCAAGCGGGGGAAGCAGTACTACTTACCCCAGAAGAAGTTTTGTTGACATGGTGTCACTGTGCTGAAAAGGCTGTTAGATGCCATAGCTGCCTCTGGTTGCAGCAAGCCCCACTTTTGTTCCTCTGTGGTTTCCGTGACCCTTGACACGTCCTAAACCAAGAGCACGCAGCGTGTCATGAAGAAAAAAAATGGAAAAGCCATCCACAAGACATGCTTTTATGTATCAACTATTTGGATGACCACAAGTAACAACCAGGTCTGGTTTTATAGTGAAAAAAAAATTGCAGAGGCAAATATCGCCTTTGCGGATAGATCAGATGGTGTCGGACTTGCTTGCTTGGCGAGTGTGGTTGGAACGTACTTACTCGCTTAGCGCCGTCCCTGTGACTGGTGCTGGCCCGCGACGATTAACCATTTACACTCCAGGTCGCCCTCAAACACCAACCCCGAGCCGCACGTCTGTGGTTCTGTGGTTGTTTGGGAGGCGAGCAGAGCCCTCACACAACCCAAAAGGCACCAGCTTTAAAACTCGTCTCTTTCCTGCCCTCCATGTGCCGTCACTGGAGAGCCTGGGTCACATGCCCTCTGACGTCATCACGGCACAGCAGTCGAGTGGGACAGCCTACCGTTGTGGCTTTCTTCCCTCTCTTCACGTCTCCTCTCCTCCCGGACTTTTTTCTCTCTCCCCTCCTTCTCTCTTACGCGTGGTTCGGCAGCGTTTCCAGGCTCTCTGGGGGATCGGGGTCTGACGCTCCCATGAGTCAGGAGGCTTCAGTGGGGGCAGCTTGTTCAACCGCCCATGCCTCCTCAGCATATGGAGAACAGCGCTCTCTCTGCTCTGCTCTCCCCTTCACTCTTTCATCCCCCCTCCCTCTTTCTCTGTGACTCCGCTGCTCCTTCCCTCAACTCCTTTAACAGGCTGCTGTGCTGCTCCTGTCTGCCTCTGAGCAGGGAGAGCTGAGCTTGGTAAGATTTGAGGGTGTGAGTGAGGAGCGAAAGGCTGGCTGGCTGGCTGGTGGTGTGAGACTGGGTGTGTGTGTCTGAGTGTGTGTGTTTGTTTCTATGAAAGAATGGGGAAAGAGAGAGACAGAGAGGCTGGCTGAGTGTGTGTGTGTGTGTGTGTGTGTGTGTGTGTGTGTGTGTGTGTGTGTGTGAAGAGAAAGCGGAGGTGGTGTGAAGCTGCTTATTTACAGAGTCTGAAGAGCTGCTTCAGTGTCACTTTTGCAGCCTGAATTTGTTCTTTCTCAAAGCTTTTTTCAGCTGCTTTACACTGTTTTATGATGCTGTGTTATAGATAACAGTAATGTTATTGGCGGGGGGGACTTACCATTAGGCAAAGGATGGCCTTGTTGCCTTAGGCCCCAAGCTACCAAGGACCCCCTAAAGTGCCTCATAAACTTATGGTGAAGAAAGTTTTTTTTTTGTACTTTTTGCTCATTAATTATGTCTTTGTAAAAATCCATATGCTAAAACGGCAACAGACTGTTAAAGTCATGAATGTCTCTGGGCCTACCTGTTAATTTGGACTATTCCATGATTATACGACACATCTGCAGAAATTATTCAGGAAACAGCTCGATGTGGTGTACAGGCTGTTGAAAAATGAAGGGAAACTACCCAAGCAGTGTTGAAACAAGGAAGAAGCGGAAGCAAAAGAAGAATACTAAAAGACACCCGTCCCAGCCTGTTCACCCTGCTGTTGTCTGACAAGAGATACAGAAGTATCTGCTGCTATACCACCAGACAACAGAGCAGCTTCTTTCCTCAGGCTTTGAAATTCATCCTCAGCACTCCATCATGAGTAAAAGATTATTTTTATGACTTTTTATTTGTTCAAGGATTGAAAAAGAGGTGTGTCTTAGGGCTAGGCAATATGACTTAGAAATAATGTCAATATTTTTAGGTTGTGCTGCAATATATCTATATCTAATCTATATATCTTGAGGTACACATTTTCTCAAATTCTTGAACAGTGCAAACATATGATGATCTGTGTTGTAAATTAAATGACCATTATCCATCTAGATATTTCTGGTGTGAGTTGCAGAGATTTGGAGATAATGGCCATAGAGACATCTGGCTTCTCTCCAATATAATGGAGCTAAATGGCAGTTGGCTTGCAGTGCTTAACGCACCAAAAAATACATGAAAAATCAAAAATTCAAAACCAGTGTCTCTTTCCAGAAATCATGACCCAGTTGCTCAAGATAATCCATAGACCTTGTTGTGAGCAGTTTCATGTAGGAATACTTTCTGTCTACAGTAGGATCTTTTAGGTGAACTGTCCTTTAAACATGTACAGCAGTAAGGGTAGTAGGGACCATTTACTGCAGAAAGACTACTTTAAGTACATTTTGCTTTAGTACTGACATACTTTTACTTTAGAAAGTTGCAGAACTTTTACTTGTAGTGGCAGATTTTCACAGCAGGGTTGGTATAAGAGATGGGTGATGTGGACAAAATCAAATATCACAATATTTTTAACTAAATACATCAACATTGAGGTAAAGTACAAGCTTTGGTCAAATTACTTTGAAATGTAGCTGGTTACTGAATACAAATTGCACTGCATTTTTTGTAATTAGTAACATAATCCATTGGATTACAAAAATGTAATCTAATCTGCAGAGTGGATGCAGCCACAAAAATATTAATTTCTTTCTCTATAAACATCTAAAAACATTTTCAATGCAAATGCATTTTTGCACAGTGTTCTTTTTTCTCCCAACAGGTTTGCCACAAAGTGCAGTGCTGCGCATTGGTTATGACTGAAAAAAGTTACATCATGTTAAAATGTCATATTTTAAAAAGACATAATCTAAAAGTTAACTATGATCTAAATGGTAAAAACAGCAAAAAAAAATTATAATCTGATTATGTAATCCCGATTACATGTAAATCACCACTAACCAACCCTGGTAAAGAAAATCACCTCACTTTACTGTAATTTAGCCATATATGACATGTAGAGATATCAAAAATCTACAATATCTAGTCTCATATCACAGTATCGATAAAATATTGATATATTGCCCAGCCCTTGTGTGTGTGCATGTGTATGTAGGCATGCAAGCCTGCACTGAGCTTTAATTGGCTCTCATAGAAGCGACAAACGGGGGCAATTCCTGTAAAAGGCCGTAAATCACAGCCACCTGTCTTTTCTGTGAAAGAGATGCCTGTCTAACACACACACCGTAACACAGACACCCTGCAAGAATGGCCTGTCAACATGTAGCGTAGGGCAGGCAGCTCATGACAATCAATGGTGAATCATCACACACACAGATTCCCACACACGCACATGCAGAACACACCCTCACACGTCCCGAAGCAGCGCAACGGCTCGTCTTTGATCAGCGATCATAGGTGTTTGTTTGAACAGATCAAAAACACAGACGGGGAGTAAGTGCAGAGGAAGAGGAATGTGTGGAATGAAGCTGGGAGTTCAGTCAGGTTCAAAAGTGTTCAAGTATCATAGTCATCCTGTCACTGGCCAGTGGGCAAGTATGACTAAGCAGTAAAGATTTGTTATTGCCAGTGGAAACTACCTTTTAATCTGTCATTTGCATAAATCTATCAGTGGTGTTTAATTACAGCCTGTGATTCAAAGGGGCCGCCTATCCAAATTACAAAACATGTTTTCTTACTTATGGTGGTATATTACCATGCAAGTAGTTTTGGTTTCATGGTGTGAGTTTCAAGATATCATTTTCTAATAATTATGCCTCCTCTGAAATACAATGGAAGTGAACAGAATTTACTTAGAAAAAATCAGCAACAACACATCTTTCAAGAAACAATTTTCCCATTACTCTTCACAGACCTCACTGTGAATCCTTTTCATCAGAACCACTTTCTACTGCAGAAATAATCCCAATGAAAACTGTTCACACTGTGTTTTGTGTATTACGGATGTTGCTGCTGAATTTTTAAATGTACTCCTTTGTGATTGTCAGCCTCACAAATAATCTTTTATTTTGTACCTCGATTGCATCAGGATGGCAGCAGATCCCTCAAAGATGTTTATCAAAATCTGGTCAAATAAAACCCAAACTTTTTTCCAGGCTAAATACCATAAAAGGAAAGTGATGAAATATCTTTTTGTTTTTGTTTTTAACTGTTAAAGGGCCAGTATAACAAACAATCGCTGGGTGTATTTTTAGACTAAAATGTTTAATGGTTATTTTACTCTTTATTTAAGTATATTTTTTACTTTGCTACATTTGCCATTTCTACCTTTGTTACAACTAGTCTGGTGTAAATGGATGGATTTGGTGTGGTGTGGACAGTGTGTGAGGAGCACCTCTACAAGTTGCTGCTGCTCGGAGGAAAAATAAGTACCACCAGACTTTTGACCATGATGCAGTGAAGATGGAGAAACACCCAGAGCAAGAGGCAGCTTCCACCAATAACTCCTGGCCAATCTCGTATTCTTTTTATACCTAAAATTTAAAAAAGACAACATGATAAAATATTTGCTGTGCCTCGTAAAAACACTGAGATCTCCACTTTTAATAACTCTTTTAACCTGCAAGCACATTGAAGTAAGTTAGCTGGCTAATGTTAGCTGTGTTAATTTTTCATGTGTAATGTTACTATACTATAATGTTACTGATGTTTAATTATCTTGTAGTTAGTAGTCTGTTGGCCTTTTCACATTGATGTTCTTTGGAAAACAGTTAATGTAATACCAACTTCACCGTTACTTTCACTGTTACACTACTTATGTTACTTTCATAATTGCAGTACACTCTAAAAGTAGTATTTTTTAAAAACTTTTACTTCAGTAGGATTGCCAATTTGCTCCCAATCAATGAATTAGCAACTCTTCACTCCTGTTTGCACACTCAGGCAACATGAAGAAATTTGAGCAACAACATTTATAATTAAAAATCTGTCTGAGTAATTAATTGATAACAGCTCAAGAAATACGAGTTCTAGCATTCTGGCGGAGAGAAAAGTAAACATGTTGTCATTTATTTCAAATCTTAATAACCTCGTAGTCATGGTGTTGGGGGAAAAAAAGTGAATAAAAATGTCAAACATGAAATACAAACAATCTTCTCTCCACCCAAATTCCTCGGCACAACAGCATTTCCACAAGTCTTTGCCACCTACCTTATTTTTGTGCAGTGAAACATTTTCCTTGGCTGAGTGATTTGTAAATATTTGCTGTCTAAAAGAAGAACATGCCTCTTGAGTTGCAGCACATGTTACAGAATCCTTAGGGAAGGGCTATTCTGATGCTGCAAACACACAGAACGTACACAGATTTAATCAGTCATGTCACCCATGCAGTTTATCCTGATGCTCATATATATATTCAAAACTATTCAAGCATAGTCTTACTCAATAATTGTCGGGCTGTATGTTTTGGATCACCAGTGCAATAGCAAAGACAGGCTGCACATAAGGATTTGTTTGGTACTTTATAGTAAAGTCTTTCAAGAATAACATTTAAGGTCATGTATAAACATTTTTAAGGTTATTGCGAGCGGATGCCTTGCTGTCAGAAGCATTCAACTTTAGGACAGAGTGCAGCACCGCTGCGAGTTCATCTGAGCCACAGTAAATTACACACAGTTTGATGGGAATATAATTTGCACATCATGATTGAATCTAAAATACTGAATGAAAATAAAGCATAAATGTCAAACCCAGCTCATATGGCAGGAAATATAACTTCTTGGGTGGCATGGCATGTGATAAACAACCTTGATGGTGAAAATATGAACTACGATGATGTTGCAGTCTCAGATATCAGTGCATGAATTCTTTAACAACTAAAAAGATTGAAAATGCAAAGAATGGATGATGTTTTCCCCAGATACTGTAACAAAGTTTAGTTAAAGTTGGCCAAATATTGTTTTTTACTTGCCCAACTTTTGGTCAGGTCAGCGGTTCATCTACCTTAAGGAAACCACAACAAACCATTCCCAACACTGGAACCTTGACCACAGCCTCTACTCACGTCTATACGCAAGTCTGGAGGTTTCATTCAACTAACCCCAGATACAAATTAAAGATTTGATTTTGTTTTCAAAAGTATAGTATTTTGGGGACATTTGACAAATAAACAGTTCAGTTAAAAGATATTTATTGAATTTATTCCAAGCTGAATGGGGGGATTTTAGCAATTATTTTGTTAGAAAGGCAATTATATTGAGTTCATATGTGCGTTTTAAAGGATTTAACATATCAGTATTTCAGAAAATACAAACTGGTATCAATTTTTAATGTGAACATAAAACAGACGTATGTGTTTATGTATAAATAAGTATACCTAACTCATGAATTGCCAAGTGCTTTCCAGAATTTTTTCAAGTTCTCCTCAGACATTCACTCGTATTATACAAGACACTCAAAGGACTTTGATCTCCTTTAATCAATATACGTTAAGAGACCCATCTGTTTGAAAAAAATCTACATACCGCAACTTCTACACTATCATTGTTCACATCCATCTGAAAAAGTCATTAATAAAGAAAGATTTGTGGCACTTTTTGGGTCTTATTGTATTGCATCTCAACTTGTAGATGATGACTTCTATGTAAATTGATCATTCTCTTGTAAATCAATTTTATATTACTACTTGGTCTTGACATTTTGAAGTATGGCCTTTAATATTTATATAAGCTTTTTCTGGCTTATATATATATACATATTTTATGTATGTCTGGTTGCACTTTATTTACGCCCTTTATTTACAGTATACTAATAAGACGTAACATGCCATATTTTGTATCAAATTACATATTATAACAGAACTGTACTGTGAACCAAAGTGCATTATTTTCCATTGTGTCAGACCCTTGTTAGATTTTATTCGAGGGTAATTTGGGACACATTACAAGAGAGTGAAATCACATATCTGCAACTTACCCATTTAAAAATAATATGTGAACCAGATCTATCCAAATAAACCAGATCAAGTAAAGACCAAAATATAGAGGTAGAGCGACATAAAGTCAAATAAGGGTCTTACTGTAGAAAATGTCCATAATTATCCTCTAATAAAGTTTAATGAGGGTCTAATGAAAGATCTAACACTGTCTAATATTATTTCTTGGTTCTGTCGAATTTGATACAAAGTACGACTTGTTACACTCGGTATATAGTATCTAATTTGGGTATCGTGGTATTTGTTTACCGTCTAATAAAGAACATATTTCCTGGTTTTAATCTAATTTAATACAAAGAACAACTTGTTGCGTGTAGTTTAAAATAAAGTTCGGCTTGGATGGGCCTTCATTTTGCTGCACAGACAATTTTATAATATATGTGCTCCTTGCTGTCAAAAAATGCTTTAATGTGAAGGTAATAATGTTAAAGGCTGGAATATGAAGTGGAATATAATATTTCATTCATTTCTGGTTCTCCACTGGTGGCCGTACACTACACTTGCTATACTTGTGTGTGTGTGTGTATGTGTGCAGAGCTGAAGAGCCTGGCCATACTCCGAGCTCTGGCCAAGGTCTGCCCTGAGGACTGTGGTCGATGGCCCACCCTGCCAGACACTTTCTCTCTCCTACCACTCAGGACCACACACCTTCAAATGGACTCAACTTTGTTATCACAAGCTCTCACAGAAACATAATAGAGGTATCATGTGCTGGAACATGCTTAAAATTACACATGCTATTAACACAGTGTGTGTGTGTGTGTGTGTGTGTGTGTGTGTGTGTACTAACACAGTGTGTGTGTATGTGTGTATATGGCAGACTGTTTCCTCGCTTTGTCACAGCAGATGAACTTCGCAGTGGACTGTTTTCTTAGAAAATTATTTCTTGCAACAGAGTATTTCTGGAAAAATATTGGAGGATAATGATACCTAAGATGAGTTAAAATTAACTCAGACTGAGGCTGTGAGGCTGTCTGTATTCGTCTCTCTGCGAAAGCTAAAAATGACATGACATAATTAGCCCAGAGTAGACATTACACACGTGGAGGTATTACAGTATTAGAAAGGGAAGGGCTTATTAATAGCCCTTTTGGCTCGTGTTGTGTACACTCTCTGGCGAGGCATCAGAACGGCCAGGTCCGGGCAAACAGGCAGGTACAGTGATTCACTTTAACAGGCGACATCTGTAAAACGCCAAGGTAGTTTACACTGCGGCCGAGCCCGAATTAACATGCTTTCATTGGAAACAAACACCACTTGCAATCAGCTTCTGTTGGCCGCTGCACCTCTGGTGTGAACGTAAATATCTCCTTACAGCGCTGCTGAGGCGGGACGGTGACCTGAAGCCATAGGATGAAGCAAGAGACATTGGAGGGGTTTACTTCAACACAAGCCAAAACTCATGGAAGTGCAGAAACATAATCTGCGCCGCCGCGTCGCCAAGAGGATGTTGATGTTCTATGTGAATTGTTTGGTAAGGTACGGTATGGTATAATCTTAATGAAAAGTAGATATTTTTCTTTTGGAGTCCAGCGGTGGTATCTACATCTTCCAGTGACTTAAGGCTCTTTCTTGTGGTGTCTGGACAGCTGTTTTTGGAGTCACAGCTTTGAGGGAAAATAAAGTCGGCCTTTAAGTAATAAGGGGAAATGTTTAATATCGAATGGCGCGCGCACAACCTAAACACACATTAAAAATAGCTCTTGGAGTTGTGATTGCATAAAATCGCAAAAAAGGGGAAAGTCAGATCATTGGTGGAGGCTGCGATGAGGAGGCTGTGGCTGACCACCGAGAGACTGAGCCATTTCTTTTTTTTTTTTTCCTCCATTCCTCATTTTAATCAAGGGCCCGGTCCAGGATAAACAGTGCCTACCTACACTGCAGTTCAAACAGCGAGGCCCGCTGAGACCCAAGCGATGATTTCTAAATGTTCACTGACAAGTTGGTTTAATTTGTGTGCTAAGTAGATGGAGTCGGACTTATATATATCTTTCTTACTTGGCATGCATACCACTCTCCCGCTATTTCTCCACCTCTGTGAAACTTAATGATACTTCTCTGCATGAAAAGCATACTGGTCCTCCACAAGTCCTGCTGTCTGGTTTATATATGCCATGCTGTGTTAAAGGTGAGGACAGGTCCAGCCGCCCGAGACCTTAACTGAGACTTACAGCGGCTTCTTCATACCAAAGACAAGCTGACCATGACTGAGGACCTTGTGGTGCTCCTGGGGCTGGGTATCTTTCCAAGATTTTTGATACTGGTACCAATATGATAACTTGACTTTGATAACTTCCTAAATTATACTTTTTTCAATACCAATCTTACTAAATCAATTTCAACAAGAGGAAAATTACATTACACATTATAGTTTAATTATACATTTCAAAGGAGGAAGCTGTTGGTGCTCTGCACACTGTGCTCTATCATGATAACTAGACCAAATCAAGAAACTGATCTAATCCAAAGACGAAGAAGGGAATGAACGTGTAGGTGACATTTGTGGCACTAAGAAACAGTGACAGAGTGAGATCTTCTTACTTTGTCTGTGCTAAAGAGTAGCTGGCTCAGGTCTGTATGTCAGCCTCAGGTGTTCCTCTGCTTTTTACCTGTTAGTCTGACAACATCATGTTAGTCGTTAGAAACACTCTCTGCCACAGCCTCACAGTGGGGAGGAGAGGGTGTGCTGAGGTTTCCATCTGACGGACTCACCGAATGAAATAGATAAAGCAGGGTATAGTTTAGGGCAGACTACCACGTAATTGATGAGCCATTGTCAGTGGGTCCATTCAGTGCAACACACAGGGCTCATGAAATTGACAGTATTAATCAATAATGGGTCAATGTTTTGTTTTGCAAAGCTCTCACAGAATGTGTGCATGTTATTTCTTCACTGTGCATGTTATACAAACTAATCATGTTTCATAATGTAACAATGCTGCGCAATACATCACGTACCAGCTGCACGCTCTTATCGGTACTGCGCATGTGCTACTTACAAAAACCCCAAAATGGCAAACCCCGTAATGCCAGACTCCAGGCTTCAAAACTACAGTCCACAAACCAATGGGTGATGTCACAGTAGCTCCATCCACTGATATACTGTCCACAGTTTTTCCTGCGCCAGCATATTTCGATCTTGGTACAAGCACGTGCATGCTTATTTGCTCACTGATGCTGATAAGATTTACTCTTTAGGTATTGAAATCTGGTACCGAATGACAAGTCATTTTTCGATACTCGATAAGACTGAAGCAAATCGGTCGGTGCTATGTAAGTATCAAAGTTTGGTACCCAGCCCTAGATGCTCATGTTTCTACCCTACTCTGATTCTCTCTGCAGCCTGTGGTGTCCAGTGAGGTTGGTACAGTATAGTTGTGGCGATTGTAAACCCTGTCATTGTGTGGTCAGTTGTCAGCAGCTGAGACATTTTACAATAGCCACTAGGCCAAGGTCAATAGACTTCAAGTGGCTGAACTGCTAAGTCAGCATTATAATTACATCGCACTGATGATACAACTCCACTACAAGGTCACATGACGCCCCCGGTCACATGATGCCGTCACTCTAGGCAAATGTCAATAACAGAAATCACTCTGTGTCATGCATACAGCAAGTGTGAGGAGGAATAAGTTAACTCTGCGCTGGCCGTGACTCAAATCTGGGGGTCACGACAGCCGATCGCAACCTGAATGAGCTTATACATAAGCTGCCCATTATGTGTCTCAGAAACTCAGTTTACTTGCTGTCGAGAACAAAGTAGGCCTGATAAAGGCAGACGGCTCACTGGAGAAACAAGCCATTATGAGGAGGAGTTCGGCACTGTGTCACTGACAATGAGGCAAACAAAAGGCTCTGTTGTCTTCTCCAGCCGGTGGGTTATTTTTTTTTTTTTCTGTGGGGCTTTTGTGATGGATAATTGCCCTCCTCACATGATTTCATAACGCTGTGACTCGTCTTTCAGTCCCTGTGTAACACAATAACAAGATAAAAAAAGAGGGGATCTAAATCTGAATTTTTGACATTGTTTAGAAGTGGCCGCTTTTCTTCATTGTGGTGTATAATTTTAGAAAGATGTATGAGCAGGACGCTGACTTGAACCAGTCATAATACAGCCTGGAGCACAGGCATGCAGGACGGCTCGCAGAGTTCACTGGCTGTATTGTCTTAGGATAATCATTTAAAAGTGCTCACACAACTGTACCATAGTTTATGGCTTTATATCTTAGTGCTGTCTGATTATCAAATTCAAATCAGATGGGAATGCTTTAAGTCAACCCAGATTTACACTGAATCAAGGAAGGAGTAACCATAGTGTTGAGCATTGTACAACTATATTTTCAATCTGTCATTTATGTCTATTTTTAACACAAAATACTAGTACAATTAAGAAAGTATATTACATTCACTTTAAAAAAAAAAAAGCCTGTTTTTTCTGAATTAACAAGATAATAATTCATGTGAAAAAAAATGCATTGAGGCTATCTGTCCTCTACAGCGGCCGCTGATGCGCCTTCTGTCATCTGTTCTCTCTCTTCCTGGCTGCTCTTCAGCTGTCCCTATCAAATAAATGCAAAAAATATTTTAAAAAGGAAGAACAGCTGAATTCTTTGTTTAATATGAAACATTTTCAAATCAATGGTTAACCATATTAAATAAACTTATTATTAAAACTACTTTTTTTTTTTTAATTTCGTCATTAATTCAGAATAACAGCCTAATTCTTTTCGCACAAAAATTATCTCCTGAATTCAGAGAAACAGAGCCATTTTTACATGACAAATTATCTGATTAATTCAGAAAAAGAGAGCATCTTTTTTCCTCAATTGAAGGCAATATATTTCTGTATACAATAAAGTTGTTTTGTATAACTGCTTGTAAGCTTATTTTGAACACCTGAACCTCTTTTACGATGAATGTTTCTTTCTTGCTGACAGCAGGAGACTACAGTCTGCAGACACAGAGTATAAATAAATGAGAGTCTGTGTTGCTACCCCAAGGACTGGGTTGAACTGTAAAAATTGTTCTGCACACAAAGCCGTCTGCACATGTACGGTACGTGCACAGAATAACCTCGGGGCATTGTCTATTAGATGCTTTGTAGGTATGCAATCTTTCTTCTGAGTCAGCAGATATCAATCCAGGACAAGCCAGCAGAGGAATGTATTTACTCCTGGAAAAAACACTTAACTTCAAACAAAGGGCACAAATTACATTTTAATGTATGCTGGAATCTGACTAATCCAACAGCATATTGACACATAGGAATGCATATATCATAGTACAGCTGGGTAAGGGAGCACTTGTAAACATGTTCTTAAAAAGATCCTGCATTCCAGTATGTGCTGTTAAAACATGCATGCAGATTAAATATGCTTGTAAAAAAATTAGAGGCTTACTGTGCTTCTGGGAGTTGTTTTAAAGTGAAAGCAAGAAACTCAAAAGCTAAGTGAAACAGCAGTGGGTGTTCTACGTCGGTGTAAAATGTGGCACAGGAGAAAACCTGAGCTTACACCTGAAATAAATTTCATGAACTTTGTGGTTCTCAGTGGTTTCTTCATTGCTGTGAAAAGTATTCAGATTTGTTTCTTTAATAAAAGTAGTAAAGCCATTACATGTATGTATGTAAGTGAAAATAATGCACTAATGCAATAAAAATAATGCAATAATGCAATGTACTTAAAGAATCAAAAGTCAAAATTAGCCTCTCTGAGTGGTATAATTGTTTTACATTATAATACTGGATTTCAAATGTTATTACATCTTCAGCTGATGAATGTTGGGGTGAATTTCTGTAATATCTTGACTCAGATTGCATTTACACATACAGTACATGTTAATTGTTTTTTTCCTTTTCTTTTTTTTTTTTGTCTTGTTCCTGCATACTCTTTTTTTTGCTAATTTGATAATTATACATACCCTATATTAAAAGCTTTGGGGTTGTATTTATTAATCTCCCATGATGTTTACTGCTATGCATTTTGTGTCCTTAACTCAGGATTATGAAGAACCGCTTAACGGGATCCATCCTCCGTGTGTGACTGTGTTTTTTTTTTTTTTTTTTTTTTTGTGTGTGTGTGTGTGTAGGTTTGGGCATGGACTTTCTATGTGATTTGTATGTTGTTATTGAAATATGTCAATAAAAATAAATCAAAAATATTCATCAATGTTACTCTGCAAACAATTTTAACAAAGCATTACAAAATAAAATTCATGCCTGGTTTAAATTACCGAATGGAACATTCTTATAATGAACTTGTTTAAATTCAAGGCAGTACATATTTAATGTATTACAGTATGTCACAGGCATTTAACAACGCAATGTTCTCATAAGATTGTGAAACAGAATGATTATCTGTCAAAGTGAATTAATATCGTTGGCTAGTCAACTCCTTAAATTAAAAACTTTAAAATAGTACATTTATAAGCATTTTTCTAATGATTAAAGACAATAATTAACAAACGTAACTCATACAGTATTGTACTTGATACTAGGGCTGAAATGAATACTGGTTTCACAATAAACCATGATATAATTCCCTGGCAATTATAATTAAAACTGTGTTTGATGACTGTGCTTTAAATTTTCATACCGTTTCATCTCTGTTTGGTACACATATTTAATGTGGAAAGTTGGAGCCATTTATGAATGAGGGTGTACTGAACTGTGCCATGTGGCAGCAACACATTTAAATGCAGCAGGAAAAATCATTCATGAATCCTAAATAAGCAAAAAGACCTAACGCAGTCACTGGTGACTTCCAGCAGCATGCTGCGCTGCAGTAGGGGCACAGTCCTATAATAATGAACAGAATTAGATACTTTAGTGCCCTTTTTTATCCAAATGGTCCAGAACTGTGTCCAAAAATGAAAGGAGGACAGCTGCACTCGAAAGAGGGCTCTTTTGAACGGTACACTCATATATTGTTGCCTCTCCAACACTATTTTACAGATGGTGGTTTTGGGATGTGTATTTGTGAATTACAATGACTCCTTTTTTTTACTCTCAAAACATTCCAGCAGCCTGAGAGATGAAATGCTGGAATCTGAGGCATGATGCTAATTTGAAGACAGAATAAATCTATAAATCTGACTTAGTCTCTCGCCCGGGGATATACAGCCATGATAATTACAGGTTGACTTTACAGACATGCAGACATCTCTCATCTGTATTGCTAATAGTATAACCAGCAGGCTGCTACGTGCTTACTCAACGTCTAGTGGCAGGGGTGAGCAGAGGTAAGCTGTAACAATGATATCATTATAAAATAGAAATTGGTTGGGTTAAAATTTCATGTTGTTATGACAAAGATTTACTGCAGTTTAAAAAGAAGTGTCTGTTTGTTGTTACAGTGTGTGTAGTTGTAGGATTATCCATTAATTATTGTTCATGAATAATTCTGAGATCACAAATGGAAATAACATTTGCAGAAATGCAAAGCCAGATGTTCAGTCTGTGCCATGGCATTAGCTGGCAGCCAGAATTAAAACATATTTGTGAATACGTTGCAACGCTTTGATTGTCCCTCATAAACAAACAAACAGGCGTCCCCTTCCACTGGCAGCAGGACTATCTGAGGAAGATCTAACACAAAGCATAACGGATGATCTGGGAGGACAGTGCGGCATCTGGTTGTAGTTAAATCCTTGTTTTGCTGTGTCCTTCAGACTTGGTGCCATAGGCCCAACTGCTCAAGCAAGTAGAGTTCATATGGACACAAAACCAACATGTGGTGCCTGGAAGACTCCCCACAGAGGTCAGCTCCGGGACTCACCGGCCCAGGAAACAATGGATTGGGACGGGGTGGATTAGATCGTTGGTGCAAGCCATGAAATGAACACTACACTCTTAGACACAAGGGGTCCATATTGGTTCATCCTGAGGGGCTTGGGTTCTACCCAGAATCATTTGCTTCTGAAAAGCCGTTTCTGAAGAAAGGGTTTGTCAAAGTTGTTTGTAAGATTAAGGGTTCCATTATGAACCTTTCTCATCAAAAGATCCCTTTTTAGAAGAAACAGTTCTTTAAGGATCATTGAAGGCATGGGTGTTAAAAGATCCTCACCTTCAAATATTCAAATGTTTATCCATGTTTCAAATAGTATTTTAAATGTAGATGTATTTGGAATCCCCTTAAGGAGCTCATTTTACTTGTGTTCTTGTTGTTTTGCCTTATCCGTAGAATATTATTTGGTTCTTTGGAAAACCCTCAAAAGACAAGGGTTGTAGGTGAAACCCTTACTAAAAAGGAATATTTTTTGGTTCCCTTTGGTGGCTTTTGGATGAAACACTTGGAATTTTAAAGGGTTATTTGTTGACCCCCTTGGGTGGGATCTCAAGGAAACTTAAGGAATTTAAAGGGTTCTTGGCAGAAACCCCCTAGATGGGTTCAAGATGAAAGTCCTAGAAGATGGAAAGGTTCTGAATGGAAATCCCAAAGATGGTTCTGGGTGGAACTACTACAAAATACAAGGGTTCTCTTCAGAACCTTTTAGGCTTTTTTGAACATCGAGGAATCAGCCCGGTTCCAGTTCAAGCACCTAACTTTGAACCATTTGAAGCATTTCCACCAAAAATAAATTCAGAATCTGCAGAGTTGTTTTCCCAGTAGAAACCAAAATGGCAGGCTTTCCTTGAGGACCAAAGTTGATGTGTCACACTCTACAGGTTGTTGCGTGTTATGCAACAGCCTCTGTTATCGACATCCTTGATTACAATGGTTCCACTCAAAACATATGGAAACATGGGCTGGTTAACTTCATAGAAACAAAGTTCCTAGAATAATAAACAGAACTGGTTGGAGAACCAGAGCCAATTTGGTGAAAAAGAGAATTGGTGGGTTCAGGATGAAACCCTTGGAATATAAACAGGTTCTCAATGGCGCCCTTACAAGATAGAACCCAGGGAGGGTTGTGGGTGGAACTTTTACACTATAGAAGAACCCGTCATAGGGGGTTCTAGGTGAAACCTTTCACAAATGGTTGTAGGGATAACCTTTTATGTTGGGTCTTAGGTAGAACCATGAAAGGGCTCCAAGAGGAATCTTTATGAAGGGTTCTACCAGGAACCATAAAGGGTTCTCCTATGGGGACCAGCCAAAGAACCCCATATGGTTCTAGTTTTAGCACCTGTATTTCTAAGAGTGTAGAGAGGCTTGAGACATTACATACACCGTCGGCTATGTGGAGAGCTTTATTGAGCAAGAATTTGAGAGACAAAGCAAAATGTATGCCTGCTCAGATTAAATCTACCCTGTTAAAAATGTTTCCTTTTCCTGTTTTTCATTTTATTTCTCCATGAAGTTTTGACTGTTCTCGGCTCAATGGGTGGGCTAGAAAAGATCCACACTGGAGGTAAATCAGAACAGGTGAGTCTCCCATCTCTACCAATCAAACCGTCTTGTTCTCTAAAGACGAGAATTTCCATGCCCAATATTAATATGCCCTCTCCTCTGACTTCGGTTTCAACCTGGATTGGTCAGCCTACCTCTGCATTTGTAGGAGACAATTGACTGAGACGGGTGGATTGGATCACTGGTGCAGGGCATGAAACGACCACTAGAGAAGCTCAAAACATTAAATAGACCATCGGCCATGTGAGGACTTTTATTGAGCAAGAATTCTAGAGACGAAGCAAAATGTATGCCTGCTCAGATTTAATCTATGCCGTTAAAATATATTTCCTTTTCCTGTTTCTCATCCATGAAGTTTTGAGTTTTTCTCAGCTTATTGGGTGGGCTGGATGAGATCCACACTGGAGACCAATCAGAACAGGTGAGTCTCCCATCTGAACCAATCAAACGGTCTTGTTCTCTAAGACGTGATGAATTTCTATGCCCAATGCTAACAGGCCCTCTTCTTTGACATCGGTTCCACCCAAGATTGGTCGGCCTTTTCTGCCTCTACCTCTGCCTTCGTAGGAGTTCATCAGAGGCAGTTATATTGTTTTTGCATGGTCAGACTTTTCCGGGTATTTTTGCGGCCTCCTGTTTGCACACCTGGCGGAATTGTGAAAGTTTGTCTTGGGTCATGTGTGTTTACCCACCCCAGGCCCCAGAGGTGACCCCATCACGCCACCGACAGGGAGGCCAGCACTTGCGTGTGGCGATTTCCAAAGTGGCCAGGCTTGGAGAAGGGCCACACTGCCTGTGCTGCCTTTCAGCAATCTGGCCCCGCTCTGGCTGCACTTGGAGGAGAGTGGTGGGAGGGTGGGGTGGGGGGACTTATTGGCAGGGTCCTGCAATGTTTTCAGAAGCACAGACTTCTGGCAGCATCGCTCAATATGATGGAGAAAAATGCCTGCTGCTAATGAAAGCCAGCAGTGTCTCTCGAATTGGACTACAACCTGAAAGGCATTATGTAACTGAGATACCGTAAACATTTCAAAATTGTCTCTCAACAAATTATCAGTGTTTATTTTTTCCACATTATATCTGATATTTTTGAAACAGTTTGTAATTGAAGGAACTGCTCTGAATGTAGACTAAGCTTCTTTTGAAACCAAGGACATTTTGCCTGCAATTATTTTTCTATTTCATTATCAAACAATCCTACAGCCAACAGATTTTAAAAGGGCAAGTACCGGGCATAGTTTCTGGATGTGGAGATGTTATTTGTAAGGATCTAATTTGTTTCAATAAATAATCAAAATACAAAGATCGACTTTGTGGTTTTAGGTCAATGCTAGATGTTTTATTCAGGATGTGTAATTTGTATTCAATCACTGTGACAAAATCAAGATCCGGCCTTATCAGAGATGTGCAAACGCTGCATCTGGTGAATGCTCCTCTTTCACTCATGTTTTGATAGCAGAGTTTTTTGGCCTGAGCGCAGCGCTGCACCTACAGTATGTATTAGTCAAATATTTATCTTGTTCAGAAATACGTGGCTATATTGAGATGGGAATAGGGTAAAATGATTTAATGGGCACACCAGAGGGCCTTGTTGGGTGCCAAAGCTTTGCAATTTTGGTGGTCTTCTCTCAGAGATCAGACACCCAAAGGGTCGTTTAGGAGACCACGAGATGCCATGATTCAAGACCCACTGAGGGGACATGAAAGTGTGCAGAAGATGGAGGGGTCTGGATGGCAATTACAGATCATCAAGGCAAATTTCAAAGGGTGACTAAATTGTTGAGAGTCTTGCATATGATAGATTTACAGTTTTTCCCCTTGGTGTCTTCCCTAAAGAGCTGGGGTGGGGAAGCAACATTTTTATGTCTGCACAGACATCATCACTGCACAATGAAATACAAGCTCTTCCTCACTGGAGGACATTTTTGTAAGTTTATGAAGCTAATCAAAACTTACATTTGTAATGCAGAGGCATTCCTTCCCGTCCAACTTACATATTTGCTATACTGTTTACTAACTGCTGCTCAGTAAATCCCGCTGAAATAACAGAAACTAGACATTAAAGACAAAATCTGTCTCAGTCTTTATTTGGAATTCTAAATCTTCCTCCCTTTGAATTTTATGCTGCAGACCAGCATAGAAAATGTGATTTTCCAGTATATTTATTGAACCAACTTCCACTCAAAATAGATTGAAGGAACATTTCATCCTTAAAGCCGTTTCCTCTGGAATATTCCTCGCCATATTTGAGAACTGAAGAAGTTTCTTACTTAAACATTGCACTTCATATATCACTGTTAATGTCAACTGTCATAAACTTAAAAATAACATTTGTCTTGTTGTGTTTTTCTCCGTGTCATGAAATTTGATGAAAAGTTCTAAAGTGTCTTTTGTGTTGTCCATTGGATAACCAACCACAGTAATAGATACTTCCAGGAGGCACTACTGCAGTTACAGCATGAGGCGAATGAATCAATATACCCGAGTTCTGCTTTTTCACTTTAAAATGTCGTACCTAATGACTATACAATTCCTGGTTTAAAAGCATTGAAAGTATGTGTAAATTCCATCATGGATAACATGTTATTCATTAACTAATCATGTAGAGTTAATCTGTAGTAATTCAGTGCCAGAAAAATGTTAGCAGTCCTTAAAAATGATTTTAACACATGCACACACTGTATCCTTTTTTTCTTTTTTTTAGAAAAAACAAATTACTGTAACTTTTCAACACAAGATGAGTAAACAGAAAATGTAGTGTTAAATAATGGTGTAATCGGCATACTGGACTTTTAGAAAAGTACATAGTGTGTTGTTCTAAGGAAGACACGTCTGGAAGGAGGCATCAAATGGGCTATGATAGTTGCAATGGGATATGATAGTTGACACATTACACAAGCCATAAACACTTGGCCAATTGATTAGATACACCTGTAAAATTTAATGCAATCCAATACAACATGTCTGCCACAAATATATACTGTGTAGATCTATGTGGTTGGAAGATTATAATGTTCAGTTTTTATTGAAACTTTCAGAGAGGTTTTAATTGAACTATATGTTTATTACTGCGGGTAGTTTGCGGTGGTGTCTGGATTTCTATGTGTTTATAATCTAATATAAACAGAGTGTGCCAAACATTAGGAACATCGCTCAGTTTAATTCAGTCTGGTTCAAAATCACTGCAAACTAAACACATAGTAAAATTAATATAGGTCTGACAGTGTCAATCCAAACTGAACATTATTATCTTTGTGAAGGCAGAATTTAGGGCTGACCTGTTATATTGGACTGCATTAGATTTTACAAGAGTAACAGTGGCCACTGAGTGATAACCTGCTGGCAAGACAGATTAGTGTAGTCAAACAAAAATAAGAAGAGATCTAAACAGATCCTGTTGACAGCTCTCAGTCTCCCCTTTGGCTGCTGAGCTAATGTTACTTCAGCTAACTTTGTAGTTTCACAGACTGACAGGACAAGCTGGTCTTCAAATCTGATGCTTTACAGATTGTGATTACAGCGACTAAAATATTTACATGTGGAGCTGTGCTACCTACGAGCCAGAGGAGAAACCTGGAAATGGCATTGCTTCTCAGCATTTTCAAATTTTCCCAGTGGTCACTTGTGGCATTGCAGTGAAAAAATCCCCATATTGTGCCAAAAGCATTTTCCCCATAAGGCACTACAATAAAACGTTTGTCAACTGTTGACAGGACAGATTGAACTGCGAACAAGATCATTTATGATTTTTTTTTTTTTATCCATGTAAATTTGATATTTTATTAACGTTCCTCGAGCTGAGAAAAGCGTTTTAAAAATCTGTAACATCATCACAATGTTAAGTCTATGGGCTATGCAGGAACTTGCTGGCTGGGCCAGGGGAAGAAACACTACTCTGAAGGCAAGCAAGGGTAGCACTCAACTGCCATCTAGCTAAAATGTACAGGTACAGGTAGATGTGGAGGAAGTTAACACTATATGACTGTGCAGATAGACTTCCCACTGTGCAAGGGGTTTTTTAAGAGAAAAAAATCATTGCAATCATTGCTACATTTGTAATTGTTAAATTGATAAAGGATGGATTTTATTTCTTTAACAAAAAAACCTTGCCATAACACCAAGCGTAGTGATATTGGCTTGCAATACATGTTTATCATATAACAGCAGTTTAATTTGGCTAACTCTAACTCTTATAAAAAGGCTGTAAACTGTATTGATCCTGACCATGTTTTTATGAGGAAACTACGCATAGGCTGGTCTACATGTCGCTAATGCTGCACTCTTCATCCAAAGACACAACATATTATAGGATATTATTGGCATTCAAATCAATTTCACACAGCTTTTACTCCAGTAACGCCGAATTTAACAGCACAGTGACAGTAAAGGTGTACTGTTGACACCCTGGGTCTGCTTGTTTTGAAGGGGCAAAAACTGTAATGCTATTTCAAAGGAGACACAATCACTACCTGAATTAAGAAATGTGTTATTTTATTCCCTTTTACATACCCACTTTTACCATGTCAAGGTTTGGTAAAGAAAAAAACCTATGTAGCATTTTGATAATTCTTTGTGAATGAAAGGTTTAATAACACAGAGAAACTTGGGTGGCCATGATAAATGACATTTGACATTTAGAACTGCTTGCATTCATAACAGTCATTACATCAGTGTTCCCTAATGGTGGTTCTTATTTTAATGGGCAGGATTATATGAAAGGCCGTGACGTTTATATTGAATCTGTTGCACCTAATTATAGTGGAATGGTGGATGGAAGGGTCTGCTTATTCACAGGCACAAACCACCCCTCCAGATTCACAAATATCCTTTTCTCTAAAGCAACCGCAATGCTTTTTCAGGTTCAGAATCTCCTCATTTAATTAATTTCATCAAACCTCAATATAAATGAAGAGTATGTTGGATTAGTCAAATGTATAGTCAAATTCAGCTAGACATGAATTTCACTGCTGGAAAGGAATAGCTTGGATTATTTGATGTTGGGTTGTATGAGGTTCTTACAGATGATCACTGTATTAAATACAGTAGATGTCCATCAGCACGCCGCCAGCAGAGGGGCACCAGCATGGAGGCCAAGCATAGGGTGTGCAACAAAAGTTATTTAAGCCACTTAAAAAAAGGTTCACCTAAAAAAAAATGCTAAATTTGTATATTTTATATAATTTTATATATTTTCACTGCTTTACTTTGCCATCAGAAAGCCTTTTCTGAAGGTCTTAAACAAGACAAACATCGCCCTCTCCAAACCAACCAAACTCCTTAGGTGAAATCAGTAGTTTTACCACACAGAACCTTAATCTGTTATTTTGTTTGGGCTTTTGTGTGACATTTTCTGACTTTCTTTTAAAACACTTGAAGTCACACAATAACACAAACAAACTAACAGATCAAGGCAGTGTCCCGTACTCTGTGAGGTAAAATCACTGATTTTGCCTATGGAGTTTGGTTGGTTTGAAGCTGATATGTAATAGCCTTTTCTTTGTCAAAAAAGGCTGTCTGACACCAAGGTAAACTGGTGAAAATAGTCTTGATTTTTTTTAATGCAGGCCTTTTTTAGATGGCTGACCCTGTTGCTGAACCTGTCTACAGCAGTACATTATTTAGCTTCTGTTCTGGTGCCCCTCTCGGCTTCTCCAAGCTGGGGGTGTGCTGACCAGCATCTTCAGTACCTAATACACTGACTATTGATATGTACCGCATACAACCCCACTCAAATAATCCAAACTATCTCTTTAATTCCACAACATGCTGCAAAAGTTCAGCAAGTTCAGGTTTCAAGGTATCAAGGCTCCAAAAAGTGACATTAACTTTTGTTGTGAGAACTAAAAAGCCACAGGGGAGCCATCTGAGGCCCAGCATGAACTGCTACTACAAAGTCTCTGAGCAGCAGCAGTTATCTGGCCTGACCTTCTCTTATAACCAGGGCTAGGTTTCCCTAAAGCATCTCTGCACTACATTAAGTTTAAGTTTCACTGAAAGCTAATGTGTCAACACGATCTCAGTGTGAAATGCTTTTAAGATACTTCACAGTGCCAAGTGTCACTCTGCCATTGGTGCAATTACATCAAACAAGGCTAAATGGTTTACACAGAAAATATATAAACCATAACTACTGCCTCACAAAACACTGTCTCATCAGATAGCTAACTCTCCATGCAAAAACAGGCCTCAAGGGAATGGGCTGAATTGTCCCACCCACTCACTTTCTCAGCTGGAGAGAACAGAAAGACAGACTATCACAGATGCTCTGTGTGTGTAATATAACTGCATGAATGTGCCTGTATGATATACAAGTGACTCATCCCCTTCTAACAAATGCCTTCATTTTAATTTCAATTTACTGTCATGACAGCTGTGAGATATAATATCACCAATGCAGATATCCCCGCTTGCAGAGCCGAATCAGAAGACACGATGACTACCCACCTATTGAAGGCATGACTGAATCTCAGGGCTGCTGCCAAGGGAGGGAGATCCCCTGCTAAACAATATGATATCACTTAATCCCGCTCTTATTCCCCGAGCAGCCAAGCCCACATAGGCTTTCCACTCAGTAGTGATGACTGGGCTCTCTGCTGATGAAAGAGAGCAGAGGCCCATTAAACCTTGCGACTCATCGGCTCATCTGAGTAATCTGGAACAGGCACAGAGCTGAGGGAGAGGGTGAAGGAGACAGAAAAATGATAGAGACAAACAACTGACAAACAAGGCATTTTTCATTTTTTATGGGCCAGCTTTTAAAGTTGAAGTGAGATAAAGATCTTTACAAAGCAGTTAGTGTGTATAACTTACATATGGATAGATACAGATATAGATAGATGTCTTCGGTATTTATTCGAACTAGAGATGACACCAATCCAATAATATAATATTTTTTAAACGACAACCAGCCCTAATACTCAGCATTAGTAAAAAATAAGTATAATCTGATACCATCCATTTAAAAAAAGTGAAGTTTATTTGTATAGTACTTTTCATGGATGCAAGATTAAAAATAATAATAATAAGAAGAAAAAAACATTATTAAGACAGCATAAGCCTAAACTATCAAGTAAATGCTTAACTAAACTTTTATTGACATGCTGTAGAAAGAGATGTCTCATGCATAATGCAGATGAGCAACATGTGTCATGTGAACAGTAGTTAAACATGAGTGGGACAGTCAGCAGTTAGTTATTTTAAGGTCATGGAAGAAAACAAAATATAATTAAGTATAATTATACTAATTATATAAGTAGAATTTAGGCAGTTTGTGCGATGTATTAATTTTTTTAAATTTTTGAAAAAGTTTAAATTAAAAAAAGCAGCTGCACAATGTATTATTATGAATGTATTATTAGCTTATTAGTTTAATAGAGCGAAAAAGGCAGTATTGGATTGGTATTGATATCACAGATACTCAAGGCTGCACTATCAGTATTGGACATGAAAACGTGGTGTTGATCCATCCCTAATTTGAACATATTCAAAATTGCCTCTTTACTGACAAACTGTGATTTTCTTGGTGCAATGCTAACGCTAATGTTGTTCGCTGTTGCTCATGACTTTGCTGATTCAAAAAGTTAATGACTACGTAGTTTGTTCAATTTTTTTCTAATCTGTGTTAAATATTGCTCAAAATCCCATTTAGTCATGTGCTTTCATTTAATATTTTTTTCAAAAACAATGTGAAATGTATTGTTGCCAGAAAGAGAGTCATGTCAGTGTCTCTGTTTGATTGACAGCAAGTTCAACTTTGGTCAACTTTGACTAGTGAAGTTGCAGCCTAACCAATAGCAAAGAAAGACTGCGTGCATCCACCTCCACACTCTTCTGCATTCATTCGTGTGTGACCATGTCCTTATACTGTGGGGCACGAGACAAAGTAAACAAACCTGCACTGTAGCCTACATGTTATCGGAGGCCAATGCGTTGTTAGTGTTGTTGACGTGTAAGGACTGCATCAGCATCTAACCACACCCAAGTGACATTTCAATGTACATTTACATGCTGTTTATTGTGCTGCAGCTAAGCAGCTAATTGGCTATCTAGTCTAAAACTGACATCAGCAGTACACCTTTCCCTGGTGAATGTTTGTTTGGTGGCTTAATTAACAAGCTAAGGTGCAGGACAAGATATCTGTGCATATTTATGAGTTAGATAAGGAGACTTTAGAAGTAAAGCTAGGAAGGTTGTTCTTTAAAGTCTGTGGCTCTTGTTTTGTGTAGCAAGCTGCCTTCTTGTTCAGTGTGACCATCTACTCTGCCTATGAGAGAACATCAGTGCTTTATGCAAGATTAGTTTAGATGTATCAAAAGAGGGTCTCCATCTTCCTTATAGATACTTAAAGCTAATTCCCAACTGTATTTGTTTGAATTAATGCAAAACAACTGCATCGCAAAACCATAAAATATAAAATTTTGCCCCTTTGATTCCTGATTTTTTTCTCAGTTCTTCTGAGTCTCAGCTGGAACATGTGCAAGCAACTATTTCACTACATTATGTACACTACATATGTTCATAAGCTCAATAAACAAAATAAATTCACAAAGTGTCAAGACAGTAAATATTCTCACACCTATTTTCCGTTTTAAACAGAGAAATACAACCGTACACTGTCTGAACTCAATTTTCTTTCTTTTACCAAACAAAGATGAACTTGAGTGGCCCGTTTACACCTCATAAACACAATTCATTCAAGCTTGACAGAAAAACACATAAAACTCACCAAAACAGTCTTTGTTAATCTGTGCATTCCCCCAACAATCACCAACTCTGGTTTGATTGAATTAAATCCATTATTCACCACCTGAAAAGAGTGCAATGAGTCAAACTCTGCAGGCTTGTTTACCTCTCACTCCTCACCCAGCTCAGACCACTCGGCTCTGGCTGAGTGGGTGAGTACTGTGCCGCTGAATGAGATCACATTGTGGAGTAGCAGCCGTCACTCTGCAGACCACTACATTAACAAAATAAAATGACAAATATCACTCCAAAAATTTGGTGAAAGAAATACCCTGCCACGGATTCAGCCTAGCATCTAGACTTGCACCGATTAATCGGCAATGCTCTGAATTGGGCCAGTTTTCACGTGACGGGCCCTGACCGGTGACCGGCTGGTCAGCGTTACAAATCCGATTCTGTGCCCATCATTGTCACACACGTGTTTTGCATGATGGTCACGTCATACGCGCAGCAAACAACCTGACTGTGATGTCACCACAGCGCTGATAACAGCTACACACTCAGGCACATGCTTGTTTGAAGCTGGTGCCAGTGACAGATTCCAAGAACAGGATAAAGAGAAGACAGACTCTAGCTCTTCAGGCTAATGTTAGCCAGCAGCCGGCTACCGTTCACAGACTGACAGTTAAAATCTCACCTCCTGTTCTGGCTGAAAAATAAACAACCTGTGTTGATGTGTCTCTTCAAACATTTTCTCATCCAGACTCCTTTAACTTCTGCGTCTGTTTTTCTCACTGCAAACTTTTACTGCAGCAAACTGTTGCACTGCATCAGTCTCTGGTTTGTTTACATCTGCTTCCACAGGAGATCACGTGAAATCGCATCCCTCAAAATCCCACAAGATTCCATGATCTCGCAAGATCACGTTCACCCAATTCATAATCTTAATATAAAACTATAATGAGGCCTGGTTGTAATCTGGAGCACTTTGGAGAAAGTATTTAATGAATATTTAATAGCCAGTGTCTTATTATGAACATCCAATTTAATTTTTACAAGAAAAGTTGCAAAAATGTTTGTGAATGTTGTCAATTACAGTTCTTAGAAAGACTAAAAATTGGAATTGGCCAAAATCAGAATTGGTAGGTCAGACCCTTCAAAAACTGGAAATTGGAATCGGCTAAGAAAATTGAATGCTACTAGCATCACAAGGTGATATATTCGTCCAATTCCACAACCCGAACAGTACTGGATTTTTGGGGCAGATGTTGACCTGATATCAGGCTCATAATGACTTGTGGGCACTGAAAGTTAACTTAACAGTTAACATTTCTCTGTGACTCTGTACGTTACTCTGTGTTGATGCAAATCCAGGGATAATGTACAGAGGGCTGAGATTACATGGCTGCTGTTACTGGAACAGTCTGGTCATATCTCATTCTCACATCTGGACTTGGACCTGGAGTGTGAGTTGAACATAAAATTTGTATGAACAGAGCGTGCAGTAGAAATGGCACCATGCATGTATTCAAATAAAATGAAAAGTTATGTCTAGTGAGTCAATGCTAACTTTAGCAAGTGACACTAACTAGTTTCCATTCTGTGAGCGGAATACAAATTTAACTGCAGATGGGTGCTGCTAATTTACTGTTTTAGGTTGTGAATGGTTTATAGAGAACAATGGGCTCTTTCGAAAGAGGCAAAATGCCTTGTCTCAATGTCCGTAGGCTGTACAGGGCTGTGACATGCTGCAGTCAGTAGCGCACCAGAGAAGTTGCCAATGAATATCCCAGCTTTCAAATGTCAGTCAGCTGCTGCCACAGGAAATGCCCAGTCAAAAGCTTGTAGCTTAGATGCTGTTTCCACAAATATGCCCATAAATGGATTTATCCTCTTTTGACAAATTGAGAAAAATATGCAAATTAACTGCAGTATGGGGCACTCTGGTGGCTGAGGAGTTTGGACCTTGTGGGTTTTTTTGATGATTCTTTTTTCCAAATAAAGACAATTAACTATTAAGTCTACATTCTGCATTGTTCCCGGCTGGGGACTTCTGTTTCCCATCTTTCTCTCCATTCATTTCCTGTCTTTTTCTGTCTACTGTCGCAATTAAATAAAGGCATAAAATACTGGAAAAAATATCTGCACTATCCTCACAGTTCATACTTAGGAGGATTATGAGGAGAAGTCCAATTCCAGTTACGCTTTAAATGAAATATCACACTTTTTATTGAATTAGATGACCCCTCCTTAAACACCGCTTGTGAAATTACACAACTTCACTGCTCACTTGTATCAGCTTTATTAAAATTCCAAATGTGCAGTAGGCTACAGAGCATCTACTGTGGCTCATTTAAAAGTTGAAAGACTTGTTTGAGCCTGCAGTTTCTCCAACTTCCGGACTATATAGGTCAGGGAAACCTGCCAAAAGGCTTCCTGCATATTGGGCACACGTGTTATGCCACACATCACTGACTGATATTTGATGTTTTCTACCTCTCCACTTCCACCTCTCTCATTCCTCCCCCGTCTCTTTGGACTCCTCTCACCTCTCTGTTCTGCACTTCTCTCTTCTCCTGCTTTCTGCCTCCCCTTTTCTCTCCTCTTCTCTTCTCTCCTCTTTGTCTCCTCTTCCCTTGGATAGTGATTGTGATGGAGAGGTTAATCCGGCCGGCATATGGTTGCCATCGGTGGCAGATCTTCCCATAATGGTGGATGGACAGTGTAGGCTAATCACGATCTTTGATCCTCCATGAAACCCTCAACTCGCGTGGCTCTGATTTCCCCGCATCGCTGCCTCGATGAAATGAGGAGGCCCTGCCGCTCTGGAAGTCATTTTGGGCTTATTACTTAAGCCTCAGCGTATCCCCATTGTCTTTGCAAGCATTGGAAATGACTAGAGGCTGTGCTTCTGTGCAGTCAGCGGTGCGGGTATTTCCTCTAACTGCGCTGCTTTGGCCAACTTTGTGCCTTCTCGCCCTCTTTCCACGGCAGCCAACTTTTGATGAGAGCTTTAATTTGATGTTGTTAAGGTTGTATGGTTTCAACTTTGCCATTTCTTTGGCTTATAATAGTCGAGGTTTTTTCCCATGCGAACTCATAGCCTGTTGGGCGACGTCCTAAAATGGCCTCCAGATTTATTGGTGAGTTTTTTCCCTATCCAAGCCAAAGCAAGAACATTACTCAGCAGCAATTACTACAGCAGTTGACAGGGTCGCTGCTCGCCACGACCTACGCACATCCAAGCGTCAAGGTGTATAGTGATTGACTAATGCAGTACTTTTGAAAATGCACAATTACAGCTTACAGCCTCGGGTTTTGTGACAGTGTCATCTTGGCGGGGCTGAAACAGCACACCAGCCGAGCTCTGGATTGTCACCAGGGCAATCACCGACACCTCAGCAGTAATTAGAGTAAGACTTAGAGAGGGCATCAGTCATGTCCTTGTTGCAGTGACTCATGACCCCCTTAGTTGAGCCTGTGCACACACACACAGAACCACATGCACACACACCTCAGTACCGCCTGCACACACGTGGAACCAGTCAGCGGACACTGAGCCTGGGCTGGTCTTAAGTAAAATGTAGAAGCTTTGAACGGATGATCTGTTTACAGGGAGAAGAAAGGCAGGCTATCACATTGCCAGATCTGGAACACATTGATGTTGATGCTACTCCCATTGTCAGATGAAACCGTGGATCTATTTGATATACAACAGATGATTCACAGGATATATACAAATACTCTTGACAGGCTACAGGCAGAGTCAGACCTGTGAAATGCGAATGAGTATAAGGTTGCATCTGTGCTATACAGACCACATTCATATGCTCAATTTAATTGCTTCTCAGGGTTAGATGCAAACCCCTAAACTTGGTAGCCAAAGTATATTTTTGGTGGCCCAAATGTAAATGTGTGTAAAAAATAATACAGAAAAGGCAATTTCATGCGACTTAAAACAGCCTCCCTTAACTGTCACACTTTTCCCATAACTTGACTTGTTTCCAATGAAAAACAAGCTAGACTTCTCGGCTAGCTGAGGAAACTGGCTGCACACATCGTAGTATGTCCTTTGATGCATCATACTCTAGCCAGTTCAACCCCTGCCTCCATTCACACCCAAACTTTCTTTATCATTTAGTTTTTTCATAGTCCACCTTTTGTGATTCTGGTTCCTCTGCAAAAGTTGCATCAGCAATTTGGCTTAGTACTTCAGTAGTCTCAGTATATCAGTAGCTGGCTGGCAGTGAGTATTATTCACTGTTTTAGTAAAATATTGGAAAATTGGGATGATTGCAGAACTCTAACATTGTTTTGGGGATACAACTTGGAGGCCAAAGAGGGCCACCGACATGGAATATTTGGTGGCCACAGAGTTTTGGTGCATTCTATTTTAACTGGGAATTTGGAATTTCCATATTTACAGTTGGAAATTTCAATGTGAAGCCTCCCTGAAGTTGGATTTGGAAAGTTGGAGAAACCTCATCAACTACGACTTCAAAATTCAATATGGATGCTCCATGCATCAACAATAGTAAAAGCTGTTTATTAGTATTTGTTTCTCATTAAATCAATCGTATGTATAGTACTGTCTGTGGACATGTTGCTACAGTGTCTGCATCAGCAAAATATCATGGAATGCATTGTTATCAAGCACAAAAAAGGGTTTTCCAACTTGTATTGGAACGCAGTCAACTTGGGTGTGATGTCATTTCCAGCTCCAACTTCCGACCTCTGAGGTAAATGGAACACTATAACTTATTGTGAACACAGGCCATCAAGCCATGTTTATGATGAACCCTGCTTCTGTTACTGTTTATTTCAAACTGGCACAGCTAATTAAAGGTCCAATTTTGAGTCAATATTTAGAACATAAATTCTGCAACAAATAAAACCTCAACAGACATAAACTCTGCATTACTTATTTTTTGTATGAGGTGAAGTTTTCCATCAAGATTAAATTAAAAGTTTTGACAGCTTTGGTCCAAGTCACTCCTCCTTTTCATCCAACGGTCTCCCCAAAGCTCAACAAGTACTGGCAGATATGCTCACCCCTGAGAACTAGAAACAGGAGGGATATTTGACGCAGCCAGTGTGTCGACGTGTGTCAGCTTTTCTATTTCAGCCCGGTTTGAGGCACACCTTTGTGTGTTGCTGTGAAGTAAATGGATATTTTCCTCAAGGATACCTCACAGCAGAGTTTGTGTGTTCACCAGGAGCTTTCAGTGCGTGGTTGGAAGACAGACTACACTGCAGACAGATCTCTGGTTTAGCTCTGGGTTTGCCTTCTCCCCCTGCTCCCGGCCAAAACTATGCAGATGAAAGTTTGGAGTGTAACAAAGTGATTAACAGCGGTACAGCATGAATGGCTGAGGTTTGCCATATTTCTCCTGCTGGGTGGTAACCTAATGGCCATATTAACATTAATTCAATTTTCTCCCATCCTGTCTTTTCAGAGAGGTGCTTCATTATAGCGGGGACATTCCTGATTTTTACAACACAAGAGTGGGAAAATAGCAGACTGCACAGTTAGAGAGGAAAACATTTGCTACAGCGACACAGCAAAGTTTCCCAGGAAATGGGCGGCTGCTCTGTGACTCTTTGTCTTTTCTTTTTTTATCAAACAGAAGCTGCGTTTTACTTTAAAGAGCTGTTTGTGCACATTTTCAAAATGAGAAATGCAGACCATATCCTGTTATTGAAGGTCCGGGTGTCTTTATTGCCTGGTGAGGCAGCGGCACATGGCAGTGTCCCTCTCTGCATATCAGGGTAGCTTTGTGAAGGGGCAGCATGTTTAGTCATACATTAGGGCGAAGGACACTTAAGTGCTACCTGATGTTAGCGGGAGAGCATGTGGACACAGCAGGGTTTTTTAGGCGTGCCTCAGAAAGTATGCACAATAATTTTGCCATTTACTGCGGTCTTGTGATGGTGCACTGCCGCTGTTATATTGGTTTGGAATGTACCATTCTATTTTAGAGTGAGCCCACTCAGTGGGTTGTGGGCCACTACGGCCACTGGCCCACTCATGACTTTTACAACAAAGCCCAATGATTGGGCCTAAACCGCCCGCCGAAGTTGTCTTTTTGACGCAGAACATTTTTGAGGTGATTGTGTCAACATTTCTACGCTGCAACATCCTTTATAAAGAAATATGACTGACAGAGCGGACATTGAATTTCACCACAGTGTTTTCCCAAATACTACCCAACAAATTGCCCTGTTGGGATTTCCAAGGTTTCCAGTTCAATCCTTAAAAGGCAAGTAGAGATTGATACAAATATGATGAGGAAAATTATCTTTTTTTTTCCTCCTCTGATTGCAATTTGACCACAATTTGTTATAGATCTTCAGAATGTGTACGTCTCAAGAACAATCCTCGTTCTGTGGCCGTCTGTCTCATTCATCTGTGTGAATGGACCTTGTAATTACAGAACAGAGCAGTTGTGTTTAAATGGCAATACAGTTTGCAGTTTTTCACATAAACTGTCAGAAGCTTGAATGTGAAACGAAGCAAAATAAGCAATATTTCTGTGAGAGAGTCCCTGCCAATAGCCCGAACAAAATAACAACTCCCCATCCAGGCCAACTGCTGTGGCTGCCCCGTTTATTTTTCTGGACAGAGTTCATCGATGGAATTTCAGAATTAACTGACAGACTTAAAAATATTTATTGAAAGGGCACCATAGCAAAAATGAACATCAGAAAAAAAAGGAATCAAAAAGCATCCATCATCACTGTTCGGGGAGTATATGAGTGTGGTACAGCTGTCATTTCATTTCCACTCGCGCTAGATTAAATAAAGACAGAGCTGCAAAAAAATCCCTCTGTACTCTGGAGTCTCCATCCCTCTGGCAGTACATTTGACTGACCACTTGTCAAACTCAGAATGAAAAAGGGTGCACTGTAATTATGACTTGCCACAAGATTCTGAGCAGTTATTAATGAAAATAAAATATATTAGCCCATATCTTATCCTAGATCACTGGAGCTTAATTAGTTCGGAAACACAAGCATATTGTTGATATTAGAGTTATTAGTCACTGTAGGATGACTACGCCTATAATACTGTGCAGTTGGAGGCATGCATGAATATTGATCCATCATGCAGCATCGGTAATAGTAGCTGCAGTAGTTGTGCTGGTGGTATAGTTAAGCTTAAAACCTCAAAAGCATTTCATATGTGCACTGGCTTTGATTTGGAGCTTGAATGGGGGAATAATGGGAGGCAGACAAGCTGGGGAGTGCAGCCACACAAAGGCACCGTGCCTCTCTAAGGGGTCTGGCTGCCTGGCTGTCTCAGGGCCCTGGGCTGAGGTTGAGTCTGAGGCTCAGGCCTATAAGATTGGGGTTTCACGGAAGACGGAGCTGCACGGGGGTTAGTAATGAAAGGCCTGGATAGATGAGGAGAGTCAGAGGCGTGTCATCCTCTCCTGCAGCCTGACCCTCACCTCAGAGATTAATTCATCACAGAGAGCTATCAGAGGAGCTTTGGGAGTGCAGAAGAGGAGGTTTGAGCGTGTGGGAGGGTTGAGCAGTAGGTACCCGTGAGGATGGGCCGGGGTGAGATGGGACACGGGCAGGGTGGGGTGACTTGGGGTTGTGGCGGCTCTTTTCTAAACAGCCCTCCTAAAAATAGATCATTCCACTATTTGAGCGTTCAGTCATGAAAGGATGAAAGGGTTTTCTTTTTAAATCAACTTAAGCAAAGCAAATCTTGAATTTGATGCTAGATTAAAGTTTGGTGAATGTTTGAAAAAGGGAAACATGGAATTTTCCACTTCTTCAGCAACAAAATTACATTACTAGGAGCTAGCTGTTATACCTTTCACTGATGAAGGGGGCGGGGGGCGGGGTAGCCTCTTGAATGCCTTTATGGCTGATGAAACTTGATCAAGTGCCTTCCAGGGTGGCCCAGTGTCCAAGACAACATGATAAAGTGTCCTCTAGGGTGTCCTTCCAGTGAAGGAAAAATTGTGAAGTCCCCTTCCAGCAGACAAAACATGATAAATTGTCCTCTAGGATGCTCTTTCAGTGGACAAAACAAACAAAAAAACATGTGATGCAGTGCCATAGAGCTTGCCCTACCTGCTAGAAAATTAACAGGCCTCTATGTGCCACTAAATGATAAATAGTTAATCGTTCTCTGTGTTTTTATTACAGAGGTGTAGTAGTTGTTGCACTTTAAGTCACATAATAAAACAATTTTATCATAACCAGGGATTCGAACTGTTTCACCATAAATCCATTATAGCTTTTGGTGCGCTGGTGCCGCACCAAATACAACTAGTGCCCTTTTCAATTTTTTCGCCCTTGTCCCTCACACAGCCAGAGTCCGCCACTGATACCTTTAGCATGCCTGAATAGCCAAACAGGAGCTCTAATAAAGAAATAATAGAATATGTGCAGTAGTTTGAAAGGGGTGACGCAGCTTAATACAGCTGCAATAAAGTTAGAACGTCAACTATGGCTGATTTATTTGAAGTGGAAGGGAAGTGTTTAATACGAGACACATGGTTTCAATAGATAGCTGAAGTTCCATGCCACAAACTGCAGAAAGATGTAAAACGGACTGTACAGGAATTGGTCAGTGATAAGTACATGATATAAGACAGACACAGAAGTGATGCCATACGAGTTTTCAAACTGTCAGTGCTTTTTCATTTTAATATTAACCAGTGGGACTCAACAATTCAGATGTTTTTACAGTACTGTATGTTTTGCATGAAGAATTTTAAAGGAATATTTTGACAACTTTGATAAACTCTCACGAGAAAACTTATTTTAGTCCCTCAGCCATATGGAAGCTTGCATCTTTCTTGGTTATATCTACAGAGACAGACAGGTGCAAACAAATACACACCACAATGCGCTCCAGGGCCCCTACTGTACACAAGCGGGGATGTCCAAATATACCAAGTCCCACACCAAATCTACTTCTGCAGTCTTTGCTCAGTGTCTTGCACTAACACTTGGTGCCTCCGTTGCCAGAAAAATAAACACTATCACTCAAGACTGGGACATGAATCTGAAATAGTGTCTGGCACAGAGCAGCTGGGATGTGAAAACCTAAACATTTTGGAGACACATTTTGAATATTATGGCGATAAAATATACACTTTCAAGGGATTAACAAATTTACTGAACGTATGTGTAGAGTTTGTCTGGAGTCAACCAGTGTCAGCTAGTTTTATACATATTTTAACAAAAATGATATTACTTTAAGTTGCATTTTAGTCACTTGATTATATTGAGATTTATTCTGGTTTTAGTTAATAAAATTAAAGAACATGTTTTAGTTTAGTTTTCCTGAGTGAAACTTAAATGTTACATGTAAATGTTTGCACCAAAATCACCATGTAATAAATAACTATGCTGAGAGTATCTACCATGTTTTACTGTCATTTACGGCACAATGTTTCTGTCCCCCTCTGTCTGTGTTGGAATTTGAGAGACCCACAAACAGATGGACAGGGACGTCATGGCGCATTCAGGTGCCCCTCATAAACTCTGAAATCTACACTGCTTTGTACTGCAACGCACATGGTCACAAAGGTTGTTTGCAAGTTTTTATTTTCTACTTTATCTCCTGAAGTACATAGACCTACATCTGTTATTACTTTTGTTGTTCTTTCACTACTGCATTTTTAGAATTAAATGCTAAAAATCATAACAACATCCTATTCATTTCTACACAGGGAGATTTGCATTAAAAAAATCTAATTGTTTTCAGCAAACCTCTGACAATTTTCAAGTTTCAAGTTGTTCGTGCACATTTTAGTTTGTTCCGTTCCTTTTTATGCTTATTGTCTGCAACTGTGGATGCCTTTTTCTTTATATATAACTAACACTTCTGGTGGAGACATGACATTACTGAAATGCAGGACTTTGCTGTGAAACAGTGACAACCTCAGAGGAGGTGATTTTTTTTGGGTGGTGAAAGATACTGTAAGGGCAATAAGGAGCATAGAGTGTGATTCTGCAGATGTCTACAGGTTGTTGAAAAGGGCTTAAAATTTATACAGTAATTAATTATAATTTAGTTTTACTTGACAAAAATTGTAATACATTTTGTCACAAATTTTGTTTCCCATAGTGATGATTAATTAAAAGATTTAAAAGAAAAGGTTGTAAAAAAAAAAAAAAGAAAAAATGCTTACATTTTCATGAAAATGAAAATTATGAAATTAAGACCTTTCTTAAACTTTTAATTTTCCGACAAAAGTCAACAGAGCACATAAGCTCTTTTCAGCAACATCTCACTTCACATTTATGCAGTTACACACATTCACACCTGGTAGCTGCAAAAATATCCAAAGTCATCAACTGCTGGCCACAAAGCAGCTCTGCTGGAGTGAATGAGGGTTACATACCTTAAACAAGGCAGCCTGAAAGCCTTTCAGCAGCTTCAGTTTCTTTAACCTTTAGGTTACAGCTCACAGTTTAAATGACCAGTCTCCTGCCTCACTGTCTGCATGCAGGCCAGCTGCTAAATCAAACACTTCTTTTTCACTGCTTAGCATTATGTTGTGGTGCTGAGGCTTTATTTCACAGACTTTTAATGGATGTTTTTTTCTTCTTGTTTACAGGCATGTGTGTTTTTTTGCAAGTTTAGAGTGAAGAATCCAAGAGGGAGGGAGAGACATAGGGAGAGTGGGAGTCCTGAAATGAAACGCTGACACGGAGTTTCCTCACGGTGCAGAAACGGCCCGTGAGTTCGGAGGCGTTGTTGAGACTACAGAGAAACGCTTTCCTCGTTTTTGCTCCGGAGGAACTGACTGATCACTGGCCAGTCTGCTCGCTTTCGAAAGACAGTTGTCTCTGTAGTTTCCTGATCCGGACCAAAGCCCTTTGTGACTAAACAAATGGAATAAATTACCCAACTGGAGTGAATTATAGATTTTCCCCCTAGAAGTTGCTGGCATTTATTACATTACAAATGCCTTTATGTTAGGAACAGAAATTAAATGGGGAAGTCGTAAAAGTGAACTCCCAGACTTATGGCAACAGCCTCCATTATTCTGTTAAACAGAAACGCTCTTCTGGAAGGGTCAAGCATTTATACTTCTGTATATGTTTATATCATTTTAGATCATCCCAGTTATTAGTTCAACCTGGTGACCCCACAGACGCTTTGCCTTCTGTCAGAGACGACATTTCCTACAGTGTCAAATGGGCTCCAGGCATAAGCCTTTGAGCTCCGCTGCTACATCTGCTCTACATATTCATCCCAGGGCCTCTTTAAATCTTACTCTGCGCCCACACACACACAAACAGACAACACACACACCCCCACATTCACACAAATGCACACACAGCAATATGTGCGCACGCAGGGGATTGAGCACACAAATAAACATGTATTGTGATTAAGGAAGTGAATATAATTTAATGATTATGTTGTGCTTAAAGATAGTAATCTTCATTGAAAGCAAGCAAACAATTAAGCTGTGACTAGCTTGGTGCAGAACTAAAAATACAATCTCACTTCAAACATCTATAATTTTAAATTAACAACTCACAAGCCTGATGTATGGATGCACGTCTAATTAATCTTTAATTAAGGTATTAGCAACACGATGAAATATGAAGGCTGGTTTGAGTAATTGGAAAGTTATACTCTGGAAAGAGACAAGCATTTTTTCTTTAATTGCATGGATCATCAGGTAAAGACAAAAGTGACAAAAGTAACTGATGTACCAACACAACAACATGTCAGATGACATTGAATTAAACTGCTGCTAAGCTTGGGTGGTATTTTTTCATACCTTCATACCTTCCTTACAGTTTACCCAGGTATATGAGCATGACGTCCCTCTCCTCCACAACACATCTCAGCTGGCTCCTTTCAACAGCAGCAGCTGTTCTACTTTGAGCTACCTACAGATTTGTCAGCCTCTCACCCTCTGATAGCTGTTGTTTCGACTTTAAAAAACAACAAAAGGCTGCCATACCTCTGAGCTGACCTATCATTTTCTATCTGCACTTATTTTGTCACTGTTTTTGTTGTCAACGTGTAACTCCATGCTGTAGCTCATACGTCGTCAGGGCATCTGAAAAACACGCCTGTGAAATGATTGGCTGTTTGTGTGTCACTGTAGCACTGAAGGATATGATTATGAGCCAGGAAGGGAGCGTACATGGGGTTTGTCTGTTAAATGATTGGCTAATTATCTGCTAATCGTAGCATGCTCCATTATCAAGGAATATATGATGGGCTATCAAACATTTTATCAAATGACTTTCTTATTGCTGTTGATGACATGTCTCTTGTATAGATATTGCTATCATTTTATTGCCCAGGCCTAACATAAGTGCTATTCCTGCAGCTGGCAAACAACACACACACACACAGGTGCTCTGCTTTGGTCTTGAGAAGCTGCAGCCTTTATTCACTGAGAAACTTAAGCCTACAGAGTACATTTACTGCCAGACCAACAACTTTGCTCACTCATGCTTGCTCAGCTAAACTTACACACTCAGCGCGCTATTTCGCTGTGACCAATCAGTGGTTTGTGGCGTTTGCTGGCCAAAACACTCGCAAACAGGGAGAGACATTTTTAATTTTTTTAATTTAGTAACATTTCCCCCCAGATGCCATGTTTCACCGGTCGGCTGTGCTACCTTAACCACCAGTACCTTTGTTGCCACATACTGCGCACTACAGTACCTGACCTCAGTGCAGCATATGTAAAGAGAAACATCTGTAACTCTGAAAATCATACTGTTAGGATTTCATAATACCCTGATATACCACAATACCTCTATATGGCCAAAGCCTAACTGCGGCAAATGCTGAACCATATACGTTTTTTTTGCAAGACCATATTTGCCTGTGCCCTCTGCATTGGAACCCCAAGCTGCGCCAGTACAGTGGTATTACTGAAATGAATGAGGGAACTTCATCTTTCATGCAGTGCTGGTTCTTGTCTGAACAAAGTGAACGAGAGAGATACTGGGGGTGGTGTGATGGGTATCCTTGTCTCAGTACTATGTGCTGTGTCACTTTGAGTCAAAATGATTTGAGTCAAAAGTCAGTTGTTACTTTTCAGTTTAAGTTCAGTAATAGTGATAATGTGATAAATTGGTGAAATACTGACTGTTGTGTACCAGAGCACAGCAAGCTCATGTTCAAGTTGAATCCCCCACCAGCAGATAATTATTAACTTATGTATATCAAACTTGCAAACCCACACAACATGCAGCAGACATTCTCTTTTTATCAAGTGTTATGTAGTGTTGATAAGCAGCAGGTGATCATCAGTACTTGGATACATGCTTGGGGTTGGCAATGAGTACAGTTGAGAGTAGCAGTAGCATAAACTGTGAAACAGATGCTTAGATCAAATTATGTGATGTGATGAATATAAAAGCAAACTTGTTTTGAGTTGAAATATTCCCCATACTCTCCAATGCTTAGCTGTGTGGAGAAAAGAGTTTCTCATGAAAAACAAATCGACATTCCTCTGAAGCTTCATCTCTCTCTCCTTAGCTCCACATCACAATGTATTTGCTAAATCATGCCCATGTGGAGAAATCCAATCACATCTGGGGGATTTGACTGAAATCTCTCTTGTAACGAGTACTGTAACTCCTGTAACTTACATTTTGGTCTTTTATCCAAACATTTAAAGTAATACATACCACTCTCACATCCAAGTGCTAGGTAGAGAGCCAGAACCAGGAGGTGATTAGCCTAGCTTAGCATGAAAAATGGATGCAGCTAGCCTAGCTTCAACACCTGAATCTCATGCTGCCTTTAGACAGAACTCGTGGTTACAACAAGCTTTGAGAAAATTTCCACATGGGTTATGAATACCAGCAGAGGTGGATGTTCACATGGACTATCATGAACATACTAAACATGACCCCATTTAAAGGCAGCATCACTTATTTAACCCATATACAAACAATAATATAGTAGTGAAACGTTTTGGTTTTAAAGAGGCTTACATGCTTACATTACAATAACTGTTTCTTGTTGTTACCACAATGTTGCCAGGCAAACAGTGAAGATTAAAGAAAAAAGTAATAGTAGGAAAGGAGGAAAGGAGGAAAGATAAACACAGCACAGAGACAAACAGGGTGAGGACACTAAAAAAGGGGACAGAATAGAAAAAAAGACCCCTGTTTACCCCAACAAAAGAAAGCTCAAAGGCAAAGACAAGAAATGTGTTGACAAACTTCACAGAAGTCACTGCAACTGTGGTTCAAAATATAAATCTAGACCTTGTTTCTTTCTATCAAATAAGCCTTTATGAAAGCACTCAGAACAAAGAGTAAAATAAACGGTGACAGTATGTGTAATGCTTATATGTATTTTAATTGTATTTGGATAACCTAATGTAAATAAAACTATTTAAAGCAGTGTTTACGTCAGCAACTCCTCAGAAGTTTGTCGGTTTTATAAGTCAACATTTCCTTTGCGCTTTTCAAAGGTTATGAAAATTAACATGGGTCATGTGCAGTGTTTCGTCAGAACAAGGCTGTGGGCCGTGAGCTACTGTTTTCCTAGAGATGGAGCAATAGATTGCTGTTTGCCAGTGTGTCATGGTTTGTTAACAAGTTTCTGACTACCTGCATCCAAATAAATCAGCCAAGTCCCTGCCACACGGCTTTGTTGTCTGTTATTTTTAGTATTTTATATGAAAAGCCATAACTCACTCAACGGAGAGAGCCTGCTGGTTTGAACCCCCCACAAAGTTTGGGTCAAGGAAAAATCAGCAAACTGCGAGACAAATTGCTCCTGGGGAGTAATGAAAAAACCTCCTCAACATGAGTAATTGAGTTACACAAAACACAAATGTACAGAATCAGCGTCGCCTTCAAACCCAGTCTCTTCCTCTCTCGTGTGTCTACCAAAATTTTTTTCTCTCGTCCGCCAATCTAGTCTCTGTTACACCCTATGTTCCTACTGAGTCATATTATTTCCATATTTATGTCGGCAGCAGCCCCTCGCTTTGATCTCCTGCCTTGTTCAGAGGCTGATCCTGTTATGGCTTGTTCCTGTAAATACTTTGAAGTGCTCCAGGATTAGAAGATTGCAGACCCAATGAAAAAACAAACAGCTCTTTACACAGATTCATTTATAAGGCCCCTTAAAACACAAAAAATCATTTGGTAACAGTAGATGGAAGTTTACCCTGTAATTGTTGGTAATTGTGGAGCCACTGTTTATAGGTTCTGACAGAGTAAGATTCTGAGTGATTGAATTTGGAGTGTGTTTCTACCACACACAGCATTTAGTCTTTGAAATTTGACAGCAGCTGGGGTTTACACACCATGACCATCTTCCTGCTGACCATTTGCTTGACATGGTTAAGGCTATAACTTGGAGTGAACAGAATAACACTGGGCGTGCACACTAGTCTGAGTTTGACAATGATGAGATGGGACATGCAAAAACACATTCTATATACAGAGACTACAGCCATGCTAGTTTGAGCTAAATGCTACAGCAATTTTGCTAACATGTTCACAGTGTCAATGCTAGCATGTTGATGCTTAGCAAAAATAATGTTTAGTGTTGTTATCTTCATCATCGTCTTAGTTTTGGTTGAACAAGCTGTGCACAGTGGTGTTAAAAGCTTCAGGAAAACAAAAACTTACTCACTTTAGCTGAGGATGACAGGAATGGTTTCAGTTCCACTCATATCTGGTCATAAACCAAACTAATGGAAAAATGTAAATTCTGACCTTATGATGTACCATATCCGAACCCATCCAACAGTATTTGAGAAATCTGCCTCAAAACCACATGTCAGCTTCAGGGTGGCAATACAGGAAAAATCAAGGGATCACCAAGTACGATTCATCCTCTGAGGACAAACAATGTGTGATGCGTACCAGAGATAGTACATACCACATCTATGTCACAAGTAAGTTTTAAGTCTTTGCACTTAAATTCCAAGCAAAGTCCCAAGCTAAGACAAGCAAGCCCCTAGCCAAGTCCCAAGTCCTAAACTTTTGATTTACAAAGTTATTTAGCTTTAAATCTAATGTTCACTAATGTTTATATTAGCCTCGACTTAGGTCTTAAAATGCTGAATGAAGTGGGAAGTTGTACCGTTTATGTCTGTAATTTGTACATGATTAAAATATTTAGTATGATGTTGTCTAACTGGCACTCAGTTGGAAACTGAGTAAACTCAATATCCTTAGTTCTTCATGCTTCTCTGGTTCTCAAACTGGATCTGTGGAATTCAGTGGCGACTTGCTGGTAATTAGTAGTGTTAATGTTAGTTGATTCAGGAAATGACGGGAAACAAAATTGATGTGTGACTTTTTAAATAACAAGCTTTCTTATCTTTGGGCTTGGGGGAATGTATAAAGATTTTTTAAATCCAAAGGCTGAAGTCCAAGTGAAGCAATGATTCACTGGTGTTAAAGTCCAAGTTGTGCTGCAAATATTTTTTGATTTTGTCAAGTCCAATCATAAATCTCATCAAATTTGTCACAAGTCCAAATCACGTGACTCAAGTCTAAAACTCTTCTATGTACAAAAGCGGATGGCAACACAATCTAACCAATACTTGTAAAGACTCACTAAAAAACAAAAATTCACCCATGCCATTGAAGCTAGAGGATGAGTCAGGGATCACCGAAATCGGTATGATCCATCTTCTGGAGATCATGACCATCTGTACCAAATTTCATGGTAATCCATCCAACTGCTGTTGACAAAATTCAGTCCAGACCAACTGGTCAGCTGACTGACTGACATTGCCTTGCATGGAGCCACACCACTATAAAAACACACACAGACACATTCTAATTTTTACAAGAACGTAAGAAGTGTTTTACAACATTATGGCCAGTGGACTTGAGTGAGCACAGGTGCTCTCTGATCCTCTGCATCAGCACTCTGAATCACCCAAAATCCTCTAAAAGAAAAAACTCAATTACACCCAACTACACTTTTCCACGCTATCCAGAGAACAAAGACACCCTGATGTTTTTAAGTAACACAAAGGCGAAAATAAAAACAGCAAGCCAACTAAAAGAGGAATGCGCGGTGGTGGCTGCTGCACATCCCCTTGTACTTGTCAAGATATGTAAAGCGTTTCTTCTCTTCCCCCTTTTATGAAAGCCTGTTAACTGTCGCACAAGTAGTGACCGCAGCTGTTTCGTGACATTTATTTCCTTGTCGTTTTTTCCCATCGTTCTCTAATTGGCTTCTGTTTGTGCCCTCCTCTCATGTGGTCTCTTTACACTCGGCTGAAATGAATGTACACTCAGGCTTGCTTTGAGGAGGAAAAAAACTTGTATAAGTTTTTTAGTGGTGGCGGCATAAATGTTGTAGGTCACACAAATTATTATCTTTAATTCTGAGGCTGCGAGAGTCTTGATTTTTGGTTGCAGAGTGTGGGTGATCTCATCCACTTCACTGCACATTTCATCGCATATTTCCTGTCCTTTTGCCACTTGGTCTGTGGTCTATCACCCTTCATCGTGTGGTCTCCCTCTGACCAAATCACCAAGCTGTGTAAATTGCACATTGGGACAGACAAAAGAGAAGGGTATCATTTTGACTACTGTATGCTGTGGCACAGTATTAAATGAATGAAGTATACTTAACCTTTGTATGACGGACACACATGCTGCCTGTTGAGTTTGCATGTTTAATCTCCCTCTGAAGTGCCTCCAGTGCTTTGATATTCTAGAGTGTCTTTTTATGTCATGACAGCCTGTCAAAATGCTGCCCTTTATAAAAATCTTTGAGAATTACCTCTCTTACTCCTGGATAACTTTCAAAATCCTTCCCACACTCAACTTTAACTTATTACTAATTAAATCTTATTTACACTATAATTATCATAATAAAGAGCAACAAAAGAAATAATCTTGATGCATCCTTAACTAATAAAATCATTTTTATCGTAAAACAAACTAAGAAAACACAACCATGGCAGAAAGCAGAAGCACACACTGTAGACATTTACCACAACAGGCCACAGAAGCTAACCATTTTTTTATAGTAGCTATGTGAATAAGCCAGATAAATGGATAATGCATAGCCCAGAGGTTGCGCATAGGAAGTGTAACCAGCAGACCTTATTGTGTTCTTTGGACATGTGTGACTTTACATTCCAACTCACTACCCAACGCTTGTAAAGATAGTATAACGACAAACACAGACAGCAACCGGAATAAAAACAAGCCTCCTTAAGGCACACACACACATAGACACACATGTACAGATTTACTGGAAGAGTGACAGACCATTGCAACGGGAGAAAAAACACGGAGAGAAAAACAAGTGGGCAAAACCACTTGGGGAGAAAAACACCCTATATTATCAGGGGTGGAGATCTGCCACAAGCACATTCCTGATTCAATACTCACTTCATCCCAAGCTATTTCAATATTGGTAAATACTGTAGTGTATCCGCAGGCTGGGAACTGCGCTGCACCCGGCAGACATAACACCTCATGGGCGAGACATAATACTGTGGTTATATTGTAAAACAGGAGGCGATAACAAAAAATTCAAGTGACTGTAGTAGCATTTAAATCATCATAATTATCGATCCATCTATCTATCCATCTATCTAATATACTGGCTTAGGCTTTGAACATATTAAAACTAAAAGAAAAAATCAGTCTGAAGTCAGAGTGTATGGACACTTAAAAAAAATAATTGTAAATATCGTGATTTTCTTGCCAACAATTACATGAGAAGTTTGACTTTGCTTGAGAAGCACTTTCATATTGCTATGTTCAATATAAGGCCACAGACAGCAGCTGATTAGCTTAACTTAGCTTAGCATTGGAAAATATTCCTAGACTTAAACCTCCTTAAAACCACAACTTATCACTTCCGTTTTTGTCCAGAATCTGTGGTCAGAAATTGAAATCCATGAGCCACCCTCAACACCCACACACACACACACAAAAAAAACAGCACTCTCCCCATAAAGATAATAAGTTTTTCAGTGATGAAGGTGCTTAACCACTGAATATTGAACAGTTGTTGACTGACGTCAGTATAACTGCAACACAGACTTAGTGAGCCAACACTTCAGCCTCTCCAGCCTCGCTCTACTCATGCTCAGCGGGTTAGTTGCTCGACCACAAAATCATTGTGATTGGCTGCTGCGCCGGAAAGCATATTATAATGATTTGTTGTTGCGTGTTTTTGGTTCAGACAAATCATGACTGGCGCGTTCATGGACAATTCGTGAGAAGTGCTGCCTTAATCTTGTTACTCTCTGCACCTCAGCAAGTCTGAACTTTAAAGCCACTGCAAGGAACTTTTGTTTTGTTGATTTTGGAGGCCTCTGTGGACAAAAGTGGTAGTGTTTCCATTGTAATAACCACAAAATATAACATTAAAGATAAAGTTATTGAAATAAAAAACTCTTCTTTTCAACTGGCTTACGTACTACTAATTGTAACTCTGCCTGAGAAAATATAAACACAGGCTCTACTGAATACTGATACAGCTGATCTTCTCACTGATTTTGTCTTTTTACGTCATGGAGAGGCATCTGTAGCTAACTGAGATCGTTTGGTGAAAAAAGAACTGCATCAGAACACATAAGTACGAAGAATTAGCAGGAACCTCGGTCAAATTTCTCCTTTCCTGTACTTAGATATTTATGTGCTACATGTACATCTTAAGTTAGCTAAAGTTAGCAAAACATTAACAAGCTAGCTAATGATTGATGTAGATTTTTCCTGTGGTACAAAGCCAGGCTGGCTGTTTCCTAACTTTATGGTAAGCTAAGCCAACTGGCTGCTGGATATTGCTTCACAGTTAAAGTGCAGACATGACAGTGGTGTCAATCCTCTCACCTAACTCTCAACAAGAAAATATTTAAGTGTATTCCCAAGATGTCAAACCATTGTTTTAATCAATTACTATGACATCGCCCTGATGAACCTCAACAGACATATCATCAAAATAAATCGGAAACATGGTGGGTCAGGCACCGTCTATCAACTAAGTTTGAGAGCAACAAAACGTCATGCATAACCCATGATGTGTGTGTTGTGTATTTGCATTTCTTCTGAAGCAATGCAAGCAGCAATTTTGTCAGGCTGTAGAATGCAGCTTTGGAAGTCTGCCTGGCCAAAATCTGACCTGAATACAGTTTTGATTACACGTTAAAAAAAAAACCAAAAACGTTTGAAATGGAAAGTTAATGAATCAGTAACAAAATCCAAGTCTAAACTTCTGTAGTCAGACAGACAGAGCATCATTAGGTGGCATGGGGAGGAGAGAGGTGAGGTATGTGTAGGGGGGTTAATAATGGGCAAGCAGGAGGAGGCAAGAGATAGTGAGTGAAAGTCAGAAAAGACCAAGAGGGCGAGACGCTGAGGGGGTGAAAGGTCACAACCCTGACACGTGTAGCTAGTTGAACCTTCAACTTTTAGCAGAGGTCACTGCCGGAAGGCTTGGAGGGGAAGCGCTTTATTGTTCTGGGTTACGAGCTCCTCGCCAGCGCTGTTAGGAGCTCCTAAATCACACACACTCACACTGCGGGTCATTCGGGGCTGCCTGAGCCAGATACTGCCTGGCCTGAGCAGATTTTTCCCCTGGTAAAGTCTTTATCCTCGACGCCTCACCAGTCTATTCCTAGAGGCTGCTGAAATGGAAAAGACGAGGTGGGTTTTATTTCGGACCATTTTATGATACGAACTAATGTATATGAAAAGACATCACCTCATAAACCAATAGAGTTCCCTCGCTCATGCACCTACTTACAGTAATGCACAATGCAGGACATTTCACATGAAACATGAGAGCTGCTAAATGCATTCAGATAATAACATGAAGTGTAATGGTGAATACAGAAGGCTAATTTGTGTGATTACAGTTCTAGAGCTGAAAGGATAGTTGAATAAATAATTAGAGGATTAACAGAAAATGTATACAAATACTACATACATACTATTTTGATTATAGATTAGTAGTTTAAGCAGTGGGAAGTAACTACAAATACTAAATACTTCAACTTCTTCAATACTGTACTTAAGGACAGCTTTCATGTATTTGTAATTTACTTGAGTATTTATTTTTTCTGACCATTCTTTACTAAATAATAATACATACTCTGCATCTACTCCTTACATTTTCAAAACAGATTTGTCACTTTAGTTTTAATGCATTTGAGGGGAATTATTGAATATTCTTATTTTGCATCATTGCCCATCACTTTCCCAACATCAAGACTGATCGCAGTCTGAATGGATGGGATGATAACATATAGAAAAGATGACTCCTTGGTGTATCCATCAGTGCATATCAGGTGCAACAGACATAAGACGAAAACAATGTAAAAAAAAAAGTGTCAGGATAAAACAGACGAGAGAGGGAGAGAGAGGGAGAGAGAGAGAGGGACTTGTCCGTGGAGTTGAGTTATTTTTCAAGGAAAACAAACAAACATTCTCTGGCTGCAGCTTCTTAAATGTGAGCATATTGTGCTTTTGACATGTATGACAGTAAACTTAAATACATTTGGGTTTTAGACTGTTGGTCATCCAAACAAGAGATTTTAATTAATCAAAAGTTTAAATAATCACCAGTTGCAGCCCTGCAGTATAGATTACATATAAAATTGAGCCAGACCATACAGCAATGATAGTAATCATATCATATCTACACAGGATTAGTAGTAGCCAATACACAAAGTTCAATTCTGTGTACATATATATATATATATATATATATATATATATATACATATATAACTTTTATTGCAACAATTCAGTATAGAAAGTATATATTTACTCAATTACTTCAGTGGCTACAGCTAAAGTCACATTTTTTAGTCACTTAAAGTTACTTTTAAGAGAAAGAGTTCACATTAAAATCATATAATGAGCTTTTTGTCATTCATCATTATTAAAATTGTAATAATCTAATAATATATCACTCACATAAGTGCTGTTTTTTTTTTTTTTGCAAAATGAGTATTTTTACTTGAAGTACAATTTGCTGATACTCCTTTTGCACTTTTAGGCAGGATTTGTAATGCAGGACCCGATGGTGTAATTTTTGCTGTTTTTTGATTTCTTCTACCACTCCTTTTAATTGTTTTACATGTTTTACCTTAAAGATATACAGAAAACCTTTCAGTTAATATTAGACTAGCACACTTGAACAAACCTCAAAAGGCATGTACTGCTGTAGCAATGCATGTCTAATTCAAACCTTTAGAACCAGATTCAAATCTAATTTGACCATAATCTGGGCCTGAACAGTAGGTGTTCTTCATTGATTTATTGTAAACTCTGGTAAGTGTCAGTGTGAGAGGTAGCAGAGAGGAGTGTGATGATGATAACCTCAAATGAATTCTCCTCTCTCCACCCTCCTCCACAGTTTATTAGTTTAGGCCAGAGGCCACTTGTAGCCTTGCAGAGTGGACGGTAATTGTGTGCGTGCTCCTTAAGCACCGACCGCAGCAATAATAGACTGAATTATACAATAAATTCCCTCCAGATGTGCTCCCTCCACTCCCACCCACCCACTCCAATTTGACAGTTCGCACACCCGCAATCTGTGCAAGGAGGCCTCCGTCCGCACACACACATACGTGCACTCACTCACCCGTATACACGCTTACAAATGTACATACACACGCGTGGTGGCTTAGTTGCAGTGTTTGCATTGTCAGATTGTTTCCATACTGGTGTTAGCTTGCTGCGTTTCCTCACTGCTGGTGTAATTACAGGTCGTATTAGCTGATAGTGTTTTGCTAACCTCCTAATAGATGTCCTTCTGCTTCGGAAAACCTCACAGAGACTCCATTCAATAATAAGCAGCCTTTCTAATACCCGAAACTGCTACGCACACAGGCTGGTGTTTAGAAGTAGTCACATACGCATGTCCCACTTGCTCAAAGACAAAAAAGATCCACAGCTCACATTTAAATGATGTGGAGTTTTCTATAAATTTTTGATCAGCATTATAAATGTAGCAGTGAAAGCACACCCTGTGTAAAGACACAGAGCCACCCTGCATGGGAATCTGTCCGTCTATTTCTGTCTTATGGAGAAGGCAGGCGAGGAGGAGGATGAGGACAAGAGGAAGAAAGAGGAGGAAAAGAGTGGTCAGACTAATTGTTATGTACACTGCCGCTGAAATGTGAGTCCATTTTCTGGGGGGGTATTTCTTCCAAAATGTTTTCATTTCAAATTTTTGTGTACCATCATAGAAACCGGGTTTCATATTTTCTTATGGCTAAATATTGCCCAGCTCTCGGCCAACGTTGTGCTGATGCAGGAGGATGAGAAAGAGTGGACCACCAGTTAGATTGGCTGCTACACTCTATCTTCAAGCTCTGCCGGTCTGTGGCTGTCAGGATCTCCGCATCAGCCTGCACAGTGCCACCCAGTGTTCAACCACGGTGCTTCACAGCACAAATAAAAGGGACAATTGAGTAAACAATGAAAAATGTGACTTACAGAATTCATCAGTGGTGGAAGAAGTATTCGGATCATTAAAAGTAAAAGTAGCAGTACCTCAAGTTAAAAATCCTGCATTCCTCCATTCAAGTACTATCAGCAAAAATAAAGGATCAAAATTAAACATGTTAATTATGGCCAATGTGAAAAGTTTATTATCATCAAAGAACAAATCAGGGTAAAGCACACTGATCAACTCACAGCCTTCAACTGTGCAAACATACTAACATTCAGAGTCGCATTCTGATGGAGGCACAGAAGTGTTGAAACGTTGGTCTGTTTGTAAGGGATCTGAATTAATCAGTGTGCTCCAACTTATTTTTTTCTCTGGAAGTTTGATGTCTTGAAGCTGAGAAACACCTGATTCAGCTGAATTTTGCTGGAAGATACACTGCAAACCCTGTTTCTAATGCACTATTATTGGATCATTATTATTTGTGTATAACATTTATAGCATTTTAATTTTGTAGTTAGTCGAGGTAGAATCTATTTGAATTCTTTGATACACTGCTGGGCAGTAGAATTTAAAATAAAGTATATTTTATAAATTGATCATATGTTCTCTATGTAGAGTCTCAATAAAGCAACAATTAAATGTAGTGGGGTAAAACTACATTATTTTCCTCTCAAATATTGTACAGCAGAAGTTTAAAGTAGCAGAAAACTGGCATACAAAAAAAAATATGTATCCCAAAATTGTACTGAAGCACAGAACTTCATCAGTTACTTTCCACAAATGGTAAAAATAAAAATGTAATGAATGTATTCATGATGGTCACATTTTTCTACTGTTTGTGCACTGTGTCAGCTGGAAAAGAAAGAAGCTTGATGTGCAACAAAAGGTCCCTGAATTAATGAACAGATAATGTATGAAATACATAATTTTAATGAGTGTAGCATGGTACAATTTATTTCTAGATAATACTAAAAGGGTCATCCTGTCACCACAATTCCAATCAGCTAAGAAACAGAAAATGTGGATTGTTCACATTGTGTGAATAGTCTAATATTGAAACTCACATGGTTGAAAAATACAAATTAGGCTTCTGAGTAAGAATGCACTTCAGCTTTTTAATTCTTGTTGTCAATGACTCTGTTTCTGAAAATGTATTTCAAATGAATACTATGTCCAATATTCACTATTCAAATAGCAAAATATTCATTCACAAATATTAAGACAAAACAAAGAAAAAACTGTTGTGGTGTTTCCTCTTATAGCCTATTGCCATTGAATATCCGGTCGTTTCTGGTTTAGGCCATCTATGTGGCACTGCTGCAAATTTTCAATAATCTAGATTGGGAGGGGGGAAAAAATGTTACCCCGTACAACCGGAAAAACAGTGGATTTTTTTCTGCTTTCACATCATGATTACACTCAGTTAAAAATATGGACTAAAGTCTTGTACACTGCATACTGAGTCTTGAAGACTTCAAGCATAACACTGGAGTTCTAGGTAGGAGGAACACCCTCATTGCCACACATTTCGCACACTTAATGTATAAATGAAATACATAATTCACTTCATGAAAGGCTAACATTAAGATATAGATTTTATATGCAATACATGTTGCAGAATCACTATAAATACCACTTCTAATAATAATAATAATACCTGAAATGTCACAGAACAACATGAGCATGTTGCACTTATCTTAACTGACAGTGTTACCTCTGTTCCACTGTCACATGGTGATATTGTGTTTGCCAGGTGAGAGGCTGGCCCGACTAATCAGTAAAGGCAGAGTAATTTGCCTGCAGACATGTTCCAGAGCACAGAACTCCCTGGTGCTTTGCTCAACCTGCTATCCCAGGTGGCTTCAATGCTTGAATGCCCCTTTTACCTGCTCCGAACTACAGAGCCAGAAAAAAAAAAAAGAGAATAATTAAAAAAAAAAAAAAAAAACACGTCATAACAGGAAACAGGAACAGGAAAGAGACTTGGCGGACTCTGCAGAGGCCAGGTGCAGAGTTTGGCTTGACTCCCCCTCTGCGCTCTGGTTTGTGCAGGCGGGAGGGTGGCTGCTGCTGGTAGCGGAGGCCTTTTCATCGCCAAGCTTCTTTATCAAACCCCTGGGTCTAGTTTGTTCTCCTGTTGCTGCTGCTTGGTGGGTTGCCGTTATAAATTAGACTGCAGGAGATGTGGGGAGCTCCCCGGCGTATCCCAGCTCACGCAGAGGGTCAAGTGAAATATCAGCTACAGCATTAATTTTTTTAATTACAAGAAGCGAGCTCGTAAAAGCAGCCTCACGAGCCAGGGTGGTACACGTTTCTCTTTTTGTGTTTTTCTCTACATCTTGCCTCCCTCGCTGTTCGCTGTGTCTTACCCAAATTGCATTGCTCAAGGATCTTTAATCACCACGTTGAGGGAAAAAGGTGGTTTATGTAGCAGCTATTTCAATTTATTTGACCCATCTGAGGAGGCACACTCACTAATGACTCCTTGTAAGATAGATCTCCTTCATCCTTTCCGACCTTACGCCTGGAAATTTACTGCTCAAGTTCAAGGTCTGTACAGCAAAGGGAACAAATTAATTTACAGTCGTGCTGACCAGTTTAGAACATGATGACGTTTGGGGGAAAGAATTACTTTTAGCTTGCCCCTAAAAGCCACACTGTAAAACTGTGTGAAAGAGATGAAATCAGATACTAAAATTGCAAAATCTATATTTGTCAACAACAACTCAGACTTTCAAAAAAGAAGATGCATTGACTGAGAATATTAACTCTAAAATATATATACACAATTAATTATTTGCACCTCTAAGAGAGTGTTGTTTCTGTTTATTTTTGTTTGAGTGGTTGTCGGCTGAGTTCGTCATTCAGAGCCCTTGCGGCCTCCTGGGTGGCCGTGGCGTATGCCAAAGATGCCCCCGCCATGTTTAATCTTTGACATTTATTTGTTTGCTTTGTGAATGAATATGCAAAGCTGGAAAGACCTATTAGTTCTAGTGTATCCTCATTACAGGGGGCCGTTCATCCTGCTAGACTGTGGTTGGTCAGGCGGCCGCTCCTCCAGACCAGTGCCCAGACACCGCCTGGCAACCTCGCCTTTAGCCCGTGTCCAGATACAATCTGGCAACCATCGGCACACCAAAGCTCACAGCAGCAAACACAGCCTAGGATTAGTTCAGGTTTATATCAATATTTTTGAACATCCACACTCTAAAAAAAAATGTCTTGGCTCAGCAAACAAATTTAACGCAACAGTTTGCATCAATCTTTTTGAATTATGACAACTTCTGAAGAATTTAAGTTCAACCAACAAACTACACTGAGTAAGACGAATCAGCTTTTCTTTTACAAAAGGTATTTTTAATTGTCACTTACTTAATAATTGTTTTTAACTTGATTCTTCATTAAATTAAAGTTGTTCCAACTAATTTTTCCTACATTATTTCATAGGATTTTTTAGGTATTATGTATTTAATTACTATAATTGTGAGCACCGGTATTTAAAGGGACAGCTCACCCCGAAATTAAAACTACTTATTTTTTCTCTGGCCTCTAGTACTATTCATCCATCTAGATAGTTTTATTGTGAGTTGCAAAGTTTTGGAAATATTGGCCATAGAGACACCTGCCATCCCTCAAATATACTGTGACTAAATGGCACTGTGCTTGTGGTGTTCAAAGTACCAAAAGAAAAAAAAAAAAAAAAAAAGTAAAAAACTTAACAGCAAAAGATATCATGACCCAGTTACTCAAGATAATCCTCAGCAGTTGTGAGCAGTTTCATGTAGACACTACTTTCTTTCTGCAGTAGAATCTACATGAACTACTTTCTTTCTACTACGAAGAAAATAGTTCCTACATATAACTTCTTACGACAAGGTCTGTGGATTATCTTGAGTAACCAGGTCATGATTTCTGGAAAGAGACATTGCTGTTAGATTTTTGAAATGTATTTTTTGGTGCTCTGAGCACCACAAGCCCAGTGCCATTTAGTCTCATTACATTCGAGAGAGAGCAGACACCTGCTGACAGCCATTTAAAAAACTAAGTTGCTCCAATTAGATTTTCTTGAGTCTAAATAACACACAATATTAAATTGAAGTAATTGACATTATTATGTCAACACAACTCATCAAAATACTGTTCGCAACCCAAAAGGTTTATCTAAATCAGTCAATAAGAATATTTACCTTGCATTCATGTGTTAAATTAAGTGGTGGTGGTAGGCCCCCTGAATTATTTTTTAGAGTGCACATACTAAAACTTTCAATGAACCACCTAACTAGGGAGGGGTTTGTGATTCTTTTAAATATTGACATTTTTATTTGCACATTTGTTGTTGTCTCTCATAACAGTTCCAGCAGCTATGTGCTTGTTTGTGTATGCATGTGTGTGTGTGTGTGTGTGTGTGTATGCATATGTGTGTGCTCTATTCCTCTGTAGCATCCACGAGGCCTCTAAGAACTGGCCTCACCTCATCTGGCAGCCATTACCTGCACACATGCTCCTGTCTGAAGGTTGATCTGCCGGGTTAAACAAATCCAGGCAGCACAGCACGGCCCGCCAGGAATCAGCTCCATACATCAGCTGTGGAACAGCCAACATGACAGGGTTAGAGCTGGCTACCGTTAGCTGTGCACTATCACTGATCTCCCAACGCCAAATATGTTCAAAAACGACAAACTCACTTTGGTTCAGGTGCTGGATGTGGCGATCAAATATAGTGAGATATGTGGCCTCAGCTGAAGGTTTTAGAGGAGGGAAAAGGCTCGTGAGTTTCCCCCTGGAAAGATGTGACACGAATCATTTCTTGTGTATGAAGTTCCAAACTAAACAGTAACAGGCATATAGTCTCAGTATTGAATGTGGAATTAGGTAATTATCTGCAGCAATATGCTTTATCCAGCACTTTGGTGTGAGGCGAGGCAGAAATGCATAACTGTCTCTCAGCAGGGATGGCACGGAATTGACAATTTGACCAAGTTTGCGGAGTCTGATTCAATTCCGCTCCCAATCAAAAGCGCTTGAGATTCCATTTATGTTTATTACATTTCCTGTTTCTCACTTCATCACATCGGAATTGAAACTGACAGGGTAATTATCATTTCATCCTAAATTGATCCCAATCCATGTGGGCTGGCTCCAAACGCAGAGACACGAGAGGGGGAAAAAGAGAGATGGAGAAGAAAAAAAGAGGCATTTTGGGAGCATTTGGCGATGGTTCAGTCATCTGTAAGACGTATCGCTTGAAGGGTGGGGAGAGATGGAGGGAGAGGGAGAAAAAGGAAGGGGAGACGTTTTGGAGATTGCGTTGCGGGTGTTCCCTTGATGTCCCCCTGACAGGAACCAGATTGGGAGCCGCGCGGCGTCGGCGCTTTGGCTTTTTATTCGTCTGGCTCCGCCGGGTTTTTCCTGGCCTGAGCAGGCCCGGTTCTGAGACGCTGTGGCCCACTCGTGGAGCCAGCCTGTAGTTTAGTGAGAATAACAAATGCTAGAAAAAATAATAGGCCTACAAAAAGAAAAAGAGAGGAGCAGCACAATCCTACTATTGTTCATGGTAGCTGGGCAGAAAGCAGAGTCGAGCCACGTCTTTGGGACATTTTACTGGCTCTAATAAAGAGTGTGTGGTCCCTGTTTTGGAGAGGTCTGCCAGACTGACAGATACGCTCTACAGTAGTATTGGATGGTTCCGTATCATGTATTTTGAGTTGTGTTACTTGGCACGGCTCAGACGAGACCTGTCATTCATCATGCTTTTGCCTAGCTGGGAGTAGTGGTCCGAGTTGCTTATGATGGCATAGGGTGCAATATGTTGAATAAGTAATTGTAAAGGCACTTGTGAATCATGGCAGACAGCGAGATTTCACCTCTGAAAGTGCACACATAAAATGACAAAATCCTCCAATTTGACTGCCATGTTTTAACGTAAAGCAATGGTACATGAACAGAAAAATATTTATACATGACATTTATACATGAATTAAGTTGCAAGTTATTTACAGTAGACTGACAGAAGATACTCAGAATTGAAGGTTTTATTGATTATGTGTAATGTGCAGCTTACTGGGGGGTATGCAGTGTGACATTTAGTATCTTTGTGTGGTTATAAGGTTAAAGATTTATTTCAGAGAGCGTAGAAGCAATAAACGTTTAGTCTGTAATAGAGCCCGACCAATATCTCAGTCGACCAAAATTATCGGCCCAATAATGGCCTATCACAGCTATATGGGTCTATATTGGTATAGGTATATATGTTGTCTGATATGCGCCTGTATGAAAACATAAACCCAGAGCTGCAACAATAAATTGAATAATCAATTATTATTCAACTGTTAAATTAATTGCCAGCTATTTTGATTATCAATGAATTGAGTCCTTTTCTCAGAAGAAAAATGTCCAAACTCTATTTCTAGCTCCTCAAATGGGAATATGTTCTGTTATTTTTTACTCCTCTATGGCAGGATACTGAATATCTTTGGGTTGTGGACAAAATAAGATATTTGAGGACATCATCTTGGGCTTTGGGAAACACTGATGTGAACATTTTCAACATTTTTCTGACATTTTATAGTACAACTTATCAAATTAATCGAAAAAATAATGAAAGGTTTGATCAATAATGAAAATAATCATTAGTTGCTGCCTCATAAGAAACAATGTATATAGATATAACGCTCTGTTTGTGTCTTTTATTCGTAGTTGTTTATATTCTTTAGTATTAAATATACTGGTGAAAGTTTACTGTTTTAGTGCTCTGATATTTTGGACAGTAACATTTATGTTTAACTGTAAAATACCCTGACTGCATTACATATGACATATTTGTCACAAGTATTTATCACTTTTAAGGAACCACTGTAAAAATGTCTGTTTATGTATATATTCCATATTCTGTATATTTTATTCCGTATAAAAAATATGGCCCATATATCTAGATCAGATTTTTTTTACTCCCCAATATTGGTATCAGCCCCAAAATTACAGTATTGGTCGGGCCCTTGTTGTAAGGTTATGCATTTATTTCAGAGGGCATATAAGGAATAAACTTTGAGTGTGTACTGAGACAAAGTAGAAAAAAATAGTTTAGCATTTTTTGGAATATATGCATGAAATTACTGCATCAAAAAAAACACAAAAACAGTAAGAGTGGAACGAGCACTGCACTCCATTTGAATTTATTATGAACTTATTCTCCATTCTACACACTTATTATGTTTAACATTATTCAGCGTTAATTCCTAGACTTGCAACACACACACACACACACACACACACACACACACACACACACACACACACACACACACACGTCCCTGGCTTCTTCTGTGTGGGGTACAGAAACACAGTTTGGTCTGTGCTTAATCAGTTCTGTTTTTAAGTGTTCTGCTGGGTTTTCCAGCACAGCCCTGTGAAAGAAAAACGTCTGGTCGTGGGTGGCTTAGCTGGGTCACTGAGCCCACAGAGTAGAGCATTTCATAAGAAAGAGCCCACTTAATTCTGAACCATACATCGCATTAGCTGATTTACATGTGGACAGCTATCATTTTGTGAGGAGTTTGACATTGATAAATGAGGTGTTTTACCTAATAGGTAATAAAAACAAATTACAGGTCTTAAGAGAAAGGATGTTCTTCATTTGGCTCTGTTTTCTGTCTCTTCGAGGGCAAGGGCCAGATTGTTTCCATATGATTGTAGCCTTCATTTGTTAAGACTACAGACAGAGATTAATAACGGCATTTTCTGATGACTGATCCATACTTGGCCTTGAGGTTATTTAATGAAAAAATAGTAGGAACAACTGGACATTTAGGATAAATGACTGGCACACTTTGCACACTATTAATAGTATACTGTATTTTAATCTGTCATGAAGTATTATGCCTCTCCCTGTGACTCTCATTCTCTTTCTTTAAATAGCCTTTTACACTGTTTGTGCAAATTAAATTTTATTAATTACAGGAAAGTAAAATCTCTTACCGCTACCATAAAAACCTGAAATAAACACATTACTGATATTTATATCCTCCCAGCTGTAGTTGAGAGCAATAAACATTGCTCTGATTAGCACAGCACAAATAATACCATGGTTAAAAAGCCATGATGTTTTCACTATAAGACTGTTAATTATGGAGCATATAAATACCTCAATGCAGTGATTATGCGGCTACTGCCCTTGTCCATGATCCATCAAACGCCCTAAATTCAAATTAGTGAAACCATAAACAATCTACTTATGGTCAGTGGGGATTCACAGCCTTTTCACACAGGGTGAAACACTGACATACAATGTGAAATGACAAATGACAGTCCAGAGACGAGAACAAATCAGTGCTCTGACCAGAGATTTTTTTTTCCAAAGAGAAAATATTAGCCTAAACAGCACTTAGTAGGTGAGGGTGTGTTATTCTTAACCGGTTTGAATCACTACTGGACTCTGCAGGTCCCACAGAGCTCGTATATAAGCTCTCTCAAGTTTCTTCAGCTAGGCGTGAAAAGGCTTCCCTTCTGGTGTAATGCAAGCCTTACAGAAGACAAGTCTGCCTCTATTCCCTGTCTCAGCGCAGTTGAACACAACCTGAAAGGATGAGGCAGCCATATCCACACAGTCACACAGGACATAATTTTCCCCAACCTAAAAAATGCTTACATTGGAAAAGCTGTTCAGTCAGGTGTGATTCTTCACCTGACTGCATCTACAGGTAGCAATTAATTAGTACAATGCACAGTGGAAGTTGTACTGACATAAAGTTAAAATATATTCAAAGGTGAAATCTGTAATGTATTTACAGTAATAGCAGTACTAGTAATAATAATCATAAAATGACCATGATATGTCATTGGAGATTACGGAACACATGCCAAGGTGAAATACTCGCTTCTCTGGCAACTATGCTGCTGTGGTGGCATCTTCCTTTGAAATTTCTATTACAGTCTTTAACTTGTTAATGGATTCTGTCAGGGAGTGAGTCAGGCAGTCACTTAATTCAAAGTCCAGTGTGTGTATTTTCAGAGCAGAGGTCTTTTGTTAGAGGGGGCTTAGATTTACATTGACAGACAATTGAGAGTTAGAAATCAGAATCATCTTACAGAATAAGACTTGTCATTGCTTGTTATTGTGCAATTACAATGTTTCCTTCATTTTGCACTCAGTGCAGTGCTCCTGCAGCCTGCCTGAGGTTCCTGGGGAGGAAGGGGCAGGAGCAAACAACTCTACGACCATAGACTGTATATTAAATAGGATTTCAACCTAATGTACCCCCAAAACCTAATGTTTAATGTACTGTTTATGGCTCCAACTTGATATCTGGAATAATGTACTCATTTTTGGATGTGCAATTCCTTTAAATTTTCTATCATGAACTCCATGTACAGGTAGGATGTGTAATGAATACATAATATATCTGCAATACTGTAAAATGGAAAATCCATATGTGCATGTTGAGTTGGAGAGGCCGGAGACATCGCTTTTAAACCTTGAAATTAGAGAGTTATGTTTTGTCACAACTCTGCAATCATCATATAGAGAAACAAAGACGATACTTTCCCTGTGAATAGAATTTTGCCGTTCCGTCCTGCTTGTAAATGATGCAGGCGTATGTAATGACTGCGCAGTCAGACCGAGGTAATTTTAAGTGCCACATCCAATCAGCACTATCACCACAAAGCATCACAGCTTGGAGCGCCATCATTCTCTCTGCAAGGCCCTCAGCTGAGGTGATACTCAGCCACTGAAACACAGTAAAAGTTACCGATATGGAGCAAAGAGAAAGGGTGAGGAAAGAGAAGGGGGAGAGTGGGATCAGGGGTGGAGGGGGTGAAAGAGTCTTGGATCCTGTGGTAAGTGCCAGAGGGACACATTTTGTTGGAACACAGGGTGTGCTGAGTGATGGGAGAACGGCTACAGCAGTGTTTAGAAACACCAGTCGGCCAGTCTATTGCCTAGGAGCCTGGGTGTCTGCGCTGAGCTCTCCCCCCCACCGCTCTAAGTAGGATGGTACATGCAGCCTCACTGCATACCGCTCCGCGCGCCGCTAAAATTAGCCCCCCTGGAACCAGATGGAATTCTAAACAGAATAAACTTTTCTTGACTTGATTATATTGAGCCTTTCCAAGCTCCGACATTAAAAAGAAAGAGAGAAGGCAAAGAACGAGGGGGAACCTTAGAAGCTAATTGCCATGGGTCTGGCGTGCACATTGGGCATTGTGTTGAGTCGAGACGCTGCAGTAATGCCGGAGCCTTTCCTCAGGCCGTGTCTCCCAAAGGGGGAACTGTCACATCTTCCATGCGTTTGTGGTAGGCTTCCAGCTCCACACGGACTGCATGTGAAGCCGCTAATTAAAAGCAAGCGATCCGTAACTGTCTGGCTCACCAGGCCGTGCTCATCCATGTGGCCCCCATTGGCTCTCGTACACCCCTGGCCCGGGTGGCCCCTGACTAAGGCTGTTAGGCCTCTGCATGGGAGTGATTTTAAGAAAAAAAATACATGACTTGTTTATAAAGCAGTGCTAGCAGTATTACAGTGCATTTATGATTTTCAATTAGGAGCTTTTTCGTCAATTACTTTTTACCTAAGTTGAAGTGCAAAAACATTTTATCAGATATGATTAATATTAGGGATATTTAATCTGGTATACATTCATATGGTTTCACTTTTATTCATGATATCATCATATTATCATTGACAGATGTTATGTAGATCATAATTCATTCAATTTTCTTTTCAAGTTTTAATAAAGTTATAAATCCATAAGATTATAGCCCTGGTTGATTTGGTGACACCTGTGGTTACTATGGTAACAGCACATGCAGTTTACAGAAAACAACTTTAAGAAGGTACATTTTCAGAAAGACAACAGAGGAGCAACTTGTTCACAGTTCAGCCGAACAAAGTCACATTGTTTAAATAAATGTCAGTCAATAGAAATTGCAACCGCAATGGGATTTCATGCTGCATGCAGCATGGTAGTTTTCCACACAACAACGACACACAGTTAAGTTGGTTACCTTGCTGAGAAGTTGGAAGTGTGCTGCTCGTTGCATATAGCTGTAAATCTAACAGCTCACTGTGGCTGCTCTGTCATGTCATTAATCCCTGGCAAAAATATGCTTATGCTATGCTATGCCATATGCTAGCTAAAAATAAAAACACTTACTATCCTTATTATCCCAACAGTGTTTCAACTGTTTCAATAGCTGAATACCTTTGATGTCAAACAGCAGCAGGTTTGCATTAGTATTAATACAATACAGCTCTAAAATGGTAGCCTGGCATTGCCATACTAATTATCTCTCAGTTAAATTATGATTTTGAAGGGGTACAGACCAAAAATCCTTTGGATATGGATAGACCAACAACCATTCAGAGCAAAGAAACGTGACGTAGTCCAGAGTTATTTTCAAACAGGAAAAAACAAGCGACCTGGTCACAAACATTCTCAAATTACAGTGAAACAATAATAGTACACTAAAACGTGATTTGCATTACCTAGTTTGACGACTTTATATCTTAGCTCCCATGAGGCTAGTAAACATGACTTTTCAAATCTAGACCAGTGACACTCTTCTGTCAGTTACTTTATCAGATCTGTCCCATATTAAATAAACAGCTGTGACTGGCCCTACAAGAGCCAGGACTAATGGAAATCTGAGGGTGACTAGACATATCTGCCAGAGCAAATGAAACATGAGCTAGCAGATTCTTCTGGTTTCCAGTAGGGATATAAGAAAATATTGATCCACTTGAGTATCACAATATTATGTTTCGTAATACTGTATCGATTCTCAAAAACATGCAAAGATTTGAGGCAGTGGTTCATTTTGTGTTGTGTTTAAACACCCAACTGCTAGGTAGCAGTGTGGCTATGAAGATTATTTTTTGGCCTTTCGTCTTTATTTTGATAGATGACAGCTGAAGATGAGAGGGGATGACATGCAGCAAATGGGCCACAGGCAAGAGCTGAACCAGCGGCTGCTGCAGAGGCCTAGCCTCAGTACATGGGACACATACTCTACCAAATGAGCTACTGCAGCGCCCCATATCTTTACTGTTCTGATTACATAAAAAAGTAAACTTATTGAACTCAATTTACTGCTTATGGTGGTGTGTTCTTTATACTATGACAGTTTTCCTAAAGTTAGATTAATGAAAGAGCAATATATCATCCTGCTTCTTCTTCTGCAATGGTTTAATGACACCCAATTGGAGATTGAGAGCCACTTAATGTTTAGAACCAACTCTATTAATCGCAAAACTGTAGTGGATGGAAACACAAGTTAATTCACATTTTCTTTTGCAGATTTTCTTGGCATTTGCTTAAAATTTGCTCCCCATTTGAATGGAATTAGATAAATTACATAAATAATCATAATGAATGAATAAATAAATAACAATTTTAGATGGTGCATTACATATATGCATTACTTCCTTTCCATCCTTTAATCTTGTGAAAGCAATTTAAACCCAGTGCGAGAATGGTGGACAATGCCACTAACAATGAAAACCACTATGTAATGAGGAAATTACAAAATGTAAATATATTTAATGGCTATTGCTGAAAAAATATCATCAAAAACAGGTTTTGATTTCATGAAAATCTTAATGATTATAACATTAGGGAATAAGTCTTTCAATGGTCCAAATGAAACCACTGTGTGTGTTTTAACACAATTTCTGTATAGTTTTCTGTCAAATGATGTAGCCAAAGCAAACCCTTTAAAAGAATAAAAGAAATTGTACAGCAGACAATAGCTACATCATTACAGAGATGTGTAAACAGAAGAACCTAAAGAGCACTTAGAATACAATACAAATTCCTTTAATGAAACAACCCATGGTTGGTAGACAAGATGGAATGGGAGTTTGACTCGCTCCAAACAGTGACTTTGATTTTCAAGATTTGTTTGTTTCCACAAAATGACAGCTAAAACCCCAAGTCCTTCTCTAAACCAAAGTCTCGCTACACTCCAAACTCGGCCTGGTGGTAGGCCACCTACAGACAGCAAAGATGAAGATGAGGGAAAAACCCCTTTGTATCAAAGGCTATCTTCTGGTGACTCCCTGGCTCATGTTTATCGAAAGCTGATTTTAATGCTCCATTTTTATCATGGCGATTAGCATTGTTTAGTAATCAGTCAAACCAAGACTTCCCCTTGTCCGTGCAAGTGTAAACACTTGTCTTCTCAAAACAGCTTCATTTGGATAAAGAAAGGACAAAAAATGTCTCTGCGAATGTGATGGTATATTTTTTGTATTGTTTGCTAAAGCAGAAGCACATGATGCAATGCTAGTGTTTATGGGGGAAAAGCAGTAATTGTAGTATCAGTCATATGTGAGCCATGACACACATGACCACCATGAATCTGCCTTTTTTCTCTCTGAAATCCGTCCCATCCCATCGCAGTTTTTCCACCAGTTGCTGGCTTAGCTTTCTGCCACAAATTTTATATGATCCCCTATTTTCAATAACCTCAGTTTGCTTTGATTACTCTAATCACCTTTGAATCTAACCAATTTTCAGAGTTTGTGGTAGCTCGGCTCGAGCCTACTTGGTAGTGTGATTGAGGTGAGACACTGAGCACAACTGCATGCAGTAGCTCATTCAAGTTTCCTCGACAGTAGGAAGGAAAACCTTTGGGAGAGGGGGGGTGCATGGAGGTAATGTGAAGGGAAGAGTGAGGGAGCGACCCAGACGGTGACTTGGCTGGGGTCAGGTGTAAACATATGCACAGCTGGCGGGCAGATGTGCTCAGGCGAGAGCCAGTGACCATGTCTTTGGTTCCTTCCTCTCTGCTCACCTGATGTTCATCTAATGCAGCAAGTAGAAACAAAGAGTAAGCTGCAGAAAAAAAAAATCACACACATGTAAAATTGTGTGCAGACATTCTTTAAATACACACAAGGGGTCTTGATGCAGACTGTAAGAAAATCAGAAAGGGGGGGCACAAAGAAATCAAAAGCTCTGGTTACTCTAGAAGTGGCCTCTGCTCCTCTGTTACTTAGCTAGTCAAGCGAGTGTGTGGTCGATGAGAGAGAAAGTATAACATTTCCCATTTTCTACTTTACTGGAGTGGTCTGGGAGACTCATCGGATGGGATTTTAAAAAGATCTTTCAGTGCACTGACATCCACGAATGCACCAAGATTACATTCCTTTCACCCAATGCTTTCTTTTTTTTTCTTCTTTTATTCAGTATGTGCCAGGCCAAAAAGGACAGACAATTTTGTGCATTTTTGTGGATTTTCTGAGACCCCTAATCAAACTTTCAAACAAATGATCTCATGATGTAATGGACTGGAGAGATGCAAGCAACAACAAAACAAACTCTCCTCTGCTGCTAGAGCAATAACCAAAAGTTTACACCCCAGCAAACAGTTTAAATATTTACCAATCTTAGTAAAACACTCGGGGATTATCCTGTATTGTTATAACACTGAGAAAAGACTCTCATACTTTCCATATTTTCTGCTGATTCCATGAGGCTGAAAACAAGGAGGGGGATCAGATTAAAATCTCTTTGTACATAAACTATCCATTGACTCACTGTCTTCCTGTCGGAAGGAGCAATTAGCTCTCCGAGACAAAGATCTCAGACATGTTAAATGGCTGAAAATAAATAAATGTGGGTATTGCTGTTAGACTTTAGGCCCTGTTTCAATTAGAGCAGAGGCCGTGGTCTGTGTCTCTCACTGAGCTGCTGGCTCCTTCAAGCTCTGCTTCTATGGGGACTTTTTAATTGCTATGTTTGAGCTGAGAGGGAAACAGAGAGGGGAAATGTACTGTATTCATCTTGGCCTCCCACTATGCTTCACTCATGAAGGCCTGGGGTGATTTGTCTCTTTAACGCGGAACGCCGTACAGTGAAGTACAGTGCTGCTCAGACAATGCGTTCATTCTTCCCATCATGAATGGAGATTTTCTTCCACAGGTCTTTTTTTTCTTCTTTTCAGTGGATTGATTTATGTGACATAATTTATTATGACCAGCCACCCGAGCTCCTTCAATTTCAGGAGGTAAAATGATCTAGAGATTTGCTAAAATCACAACACCTTCAATATAAAAGCTTTTGACAAAGTCTGCACTTGATATTCATCATTAGATTAGTGGCTGGCATCTGTTAAGCCTTATATAACTGATAAAAGTAGTCTGTGGCTCTTATTTTAAGGATTGCATTCCTTTTCAAACATTCCGCACAATCTGCTGAAGTTGGTTATACTTTCGACGGAGCGTAAGATTTCAAACTCCTCAGTCTCTTTTGCTTTTTCCATATCCAGCCGATGGCAGCCATGTCAACTATCAAAAAGCAGAGTCTGCTTACAGAGATGACTGATGAGCGATGGTAGCCAGATCTGTGGGTGTGCTCTCTTTCCCAGCATCCAGACCAGATACACACCTCCTGATCTTTCTGCTGTCAGATCAACACTTTCTGTCAGCATCTCTCTGTGCTGCTCTCACACTCTCCATCTATCCAGTCTATTCATTGTCCTCAGGCATTCCATCAATCACCCGAGATCCCCAGATCTTTCTTCGTGCCTGCACCACGCTTGGAAGAGGAGGTGTAAAGGTCCCTTTGTCCCTTTGAGAGTCAGAGCAACGTGAATTTCCTCTCAGATGCGATAATATGATGACGGTTACGTTATTTTCGGGGACACCGCAGTCCCTTTTTTGTGTCTCTCAACACCCATAATAAGCAGCGTGTGCCTTCCACAACGATGGTTATACCTTTCACCCTTCCCTCTCTTCCCTGTGTATTGCGTGATTACACACAGACACATGGTTTGAGTTTAAGCCCTGCCGCCGCACGCTAATATCAGACATGCTTTGAATTTATCTCACATCTTAATGGACGACAGGGTAGACAGGCAGTTTGCAAACTGCCGAGCCATTCCTCTCACCCTCTGTATATTACTGTATTTATTTGACTGGATTCAAGGAATGAGGCGAATTGGCCCCTGTGAGAAAGAGACAGAGAAAGTGAGAGGGGTAGGAGCTCCACGATGAATAGCTCTGCGTTTAACTGTTAAGACTGCGGTCATGAGAGCTGTCAAACGCTTGTCTGTCTGATAATAAACCTCATTACAGGGTGATCCCGAACAATCAAACCATCCTATTTCCTCTAGGACAACTTGGGCCTCTCCCTCAGGTACTGACAACTCCTCAGGCTTGTGGAGTAGCAGATCACATGCAACTGGACTGCATAATTAGTACCAAGCCGAGCCGGGTACCAAACATTTTTTGGCACCAACCAAACTGCTTCAATATTATCAAGTATCGAAAAATGTTTGTCATTTGGTACCCAATTTCAATACCTGAGGAGTAAATCTCCAAGCTGTGGTTTATTTTTTGTTGTAAACCTGCTTTGAATGGACAGTTGAGTGTAATGAAATTTTCATTTTGTTAAAAGGGTTTTTGTAAAATTGGTATTGAGAAAAGTATTGTTCAGGAACTGGCATCAAAGTCAAGGTTTCACTACTCGTACCATTAGCCAAAATTTCTGAAAGATACCCAGCGCTAATAATTAGGATACAAAACTATATTCTGTTAAAGTCACAGAGCAAAGTGTAATCAGACTACAAACAAATTTTGTGAAAATGGGGATTATTAGAAGGATTACAATATTTAAATACATTTAAAAATAAAGAATGGTATGCTACCATGCACAGAAGGCATACATTAAAACACTTCATGAGCCTCACAACACCACTCTGGTCTCAGTGAGATCAGCTAATCTGAGATATTGCCAGTACATCATCACATCCTCTACTAAAAAATGCTCTGACTGGGTTGAAATTTCACTATAATTTTGTCTTACATTAGCTACACAAACCAGCTACCAACATTAGCTACACAGAAATCCAACTAATGTTACAGCAGTTACACAGACCAACCACAATGTTAGCTGCAAGGAAATCAAGTTAACTAGCTAATCTGTTAATACTACTCATACAACTACTACTGAGAAATATTTTGGGACTGTGGGTGGTGATGCTGGTGATGGGATGGAAAGCCAAAACCCAAACCCAAGTTTATGACAGTCTGGTTGAAGTTCGAGTGCTAAGTGTGAAAAGCATATTTAAAGCTACTACAAAGAGTTTTTAAATGGTTATGAAAAAGACTCAGTTTACTACTGATGTCTCTATATGGCCAATATAAGCAAACGTAGATTGGTTTACATTTTTCCAAGCAGTTATAGTAAGTTGTACACCAGCCAGTTAAAAAGAAGCAAGAGGAGATTTTTATTTTGATAATTTTATTTTTGACATGATATTCTGTGGTGGGAAAACTGCCACTTTTGTCCACAGGGGGGCTCCAAAATCACAAAAATTTAGACAAAGTAAATTTTGATGTTCAGCTATTATATTAGAGTTATTAATATAAATGTGCATTCACCCATAATAAAGAAAGAAATAGCTCAAATAATTAATAAACATCACCACACAAGATATTATATAAGGCTAAACAATTTAACCATATTTGTTAATGAGCTAATCCAAAAGTAACAGAAAGTAATCAATTTACATTACTTAATACTTAATATTGTGATACTTGGATTAGGTTACTGACAACATTTTTTGCCAGGTAATTAGAAACTGTATCTGAATACATATTTAAAGTAACCCTCACAACCCTGTGTCTCTTGCTGCCTCTGGAAATATTGGATCAAAGCACTTTTTTTCTCAAGCGTCAAAGCTAAAAAAGTGATTAATGATTTTCATCATTCCTAGGCTTCTATTAAAGAACATCCTCACACATTGTCTTGACCGTAAAGGCCACAGGAACACACTGTGATACTTGCGGTCATTTTTATTTTTATGTTAGGTCTCTGCAGTAGTCATAGGATCACATTTCACTACAGTGGCCCACTCACTTACTGAAAGATAAACTCTTTTTGTTGACCTAAAGCGGTTTGCTTACGCTTCATCAATTGGTCGGTCGGTCAAGCAGCAGATTTGGGAGGAGAGACGAGGGCGAACGGCTCAGCAGAAGTGGCAGAGGGAACAAAGGCTGGTTTATGGCGTGTGGCCATCAGACAGGCTACATCAACACTGTTCGTCAGGACCCAAGAATAGTGCAGAGGGCTGAGTCAGCCTAGCAGCAGCTACCCACAGCAAGGGGAAGGAGAGGGAGAAATGTGTGTGTAGTTGCAAGATGGCCAGATGCGAAGAGAACGGAGAGGAAAACGGGGGAGAGAGAAAACAACCCAAGGTTCTTGTTAAAACGAGATTGTTAAGGATCCCTGCTGTGGGATTTACTTTTTTGCTATTCACCGTTTGACTCCATGACTCCACTCTTGACCTTGTAGCACACAAACACAAATGGGGAACTTGGCCTCCGTAACAGCCCTGTTTACTGGAAATGCTGCTCACCAGGGACAATAAAGACTTATGATGCATACAAGGCTCCTGCCGACCTTTGCTGTTGTGGCCTAATGTAACTCCTATACCCACACAGGCACGTGTATAGTGTACACACAAATAGAGAGGGGAAAAGATGGCAAACAACATACATATGTCCTTTATAACTAGACAGAAAGAGTGACTCATTTAAGGTAAACCATGGATAAAGATGCAGAACTTTACTGTCCTATAATGAAGGCAGGAATGAAAATTTGTTTCTGCCCTGGTTCAAGGGTTCAATAAAAACCCACATTAAACATTCACGAGAATAAGATGAGGTGCGTGCATATGGAAAGAGGTATACCTATTAAAACACATGCAAACACAAAATTTATGGAGCTACTGTAAGGCAACAGGACCCAGCGTTGTCATCGACCTAACACTTGGGGTGTTGTGTGGTGGAGGGACGAGCTGTTTATTTTGTTTATCACTTCACTCTATCAACTGCATGTGGAGTGTGTGTGTGCGTGTGCACATGCAGTTTCATTTGGAAGTGATCTCCTGTGTTTTTCCTGTTGCAGAGCACAGAAGCGTGTGGTGTGGAAGCTCAAAGCTCTCGCCCACATCAAGAGAAACCATCCGGCCTTACAGCCACAAGCTCTCCCTCTCCTCCCCCCTCTCAGGCGTAATAACAGAGCCATCAAATAGCCATATTTATAATCTCTGAACGGGCCAATTTTAAAGTGGTCAACTCCAGAGGTATAGGAATTGTTGAGAGCAATTTGCGGTTTTCATTCTTAAAGAGGCACCATCCCAGTGGCAAATGAAATAAAGTCAGCATCCTTTTTTCCCCATTTGTCAATATGAAGGCTGGGTTCAATTACATCTTTGGCTTTATTCTGATATCACTTCACAATGATTTATTTAAACTGGGTTGGGCAAAAAATATTTTATTATAATTCTGCTCCATGTTTGTGTAACACAGAAATTAGAGTATTTATCAGTTTGTAATGATGTGATTGCACCAGCCTAGTACAGCATGCTCGGCATGGTAATAATTAGAGGAGCACCTACTTTTTTTTTTTTTTTTTTTTAGTTCCGATTCAATTTCTGCATATCTGCTGATACCAATACTATACTGATGCCAGATGTCTTTTTTTCAGATAATGATGTTTATTTGTATTCTTATTATAAGGTCACGTAAGGCTTAAACTGAGCCTCATTTTAGTGGTGAAGAGTTCTGCATGAGTTGATATTGATGGACTGGTTGGGATTTCGTCATCTTGTGAAAACTCACACTTGTTTAGTGTTCCTGTGGCTAAATTCATGCTCAAGAGGGCACTGTAGGATTCAGGCTTGTGAGATTCACGTGTTGCAGATAGAGCTGAGAAATGGCCCACTTTTCCCATCATGCATTGCTAGAGGTTTAAACTTTCTATTTTATGTTCCAAAATACAAATGTTATTTTTTGTTAGTGTGTATAATGTACAAATGTTAATTTATGTTAGTGTTCATAATATGTTACTTCAGAACATTCTTAATTAATTGTTAATTGGCATTTTTGTACTGTCTAGAAACTTTGAACTGTTGACTTGTGTTACAGTCCACTTTCCCAGTTTTAAAATCAGCACAAACTTAATGTCACAACTGGTAAATGGCATTAATTTTGCAACACTCAACAAGTACATTTAATATAAACATAAGATGAGGAAATTTAGGTACTTGGATCAGTGAAATGGATCCAATACACGGTGAGTGAATTATAGCAATATCAGCCACCGATATATAATATTTGATTGGTTCCAAGAACACTTATTGTATAGCTTTAGTATCAAGTACAATGTTCAGTATTTGTTATCATTTATCTTGACTTTATTGAGCTTAAATTGATCAATTTATCCATTTTTTTAATCAACATACTGTGGCATTTAAAATGTTTTATCAGCACTGAAACTCCAGTTTTCAGAAGTTGAAAAGGGAAGTTGACCTCAAGCAATAGCATCTGGTTAAGCAACACATTGTGAGCAGGACCAGCAGCAGATCCGCATACATGAATACATTTCATCTGGTCATTACTGTGCAGTCATGGAGCCAAGCGCTCCTGCCAGTTTCCAGCCTCCTGTCACTTGCCGGTGTCTGACACTGATGAAAAATGCAGCATGTTTCGATCACCACAACATTACCATTCTGTTTTCTCTATATGTTGAGATCAGATGACTCCCAAGTGTTGACCTAGAATGATAAATGTAGTGCTGTGTAACACATAATTCGCTCTTACTTTTTTGTGATGTCTGCATTTTGCATAACCCATTACAGTAGATGTGTGACATAGGTCACTCATTTAAAACTTGGAAGATTCAGCAAATTAGTTAACTTTATGTATTGTTAACAGTTGTAGGCCCCTTTTCAGCTCCCCAAGATCAGAGGTTTATAAATGGCATTGATCATTTGGTCACACACCAACTCATTCAGGGAAAGGAATGTTATGAAAAAAATATTAAAGTATAATAACTAGTGGCCTTGGGCAGCATAATGGTATTAAGCTATACCAGGGTATTAAAAAATCTAGATGGTGTGATTTTCAGTACCATTAAAAATACTAGGGATGTCCCGATACACCTTTTTCACTTCCGATATGATACCGATATTGCAGCCTTGAGTATTGGCTGATACCGATATCGATCCGATACGATATCAGCAAAAATCATACATACTTTTATTACTTATTTTGTAGTGTGGGATGTTAGAAAAGGCTTGATCAAGTGATGTTACTCAAACAGAGAACAACAGCAGTGTTTCCTCTACATTCATTTAGGAGTGGCGGGCCACTGACTAACACAATGAAGCACCTAATAAAGCATGAAGAAAACTTCAGGGTGGACAGCTGCACTGTGTAAAAAAGGTACAAAATAGTACACTACTGGTATTGGTACTGGTGTGGTCATTTTTCTAAACGATGCCCAGCCCTGGTCTATGGAGAATTCAACCTACACTGCCCCCATGACTTCCAAATCTGTAAGCTTTCAGAAAATGTGCAGAAATGCAGACAGAATAAATGCAGAGTACGGATAGAAAGTTCCGTCCATATCAATATGAATATCTAACAAAGGACATAAATTAGCCTTTGTAGGCTACCCATGGATGTACAGTATGCCCAGTACTGTCTGACCTTAAAGGTGGGAATAATATAGCTGGTGTATTTCAGAAACGCAGATGTGCAGTTTCAAACTACACTACAATCCACATGTAAACCTCTAATCTACATACGGGAAGACACATTTTGACCCAGTGGCCAATTATTCAATTATTTTCCTCTGACTGGAAAATGACGGAACCATCTTAATCGCATTGTTTACTGATGCTGAATCCTTTCAGACCTCTGGGTGTTTTGACTATGTGATATGCAATGCCAGACCCATGGCTATTAACTGCAGCCTCTTTTGATCTTTCTGTCCTTTCTTTTCGCTCTTTGCCACTGAAGGGTTGTGCTCACGCATGCCACCGTCATAATCAGCCATTCTGATATTCAAATGAGTACAGAAAAGCATTATTCACACATGTGCAGTTGATGACCAGAATATATCAAGGGACAGCTGGCATGAAAATGGCCTCTTGTTTTTTTTTTTTTTTTTCCTTTGTAAAAGTGTAGATTAAATCAGATAGAAGGGAGGCAGGAGGAAGAAATATTGGGAAAAAGAGGCCAAACAGAGGGAGCTGTGGAACTGTTAAAACACAGCCAAATTACACCGACGTCTGAGCAGGAAGGAAACCAGGCTTTATACACTCCTCAATAACTTCCTGTTAAACATCCGCAAATCACAAACTCACAAAAGGATTACAAAAAGAGTATACCAGAGACCTAGTGTCATCTAAACACCGGCTGTGTATTTATGTGACTCCACTTGTAGGAAGCTGACCACCACCAGGTTCCTCTGAGTGTGACTGTGTATGTGTGTGCTGGATGGGATGTGTGTATCATATAGAAGAGGATGTTATCAACATGGCAGTGATGAGAGATGAATGGCGTCCCATGGGGGCCGGCTTAAGCCCCTGCACATGTGCACAGCACTACCACCCACTAAAAATATGACTCCTGGATACTTTTCCGACTCCTGGCTCTGTCCATAAATCAGCAGCCGGACAGCGGGGCCTGGACTTGGCAGAGTATCAGACGTGCCTCCGGTGACTAGGCCTGTCCGTCATCCTGCCACTGCTGCCTGGAGCTGCTTAATTAATGTGGCAATTGAAGGCTGCATATCATAATGAACACACAGCCCCCTCTATCTTAGCCTTCCTGGGCTTGTTATTCTTGGTCGCCGTTAAGGATACGTCCCTGTGTATGTTCGGATATTTATAGGTAATGGATCTATTAAAATGCATGAGAACGAATTAAAAAACAAATAAATGCGAAGGTGCTCAAACGAGCCTGGAATGTTTGGAAAAGGGATTTTCGGTTTGATGTGTTTTCACAGCGGAGCCGTCGAATTTATCACTTTCACTTTTGTTGGTGTTTCTCCGTCGCCTCATTTCATCATTGAGAACACACAGGCTGGTTCTGCTCTGGAGATTATTCATTTTCATGAGGACTCCTATTCGCTGCAGTGTAAAATATGCAGAGGAAGCTGAATTAAAAGTCTTAAGTAACCTGTCCAACAGCTATTTTCAAAGAGAAGAAATAAAAGATTCACCTTAACCTGCCAAGTGGTGACAGAGAGCTACATGGAGCTCTTTTTCCACCACTGACCATGCAGAATATCTAACCTTTATGGAGGGTTATAACTCCTACAGCACATTGCTCAGCCTCAGATGGTAGTGTTTCTCTAAGCAAAGGGGGAAACTGTATCAATCTGACAGCCACAGGTAGAGGTTAAAGACTCTCCATTTGTAACTCTTTGCTGTGCGTAATGCCACCTCCCTTGGTTATAAAGACTTCATAAATCATATGCACTGATCCTCAGCGATTCTCAGACTGGAGACAGGCTGATTTACGGCTACAACTTCTAGCAGACTTCTCATCCTTTATCCTCCTTTATTGCCCCCCCTCTCCTTGGGCTGAAGCAAGTATTCCCTGAACTCTCTTTTTCACTCTCTCCTCTCCAGGTGTCTGGACTCTGACTTAGCACCACAGCTAGCCAACCAACACACAAACACAGGAAAAGGATCTACTTCCAGGGAGGGCTAATAGGATGTGACATCATTTATGGCTGACTGGGGGTAATGTGTGACATGTCAACTCTCTACAGTGGTATGTTTTTCAGTGAAATTTTTCAAACCTGCCACAGAGTTTAAAATAAAGCTGAATTACACAGCAATGCAGTTTCAAAATGCAGTGATCATAGATAGTAGAATGAGTGGACAGAGCCATGGTGATGTCACCCATTGGTGTGTGGACTATTGTTTTGAAGCCTCGAGTTTGGCATTTTGGGGGTTGCAGGGTTTAACAATGGACCTATGGCTCATGGCTACAAAAAAAATTTACTCTGTGGCCACCAAATATTCCACGTATCAGACAGTAGCCTTGCCCTAAATCATACCTGCTTTATTTACCTTTTTACTCTAAATAAGACCATAGTTTACAAAATGAACATGTTAAGACAAAAACTAATGGTTGAAACCAGAAACCCATTATGAAGTAAACTCATGATGTTCTTTTTGCAACCCAAAAGAGTCCCCTCCTCCTGGCCATTAGAAAGAATCCAGGCTAAAGGCACTCCTGTCTGGTGGCTTCATTTTTCAGACCCAGAAACTCCATCCACTTATTCCTCTCTCTATGGCAGCGATACATAGGGTTGGGCAATTGGACCATCGATGATGTGCTGAATCCATCGCTGATTGTTTTTTTGGCTGATTTTTAGGGTGATATTTATTGATATTGACACTGATACTAGCATTGGGGGGCTAAGAGGACTGAAGAAACCAGAAAATATTCACATTTGAGAAACTTAAGAGAATTTGGACATTTTTATTAGAAAATGACTCAAAATTATTAATCTATTATCAAAATAGTTGGCTATCTGTTTAAGAATCGATTAATAAACAACAATCAATGAACAGTTGCTGTTCTATTCAGGAGCTGTGTTTGTCTGTTTAAAAAGGAAAATAGTTGTGAGAATATATAATTTCTTGACACTCTGTGAGTTTATTTTGTTTATTGGGGATAGTGACCATGCATATGTAAGAATTTGGTGGTTGCACACATCTCCAAGCTGAGACTTGATAGGACGGAGGTGGGAGGAGAGAACGAAGATACTGTCAATCACACATGGATGGGCTTACAATGATCAGTTGGAAAATTTTGTCATATCGCCCAGCCCTAATGATATAACTAAGAAGAAGGCCAGAGATTGTGCACTCTGTACAGGGTTTATCTCTTGTCTGGGCTGGGGAACAGGGCTTGTATAGACATTTGGCCTTTCCTCCCTCTGAATTATGACCCGGGGCTTTTGATGGCAAGGTAGCTGCATGCACATGATGCTCTTTCCAGAGCTGCAGAGATAAATCAACATACTGTAATGCTAAGTCCAACACTTGACAGTTATTTAGAGGGCTTTAATCTGCAAATTTGAGCTACCTGCTGAGATTATATACCTCTTAAATACTAATGTACCTCTTGCACTTTCACAGATTTCTAGTTCAGTAACCAGTCAAACACTTAGCATGTTTTTTTGTCTCAGACCATATGCTATTTCTCAAGCTTCATGGTTCTTGTTGTACTGGGAAGACCTTCAATGAGTCGACTTTGAACCCCAATCCAATTTCTCCATGCAATTCAAAACCATAAAGAGCAATTTTTTAAAGAGTCTTTGTTTCGGTCACTGAAGAAAGGAAACAGTCTTTCTTGGATATGTTTGTACTCAAAATAGTGGATCCTTTGTTTTAAAAGACTTTCATTTGTTATGGCTTCATGTCTCTATTACTGCTGTGGAGTTGGGTAAAAATTTAGTCTTGGTTAAACTTTGCCTGTGCGTGCGAGTGTGTGTCTCTTTGTAAGTCAGCGAGTCAATGAGGAAGCTATAGGCTTAGTGTTTTAGTAGTTTTTCAGTACTGGAAAGGAGATGGAGGCAACCCCAATAATCTTGTTTGACAGTTGGGAGCAGGGGCAGCAAGGCGATGGTGTCCCACAATGCAATTGTAAAAACAAACAGCATGTGAGTGTGTGAAGAGGGGTGGGAGGCACTGTTCACCACATTCTACATGTGTACACACTCAGACATATATATTCTACATACACAGGCAAACTCCTAACAGGTCTTTCGTGTGTCAGACTTAAATCCAGTCCAATTCACACACTTGTATTATGACAAGCACAACCTCTCTGCGTCCCGATTTCTCTCACTTTCTCTCTGTTGTTCTTTCAGTGCCAGCTGAGGGGTTCTAATCCTGTTAAGACCTGTCAGGACTAATACACCGACAGGTCAAACCATTACTGATTCCTATCCACCACCACCCCAAGATCAGAGGTGTTGACACAGAAGAAAAGAATTACTGTCTGCCTCTTTAGTAGTTACTGACTGTCAAACCATCACAAACCATTCCTAACAATACAGAAAGTGAAAAGTATGGAGTACTAAGATGTCCATTTGTTCTTTATCAAGAAGGCATTATGTGGCAGTTGAGATAATTTCTAATTCTTAACCATCGAACGGTTTTCAAATTAACAACCACAGTATACACACACACACACACATATATATGTATGTATACAATATGGACTAGCCATTAGAGTAAAAGGTGACTAGGTGTTGACTTTGCATGAAAAAACAAACATGGTTTAAAAGGTATTACCTCAAACTAATCCGCAATGTATGACACTAGTTGGTAGTGGGTAGTGTAAACGTATAAGCATAAGATGTTGGCCTTTTATAATACTCTAACACACGTAAATATTTTAATATTTTCTTGATTTAAAAAGATAAATCTTTACTGAAAATAAATTTACAAAAATTAGAGAGGAGTTTTATTGTGGGCTCAAATTGATGAGTCTCTATAGTACTATGTGTTAAAAATAAAGGCTGTTTTCAACTTTGATTTCGCACTTGCCTCTCTAGTGCTCAGCTTAGTGGTCAAGCTTTACCGCAGTGTGCAGCAGTGGCCCTGTTTGGCCTTACTTAACAAACCTCATTATTAGACAAGGGAATCTCTTTATGACAGCTACTTCTAACTAATGGCTCACTCTTCAGAGTGGCTGGATACATAATGCTTTCAACAGCAGTGAACCAGCACTGCCCAGTCTGGTGCTTGTGAGCTGTTGAACAGACACAAACACACAATGTGTGTGTATGTACATGTGTTCATGTGTAAGGGTCTGCTCTGCCATTATTGGATCTGCAGGACACGGTGTGTTGACCCATGGGACGGGGTTTCACACCGAAAGCACACGCTACGACACACAAACGCACGCTGTGGTTTCTCCTGTGGCTGCTCAGCTCATTCAGGCTCTGACCACCATCAGTAGCCCCCCTGCCTCACTGGCTCCCCATCCCCAGGGATCACACAGCGTCACTGGGCACTCATATCCTCGGCTGTGGGCAAAGAGCCAGCAGCTGGGGCTGAAGCTGGGGGAAATATGAAGGGCAGAGGGAGAAATCTGAGAGGAGGAAAGAAAAAAGGTAGAACTGAGCAAAAGGAAAGAGGAAAAGGTGCAGGGGAGGTTTGTGGGGGTCACCAATCACATACTTTATCATATACAGAAGTTCTAAGTGTGCCTGTCATCCAGCAGGCTGAGGTAGAGCTGAGAGCTGAAGAGTAAACGTCTGTGTGCTGGAGGAGATGAGGCGACAGAGACGAAGGCTACACTATGGCCATTATATGAAAGTTTTGGAGGACTTTTCCTATCTTTGGTGTGATCTATCCATGTAAAGTGAATATATTAAACATAAATGTTATTAAAATCACAATACAGACATATTTTCCTGACAAAACTTCTATTGCGATGTGTTTATTAGGGCTGTCCCCTAATGATTTTTTTTTTTTTTTTTTGTTTTTGGTCGAATCTGATTTGGCCGTACAATACAAATATTCAACAATTCAATCTTAATACATGAGTATGCTTTACCAGTCAGACTTGCATTTTAACATCATTCTTTGTCATCTGGGAAGTGAAAACATCAGATTTGCACACAATCAGAAAGAGTAAAAGTGTGTGTCCTCCTGTAGTTCGGTTATAAAATCCCTGTGCACCACAGACCTTGTCTCCCCAGCTGCTGTCCAGAATCACCTGCCCTGAAAACTCTGTCCCTCTTCACATTGTGAATTAAGGGTTTATTTTTAATCACAAAAGTGTAAAGACTAACCAAGAATTAAGATCTGAATTAAGATGATGATGCTGATGTTAAAATTATCATTTTGTTAAGGGAATTAGTTTGGCAAGAGCAATAAAAAAGCTGTTTCTGGTTAAACAAATCACATTTCGGTTTTCAAAAAAGGTCTCTTACTGCAGGGGTGCTCTTCATAATGTTGTCAGACACTGTCAGTGGCAAAAACAAGCAACCGACCAAGGGCCACCTGTCCACAATGACGCAGCTAAAAAGTGCGACAGCAAATATAATATATATTACTTCCTCGATGAAATATTAACCCTGTGCATTTTTGTCTGCTTCTATCTGTTTTATCCCTTTACTGTAATGCACACTGCCTTACAAAAAACAAACAAACAAACAAACAAACAAAAAAACAGGCTGTTCTACTGGGAGAATCTCAGTCAACTGAAGGCTGTCCAACTGATGTATCTAATCGTTTGACTTTCAGGGGGCAGCTCTTGTGTTTATTGATCTATTTTAGCCACCATGAAATGTGCTTGGTATTATTCTAGCAAAAATGTCTGTGATTCAGCACTGTCCACTATTGTTCTGGGCTTCCATCAAGGAAAAGAAAAAGCTGTGTCATCATGGGGGAGGTGGCAGAGGGGAGGGGAGGTAGTGAAGTGGGAAATCTGGCTGGTTCCCAGGCGTGCCCTCTAGGCCTGTTAATGCCTTCTTTTCCAGGACACACATCAGCACAATTTGGGTGTGAGAACAGAGGGAGAGGAGGAGGCAAAGAAGGTACAGAGAAAGGGAGACATTGAGAAAGAAAAAGATGGAAGGACAGAAATAAGGGTGAGGAGATCAGAGAAAGAGAACTGTGCTCAGCAACAAGTCTGACTTCCCCAGCATCCTATTCTCAGTTCAGGCCCTGCCAGCCCCACATAAACACGGTGAACCTGTGGAAAGTTTCACTCCTCTCTGGAGGGTCCCCTTCTCTCCTCGCTCTTTTTATTTCTGTCTATCTAGCCCTCGACTTTCTTTTCTTGTTTTAGGAAAATTCCGCTGGTGGTAATGGTGTGCGCCCCTGCAGCCTTAACGTCTTCCATGTGACCATCACCGAGGCAAATTTCCAGTTTGTGTTTGTTTTAGGCAAACAGATCAGTTGCCACTTCATCCATCTAGTTTACCTCTCTGTCCTGGAAGTTGATGTTCTACCAGACGCTCGCGTGGGCGTATGAGCTCTGAAAGTTAGCCACACCTCAGCCCCAAAAAATCCCCACCCCCACCCAGTCACCTCACTCCCTGAGCTGCATTTTATTTTCAACATCATGTGACAAACTCTTTGATATCAGGCTTGAGGCCAAGAGGGAATGCTAGACGGAGACAGAGAGAGACATTTGCATAGGCTTGTTAAAAGTCACCAATTAGGAAAAAGGCCTCACACATAGTGGCTTGGGCTTTGCCAGAGCCACTAAACTCAAATCAGTGCAACATCACCATCTGCAGGAGAGCAGCAGGATGAAAATCAACAAAAACACATATGAGCAACACCAAAGCAATACAATTACTCCTACATGAAGAGTAATATTATATATTTTTGAATATATATCAGCAGTCTCTAGTTTAGTCCTGACACCGCAGCTTAAGAAAAAGTCAACATAAATGTCTTGCTTCTTGGCCTCCTCAGCTGCAGGTGGCGCTCTGAGTCCACTCCTTGTTGATGACTGCGGTAAGAGCTGGATGATGGCCTTGTTTGTTTAGCCAACAGTGTTGACGCCCACCCACAGGTGCCAAAGGTATCGTGAGTACCGTGCCAGCTGTTTGCAAGCCACAGCAGCCCCCGCACTGCTGGCTTCACCCTGCTTGACTGCCTGATCTCACAGGAAGAGAGGAAGTGGTTGAGTTACCCAGCAGCAAATTTGAGGTTTATAAAGGGAGAAAGCCGTAAAAAAAATCCAAGTGCAGTTTCCTATAACTCAGCAGCTAGCCAGAGTGAGGTACTCTGTCCTGATCAATGATTCTGTCATTGTCATTACTCAGTGTTAGGATTGCTCTCAACACACAGTCAGAGATAACGGAAAGGAAATGTAAAACACTGCCATTTTTAGTGCCATGATTCAGCAGTATACTTAAATAGAGAGACGAAAGACAGGTGCTCCAATTTCATGGAAGCTTGATTGCCTTGTAAAGTTAGATTCATTACACTATTAATCTGTTGTTACCTGTGCCACACCAGGGAACCACCCACAGCGACCACAAGCAGGCCAGTAATTGAAAAATGTTGCTCAGGATATCAGTCATTGCCATGGCAACACAGTTTAACTGCAGGGGGAAATACCATTGCATTTTCTCATGATAACATAAAGCTGCATTTTACTTGAGATGTGAAATCGGTTAGGCATGTCTAGCATTTGGATTTCATGAAGGCTTACCTTAGCATGGTCCTGTCTTTGCCAAGAAGTAATGGGAAGAGGGGGTAAGGTAGAGAGAGCTGGCAGCATTGCTTGGCTTGTTATTACCAGTACAACGAAGCTCAGTTCACACTCAGCTGTGGCATATTTGGAAAACTTCAAGCAAAGCGGCGAGAAGAGAAAAAAAAGCCTTTTAAATCAGTTCCACTCTCCAGTAAATTACAACCCTGCATTTTTAATTTCCTCTCTCCATACAATGTTATTCATTGGCATCCAAGCCAAACATGGGCCCCTGCAGCCTGCATAGCTCTGCAGGACAAACTGTCCTCTCATGTAGTCGCTACCTGTCAGGAGCACAGGGGCGTGACTGAAAAAATGCATTCCTTGATGTAGAACTGAGAAGTGTGTGAGGTGGATGAAAAAGTGGAAAAAAGAACAAATAATGGCTAAACCACTGTTGAGTGTAGATTTAATCTACCAAAACGGTTACAAGAGTTTAAATCATAAGTGGTTTGAGATTTGGTTTGAGTCTTAATCTGATCACTGATAGCAGTCATTGGCAATTACCTTAATATGTTTGACCAAATGAATACTGTGGTCAAGTGGTGTCTGGCAGCTTTTAAGAAGGTCCTGACATGCAGCTAAATGGGACTCTAAATTCAAATGCACCAGAAGTCAACAACAACATATTGAAGATACACACTGCTGCCATGTCAAATACTGAATATATGGACTTTGCATACCAATATTTCATGGCAATAATATAGCAATTACACGCTAAGAAGAGAATGTGCATACCCAAACATGCTTAGTCCATGCCTCAGGAAACTGTCTAAGCTCCACTAACCACTATAAAGAGACAGACTTGGCTGCTGAAATAACATTAAGAGCCTGTTACTATAATAGCAAAGCCTCATTTGTTAGCATTACATATCTAAATACCATCTGAAAACCATGGCTCATTCTGATTAAGCAAGGTCTTGTAACAGTGTAACATTTCAAACAGTTTTCATATCCACTGCAGTGTGTAGGTCCCATTACCGTATATCTCCTGTTTGCAACAAAGCGACCTTCCTGTCTGGAGTCAAATTTCATGCCGCACTGAGCAGCAGTGGTGGAAAGAGTAACGAAACATTTGTACAAAGTACAACTACTGTTTCATTATTGAAATACTATTCAACTGCAATTAAAACTACCGGTGTTAAGTAAAAGAAGAGAGTATTCTTCTCAAAAACTAAAATGAGTATTGGTTACTTTTTAACCATTAATGATCAATGACTTATCAATAGCAGGCATTAAATTGAAAGGGGTTTCTGTTTCTTCAAATATTCAGTCTAAATGAATTCCCACTCCTGCGCTGTTCTGCTCAGTGGTCACGGTCATCTCTCCAATCAAACATGTGCCTACTGCAGAGGGTTTATTTCTATCCTTATGTCGTGATTCTAGCACTGCAACTAAAGATAATTCTGATTATCAATTAAACATTTTCTCAATTAATCAAGCAGTTGTTTGGTCCATGAAATGTCAGAAAACTGAAAAATGTTGATCACTGTTTCCCAAAGCCCAGGATGATGTTCTCAAATGTCTCATTTTATCCATACCCCAAAGACATATAGTAAAAAAATATTCATATTTGCAAAGCTGTATTCAGAGAATTTTGATTTTTTTTTTCTTTGAAAATGTCTCAAAATAATTAATCGGTTGGCAAAGTAGTTTGCAATTAATTTAATAATTGACAACTGATAGATTAATCATTGCAGCTCAACATGGCTCTTAATGTCCTGTTGGTCTTATTGACTACAAAAATACAGATGAAAGGTTTTAATATTAAAGCTACTACAAGGAGTTTTTAACTGGTTATGAGACAGTCTCAATGTATCGCTGATGCCTCTATATGACATACATAAGTTAATGAGACCTTCAGTAAGAAGACTGGCTATTTCTATATTGTTACCGTTACTGCTTGCCACCAGGTTGGATTCTCCTTGAAATGTGCCTTCGTTTACATTTTTGCTTTTCACTGTGTTAAAGTTACAGTGACTAGCACATTATCCAGTTAAAATGACACAGAAGGAGATTTTTACTCAGATAATTTTATTATTGACATAATATGAATATTGACAAAATATGAAAGTTCCTTGTAGTAGCTTTAATTCAAGTAATACTCAGTACTCAATACTGATTTTAAAAGTAACTAACTAGCTTACATAGTGTAATGTGTACTTAAGTATGAGTAAACTTACTTAAACTTAAACTTAAAAAATACTCTTAGTACTCCCAACAATGACTTAATTAGAATAATTTGAGTTGTAATCAGTTACTTCCACCCCTGCTGAGCAGATGTATTATCAAGTCTAAAAAGGATTTTGTTTGTTTTGTTAGATTGGTTTTTGACTTGAATGTTTCAAGTTGTTGCATTAGTATTATGTATGGGCAATATCATTTAAAACATTTTACCGTCACAGTATATCTGCTTTTGTCATCAGGTCTGAATACTGTAGGACTGCTTGACAGAGATGTCGAACAGGTTTCAAACATGAAAGAGGATATGAGATTGCATTGAGTACGCCAGATTGCCAAGACAAGGTTCTGCTAATTCAGCTGTTTCTGTGCCACACAAGGCGAAAGGATAAGGCACCTGGCTTTTGCTTAGACAGGCCTTGCATGTCTATGTAATCCAGAGAGACAGCAAGGGCAGGGCTCGAACTTCTCGTTAGATTTAGCCCAGAACACAACAACATAATCATGTCATTACCCTTGGGCCATTCTGCCACATTGTTGTTGCGGGTGGGAGACACTGGATTTGATTTCAGCAGACTTAGCTGACCTCTGCTTCATGGCCCACCAGAAAAGGGGAACTACAGCAGGCCGTCCTCCACGCTGGCACTCAGCCTAGCCAAACATTTTAACTTTCATAGACAAAAACAAAACTGTTTCGCCTTTCTTTCCCCCCATTTCTCCCAGTTCTAAAATATTTTTTTATAAAGCATTGAGAAGACATGTTTCTGCTAACTTTCTGGTCTTGAAATTTTGTGCTGCTGTTGCAAAATTCTGCCAGAATTCCTCCGCACACCCCCTCCATCTTTCTGCTCCAATGTTGATTATTTTGCTTTTTGTCTTTTCTTTCCTCCTAAATGTGTTATTCATCCTGTTCCGTGTGTCTCCAGGCACACTTCAGAACTGGATATAAAATAAACAGACACGTTTTCACCCCTGTTGCTAGGCCTTGACTGCATATACCTGTAACAATAAACAGCTGGGTTTCTGGGCTTGTTTATACTCATCTCTAGCCGCTTGAGGACAGAGGCACAACAGGAACTAGACTGTGTGTATGGATTTGCTCGGCAGACGCCCACTACGAAGCATAGGGTTGGTAGACGCTACTAGACCATGATAGAGCGGAGGCTGCTGGCAGGTAGTGTGCACTCTGTCTGGCAGAGCTGAGGTTTACCTTGGAGTGACACCAACCATCTGCATGCTATAAGGACTAAATTGCCAGCTTGATGTCCAGCAAGCGAGACAAAACCGTTCCACATACATGAGAGTGTGTGAGTTTGTGTGACTTTGTGTATGTATGTGTATTGCTGTACATGAGAACCAGACAGAAACAGAAACATAAAGATGGAGCAGAGACAGTCATTGCTGTAAAGTAGACATCTCATTCAGTAAATCTATGTGTAAATTTTTGTCATTTTCCATTTTACTAGCTTGTTTTTACAAGGTCCAGTGTGTAAGATTTATGGGGATTTATTTGCAGAATAGGACAGAAATGGAAGATAATATTCATATATTTTCATAAGTATATTGTTTCGACATGCTGGAATTATATCTACAGAGTCTGCAGTACTGTTTCTGGTTTGTAGGTTTGTCTTAGTTTAGTTAAGTTTTGTGTGAAACTGCTGAGCAAACTACATGTTTGTCACCTACAATATACACCACCAACACCAACATTGTTGTCTTTTGTAACTTTATCTTACCTTAAGTATTTTATCCAGCAAACGCTGGTCCTTTAATTAGGCCTGAATGAAAAGAATGACCAAGACCTCATGTTCATGTGACTACGTCCAGGTACAAAAGCAGACAGGCATTATAGCTTCAGTTAATGTTAGCTTTTGGAGGGGAGAATGTCATGATGTCACTTACATAACTTCTGGGTGCGTAGTCTTTCTTATTATGTATCTTCACAGTCTTCAACAGTTTTACAGCAAATGGTGCCTTTTCCACTTTCTTATCTTTAAATTGACAAACATCTATGTGTAATTCATGGTACATTTTAAATGGAGTCAAAAACTATTTGTCTCTCACCACTGATTACAACACATATTTTTTCCAAAGTAAGGTCCCATGGTGGTCCGTCAGAAGGGGAGGGATTTTGCCTCTCTGTTGCCTATATGACTGGTCATCTTTATATACCTAAACTTGACTTATTGTTGTGAATTAAATGGTTACAACGCAGCTACAGAGCCTACACTCACAGCTGCCATACCCATATCATAGCCAGCCATAGCTAACGAGCAACTACTCAAAACTGTAACTACATTTTGGGGCTACTGCAGCTATGGAGATACCTTACTGAGGCTACAAGAACTGGTTTTATATTGGCCAGCTAATACTTTTTCTTCAAAAATTTGCAACACCATTTAAAATAGCTGATGCTGAAGGTAACTTTAGGGAGGGAGAAAGTCTTCTTTTCAGTAACACACATCTAGTGAAACCAGTTCCACTAGATCTAACTCTTCAAGTTATTTACTTGAAGTACTCTAAGTATATGGTTAGCTCACTTTATGTCACAAAGTAAATGGTACAGTAAATATAGGTTTTAACATGTCCTTTAACTTAAATTATTGATTGACATACTGCTATTGATGGTGGGTGTTCATGTATTGATGTTTTTTGTTATTATTTTAATTGTTTTATTGTTTTGTATTATTCTGTGATTCTAAAATGTATTGTTTGTAACCAGGGAACCATCGAAATAGAGACCTCTGTCTCAATGGGTTTTCCTGGCTAAATGAAGGTTAACAACAATAATCATAATAATAAAAATGAAGGGCTGTGGCCATAACTGTGGAGAAGAGACAGTAAACAATGCATGAAAATGCCTGATTATTTACAGTAGATGTGTCTAGCATTGCGATGGTGCCATTAACAGGTCCTGAGCTAAAAATCAAAACATGTTGTAGGTGACTACTGTGGGACATCCGTTAACCACTTGCTCAAACAATAAAGCCAGCTTTATGTCACTGACCTTTTTCACATGATGTGTCTCGCATCAGGCTGAGGCACAGGCGATATGCTGTTTGGAGTCCAGATCCCCTCCTTTGTTCTGTTCCATTGTGTTTTCTGCTGATCATCTCTGTACAAATAAAACAAATATGTCATGAAAGAATAATTAAGTACAAACAAGGGCAAGGAAGTCTACAAACTGACAAAGGAGCATTATAATAAGGCAACCGTGAGAATTGGTGATCGTGCTATAAAGTGTATAGTTGTATCAAATTTACTAAATCTAGTTGAAATTATGGGTTGGCCCACACACAACCATCATGGTTAAGTCAGGTATGCAGTGAAAGTTTCATAAATAATCTTTCCAGCGTCTCAAGATACAACATGCCGGACAGATGCCTTAAATTCAGCTGACAAGAAAATTAAAAGCCTTCATTACCCTTAAGTCATCTAGGGGAAACAAACTTTAACAACTCACACAATCACAGTATGAATGTAGTCTGGCCAATCCCCAGCCAGCTCTGGCGGTTCTGATTGGTTTTCCAGAAGGATGTGGGACTCACAAGTGTGGCAGCTGCTTAAAATAAAGTGACAATTTTTAATGGGGTTTCAAACCTCAGCGAGTCACTGCATCCTGCCAAGCCCCTAACGATGGCATACGTCCAAACCCCGGTTTTATCGAACAGGACATGGAGGAGTGAGCTTGTTCTCCTAGCTCAGTGCCATTAGGACGCCTGAATGCAGTCAACCATTTTCAAGACTTGCGTTTCCCATCAGCAGGAGCTTTTTATATGTGCCATACGTGCCCATACACTAACATACGTTTTTGAGGTAAATGCTCTCCTGACAATCAATGGCACCAGAAAATCCTGTAAAGCTGAGTTAAACCTAATAGGGTCAAGTCAATTTGTGAGGTCTTAGCAAAGCTGTTTTCATGATGATAATAAAATCCTAATGAAAAACATGCTCTTAAGGTTTTCACTTAATATGTGACCGGGGAGCAATGTGTGCGATATCACTTCATCTCTTTCGGTGTTGGACCAAGTTACTCAGGAAGTTTAATTATTTACTTTTTACTTATTACTCCTTTCAAAACTAATGTGATACTGTACTTCTTACTTGGTATCAAAAGTAATTAGTTACAGTACTCCTATTACTGTATTTTTACTTGCCTCCCATCTAAATTCCTACTTGCCCTGCCTAGGAGGTTCTTTTTCTGACTCTGTGGTGCATACTTTCACTCACAACTTATTTCTAACCAAAATCCATTGCTTGTTGACTGTATAAAACATTACACAACACTTCTTTCTTCAGAGAGTAGTATTTATTAGCTATATTATAGCCAACAAAGAAGGGATAAAAGAGATAAAGAAATTGTAAACAACAGAGGGGGTAGGAGCAGAAAAGTTTTATTTTTAAACTTCCTCTTACCCCTATTTAAAATGAACAATATTATTTGTTCATTATTTGTTATTGAGGATCATGTTTGTCTTTCTTCTTTTTTATAACTTGTTTTTATTTTGTTTGTATTATGTCAACATGCTCAATAAACTTCAAACTCAAGATTATATTTAATATAACAATATTAAATTAATATATTTCTTTCCATGAAGGGAGAAACGTTCTGCGTCTCTTTTCTGTCTCAGAAGTGAGCCTTCTGCCATGACGTTTAAATGAACGTCTGACATCTGCACGTCAGAAGAGACACTCAGCCAATGGAGGCAGCGGCACACTGTAACTGGCCACTCCGGGGCTCCGTAGTAACAGAAATGAGAGAGGAAAAACATAATGTTGATAATAAAAAATGATCCGAGTCGGTGCTTGCACGATTGGGCATGTCTGGACAGGTTTTGCTTTCCTGCTGGCTATTTTTAGATGCCCTGGGCATTCGGGCAACTGTTAATGTCGGACCCTGGAATGCCAACATACAAAGAACTCAGAGCCCATCCATGCATAAAAATCCCATAACACAGCATTACTTGGATTAGAAATTGTAATATAATTACTGTCTTAATAATTGTAATCCCTTACACTCCTTGTTACTGGTAAAAATAGAAACAAGTGACTGAGTAATTAATTACTCCCCAACACTGATCTCTTTTGACTGTCTCCGTTACAGTCTGTTCAGTCCACAGTCTATGACCAAGTGCAGCTGAAAGAGGTGTTCAGTCACACACACTCACACACACAGAGTGAGAGGGGAACTCAGAGACTAACAGGAAATGCAATTACTGTCTGTCTGGGCACAGCATTCCTCTACAGTATGGCCAATTTCACAGCAATTTTAGTGAGTCAACAGGTCGTAAGTAATCATAATGAGCACCTTAATGTTTTCACACGGAGCATGGCACCCCTTTGTGGTTTTATCCTTTGGCCATTTGATCCCTCTAATCATCTACAAGCTATTTAAACTGTACACAGGAGCTGCGGGCTCATACAAGTCCCCAGAGGCGGCCTGCTGCCTCCGTGTTTGTGGAATACTGTCATTTAAACACTGTGTCAACAAGGATCAGGTTCCTCACATGGTTTCTCTTTTGCTCAAAGGCTGGCGGCACACAGTCGAAATGGACACTGTGCTGACAGTGTGCTGTCAGGACCTCAGGTAGTGAGTAGATATTTTACGCTGTGGGTCATTATGGCACCGTACTTTTCAACTTATGTCTGACAGGTTATGGTTGGTCTTTTGTGGGGGGAAGGAACTGCAAATGACATAAATAACAGTTTTAAAATGAATGGCTGCAGGGCAGATACTAAACCTCTAAGGTGTTGTCTGACCCATCACTTGATCAAACAGCCATCCAGAGCGAGTGAAATACGATCTGGGATCAATGGCTTAAGGGATTTCTGAGACAACTGCATTAAAGCTGCTACTTTGCTTGAAGTTACCCAAACATAAATGCTAGGGAACTAGACCTTTGAAAAAGAGCTGTGAGAAACACTAACAGGTACACTTATTTTTTTAACACCTGTGCTATTTTAAGTCATGCTAGTGGCAGACTAGACTGCCATGAGCTTTTGGAACAGATATTCATACCCTCTTCAGATGAAATGTAACATCTCTGGTGATCGCATCTAGTACTGTCACATGGTCAATTTCAGTCTATCCAATATATGAAGGACCAGTGTGTAGGATATAGTGGCATCTAATAGTGAGCTTGCAATACCTCGTTTCACCCGCCCCTTTCAAGCATGTAAGAAAAACTATGGTGGCCACGAAACTTGCACAATATGCCCAAACTATATCAAGAGCCATTGGTTAGTTTGCTTCTTCTGGGCTACAGTAGAAACACTGCAGTGCAACACTGTGGCCTCCATAGAAGATAACCCGCTCCTTCTGTAGATATAAGCAGCTTATTCTAAGGTAACTAAAACACAATTCTTATCTTCTGTTCATTATGCACAAAAAAATATACTTAAACATTTTCTCCAAAAAATCCCTGTTAATCCTACGCACTGGACCTTTAAAGGACTAGTTTGTAGGATTTAGGGTCATCTTGTCTAAACTTGCAGACTGCAAACCCCCTGTCTCTTGCTCCTCTAAGGTGGCTACAAAACCTGTAAAAAATGGGAAAGGTCCCATCTAGATCCAGTGTCCAGTCCAATAAATCCTCCTAAACCATACACACTATATTTTTCTACTTCTGAACAATATTGGCAAGTTACCACACTAAATTAATAGGAGTGGAACTAACCAGAGTACCCACAATAAGATAATATTGCAATACATATGTAATGATATAATATTATTGTAATTTTACAGGTTTTGCCAAATTCCGGGTATATAAATAAATAATTATTATTATAAAAATATAATACATTTAAACAGTGACTTTTTACAATTGCAAATCAACATCTGCTTTATCTAATTAGAAAAAAATTCATTCAACTCATGTCACTTAAATCAATTTAATTGCAGCATGATGGGATTATCAGGCAGATTGAGTGACTGACATTCTTAAAAACATACAAATACCACTGACAATGACCTCTGCTGAACTCATCAGAAAAAAACTCCATAAAACAACATCTAGTGGACTGAAAAAGCAATTGATTTTATTATTCGAATACTAAAAAGTTTAAGAAAGATTCATAATACTAATAATTTATATAATAAAATATCAATACTTGGCATCCATGTATTAATATTGCAAAATACTGAATGGAGCCACATGGCTGCAGACTGTAAACAAAATATCACATTTTCTCAGATATAAAATGAAAAATAAGAATAAATTTGTCATTGCTGCATGCATACAGATACATGAGAAGCATACACACAACTGCATTGAAGGAACACACATGTTCACGGGCACACATATGTACACTGACACCACACAAGTAGTGGCTGTGAGTCCAGGTCGTCTGTGCATACCTCAGTCAGTGCCAAAATGATTAAACAAATACCCCCTTTGTGCACAGCAGCCTTGATTAAACTGAGTTGTATGTGCCCCTCTGAAAAAGAAATACAGGAAAGTGCCTTTGGTGGTGCCAAAATTCACTTGCCCTGTTAAAACATTGCTGCTGTCAAAGTTGTTTTTACTCTCTCACATGGAAACTAAATTTATCATGCCTCTCATGAGCATTCAGGATTTTTTTTAAACAGAATGAGCTTGATTATTTATGTGAAAAATAAACATTGCAACTTTATCTGCATTAGTGGTCACAGAATGCTGACACCAATAAATTTCAGCAAGAGCTTTTTTTCAGTGTCGCGATAGGAGTTGAAATAGGATTGTTGTGGTTTACTTAACAGATTGGAACAGATAGAAACCCAAACAAAATGTTCAAGCTCTAACAAATTATCAATGAGTTCAGAAACTCTAGAAAGGACAAACTGTCTTCAGTTATTTATTATCATTATCAACACCTCATAGTAATGAGTTATTGTTAATATTATTATTCGTAATTATATGATGTAATATAATCTGAAGGTATGAGCAGTTGTTCTCTCATAAAACTGCACCCAGTAAGGTCCACAGTTATAATCATGTTAATCATATGATCATAATCAGGAGATAAATTAGGTTTTAAGGTTTGACATAAAGATAAATGTTGAGGAAATTTCAAACAGACTGACATGTCTGAATGAAAGTGCAGTTTTAAGTCTGGAATTTTGGCCCAGCATTCAATCTAAAACTGCCTATAATCTATATAAGTCAGCAATATCATTGTGGAAAATTGCACATTATCATGAGCAGAACTGAACTGAATAAATGAGATGAGATGAGCAATCCTGCCCTCCAGTGGTGATTTTTTGACTTGCAATGTTTTAATGACCAATTCTTTTTTTCCACCCTACCCTAAGCTGAGACATTTAGTTGATTAACTGAGAGCAAAAATACCAAAAATTCTGAAAAGGTTTGGTGGTTTCTTTTAGATTTAGTTGAATATCTTCAGGTTTGAACTGTTGGTTAGACAAAACAAGGCATCTGAAGATGTCACCTTGGGCTCTAGGAAACTGGAGTGGATATTTTTCAACCTTTTCTTTGATCTTTTCTAGATTAACTAGAAATAAATAAATACAAATTGCATGAACAAAGAGTTTTGCAAAATAAATGTGAATCATTTCTGTTCAAGAAAGTCATATTCAAAGATGTCTGCTGTCATAGAGAGTAGAAACTGCAAAATATTCATATTTGACAGGCTGAAATAAGAGAATTTGGACCAAAAAAAAGTTGGTGATTATGAATAAATACACCTAATCAACTACTGTATGTTCTAATTTAGTTGAAAAAAGGTCGTACAGGGTTACACTTCTCTGTTATGCTCAAAAGTGAAAAAGCTAGAGATGCTCAAAACGAACTTTTAAAATAGCTTATAATGCTACTTTCACATTTTAAAGCTTGTAAAACGCAGGAGCTGATTGTATGTTTGAGGCTTATTGTCTCACATTACACTTGATCTCATGCAGGCTGTAACGTGTACACATCCATATAAGCAGCGTCTTCCTCGCTATGTATCCCTGACACACTCACTATGCCTTTCTCTGACTTGCTGCCTCTGTTTGAGATGACAGATCATTGAATAATAAATGATCCACCTTTACAATTCTTTTGATTTAATATTCTGACTTTTACCTTTACTATTTGAATACATTATACCAAGGCTTCCTGAAGAGCCTGCATTATTGAAGTGAGGTTTCACTTAAAACCATGTTCTCTGCTGCTCTGGAATTTTTAGCAGAGACAACTGGGCATTATCATACACACCAAGGCATCGTGACAAATGAAACACTGTCTTAAATGTATCATTCATGAGAAATGCTTGTAAGGAGAAATTTTACAGCTTTACCTGTCTTCCTTCCTGCTGTTTTTCCTGTGGTTACCTGACAATACCGGAATAAAAGGCTTTTCCTAATGGACAATGCCTGCCTTGCAAATTGTAGCACTTAATTTCTGAATGAGTCAGCAAATACTCGTGATTACAGTGTCCATTAAGACCGATCAGAGAGAAGAACATACTGTACTGTGAGGACAATCTCCTGTCATCCATGCCTCATTCAATATTGCTACTCAGCTTGACCCATGTTGCTGTCCATGCTGGAGGCAAAGTTTTGGACCACAGACAGATTGGATTCCGAGTTTCATCATCCTGTCAACTGCCTGACTGCCAAGAAACCCTGAGGTTCTCGGGTTAGGTGTTCATCAGTCAATACTGAAAACTAGGGCTGCACGATATATTTTTAAAAAAGCCATAATACAATTACTTTGACTAAGATTATTGCAATACGCGATACGATTCATGGGATGATTTCTGCATGACGATTTTCATTTTTACAGAAAAAAAATCAAAATAATGATGATGTAATTTGATTTGTTTGGGTCATTTGGGTTGTTTGGGTACTAAACAAACATGTTTTCTTTCATCTAAAGAAGGATTTTTTTTAAGCCAGGGCATCTCTGAAGAACCACCGTACTTCAATATGATGCTTTTTTCTCACTAATTTTTTCTTTTTAAAAAAGTGTGATTTGGTTCTGGTTCTGCAATTTTTTGTTATTGCACTTGGCCATATTGCAGTTTTGATAATATTATGATTAATTGTGCAGCCCTACTGGCAACCAAAGTAGATCAATGGTTCTCTCTTATGGGCAGAAGTAGGAAGTAACAAAGTACAAACACTGATATTGTACTTAAGTAGAGATTTCAGGTATCTGTATTTTACTTGAGTATTTATTTTTCTGGCAGCTTTTTACTTTTACTTTCTATTTTAACACAAATATCTGTACTTTGCATTCCTTACATTTTGAAATAGGCTTGTTATTTTAGTTTTTAATGCATTGGAGGAAATTTTTATGTTGCATCATTGTGCACCACCTTCCCAACATCCTCAAGACCGTTTTCAACCTAAAAGGATGGGACAATAACACATAGAAAGATGATTGCTTTGTGTATCCATTAGTACATATCATGTACAAGACGAAAATGGAGTTAAAGACCTAACAAGACAATAAAAAACATAAAAGACAAGACAAAAAATGACATAAAAAACATAACTGAGGTGGGTACTGTTTAAAAAATTACAATACCAGTACCAATACCTGGTATTCTGTTGAGTGGCTGGTAAAAAGTGAACATTCACTAACCATTTAGCCAGTGAACAAAAGGCCAGTGGACGATCCTGAACTCATTCATATGAACTAGCAATGCAGACACAACCATACCCACTTGAAATAATTACATTCTCTTTTTTTTCCACTACTCTGGCAGTGGAGAGGGATTATACATGTCATTAGATCCACATGTCGCCAATGACAAGGTGAAGTTGAATGGGGGCCATTTTTTAGCATGTAAACAACAGACCAAGGAAGTAATACAAATAATTGCTATATATTACCACTATGGCTACACAATTAATCAAAAATATTATCAAAATTACAGTATGTACAAGGCTACAACTTGTGACAAAAATGTGTGACAAAACAGCTGTATGACAAAGTACTGTTGTAATACAGAGATGCCAAGCCTACAAATTATAGATCAAATGGTATTAACATTTCACATTACACAATGCGACCAGTGATCAGTGGGTGGAAACTGGTCCCGTTTAATGACTGATTCGTGAAAAGAAAATCAATTAATTACTGTTATTTCTAAACCTAATGAATGGCCTCTTTCCTTCAATTCAATACACAGCACTAGATGGCGATGTCACTGCAGGAACTTTAACTGAGAACACAGAGGACAAGTACAGAGAAGATACACAGTACATGCAATATTTTTCCATATACTCAACTATACTCTATACTGTATACTACAATGATAGAACTGCACATCCATTTCACACTTTGTCCTGACATTTTTCATCTGTTATTGAGATCAGAGGAGCTAAGTATAGCTCTGGTCTTTGGGGTTAGCCCTCAAGATTATCTAACAGTAACAATACATAAAAAGAAGGTATGTGGTAATAACACTCATGCACGCGTACATTCATGCCTGTCACTCCTGCTACTGATCTTGCAACAATGTCAATGTAATAATAGCTCAGAAAAGTAATAAACCACAAACATAATACAAATCTGCAGCTTCAGAAAACTGTTTTGAGGCATATAAATATCTTGTTTAAATAGATTTTTTGTTTGTTTGTTTTTGGACCCTTGGAGTGTTTTTGAATGGAAGAACATGCATCAAAACAAATGACCATATACCCAGCTTTGTGGCTTAGGTTGCCATGCCTACAGGGCTGTGGTTACTGAAGGTGATGCCTGCGGCTCCTAAGCCTCAAATTACTGTATTTTTAATCATCCATATTCGTATTATTTGTCAAGATTTGGATGAAAAACAAACCCACATGACAGCACGACCTGTAAATCAATGATCTGTAAAATGTGAGTTCATGCACTCATCATTGATGGTTTCCTCAATAACCACATAAGTTAATTACAGATTTGAACATGGAGTTAGTGTCACAAATAGGCAAGTTATTTGATGCTCTGTTGCTGTCTGCTGATACTGTACAATACAGCTATAACAAATATAACACATATAACACACTTCATGGTAGTTTGGAAGAACACTCTAAAAGGGAAATTATGATTTTAGTAAAGATCTGTTTTCCAAGGCATGAAGGATTGTTTTGAACACTGCATGATTACAATAAGCTTTAAATTTTAATTAACTTATCTAGTTTTTAATAATTTCTTTCATCGCATTCATTTAGAATTTAAAGCTACTTTAAGGAGTTTTTTTAAATTGGTTATGAAACTGTATCTATTTAATACTAATGTCTCTATATGAGCTATTTAAATTAACAAGACCATCAACAAGATAATTGGCTATTTCTGTATGGCTGTTCTTGATGTCTACCATCATGTCAGATGAAAAGAGCCTGTGCAGATGAAAAGAGTAGTACATTAGCTAGTTAAAACAGTTAACAGTATTTTTCTATTATATATTCTGTGGTTAATACAGTGGAAATACCACACTGCTGTCCACAGGAGCTTCAAAAATCAACACAATATGAAAATTTCTTGTAGTAACTTCAAAGATTTATCTGGATGGGTTCTTCCAGCAGGTGCACAAAACTGTTCAGTGGCAGGGTTACTGCTCAGTTCTGACACAACAGGGACAAAGATTGAGTAGTTTCATGTGCTTACTGGAACTGGAACAGGAGCTAATCATCTTTTTTAACAAAATTAGGATTCAAGCTAAAAAAGTGGTTTGTCTACATTAGCATCAAGTAAACTAGTTAACCAATATCTGTCCATCAGGTTTCTCTGTAAGCCGAATCACACTGGTACTGTACTCTGGCATCAAATTGGCCCTATAACATTTAATGGCATCTTGATGACAAGTCCAAAATGTGTCACTTTACTTGGGGGCAAGGAAAATATTTATGACACACTTATAATGGTCTCATGACAGCCAGTGTCAAAACCAACCACATATGACAGTATGATGTAATGTTAAAACATAAAGTCAAACAATTTCTTTAAGTTTGATAATGTCAAGCTGTCATAACAAAGACATCTCAAACACTGTCATCTTTGCATTGAAATGAAATAATTGACTGAATTATACTAAATGACAGCAGACACAAACATGTTCATGACAGGTGTCATTACATGGTTATGACAGTGTAATGACAGTATTATGCACACCCCTTTAAATGAAGTGTTGGAAAAACCTCTCTTCTGGATGTTTGACATCTGAAAACTGATGTCCAGCATCTTTCCTCGCTGTCAAAGGGACAAAGAACAGCACCTTCTATTCTTAACTTAATCCTATTAAAAACCAACAATGCTATTCAAAAACACTATGAACAAGAGATGACAAGACAAACATCCACGTATGGATAAAAGCCTCTGGTAATCTCCTGGAGTCTACGTATGGCTGAGTGTGTATTAATCCTGTAAGCCAGGATCACAAGTATCCCAAAGTGATCCTCATTTCGACATATACATATATATATATATATATATATATATATATATATATATATATATGTATATACACACACACACACACACACACACACACACACACACACACACATATGTTACCAGAACACTGGTTGCCTGAATGCCGGGGCAACTAAAAATAACCAGCAGGCAAGCAAAACCTGCCCAGACATGCCCAATTGAGTAAGCATCGATTCAGATCATTTTTTTATTATCAACATTATGTTTTTCCTCTCTCATTTCTGTTACCACGGAGCCCCGGAGAGGCCAGTTGCAGCATGCCGCTGCCTCCATTGGCTGAGCGTCTCTGCTAACGTGCAGACGTCAGACGTTCATTCAAACGTCACGGCGGAAGGCTCGCAGCCAAAGTTAGCTAAATTAGCTTGTGAGACAGAAAAGAGAGACAGAACATTTCTCCCTTCATGGAAATAAATATATCCGTGGGTGGAATACGATGCTAAAATTACAATTCGGGCTATGCACTGCATTGTATTTTGCACTCTGGTTTGGGCAAAATAAATCTTTAATTCAACACAGGAAAACGGTGTAAAGAGTCTGACTCTGCAGGCTGTTTTCCTCTCCCTCTTCACCCAGCACAGAGCACTCATGGTCGGCTGAGTGGGTGGTTACTGTGCCGCTGGATCAGAGCCCAGTGCAGAGCAGAGGCTGTCACTCTGCAGACTATTACTTTAGTAAAATGACAAATAAAAAAAAAAGAAGAAGAAAAAAAGCAATCTGCAATAGTTTCAACCCATCGTCAATAGACAATATATTTGCCCAATCACCCAACCTTATTAACTGGCACTGTTTAATTACTGTGAAAGAGCACTTAAACATTTCACTGATTTGACTGCACTGATCTCTACAAATTCCCGGTTAAATATAATGTTGAGCTGAGTTTGAAGTTTATTGAACATGTTAAAATAATACAAACAAAATAAAAACAAGCTATAAAAAAAAGAAAAAAGGCAAACAGGATCCTCAACAGCACATGATGACAAATAATGAACACACATACTATTCTTCGTGTTCAATCTCTTTACAATTTCTTGATTTCTTTTATCCCTTCTTTGTTGGCTATAATATAGCTAATAAGTATTACTCTCTGAAGAAAGAAGTGTTGTGTAATGTTTTTTACAGTCAATAAGCAATGGATTTTAGTTAGAAATAAGTTGTGAGTGAAAGTATGCACCACACAGTCACAAAAAGAAGACAGATGGGGGGCAAGTAGATTTGAGAAGTACTTGCCCTGCAGGGCAAGTAGGAAAAAACTTTAACGTCAGACCCTGTTAATGCAATTCTAGTATTTATCAGTTACAGGGGAAATTTTATCCTATAAAGACAGTAGCTTTGTAAGATAACCACATGAAATGAGGAACTCAGGGCTTTCACACCTACCTCAGTTTGGATCAGTTAAAACGGACTCTGGTGCATTTGCAGTTTGTTTGGGCTGGTGGGAAACCTGTCAATCGAAGCCTTTTGTGAACCAAACAATTGAACCAACAACGCTTGAAACAGTGGGAGTCCGTCCAGTTTCAAATGGACTCTGGTGAAGTTGGTGTGAAAGCAAATGACCCAAGTATAGGATTTTTTATGGCAAGTGTGTGACTTTATCATGCTGAATACTAATGAATTGGTCTTGCTGATCATGACATCTGTTCAGGAGGTGATGATATGATTAATCTTCACAAGTCATGTATATACTTTTGCTTTACTTTTTTGTCCTGTCTCTACCTGTTTGGAATTTTCCATAATATGCAGTGGTTTGCTAAATAATGATTATAAATACAGTCATATTACAGTTCTACATAAACTTCTGTCAGTCATTAGAATTTGATTTCCTCACATGGTTCCTGATGATGCAGGATGTCAACAGCCATAACTGTCCAATCAACAATAATAAATTATACATTTATTATTGCATTTTAGTTATGGTCCAGGTCCTGTTTACACAAACTTTTTACAAGTAAACCAAGAGGAGTAAACATAAGGTTATACAGACTAACAGGTAACTTGTTGATTGGAAAATCTGGGCAATTGTTATTCTACATCATCAGGACCCATGTGGGGAAATCAAATTCTGGTGAGTGACAGAAACTTAAGCAGCACTTACTGTTTCAAATGTGTATATTTATGTTCTTTAATGTCACAAAGAGCTCACAAAGACACAAGTGACATGAAGAAGAAGACATGTTATGAGTGTCACACACTGTCACATACTTGGGCTTAATGGTCTGACAAAGTACACATTAGGACAAGGCACAGCGATTTTAACAGCTTTTTACCTTTTAATCAGGTAAAATATCTTCACTGATGTGATATGTGTTGCCATGGTTACCGAATGATTTGCAGAAATATATAATATCGCTTCTCGATCGTATCTCACAATCAGGATTTATTAGTTTTTATCATGCTGAAATCACATATCAGTGATTATAAAATCCTGTGGCTGGTTCATTTATTTTCACATCACAAATAAACCTCAGTCCACTTAAAGGCTGACCTGGACCCATCGTTTCCAGGTGCTTCAAGCAGGTTATTTCACACAACCCTAAACTAACCACTCAAACCAGGCAGACAGACAAGGTTTTGTTTTAACCAAACCACACAGGTTCAGACTGAAAGTACCCTTAGATGAGGACAGTGAATTTTTGTCCCCCATCTTTTAGATTAGAAATCACATTAGCAAGGGATTATTTCACAAGCCATCAGTATAGGCAGGGGGAATGTTCACGTACTGCATAAGTCTACCACAAAAGAAATTAATTTATTCTAAAATATTGGCATTCACTAGTCACACCCGGTCCTCCTAAGCTATGGCTTACTTACAAAAAATCATATGTAAACTGAACACAATTAATATGCCACAGGTAAGGAAAGGTTGTAGGTATAGGAAAGTGTATGAATGCCAACTCCACACATGTATGCATGCCTGTTACAGTAAGTGGAAGAGGCATGTGGTGATATTGGGAGTCATTTGGTGATACTGATGTGAATGCTATTAGATTCTGCCTCGTAGAGAGGCAGAACAGACATTTTTTTCTTCCTCTCTGCCTTTCTGGCTTTGTTTGATCTCTTCTGCTTGTTTGTTTTTTGCTATAATGTATTTACACCTGTTCTTTCTATTCTGCACTTTATATCTGGCCTAGAGGATTTGATTTTGTAAGACAGATTGTTGAGTCTTATCTAAGCTAGGTCTATAGGCTCTGTGTCTCAGTAATTAACAGCTTGTTCTGCCTACTTTTTCTTAACGCAACATATGTTGTCAGGTTGCAGCATGCTGAGCTACCTGTAATAAGTATTCCAGCCATGTAAAAAAAATGTTAAATTACCTGCACACAAAAACTACATAGAGAAAAATAATAGCAAAAACTGTGTGCTTTTTAACTATTCAACAAGGTTCAAAGTATTCCCTTTTCCCACTCCATTAGCAGGACCTGATATTCTGTGTGACACAGTGACTGCTTTTAACACGTTCATGGATTTAACACTTGCCCATGTAGAAAATATGTCGACTGACTGGTGTATAGATTTTTCAGCAATTTTTGGAAAATGTCCAAGAGCCTTGAACACTGCCTTCTTATGTTCCGCTACTTAACAAACATTGTGAAAATACCATCTGTCTTTTCTTCAGGCTGTTCTGCTCATGTATAAACCAGCATGTCACTTCCAAGTAGAACTGCAGCATATGACAATATGATAATTGTACATGGTCACAGCAGCTACCACCGCAACCACTGACAGCATTTTTATACCTCAGAGACAGTATGTGAACTCTGATGTTTTCACTGCCCTTTTCACACTTAAAGAGGTGCAAAGATCACTCAGATAAATGTGGAGAAGGTGCAAGGTAAAGACTCGCTGTAGGCTATATTAACTAGGGTCATAGGTTCAGCTATCCCTGGAGTCAGTAAAAAACTGTGATGTGAAACTCTGATGTTCCTGCCTCTGAATTCAGAAGTTTTAAATTCAGTGTGATGCACATACAGCATGCCTCAACAATAAGGATTGCCCACCTGCCTGGGGTGAGTAAAATGGTACTTTGGGCTAGTAAATCTAGTAACTCACTTGCCTGATCAGACAAGTGGTAAAAAAGAATTAAGCACATCAAGCTGATGATAGAGGTAGCTCAGGAACAAACCATCGTGCTTTTTTCTCATCTCTGCTCAGAGTTTGATATGTGGGTAAGACAAAGATTGTGAAGTGATGCATAAGTGAGCATTTTAATTTTCCAGAAACAGGAGACTGGATGATGTTAGCAGACGTCAGCAACACTCCAACAAAATAATTGACATTTTAACATTGTTTTGAGAGTGCAAGATGAGGTAAAAAGATCTGACACCATCTCAATAACATGGCAGCTTAGAAAGCTGCTGACAACCCCTCCTTCCGGGGCCACAGTCAGGTAATCACAAAACAATTACCACAGTGTTACTATGTTTCAAAAATTGCTAGTTACAAGTTCTACTTTTTACTTTGTTGTTATTTGATAATCACTAATACATCAAACAATTTATATAGAGGCAAGAAAAAACTTTGGGCAAGTAGATTTCTGACCCACTTGCTGGACTGGGCAAGTGAGAAAAAACAAACAAACAAAAAAAAACTGTTAAGTGCTCAAAGAATAAGAAACCAGACATTCTTCATATATGAAAAGTAATATTCATGGACAGACAGTGGCCTAGTTTGCACCATACTGTAAATCCCTCCGAGTAAGAATATTAATCCCATTCCATTTTATGTTCAATCCAATCTTCAATCAAAAGCATAATAGACAATAATGCTCCTGTTCCAAAAACGCTATCTGAAGTATAGACCAGTTAAGTTTTAAGTACCTTAGCATTTGATTCATGAATTAATGTAAGACACAAAAGGCTGCTTTTTGTAATTTTACTGCTTTTACAAAGTAGTGATAAGTGATGAATCACCTTTCCAACACTCTGCCGGAGCCGACATCATCTGGTGTAATTACCTTTGGCTTTTATAGATCCAGTCTAGGTGCCAGGGTGTCTGTGTGTATGTGTGTGTGCGCATGTGAAGTGTTTTTTTTTTTTTTTTTTTTTTTTTTTGAGGATGAGCATTGTTTGTAATCATAATCTGCATTAGCTCTGTGTGCATGTGTGCATGCGTGCGTGCGTGCGTGCGTGCGTGCGTGCATGCGCAGTTGCATTTGTGCGTACGTTGGTGTGGCTTGTGTATGTGGCAGGGTGGAGGGGGGTATGTCCAGTAAACTGTCCATGCCTGTATATTAGATGTCAGATGCTACACCACACAGAAAGAATGTGAGGGCTGACAGAGGAGACAGAAAACAATATGCCCAGTTTTTTAAAAACTCAGAGCAGGTACATTACAGACTAGACCTGACAACCTGTTAATTTTTTATTTTATTTTATTTTTATTTGTCCTGCTGGAAATAATTTGTGTGGCTGCTTTAACAACTAACTGGACAAACATGGATGATAAATACATGTCCAAACTGTCACCTGCTGTTGATTTTTGGGCAGGAATATACCTCATGGTAATTGGTAAGTACATTCCTTATTTATTTCATACCATATCATGTCGACTGTTGTGGAAATGTCTTCTTAAATTCAGATTTTGAGCTTGCATAGATTTATTTTAGATTCTGAAAAAGTGACACCTGGTTGGTTGGAAGTTGCAATGCATGATTATGATGTCAAACTATTTGTTTCAGCCTTATGTGTCTCCATTTTGTGCATGCAATATTTTTAATTTGATTTGTTTTACCTTGTGCTCCTGTAACTTCAAAACAGATAAGAAGCCTTGTTAAGGTGGTGGGGCATGAGTCAACACAAGATCTTAAATACAGTCTTCCAGTTGGCAGTCTCTCCAACAAGCACATTACATTATTACCTTTCATGCCAAATAAACACACTGTATGGCATTTAAGATGAAATTATTTGATAACATTTATGCGCCCTCACTTGTCACAGTCTGGCAATAAAAGCTTTACATCTCAGTCACTTTGGTTTTCATGCCAATTTCTGTTCAACTGGACTTTCATTTAACTGCATTTATTTATACCACATCATTACACAATGCAGTTGTTCTCTCCAGTGCATGGTTTTTGAAATGAAATGATGACTGTGAGGATGATATACCATCTTTACTGAGTGAAGATCCAATGCGCTGAAATGTAGTGCCATCACAGTGAGTGAATTTACAGAACCAGCATCTCAGTTATGATCTGGTTTACGAAATGTCCCAATTATGCTTTGCACATGTGGACGACTTCATCCTGGTTTCAGAAACCTGGATAAGCCCTTATCCCAGTCCTGAGTAACCTGGCTATGCAAGTACTCTGTGTACTTTAGAATATTATGGCACATAAACACTACATCCAGGTCTCTGATCATGCTTTGCCATGCTCATTGTCATCATCTCAAACTATGAAGTGGGTGGTTCCATCCACTAAAAACATAATGGCAAAAGTCATGATCATGAACAGTGACATGATATCGAGGACAAATCCGGCTTCAGTAACTGTTACCATTACTTGTGATCACATTGGAGAAGCTAAATCCAGCAGTTCAGACAACTCAGTGTTTCCCCTATATGCACCTAGCTGCTGAAATGTAACCATCACTGAATTATTTTTATTTAGTTTTTTTTGTTTTTTAATTCTGCCCAAATATCACGCAGTAACATTATCGCAAACACAATCATTTGATAGAAATACACAAGGAAACATATCTGTGAAATACACAATATTTGGAAGATCCATCTTGATACAAAGATAGCAGGCATATTACCCATTTAGAGTTGCAACAATTACTCAATTAGTTGTCAACTATTAAATTAACTGGCAGCTATTCTGATTATCGATTAATTTGTTTAAGTAATTTCAGAAATAATCTCAAAATTCTGATTCCAGCTTCTTAAATGTGAATATTTTCAGTTTCCTTTACGCCATTATGACAGTAAACAAAATATAAAACAAGACATCTGAGGCTGTCATCTTTCACTTTGGAAAAGTTATCAACATTTTTCCCCATTTTTATGCCAGTTTATAGACCAAACAATTAATCAATAAATCAAGAAAATAATTAAGATTAATCAACAATGAAAATAATCATTAGTTGCAGCCCTAATATTATTATTTGAATCCCCTAAAAAGTTAGTTGTTTTATACTTGAACATGTCATTACTTTTAAGTAAATTAACACAGTTTGATAACACAACAGTATACAGAATAACAGAATAACTGTAGGAACGAGTAACAGCGAGCTAGCAGCTGGCTAAGGCCCAGTGGATATAAACAGTCATCCAGTGGGCAATACAGGTCTTTATGATGACCCTGTTCCATAAAAAAATGTTTTTACCTCTGTAACAACAACTCAGTCCTAGTGGAAATACTACAGCAAGGCATAAAAATGTGTTCATTCTCAGCTTTTTGGGCAACTCATTCGCTACAAAGATCAGTGTCTGAGATGAAAAGGATTCAGGACAGACCTGCAGACAGACGATCAGAAACCTGCTTACTGTTACAATCATGAACACAGGAATAAGAATATCCAAGTAAATGCCATATCCCAGATATGATCAAAACCAGGATAAGATTGAAAACCAGGGTACGAATGTCCATGAAAACATACCCAGTGACTTATGAGCTGCACTCACTCACATTCTGTCATATGCTATGACGTCCAAGATGGGCACCATCTGCACTGGTAATATTGAATGTAAGGGATGAGTCACTGATAGGTTAGATAACCATTGGTCAGGTAGTGCTGGTGTCTGTGTGTGTGCGTGTGTGTGTGCGTGCGCTTGCATTCCTTACCTCCAAGGGAAGTTCAGTTATGTCACTTCTACTCCTGCTGATGGTGCTTTGAATCCCTTGCAGGCCTCATGACTCCACATGAACTTCATCAGCTGTGTTTCCATTTCCCTTAGTACCGTCATGGAGTAAACCATAATAGGTGATCCGGTGCCTAGTTCGCACATCTGTCCATATCAGGCCTTTGTGGGGAGATCTGCAGTAAAATAAGGATCAGCTGTCATTGTGGACATGCGTTCTTTAAATAGCTGGATTTATCCACAGTTTCCATGCAGTTAAGATAACTGTACCAAAATACAATGCCTGCTTAAATCCAATATTTTGATATTAACACTGAAAAAGTAACTCAAATCATACTATATGTATAATGTGAAAGAGTGCTCATAGTGACAAAATCAGGAATATCAGTGATTGAACTGTGACAGTACTAGGGTTGCACAATTACGATCACTGCACTCTAATCAATACTGAGATCACAGATAATTTATTATGATTATTCACTGAGACAAAATATTTTATTATAATATTTTTTGCACTTTCACATTTAAACAGCTTTGTGCATCAAGATAAGACTGGTCTTTTTTCACAGTGCATCTCCCTGAAGCAAAATATACATAGAATTTTAACAAAACTTTTTACACATAATTAAATCAACATGCTACACTGACACACTTGACATATGATAATACACCGGTTGACTCTGGAAAAGGACAGATTCATTGAGGTAATGTTTGTGATGTTATTCTTCTTGGCCTACAGCAGTGTTTCTCAATTCCAGTCCTCAGGTCCCCCTGCCCTGCATGTTTTAGATGTTTCCCTGCTCCACCACACCTGCTTCAAATGATCAGCTCGTCATAAAGCCTCTGCAGAAGCCTGAAAACAACCTGATCATGTGCATTTATTTGTGGGAAACCAAAATCATGATAAAGATTAATATTTGATTGATTGTGCAGCCTAAAACAGTTCTCACTAAGACCAAGTCTGGGCAAGTCAACTTTTACCCATACCTCTTACTGTGTAACGCTACCTCCTGATGAACACAGATATGTACAAGTCTCTGGCTATAAACCAAACCAATAAAAACATACACAACCCTGGAATGTCCTTGTTGAAATGTACTCAAAACAGCAAAATGGAAATAATACAATCTGAGGAAAACTGACGAAAGATCATAATTAAATTCAGTTGTTGGAACCTACTCTGTTGCTAACTTCACTTTGCAAGCTGCATTGCAAACCACATTATACATCACAACTATCTGTATTAACAGCAACCCCCACCTCCTCCACTCCCAACCACCACGATCACACCATACATTTCAAGATGACATTTAATTTCCCTCCCTTGTAGGAAACAAGTGACAAACATTATAGCTTTGCCTTTAGTGGCAGTTTTTCTAACCGCAATTAGCCCTCAGGCCAAGTAATTGCATATTATCAATTGGTTGATGCTCATATGCACAAATATATTCATGTAGGGGTAACAACTACATAAAAAGCTTGTATCCTTTAACCATTGCATTAGACTTCTGACTGTGATGGAAATGTATTATATTTTATTAGATTATAATTGCATGCATATTTGCTCCTTGTGGATTTCCATGCAGATTTAATCTTATGTACAGAAAGTCACCAAGACATGTTATCGAAAATAAAAGCTACATGTTGTGCAGCTGCTGGCTTAGAGTGCTTAGAGATACGGCAATTCTTTTGGTGCAACTCAAACACTGACACACGGTCCAATATAAATCTCACAGTGTAGCCAATGCAAGTATACAATAATTTCGCTAAAATGTCCACGGTCATGTCTGGAAGGGTATCACTGATTTACAAAAACTCACAACACAACTTACACACATACTACACACAGCTAACACGTTATTAGCTACTCCAGGTGCAGTTAACGTCCGTTAGCATTTAGAAAAGTTAGCTAGCTATAGTACCTTTATTTCTCTGATCTAAAATATGATATAAGACAATGGTTTGGGTTACTAAGTTTGCAAGCATACACACTGACCCAACTCACTGATATAACGCTGCATATAAAATTAATAAATTGGGCTCATACCTGAAAATACGAGTATTTAGTGCTACTGAACCGACACGTGAAACTTTCCTCAGGTCATGTTCCTCTTAATTCCAGAAAGCAGCGCTGCCAATACACTTTTTACGGCAGGTGTTAACAATTATGTTAATTAAGGTAACGTTGCATTTAGCGTAGCAGACCATTTTCAGTGAGCCAACACGCACAACATCAGCACCGTGACTCTGTTTGAGCTGAATGGAACAGCTCAGTTAAGCTCATTAGTAACACCTGTGTTTGCTCGACTGTTTCAAGTCAAAATGTCTGTTGTGCAAAAGGCCAATTGCAGCGATGTAGGTTCCCCCTACTGGAGACACCTGGTAATGACTGTTACTGCTAAGATAAAAAAATAATAATAATAAGATCAGGAAGACCTTAATTTAATTTTGCTTAATTGGAATAAAGTCAAATGTCAAGAATAAAGTTGAAATGGTAAATTGCAAAATGTTTAAAATATTCCTAACTTTCCATATATTTTTTTTTCTCATGCCTGCTACCAATATTGAAAGTTCAAGTTTATTCTTGACATTCCAACTTTATTCTCAAAATGCAAAAAAAAAAAAAAAAATCTTCCTCCTCTCATTTTTTTTAAAATTTGGAATTAAATTACAAAATAAGTGCAGTACTTGATGTTAATGTACTTAGTTTGCATCACTAACAGTAGTGAATTTATGTGTGTTAATATATTCTCCAGTGCCTTTTGTCCACTTTAAGTTCTTATGACATTTCAGCAGAGGCACAAAACATTTTGGTGGGTGCTGAAGGGAAAAAAAGTTATTTCCCTGCACATGGATGCAAAAAGAAAAAAAAATTGGTTGCAGTCTCTGGGCTTAGCCCCAGATCTCCTCAACTCCTAGATATACCCCTGGGCTGGTCTCAATGTTGGAAAACAGTTGGTTCCATACAAAGGTTTAGATCAGTGATCACATGATAGGTTTGTCTTGAGCCTTGTTATTTCAGTGTTGTTACTGAAGCTCATGCATCTGTCTGCATGTCGCGATCTTTTTTGTCCCCCAGTGCCCACAAGAAATCAATTAAGGCAACTTTTATGCTTGACTAAGGGAGCAGACTCAGTCAAAATCCAGTAAAAAGGATTTGTTTCAGGTACCTTGCAGTTTTAGTTTAGTCAGTGTCTGCATTCAAGTGGTGAACATCCCACAAGTGTTCAACACAGACAGTTCTACCAGTTAAAAGAACCAGTGCCAACAGAGAGGGTCAATTAAACAAGTTCTAAACACTAGAATTTAAAGCTACAGACATTATTATTCCATCCCTGTCGCACCACCATACTGTTCAATACCATATAATACCATATTACCTGCTCTGTGGGTGTGTGTGTCTGCGCGCGTTTTGTGTGTGTGTGTGTATAATCCCTACTACACCAGAGTAAATTAGTTTTTCTCTTGATCCCAGTCAGAAGACATATAAGACAGCCACTGCTTTATATGATTGATGTTCAAATCTCAGTATTCCTGCTGCTTTTGTAATTGATTTGGATGTCAGGGTGCTGAGTAAGACAGCCAACTGTTTGGTTTTCTTCCTGTAAAGCCTGACATTTCAAATGATTGCCAGAAAATTCTACTTTTTTCATTTGCTGGTTTGTTTGTTGGTCAGTGTAATAAGAATTGGTCAATAACAAACTTATGATAGCCAAGGAATTCTTTTAGTGAAAATTAGTTAAAAATAAATATTATGAAGTGCTTAGTTGCTAATAGTTGTACCATCCAAGTATATGGAAAAAATACATATAAATTTATCTGAATATGGCATTTCTTTAATTAGTTTATTAATCGGGTATTTGTAATTGTGGTGAGGAAAATGTAGACTGCATCATGAAATTAACATTTTCAACACAATTTTACTATATAATAAAATACAAAATATTAATTATAGGTTGCTTCAATCAGTAAATATAGTAAATCAGTAAATATTAGCAAAGATTTCCTTACCAAAAACATTATGTTACTGCATGACGGCGACCGTGTTGGATTTTGCACTCATAGACTGGCTGCTGCCTGCAGTGCACTGATAATCCATCAGAGGACAGAGGACATGTCTCAGATTGCATCCAACAGGTGTTTCAGGAAAGAACTGATTATATTGATGTTGTAGAGGTCTCAAAATCATGTATCAAGTATGATACAAATGACATTACTGGGTTAAGAAGTGAGGCTAAGGCTAACAAGCTAACGAGGCTAATAAAAATTCCTATGCAATATATTCTTTAAAAAAAAAAGTCAAAATATTTTATTTGTCATATTATTCTATTTTTTTTGAAGACTAAAAGATTAACAGAGATTTATCAGCAGAATATGGCAGGAATGGAATATAACCTCTATTCTTAAACTGTGGTAAATGTACCATTGGTGGTATGCAAACTCTCTCTAGTATTATATGGAGAAATGTCATAAACATTAAAGAATTAAATGAAGAAATTTAAAAACACATAATACTATCAAAATGGTACACAAATTTGAATGAAATTACATAAGCTCCAACTGTAACTGATTATCATTGTATTTGGTAGCCAAATGTTACTGTATGTACTGTATGTATCTATGTATATCCATGAGCCGTATGTGTATTTCACTGCAAGGACACGGATCACATTCAATATGCACAAGGAACATTTTCTAAGATTTTTCTTTTTCAGCTATTACTATCAAGGTCTGTGGCCCAAAGCATTTATGTACAAATATTAAAAAACACGAATAGAAAAGTGTGCACTCATGTCTTGTTGTTGTATTATAATAGTGACATAAAGTTCAACGAATCCAGCTTGCTCATGTCAAGGTTGCTCTGGGAGAAAGAAATTTCATTAGTACTAGTGAGGTGACAAAAAGCTTGTATGCTTTTTCACAGATTAAAAGGACTATTTAAAAATGAAAACACGTCAGCACAATATTGCAGCTTGTATCAATCAAATTTCCATAAGCTTATTTAAAGAGAGAGATATTATGTAAAGCAGGTTGAGCCCAGAACACACCGACCAATCTTTCTAATGGCGAACACATTAGCAGCAGTTTTGTAATTATGTTAAAATATTTTTCTATTTTTAGAAACAAATGCACAGGGCTGAAAGAAATAATCTGTCAAATATGTGATATGCAGGGGTGGAAGTAATTAATTACTAATACTCAAATTACTGTAATTAAGTAGTTTTTTGGGGTACTTGTAGTTTTATGAGTAGATTTTCAAGTCTCTACTTTTACTTGTACTTAAGCATTCATTATGCCATGTAATCTACTTAGTTACTTTTAAAATCATAGTTGATTACTGAGTACAATTTGAATTAATATCCAGACCTTTTATTTTTTTATCTTTTCATTTTTGTAGCCTGCATTTTTTTTTCAGCATAAATGTGTGCTGAATAAGGAAATAAAAACTTGAAATGAGAGAAAAAAAGACAGCCAATAAAAATGAGGGGAAAAAACACTTTTTTGTATCAAATCAATTATTAGTGATTAATTGATTGTTAGTGTTTTAACTATTGGTAAAGTAAAATACAGAAAATTTAGAGCTGTAGTCTGGAGAGGTGATGGTGACATCATCGGTAGTTTTTCTGACAAATAGTTTTAGTTTAGCACAAGGCCTGGTTCCAGAGCAAAATGACTGTAGGTTAATGGGGTTGCACTAGTATCTACAGCCTGTAAAACCAGGCCTGCTGGGAACAGGGGGGAATGGCTTGCCTGGCTGTTACTAAGGTAAATATCAGCACTTCTGTACATACAACAGGGGTGAATAAGATTCCAGGAAGTAACTGCGCACAAAAGAAGAAATACTCTGGGACAAAAGCTTCCTGTCAAATTATGTGTGATTTAAACAAACAAGATACAGTATGTTAATTAGTAAGTTTTCAAGGTAGACAGTTTGTTACTTCAGTAAGAAGCTCTCCTTCAACCTGATTTCCATCTTTTTTTGCTTAGTTGCTAACCAGCTGATAGCTGTAGCCTCACATTTACATACATTTATATTTCATAAGTGAAAAACATTTTTGTCAGTGTTGTAAATTTTAGCATACATACTGAAGTAGCCGCATAATGAATGTGTCAGATGTGGCACGGACCCTCCAGGGGATAAACAGAAAACAGCAGAACATCTCAGTCTCAGTATCTCACGAACAGCCAGTCTCCACACTATTTTGAGCACTATAATGCCTGGATTTAACCAAGCATGGTGTGAGAACAAACCAGTCAGTGAGCCTGAGGGAGGAGAAAAACCCACATCAACTGAGGCCAAAGAATAGCAACGATTGTTCAGTTCACTAGAGGGGGGTCACAAGTGCTGAAATAGCACCTCAGTGTTGTAAAGAATCACATCTCTGAATACACAACGCATTAAACTGCAAATACAAGAGTAACAGCAGCAGAAACTCAGGTTCTTCCCTTTTGTGCAAGGAGTATGCAATTCATAAGCGTGTGATTCTCAGTCCTCCAGTCCATGGCTTTCATAGAAGGGTTATCGCAGGCAGCTGGACTTAGTGGGGTTCTTGAAGACATGTCGACTTTTGGATGAGAGATCAAACATTTTCAAGAATCCAACCAAGTGCAGCTGCCTACAGTAACCCTTCTAAGTAAACTGCATGCTCTAATGACTCCTGATGTTTGTTGGAAAAGGGTGAGAGTCATTTCAAGCCAGTTTATCTTTTAAAAATCAGCATGAATGCATGAATCCTGCCCGGTGTCACCAGCGGTGGGTGAGATCAAGCAAATCTCCCAGCTAGGATGTGTGTAGCTATGGTCAGAAGCATCATGGTTTTGGGGTCTCCATCCATCTGTTCATGCATCCCATTCTTGTGAATGCAATATCTTGAGAATCCCTAGAGGAAATCTCTTCAACCTTTAGAGCTTTAGAATGAAATGATTAGATTTTGATGGTTAAAGTTCAAGGTCACTGTGACCTCATGTCTGTCCCGTTCTCATGAACATCGTTTAGGAACGCCTGAACAGAAAGTTTCATTGCATCTGGCACAAACGTCCACTTGAATGGATGAAGTGATTAGACCTAGTGGTCAGAGGTCAAGGTTCATGTGAATGTGATATCTCAAGAAAGCCTTGAGTGAGTTTCTTCTAACCTACAAGAAGAACTTTTTGTGAAAAAAATACTCTTAATACCTTTCATTAATTTCCTACAATGTCTTCACTGTATTATATGAGACATGGATGTAAACTGCAACGTGAGGCGGTAATTTCAGATTTGAGATTCCACTTTTACTGTTCCTCTATCCCTCCTGTTCTTTCCTGCAGCCACCCTGTCTGTTTTGGGTAATGCAGCAGTCCTGGTCAACGCAGCTCGTCGTCTCGCCCTGCTCAAAGCTCCTGAGTTGCTGACAGTGAACTTGGCCCTAACAGACATCGGCATGGCCCTCAGCATGTATCCTCTGTCCATAGCTTCAGCTTTTAACCATTCCTGGATCGGAGGTGACATGTCTTGCCTCTACTACGGCCTGATGGGTATGATCTTCAGCGTGACCAGCATCATGACTCTGGCTGTGATGGGGATGGTCAGGTACCTGGTGACGGGAAGCCCACCCAAGACAGGTAGTGTATCTCTGTTTGTTTTGTTTTAATAAAAAAAAAAAAAAAAAAAAAAGTTAATGTCCAGGCTGTCTTAAACTTTAAAGTTGACTAAAGTTGACTAAAAATAAAAAAAGACAAGTTTAGGTAGTTTTGTTTGATGTTAATTTAATTGTACTTAAGAAAACATGTTCAATCAACTTAAGATGCTGCTAATATACTGATTACAAGCTTAATGTGTTGATTGAACTCTGTATAGATCATTCAGTTAATTTAACAGATTTTAAAAAATAAAATAAAATAAATAAAACTTGTATATTTATGTTAAGTTAATGAGAAAAAATAGTTGATCCCACTAAATTCCTGTATGATTTTTGTTGCAGTGTAATCTCAGATGATATTTATAGGAAATCAAAGCAGTTTTCAATGAATACCAGTTGGTATTGAAGTTAGCACTCAATAAAAGGTCACAGGGATTAATCTCCTTGGCTACAGCTGGACTTCAAATGATGAAAAAAGCCTTTTAGTTTTTTCAACCAGACCCCAAATTATCTATAAATATTTCAGATTCTGATCTATCATCACCTTACGAGGTGTATTAGCAAGGATTATTGACAAAACTGAACAATTTGGGTGGGTTTGGGGGGAGTTGGGGGTGGGGGGGCGCTGTCTTGGTTGTTAGGCAGTTGGTTAGAGTCAGATCCCAGGATCCCAAGCAAGCAGTACACACAGCACGGTCTGCTGAATAATAGATAGAACTAAAGCCACAATTGACATTTACACTGACAGTAATTTGTTCTTGCACACCAAGCACTGTCATACCCCGCATATGGAATGGTTCTATGGTTCTCTAAAGACCTTGGAAATGACTAATTAAGTATTCTTGTCTCTTATCTCAACCAGAATGCATTACATAGTATTTTGCCTCTGGAGAATTACATAACATAAAACATGGTATCATTTGGTGATTTAATTTTGAAAACCTATAATCTTCAGTTTTATGTAGGAAAAGGAAACCAGGAGACCTTGTTGCCTCAGTTGAAAGATAGATCAGCAGCCTCACAACCTGCATATTGTACATTAACAGTAGCAGGCATAGTTGCTCTGTTAGTCAGTCTGTAGTATGTATGTAAGTATGAAAGGATAATAGTATGCAAATATGCAACTCACACAAATGACAAATACTTGCTCATCAAATATATTTAAGATAAAACACAAGTTGTACAAAGGACTGGTATGAAAAACACAAATGAAATACAGTGTTTCACAATAAGCATGTTGCTACAAATGATATATAATACTTTTTAGCCACCATTCTTAAACTTGTAGAGAATATAAATATGATGGTCAAGATGATAAATGAAGCTAAATAAAGCTAAACCTGAACTGATTTGAAAGCCTGTCAGTTCAATAACGTAGGCTAATTAAGTGGATTGTATAGGCACAGTGGGGAACAAGATGCTCTAATGACAATATGTTGCATACAGTGAGAGTAATCAGGTTTGAGCACCTCAAGTGGTTTGAGATCCGAATGTTCATCAAGTCTCACAAAGCAACATGTGCTGAACTTCATTTCCTCACCTAATAATAATAATATCTATCATATACAGTATGTTATGCTGCAGATAGTTTCCCTTGTCACCTTTCATTTGTTGGAGATGATATGAAAGGCACAGTAACATAAGAGCCTGCCATGATACAGGGAATATCGTTGAACAGTTTGTACCAGTTTGTACTTTGCATCGGAAATGGTGGCCGGATTGATATCTGACTGCTGATTGTGACATGATGATATGATACTCCTGTGGAAGCCACAAGTCTGTATGATATCAACCCTGTTAGAAGAAAAACATGTTTTATTTTGCAATATCACAGAGAAGTACTACACTATGCACAATCCTAAAGTGTAAGAGATACATGTCTGATTCGTGGAGTTTGCATTTACTGTGGAAATGTTAATGCTAATGGGTTATCAAATGATGGTGAAGGTGGAAAGTTAATAGTCACAGAACTGCAGCTACCACACACAACACACAAGTGTTTAGCTTCCTAACCCGATCTATACCTTAACCATAATTTATTTGCCCAGGCCATTATCTTGCCTTAACATTCACTATGTCATATTTGCACGTTTGGAATTAAAATTATGCTGAGATTTTGCAGAATTGTCCAATACTGACATTCTTGGTCCTGCAATAGGAATATATAACCTGACACTTGTTACTGCTGATAAGCTCATGACAGCACATGGGGGGATTAGCTCTCCCAGAATCCTCATTACTGGTCTCGCTCAAACAGTAGAACCTTTTCTACCCAGTCTAATGATTAATTCCATGATGTGTCACCGACTGCATTACAATGGCTCTGCACCGTTTTCACGTCAACATATATCATTCTCCTCATTACATGCCGAGCCACTGAAAGAGGTGATGTGTGCGTTGTTGCTGCTCATTCAAAAGCCATATAACAGTAGTAGTAGTAATATATACAGTAGTGCAAAGTAAATCACACTCATGCCTTAGATGATACACTAAAGTGAATTACAATGTGTTTGTGTTTAGGTATCAAGTTCCAGAGGAGAACAATCAGTATGGTGATCAGTGGGATCTGGCTGTATGCCAGTCTGTGGGCCTCGTTTCCTCTGCTGGGCTGGGGCAGCTATGGGCCGGAGCCGTTTGGACTCGCCTGCTCTATAGACTGGACCGGCTACGGGGAGTCCCTGAACCACTCCACCTTCATCATGACTCTGTCCGTACTCTGCACTTTCCTCCCCTGCTTGGTCATCCTCTTCACCTATTTTGGTATTGCCTGGAAGCTACACAGGGCATACCAGTCTATCCAGAGCAATGATTTTCAATACGGTAACATTGAGAAGAAAATCACTCTTGTAAGTAAAAGACCCTGTCCCTTCAGTTTCTTGTCACTGATTTGAACATCATCATGAGAGAAGAAATCTTACACACCTTAATTTGTGAAATGAACAGGGGCATGTGATCAAAAGGCCCTAGTCCTTAACTGTAAAACAATTAAAATTAAAAACAAATAATACAGCATCTTTTTAAATTAGTAAAATGTACATACATGTACAGACAACAAGATTTAATTAAATCCAATAAAGGCAAAGTAATAAAATGTTCAAAACATAATTCTAAGGCAACTGGCTTCACAAATGTTTAAGTTTAAAGTCAAACTCAAACTCTTATGCTTTGAAATAAACTAAAACTCATTTTGCTGACCCATAATCTTTTGTTGAGATAATTTACCGTGCTTCTGGAGTTTTCGAAACCATAAAATTCTTTATTTCAAATATTGTGAGCTGTAAACCCATGTCGTCATTTGGTTTCTTGAAATTTAAATGGTTGCAACCGAAAATATCAAATTATTTACTATTATTTAATTTCATTGTAATGAATTTACTCAACAATTTTTGAAATACATTTTTTTCCCTAAATCCCCAAAATTTAATTGTAACAATAATAATTTCAACAAACAATTATAGGTTGGTAAACATTTTAAAATTTAGTGATTTAGTAAAAGTGAAGTGAATAAGTTTTCTCAACTTTCTCAACTTATTTCTCACAGAAATGACATCTACAATATAGACTACTAAAAGTACAAATTCATCCTTTTTTTTCTAAAGTTGTTCCCCAACCCCACACAGCCCGAGTCTTGTTGGTGCAAAGCAATAATGTTCACAAACTATTTCAATGGCAGTCATTACAGCTTATGTCTGTTTCCAAATTCTATATAGAATTGTGACCACTACAATTTACTTCCTCAGTGAACATGCCTCTTTCTTCTCTCTTATTTCCAAAGAGGCTTTGATAATTTCTTCATGGAGCTATAAGCTCTGATTCTGAGCAGAGTGATCTGGTGTTGTATCAAAGTGTGTCCTCTCACATTCCCAGCAGCGGTGCCCTTCACAGTTGAGATGTATTTTATGATTACGTGTTGCAGAGTAAGGTGGTGAGGGGACGCATATCAACAGGGAAACAGATTTCAACACAACATCTGCTGTCTTTGCCACAGCGACACAGCAGTAACACTAACACTACACAGAAACCAGAGGTGGGAGGAAGTCACACATGTGCAAGACTCAAGCAAGTCACAAGTTACTGTGATGAGAATCAAGCAGATCAAGCTGAGTTGCATTGCTTGCTCACATGTCAAGTCATATAAAATGATGTTTTTTTAATCAGTTAAACAACATTGGTCATAAACAGTTGAGTTTTGTTTTCAACATGAACTAAAGCCGGTGTAGCCTACTTACTTATACATCTTACTGATATCAGTAACAAGCTTCCTAAATGAACATCAATGAAGCCTCTCAAATTATAATTATAGTGCAGCCCTATTGCTCTGAATGGCGCTTAAATTAATTCTTAACATCATCATCGAGAATATTATCCTTGAATCCAAATATGATTACTTTTGGACTATTCCCCTCCATGATAGCTCCCTTGTTAGCCTCCACTGGTCTGCCACGTCCTCATACACTAATTTTGGGGCCCCAAATCGAATTATTATTATAATATGCATTATTATATAAAATGATTTATAGTAATATATCATATATTTAAATCTTATTTGCCATCTTTCTGATTGCCTGCCAGGCAAAACATCATTCTGCTCCTAAAATTAAGCTAGCTGCCAGCTAGCTAGTGCTAAGTCACAGAAATAGACATGTTTTTGAAAAGGAAAAGGCCTGACAAGCAGCCCAGCTGACCAGCTGACAAAAGCATGGCTGCAAAAAACTCCAGAGAACTCCTGGACAAGTAAAGTACGCTGCAGCACACATGAAGTATGAATTCACAGCCACTCGCAAGGATGGCTATGAGTGAGTTATGAGTCGACCCATGCATCACTATTTGTTGTAGTACTGTCAATGAGTTTTTAAAGCTATCTTGCAACATGGGGGCCTGGCCATAAGCTAATGATATCTGAGGGGCCTTGACCCACAAAAGTTTGAAAAACTCTGTCCAAGTAGGTTGCCAGGTTTGCATGCATATAATAATAATAAAAATAATAATCTTTGTTGTCCATAAATGTGGAAACGAACCAGCACATTGTATTAGAAATCACCCAGTGATGTTTCCAAAAACAAAACACAACTTCTCAGTATCTAGAAAAAATATAAATATTATGCAAAATATACAAATGAAATCAAGTTAAGTCATGTGACTCGAGCCCCCCACCTTTTTTACCAACCTAAATAAATACAAAATGAAAACAAGTATCAACATTCAAATTGTACAAAGTAACACACAATAAAATCAATGACAAAAAAAGTACCTTTTTTAATTTTGAACTTGATGCCACAGCAGGTCTTAGCTTTTCTGGGGGCGTCTAAGTGATTGCCAACAGTATTATAAACTAAAATTGTGATTTATCCCTTCAGGCATGTGAATTCCTATTTCATATCACTCAAAATTCTCCATGAAAAACCTCATAGCTGCTCAGCATTTGTAATTATCTGTGCTGTTAAGTGGAGGCATTTTTAGAAAATATAAAAAAATAAAATAATAATAATAATAGTTTTTTTTTTTCTGATTTTTAGAAATCTTTACAGATATCACATCACACTACGGAGGGAATCATGTGTCATTCACAATAGAGATGTTCAGGCCTTAAATCATATCATTTAACAGGCAAACAGATCTAGTTGTGTAATGCTGGCATGAAAGTAAGTTCTGAGTAAGAAAGTTGACATCATTAAACAAAGCTGATGTAGTTAGTTCACAGCAGCATACCTCGCCTGCTGATTCCTCCTCTCACATGAAGCAGCTTTTAAAGGGCTGACTTCTGAGAGACAGCGTCTGTGAGCCCATTAACTTACCCTACTGACGTTATGGCAAGTGGAATCACGAAGTTGAAATCCCATGAAAATACCAAAACCAACAATATTAGTCCTTTCTTTGGCACTCAGCGAGTGCTGAGGATGTAACCCTGTAATGGAATATTTTGACAGTTTAGGAAAAATGGTTACTTGCTTTCTTGTCGAGATTTAGATGAGAATACTGTCAGCACTCTCATGCCTCTGTGCTAAATATGAAGCTGGAGCCAGAGCAGCTAATCTGGCTCCGTCTAAAGTAAACAAACAAACAGAATGAAATCCATCAGTCCCTCTTAAGTTTTACTAATTAACATTAATTAGCATCTCCTAGGTGCAACCGGCATCATGTCATCACTGTGAGGTAACTAGGCAACCAGTGAGGACTCCAGCTGGTCAGTGATTGAGAAAGATTTCCAGCAATCAACTCACCATAAAAAAAAGGGTCATTTTTACATTTCTGTTCATGAATTAAACACACAAGTACTAATTAGCCAGTTTCATAAGAGCTGATAAGCTGATTTTTCTTTTCGTTTTTTGTAATTTTAGACAGAACGAGGCTTTCATTCTAATTAAAGCTAATTTCCTGCTGGCTCGAGCATCAGAACATACAGACATAAGAGCGGTAATAATCTTCTCATCTAATTCTCAGCAAAAGAGTAAATACCACTGAGCACATTTCCCTAAATATAGATGGGTCACATACGTACAGTTACGTACAGGCTAAATAATAAAGGCACTTCTATATTTCTAAACAATATAGTTTATAATTTTGAATATTAAATATTAAAATTGCCTTTTCAAACCACTGCATTCTGTTTTTGTTTTACACAAGCTTCCCAACTTTTTTGAATTGGGTTGTACAAATTCATGTAATTTCATAAGTTAAAGTGTATTTTCTGCAACACAATCTACAGTACTTTCTTTTCTACTAGAAAGAATATAGTTCCTGCATGAAACTGCCCACAGCAAGGTCAATTATTTTGAGTAACTAGGTCATAACTTTTGGACACCAGTGTTGAGTTTTTCCAAATGTATTTTGCTTTGAGCATCACAGTCTGAGTGCCATTTAATCCCATTTTCTTGTAGAGAAGCCAGACATCTCTATGGCCAAACCTCTGCAGCTCACACTAAAAAAAAATCTAGTTGGATAAGTAGCACTACAGACCAGGGGGAAATATGTATTTTTATTTTGGGGTTGAAATGTCCCTTTAACCATAAATTTGTGAGGCATTTTATTGGGCAGCTTTGGCAGCTTGGGGCCTAAGGCAATTACAGACCTTTGCCTAATGGTAGCCCCCCCCCCGAATGCAGCGGTAAGTTGGATTTCTTTATTATAAATAAGATAAAATAATACTGAGCCATGTAACATTGCAGTAGATATTGTCATAGTCTTATAATATGGTTGTACGATATTGTAATATTGCTTTATTGCGATACTGAATATATTATTACATTCCTTATTTCTATGGAATTCTTTTCATATGCAATTCACATTTACATGTTTAATTAATACACATATGCCCCTAACGCCCCCTATCAATGCCAAGTGATTTTAAGTAGCTGTAGGAGTTTACCCATACTGATGACCAACACTGTGCGACTGACGACACTCCATTACACATTAAGAATGAGGGACATTAGCTAGCGATTGGTCCGTCCTTTGAGAAAAACAGAAATCTTATCTCTCCCTTGACACGTGAGCTGTACTCCTCTTCAGTGTGAGGTGATCAGTGAAATGTTGGCTGGCTCGTCTTAGCTGTAAGCCCCTGGTTTGTGCCTTATCTGAGCATTTACATTCCACCCCACATGTGTGCGTGTACTTGTGCATACGTGTGAGTGCATATTCATGAGTGTGTGCATAAAAGAGAGTAAGAAGGAGTGGAGGGGCTAACCTGTGACATCACATACAGAGCAAACATTTAGCATGTGCCATTTCCTGGGATTCTTAAGAGGTATTTTGAAGCTACTATTTTTTTTATTGATTCTTCAAACTGAATTAAAACGTTGTGGCTTTCTGACTGCAGGATCAAAGTGGCCCACATCGATAATAAAAATTGACTATTGTTTTTTTTTCCTGCCAAAACTTAAGTGAGGTTGTAATTCACTTGATTTTGAATGTAAATCTATATGTGGTTAATCTTCGGTCAGGCTGCAGCGAGTGCCTCTCTGCAGGGAAATGAGGAGGGATTGACAAAGATCAGAAGGGAAAGCGTTTCACTGATGTGTCAGTTGTGCTTGACAGAGCACAGGAGGCCAGCGACGAGTCACCAAGTTTACACATCTGGGTCTCTGACAGCAAAATAGATTTGTTTGTGTAGCAGGAAATACCCTGAGGACACAGGTGTTGAGCGTGCGTGTGTGTTTGTGTGCAAGTTTGTTCCTGTAACATTCATTTTCAGTTTGCTGCCCCTCACGATTGCTTTTTCTCTTTGTACAGAATAGATCTAAATGAATTATGAATCAGACAGCCAGAGCTGGAGCACATGTTCCACAGATAACAGAAGTGGACTGTCTGATTATGTGAAAGTCTATCTTTTCACTTAGACAAGCGGGCCACCTGAATAAAGAAAATGGAGGCTTTCAGTTTCACTCTATTACTTCTTTCTCCCCCGACCACTCAATGAAATTTTTATCTATCAGGTATTCAATTAATTAATTGTCTTGCTCTGATTTTAGCAGGACTATTTTATAGCTGTCGCACTGCTCCATCACTGCTCCATCACTGCTCCATCACTGTAAAAATAAAGTATTTGTTTTAACTTAAACAAGTAAAAACTGTCTACTGGCTTCCTTAAAAATCTAAGTTTACTGAAACTGAAAATACAAGTTGGGGTATTTTGTAATGATTCAAGACAAAAAACAAAAGTTCATATTAATTCAGTTGTACTTGAGTAAATAATCAATAAGTTTTATGTAACTTTCAAACAATGCATGCTAGTCTGCTGATATGATGACCATGTTTCTTTACAAATTTAATTTAATGAGTTGATTGAACACAGTACATTCATTCAACTCATCATTTCAAGTCAGAGCAAGAGTACTTGATTCCACTAAATGTTGTCTACTGTCTACTGTGCACAGAAGAGAACACTGTTTTAAGCATTTATTTATTTATTTTTAATTTGTAATGACATTTAGCTCCATATTATTAAAATAAACTCCTTTGGTATGTTTTACACAGAACAGTTGTCAATGAAAAGGCTGAGTTCTCAAGAAATCTCTAATAGCCAAGGGAGTTGTGTTTATTTCTTTGGATGGTTAGTCAAGCGTGTGACATGCATGTGGTGAGTTTAATAAATTCCCAATGAAACAGATCACTTAATGACTAGTGATGTGTCGGTCGCAAACGATCCGGATCTTAGAGCCGGCTCTTTGAAGTGAACGACGGGAACCGGCTCTTGATTGGGAGCCGATTTGTTTTTTTCTCCTCTTTTTTTCTGTTAAAGTCGCACATGATTGGTGGCGTGTGTGTGTGTGTCCACACTGAGTAGAAGGGGGGGGGGGGGGGTTATAGACACACAACACAGTGAGCACATAAGCAAGTGGGAGGGAGACGAGAGAGAACATGCGCTACAGACAGAGACAACACGCTTGAAAGGTGAGAAAATACACTCGTTTGAGATGAACTGCGCCTCGCCTGGAAAGTAGACGAGATCAGGCGGCCGCAGCAGGAAGTGGAGACGAAAATCTACAGTCAAGTTGGACAGTTTTCAACAGAGTTAAGAGAGAATAGAGGAAGAGACCGCCTGTAGGTTACCTGTAGTCTGCAGACCACGATCATAGCTGAAGAAATAAAGTGCGTTCTTGATCACTGATTGAAGTTAAAATAGAAGAGATCCCCCTTCTGATACATGTAACATCTGTTCTTTTATCTGCCTTGTAAAACCAAGTCATATATAAGTCATATATATAATCTTTATTATTATCAGACAAAATATCTGCTTGTTGACAGATTAAAACTTCATTGCACAACAGAAGACTAATATATCCAGTGTTAAATATTACAATTACACAGAAAATTAGTAATTAATATAATATGTGGTGTTTGTTGTCAAAATGAAGCACTCTGCTTAATATTGTAGTACTCTCCTCCATGTTGAGTATGTTGAGTGTATAAATAAAGCCATATAAATAATAAACATTTGATATAATGTATGTTTTTTACATTAGTAATTCATTTTACATTATTTTGGGTAATAAATTAATTTGAGCAACAAAAAATCTGAGGAGCCACTTGGGAGCCGAAAGAGCCGGCTCTTTTTAGGGAGCCAAGCCAAAAGAACCAGCTCGCTAAAAAGAGCCGGAATTCCCATCACTATTATTGACTAATCTACCCTTTTACATCTTTTACATTTGCAATTCATATTCACATGTGAATTACTCATTTGATCTCTTTTGATCCCTTAACATTCCTCAATGAGAAGATGGGAATATTTATGATGTGGAATATTTAAAGATGGAATTGCTAAACCTGTCCCCCGCCCCCCCCTCTTCAAGAATCATTTCCCTGTTGTTCCTTACATGGTAGGACAGACAGTCGAATCCCTCAGGTTCCAATAGATGGACTGTGGCTTGACCTGACCACATCTAGATTTGAATTAATGTACCTGCCGGAACAACAGCCTGTGGTTTTGTCTATACTCACATACTGCAGCCATGGCAACATAGGGATTTGTGAAATCATTTTTGCTTTCTTTCTGAGAGCTAGATTTATACCACTCTCATGTCTGTAAGGTAAATAGGCCTATGTTCCTGGAGCCAGCAGCTGGTTAGCTTAACTTTACCATGGTAACTGGAAACAGGGAGCAAGTCCAACACTTTTTACATTTTGTTTTTAGTAGTAGTAGTAGTAGTAGTAGAGATTAGTCAAATGTAAAGTAAAGTCACTGGTTTTTGTTGTATTTTGTTTTAGTTGGTTTGTCTACTGGCACCCAGGTGTCAGAAGGCAACAGTGTTATTTGCATCAGAAGTGAAATAACTAATGTGGATATTTACTCATGGGTATATATAGCCTAGATTAAACAACACACATTTTGTGAGGTAAGGTGTTTTTGATACCATTGGACAGAACCAGACAAGCTGTTTCCTCCTCCTCTTTCCAGTGTTTGTGGTAAAAGCTAAGTTAGCTGGGACATTCATGTTTAGTGTACAGATACATGAAAGTGGTCTTAACCTTTTCTTCTGACTCTCAGGAAGAAAGAGAATTAGCCTACTACGGATGTCCCAATACAACTTTTTCACTTCCGATACAATACCGATATTGCAGCCCTACTCAAACAGAGAACAATAGTCAGCAACCAGAGTCACCTATGGATAGAAGTGCTGGAGTGGAAAATGGACTGCTTATAGGAGCACTTATATGGGAGATTTTAGATGCAGTCCGATAAAATCCGATAGTCGTTTTTTTGGCTGATATCGGACTGATATCCGATATCAATATCGGATCAGGATACCCCTATAGCCTGTCTCCCAAAATGTCAGACTACCATAGCCTATTCTTTTAAATTATTTCTTAAATCAGCAGGTGGCTTGTTTTATAACAGTCCTGTGCTCTTACCAACCCCTCCTGCCTCCTATACTGCACTTACATCTTTCACACACCCCTATGGTTTTTTTTTCTCTCTTTTCTTCTGCCTGCCCTCGACTGTTCTTTCATCTGCTTTTTTTTTTATTTCAGATGGCTGTGATGATCAGTTCAGGTTTCCTTATCGCCTGGACCCCCTACGTGGCTGTCAGCTTCTGGAGCATGTTTCACTCCCAGGAGCAGGACCACATGACTCCATTTATCACCCTGTTACCATGCCTCTTTGCTAAGAGCTCCACTGTATACAACCCTTTTATATATTTCATCTTCCAGCGTAGTACCTCTCAGCACAAGCTCCTGGGCTTCCAGAGACTGATGTTTTGTTGTTTTCATGAGGCCAATTCACATGAAAGAGGCAAGCAGGAAGGCAAAATGGTCAATGCTTCTAACTGCGTTTATGTAAATGGGACTGATGAAACCTGTGTGGGTCTAATGGGACTTCCTGGCAGTCAGTCTGTGAGTGAGATCATGACTTTGGGTTAATAATCTATGTTTTCAAGTCTACATTTTTATTTTATCTGTTTCTTTAAAGTACCAGTGTGTAGGATTTAGTTGTATCTAGTGGTAAGTTTGCATATTGTAAACACCTTGTCTCACCCTCCCCTTCCAAGCGTGTAGGAAAAACTTTGGTGGACACAAAAATGCAAAAGGCCCTGTCTAGAGTGTGTTAATTTGTCCACTCTGGGCTACTACGGGAACTTGGCAGTGCAACATGGCTGTCTCCATGGAAGAGGACCTGCACCCTCTGTAGATATAAATATCCAAAAATGTATTAATTTATTTAAGGTGATGGTGCATTTCATGCTGGCTGTTGTTAGTTATCTAGTTGCGATAACATTCAGAAGAACATGAGATATGCAAGAAAGTGAAGAAGGAAGTTGATTAACTTGACTAAATGTGAATAAAACTTTAATATTACCTTGTCCATGAACATAATTTCTCCCTGATGCATTTTTATCAGCTATAATGGTTGTTTAAAAGTGAAGATAACAACTCCCATAATCCAACACTACTTCCCAACATCATCAAAATACATCTTTTATTATTGTTTGAATGTGCGAGGTAACAGAAATACAATTCTTATCTTTAGGTGATTATACTAATGAAAACGTACTTATGAATATTGTATTCAGTTTTTCTGCCAATAGATCCTTGAAAATCTTACACAATGGACCTTTAAGTTGTGGCAAATATAGGTTAACTTTGAGGTAAATTCCTTTATTCACTCAGCAGGGCGAACACACCCCCAGCATTTCAGAACAGAGAAAACTGCACATTTTTTCAGGATTTTGGAGCTAACCCTACATACTTACCAACTTTTTTAATCATTCAAATTTGGCGGGATGATTAGTAACACATGTTTCTGTGGTGTGACAAACAGCTAGCTTGCTCTGTACAAAAATAACAAAAATCCCCCACTACTAGCATCCTTAAAGCACACTAATTCTAATTAATTTATTTATTCTGTACAAAATTTGAATCTTAAAAACAACACATTGTTGTTTTATGAGTGGTTATGTACCAGGCAATTTCTTGTTGGTGGTAGCTGTTTTCCCCCGTTTCTGCCCTTGGTGCTAAACTAATTGCTGGCTCTAGCTAGGTTACTTATTTAACATCAACTTACAGACATTAGATGGGTATCAAACTTCTCGTCAAAAGGCTCATTTATGCCCCTTTTGCATACGAAAATAGATTTTCGGTTTCAAATGATGTAACCATACTGCACACATGCTTCTATGCATCCTTTATGCTGGCCTGGTCGTCGATCAGTACATCCACTCGAGGGCACTGCTCAGATTTAAAACTTTCCCCAAGAAGAGTAAAAAAAAAAGAAGAGTCAAAAGTTGCTGTAATAATGTACTTTTTGTGAAAGAAGGAAAAGAAGAGGCAGTGTTGTATACAGTGGTGATCTGTGTGCCCATTAAATACACTGCAACATGTGGACAGAAAATTCTTTTCACAAACTAACTGATGACAAACGTCATTTACAATACTTTTACAATTTTCCTGTGGTTAGGGTCCTGTGGTTGTGTGCATAGCTACACTGCTACATACACTGTCCCCACAACGACCAGAGGTACTGTTCTGTTCCGTTTGCATGTGTACGCTTTCAGAAAATGTGTAGGGGATACAGATTAAGTAAACACAGAGTGTATCTGTCTGTGTATCTAATATTTTGCATAAATGAGCCTTACCTCTCAGCAAAAAAGCAAATGTCAAATTTCTCAGAATGGTGTTTGATATTGAAATAAAACTTGCTCTCTCGTTTTTAATAATCACATCAGGAGGTTAATACAGGAAGAACAAGAAGCAGACTCTGGATTTTATTTCCAATGAACAGACTTGAGAGACAAAAAAGAATTAGAAATATTATTGTTTGTTTATGAGTGTTACCTTCCCTTACCCTCATACTCACTATATGTATGTGAGCTCTGAGTTTTTCCTGATTCCCATGGCTGCCTCAGTGTGTGTGCTCCTTCGTTTCACCCCCGCATGTTGAGCTGGAGGTCAACTGGGAGCCTCAGAAAGTGGGAGTCAGTTTGAATTATGGTGTGGATGATACTGACATTATATCAGTCACCTCTGGACCTGACAACTTCTTCATAAAGTTGTAACAGTTTGACTTTTCCCCCATCTGTTATCATTATGCAAACCATAATGTTTAAAAGATGAACTCCTGTGGCTTTCACACTACACAATAGTTTGTTTTGTGATGTTGCTGCTCATTATGTATACATCTATTTAAAGTCGCTCAGTTTCCGATCTCAAGCTACTGGCTGAAACAAAAAGGGAAGTTATGAAGACAGAAAATAATAACTATTTTGCATTTGATGCAAGGTTAACTCAAGGTCTTTTCACATCAGTCATGTTGGGTTTTTTTCCACATTGAATGACTAATATGTAGCAATTGTGTGTGAAAAATTGAGTACTGCAGTCCAAATGGATTAAATTGGAATAGATTGTATGTTAAATAGGTAAAAATAGTATTTGATATAGAATCTATGGTTAAAGCGAGCTGTTTCCTCCATCCCCTCCTCTCCAATCTTGAGGAAACTGTACAGGAGCTCCACAGGAGCACAGGACAAGCACAACATCTGCAACTGACAATAACAAGCAACAAGTCCTACACTGTAAGTTTATCAGCTGTTGTCTGTCATAAAAATTACAGTTCCTGACTAATTTGGGGGGAAAGTCCCAAGCTTTTCAAAATAAAATACTAGAGGCTCCAATATTGGAAGGAATATTTGGGATGACCTTCTAATGGAGTATTTTATCTTTTCTGATTGAAGGAATAGCACCAGGTCTCCAAAGATCATCAGTTCAGCATTGGGTTGAATGTCCTTGTCAAATCCTTCAGATAAAGGCCAAAATCCAGTAGCCCAAAAGTTGTTCATCCTAAGACAAGACCAACTTATAGCAATAGTTGAACATTTTTGGAAATTTGTAACATTTGCTTTCTTGCCAAGAATTAATGAGAAAATCAATACCACCCTCATATCAGTCCATTAAATATGAAGCAACAGCCAGCAGCTGATTAGCTTAGCTTAGCTCAAAGATTGGAAACAGAAGAAAATAGCTGGTCTGGCTTTTTCCAAAAGTAATAAAATCTCTTACTAGCATCTCTAAAGATCACCAATTAACTTGATTTACATTTTGTACAAAATATTGTGTATTATTTCATGTTTGATGCACATGTTTTGAAATACACCGAAAAGTACATTTTTATGAAACTGCTTTGACACCCCTCTTTTAAGCATGTTTCCATTTTGGAGCATCAAGTGAGGATCCCGCGACCAAAGCTGTTTTTTTCTGCTGTCACAGTACCTGCTTGAAGAGACCTGAGAGGAATAAAAAGGTAAGGAGTTTTACTGAGAGGAAAATATTTTACAACTAAAGAAATACATTTTCAATAATAATAATAAACAGGTATTCTCTGGTGTTGGCAGTTCATATAATGTTACTTAAATAGAAATGTGTACAAAAATAATGCAAGTATCTGGGAAATTGTGCCTATAGCTACCCTTTCCTAAAATGCTGCTGATTTGTTTGTGTTGGCATTTCAAATCTGATGACTGCTGAGTGCACAGTAGGAATATCAATTGATGCACATCAATTATCGCTTTCAGTGCATTTTAGGCTTTTAACTCCAAGCTCTAATTTACGTGAAACACATGGGGGTACCTGTGAGTGCTTCGACATACTGAAGATGGTCAATTATCAGAGTTAATTGAAACTGGGGCCAAAAGGTCAGCTTCAAACTGTTTTCTGTCAGGATGTGGGGGAAGGGCTTAGAGTTGATGCATCATATTTAGTCGTATTTTGTCTCGAAACATACAAAGCATATGGATGCACATCAGAGACGTGGATGATGGTGCAGGTGTTGCCCCCTCAAAATGAACCGCCAAAAAACACATCCATCTTCTTTTTGCAACTTTTATTAACAAAAATCTGCACACACACTGATATAAAATCAGAATGATTAAATAATGGAAATAATATGTTTAAGGGTGCTACATGGGAGTAGTTGTTTGAGAAGTTTGTATGGATGTTGAGACCTTCTCTGTCATGAAAACTGATGACTATTGTAATCTATTGTAACCTCTATAAATCAAAGCCACAGTTATTTATCTACAGGCAGTGTGTCAAACTTGATGTTAATGTCATCTTATTTGGCTAATACTTTCCAAAGATGTTGCTTGAGGTATAGTGTCCTTATTGAGGTCTTATTTATCAGTGCATATTAGTGAACAGATGGAGTGCTATAGCAGACACTTTGCATCACGATACATCAGAAGATGTATTACAAGTAATTGTGATTGTCTGTTACCAGCTATGAGACAATGTATAATTTATACAGTAATTATTTTATATTATACAAACTAATGATATAACGACAAATGAATGCATTCATTTAAAAAACTTTTACAAAGTTTCTTTTGGCCGTTTTCTTAATGTAACAAATGTATTTTGAGGGAAATATAAACAGAATTCAGTGTTCCCATCATGGTGATTTGTCTCCAGTTTCTGGTCAGGGGATTTGCACTTCGAATCTGTCAAATCAGATGTCTCACCTCTGACAGCTGAGAAAGTTATTGACAACGTGTTAACCAATCTACGTCATCGTGACAGCACACCTCAAGTAACCTCACCTTAACTGTCAGAGAGAGCAAACACAACAGCTGCGAGCCCCCGAACATCAGGACGATGTGGAAAACCTGAGAAGTAATTGGTCGTGTGTTGCGTGTCAGAAGGGGATTTGGGTTTGGTTAGTTTTTCCTTTGTATTAGTTTTAGTAGATATCCATTTTGTTTCCTCCTTTTGTGTTAGATGGTTTAGCCAAGCCAGTATATATGTTCCTTCATGTTTCATTTTGTTAGGTCAGTTTGTTTAGTTAACACCCTGTTTTGTTGCTGTTACTCTGAGTATAGTTAGATTTTGTTGACCTCTTTTATAGGCCTAGCTATTGAGTTCTTGGTTTATATTGTTTAGCATTTTTGGGTAAATAAAAACCCTATCTTTTTCAACAGACTCCTGTTGTCCTCATTGCCTCACTGCTTGGTCCCCTCACCAAACCATTTCAGTACAAGATCCATGTTTTCTACCTCATTTAACACTGATGCATGTTTCACTGTTTTGAAACCTGCATCCTTAAAGTCTTTGTTTACACCTGTTTGCAGTCTCTTTCTGTACTTGACAGTTAAGTGTTGGGGTTATTTGTCCTCCAAGGATAGATCGATATGCACATATACATATATATGTTGTTTACTGCATTTTCGCTCTCATGTTTCTTTACCTCTGCATGTTGCTATGTCTCAGCTCACCTCTGTGATTCAGAACAAGGTCAGCACAACAACTGAAATATTCAGCTATTCAACTACAGCAAAGAAAAAAACACAATAAACATGACTGCAACAGGCAAGACCTGCCTGTACTAATGACAACTAACCAAAAAACATACTATGCAGGATTTTCATTAACAAAAACAATATAATCCCTGTCAGTCATCACTAATGAACCACTAGAAGTGTGTAGTGGTGTCTGCATCAGCAAAGACCCTGTCCTCTGCCTTTTTTGGGGTTTTTTTTCTTATTTTGAGATTTTTCTTTGGTCAGGATGGTTTGGGCAGTGGTATGTAGACTCTAGCCAAAAACAGCGCACAGGTCGAGAGGTCGGGACTGTAAAAACACAACGACGAGTGGTGATGTTGCTGTTTCCGTCTCTCTCTTCTGCTCTCTGTATGTGAGAGCTGTGGAGAGACCTACACACATATGTGCACACAGAGGCAGAGCAGACTGAGGTTCACTTCAGCTGCGTTTACACAAAATCTGCTGTGAGACAATCAGAAAACAATATTTTCTTTCTCTGATTCACTGCTTCATTCTCATGGATGATACTCCCTGATTTCATTCACCCTCGACCTCTCTTGACCGCTGATGCTCTTTCTCTCTCTTTCATTCTTTGAGCCAGGGAGGAGGGCCCAACCTTGAATGGCGTGTTTTCAAATAACAACAAACAAATCCTGCATATTTAACCTCTAATTGCTCCTAGCTACTGCTACTAAAGCTGTGATTCAGCTAACTGACGTCAGTGTGTCATTCACCACTGACTGGCTCAGCAAAATAAAACAGAAAAACACCAAAGACATCAGCAAGACTGAGTTAATGAACCAGGAAAACATTCAAATTATTTGAGCACCACAAGCAAACAAAACATTCCCTTCTATTATATTGGTTTAGCTGCAGAAATCCCAGAGACAGAGACAAATATCTCAAATCCAGGACAAATGAAAGGAAAACTCTTTGCATAGGAGATACCACAGAAATACTATGGAAACAGGTAAAAATCAGGGACTACTGAGTTCACCTAACTCAGTTTTTATCAACTTGTTATTAACACTAATTTTAAATAAGTTACTTGTACTTTGAGGTCAAAAAAGCTCCCAGACTCAGTGTGCTTGTGTTGGGTTCAATTAAACAAACCAAGTACTTAGATGTTATGTTTTTTTCAGTGGTGAAATGTAACTAAGTACATTACTCTTGTATTTTAGTATCCCACAAATTAGAGGCACTTTACATAAGTGAGAATGAAAAAAGCCTCTAAAACAAATTGTCTCAAACCATCCAGTTGTTGAAAGTAAAACACAGACTCATCTGGCCTCTGTAGAGCCTGTTAGTCTTTATTTAGATCAGGGTCTTCTTTATTAGTTTTCTTTGGCTTGTTTTAAAATGTTTTCAGTGGACATCTTTTAGCAAAGAGACCAGTAAAGGATCTGCTTCCTCTGCCACTGTGTAGCACTGCTTTTTTCAACATTCAGACATGAGCAGATCACTCCGCGTCTTGGCGCACTGTCTCACTCTTATAAAACGCCTGGACACGCCCAACTGCGGGTGAATGTCGTTTCAACAGCAGTGACCATTCTTGTCAGCATTAATGTGATTCTTGTGTTTGCTACACTGATTTGATGAGTAAATAATTTTATGCTGTCTCATAGAAATTCAATGCCAAGTTTATGTGCTTGCTGGTTTGGGATAACTTAGCTTATCCGTTATATCACCAACAACATGCAGGCATACTGCTGCAATGTGACTAACAAGGATAAAAATGTACAACCTAAGACTTTGAATGATTTATGTAAATTCCTCAGCTTTTGGCAAACTCGCCATTCTAAGTTCAAAAGAGAAAAAACAGTCAGCAACTACATCGGTGTGGATCTGATGAGAAACTGGGTGGGGGGTTCAGTTCACAGTATTATCTTATGTAGCTAGTTATCTGGCCAGTACTGTCAACAAAGCAACAGTGTCTTTATAGATACATAAAGTGTTGATATGAGTTTTGCACACAACAAGTTAATCTAACTTTTGTGAACTTAAAATAAACAAGTTAGTCTAACCAGTCACAATTAATCTCTACTTTACCTTTTTTTTTTTTTTTTTTTTTTTTTACGTATTCTCAAAATGGCAATGAGTTTGCATAATTTTTTTGAGCACACCCGACGACTTATTAGATTTTACACTGCAGGAGAAGAAGAATGCTGTCAGAAAATGACTGATCGTCTGAATGTGGTCTTAATGCTGCCGTTTATTTCCAACATGACAACTGCTCAGTAAACAGTTAAACTTCATACACATGCAGTCAGTCTGACACTGTCCTGTGATGACTGAGATGTGGAGATCATCTACGTGTTTGGCCAAATCGAAGTAGAGTGAATGTAACTGGTTGCAGATTTTCTGTGATAAATAAGATAGACTGATGAACTCTGTAATCAGTGTTCTGCCACCTTCATGACACTGAAAACCCTGACTTCAACACACCTTGCTATCACATTAATCTCACTTCGTAGCACAGCCGTCTTGGGAACAAGCGTAAGGTTCTGCGTGTGGGTTTAACATTATGATTGTCATTAGCTGCATTAACAGCCGGATGACTACACAGCTAACAACAAGTTTACAATGCATCAACAATGATAAAAGCACAACGCTCACCAGCAACCTACTGTGTCTGGCCAATCTGCTCCCACAAATGCGCTTTTCTCTATAATGATATGTGATGCTTCTGTCTGACATATAGACAGACACAGCCAAAACAAGCTTCACGTCATCTAATATGATTGCTTGTCTTTAAAAAAGAAACAGTGAAAACACCAATGCCTTTCTGGAAGGTCCAGAGATGTTTAACTAGAAGCACTCAGAGCGGCTGCACAAAAACGTGAGCACTCTGAAGAAAGACGGTGGCTCTTTTCTAGGCGCTCACATGCTGCTGCAAACACTCAATGTACACAAGCCCTGTTCAAAACATTGAAAATCATTATGCTCGTTACTTTTACCAAACAATAAATAATTGCAATGTCGACCACTTTTTCCTCCACAGAAAACAAGATGACAAGCTGGTCTTTAGCAGCTCCTTTTCAAAGGATAATCAGCACCACTGTCTGTCTGCCTCATATAATTACATATGACACAAGACCACTCAGTGCCCTGGCTGCCCCTCTTAATGTTAGGACTTATTTTGCTGCAACTGGGGGTGTGTGAAATGGGCTTTTCAGACAGAAAGCCCAGAAGGCCAGAAAATCTCTTCTTTGGAAGATGATTGAGTCACTAAACCTCTGTGTTGTTTCTGTCTGAGTAAATCAAAATAGTAATAAAAAAAATAAATCAGTCACACCCCTCCTCCCTCATCGTATTCTCTCCATATGGAAATGTGATGTAGTCAAAATGGAAGGTTCCCTGGTTTGATTGATCATTTTCAAATTAACATCAGCATCAGCATCTTAATTAGTCTCTGCATGGTGGAGCTTCTTTCATGTTCGTCAGTGGCGCAGAGGAGAAAGGGAATCTTGCTGATACCATGGCAAGAGAACAAAACACAAGCATGAATCAAAGCACGTCTTGACGCTAAGGGTGTTGAGCGAAAATAAGATCTTGCCTCGGGGTAGATTAGTTGGTATGTTAGACGTTACATCACCACATTTTATGTGATGAAAACATGCAGTTCAAACAAGCCTTTTGTAACTGCCTTTTTATATTGAGTCACACATAGGCAGCATAATAAGTTGAGGTAAGGGTTCTGTGCTGCCATTTGACCTTAAAATAGGAAATGTAAGCCAATTAGTGTAGTGGATCTTTATTAATGTCATTGTTTGCATATTTCAGTAGAGGTTGCTGTATACCCTTTGGAAATGAAATGATATTTGGGGAAAGCAAACAACATTTTGTAAAAAGACTATATCACACACCACTCCTTAAATTCCATATACATTTGCTTAATATGCCTCCTCTTATTTTCTTTTTGTAAGAATTCTATGCTGCTATATTTGAAGTACTGTAGGTAAATGTAAAAGCATTGTTATATGAGAAGGTTATGAAGTGCAACAAATGACTCTTAAACCTGCATTAAAACCTAAGTTCTTCTACAAAAAAAAAATCTGTTGCATTTTTTTGGCAATGCAGTTTAGCTCCCAGCTAGTTCAATACAGAACTAATTCATTTTGGCTCTTAGCTTACACTGTATTTTACATTTGACCTTCCTTTCCCACTTTTTCATCGACTCATGCTCTTTTCAACTTTTTTCTACTCATTCATACTTTAAAGGTATAGTTCACACAAAAATGGTGGTTAATTTTTGGGTGAACTGTCCCTTTCAGACAGAAACTCAGGTCAAACCTTATAATGTTCCACGTCTTTAATACTTCACGAGGGTTTTTCAACTTTAAAATGCCATTCATATGAATGAGACCGTTTCCATGTCTTCAAACTCCTTCAACTTCTTTAAAAGCCAACAGTTCATTTTGGTGAGAGCTTTTCAACAACCCTTAAATTATTCAACATATTTCATACATTCTTTGTATGATTCAACTTTTAAAGTCAGCAGTTCAGTTCAGCATCATATTTTCAACATCCAGCATTCACACACAGTCATTTTGTACAGAAAACAACAACAACAAAACAGACCAACTAGATTTTATTAAACTAGACAACCAGCCTAGAAATAGAAGGGAGAGAAAGAGTTTTCAGCTATATAAGTTTGTTTGGATTTGCCATATTTTGCTTATTGATTAGAGCGAGGTGCTTTAGCACTTAGTTACAGATAACACTACGAAGGCAGATCATCTTCTAAAACCTTGGCAGCTAAATTAAGCCATTAACCAATGTGCTGTTTGAGAGTTTGGACAAATACTAATGGGTATCATGGGTCCTCAAAGTGCAGCCCACAGGCCAGTGGTGGTCCTCAGACACATGTTATGTGGTGCTTGAACATGACATTGGGAAACCCTGCATTAGACGATAGCCTATCCTGTCTGCTGATGAGCTGCAATAAAGCTCTCATTTGCACTGCTGTTTAGATGGCAGGAGGAATTCTACGGTCAATGGAAATCACAGGCTTTGCCCTGAAATTTTTGAATGAGTCTGGGGTTACATGTTGATCGATAAGTATTGCAATATAAATAAGCAATTAATAAGCAATGATATGAACACACAGTTATTATTATCAATATCTGTTTTAAAATAAAACATTAGTGACTTTCAGATATTTTAACATGAGTGACTAATGCAGGTCATAGCCAGTCCAAGGCATAAGCACCTATTAAGGGCCCCCATGGCCACCAGAGGGCCCCCAGAAGAGCTTCACATGGATTTTTTGTGATATATTATTGTCAGTGGTAATCATGCAAAAAACAATGTAATTTTAATGGGCCTGCCCAGCTAATACTACCGATTTAATAAATTCTTGCTGTCTCTGTCAGAGCTGGTGTCAAAGTTCATACATATATGGTGTAAAGCAGTGTTCCCCAACCCTGGTCCTCAGGCCCCACTGTCCTGCATGTTTTAGATGTTTCTGCTCCAACACACCTGATTCAAATGATCAGGTTGTTGTCAGGCTTCTGCAGAGGCTTGATGACGAGCTAATCATTTGAATCAGGTGTGTTGGAGCAGGGAGACATCTAAAACATGCAGGACAGTGGGCCCTGAGGACCAGGGTTGGGGAACACTGATGTAAACAACACAGCTACAACTAATAAAATTGATAATGGAAGTGTTAGATTTGCAGTAGGTGTGTGAATAATCAAGCAATAGTACCAGTAGCAGTGAAATGACAACCCCGGTCCCCCTCAATATAGGTCTGTGTGTGCACCCCTGTTAACTACAAAGCAACATATGCTGGGTGCTTTAGGCACTGAGAAAAGCCTGATGTTTAGATTTTGTTGTGTGTGCACATTTCTTTCATGAAGGAGTTGATTTAATTGGTGTGAGAATTGTTCAAGCAGTGTGAGAGTGCAGCAAGTTGACAACCCTTCATAATATTAAAAAAAAAAAATGTGTCAGCCTAATTTACTACATTTCAGCACTGAGGTACAATTACATTCACGATTTTGCATAGTCATGTTAATTTACATATAAAAAGCACACACACACAAATTGCTTTTTTTTTTATTAATTGTCTCTTTTCAATTTCTTTTTTCAATTCATTATTGTTTTTGTAAAGATATATGTAAAGATATGTGTATGTCATTGTAGTATTTGTTTTATCTGGATGCCATTATTATAGTGATAATGTACTATATTATTATAGGGGAGTGTTGCAACACAGGGTTAGTTGTAAAACTGTCAGTTTGACGAATCAGAGAAGTACTACAGTAATATCATGAGTAAGGTACACTACACAAGCGGCACGTCTCTGTGAGCAGCATTGTGGCATTTATGGCCAAAAACCTGAAATTCACACAAGAAAGTAATTTTCCCCCCAAGATTGTTTTTTGCCAATTGTTTGACTTACATAACCTAAGGCAGCAGTTTCTCCAGTTTAATTTGATGCTTTGCATTCATGCAAGCCCACAGGCTAGAGCAGTTAGCTGTGTAATGGCTGCTTGTACTGGGAATAGTAACAGTAACAGTTCATTTAAATAATGATAATTTCTTTGTGCACATGGAGCAAAGCTACATAAGCCACAACTGTGACAGTGACTGAACTGTAATGTGACACATGCACACTTGGGAATACAGTCCAAACACACACACATAAAATAAATTGTTCGCTTTACTCAAAAATGTTTATTCTCTATTATAAAGTTCCTCTATAAATTGGATAGTGTGGCTCATAATTTAGCAAATTACCTCTCACTGTTACATTTATCCCCAGCTAGTGTTACAACCCACACCACTAGGGTAGGTTGTAACTAAGAAACACATTATGTTGCATAATCTGATTGTTCAGATATCTGAGTTTTATTTGTAGTAGATAAATATGGGTACCATGTATCAAAGTTTGAGAGATAAAGCACCAACAACAACTGACTTACTGATGCTCAAACAAAAAGTGTCACTGCCATCCCATGTCTCCCCTATTATGCATTATTGTTCTTAAGGCTTTGGCATCTTTGTTCACCGGCATATTGAGCTTGTTTCAGAGCGACAGAAACACAGAGCGTCCCCGTAACCATGGTAACTCACTGACAGCCCTGTGTGCTGCGTCTGGAGGAGGAGGAGGAGAGACGCTGCTGCTCCGTCCGGTCTGTCCGCAGCAACATCAGTTATTAAGTTGTTTTCACTGCGCGGACGTGTGGCGTGTGTAATGGCCGATGCGTGACAGTGGGGCGGATCTGATGAGATAAAAATGCACTGAAGACAGGGCTTCAGGACAAACACAATGTGTTTCTGTAAACAAACAAAACCACTGTTTACAGTGAAAACTGGAAACCCCAAAGAGCGTGTTTAGCATGAAGGGACTACAACTTTCAGGTGTCAGTGGTGAAAAGAAAGCTGAAAATCTAAACTCAAGTGCTTGTACTTTTACATTACTGAAATATTATTCAAGTACAAGTTAAACTACTAGTGTTGAAAAATAGTACAGCACAGAAAGTGCAAAGTATTCTTCTCAAAACTTCCCCAGAGTATTGATGACTTTTTAACTGTTGATGTTTATAAAAATAATAATAATAGTAATAATATGGTACCCAGTATATTCAGTTTTAGCATACTTGAGTGTAAGTGCAGTCAGACTAATCATCAGTACTCTTATAATGTGTTAATGAAATTTAAATGGATTTGAAGTTTGCCATTTATTTAATTTTGTAACAAAGTATATTTTAGTTTTAATTAAAATGTATAAAAAATGTATACATTCTCGGTTTGCTTAGTGTACTATTATGTGCTTAAGAGGAACAACTTAGTACACTTAAAGTATACATTCATTATAGTATATACTTATTACATTTTTCTGCTACTTTTTCAAAGTACACTCCAGATTTAAAGAAAAAAATACATTGAAGTACACTTTTTGTAAACATATTTAAATACACCTCTAATGAGGTGAAAATAAAGTACAGTTTAATAAAGCATACTAATTGTCTTTTGACTAAAAAATAATAATACTTTTCAAAAGTAAACTAACTTTCCACCACAAGTATTTGCAATTTACTATGCATTTTTAAAGTACGCAAATTTATAATATGCTTACAATGAAGTATACTTTTTGTAAGTATGCAGAAATGCCACTTTAAGTGTTAAAGAATCAGACTTTTGTATTATTATATTTCCAGTACACTAAAATATACCCCCTTATTTAACCTGGCAATAGCAGCCATTCAGTCAACAGGGGGTTTCTCCAGATTTTCCATCTAAATTAATCCCAACTCCTGTGCTCTTCTGCTCACTTCTCCAACCTGTGCCTGCTGCAGAGTTTTTTTTTCATCTGTATGTCCTGTTTTTCATTGGCCTGCTTCTGACCAGAAAGTCTTATTGGCTAAAAAAAATGTGGATGAAAGGTTTGGATATTAATTCTGCACTCAATTGTTATTTTAAAAGCAACAGATTACATAGTGTAATGCATACTTAAGCACAAGTAAAATTACACTCTTGATAAAATAAAATGCCAAATAATGCCAAAGGCTTCTCGTCAGGTTTCCACAATTGCCAGAACAGTGCTGATATTTTTTTTACTATCACAGATAGAAAAGCAATCGCTGACCCTTGAGTTGTTTTGCTCATTTAACTTCTCAGACAAACAAAAGTTGCTCATATGTATTACGTGGCGGGTTTTGACAGTATTGTCACCTGGAGTGTCTGATGCTTTACGATGACACCTTTAACCAGAAAATGGCAAATCACATTTCTGTTTGCTCCACATCTATCAAAGTTAAATTAACACTTAAATATAGTTTTGACACCCTCCCCTCTGGCTGTATCGGCCTTCTGTCAGACAAACAACACTCCAATCAACACTTGTCACCTCCTGGAAAAAGAATATCAACCCTTTGCAAATAGCTTTGCACTCTCGCTACTGAAAAGCCTTTTAAACTGTGACAGCCTGGTATTGTCATACTGTACCCTTTCACACTCATCCACCCCGACCCAGCGGTAAAATATGGCATCTGTGCTCTGTCCTTCACCTGGCTCTTCATCAGGGACATCATGTCTGCACAGCGCGGGTCACTGAGTCTCCACAAAGGAGTGTATATTGCAGGTGCAAACGGACTCAAAAGATTGAAGACAGCTCAAAGTGAATTTGTCTCATTGTTCTCAGGAACGTACTGAGGTCTTTTCTTTCCTTTTGGTTTTTTGACATTTGTCACGAACATCCTTTCTTTATGTTTATAATTAATTTTGATCAGTATTGTCGGTCAGAAGGCTAAGGATTTCCCATGCAACATAATTAGCGTAACTATGACTCATGTTGGTGTAAAGCTAATTGAAATCCCTCTAGATGCAATTAATTTAGATTTCAATTGACAGCTTCCAACACGATGCTGTGGGCAAAAGAATGTTGCAATTTCCATTCATAGTGCTGTGACCCTGAAGTAACCTACAGAGGGGCCTTCCACAGTGACAGATTTGCTGTGTCCAAAATTAACCCTCATCCTACCAACACATTTAATATATGATACTGGCCCAAGAATAATTTACTGCAAGAAACAACCACCAGAAAAATGTTGACTTATTTCTTTGTTGTAACATTAGTTACATAATTAATGTCATCTGAAGAAAAAAAAGGTCAAAGGAGGTCAAATTGGGTGCTTCTGGGTGAGATCCAAACTTATTTTTTAAAAAACACTAATTAAAACAGAAACAGCAAATAATAACATGAAGTCATTTGGAACAGATTTTTGAACAAAGACATGAAGAATTGCAATGATAGAATAAAGCACCTGTCAGATATGACAAAGGGTATTACACCTTTGGGGTCTGTCGGTACCCCAGTCAGTAGAATTAACGTTAACAGATGAGAAAAATAGTTTATTTCCTAACTTGCCAACATCTTTTCTTGCACTACTAAATGCTGAAAGCTTATCCTAATGAACATTAACCCAAAAATGGCGGTATTTGATAAATGTGTATAAGACCAACGTTTTTCTCAATTTGCCACAATCAATGTCTAACTACTATGCAAAATTTGAAGAATCACAATCCTAAAAGGTGCATTTTATTAGTTACTGAGGGCCACTGTGTAGCATCGTCAAACCAGTTATCCATGCTGTTACTGTCAGCAGGCAGCAGCAGACACGGTGCCTAGAGTTTCATAAATCTTGTGTTCCCTTCTAGACACGACCAGCAGACGCCAAGTGACAGACTCTACAACATGCCATTTGTAGGTTGATCCATCTGTCCATCCGTCTGTCTGTCCTTTCGTCTGTCCATCCATCTGTCCATCCTTCCATCTGTCCACAAAAAATTCCCACCCTTTCAAGGCCACAGTTGTTGCTCTAGGAGGCTGAAATTTGGCGTTGAGGTCAAGTGAGCGAGTGATGGTGTGTGTTTGTGTTCAAGCCAATAGGGTGGAAAAGAGAGAAGCCTGTCACAAAAAAGGCACATAACCTCCAAATACATTTACAGACTTAGAGAGAGAGCTTGGAAGTTGATTCATTGCTCATGAATGACAACTGGCAAAAAGGGGCGTGGCAATGCAAGTGGCCCATAACTTCTAAATGACTTACACAACATGAGTTCTTTTAGTAATGTTCCATTAGTGATTTATGTCCCACCCCACGCCTTTAGCTACGCTCTCACTCATAGCTCCTGAACGGTTTCTTGTAGAATCTCGTGGGAGGTATCACTGATGTCAACAGTTCCAAATTCAGAGTTCATCTTTGATTGCTGAAGGTTCACCTCGCCCCCAACGCTTAAGCCACGCCCCCTTCCATTGCTTATGAACATTTGTCTTCTGACAGGCTTCATTGGACCTGGTAGAAAGTTCTTTTTTCTCTTGGTGTGACTAAATCCCACTCCTCAAACGTTTGTGTTTGTTTGTGTGTGCGTGTGTGAACGCATGTAAACAAAGATGCATGAGAGTACATACATTTGTGTTTGTTTATTTATTATAATTGGTCTAAAATTAGCATATCCCCAGAACGTACATTTTTATTTGTACATGTCAGATATCCCCAGTGGCTGTGGTGCTTGTGCACATCCACAAACTACTAAAAATGACACTTTAATTTAGACACGAAAATAAAGAATTTGCTTAAAAAGAGAGAAAGAGGAAAGTAACTCAGTTCATTTAATAAGCAATTCCACCCAAAGGCCTTGTCAGTAATTCTGTAACTGAGCCCAAGGCCTTATTAAAGGTTACATATGTCAGCTGCAGCCTTTACATAATAAAGGATCCATACTCAGGCAGCTGTCTCCTGGCCCTATAGAAGATCATACAGCATGCATAAAATATCTAATATGATTATCCATACTGCACTGGGATCATACAAACTAAGAGCAGCAGCCAAGTCCAAAAATACCGTTTGAATAAATGAATAATTGATGACTGCTCCTCATGTGCTCTTAATGATGAGAGCACATGAGAAAAAATATTAAAAGGTGATTTAGCAGTGACTAGTGATATGCCAACGGTCCAACGCGTGTCCTTCCTCTTCTCTCAGCCACTTGAGTGTGATGACAAGTCTTACATACAGCTGGATGGTACAGCCCTGCCCTATTACGCGGTCTCCTTGGCGACAGAGTTTATACACGCTACAGGCTTCAGCTGGAGCAGAGGACCCCGGCGCGCTGCTGCGCCCTGACAACCTCTCTGCTCCACACTTGAGTACAGATGGATCTGACACCGAGACGCATCAACTAGTGGCACATTCTGACTTCTCTAAATCCCAGCAAGACCTTTTTTTTCTTTTTTCTTTTTTTTATCACTCTGCTGTGTTATCCATCACAGTCCCAATGGATAGCTACACCTCCACTTTATCACCAGCGGTGGACATCGGTACGGGTTGTTATTTGTTGGTTATAGGTAAGTTGCTAACTTACCATGCCTAATTGAAGTTGGTGACATAATACGCTGTTAAAACGCTCAGAGGCTTTGCTTGGTTCAATTATGTGAGTGAGAAACACAGGTAGACTGAATTTATTTCTTCCCTTGGATTTTGGGGCTTCAAAATAGAATCAAAACGTACTAAAATAGGTTTTAACACCTTTTTACGCACAGCTGGTGTTTATCGGATTAAGAATGTATTGATAATAAACCCCTCTTCAATGCATCAAGAGCAGTGACTGAAGCTGAAAGTTTGACTTAGAAATGTTTAACAGTTGTGACAGGAGAGGTTTTGCTTAAAACTACATAAATGCATCAGTTCGTGCAGCTCATTCTCAGAGAGGGCTGTGAGCAGGTTCGTGTGTCCGTGTGTGTGTGTGTGTGTGTGTGTGTGCACATTTGGCGTCCCCACAGAATTAAGGGACTGCTTTTAGAATAATTAATTGGTTGTTGTGTAAATGATATCGATCAGTCTTTCCCAAAGCCCAAGGTGATGTAATCAAATGCTTTGTTTTGTCCACAACCCAAAGATGTTCAGTTTAGTGTCATGGAAGAGTAAAGAAACCAGAAAATATTCGGAATTAAGAAGCTGAAATCAGAGAATTTTGACTCTGTCCTAAAACATTACTCAAATCAAATGATTTATTACGAAAATAGTTGACAGCTAATCGATTAATAGTTGTGGCACAAATGTTAGAACTACTTTCTTTTCTAATAGAAATAAAATAGTTCATGAAACTACTCTCAACAAGGGCTTTGGATTAATGGAAAATTACACTAGTTTGAATTTATTTATTTTATTTATTTATTCATATTTTTACTTTAATTTTTCAATTTTTCTTTTCTTTCTTTTTTTTCTGTCTTTTTATTTTTTGGTGCACCACATGATGACTGCCATGTTCTAAAATACATTATAGCATATTCATAGTGATAAAAAGTCAAGTGAAATCTAGTAATGACATTAGACATGAAAAGCCTCCCCATGGCTTAGTAAGAAGACCTTTGTTCAGTGGATGTTATTCTCTCAGTGCGCTTTCACAGCAGGGGATTTAAGTCATGGATGTAGACTCAAATACTCATGCTGTGAGACATTTTAACTGCAATATGTGTCTCACATTCATTGCAATATATATCTGACAACAAAGTAAGCTTTTGTGTAGCTCTCAGCTACACAGAGAATGATTCCTGCAGCTTGCAACTGATCACATCCTCCCTCCACAGGAGAGCTCTCATCTCACTGAGATCCACAGATCCCCACAGATCCACCAGTAATCAGACACTGCAGTCATCCTGCTTCTACTTCACACATGACTGTCTGGAACTTTATCTTAAGGCAGTGAATCTACTGAACAACCAAAGGGGGTTTGATAGATTTCCACAGTGTAATGAAAGATGGGTGATAGTGGCTTTGGGCAAACAATCTGTGTAAATTGGACAAATTGGACGAAAAGCTGCTGAGCCCGATGAGGCAATGCAATAACAATTCCTGTGATAAAAGCTCCCAGTGATTTGTTTCTTCTAATCAAGTCAAGTCAAAGTTGCCTGATATCACAAAGCTTGTCTCTTACAGCATCCTATACATAGAATAAAACAATAATAAGCCACTGGGGATGTAGTAATATATCAAATATCGACATATTACAATTAAAAATGTGTCTTGTTATGGTATGGGACTGTGCTTAGGTCATGGCTAGATACTTCTGTTTAATTTTATTAAAGAAGGAGAGCAGAAGCATTTCAAGTTAAAAGGGAAAAAAAATGTTTATACGAGCAAAAATGCGGTAGACATCTGTTTTAATATGTAAAAAAGAACATTTTTTTCAAGCTGTCATCATGTGGTTTTTGGTATTGTTATTAGCATAGCAAATTTTGTGCATTTTCCATAGTTAGTCATAGTCAAAAACACTCAACTGATTAATTGATAAATTATTAATGAGACACAAAATGCAAGTTTTTTCTCTCTTTTTTTTTCATTTTAAGTTTAAGTCTCCTAGTTCAGTGAATGGCTCCTCCAGACTAAACTATATCAAGTGAGACACAATTACTGACATGTCTAGACTATCAATTAATTATCAATTAATAGATATTTAATCAGTTAAATTTTTAACGGAGATTGATTGATAAATGATTAATCATTAGCATCCCAAATTATTGTCAGATTGTTGCATCCATATGAACAACATTAGCAAAATATGTAAAGATATGTAACAGGGAGATAAACGACATATAAACCATTTTAATAACCAATATAAAATAGTTAATATATTTCAAAATATATAAAAATTGAGGTAAAATACAACAATACACAATATTCACTTAAAACTCCTGTACATTTTTGCATGGATACAGATTTAAAAGAAAACACACATGCTAAAATGTGTAACATACATAATCACGTGCACATCAAGCACAATCATGTGCATCTACAGCTCATGGCTGCTCTCTGCCCTCTGTTCTCCACTGGAAGGAGTATGTGGCTGATTCTATCTTTGCAGAGCATTTTCAGATAAATCAGATCATTCTGAAATGTAAATGTCAACTACAGATGTTCCTGTCTCAGTTACATTAGGACCCTTTTCTGTCTTTTTATTTGATGCAATTTGAGATAATTCAATACTTTATTGTAATTGTAAAAAACTAATACAATACAACGAGATAATATATACAGGCATCATCCAAACTGGCAAAGCAATACAAATGCGTTTAACAGTTTAAATAGAGGTAGCAGAGGGAGGGAGGAAGAGGGTCTGGAATTCTGAAGGTGTGGTGTGGGTGAGTGCTGCAGCAATGCAGGGTCCAGTTCACAGTTCTTGTGGTTGTGTGAAAGACGTTGTGTCGGGGGATTGGCTGGGGGGGTGGGGGGGGGTGGTAAAGTGCTTATTAAGATAGCCTCACTGCCTGGGGGTACAGGCTGTGGCTCAGTCTGCTGGTCCTGGCCCAGATGGACCTGTATCTTCTCCTTGAGGGCAGCAGGTGAAACAGGGGATGTGCAGGGTGTGCTGAGTCCCGCAGGATGTTGTGCACTCTCCTCAGACAGCGGCTGGTACAGGGCTGGTACAGATTAGGGTCTCAGGGAGGCTGGTCCCAGTAGTTCTCTCCACCGTTTTCACCACTCTCTGGAGCACTTGCTGTTCGGCCTTAGTGCAGCCGGAGAACCACACTCGAAGGTCATAGGTTTGCAAGCTTTTTGCTGCACAGTGGTAGAAGTTGGTGGAAGATTAGCTCTCCTCAGTTTCCTCAGGTAGTAGAGACGCTGCTGGGCCTTTCCTATGGCTGAGGTGGTGTTAGTGCCCCAGGTCAGGTCATCTGCCACAGTTACACCCAGGAACTTAAAGCTGTTGACCATCTCCACCACCTCACTTCCAATGTAAAGTGGAGGGTGGATGAGCTGTCCAGATTTATTTAAGTCCACTATCATTTCCTTCCTGTATGCAGTCTCATTGCATTCTGTTTAAAGAAGGTAAATTTGACATTATTTGATGAAATCCAAGTGGTTTTATACATAATATTTCATGGTATTGATAAGTACTCAGGCATACATTATATCTGGCTTTGCCAGTGAGTGCCTTTCTGTTATGCTTCCCTCATTTTTATTAAGGTTAATTGGTTTGGAGGATTATCGGCTTATCATAAGGTTGCTGTAAATTGAAAATCGTGTTTTTCTTTAACACATTCACACATAATAAAGAGTTTGTATTTACTCAGTGATAATTTCAGTTTAGAAAAAATAAATAAATAATAACATTTGAGTTATGCAGAATGGCACCAAAAATAAAAGGACACGTGTATCATAACCTGATTTGTTTCTGTGGTGTTTAAGAACCTTGGTGTTGCATACAGGAGTTAAAGGGAAGCGTGCGGGTGGCGGATGTTACCTTCATTACATGTGTCATCTCCTTGCAATTCTGCTGCTGTCACAGGTTGGACACACTACACTTTCCCATTAGCACTGAAATGAAGCACCACTTCTCTGGTTCATGTCATTCGAAAGGAGCAAGCCTCTTCTCAGATGCTTTGTACAAATTACACAAAAGCGAGGCAAAATGATGAAACTTGTAGTCGCTTCATAGCCACAAAACATATGTGCACCAGAAAATGATCCTACATGTAACAGTTTCCTTCACAAGCTGCCATAAATGCTAAAAGCAGACAATTTAAGGGACTGTATGAAAATTGTTAGTGTGGTTGTGGTGGACAGGAATTTCCACAAATCCATTTCAAATCCATCCAACATTTCAAAACATTCAACAATTTCCAGTCTTATTTTGATGGATACAGTGTTCTCTGTCTTAAATCTATATGTAAAATGTCTGCAGTGAAATGTCTGAAACTCCATATAATGTATTTTGTTGAGTTGTGTACTTACATTGTCACAACTGTTACATACTGTACATTTTTATTGCCGTGCATTTCCAAGACAAAAATCCTCAATTCCGCATATCACCCTCTGCCGACCAAAACAAATCAGGATTTTTTTTTTTTTCAAACAGATGGTTCCTGGAGTCAGTAGACACAAGGCAGCACAACAGAAAATGAAATTTATCCTCAGTTCAATTAATTTTTCTCTGAACTCTCCTCTTGCCTAGAAAAAAATTACAACACCCTCCTCATAGCATATCAAAACAATATAACAGTGTTAGATGGGTGCAATTTGTTTAATTGTGTATCCCATTTTAAACCATAATATCTTAATGAAACCTTTTATGTGTCGCAAGTAGTACAGATCCATAAAACAATAATACAGAGATAGAATTGTTGTTCTCTGCATATAGCAAGGTGAATCTTTATGAATCGCTTGAGAGTTGTCTTTCTGATACAAATATTTATGTGAATATTAACTATATTATACTGAGGAAGGCTGAAATAAAATATTAATTCAGAACAAGAAACAAATAAAGACTTCCCTTCATCCAAAAAAGGTCAGACTACCCCACCTTCAGCCAAAAGAAAAGTACCCCCACCCTTTTCTACACCATAGTAAGTTTTGTACAGTTCCTTAAGTCTAATATTATGCAATGCAGTGTCTATATCTTTGGTGTGCAAATAATGCACCCCACTATGCAAACTCTTAGCCTTCCTCAGGGTGAAATATTGATTTATGCTAAGACAAGGAAGCTAGCTACTGCAAATTGAATAAATAAACAAATACATAAATAACTAAATAAATCTTGAATGAATACATGAATAAATAAATCTGATTGAAAGTCAACCAACTCATGCTAATACTGCGTCCACACGGTCTGGTTGAGGCCAGTCTGGGAACCAATTGAGGTGGAACCCTACATTTGCGAAAGCTTCGTCAGATTTCACTTGTTTCTTTATTATGCATGTTGTGCAAACTAATTATCTTTTATAATGTGACAATGCTGGGGTTAAGATCCACTTAAGTTTAGGGATAAGAAATAAAATACCTTCAATTCTGCTGAAACCACAGAGGAGCATTCGGTCTACAGCGATGCATAGTGTCAGCTCGTAGTTTTGATAGTTTTGACAGATTTAGCATATTCATATGCAGAATCTGTTTCCAGAGATTAGGTTGAGCCTGGACACTGAATGAATGAGAGGTTCCACAGGTATCTTCTGGTCGTTCATTGGAATAGTGCATCACATGACGTTTATCACAAAGTCACATAAACATGTTCAAGGGTCTTGGGGAGGCAGTAAGATTCTTGCACATGGATGCACATTGTTCTCTTTCTATGATCAGCTTGACTGCTCAGACCCAAAAGGATGTAAAGCTGTCAGTGTTTGCTCTAAAGAGTCTTTTCAAGTGATTTATAGAGCGATGTCAAGATATTTATGTAATTGTGTGTTTATTGCTTTAAACACAAATATATTTGTATAGATTTAATTATATAGAAGAATTCTGGTTGTTTGTAGCTGAAGTCAGAGGAGGGAGGTTCACAGGTGCATTTCTTCTGTACACAATATTTATCTCTTCACCTGTCAGTTCCCCCATTCTTCTCCTTCCATTCACTGCTGCCTCCACTCAAACCATCTTTCCCATAATCCCTCTCCAATCAATATTGTACCTTTCTTAAACCCTGTTAGGATTAGGATGAAGAACACATCCTTATCTGCCTCATTTATCTATCTTGCACTATAAAAGGACAACTGTTTAGCTAGGCAGTTGCCTCTCCTTTAAACTCATTACACCACGTTTTCACTCACCCATACAAATATTACACACACTACTGATCTGTGCCCTCTTTACACACCTCATGACTATGTCTGGGTTTGGTTAATGTTCATACAATTACTCTAATTGTTTGCATAGTCTGCCTCTCTTCCTGTCTGTCCAGATGGAGCACACACTGTTAAACATGGCTAATGTTAAATTACTACTCTGTGTGAGGTCTCCTGTTCTGCTAACATTAAACTAAGTGATAATAAATTAGATTTCTCTTGACTTAATCAGGGCTGGTGCTGAGGAAGCCAGTGGAGCTTTGAGATGTAGGTGATGTAGCATTAATTTTAGGGGAGAGTAACATTTCATAACCTCTATCACCGCATGTTATTCAGGCTTTTTTAATTTATGCATCCTTGAACTCTTCAGCAAGATAGTGCCCTTTTAGCTGTCTAATACCCACTTTCTTTATACACATAACCACTTACTTAAGGTGCCCACATTGAATCTTTTTAGATTTGTGCAGAAAATGATTAGAACAACTGGCTCGGATAGACATGAAAGTGATTATCGGTGATCTGGAAGTTGATTGGGTCACTGGGCTTTTAGTCTGACACAATCAGACTCAATCAGCACTGGAGAAAGGTCTGAGTCGACACATTTTCGTTCTGCTGTAGGGAACAAAAACACCCTGGCTTGTTAATATTTCTTTCAACCAATTACAGTCATCTTGGATGGTGAAAAACCCAGGATGCAACGATAGTGCTCCTACAACATTGTGTCAGAGGTCACATTTGTGTGTGGGAAAGTGAGCCCTGGAATTAAAGACGCAGTATGTATGAAAAACTCGCAAGGCCATATCTAGGGCCTGTGTTTGGTTTGTCCATTCTGGGTTACTGTCGAAACACGCAGAAACGTGGCGATGTCACGAGAAGTCTTTTGTCCTAGAACCTCTTAAGAGTTTTTATTTCAGGTGTTTTTGTTTTTTGTCTGTGCTTTCGAATTAACGAATCGAGAATTGTGGAAATTCACTAGTATTGGTATTAACTACTGAATTTCTGGTATTGTGACAACCCTAACCTGTTAATTAGATTTAATCAATTTAAGCTTTGTTGAATTATCAGTAAACAGGACTGTTTCACTCTGTTGTTCCCCTGTTTGTATTTCTTTGTAAATCTAGTGAGATAGCATCAGCATCAGTGTGACCACGCCCCCCCCCCCCCCCCCCCCCCCCAACAAAGACCTTCCTTAACTGTTACACAAAATAGCAGCTGTTGATAATTGCTGTGTGCTACATGATAAACCTTCCAAGTAAACACTGCAAATATGTTGCTGATGACACTAAAAGCCTGTTAGATTGAAATGGCAGTTTGCCACAAGCACTCTGAGAATCTTCACCTGCAGAGGTAGCATCCCCTTGTACAATTTTGGCTGGTAAAGTTAACAAGATAAATGATCTTGTCAGCAAAAGTGCGAGAGGCGAGAGCCAGCTGGTGCTGTAGAGTCCAAGATGCTGAGAAATAATCACCAACTCTTGAAACTGGTGGCTGGACTGGCTCATCTTGAGACCAGGTAACAGAGACTGAGCCCTGTAGGCCAGGTCTACTTGGAAGTGATATAAGCCTCGAGCTGTGAGGCTCTGTACAGACTTTGGCGACACATTCCTTGGAAAAGGACAATAAAGAGTACATATCTCTCTGGTGGTGGAAAACTGTGAGCAGTTTATAACTCTGAAAATGGATAGGCAGATTTAACAACCAAACAACAGAAACCCAAAGTGGGGACGTGAGGCACAGTGGGTGCAGTTCAAAAGATTTAATGAAAACAAAAAAATATACAACATCTTGCAAGGGTAAGACAGGCACAAATCAAAATCAGGTAGCAGTCCAAAGGCACACAAATCCATAACAGCAAGCAAAATTCAACAAGTAAGGCCTGCGTGACCTCCAGCTGTTCAGTCACACATAAGGCTTCTGCTTCAGGCTGACTTTTTCCAGAGGGGGTGTCTGTCCCCAGGGTCATGCTCAGCTCCATACATTACTGATGCTCAACTGGACTGAGGTGAAAGTAGATATAAAAATTTAAAGATATGGCAGGGGTACACATTTCACTCTGCACACTATGTGAGGATAGCATCATTGTTCTGGAAAGGGAATTGATTGTATTTCATGTTTCACACTATAAAATTTCACTTTGGTGTGACATGACATGTCCGGATGTATACAAGACTCCCTGTCAGTATGGAACTGTAAATGCAGGTACTCTCACTATGGCAGCAACAGCAGCAGTAGCCATTATTAATTTCCTCTACCAACCTCAAAACACAGCTTTCCTCCTTCTTCCTAATCAGTAGATAGAGCCATCTCCCCAGCCATTTCTCTCCTACTTCTTGTTTTCTTCCCTGTAATATGCTTTAGATGTACATTTCATAGTCTAATAATTACATTCTGATTCAGACTAACCAGCTTGAAGATGTTGGACATTTTGGGCAAAAGTCTTGTTTGATCCCTTGTTGAGAGTCAGCCTTTCTCTGATCTGTCTATTAAATAGAGAGCAGAATTCATTTCACATCCAGGCTAGCCTCTTTTCCATTCGCTTCCGTAACAGATTGCAATGTCTCATTAATTTTTCATCAGTCTGTCTGAAAAAAATGAAACTGAACTTCACATAAGACAAATTAGAATATACTACAGTATTTCATATTAGAAATGGAAAACTTAGTTTCAACTCAAACAATATTTGCTTTGTCAGCATCCAAATCAGTTTGGTGTTGCAGGTGTTTGCCTCATCACAATTTGGTTTGGTCCACGTTGCATAAATGTATGCATATGAAGGTATGTTTGATTTATGCGTTCATATGGTGGTTAACCTGTGAGGCCTCCAAGGCTTTTGAATCTGGCATTCTTTATGTTGGGAGGTGTGGTGCCTGGAATTAGAGATAAGGTGGGACTTTAAGGTGTTCCAGTCTCCCCTGTTCGTACTGAACGGGAAAAATGACCCAGAGTTACTCACATTGCTTGCCTAATTCCAGGTTGAGTGATTCTATGGGAATGAATATGCAATATAAAGCTGTCTGAGATGCAATATGCTTAAGCTTTTGGATGGTGTGAGTACATGCTGTACCAAGATCCTCTCTGTTACAGTTACTCATTTGTGCTGTAATAAACTTGAGAAGTTTTGCCACATCAGTCCAAATCCATAAAATTCATCACCACCCCATTTTCCAAAAGTTTTAGCTGTAAACTCTGCTGTCTAAAAACTTCTACACTTTCCAGTACTCTATGTCCCGCTGTGCAGCCACACAACCTACCGTGGACTCACCTCTTTTATTGAGTTATGTTTAACCCTCGTTGCCTAGGGTCTATGATAAATTGTGTTTTTTAAATGTCGGTAAAACAAAATCATTGAATAAACAATAGTATTACAAAATATTTCATTATTTACATATGGACAGAGGCAAGTTACCAGTTTCCCCCTGATTCCAGTCCGTATGCTTAACTAAGCTAACTGCTGCTGGCTGTAGCTTCATAATGACCAGACAGGCATGCGAGTGGTATCAATCTTCTCATTTAACTCTCAGCAAGACAGTGATGAATAAGCAAATAATAAGCAAATGTTTTCCTAAATGTCAAACTGTGCCATGGTAATGTAACATCTGCTCCAGGGGTTTCTATACCATAAAATCCTCACGTTATAGAAAAGTTTCCCTTCTCTTGACTCCTAGGTAACCTCTCCAACTTCCATCAAGTGTTTGTTTTACACTTTGACTCCCCCTTATGTACATTTCTCACATGACTGAGCTGTGCCCTCTTCACGATTATGTCTGGTTAATAGTTATTCATTTTGTGTTTGGCCTGTCTGTCGAATCAGACAGAGCACATGTTGTTTTATTTTGGATGCATCAAGATAAGACGTGTCCAAAACAAACAAAGGACTGGGCGGACACTACTCAGTTCATGTCCTAAACAGAGTGTGTCTTGCCTGCCCCTGGCATGTCAGCAACCTGTCCCATGAAGGTGAATTAATGATGTTACTATAACTGTGATGGCAAAAACACAGAACTCCCATAAAATCCACTTTATTTAAGCCTGAAACAGTGGTTCTCAACTCGAGTCAAAGCTCTGTCTTATGGTAATTTGTCCCTTGAGCTTTGTCTATAGGGACAGCATCACCCAACACAGAAAAACAGGAATGTGTTAGCCCTAACAAGAAAGAAAACACATCTAAATCAGGCAGTTTGTAAGCTGAATTGGTAATAATGTCTGCTGTTAGCTTAGACACAAAGGCTTTTACCACCCTTCCTTTCTTGCAGTAATGCTATCAGGGCCTGTAAATACAAATGGCTTTGGGATGTTTGGTACAGTGAAATTATCCATCAGCTTTTGTCACATACAAGAGAGAAAATGTGATGTAATTCACCACAGAGAAGCACTTTGTATGTAATGAAAAGACATTAGTTACATGCCGTACAGTTAAAGGTAGCTTTTACATGTGTTTACTGCTTCTATTCACATCTTTGTTCACTCGTTTGTATCCTCTTTTTCTCCCCTGTCCTCCCCCCGTGTGTCTCAGCTATTCTCTCCATTGTGGGAAACTTGATGGTTATCATCATGGCAGTGAAAAGGTCATCAAGGATGAAGCCACCAGAGCTGCTGTGTGTGAATCTGGCATTGACAGACCTGGGAGCGGCTGTCACAATGTACCCGTTGGCTGTGGCCTCTGCCTGGAGCCATCGCTGGCTCGGGGGAAATGTTACCTGTATATATTACGGCCTGGCAGGCTTCTTCTTCGGTGTCGCCAGCATCATGAACCTGACTACCTTGGCCGTGGTGCGCTTCATTGTGTCCCTCAATCTGCAGTCTCCAAGTGAGTAATTCAATAATTCAAAAAGATTTATCATTTATCATTTGTAGAACAAAATCGCATTTACAGTTTTATGCATCAGCTTTTAACCTCTCTGAAATCTTATTTTCACATTTTCTATGCTCCAGGACACAATCCAATCATTATTTAAAGGACCGATATGTAGGAGAGAGGGAGAGAGGCTTGCTGATTTCCAGTAGTGATAAAAAATTCATTCACACATTCACATTCACAAGTAAAAACCACTCTCCTCTCCAAGGTTTTTAATAGCTGCTCTTCAGAATGCAAAAATAAAAAATACACTTTGCATGCAAGACAATAATTGGCTACTTCTATTTAATTATTACAACAGTATTTTGGAAAAGGAGGTTGCATTTCAACCACGGGATTCTCAGTGGAATGATAAACCCCAAATCCAGTGACCAGAATCCAAAAAATCTCAACAAATAGCACATCTCAAGTCTTCAAGTAAAGGAGGACAAAATACTCAGATTTCACTTATTTATTGGGCTCATACCACAATAGTGAAACACTAAGGCATTTTGGCACAGAACCTTCATCATTTCCAACATAAATATTTGAAATCATCTTTAAGTAGAGGTGGCATGACATAGGATGAATGATGACACTTATTTTTTAATTAGTCATCAGATGGTTCTGTCTTGTATGATTATGTTTAAAGCAGTCGTTTGACATTTTGTGAAATACGCTTATATGCTTTTTTGCAGTGAGTTAGATGAAACGATCAATATCACTCTCATCTCTATAATGTTCTTTTTTGGTCCTATTTAGGTCCTTCAATCACATTCCAGTACATTTATAATAGAGGCACAAAGTCCCTGAACCCTCCCTGTCTGATGTGCCCCATGGGACGTTACTTTGGAAAAAATATGGATGATAGTAAATGTCAAGAGACAAATTTTGTCTTGTTTTTGTTCCTGTTTGAATGGTGGCACACATTAAAGAAGTCTCTCTAACTATGTATCTCTATACTCTCATACTGCAGTTTTATGACACACTGTGACTTTCTTGACTTGTAAAATTAGATTTTAAATGAACAGACATCATATTTGTCATTCATGGCACAATTCAAACAGGAGCAAAAAAGTATTTGTCCCTCTCTATAAACTACTGTTCATACTTTTTCCTAAGTAAGGTCTCATGGTGGTTCACCTGAAGAGGAACACTTTGGCTCTCTATATGTAAAACTGGTATCTTGAAATACCATTAAAACATATTTACAAGTTGAAGGGACAGTTCACTCAAAAAATTAAAAATACATATTTTTCCTCTGGCCTGTATAACTATTTATCCATCATGTTTGTTTGGAGATTTTGTCGGAGATGTCTCCATTTGAAAAACTACCTTTCCAGAAATCATGACCCGGTTACTCAAGATAATCCACAGACCTTGCTGTGAGCAGCTACTTTCTTTCTACCACAGAGAGAAAGTATCCCTAGTTGAGGCAGGCAGTGTGCAGTATCTGGGAAACAATACACTTGTATACCAGTGAATTAACCTAACACACATGATTTTGATGGTGGGGGATCTCCACACAGAAAAGCCCTACCCCAGGCAGAAATCAAAGCCAGGACTTTCTCACAGTGAGGCGACAATGCTTGTCAATGGAATCTTTACCCCTTCCTAAAGGGAATGTTCTCTTATGACCTACAGAGACCCTTATGAGAATGTTTACTTAATGTCCCAGAAGTCCTCTTTGTAATGCCATGTTACCAAAAAAAAGCAAAAACAAGACATATATGTAAAGTCATCTAGGGAATGCATTGTATACCATCTCCCATGCAGTCCTGAATGAAATGTCCCCATGGGATTAACAGGGAACCAAAAGACAATGTTCTCTTACCATCCCAAGCGTCCTCAAATGTCATGGGGAACTTTGAATGGCAGTACTTCCATATCCTCAGGACAACACTTTGGGAACATCCCCAGTGTTCTGTAAAGGTTAAGGACATTCAGCACCTTTAGAGAACCTTCAGAAAACACTGAAGCATGTTTAAACAATAATAAAACAACCAACCTTTCTTTTTCTCCCTGCAGGTGAGAAAATCAGCTGGAAGAAGGTGAAGATGCTCTGCATGTGGATCTGGCTGTACGCTCTAATCTGGGCTATGTTCCCCATTCTGGGCTGGGGACGTTATGGCCCGGAGCCCTTTGGCGTGTCCTGCTCTCTTGCCTGGGGACAAATGAATCACGAGGGCTTCTCTTTCGTCATCTCCATGTTCTCCTTCAACCTCCTCATACCTTCTATTGTTATCATCTTCTGCTATTTTGGCATTGCAATCAACCTCTACCTCACCTATAAAAAGTCAATGAACAACAGCAATCGAGTCCCCAACATTGTCAAGCTTCATCGGAGGCTGTTATTAGTAAGTGATGCTTCTTGAGGAGAAAGCTCTATTATTATAGGTAATGTAGGTGGAGAACTGAATTGAGTGGTTCTTGACTACAAGTTAGCTATACTGAAGAAATTCCCACTAATTTCCAAGGTTTTTATTTTCAGAGATCTTGTTGGACTTTTACTGACCTAACCTAATCTCTGTTCTATTGCAGATCGCTGTGCTGATCAGCGTAGGCTTCATAGGCTGCTGGGCACCGTATGGCGTGATAAGCTTGTGGTCTGTTTTCCAAGACAGTCACACCCTCCCACCTGAAGTCAGTCTCCTGCCGTGCATGTTTGCAAAGAGCTCCACCATATACAATCCTATGATCTACTACATCTTCAGCCAGAGCTTCAAAAGGGAGGTGAAGCATCTGCGCTGGTGGTGCCTTGGCTCCAATTCCTGCCATGTTTCCAACAGCATCAACGACAACAGCATTTATATGGTTAGCACTGACATCAAGCCCAAAGTAGCAGAAAGGTGTACTTTACAGGAGATCTCGGAGTCAAAGAAAGTGACTTTGGGTTGAAAGACTGTTTTGGGATATGCTTGAGAGGAAAGAATTCACTCCACAACAAAGACTTTTTTAATCTGGATTGATAGCGCTATTACAAAACAAAACAAGCAGGGTTATACTGGCCTCTTGGTGGCCACAATGAAAGAGAGGGCATTTACATAATATACAAAAATGCTGCGAAGGCTCAGTCAACAAAGGCATAAATTAGAGTTAACTCTGTATCCTAAACCAGTTTAGCCAAGAAACAGAGGCCTACTCAAAAGCGATGCACAGGTCAGAGCTTATAAAAACCTGCATCCACCTAATCTGTTCAGAGAGCCAACCACGCCCGATAAGCAATAATATGCGTTAATCAATGATCCGAACCAAACCCAGCTCGCAAATTGCCAAGTTTATGCATTATAGCAGCACAATTGTCAGGAATGTGCAGTGGCGCTCTTCAAGAGGCTGAACCTGCTGCTGGGAGCAGAGAAGCTGTCAAAGTGCTCTCTTTCTCTGCTGCCCACAGCAGTGGGAAGACCTAGACTATTAAATAAACAGGACAAATTGTTCCAAACAGTAATATTTATTGTTAAATAGCAACAAAAGAAGTATACCCTCATTAAATACAATGATACATTCTGATGATATGATATGATGAATGATACTTCACGTCTTAGCTGCTGACAAAATAGTAGCCTTTATGTGTAAATATTGTGTGTATTGTGCTGTCTTTTTTAGCCTCTAGTAGCTGCATCATATATATATATATATATATATATATATATATATATATATATATATATATATATATATATATATATATAAAGAAAAACAAAAGAACAGAGTCTACAGTTCCAGGATTCACTCTCATTTAATGTGATGATTTTAGCACCAACCATGTAACCATGAAATCATGAATGCACTTGTTGCTGGATTGCAGAGCGCTACTCTAGCCAGCATCTGTGTGTGTTCGACAGACAGAGTGTTGGAGAGGAGAGACGAGAAAATGAAGGTTGACTGTTGAACGCAGTGTATCTGTAAGTTATTAATAACTTAGCTTTGTCACTTGACCCATCCACCGTAACCCGTGGTATTTCTAGTAAGTCGACCCACAACCTGCAGGTTGTGGGTCGACTCACGCATCACCACTGCTCACTACTGAGTGAAGAATAAAATGTGAAGAAGTGAAAAAGTGAAAGGATAAAAGAAAACCATGCATTTTAACACATTACAAACCAAAGGTTGTACAGCTGAAACTGATATAAACTTTATTTTGAGCACAGAAAAACATATGAGAGATGAGATGTTTACTTTAATGCTTCATGTTCAATCTGTGATAGATAATTGTTTTGTTTTGGGTTTTTTTGTTTGTTTTTTTATAACTGTTAAAAATAATTAATAATTGATCATTTTGAAACATCAAATGTGTTAATGTTTTAATTAAATGACAGTTTACAGACATGTTTCACAAATCTGCCTCTGAAAATGTTTACAGAATAACAAATATATCCGTATTTAGCCTGTCTAATGGATGGAGACCAAGGGTGGCTTCTCCTATCATTTTTAGCAGCCATCTGTTTACGTTGTGTTCACATAGAAAGCGAAATTTTGCCTCACTTTAGTTTTACTGCTGGATCATTTTGAGAACATTTGTAGTTAGCACTGGTCGGCACGTAGCAGCTGTGTGTCTATGTGTCAGCCTCTGACTGAACTCTATATTCACTAGAGTATCCGGTTCTTTTCGTTATGTCCCTCCTGCCTCTCTTCTTTTTCCTCTACTCTGTCCATTCATGAGGTAACTTTATAGTACATTTCTCCTCCAGTGTGCCGTCAATATGAGAGACTGATAAGCTTACAGTAAACAGTCAAGTGAGGTTGTCTCCATACAGTTTGAGAGGATAAATCCATTTTTTAATCCCAAAAATATAAAACACAAACTCTGGGTGCTCCTCCCGCCGAGTAAACGGATCTGTGACTCCTCTGTATTTGCTGCTGCAGACATAGTGACAAGAGAGGGTGAAGCTGAATCAAGTTTTTAATCCCAAAAGTTTGGAAAATAAACAGCCTCTCTCTTGCTGCCAGTAAACAAGTCTGCACCAGAGCAGAAACTGGTGTTTATGCCTCCTGAAGCTCCAATCTGCCCCCGGCTCTCTCCTCCAAAGCCCCCCCCCCAGCTCTCATCAGCTGTCTGTTGGCTCTGTCCCTCGACTCAGCGGCGTCCTTCCCACACAACACTCGGCCAAAGTGCTGTGATACATGCAAAAAAAAAAAAGATGCGCACATTTTCCAAGTTGAATATTTTCAATTTGCACAAATACAGGAGTTGCTTTGATTTCTATGTGAACACGCCATTAGGATGAGGAATAATATATTTTACTAACAAGCATTGTTGTGTATAGCCACTTGGAAATGAAGCTGTCTATAACCCAAATAGTAACAGTAACAGTAACAGTAACGCTTTTTTGTTTAAATAATTTGACATAATGGGAAATGACATTTTGTGCTGACATTTGGATGAAATGATTTATCCATTCTCATATTCTCATATCAGGGGAACAGCTAGCCTGCCTCTTTCAAAGGTTTACAAAATCTGCTACAATTAGCCATTTTTCATTTCATTTTTTTGTACAAATCAGACAAATTAGTTATAAGTAGTTTATTAGTGAACTTTAGAGGTGCTCTAGACAGATTTCTTTTTACCTTTGTTTGGAGTCTAGCTAGTTGTTTTCTCCTGTCTCCAAGCCTGCTGGTGGGAACAGCTTCATATTAAAATGTCAAGGTCCACTAACTCACTTGTTCTGCAGCTTAGAACCGAATCACACAGTCCTCATTAGGAAACCGATTTTGCTCAGTCACCATAGATCTTGAAACCTTCAAGTCAACTTAAATACAAAGTTCTGTGGTTGCTCAGAATTATATAAAGTCTGAGCATCCACTGTTCAATGGCAACAAGACAAACTCAGACTGCTAATGAAGACCATGTGATTCAGCTTAAAGCCCCAGAACAAACGAGTGAGCGGACCTTGAGTTGGGATTGTTTTGTCATCAACAATGGAGTTTGAGAACACAAAGAAATAAGGCACCTCATGCTTTGACTAAACATTCAGTACTTGTTAGTAGGATACATCTATTGCCTTTTATTGGATTTATTAATAGATAAACTAAAGCTTTATCCTTTAAAATCCTTTATTTTCAACTTTGTGAAAATAAAAGCTCTTCAGTGTGTATCTGATTGTCATGTCACCAGGGTATTAATTAAAGCATTGTTCACATTTTACTGAAAGTCCCTCATGAGGGTCTGCTGCCTGTACAACAGTATATTATTGTATATAATTCATGATCATAATCAATTCATGCCATTATACATGCTTCTGCTTAACAGAGAACTCTTCTTTTTCTGCTTTACTCAGGGATTTTGTTTTCTCATATATCCACCTAAATTCTACAGTAGCAGCAGCAGTAGTCTCCCTGTAGCAATTCCCTTTTTAAATTTTCACCCTTCAACAAACTTGACTGCGTGGCAAACTGTAGATTTTGCTGTGTCATATGTAATCCTTTTTTTTTTTTATTGAAACTTGTAACTACTGTTGATAGTGTTGAATTATTTCTGAAACTTGTGAATGTAGAGCTATGAACCCTGAGCATATTTGTGTGCACAATTCATTGGTCATGCTTGAGAATAAACACTGACTGAATACTTTAAATTTGTGGACAATGAATACACCATCATATTCTCTCAATCCCAATAGAAAGTGAAAGTCCCTCCACAGGATCTAACTTTGGAAAAAACAGGAACTGTTGTCAGTGGCAAAAGACAAATCATTAATTCATTCCATTTCAGCTGTGTCAGGAATTACACATATGATGTTGGTCAATTTAAAAGATAAGTTAAGAAGGTCGCAGTTTGTTGTAAACTGTTCAAGTATCAGACTGTGAAGATATGTAATTAGAAAGACTACAGAAAGGGGAGGGACTCCAGCTGTCTATTCCAAGCTCCATTATGAAAAACAAAATGGCCTTGGCTGTTGTGTATAATATAGACACGGTGACTATCATCCAGAATTCCAGTCAGGCACAGTTGCAGCCATGGGACTTGCATGCGGTCACCAAGTCAACTAGTTCCTTGAATTTTTACATTAAGTCTACATTTTCTGAATCTCAATTTCAAGCCAGATAGCCAGACCTCTAAAACGCATCTAAAATGTCAAGTGTGTACATTTTCATACTGTCAGTATGCAGTATGAACCCTTCAGATGCAGCTGACATCCTCTGTAAATTATATCAAATAACCAACGTTTATCTTCTTATATGTGTAGAGGACATGTGGAGAACCTCAACAAGCTGCATCATTTGGCAGGAATACTGTCAGTCATTTTGTGTTTGAGCTGTCAAACAAACGTCTTGTTGAGGTTGAGCAACACTACATCCATTGCCTATGTGAAGGACAGGGTTACCCAACTATCACGGAAAGGCAGTGGCAGTGTAGTGACTCGGTGTCCAGAGAGGTCATGCATCTTTTAGGTATGACCATGTTATACATGTATTCCATCTTATAATATATTCATAAGAGGACTTTGCAGCAGGCTAAGAGGTTGCCCCACCCTCTAGTTCAATAACAGTTATAAAGACCTTTTTCAGAGCAGCTATGTGGAATAGTAGAGTAAACACACGTGTTACCAAGGATATTGATTAAGCTCCTGTTACATTTAGTGGAGCAAAGATTTTCCAGTGAGAGAACTTGCACAACCCTGACTCTGTTTGACTTGAATGGAACAAAACATTGATTAATATCACTGTTATATCTGTGTTTAACCCAGAGCTGATCGGCCCTATACGCACACTACGCAACTTGCGCAGGGCCTCACGAAATACGGCAGTGCCCCGCCTCTCCCTCGCTTCAGGGCGGGAGTCAGTGTTTACAACTTTGATGAGAGGTTATAAGTGTGATTTCAAGCCAGCATCAACCAGCTACAACTGAAAACACAATTATACAAAGATAATTATCATTTTCTAATTAATGATCTGAAAATCAGCTTTGATAAATGGGCGGATCTACCTGCAAATTTAATGGGAAGAATACATTTGTTTACAGCGATATGGTTGCCAAAACTTCTTTTTATTTTTCAAACTATTTCATTAATTCCTCCAAAACATTTTTTTTTTTTTTTACACGGCTCAGTGCTTTACTCACCTCCTTCATTTGGACTAATAAAACACAAAGGTTGAGTAAAACAACTCTGTGAAATACAAGAACTGAAGGAGGTCTTAAGCTTAAAAAAATCTAGAGCTGTATTACTATGCTTCTCAGATGTTCTTCATAGATCGTATAATCAATAGCACAGGTGAAGAGCCCTGGATAAATACTGAAAACCTAGGAACACAGAACTTGGAATAATCAGTCAATAACATTTCAAAATGTGGAGCTTAACTGGGTCTCTGGGAGCGTAAGGGGAATTAAATATTTATCAGATATAATCATGGATAACAAGGTACAATCATTTACTGAACTCCAAAATAAATTTACATTGACAAACCAAGAATGTTGTAGATATTTACAGCTAAAAAATTGGGTTAGTGAAACTTTTACAGTATGATCCAGTGCCCAGACCTCTTGAGGTCCTTTTTTTTAAAGAGGGAAAAAAGGAAAAAATACTTTGCAAATTATATAATATGCTACTGATGGAACAATCTAAACAGTATTCATTGCAAAAAAATATACAATGCTCTCTGTTTTAAAGAAGCTGAAACAAGATGGAAGGAATGTTTATACCTCACTAACAGCATCACCACAAATGAAAATCTCCAGTTAATACAATATAAATAAATGACAAGAATATATTACACAAGAGATAAAATTCATAAGTTTTATCCAAAATCCTCTGATGGATGTGTGAAGTGTGGCTCTCATGACTCTCTTATGCATTCCTTCTGGCCTTGTACAACTGAGTGCGGAATGAAATCCAAAGACTGGATATCTATTACATGCAAAACAAAAATAAAATTTTCAGCTCAACTGTGCATCTTTCAACATGCTGAAAAAAAATAAGATATCCTTTGGGATGGCAGATATGTTCTCCTCCCTCGTCTATAAGAAGCTCATTTTAAAACACTGGAAAAAAAACAGATGCTCCTACTCCTACTGATGAGATGTTATTTGTCCACAGAAAAGATATTGTCTGAGGATAACAACAAAATAAAGCAATTAAATGAGGCTGGGAACACATATATGTTGCTTTCTAAGATATAAAACAGAAATAACTGGTGGCAGGGAAGAGAAGGGGGGGGACTGGCGGAGATCAAGGACATGGAACTATTGTGAGATGTGCGTTACTGTGTGTGCATGTGTGAGTGTGTTTGAATGTTGTTGGGGTGGATGAATTGGAATGAGAGGAATGTGAAGAGCATGTAGGGATGAATGTCTTGTGTCTTGTATTTTATGTGTTGTGTATACAATTGTATGGATGGAGTTATGTGTTTTTGTTGCATGATGCCATTCAAGGATAGGACATGTTATGGAATACATATTATGTGTTAGTTTTGCTGTTGAAAGACTGTAAGTACAGCATGAAATAAATGAAGATACTTATACACACACAAAAAAAAACAAAAAACAAAAAAAAAACCAGCTAGAACTGGAAATTACTGTGCCCACTGCCCATACAGTAATTCCAGGGAATAATTGCTGCATGGGTCCTGGTCTCCAACAAGTACATACAGTACATGCTCCATCAAGCCAATTTCTGCAATTACTGGAAGTTTTGTTAAAAACAAGATTAGATTCACCCACCTGTTTCCAAGTGCCTGAACGTCTGAGGAGTTTTAGACATGAGTCAGACTTTTAGTGTTCATACTTTATTTAGACCATTTTCAGTATCACAAGTAGAAAAATACAATTTCCAACTGTTTCATAACTTGCAATCACTGTTCTGTGGTTTTATCTTTGAGTTTGTTAAATTAAACACGATCAAGAGCGGCAAGAGATGAAGACAGCAGAAGGCCACTTTCAAGATGATATCGATAAACATGAAAGGGTTAATACTTCATAAGAGGATTGATTTGATGTGAATCTCCACACTAGCCACATCCTGCTATTTAATTGAAAATTACACACATATTTCACAATAAAAGCATTATTTTCTGCTCATGTCAAGCCAAGGTTTCATTACATGGTACTGTATTATGTAGTGTGTGATTTATTGTTTGTGTGGGTAAAAGCCTGGGTTATTAAGTACTTTTTTTTTTTACAATATTAATAACTCTGTAACCACTGCAATTCACACATAGGTATTAATGGATTACTTCAAAGAGTGAAGTAATTTATTAAACTACCATTTATCCTACTGTAGAGGTTATGCATGAGAGAATTTCCTTAGATTTTGAGTGATTCTGTCAATTACAGGGAAACTTTGTCTCATTTCATGTGGACATCCTGTCGATGTTGATGCTAAATTGACAAAATCTAAGCAATGAATTCCTAAATTCCTTAGGATGTGCTATGGTGACCAAGAAAAGTGAGTTTTCCTGCTCTTAGAGCTGTGTTGATTCCAATGATCATGTAGTTTGTTGGCCAAAACATAGTGTTAGATGCCAAAAGGACTCATTTAGCACGTACCCTGGCTACCTAGAGGAGGAGACTAAAAATCCAAACTGAAACAGCCTGTAGAGACTTGACTGGATGCAGGGAGAACAAGATTTTACAGCACAATTACTCAGCCTTCCTAATCAATATAGCACACAATGGAATTTATTGTTTCAATTGAATTAAATCGAATTTAATATCAACACTGACTTGACATGTACATAAAAAGTGTCAAATTTTCCCTTTAACACTATCTTAATGGCAAACTATGAGGACTCCTAGTGATTAGTGATTAAAATCACATCTGCCACAGAGAAAATGCAGTGTTGACACAATCCAACGGGTGTTTAATCATTTTGACTGCTGCACATGCTGTGTTCTCACAAGGGGGAATGACATTTTACTTTTTACAGTCTTATGCAACAAATCAAATCTGTACAGAGAGCTCCCATGTGTGACTCTGCCGTCGATACAACATGAACAGACAGTTCTTTAATTTGTAGTCGTTTTTATTTTCACATGGCCTGACGGATGTTTTCCAGGCTCTTCTCAATGTTGTCAATGACCTCCACTGCAGCCTGTGGGATTCGGGTTCCTGGGCCGAAAATGGCGCACACGCCGCTCTCGTACAAGAACTCGTAGTCCTGCGCACACACAGAGGTGGAACAGTGTCTTTTTTTAGGAACTGCAGTTAATGAAGAATTCAGCTTCAATCATCTTGAGAAAGAAAAATGTGCACAGTCCCTATGTGATTATGATCTGTTAATTGTAGTATAGGTAATTCAACTACAAGTCTCCCTGAAAAGAAAGCGATGAAATTTGTTCTGCAGACAAACACTAAGATTGACAGCAATAGGATGACAGGAAATTAGCCTGCGCTGCATGCAATCAATAAATTCTTTAGTGCAGTGAGGGTAATTATATGAATCATGGGAATCCTCAACACAACAGATCGCTCTTTTGTCCACATGACGCCAGGGTGACATTTCATATGCTTATGTTCGAGCTTTCTGTGTAATACTATATTATGCATCTTCAAAGCTCCAAGGCCCCAGCAGTCATGCTGGAGGCTTCGCAGGCTAAACTTGCCCGGCTGTGGGGAAATCGATTTCTGTCTCTATAGACCAACAGATTATTCAATACTGTGCTGTTGAGTACCCACTGCCTCCCCGGTGAGAATAACTCCGTCATTTTCTATTAAACCCTCAGACTGCCTCAGCCTCTAAATGAACCTCTACATCAGGTTGAGAGATGTGATTATTATAAAGGTCATAGGTTACCTGTGGTGGGATCACACCTCCACAGATCACCAGGATATCTGGCCGCTTGAGCTTCCGTAGTTCCTTGATGAGCTCTGGGACAAGGGTCTTGTGCCCTGCGGCGAGTGTGCTAACCCCGACGCAGTGTACGTCTGCATCGACCGCCTGCTGGGCGACCTCGAGGGGAGTCTGTTCAGATGTCAGATGTGAAAAAACAAAGAAAATAAAACTCAGAGAGAGTTGTATGAAATATAAGGGGAAAAACACTTATATCATACAATAATCAATATAATATAATATATTATATATATTATTATAATATAATAATCAATACATCTCCACAAACTACAGCAAAACAATTGAAGAAGTTAATTTCATCTCATTTTCATCCACTATTTGCATTATATAATTACTCAATTAAAAAAAAAACATGAACAGCATTAATCATCAGAAAGCTTTCTGTATTCTATTATACTTTTTGAAAACTATATATTTCACTAATGATATAGTCAGAGATGCTTTTGGCTTGTGAAGCTGATTCAAATCAAATCAGCTACTATCTAATCTAAATATAAATTAAATATAGTGCACACTAATTTTTTTTAAATGGCTAAAATATGTTCGGCCACTGACCCCATCCACAGTAGCACACTGATTAGTGTCCATGCTGGTGCTTCTCTTTACTTCTGCCTTCTACAGGCAGCGCTTAACAATTGGCCATATGAGAAAAGAATGAGAAACTGTGCCAACAAAGTGGGACAGCACCACACCACCTCATTCTGCACGTATCATTAGAGAAACTTTTACCATTTCATTATGTATGACAGAAAAGACAGGTGCAGCCTGAGCTAATTCAGGTCAGTGGCCCACATTAAATTGATCCACAGAATCACAGATGATATTTCTGACATTTTGGTGGATTTTAAGACACTCCTGAATTCGCTTATCAACCACCAAAAGAAACAACTGACTGTGTAATATCTGCAGCATGTAATGTGATGAAAAAGTAATCAAACACTGCCCCTTCAGCATGTCCCCGCCTCTTATTGGCACTTGAAAATCCACCACAGTTATGGGGTGGAGGGTCTGTGCTAGGCTAGCTCAGTAGCACACCCCATATGGCATGCTAACACTACAGAGTGTTATATGGAGAGCTGAACCTTCTCTGTAGCAGCTGGGGAATTAACATTTTTACACACTCAAGTCAAACTACACTGAAATGTTTGGTAGGGGTGTAGGGGGCAGACTTGTAGCTCCATTATGTTTGACACCGACCTGAAACAGTGGTCCAATGTCCACATCAAAACCCAAGTCAGCAAACCCTGTGGCGATGACTTTGGCACCCCGATCATGACCATCCTGCCCCATCTTGGCCACCAGCAGTCGAGGGTTCCTGCCCTCATGGTTCTTAAAATCTGCAACTCTGAGATTAGGCAAAAAAAAAAAAAAAAACTTATGTTACTCAACCAGTCAAGCAATCAGTCTGTGCATAATGAATGTGAAAATGCTGATTAGGTTTATTTTCTACCTATTGTGGGCTAAGGCAATTTCTTCGTGCTCCCCAAACTCGCTGCGGTACGCACCGCTCACCATCCTGGTGCTGGCCTTGTGTTCACCAAACACTTTCTTCATGGCATCAGTTATTTCACCAACTGAACATCTAAAACAAGAAAAAAAATCCAGACAATCCAGAATTTCATTTTGTTTTTACTCATACACTTATATACCTTAAATATACAAGAGCATAAACTGACTTACTTATAAGTCAGTACTTATAAGACTTATACTGCTTCAAGTAAAGAAAGATCTCATGGGTTTTTCTTTAAATCCATATATCCACTTAAGCATTCATACAGTCATACAAGTTAAGTAAGTTTTTTCCAAGTACAAATAATAAAAAGTATTCCTTAATTAATTTCCTTATATTCCCCTCACTTTAACAGCTATGTAGTGGGAAGTGAGACTGTAATGATATATTGGAACTAACAGATCTTTCTGCCTTGTGGCACAGACACTAATAAGATATGACCATAAATGATGTAGACAATCAAGCATACTGCAACAAAATGTGTTTCATACTGAAAAAGCAAGGACTTTTGCATTTTTTGGCGATCAGAAGGCGAGCACTGGGGGATTGCTCAGAAACGACGTTATTGTCAGTATAGGTAAACCATCCATCCTAAAGGCAGGAGAAAATGCAGCTCTGACAGAAATCTCAAAATGTCAAAGTTTCTGATATTAAATAACAACAGGAATTTTTCTGTGGTGTTCTTAAAGGTCTTTATGACTTAATGTGGTTTTTATCAATTCTTGAATGGTCAAAAAATGAAAGATTTGGCACCAAATCTGTGTAACAAATGGTATCGACAAAAAAAAAACCTGCTACAACTTATGAGATGATAGAGCATAAGAACGTTTATCATACTGCAATTGCAATGTTGTAAAAACAAAAAAAAAACACCCTGAAATAGTGCTGACCATCTCAAACACATCTCAAATTAATGTTCAGATTCCCAGAATTGACAAAAATGGGTCCATGATAGGGAAGGAAGGGAATGAGTAGAATAATTTTAATAGAATTTTAAAGATATTTTAATACAATCAGATTTTTAAGGAAGTATCTGCCCTTTCCCACAATCGCTGCATTGTCTGACGGTTTAGTTTGCCTGTGACATGACCTTTGGCATTACTGCCTCAGGTATGGAGAACTGTTAACCTCAGACATATAGAGACAAGTTCCCCATGAACAAAAGGATGTTTGATGTATACGTGAGAAACAAGATCACACACTTTCAAAGGATCAGATCAGGTCTTACAAAGTTGAGCATTATATCACACCAGCTGTTACACTATAGGATCATCTGATGCCTTTTCACATGGATTATCTGTATTCTGAGAAAATCCTGTTGATATGAAAAAAAAAGGAAAGGCAAGGAAACATCAAGGCAATACATTTAGTCACACAGACATTAAGTGGTCATTACAATCAGAACATTTAGTGACTGTGGGAGTTCTGACCTGGCTCGTGCTGCCTCCACAGCCAAGGCTAAAAGGTTGCCCTCCCTGGTCTGGGCACATTCCTCAATGGCTGCCAGGCATTTCTTCGCGGCCTCAGGGTCACGATTCTGTCTCACCTACGTCAGAGAAAAAAAAAGCAACATGACATAAATGTGGTGCTTTGAGTTTTTACCTGCCTTGCTGACATTATGCAATTGATAGAAGTCACTATATGCAGTGTACATGAATGTGTAAACTGGTAGAAATTTGATGTGTGTTTAAAGGGTGACCCTAACTTTTGTACGATCAATCTTTGAACCTACTAAATCCCATATTTGTTCAATAGGATTCAAATCTGTACTTTGACATCAGTTCCAGGACTCCAGACTGCTTTTTCTTGGTCAAATAGTCTCTGCACAGCTTAGCTTGGGGTCACTGTCTTGTTGGTATATGAACCCACGACCAATCAGATTCAGTCCAGAAGGGATTCCATGATGCACTAAGATGTGGAAGATGTTCTTGTTCATGATTTTCACTAATTTGCCCACGCCGTTTCCACATTTGGATTCTCCGCTGTGTTTCACTATAGGTGCAACGCATCTGGCATCAAAACGTTCTCCAGGTTTTCTGCAGACATAAACACGACGACACTGACCGAAGAGTTCAAACTTGGACTCGTCCGTCCAGAGAACCTTCTTCCACTCACCAACAGTCCAGTGTTTGTGCTCCCTGGCAAATCTGAGGCGTTTCTGGATGTTTGCAGGCCTCTATAATGGCTTCTTAGCAGCCAGTCTTCTTGTTCCATCAGTCGTCTGCTTATGGTCATCCTGGAGACTTTCTCAGACTCTGATCTAGAAGCATTTATCTCTGCCTGAAGATCAGCAGTGGTCTTCCTTCTGTCTCTAGTACTTAAAATCTTGAGGTGTCTGACATCTGCTTCAGTTAACTTTCATTCCCTGCCTCTTCCTTGGCGCATTTTGTAAGTAACAGTCTCGGCAATTGACTCCAAAGCATACTTGACCACACTGTGAGAACACTTTATGTCTTTCCTTATTTGTCTCAGAGACCATCCAGCATCATGAAGTGCTTTAATGCAGACTCTTTCATTTTCAGTGAGTTCTCGACGTTTTACCATTTTGAACAGGAATGAGGAATTTCAAACTGAATTGACCTTTTTATACCCAAATTTGAGCCAGCCCACTGGACTTCTCTGAGAAGTCAGAAATTAATCAAGCATAACATTCAACCACTAATGCTGTTAATTTAGTGCAGCCGGCATAAACAAAACATTTGGTGGTGGGCTAATAAATTTGTTACGCACTGTAGATGTCTGTTGAGGTTCATAATTTATGTAATCACAACTTTGAAGGAATTTAATAAAAAGGTATTAAACCTGCAGGGTGAAACTTCTTGCAGTCACAGTAATTAAACACCCACAACACATGTTTATGAAGAATGCCTCATAGCAGTCACAGCCCTGGAAAGTCCCAGGCTTATGTTGAGAAACAGTTATAAAAATGTCCACAATTCCAATACAATAATCCATTACTTCAGTAGAATAAATGTAATAGCTATATAGGGTACTCCAAATATTTTCATATACATATTTATAACCTCTATAAGAGCAATAACACACCATTCATTCTCATCTTTCAGTACTCTCCAATGAGGAAAAGCTTTACTAATGGTTGTCCATGTTTGTCCTCACTGTCAATCACTTTTTTAAACTGTAATCCTTCTCTAAACACAGAGTTTCTTTTTATCTGGAGCATCTGAAATATATTTCTGCACATTTCTTAGGTATTTTATCCCCCACAGGTCCCACCATACTGTTAGTTGCTGTTCCCTACTGCATCGCTTTGATTGCTTCCCCCCTTCATCTGTAGAAAACCAACAGTTGCTGGCTGATGTAAAACATCTCGCTACTGGTTCACCAGCGCAGGAACAAAGAGACCAGATTTAAGAACTCCAGTATACAGCAAAATACAGAGAGATTTACCTGGCAGTGGTGGCTTAATCAACTCCTGCACTCCAGCTTTTTTTTTTTTTAAACAAAAAAAGTTCTCATTATATTGACATGTGTGATTGCACTGAATGATTTACAGTGAGAAACATGCTGTCTTCACAAGAGGCTATTTTCGCAGAGGAGAACAGAGGACTGATAGAGAGCTTTGTCACATGGTGCAATGACACTCATCTGAAAGTCAGTATCAGCAAAGCCAATGAGCTGGTGGTGGACTAGATCAAGTTGATAGATAGGAGTGGGTACTTCAGGAAGTGTAAAAGGCTGTTATCTGTGGGGCAAAGGGGGAAGAGCACTCATATCATCACATGCTCATGCTGTTCTACCCAAGGAGGGATGAAAAAAAGGACCTGACAAAAGATGGCCTGTAGGCCTGTGTTGCAAACTATGATGTACTTACTGCAAATATAGATGCCAAAAGGGCACAAGCTGGGATGGAAAAAACAAAACTCCACCCTGATTTATTAGCAGGTTTGCTATGGGAAGAAAATTTCTCAATTGTGAAACTGACAGATCATGCACCAGGGGGATGACCAAGGTTTTGAAGAGCTGCTGACCAGAGCAATGCTTGGGGGGCAGACTGAGGAGGACAGGACTGGCTGAATGAAAGAAAGCTGGCAAAGCTACCTGTGACCAAGGTTGTTGACAATGCAATACTTTTCCACTACCACATTTTTAAAATGACATAAGTAAGGAATAATGTACAGTGAACAGGTCATTATTTAAGGGGTTTATTCCACAATAATGACCTGCTCACTGTGCATTATCCTGCTTATTACATGGTTACCAAAAAAAGTCAGTAATTTGACACAAAGTATTAATCTTAAAGTTATTTTATGGATTTAAAATAGATTTTGTTGCTCCTTCAGATGATTAGAACGGTGTCCAGCGCAACTATCTGTTCTTCACAGCAACCGTCTACTATAAAAAAAAATAACATACCTTTAAATGTTGTGATTGACTAATTAAAATTGACTATTTAACAAAGCCATTTAATAATATCTATCAGAAGTACAAAAGCTTAAAAAAAATATCTAAGTGATGATTCAAGACCTCACTGTAGCTCAGTCGTGATTTGTCCTGATTAAAATTTGGCTTGTAGCAAAACCAGACAGTGTTCAGTGACTTTCTTTCTATTGATTTATTTTCTATTTTGTGTGCCGATGACTTACTATGTGTGCCTACAATTGTACTATAAAGCTTAAGACATGACATCACATTACTTGAATGTCTGCTGTAGCTGTATACACTGATTTAAATCAGCGAGAATGTTTTCCTGTCTTTTCATTCTTAGACTGACAATATTAGTTATGGTATTCTTTCAATATTACATTCAATAAAAAATATTGGTGTTATCTTATAGAGGCGGATGATACCCAAAGGAACACTTACCTTTTTCAGCTTTTCAATCTGTTTCTCTCGCACAACTGTGTTATCAATGGCCAGTACCTCCACAGTCTCCTCTTTTTCCAGACGGTATTTGTTCACACCAACGATGACCTCAGATCCTGAAAAAGAAAAAGAGAAAGCTAAGAGGTGCTTGAATAAGCAGAATAAACACAGTGGTAACAGCACTTAAGGGTGTTATCAAGGCAGCAGAAAATGGCACTATTCAAGATATCAAGGTAATTTATTTGCACAGTGAAAGGACAGTTGTGTTACTTTCATGCTACACACACACACACACACACACTCACACTCACACACACACACACACACACACACACATATATGTACTGGATTTTATGTACGTAATTAAAGAATTTGGAGAGGTTTTTTGCTCCTACCCTGTTTACAGCTGATGTACAATATATTGGGGTTTTAATTAAATGATACTTCTGGTGATATGTTGTATTTTTCTTATTATCAAAAAGATTCTTGAAAATATTCAAACCAACTGATACAGTTACTGATTACCATCCTGGTCACCAGTCCAAAAAATGTTTTTTCAGTAAGTAGGAATCTTAGTAATAGCAGTACTAGTAGTGTTGACAGGTTAGACAGCTAACTGGATTTCTATGCAGCTAATGTTAGTGCAAGTGTAAATATTTCTTTAAGAAAGGTGGAAAGAGAGAAGGGGTGTGGGAAACAAAGGGAAGGGGTGTAACAAGGGTGAAGAGTGGAGGAAGAGGGAGCTGTAATTAGACCTGCGCTGAACAACCAGCAGCCTCCTCCACTTTACTGACGTCAGCCCACTTTTTGTTTTTCTTCTTGTGCATCCATCTTTGTCTGACTGGTCTTTGTACTTTTCCTGACAATCTTGGTTCTCCAGGATTAACTCTGTCAGATGGTTTTGGGCTGCCTGCTCTTTCATGTAACATTAACTAGCTGTCTTGATGTCTTCACCTGACCTCAGAAAGGTTCTAGTTAAGTCAGTAACATTATCTGACACTGTGCTCACTATTTCTGTGTGATGTGCAGATTAAATCCATCACAAAAGTCTGTTACAAGCATTTCAACATTTTCGCTATCCAATCACCCGAGACCATCATTTTAAGTTGCCACTGGTTCACTGCCATGCCAACTTCATTTGTTTTTGCAGCCAGAGTCTACGGTTTTGTGAGACAGTAAATTTGTGAGGAGTGGTTATGTTACTTCAGTCAGCCATGAAGTCCCTGTAATGTTACTATGGCATCTTCATGTACTCTTTTTAACTTTTTTGACAGAACATAATGCTGATTGTTTTTATCTGTTAGCTTGGACAATGTTTATTGTTGAACTGTAAAATATCCTGCGTCCATCACATATCTTTGTCACAAGTGTAAACCTATTTTGAAGAATCATTGCAAAAAAATGCATATATATAAAATGAGGTCCATCAGGATTCCAGGCCCGTCCTAAGTAATAAAAAAATGTCAGCAGCAAAGACGTGCTGCCGGGCTGAATCAGAAAGCCAATGAGTATCAGTGAGAGCTGGCATCAGGGGATTATGGAGAAAAGCTACACAGTCTGTGAAGGTTTTGCTCCGTCACAGTCAGTTCAGGCATTATGGGATGAACATAAAAGTAAACTTCAAAGAGACACAGAGGAGCCTCAAATAAGTTCCCTGATAACACCCTGACACACTTCCTCCAAGCATACACACATCTCCTTAAACAAAAAAAAAACACACAGTGTCCGCTTGAATCAAACTGTGATATGATCTTATGTGAGTTGCTTTCATCACCAATTGTAGTTGTAGTTGCCTGTCTACGTTTTGGGATTTAGAAGGCTCAAAAGGGACGTCTCTGGGTTAAGGGCACTTTCAATGGGCATAAATACAGTTTGCTCTGAACGTGACTGGATCAGCATTTCAAAAGTTAGAACTGCACTTACTCAAAATAAAGCACTACTACTGAATGCTGTACACAAGTGAATCTATTTTAATAATATTTTTTAACCTTATGTCACATTTTATCTGAGTCATTTAAACTCCACACTATGTCTTTTATAACGAAGAACACTGACCTCATCAGGTTAAAAGTGGAAACTGTAGGGAGCATAAGACCATAATAAGGGGTTTAAAAAGGCAGGAAACACAAAGCATTGCCTCCCCTAAAGTTACATGAGAAAAGTGAGTGCTATGTTGTTATGCTCTTAGGTAGAAAGATGATAAAATTACTGTCGGTAAATGCAGTCTTTTGGCTTTGGAAAGAGCAGGAAATGGTTGTATCTGCTTTAAGAAAGGAACTTACTTTTTAACATTATGAATCATGGATCTTTTCCATAAGTCAGTCAGAAACTTGAAATAATCTGACAGTGTGTCACTTGTTGTCCGCATTTGTCACTTAGACTCAAAAACATGGGAAAATAGGGTGAAAAATATCTAAAAAAAAAAAAACCTTTAGGATAGAGGAAGACGATATAAAGATGAAAGAATTAGAGGCTTTAAGGCAAAGAGCTGATGAAAATATATTTATACAATACCTGAGTCAATGCGGGCCTGTCTACGAGCAGCACATTCCTCAATACGAAGTTTTGGAATTCCCTCCGCCACAGCTTTGGCCATGCCTCCCATCTCTTCAATGTCTTTAATGAACTATATAAAGAGAACACAGGTCGTAAAAGGGTAACTCTATGAACATGGATTATGTCTGCATTACACATTAACACCGGTATTTAGCTGTTTATTATGGTTGATTTTGGGGGCAAAAAAAATTGGAAAGAATCAATCAATCTGATTACTATGGAAGGAAGGTCCAGGCTGTTGCCCATCTGTCCCTGTGACAAACCTTCAGAGCTGTGTTATAGACGTCATCCGTGAGAGCCTCCATCATGTGCGAGCCCCCCCAGGGATCAGCGACTTTAGGGATGCCCGACTCTTCCTGGATGATGATCTGGGTGTTCCTGGCAATGCGAGCGCTCTTCACTGTGGGCAAACCCAGAGCCTCATCGAACGAGTTGGTGTGGAGCGACTGGGTCCCCCCAAACACAGCCGCCATGGCCTCAATCACTGTACGGATCACATTGTTGTACGGATCCTAAGAAGAGGGTTCACAGGGAGAAGGTCTCAGAATTCTTGAATCTAACCCTTTAAAGTGGCTTAAGTTCCCATAATCTATCTCTAGACATTTTAAGAATTTTCAGTCATCTAAAAGGTACTGTTCACCTGTTCAGTGAGAGACCAGCCTGACGTCTGGCAGTGTGTACGGAGGAGCAGAGACTTGGAATTCTTGGGCTGGAAGTTTTCTTTAATGAGTGTGGCCCATAACCTCCTGGCTGCCCTCAGCTTGGCAATTTCCATGTAGAAATTCATCCCAATACCCCAGAAGAATGACAACCTGACAGCACAAACAGAAAATACCAAATCAGAAAAACATAATCAGTTATTGAAATTGACCGAAAACTGAAAATGACAGCAAATTACAGCTATTCACATAACTATTTGTACAGACAACACATGATGAGAATGACCCACTAGAATCAATATTACCATTATGCTTTCTATCAGCGCCAACATACTAACAGCCAGTTACACGCTTTACCCAGTGATGACCGTCACTACAAAACAAGCTACACTGACAAAAACTCATGTCACAAAACACAACATAACTGTGATGCTACTCTGGTCAGATCAGGGTTAGCAACCATTACTAACAAAAGAGCCATTTTTAGCCTAAAAAAGAAACTAAAAAAATACGGTTGGAGCAACAATCTCTATTTTCCTTAGATACTTTTCTGGAAGGGATTTAACATCCATAGTTAGCCGGGGGAAACGTAAGATTAGATACCAGCAAAATTTAGAAGAAAAGGCGCTGAGTTGTAGACGTCAGCATTTTTACAGTTGTTGAATGTAAGAGTCACTTTAACGATAAATTATAAAGAAAATGTTAAATAAGAACCACGATTGATTTCCATTTAATTTGTTTGTCAAAGCCAGAAGGAGCTACTGGAGAGGGCCAAAAAAGCTGCATGTGGCTCTGGAGCTGCAGGTTGCTGTTCCTGGGGTTACATAAAGGCTGACACACTGCAAATTTATTTATGCAAACTATCTACAAGGATGAGGCTAATGCATCTTAATTAGGTGGTAGTCTGGCTTGCAATGTGTTTACATCTAGTCTGTGCCATTAAAGCACCAAAACATGTTATTCAACAGAACTGCATGAAAAATGAACACAATACTGAGGTAGAAAAGAAGTGATATACAGTAAGAAATAATCTGTGTGTGACAGTGTACGTTGCACTTATCTGTGCGGCTGATCTGCCGTTAACAAAACAATAAAATGTTTTCCCAGAGGAGCCAACACGCTGGTACTACAACACACTGGGCCAAACTGACACAATATTTTTTATATGAAGAGAGGCATAACAGCATAACGTCATATATTGCATTTGCCAAAGACAAATAATTAAGAATTTATCAACTCAAGCTTATGAAGTTTCCTTTAAATCAAAAACCCACAAAACTGTCTTTTTAAAGGTGCTATTGATAATATTCAGAGGTTGCACTACCCCTGCGCTATTCAGCTGCATTCCATTCCATTTCAGTGGTTGCCAGGTTGCTGTAGTGGTTGCCCAGGAAACAAACTTTTTTTTTTTTTTTTAATTAACTGACTCAGAAATATTTATTTATTTATATTTGGGGGCGGTGACTTATATCACACCTTTCTAGAGGCTCTGTGGGAGTATTTTCTTTTTAAATAATGTTATCAGTAAAACTTTGAAGGGAGTCTGATTTGCTGTCACCTCAAATTACTCAGGTGCAGGTTTTGTTCTGGATGACAGAGATCTGATCTCAATCAGGATAAGCAGAATTAATCATAATGCATTTCTACACCTGCTCTTTAACCACCTCTCAACTTAAAGGGGTTTTATGATGTTCTGCTTAGAGGGAAGGACCACTCTTTTTTCTTGGGCAAGGAAACGATACAAACTTCACCTGTTGTGCAGCATTGCAGCAACTGTTCCCCTTTGCTCCAAAAACACAATATGACAGTACACTGAAAGCCTGCTGCTGTGGCATTATAAAGCACAAATTGATGATATCAGAGTAAGAATATCAACATTAAGTTCCAGTCTTTGTGCAAAGCGAAGGGTAAGCTGTGCCTGTGGCTGTGAAAAGTCTAAAACAGACACTCCAGAGACAGCAGCTCAAGGTGGGTGACCCTCCATTTCACACAACTGAGTGACATGTTTGTATTGATTTAGAGTGGCTGTCTGTAAGGTCCGTCTCTGAGGTCATTATGTGGGGAAGGGTCAAGCTGGACTGGACCCTCAGGATGCTGTTGCAGATTGCTTGTGCGCGTAACTCTGCTATTATCTGAGTAATTGAAAGGCGGCAGAAAAAGGACCCATGAAGAGAGGAGATAATGGAGTGACATCAATGGAACAAGAAATGGACAGAAAGGAGGGATGGTGAAATGGTGCATTCGTGTTACTGACTGAAAAGAATGTCAGCTCTCTACAGCAGCATATTATGCATTATAGATATAATAAAAAATAATAATTATAGATATATAATTAACTGAAACATTATCTAAATTGCAATATGCCCAAGTCCAACATCCAAATCGCAGGAACTATAATTTTGTTGATAAATAAAATGTGTCACAACCTACCATTATAAATGAAGCATTGTGGTGCCACAGACATGCCCTGGCCTTCAAATCATATTCTTCAGACATTAGGGAACATGCTTGTTTGGTACTCAAAAATAAATAAATAAATAAAAAAAATTCACATTACTAAAATATGATTTGCAATATCTTTTAGTATCATTATTTAAGTATTTTCTACGCACTTTCATCTGACCTAAATATTCTTTTGTTGGCATTCTAGCTGCCTTATATGAAATAATATTTTAGATTTGCATCTTTGCTGTTTTCCTTTACTTCAATTTACATGCTTTTTCCAAACTTACAGAATGCTTTCAAAAATATAAAATGTAATTGTTTATTCTTATCAATTTACAAAATGCAAAGTGAGCAAACAAAAAAAAAATGTAAATCAAGTGAATATTTGGTGTGACTAGCCTTTGCCTTCAAAACAACATCAATTCTTCTAAGTACACCTGCACACAGGAACTCAGCAGATAGGTTCAGGTAGGCAACATACATCTTGGAGAACTAAGCACAGATCTTCTGTGGATGTAAGTTGCCTCAGATCCTTCTGTCTCTTCATGTAATCCCAGACAGACTTGATGATGTTGAGATCATACCATCACTTCCAGGACTCCTTGTTCTTCTTTACCCTGAAGATAGTTCCTAATGACACTGGCTGTATGTGTGGGGTCGCTGTCCTGCTGCAGAATAAATTTGGGGCCAAGCAGACGCCTCCCTGATGGTTTTGCATGATGGTTAAGTATCTGCCTGTAGTTCTCAGCACTGAGGACACCATTAATCCTGAACAAATCCCAAACTCCATTTCAAGAAATGCAGCTCCAAACTTGCAAGGAACCTCCACCATGATTCACTGTTGCCTGCAGACACTCTTTATTCTACCGCTCTCCAGCCCTTCTGCAAACAAACTGCCTTCTGCTACAGACAAATATTTCAAATTTTGACACATCAGTCCAGAGCACCTGCTGCCATTTTACTGCACCCCAGTCCCTATGTTTTCCATGCATAGTTGAGTCATTTAGCCTTGTTTCTACGTTGGAGGTATGGCTTTTTGGTCGCAATTCTTCCATGAGGACCACTTCTGGCCAGAAACTAGATGGGTGTACCTGGGTCCCACTGGTTTCTGCTAGTTCTGAGCTGATGGCACTGCTGTACATATTCTGATTTGGAAGGGAAGTAAGCATAATGTGTCTTTCATCTGCTGCACTAAGTTTCCTTAGCCAACCTCTGCGTCTCTGCTCCTCAACGTTTCCTGTTTCTTTGTGCTTCTTCAAAAGAGCTTGAACAGCACATCTTGAAACCCCAGTCTGCTTTGAAATCTTTGCCTGGGAGAGACCTTGCAGATGCAGAATAACCACCTTGTGTCTTGTTGCTGTGCTCAGCCTCGTCATGGTGTCTGACCTGTGACATTCAGTTAATGACTATGTTTCAATCTACATATGAAATTAATGATCATTAGCACCTGTTTGGTATAATTGGTTAATCAAACACCTGACTATGATCCTACAAAATCCTGATTTTGTGCAAGTGTACCAAGAAGAATTGATGCTGTGTTGAAGAAAAAGATTTTTCTTCTGTTCACTCACTTTGCATTTGGTAAATCGCTAAAAATAAACAATTACATTTTAGATTTTTGAAAGCATTCTTACTTTACAGCATTTCTTCACACCTGCCTAAAACTTTTGCACAGTACTGTATACAAACATATTTCTTTTACTTTGCACTTCCACTATGTACAGACTCAGGCTCTTCTTGATTATGTGCACTAATGTTCCTAATTTTTGTATTTCAATGAGGAGGGTGTTTGGAGTTTTTATATGTGCTCTGTAAATCCTTTCATCTGGAAAGCACTTTGTCCTTAGGCTTGAAAAGTACAATATACAATTATTATTATATTTATTATTATTGTTATTATTATTACTATCATTGATTTTATTATTGAGTTTAAAGTAGAATGATTTTTTTTGTTCTATAAATCAACAGGTAGACTGTACTAGTACTAGTACTGACAGTTATTTTTCTTTTTGATTAATCTGTTGATCATTTAATCCATTAATTGATAAGTTGTTTGGCCCATTAGATGTCAGAAAATGGTGTAAAGTGTCAGATTCATTAATAGCACGGGGTGTTATAATCCCCTGAAGATTCAGGAAGTGTTTTCTAAAGCCCAAGCTGAAATCCTAAAATGTCATAAAGGAGTAAAGAACTCCATTAATCGATCACCAAAATTAGTTGCTGATTAATTCAATAGTTGAGAAGTAATTGATTAATAGATTAATCGCTGCAGCTCTAGACTGAACCAAAGAGAATCACTTTTTTCATATAAAAGATGCATTATAGATAACAATTCACAATTTTGTATCTTCCCTAGAGAGAAACAAGTTGATATCTGACTTTAACTATATGCTTATTCAGTCTGTGAGCCCCATCTGCTGCTTCAACAAACAAAGGGGAAGATGTTTGTTTGCCTGTTAAATGTGTCTGTCACCCTCATGTATCATGCATTAGTCAGACAGGCACAGTGTCAGTAGAATATTAATAAGACATCAACATCATGGGTGGCACAACCCTGGCTATTGTTTCATATTTAAGACTCATTAACAGGTTATTTAGGTAGTGATTAGTCACTCATTAATCATGCCTTTTGTCGTCTACATGGAACACAAATTGGCAGATGCTATTAGCACCAAAATGTCGGTAAGAAATAATGCTATCCACACCTGGAGAGTAAATAAAACACGCCCACAAGATACAGACAAACTGTGATCTTTTCCTAAACCTAACCAAGTAGCTTTGTTGTCTTACAAAACTGCAACAAAAAACTTAAAAATAATAATTAAAAAAAAGAAAAGTAAGAAGTCGACTAAGTCTAACAATTAAAAGTCAACACTGACTTCACACAAGACATAAACCCCAGTCTCTTGACTCAAGACTTGAACCCCCATGTTTAATCCATTCACCTACCACAACGTCCTCACTACAGTGACTTTGTTGCCCTTCATGGATAATGTGGGGGATCGAGTGTAATTAACTGAGTAGCCTCCATGTGACTACTCTTACATGGGTGCAAACAGACACTTAAACAAATTTCGCCTGACAAATCAAATCTAAAAAAAAAATGACGTTTCTGAGTAAAATAGAGTGTAAAGTGAATGTTGTCACGGCACTGGTGGTGCTAAGAGCTAAGTCACACGTTAGATTGCAGCTGTCATGGTTGACATCTTTTATCTCTCATGTTACCATACATGTAACAGAAGGGTTCATGGAACGTGCATGACCCAAAAAAGGTTCTGTTAGTGGTCGCCATCACAGGAAAGTACAGCACTTTGTTAAGTAGTAAACCACATGAAAGTAAGAAGCAGTCTTGTCTGGTGGTAATGATAACAAACTTGACTTGTGGGAGTTCTAGGAGATAAGTAACAGTCAGCTGGAAAGGCCAAGAGCTGGCAGTCTGTAGAACAGCCACAGTCCCTTTGATGGGAAAGAAAGCAGATAAGGATGTATTATGAGGAGACAGTCTTGGTCAGACAGAGCAGTGCCAGAAGAGAAGACATTAGGTTGGATCACTTAAAGGTATAAAACAAGTGAACAGCTTCTCCTGGCTGTGCAGATTGTTAATCTAACAAAGTAACCATTGTCTTGTGCACATGCTCTCAGCGTAAATAAAACTGTGACAATGCTGTAACAGATTTTTGTCTTGGTCCTCTGTGAAATTGCATAACTGAGTATAATTGCAAAACTGTCACAACAAGTCACAGTTGCAAAGCACTGACTATAGTAGTAGTAGTAAGAGAGTCTATCATTGAGCAAAGTGTGAAGTTAATGTGTTGCACGTGCTAAAAGTACAGACCTTGAAAAGCCTGCATTTTGAGACAGAATTTCATCCGAAATGGTTCAAACAACAGAGCGTATGAATGATATCACTTTCCCACCAGGACGAGCCCGCTCATTCAGACTGAGAGGCAAAACACCCTGCAACATGACAGCAATAACCAGTGACCCTGGCTACAACGCTAACGCCCTCCCCTTCTTCAATCTAGGGGTCTTATGTGTAGCAGTATAATCCTGCGGAAACCTACATCAGGTCGTATGGGTAAACATTTGTAGAAAGGCTTGGGAAAATAGCGTTTTGACACTAAAACATATGAACTTTGACCAGAAGTTAAGGAACACTACTGGGAAGCTACAGGATGATATAAAAACAAAAAATAGGCCTGGCCTTTAAATAATATTTGAAAATACTTTATTCAGCCATAGAGATGAGCTAAAATATGTAAATTAACCCTGCCCACCTCAGCACTTATGAAAATCTTAATATTTCATACCTTGGCGCAAACTCATCGATGGTTAATCCTGCTTTGAGACCAGTGCGACAGTACTCCAGGCCATTAGCGATGGTGTAAGCTACTTCCAGGATGGCATCCGCTCCAGCTTCTTGTAGATGGTAGCCACTGATGGATATGGAGTTGAACTTGGGCATGTGCTGGTAACATGGAGAGTCATAGAAATGAGTGAAACTCCCGATATGATCAGTATTACATTAACAGAATGACCATACAAGCAGATTCTTAATCCAACCCTTCAGTGGCACATACCTTGGAGGTATACGCAAAGATGTCTGCAATGGCGTGCATGGAAGGCTCTGGGGGGAAAATATAGGTGTTGCGCACCATAAACTCTTTCAGAATATCGTTCTGAATGGTGCCAGTGAGCTTGGCTTTAGGCACGCCCTGCTCCTCGCCAGTCACAATAAACATTGCCAACACGGGGATCACTGCTCCATTCATTGTCATGGAAACAGACATCTTCTCCAGCGGGATCCCATCAAAGAGCATCTTCATGTCTTCAACTGTGTCTATAGCGACTCCGGCCATGCCCACATCTCCGTGGACTCTGGGATTGTCTGAGTCATAACCACGGTGTGTCGGGAGGTCAAAAGCCACAGAGAGACCCTGCTGTCCAGCTGAAATCAAAGACACAAGGGATTAGACTCTGTGAGAAAACTGACATTTTGAAAGTGAAGTGGTGTCATAGAAAAAAAGGTTAAAGAGAAAAAAAATTACTGAACACATACAACAACATCGGCAAAGAGCAACCACAAGGCACCAAATCTCTCCATGTTCTCAACTATTTTGGCTTGTTCCTCCTCTGAACGGCTACTAATGGTGAACTTTGTCAGCAAAAGTATTTCCCCTTTGCTTTATTTCACCTTGTTGTTTATTGGAGAAGCCAGAAGGATTCGGGCTCCTATAAAGCAAAACATTATTCTTATTTTATGTGTTTAAAAAGGCAAAGCAAAATTACAGTGACGTATTCACCCAAAAAGGAGCATGAGCAGCAATGCTGCAACAAACTGGCACAATGTTTTTCACAAGGAAAAACTAATGTTTTAAAATTAATGCTTAATTTCCATGCAGAACAGATGATTATATGCATTCACACCTGTACTTACAGCTGTCCACTTGTGATCGGATCTCCCAAAAGGCATGTTAATATCAGGTGTAAACACAAACTGGCTCTTAGCTCCTGAAGCTTGTTTTCTAATTATTCTGTGTAATTCAAAGTGCAACATTTAGCATAATAATGTATTTCAGACAGAGTTTGTCTAAAGGGTTGTAATAAACTCTCTCTCAAATCTGCACCAGTACAGAGTCAGCTGCTGTAACTAAACTGCCTGGTCCCAGGGAGATATAACAACCAACAGCTAGCGGCTTTACATATATGCTTCAGAGGATCATGATGTGAAAATTAAATTTTGAACTAAACACAGATTCTGTCATTATAGGAAAGGAACATACTGACGCGTGATATATTTGAATTGGTGCAGAAGTTTGTAAATTCACTTAAGTTTGAATCTACAAATTGTACCTTTGATGTTGTCTTTATAGAACTTGTTGCTCTCCTCCACAGTGCTAAAGCCAGCGTACTGCCTGATAGTCCATGGTCTGTAGGTGTACATGGTGGGATAGGGCCCTCTAGTGTAGGGAAACACTCCTGGCAGTTCATCTGCTCTGCCAGCTGAATCTGCTTGGGTGTACACGGGCTTGATGTTGATTCCTTCTGGTGTGCGCCAGATCAGATCTTCTGGGTTCTTCCCCTTCAGCTGTTTCTTAGCCAGACTGGCCCATTCAGGGAGCAGCTCAGCCTGGTCCTGACATGGTATGGATGTGTGTATCAGAGAGCAGTGGGTGTGTGCTGAGGAGACAGAAGCTCGAACCAGGTGCCGGGCAGCCATCGCTGCACACGCCCTCTGTGCAGTCAGCATGCTTAAAGTTGACTCAATCAGACACACATGGATTACCTGAGGTAAACAATGACAAACAGATAAGAACTGGTGAAATTACGTATGATGATTAGTGATGCAAGCAGACATGAACTAAACTCTAATGCTGGCCTATTCAAGTAGTGGCCTGTGGGCCAAATCACCCTTTAACCACTGCAATCCTGTCATTTGATCATTTATAAATCTGAAAAATATAGTGATCAGCTGATACCCATATCAGTATTGGTCCAAATCTCTGCTTATATACTCATGCTCATAAACCTACTCTAACTACGTCCTTCAACACATCAAATAAAACAACTAAAGAACAAACATAATGCAGAGTTCAAGGAGTTTGCTAATGCTAGCAGCAGAAAACAGCAATAACAATTTGCACCATTTAGAAAGTGATGATGAAAATAACTACTTCAAATATGACCATTGCTGATTCATTTTATAGCATCCATCAAGCAGCAGTGACAAATTTTAGCGTTGGTTTCCTGCTTGCTGACACCCTCTAAAGTTATTTTGTTCGGGAGTATGATTAACATATAGGTACAGCTACAGTAAAAAATAAGTATGTTTAACCTTATGTAGCCTGCGGTTAGCTCGGATATTTTCACTTGTCAGGTGACACTGCTGTAACATTTGACAGCGAAAACATTTACATCAATAAGTAGCTACTTTAGCATTGCTAGCTTAACTCGCTAGATAACAGATTTTCTAAAAGTAAAAAGGGCGTTGAAGGAATTAATCCCTACTGATATCTTTGGACACTTTATCAGTGAATACCAGAGAGGCAGCACGTGGAGGTTAATGTTTACATAATGTAAAGTAACGGTATATAGGAGCACTGCTCAGCACTTTAGCTAGCTGTTGATGCTAAATAACTTAGCTTGAACTAATAATACTGGTTGAAGGAGCCAAATGGATGTCCGATAACCTGGGACATTTTGTAGGCTCGTAACTATATTCTACAACATACATTTTTACACATTAAAGGATACTTTTCTGACCTTGTCGTCTGTTGTGCTCTTTCTGATAGACGAAAGGCGTGTGTTCGTCTGTCCAATGAGGTTTCATAACATTAACGGTCAGCCAATCACATGCGGCGGTCAATGAATGACCTTTGACCTACGACACAGGAAGTAAATGTTATTCAAGATTTTTCAGCGTCGTAGAGATAAGTAATTCCAGCTGTATTATTTAACACTACATGTTAATGCAGTTCCTTCATTCCATTTAATTTGAAACTACTTTACTTTGAATATAAATAAATTTATAAGAGATTACATTAATAGAAATAGAGAATTATAAGAAAAACATCATAAAAATAAGAAGTATGTAAAAATACGCACATTATACTACAATGTATAGAGACAACAGCAACAATAATAATCAAACATAGATATAAGATATATAATAGAGTAAGACGTGTTAGAATTTGTATAAAAATATGTATAATACATCATATTGTGAGTAAGAAATACTGCTGTAAAATGGGGTCTATAAATATGTCTATTAAAAATAGGGATGTTAATGATAAATTATTAATAGATTAATCACCATTAAGAATTTAACCAATTAAAAATGTATTAAAAGATAATCAATAGTCTAGAAGTGGCAGTGATTGTGCCTCATTTGACATTCCTTTATCTAACAGTGCCATTTGTTGAATAAGGAAACACAAACAGAAAACAAGAAAAAATTAATATGGGGGAAAAAATGTACATTTTCTATCTTAATAATTCTGAATGTCAATCAATTGCTAGCTTCTGAAAGGGTGAGATAAGTCCAAGTCTTTTGACTCAAACTTTCTGACACGCCATCGAAGAATTGAAATAATGTATTATCATCTATTAGAAACTTTATTAATACCATGAATAATTCATACTCAGCCATAGTTCGCTACACTGGTGTGGATTTTTAAAAACTTTGCCATTAGGGGGCGATGCTACTGCAGAGGTCCCTATCAAACATGCTGTCAAATATACTGTAACTCATTAAGCATTCTTTCTATTATCACTCATTACTCACTCATAAATCACAGACAGGACACAGATTTCTCAACACAGTACATGCCATTTTTATTAAGAGTTGGTCGATAAATTGTCATCGTAGCAATGGCTCTTATAGAGTTCTGCACAGTATTGGAATTTAGTTAGACTGGATAGGGTACACTTGCAGTAAATGTTTATGAGGGATATAAAATATACTAAACATAGCAACATCATTCAGAGCATTCAGCAGGACAAACCTTTATCAAAGTGGCAATGCAGACAGTGGTATACAGTATAATGCCCAGTTAAGATACAGAGCAGAAGTTGTGTACTTTTCAACATGATGTATCCTTCTTCCGTTGATAAAACTGTAAGGCAGTAAATGTTTTGATTGCAATGTAGTACGGCTTTTTCATCAAATGACTGATTTCCTCATGGTTCAACAAAATTTACAACTTTAAATGAAATTAAACAAAAAAGCTTCTTGGACTAACAAACAGAAACCAAACTGTGTGTATGTGGAAAAGTCTTGAATGATGTGAAAATTTTCTTGCAGTATCTATTATGACAAGATGGCAACAAAGCAGCAGTAGATACGTTTAAATATTGAACTAAAGAAGACTGTAGAAATCAAAGACGACGAAGAGGACGTGGATGGTGGGAGGCGGCAGCAGCTGAGTATGGTCTCCCTGTGGAAACAGGTTGTGCTGAACGCAGCCTCATTAACCGTCAAACTTCATATTTAACCCTGGGCATCACTCCAGCTTCAGCAGTTCCACATCGAATATAAGAGTGGCGTTTGGTGGGATGACCCCAGGGTGGCCTGTCGGTCCATACGCCATATCTGGTGTGCAGGTGATTTTTGCCCTCTGGCCCAAACTCATCTGTGAGGCACAGGAGAAAAGGAAAACACAACTCAGTATGCTGCATATGCTCCTTGTTGTGCAGTTTTTGAAGTCCCACACACCACCACATGGGAGCCAAGAACAGTCATTCTTGCAATAATTTGTTTACTGCCGTTACCTCGATCACACCATTGTCACTAGAAAACAAAAGGTTGTTAATAATATCTATTACATGTCTTTGTTTAATCTTCAATCCTGATTGGTAAATTACAGCATTTTAAGGTCTGTTATTTCTGTATAAGAGACCGTTGCTATGAAGAAAAGACTGTTATGGATGCAGTTCTCATTATAGACCCTGTAGCAATAAAATAATTTATATCCATAAAATCATCTTAAAACTATTATCTTGTGTCAATTTTTTTTTTTCGTAAGTAACCACGTAATTAGTGGGATTATGTACAGAGAGCGGGCCATTATTGTAAAATAAACCCCTTAATAAACTTATCAGAGATCAGGAGGGGCATGCCAGCATGCAGAGATGGCATCTTGACTGTAGGAACTAATTTAAGTTATCAGATCAAGGAGTACCCATTATTAATCAACACATAAGACTGTACTTCAGAGATAACATTTAGATCGTCATTAAGGGAGATTAAGACTTGTCACGATGGTGATCTAGAAGGCTGAAATCAGATGTTATCAAATGACCGACAGTCAACACTAATTTTCTCACTTTCTCTTTAATTATCCCATGATCTAGAGAAAACAAATATCATTTTCTTATGATAAATTATCCCCACAAACCTTCCTTGTTTTCTCATAATAATGAAATAAAATAATTGTGATTTTGAGATAAAGCTATTAAAAAAAATATTGCAAGCATGGCCATTTTTGCACAGAACGGCCTTTTTCACAGAACACATTTTAATTTGTCATAGCATTATAGTGTGACGATGAGTGCAGGACCCCTGAAACTGAAGCAGCTAAATGGAATTCAGCCATCGTCCATTTCAATATTTACAGCTGTGTGTTTGAAATTTGTGACCTCTATCTTTTTTTTCACAGCCGCCATTTTGACATGAAATAGTGAACACAGGTATTACTGATGATAGTGATTACGGTTGTGTTCCCTTCAGGTCAAACAGAGTCAGGGTGCTGCTACTGTGTATGCTGACTCGCTGGAAAGGCTCTGCTACACTAAATGGAACAGGGCCTCAATTAGTATGATAAGTAATTATTTCATATCAATATGTCAACATGTCTCCTCCTTTAACTTCAAGATGAGCATTAACACTAATGAGCCTCATAAATCATTGAAAACACCTGAGCAATAAGAAAGGAGTTTGATAAAAAATGTTCAATAGTCTCACGTAAATGCAAACCGCCATGAAAGCATGTAACAAATATGCACTCCTCATAGGCGGCCTGTCAAATTCCCTGAAATTGGTGTGGGCAATGAGTGACATACAAACAGCGATTCATTTAACAGGTACATAGCTTGGACGTCCCATTGACATGTTAGATACAGCATGGAGTTACATGTGAGACAGCAAACAGTGACAAACTCAGTGCAGATAAGGAACGACATATCGGCGCACTGGTGTAGCAATTTTGTTTTTTAAGTTGGACAACTATCAGGGTGAGGCGGCTCAGACATATGGTAAGAGTTCAAAGTGAAAGAGCTGCTGCTTCGCATCGAAAGAAGCCAGCTGAGGTTAAATTTCGCAAATATAAATAATAAATGAACTTTTAGTTACAGGAAAAAGGGTGGAATGTCGCGTAGTAATGACCCCACTGACTCTTAACTTTCCCCTCTTACCTGTGCTACTCCTTCCTCCCAGCCCTTAATGACCTCCAACTTTCCGAGCTTGAACCTAAACGGCTTGTTCCTGTCTCGAGAGGAGTCAAACTTCTTCCCATTCTGCAGTGTACCTGCCAAAGAGACATTATATTAACAAACCTTAGAGAGGACAGAAGCATTAGTAGTTAAGAAACAACTCAATTCGGTGATCTGATAAAGGCCCATTTTTATGGCTCTTTTTTCATTCAGCAGTGTGACGCCAGATCAATGTACGCCCTTTCCTCAGTAGCTAATATTTTGGAATGAGGGGCATTTTAAGATTAATGATGATGATCTTGGGTCTGTTTCAATTACCCAAATGAACAAAGGGAATGTGAATCAGGAAGCATTGGCCTGGTTTAGTGGATTATTTTTGAAGTTAACTAGGCCATTGCTTGCCTGTATCTAGACCACAGGGAGAAAGGGGTAACAAAGGCGGAGCAGTGCAGGACTGCACTCTTTCAGAACACTGACCGACACTTTAGACAAGATAATACGACTGGGGCCGTTAAACACTTATACAGACATAAGGACACTTCATTTGTCAATTTAATATGCTCTATCTTACATCCCGTAGACACTTTCCCTTGGAGGAATCCAAGCTGCCATCTGAAGCCATGTTCTGTTACCCTGATAACATTCAATGTCCAAAGAGGAAGTCATCAAAACAAATACTTATTTTTTTTGTGCAGGACCTACTTTGTGGAACAAGCAATATCTCCCTGTAGGCCAACAATATGCAGATAATTTTAGCTGAGGTGCTGTGCTTGTCAAGGAGTTCATAATAAATGACTTACAAAAGCTTAGTACACCGTGCACCAACCAACAAACCAGGTAGATTATCATAGTCAACAAAATAATGAATTTAGCTCATTTTTGCTACATGATCAGTACAATCAGGGTACACTGACCAATACCATGTCTATGAACACTTTACATCAGTGTACCCCAACCCTGGTCCTCGGGAACCACTGTCCTGCATGTTTCCCTGCTCCAACACACCTGATTCAAATGATCAGGTTGTTGTCAGGCTTCTGCAGAGGCTTGATGACGAGCTGATCATTTGAATCAGGTGTGTTGGAGCAGGGAGACATCTAAAACATGCAGGACAGGGGTCCCTGAGGACCAGGGTCGGGGAACACTGCTTTACATTATAACTGTCTTTATGGTAGAAATACATAATTTTTTGGTGGAAAATTGTGGGAAATGAATGATGGTCCTGTCAGGTATGAGGCATTTAAATGCCTGCATTAAACTAAAACAGATTCCATTCTGGTTATTTCATCTATTAAGGTCGTGTCATATTTTATCTTTTGCGATATATTGTCAGTATTTGTTTCATTGTAAAAAATAACTCATATTGCGATAACATTATAATATTATAGATCCATACTGTGATAATGTCAATATTATGGTGGAGAAGGAAGAAAAATGCCTTTATCAATGTGGGGGTGGTTGGTTACGAAAAGATCAGATGTGAAACAGACCAATTTCACCACCTCAGGCAGCAGCAGCCAGTTGAGCTCAAGAGCTCAACAGCTGTTATGAGTCCTAAACCAAAAATATTTTTCTATATTTTGTCATACTGTCAAAAAAACTGCCAATGCAGAATATCCTAATCTATCATTATATTATTTTAGGGCCATATCACCTACCCCTAATATCTATACATATTATTGTACTGTAGATATTGGGGCTGTTAAATTATGGGCCAATAATGGGAAATTTATATATTAATTTAATATTCCAATTGTGAAATTATAACTGATAAATATTGGCTATAATAATATCAGACTTGACAGACTATCAAAGCAATTCATTTGAATTCTCAGGCAAAATGTTCTATAATAGCCAACATATATTTGTGAAGGTTTTTGATGTACTACAAAATAAATAAATAAATGAACAGAAGAGTCAAAACTTTTGTAATTTTTGTAACCTTTGTTGCCATAGTGCTGTCAGTTATACTACATCTTAGACTTTCTTAACCTTAGGTGTGCATCCATCAACTACATATTATACAAACTTCTTTTTATAATACAAAAATGTGAAATTATGGGTTATCTTATATGTATTGGTCATGAGAAGCAGGTAGTTATTTGGTTATTGTGTCAGCTAGAGAAAAAAAAAATCATATTGAGCACTGATCCCAAATTTTTTTCCTAAATTAGTTTCCAAAAAATGTTCTATGCTATGGTATGTAGAGTACTAATATTGTAACACAAAATGACATATACAGTAATTGAATATTTATCTATAGGTAGCATGAATGAATGAACTTTTTAACCATAGTTCACAGTCTTGCAGGAAGTATTTTGTGGGATAGAATTTCAACAACATCCTCTTGCATGTTGGGGGCAGCTCACGCTGCAACCGTCCTTTGATTTATCTTACTCTGTCATAATTGAACAAGTGTGAATACTTGGCATTTAAAGTTATGTGCTAACTTAAGTTAAGTGATGGCCTCTGGCTCATCTGGTCCTATGAATGTTGGTACTGTACTGCTTCTCTCCTTTCATCCCCCCTAAACTTAGTAGGTCCATCATTTCCAAGAATCACAGTAGGCCAGATATCAGCGGGCTGGGCTCGCTCCAACTATGGAGTCATCAAGTGCACGCACAGAAGCAAATACCACCTGCTACAGGGCATTCGAGTAGCAAAAGCCTTCTTGCATCAAACTGCAGATGAGTGGCTTCAGTTTCTGGCAGTGGTGGCTGCAGCTTGCAATGAAACACTGATTCGCAGTGTTCACAGGTGGGAAGTCAGTGAGGGATCATATCCTGCTGTTGCACTAATGACTCCTGCTGGCCGGTTGGTTGGGGTGTCTATTCAGAGACTGCTGACGTAAAAGGAGGTATTTTACACCTGACAACTTAACACTATTGGTAATGGGTCCTAAATGTTACGCTAAAAGGAGCAGCTAACAATCATACTGGAGGAGGCAATACTGTCCAGATGAGGGGATAAAGCTGAAGATGTACGATGTGAGATTTCCGATTTTAGAAATGTTGATATTTAATTCTTACTCCTACTGTATACATAAATCATGTATGATGTAAAGCCAAAGCTCGTGGGCACAGGCTGAGTGTTCACACTGTTCTAGTGATGGAACAGTATGACAATATCATATCATGATTACACTGCCTAAAATGAACATAGTTATCAGTATCATTAGTATTTTTAAAATGTGCTGAAAATGCTCAAAAAGTACTGATACACAAACTTTGATACTGAAAACCTCTCAATGATTTGAAATGTCATCATGTCCTTTATGATGTCAGTGTTTTTACTGAGGCAAAACAAACCCACCATTGCTAACTTGGGTTGATGCTGGACAGTGTATTTACCACGAGTTTTTCAAAGCACAGTAATTAAACAATAACTAATATCTGAAACTGTAATGCTAATCATTGGGAACTTTAGCACAGTATATTGTGAAACTGATTACCATTTCCTCCCTACACTGTAGATGTAAATTCAAACATCCCATCAGTCCTTGCAGACTGTTCTGGCTAATGACAAATTTTCATTTGAACACTCCAAGGTGAGTAGAGGTTCATTTGCTAAATGTAGAAATGTGCTGTCTTGATCATTTGTGCCATAAAACAGTGTTGTGTATATGGACTTGCAGGTAGCTAGAAAGACACGGACAGTATGGCTTGTCTATTTTGATCATTCTCACGTTTGAAAATTAATACAATACTAAAATTTCATAGTATCAAAAGTACTGAAGCTAAAAAAAAAATAACTCATTCAAGACCTTGTTTAGTCTTTACTGTCCAGCCTGAAACTTGGCTTGAAGCAAAACCACTGTGTGCAGGACTAAAAAAAGATAAAAGTATCAGATTTTGTGCACCAAGAACTATTTATCTTTCTGTCAAGGTACTGAAAGTGGTATCGTTTTTTATACAAGTATTGCATCAAAGTTTAAAATTCTGGTATTGCGACAACTCTATTCCAGAGACAACTGGAGCTAGACTAGCTATGTTTTAGTATGCATATTTTCTGTCAATAAGACACAATGTGTTGCCAAATGAATGTCAGACTCAATGGTTGCTTCTTTGTGCAGGTGCAGTGAGAAAAAAGATGACCTCAGGTAAACGACTTGTGGCTCTGCTTCAACTGTGCAAGAGCCTGACAATGAAAATGAAAAATTTCTGAAATGTCAAGAAGTTGTTTGGTCCTCATGCCCCCGTACAATGCACAGCCAACAATGCCTAATGAAGCTGAAATTTGGTCTGACTCTAAAATGAGTCATGTGGAAGCGTGTTCATATTGTACAGTGTATGCCCAACTTAACAGCAACAGAGACTGTGGTACACACTGGCAACTGGCCGAAACCAGTTTGAGAAAAAACAATGGAGAAACACCACCTGCTCCTTGTTTCCTGTGGAAAATACACAGCAGGATTGTTCCAAACAGAAATGGAAATGGAGTCTGTGTCATGTACTACCTTCAATTCTTGTGACAATAAAGAGCTTGGCTAAACAGGTTATGTTTCACTCATGACTGTCAGACTGTATCTTGCAGGAAAGCAAAAACATCCAGAACCACTCCAACACCACACTTGTATCAGTGATCTGTTATCACTGTTTGGACGGCTAAGCATGGGTGGGGTCTCTGCAAAAATAAAGCAGGACCCCACACTCTCTCCTCATGAAAGGCTTTCACTTGGTAGTGCTCTGGCTAGATCTGCAAAAAGCTGTGGCACACAAGGGTGGCGTTATTTTTACTCCGCTTACTGTATCCTGTCTCGCCCCCTGTCTAGGACCACTGCCAGCACAACAACCCCGCCCCCAGCACAAGTGTGGATGAAATGAGACGCGTGTAAAACTATCTGTCTACGACAAACTTATATGTGTTGTCGTTTCACAGCCGCAAGCACACTCGTCTCAGTGGAAAGAATTAAATTTGTTTCATTAATATGTCAAGTGCGACAAACTGGTAGTAGGTGCAATCTGTAATTAGTATTTTCAGCAAAGGCAATAAATAGCTAACTTGTTGCTACAGCCTGGACAGTGTGAGAATGATCCTCAGCCATGGCTGTAAAGTTACTCTAACACTATCATCACACATGCCAAACCAGGGTCCACTCTAAGCAAGATATGGTGTGTCCTGGTTCTTCAGTGACCAGCAAAGTTTGCTGGATAATTATTAATGTGCTTATGACACCGCTGTCATATTTTCCTCATAACCCTCTCCCATCTCTTCTGTCAAGATGGTGGAAGAAGATTGTGCCTGCTCTCTATCAGAATACAAGCTGTGAAAGGCCTCTTAAAAACAAAGACAACTCAGTATTGAATTATGTGGCGTTCCCTCACCAGGTGTCCACCTGGAAGCCATTATTTGGCAAACGTGCTATCTGATTTAGGACCTTTCATCCTAACTTAGAAGCTGCACATCAACTCTTTTTTGCTTTCTTTGAGGTTATAGTATGCAAGATTTGTTGGTTGCTGTTTGTAAATGCACCGTTCAGAGTAGGTTCCTCCTTGCAAGGGGAGAGAGACAGCAGCAATGGTAAGACAGTGAATTAATCGAGGGATTGGCATTACCCAGAATAAAGTTTCAACCTCTTATCGTGTGCATTGTTATTGACCAGTGGATGTACGCCACTGTCCATAAGTTGACGCTCAGAAATGTCCAGAAAACAGCAACATAGTGAGAAAATAAGGAAATCCCTCTTTTTGTGGGTGTTTATTTCACTGATCAATTTGGTTTTAATTAGTTATATGATGGTATAAAAAGGGGGTTTCACTTCATGATTGACAGCTGAGCTCTGTTCACGATTGAGTCGGCCAGTTGTATGGGCAGGAACTCAAAAGCGTGGCTCCAACCCTGATCACTACCGCGCAGACTCTGGCTCCAAATGCTGTCACCAGTGCAAGATGGCAGCACTCATATCCAGAATATTTTGGCTTCAGTTTTGTATGGTAGAGCCATGGCATCTTTCTTTATATTTCAGTGGTTGAGAGCTGCACATGTATAGGACTGGGGTAATTTGTCGATGTAATTAACGTCATTGTGCATGGATTACACTGATTTGCATATTGTGTGTTGGTGTGTCAAGACAAGTTTTTAATGTGTATTTTAGGTAAAGTAATTGTTACATAATATTTTAAAAAATGTTAGACTAGTCAATAAATTCATCGATAGATTAATCAATTAATTGAAAAAATAATTGATAGATTGATCATTGAAAAAATAATCGTTAGGTGCAACCCTACACATGCACAGTACTGATTGGACACTAGCAAGAAAATGGCGACAAGTAAAGACAAAGCTGAAGCACAGCCAAAAATTACAATTATTCTGGAAAAAGGAGAAGTTTAGTTCAGTGGCAACAGAGGATGTGGGTGAAATTCAAACTATGTACTGAGCAATTTGCTGCAAGTTTGAGAGCAAGGCAGATAAAACAGTCATTTTTCAAAGGCACTTAAAATTTCTGAAAATTCTTGCTATAGAACCTTAACAAAAGCTGGCAGCATCTTGCTTGCATGGAAACTAAGTGCGCTGCCAAAAACCCCTCTTCTGTGGGCTGGCTGGTGCCTGTACAAAACATTAACATTGAAGCAACTCAAAACTGTAAAATGAATTACCCCAGCATATCATGTTTCAAAAAACACTAATTTACAAGTTCCACTTGTTAATATTTGATAATGAAATAAATAAGACAATTTGGAAAGGGGTAAACAAAAATTGACTTCAGGCAAGTAGATCTCTGACCAACTAGCCCAAACAAGCAAGTGAAAAAAACATCACCTCCAAACCTTGACAGTATGCTTTTAACTCTGCAATACATGAACACTTCCCATGGCACTCAACCACAACATTCTCCCTTGGAAAGCTAGTTTGGCATCTCCTGACATACAACCCGGTGTTTCAGTCTCTATTTCTGTGTCACACCAAAGGCCAGTAGGTCTCAACTTCAGCACGTTTCATGGTCTGAGGCAAACATGGTAAGGAATTACGTCCACATTTAGGCCATGACATCATACCCAGTAAGGCTGTTCCTCCGAAAAAGTTTCATGCGTCAGCAGAGACTGACAGGGCTGTTTATCAAGTCAATCTAAACCCACAGGCTGCTGCAGGTTTCTTCAAGCTGACTGATACCAGATCCATTTTCTTCCTTCAGTGAGAGCCTGACACAGAGGGGAATGAGCTTGTGACTGCAGGATTGCTGGCTCAGCCTGGCACTCAAACCCCTAATGTAGGGACAATCAACTTACTTTACCAGGGGACCACTTTTGAAAAATGACAAGAGGCCAGGGGCTAGTTAATAAACAAACGTAATAACAAAATATTTAACAGATAAAATGAACAAACATTAAAAGCCTCATGCATTCTAGCTGGAAAATGCTTTGGTTAAATTTCAAAGAGTTTATTCATCATTACACATAGCTGGAACCTCTTCCATCATGCAAACACTGAGAATTTGGAATGGTTACAGGGATGCACCGATTGACCGGCCAGAGACCGGAACTGGCTGGTTTTCAGCGTGACCAGCCCTGAGCGATGACCGGCCGGTCAGCATCACATATCCGATTCTGTGCCCGTCAGTGTCACGAACATGTTCTGCATGATGGTCAAATCATGCATGCAGCAGACAAACTGACCGTGATATTACACCCACCACAGCGCTGATCACAGGTACACACACTCAGACACAGAAGAGAAAACAGATAGTCTACAACGAGACAGAGCAGCTGAAAATAAAGCACAACAGCCATAAACTCTGTAGTTCTTCAGGCTAATGTTTAGCCAGCAGCAGACTGCTGTTCACAGAGGGACAGTTTAATTCTCACCTCCTGTTCTGGCTGAAGAATAAACAACCTGTGTTGATTTGTCTCCTGAAACATTTTCTCATCCAGACTCGTTTAACTTCTGCGTCTGTTTTTCTCACAGCAAAGTTTTTCGCAAACTGTGTGTCCGGTTGGTTTACATCTGCTTCCACAGGAGATGTGAAATTGCATCCCGCTGGGCTGGAATGAGCATGGTCTGTCGTCCCTCTCGCCAAAGGACCCCATTACCGTGATTACAGAGCATTTGGACCTGAATAAACAGTTAACACTGATTTGTGTTCACATTTTTTGATTTTAGCAATGGAACACTGTTTTTGTTCATTTATTCAGTCATTTATTTATTTATGCATCTATCCATCAGGCGCAGCGTTATGGGTGGGCCTAACAGGCCTGGGCCCACCCACTTATACAGCTGGTCCATCTTAAATGACTGGGAAAACATATATTTTCTTAACTTTTATTTTTAATTATTAAAATCAGCATTTTAATACACCTTTAAGACAAAAAAGTTTCCATTTGACAAAAAGACAACATTTATTCGGCTATTTACACATGTGAGGTCTGGACCAATCACAGTGGGCCATAATTCGTTGCAACAGATATGTTACGCTTGCGCATGTCACACTATGGCGGTTGTTCATCAGAAATGATGACTTGTGTACTGAGGAAAGCTTATCATTGTTTTATTTTATACATGCAAATGCATTTTTCATCAAAACTAGAACATCTATAAAATGTAGACAATACAGGAGGTAGAGCTGAATATTGCTGCCTGACTTGACTGTCTTCAGATTACCTTCACAGCACAGATAGTTAAGTTTCTGAATGAACAGCGCATTGCAGCGCGCTCTCTCTTCTGTTTTAAGTCATTGTAGCTCACCCATCATTCTGATCACTTCATTTCTCTCTCTCCTTACAATCAATTTAAAGAGTAATCCAGCCAGATCAAATGAAAATGCATTAAGAAGAATACAATGACAGTTTTCTTAATGAATTGATATACTGATCTACATGATCCATAGTGAAAACATAGATAAGGAGATATCCTGTGCCATTTGAAATAAATATAAACTGCAGATTGAAACTGTTAAAAAGATTTTAAAAGTGTCATAATCAACTGGAAGTGCTAGTCGCCATCCACAGTATGATACCAGTGAGTTTTGTTAAAGTGTGATTACCAGTTGGAAACAGTGTTAACAAGCTGGATCAAAGCCAGGCTGATGGTGGTGACCTGTCTGCAGCTTTTTACTGCGTGCTTCGGTGGGAGGGCTGGAACAGGTGTGTTTGGGTCTAGTCGTGGTGACGTTAACGGGCAGGAGATTGGCAAGCGCTGTGGTCGGGGCTGGGAGAGATGCTCTCATTTTGGCTAACACTGGCCGCAGCGCTACCTGTGCTTCCCACCTTGCTACGTACGATTCGTTTAAAAAAACGCTGATATTTTTGCTTGGCGGGGCGAACGGTTGGGGAACCTCCGGTCGTCCATTTACAATTTTTGTTTGTTTTTTGTTGTTTTTTAACGTAACGGTCGGAAACTCTCTCTCCTCCGCTCTCTGAGTGTGGGTGGGTGTGTCTGTACCGGTTCATGGGTGTCTGCTGTGAGAGAGGAGCGAGGGGGGAGACCCATCCATCACAGAGGAGAGGAGAAATGCATTGTAATGAATGTAATGAAACAATAGCAACACATTAGACTCTGAACTTGCACAAATTAGAGTTAGCTTTTATATTTGATAAAAAGAACACCTGTTATAGGCCCTTTTGATTAAAATAAAAATTAAATAATGGAATTAAAAAAAAAATCTCCACCTTGAATTCCTGTGTGGGGGTCCTGTTGGCAGGGCGGGGGCATCTGTTACACTATAGGGGAAACACTGATCTTAATATAAAATATAATAAGGCCTGGCTGTAACTTGGAGGACTTTGGAGAAAATTTAAATAGTATTTAATAAATATTTAATAGTCTGTTTTATTATGAACATCCGATTTAAGTTTTACAAGAAAAGTGGCGAAAATGTTTGTGAATGCTGTCAATTACAGTTGGAGTTAGTTAACAACAATAGCAACAAGTATTTTCAAAATGGAAAACGGATAAATAACTACAGAAGACAATGGGTGTTACATTTATCATCATCTATTTTACCACGTTTCCAAAAAAGACACTGCAGTTCAAGGCTGGATTACAAATCTTTGTAAAAGGTACAACATTAGTGTTACTATTAGCTTAAGGTTAGCCTTTCCTGCTCAGCTTACTTAGCTAACCCCGTCACTTTTGCAGCAGTTGGGAAACAACATGTGAGACTTCTCTTGGTGTTGAGAAGCAGAGGTGCTTATTAACTGACACACTGTGACCTGTACTGTACATTTACAGCCAGATTGACAATTTGCTGCAAAGTTTAAATTTCTGCTTCGCTATGAGCAGCACCGTCATTCATCTGCTTCTCAATCTACCTCACTGCAAACTATGAACACTTAGGTACTGCCATTCTTTAAAGTAGCTATGCTACCCTTATGATAGCATGCTTCAATAAAGTTCAATAAAATGGAACTACTAAGGCAGTCGCGGTAAACCGTCATCCCAAAGAAATATGTGGCTTTGTCACCGTGGTCAGAAAAAATCCATACTATCATGCCCCTCGCTACAGTTAATGTCTAACCCTGGACTGATAAACATAAATCTGAAACTACCTACCAGGGACAGAATGAATGTCACAGTAAAGCTTTTAGAATGAAATACACATTTATGGGATCAGAAGTATCCTCATTTCTGTGTAACTTTTGCTCCTCTTCAAGTGATAAATGTCTTCCTATGCATAGCTCACCATCTGATCTGACTGCACTGTTCAAAGCCTGAAAGGCTATCGCACAAAGATCAGCCTTCTCTGTTACCATCGGCCTCATTCATACCATCATACAAAAGTGGCATATCTGTCCCTCCTTGCTGGAAAAAACAGCCTGAATCAATTTATTTTCATTCTGAATTAGAAAAGGGTTGGAAGGCGACTTGACACTCTATGGGGAGTCAAATTTGGCCCACAGGCTACAAGATGAGTATCACTGCCCCAAACCCCAAATATCTCTTCAAATCTATGATCTGCCCCTGACGATTTCTAACACTGGCTTTTCAAGCTAAGGACCAGTCTTATGCATTTGTAACTGGACTGGGCAGCTCACTGTGTACATGTGTGAAAGCACAGCGAGACAAGTGAAAGATAAACCAAGAGTAAAACTGACGATAACACATCTCAGGCCAGCTTGAACCACTTCTGCCTGCCTGTCAGCAGATAGAAAAGAAAGACAAACAAGAACGCGTGAGGAAGAGCGAGCAGCTTTTCTAATTATTTTCTCCTGACACTTTCACAGAGTCAGAGCCCTTAGCTGCTGCCTTGTAGCAAATGAGCGCTTTGCTAATTTGGGCATCCACAACTCTCACCAGAGTCAGAGGGGGTCACTGGCGTGTCTGTGTGTCTATGTGCTGCGGCATGTGTGCGTCTGCATGTTTAAAATCCCAGGGGTGAAAGTGAGGGTCAAGAAGGCCTGGCTGGCAGTGAGAGCGTGTCAGAGTGTTTCTGGGAGAATGAGGCTCCCTAATGTTAAATGCTGGAAACAGAGTGGTTTCAAATCCCATGATGGACCCAGCCTTACTGTTTATCTTCGCTCTACTATCAGGAAAACTAACACCGGCCCATGGTGCAGTCAGTCAGTGGAGGCTACAGTCTGTGGCTCTGTGCTAACAGCCAGCTGGATAACTTGGAGAAGCTTATGTTCCGACTCTACAGCCAGCCTCTATTACTATCTCCTTATCAGATCCCCAACTAATCTTGTGTTTGAGCTTTTATATAAAATAAACTTGGGTTAGCCTCTGTTACCGCAGCGTACTGTTGATATTCCTGGATAACTAACCCATGCTGGCTGACTGCATCAATTAATAGGGATTCACCAAAATAGAAAATTAGCTCATCTGAGTTCAAGGATTGCTTTCAACCTGTTGACTCCTTAAATTACAGGTTATAGAGCTGTGACAATTAGTCAATTAATGGATTAGGCACTCAAGAGAGAATTAATCTGCAAACATTTTGATAATCCAGAGGTTTTCAAAGTAGCAGGAGGGCCTCTCAAGGGGGACTCCAAATAGTTTCAGGGGTGGCTCAGTAAATGAAAGTGAAAATATAAATAAATAAATAATATATAGTTATCAAAAGGAGCTCACACAGCCTAAATGTGTGATTTGGTTAGAGAGCTAGTGCAGAGATACAGCAGTTTGGGGGAATTTTACCATTTTTCCCACTTTACCAGAGTCAGAAACTAATATATTTTTCAAACGAATGCCGATCCAAATAATGCTGAAATACGTCAGTTGCCCTGCTGCTGCGCTGCATTAAAAGAATCAAGTCTTTTAAATTAGTGAATACTGATGAGTCCATGTGCACATTTTGAGAAGCTAATAAATGGCTTTGGAAAGATGTTTTTTTTAAAGTATTTGTTGTAGTCTGATGTTATGCCAAACAGCAATATTGGGCCGTCATGGCTCAACTGTTGAGTGTCTAAGGGATCAAATAACATTGTCAGGATCCCATAGGCATCCAGGAATTGAGCTAAACTAAGCAAGTAAACTTGAAGGAGGCACCTTTTTCAAAGCTTCGTCTGAAGAGAGGCCCACATCTCTGACTTTGAAAACCCCTGTGATAACTGATTTCAAAATTTAAAACAATCATACCATAATCGTTTTAATATTTTTTCCCAATGAAAATGAGAATAATTGATGCAAAATTTATTTTTCCCTCTAATATCAAAAATCATATAGTAAGTGGAAGATCAGTTTTAGTAATACCAGTTAAGTGGTTAAGTGGTATACTTTTTCAAAATCATTCTGCCCTTAGGAGAAGACAAAATAAAACACTCCTTTTAAGCATCACTGTGTCATGTGTGACTTGATCTCAGGTGCATACATGCCGTTCTGTGAGGTACATACTGTACTACTAATCAGTAATTACAATACAAATGCTCTAATTTTCTCTGAGAACACAACATTACCGGACTAGTTTCCTGACTTGTGTTTAAAACTTACTTTCACACAGTGTACAGCTCTACTTTTAAATACCAGTGCATTCTTTTCTATCTATCCACTGAGAATGCACTTCCCCTGCTGATACAATAACATATTTATAGCTCTTCTTTGTGCAAGGTCCTTGCTTTGGCTTAACTCTGCATTTTGCATGCCACTGCTGCCAAAATACCAGGAGCTTATGGGTAAATCCCGTGAGTCAGAAAGGAAAAGCAAAAAGAGAAATGCGGTGTTCACTCTAAACAGTCACAGAGGCATCCCCAGGCCTCAGCACATCATGATGGGAACAGATCTGGTAGATGGGACGCTGTAGCCAGACACATGATCGATACAATGGAAAACAGACGTTCGTATAGTCCTAGATTTACTCATTTACCAACCAAATAATAGACCACCAGGCAAAGAGCGAGTGAGTATCAAACTGTCACAAGACTCCAGACTGGGATGTACCATTTCTCAACAGAGCAGCTTCATGCGCTGAGATGTATCATTTCCAATTATAGCATTATTCATTACTGCAGTAGCTGATCTCTGCAGAGTTCAGGCCCAAAGGGAAATCTGGTAACTTCTTCCACTGCCCCAAAAAGCTGAACACAGTATTTGTTATCTCAAGCTGGCCTGGGTATTTCTGACTATTATCACATGCTAATCAAACAAGGCAAAAATTCTTATATGAAAGTGGTATAAGAAGTAGGGATGTATGATAAATATCAGAAAATTTGCATTATCATTTATTATTCTGATAATGAGATTATAGCTGATAAATATTGGCTATAATAATATCTAATGTGAGGGATTATGTCAAGTGTTTAATTAGATTTTTTAGGCAAAAAGCCCTATAAAAGTTGAAGTATATTTGCAGAGTTCAACAATAATGTTTTTTGTTTGTTTGTTTTTTTCACTTGGCCAGTCAGACATGTAGGTCAGAAATCTACTTGCTAAAACGTTTACTTGTAAAACCTGCCTTATTAGCTGTTATTAAATAATAGCAAAGACTTAAATTAACTTCATTGTTTAATCTGAGGCTGCAACCTCTATAAAATGTGAGAAAATAGTGAAAATAGTCAATCTCAGTTCCTCAAAGTCCAAGATGACGTCTTTAAATGACTTGATTAGTCAATCCAAAACTCAAAGACATTCAGTTAGATGAACAAACTAGGGCTGTCAAAGTTAACACGATAATAACATGTTAATGGAAATTCCTTTTAATACCACAGTTTTTTTTTGACATGTGATTAACGCATGTTCTGTTACCGTAGTCCAATTTGTCTCCACAAAACATCTGTCACTGTGCTGTATTACTGTAAGTCATGATGAAGAGTCCAGACTCTGTCTGTCCCTCTTCATCTCCTTGGTGTGTGTCGGTGTGCAGTTTGCTGTTGTCTAAAACATCCTCAGTGATGTAAACTGTCAGAGTGACACTGATGTAAATGATCCTGCTGCCTTAACACAAAAACAAGAATATCACACACCGTTTCGTCAGACTGAACTGAATAAAGTTGAGGATTTTTCTCTGCAGAGGACAATGTTTTATTAAAGCTATTAAACTATTATTTCCAAAAATAATACTAAATAAATGAATAAATGCATATTAATAGTAACAATTTCCTAAAATACTGCTGGTTCTGTGGTGTTTGAATTTTTAATCTGAAGCTTGGAGTTTCCTAGAAGCTTCAATTGAATTTTATATTTAAACTTTTAGTGCATTTTGGCCTTAATGTTAAATTGAGTGGGTCAAAATGCTCATCTGTGCCTGATGGACTTGGATTTGTCATGTTATTATTGGAGCATATTTTTTTATTGCAATGCAGTGCCTTTGAGGGTTTGCTTTTGTGTGTTTTTTAACTACTTTACTAGAAAAAAATAAATGAACATTTGAGGAGCCAGAAGTGATCATCCATCTTTGCTCACTACACTTTAGTCTTTTTTTACTCTAAGGTGTGCATTAACAATAGATTATATGAACTTCTTTTTAAAATACAAAAATGTGAAATTATCAATAAAGTAATCAAGCCAAGTATGGAAAGGATCCTCAACTTCAGGACTAAAGCATGTAGATTAATACTGCACATCCATGCATACACACACACACATTATACTCACACGCTTGTATCAAACCTGTGTACTGCAGAGGCAAAGCCACAGAGCACGCAATAAGTTTTATAACCACGTAATAACACTGTGATACTCAGACAGACTGATGACATGTGAACTAGGCTTTGTTTACTTTCTGTCTGACCTAGTTGTCTGGACTGCCAAGCCCGGGGCACCGAATAACCCAAATTTATTCCCAAACGTCTCGGCGTCTTACTGCCCCGCCTCAAAGTTGGGCAATCTGACAGGAGACAAACAGGAAAAAGAAAGCATGTATGTGTGTGCACGTGTGTGTGTTTTCAACACCAAGTTTCTCCAATAAAACAAAAGCAAAATCATATTTTCTGGTTGAAGCTCCACCCTGTCTTTGAAACTGTATGCGACACACAGGTGCATACATGTCTCGCAGACAGACTGTGTACACTGTGAAAGCTTGGCTGCAAACTGAGCCTGCTCCAGATACTGTCAAACACACACACACACACACACACACAAGAGGGACAAATTTCCTCTCTCAACAAGGAGACAGGAAAGACGTCTGGTTCTCATGATTTTCAGCACCAAAGAAAGAGTCAGTTACCTATGTAATGAACAACACATGTCTGGCCCTTCTTTGGAAATGTTCTTCCTGTTGAGAAGAGAGAAAACAAGTGTTGTTATTGTGTCTTGCACACAGCAGAGGCTGCCAGATTGATCTTGTAGATTAACAGTGACTGGGTTAACTCTAGTAAGGTGTTCCTGGCAGGGATGCCAAATCTTTCTTAAGCCTGCAGACACATTGAAGTCAGATATGTGTCTGCTATTAGTCTCACGTTGAAACTTTAGCCTGCAGGCTTCTTTTCCCAAGGCAAGGGGCTATCAAATGCCTCTAGGTTAATCACATTATTAGCGCGTGAGGCGCCTTGCATGTCTACCAAAAACAAATTCTCAATTTAAAGGGACTGGTTGATTAAACTTGCCAGATTTAATCCGTTTAAGAGTAGCAGTAGTTAAGTATGGAGACTTCTAGAAAGATGCAGTGCAGGGCAAGCGTCAAGTGATGATGAATAACACAGTAAAATGGGCTTTACAGACCCCTGATAATATCCCGAATACTAGTGTTAGTTCATATATTTCAGACAAGTAAAAACCTTACCACATTTACCATCAAACTTTATACTTTATTTAAACTATGTTAATATTTAACGAAATTTGAACGACATTCCGGGGAACTACCCAGACACCACCGCCACCACCCCCGCATCAAAGCACACACAAGCGGATAAATCAACTTACCATCACCAGGAGATATTGTGTCGACTTCCACGCCCATGGTTGTGCTACTTCAAAGACTGGCCCTGAAACATACAGCCCAAAAAGTCGTTTCGACAGCCAATGTTACCCTTTTTACGGCTACAAGACGAGCTTTATCCGAGGAAACATGCATTCACGGACCACTACCGACCGACCAGCAGCCAAAGCCAGCCGTGAGACAGCCAAGATATTTTCCAGTGTGGAGCGAGACAGCGTAGAGATCTTCAACTACACCACGTTCGTCGCCTGCAGCTTTGCAAAACACTTGCTTATTGTGGCTTGAAGGGAACCCTAGAACCGCGAAATATCTCGCGAGAGTGATAATTCTAAGTTAAATCGTGATCTTTCCTGACGGTTTTTTTTTGTCTCCAAATCCACCGAGAGCTTAACCACGACACTGTCATATCGTAAAACACAATTAACTTGTACATAACGCACTATGAAAAAGATAACCCGTACAACTCTCGCGAGAGAGTTCTCTTGCAAATATAGGATTCCCCTCATGACACACGCATGGGTTTCAAGTTTCAAGTGAATACGACAGCCGTTATCTTATGCCAGTTATGCTAATTCTTCATTTTCTGTTAGCTATATTCTGTATCATAGTAAATAATTAATGTTTCAGTTGTCTTAAACTGTAGAGCATTTGATTTTAACACACGCAGCGCCCCCGAGCGGGAAAAATGGCAAAAAACAAGACAACTACAATTCAACTACATATCCCATGATGCACCAAAAATGATAGTTTTGCTTCCGAGTCAGAAAGAATCAACGTTCGAGGCACATTTTAGCCGGTAAAACGTGAATTAAATGGCTAGACCTAATCTTTTAGTGTTTCACATGGATTCCAAGTAAGATGTTTGTGGATTTTTAAGGTACGTGTAGGGTAAAATTATACATTTGTGTTGATTTTTTACGCTTATTATGAGTTATGCTACATGTATAGGGTTACGATTTAAAACATCACAGTTTGAATGTGAAAACTTCTGCGTCTTACGGTGGTTGCTAACCCTCTCACTGTAACCACGTATCTAATATAAACTTTATTCAGAAAGGTAGCATTCTGTTATTTTCTATAACCTCCCCGTGCATTTGTTATATCATGATTTCCATATCCAAGATAATGTGTTCCAGTATTAAAGTTGTCAATAATGAATGTTATTTTTCAAAATTTAGCTAAATCCATAATTTATTACTCTTTTGCTCAGGTTTGATGAGGAACAGCGTCTCTAATTGATAAGGGGACACCTTACTTTGTTCAATGGGATCATGGCAGTTTCTCTAGATCTAAAATAGAACTGTAAATGCTGTGTTAAGACACTCCCACTCAACACATACTATTGTTAACGCCCTGAGGCCCTAACAGCACCTCTGTGTTGTTAAGGTCATTCAGGCATAAGCAGCTATAAGTGTTCGTCACCACAGTCTCAGCTCAGGCAGAGGGGATTAATGCATGTACTTGGAAGGAGACACGGGAGAGGCTTTTGCTATTCTTAATCTGCATAGGTAGCACTAGCTACTAGTGTGCGGGACCCATTCAGATCAGATACAGTTCTCTGTCTGTCATCAATGTTAACTTTCTGAGTCATATATATTGTTTTCTCTTTTAACAAGCTTCCTCACACCGGCCAGGATGGATCTTGGTAAAGCAAAGCTTCTTAGGACAGGTCTCAACACTTTGCACCAGGCCATTCACCCTGTGCATGGAATAGCTTGGACGGATGGTAAGCAGGTCTGTCTGACAGCTCTCTACTTCATCAATGGCGAGGTGAAGTTTGGTGACACCAACGTCATCGGGCAGTTTGAGCACGTCTTTGGTCTTTTCTGGGGCCCACTCTGCTGCTCCGACTCCCCAGCCTTGTTGGCTGTTCAGCACAAGAAGCATGTCACCGTGTGGCAACTACAGCTCAGTGCTCTCGAGCAGAACAAGCTGCTGTGCAGTCAGACCTGTGAGATGAGCGAGCCTTTCCCCTTGCTCTCCCAGGGCTGTGTGTGGCATCCTAAACTGGACATTCTGGCTGTGCTGACCAAGAGAGACACTTCTGTGCTATTTTCTGTTAGGGTGGACAACAGGAGAACCAAAGCAGACATCAAAGGGAGTGGACTTATCCACTGTGCATGCTGGACTAAGGATGGTACGCGCCTTGTGGTGGCTATCGGCAGTGCTCTCCACTCTTACATCTGGAATGACATCCAGAAGAGTCTGGTGGCCTGCTCGTTCTGCCCCATCTTTGATGTTGGGGGCTATATCTGTGCCATCGAGGCCACAGGGGAGGCTCAAGTAGCTGTGGCTACGGAGCTGCCTCTAGATAAAATCTGTGGGTTAAATGCAGGCATAGCCTTCGACATGCAGACAGACGCCGAGTCCCTGCAAGGCCATGGCTCTCATGTGGTCATGTCGGATGACGACAGCCCTCTGGACTCACGAAGAAGATCATTTGAATCAGAGAGGTCCTACATCCCCAGCTCAGGCCCTCTAGACCTCACCCACCTCTTGGCAAGGCACCGTCGCTCTGATCCCAGTCCTCTTATTCATCTGAGACGCAGAGACACTCTGACAGGCTCCGGCCAGGACTCCTCACACCTCATCCTGGTCACCTACGAGCGTAAAGTCACAACTACCCGCAAAGTCAGCATACCAGGGATTTTGGTTCCAGACATTGTGGCGTTTGACCCACGTGGCTCCACAGTTGCAGTGGCATCCAACACCTGCAACATGGTGCTTGTGTACTGTATCACAGCCTCTGCCATGCCAAACATTCAGCAGATCTCTCTGCAGACGAATGAGAGGCCCAAAGGAGTTTGCTTCCTCAACGACAAGATGCTGCTGCTGATGGTGGGCAAGCAAAAGTCCAATGACCCTGCCTTCCTGCCATCGTCTAACACAGATAAATACATCCTTCGTCTCTTGACCAAAGAGCTGATGTATGATGGCGAGACTTCTATCACACCATCCCCCTCTGCTCACAACCATGAGTCCACCTCTAATTTCTGCGCAGGGATTAGGAGGCACTCGGAGCACCTATCTAAGGATGACAGGGAGCGCCCAGGGATAAAGGACTTGGTGTTGCCTGGCGGGGGAGTATTTCGTTCACCAGGCAACAGGCGCAGGCTGGTGGAGGAGGTGAGGAGTGGTGAGCCCAGCCCTGTCACCAGCTCCGTGGACTTCTCAGACCGAGCATCAGACAGAGCCCTGTCCAGTGGCTCCTCCATTGCGGTGGAGAATTTCGACATGGACCACGTCAACCGCATGGCCAGCCTGGCAGTGGCCGGCCAGGTGAGCCGAGACTCCAGCCGGGCCAGCTCTCCTCGCCTTGAGCCGTCAGACAAGCTTCACACGGAGCCGACACTGCCCATGCCTGAAAAGACATCGGGTCAAGCCAAGGAGCGTGGGCTGGAGCAACTGGTTCACAACATGGAGAGGCTTTTTACACGCTTTGCAGACGTCCAGCAGTGCCTGAGCGAAATCAGAGATTATACCCAAAATGGCAAGAAGGCCCTGACTGTCTACCCTAATGCCTGTGAACCCCCTTATGTCAATGTCACATGTCAGGTACAGTTATACTCATTAAATTTTCTCTGTGTTTTTGTAACTGACTGTGCAGGAGACGAGGAGAATCGCTTTGTTTTTACAGCCTTTGTCATGAGCCGCTTCTGCACGAGGGCTTAAACACCTTAATCAGCTGCAATTTGCACTGTAAGGATAAGACACCCGAAATCCCTGCTATCGGTTAATGTGTTACAAACACCAAATCAAAGCAGGATGTATTAAATTATCAGGTATCAGATTAAGATATTGATTATAGAGCTGCAAGGATTAATCCATTAATGGATAATGTTGTTCACTGTTAAATTAATTGGCAAATATTTTGGCTATTGAAATAGATTGATCAGTGTGAGCATTTTTATTAAAAAAAAAAGTCACAATTGTCTGATTTTGGCCTTTTGAATGTTTCTTTGGGTTGTGCAAAACAAAACAATTGCGAATGTCATCTTGGGCTTTGAACGAAATGGATTGGACATTTTTCACGTGCATAATTGCAACTCTAATCTAAACTGTTATAATAGCGTTTAGCTTGAGTTGTTTGATTTATTTCTGATGGCGACTGTTTTGGTTTACTTTGTCCTTTGTGCACTTACAGAAGCAGTTATCAGAGAATGTGTTCATTGATGAGCGGAGGCCAGTGCTGCTGTGTGATGGGAAGCTGTGTTTACGTGCCCTTCAAGACCTCTTCAACCTAACTATTGTGGAGATGATGTATGGTATGTGCAAGCTTGTTAAGTTTTATAAATAGAATGCAGTACTTTCTTGCCTGCATCCTTTTAAATGGAAAAATCTACATCACCTTCAATACTTAATTGTTCTCAGTTTGATCTTATAAGTCCATTTAAATTTTTTAATTGGTTAAAGCCGTACCTAAGCTGCCTTCCTAAACTCTTTTTATTGCAATGCCTTTGAGATTAACTGTGTTGTGACACAGCATGTACAGGTTTAATAAATGAAAACTTCGAGGAGAACCCTTTTATACTGCTTAAGGTGTCCCCCTGTGAGTATTTTTAGCAAGCTTACATGATGGGCTTCCCTCATCAGGTCACCTTGAAGTCATCAAGTAGGTTATCCAAGTCACACGCTGTGCAGCTATTTGTTGTACCTTTTTTAAAACCTAATCAATCAGAATTTTCATTGAGGAAGAACCTCCATATTTTGTTACGCAATCCTCATTGACAATATATTCTAGCATTGTTCCTCTGTTCATGTGTATAAGCTATAATTGGACGTGATTAAAGGCCTAGGTCAGATTAGAAGGTTTTAAAACAAAAGCAGCTTACTACTAGTTAATGTGCATAGTGCTTTGTTGCTGTAGCAAAGACTGACTGTCCCTAAACAGAGACACAGCAGCAAGTCATAGCTATCACAGGCTACATTTGCAGTGGTCTAACACCTCTTTTCATAATTAAAGAGAACTCAGATTTTAAGATTAAGATTTAAGATTTTAAGTCATTAGTTTGATAAAGTTTCTCATTATAATGACCTACAGAATGTTTATTTTTTTCATCACATTTGTGAAAATGGCCTGTGGAAAAACAATGCTTAGTTAACTCTCTTGTGTTATTTTTCCAGGTCCATTGTGGGTTGTACTTGTGGCAGATGCAGATGGCTTCATACCTTTGACGTTCAAGGCCAAAGAGGAGCTTACAGTGCGGAACGGGAAGCGGAAAACCAACCTACGGACTCCTGGGAGTCCGGACACCTCCTGCCCATCCAGTCCAGCCCCGACCCAAATCTCCAGCACGGCCACAGAGGCTTCCATATAGTGCCTCTTAACACACACCTCAATTATGGACTCATGCAGTTGTACCCTTATTACAAGTATACAAGGCAGAGTGGATGTGGCATGAATATGGCCTCACTAATTTAATTTCTGTGTTAAATTTATTTTTGTACTTAACAACTGGCGATTTGAAAAGGGCTGCCTATTCAGATGTGATGTTTACATGTTGCTGCTTTGAAATGAAAGAAGTTTGAGTCCTGGGCCATGTTTTTTTGTTTTGTTTTTTTGACAAAATGCAGTTCAGTTGTTGAGGATCCTTCATTAAAGAACCAGCGTGTAGGATCTAGTGGCATCTAATGGTGAGCTTGTAGGAGAAACTATGGTGGCCCCATCTGAAACCAGTGATTGGTTTGTCTGTTCTAGGCTACTGTAGAAACATGGTTGCCTCTGTGGTAGAGGCCCTGTGTTCTCTGTAGATATAAACAGCTCATTCTAAGGTAACGACAATGCAACAATTCTTCTTTTCAGGTAATAACACTCTAATGAAAAGATGCTTATGAATATGATATTCCATTTATGCCATATTCTGCCAATAAATCCCTATAAATCTTACACACTGGACCTTTAAAGCACAACACCAGTTGTAGTGCCATGGCACTGTAATACAGCTTTGAGTATGTTATGTGGATGTTTAAGACATTTTGAATTGTCCTGATACAGGAACTAGTAGAGGCTCATGTCTAATGTAAATGTTTTATTTGACCTTTGTTATGTTAAAGCACTGCAGGGATACACACACTTATGGAAATGAGGTGTATGAAATTCAAAATTTACCTATAAAATTTCTGAATTAGCACTTTTATGGTGAATTGTCCCCCTTAACTATAATTTAACCTTGTTGTACAACCCCCTGGGGATATCTGAAATGTTGAGTTGAAGCACTTTTTCTTCTGCAGTAACAAAAGTGACCACAAGAGGGGGCAAGACTCAACAGAAACTTCCCTGTCTTTGCAATACATTGTCACAGAGCTTGATAGGAGACCAAATGAGTGTAAAAATGTTTAAAAAAGAGATCTTTTGTTAGCTTTTCAAATATTAAATTTGCATAACAAGTGTGCTCTCCTATGAGTGTTACTTATTCTACCTGAGCAAAGAAACAACACACATTTATTCCGTCTACCAAACAACCTCTACAACATTTATTCATTTCATACCATCAGCTCTCAATAATCATCATATATCATAAATAAATAACAGTGTTGTAGAGCTAAACACAGCAAATGATATACATTCATTTATATAAATAAGGTAATCTTATATATTCATATATCCAAGATAACTGTACAGTACATGTGAACATGAAACAAAAATGTTTACATTAAAACAATTTTACTATTTATCAGTGTAATATACACTAATGAACAACCTTCCAGCTGCGTCACTGGAATATGTGGCTTTGTGAGGTCACTCCATTCAAGGTCACACATTACTCAGATCTTCCATTGTTCTGGAGCTGATGCTCTGTTTCCTGTGGGAGACATCAAAATCAATAGTGGGTTACATTAATAGCAGTGGTGGGAAGTAACTAGAGCAGTTCTGAGGTACTTGTACTTTACTTGAATATTTCCGCTACTTCATACTTCTACTCTGCTACATGTCAGAGTCAAATATTGTACTTTTGACTCCAGTATCATGATCTGACAGCCACCGACATTAGTTAATTTTCAGGTTAAGATTTTACATGAAAAACGCAGTTGAAATCATCCCCACCTTCACAAAGCATGATATTTAAGTTAATGTTTCAGTAATAATGATCAGATAATACAATCATGTAACACTGACAAGGGACATTCCCCATAATGAGCTTTTTATCTTTGATTCCCTGCTTGTATTTAGGTATTATTTTGAATACAGGACTTCAATTTGTGGTGTGATATTTTTATATCCTTACTACCACTACAACCACTTTTAGTTAATGCAGCCACAAAGGACTTTATTTTGTTGATACTGGAGGTTCTGGTGGACAAAAGCAGTACAGTTTCAACCGTCATAACTACAAAATATATGTCAAAAATAAAACTGTCTAAAGAAAAATCTCCTTTTTTATTAAACTGGCTAAAGTACTACACACTGTAACTGCCTGGGGAAATGTAAACAGAGACTTTTCCAGCCTGCATACCGAGAATAACTTTGCTAATGTATGTCATATGGAGGCATCAGTATTAAATTGACATTGTTATTGTCTGAATACATCCATCACCCCCGATTAATTGTATTTTAAATATTTATGGCATGTTTGGCAAAGATATGTATTTAAAATATTAATATCAAACTTTAGATAACCATATGTAATATAAACTGAATCATAGGATTTTACACTTTGAGGACATTATTAAGTTATGAAGAAATGTTACTATTTCCCTAAATCCTATCATTCATTTTTTTTTATTTTTATTACATAACATCACCTTCACAAAGTGGGTTTAAGTGTAATCTCTAATTCGTAACATAAATTAAATACAGAGAGGAGCTGACCAGCCTTAAAAATATTATGGATTCAAGGTTCACTATGGAAATTTTGAGATTAAATTAGCAAAAGTTGGGGGATTCACTAGAGTCACATTTCAAAAGAGAATGATAAAAATCTCATACACTGTATATGAAGTAGTGGACACAGCTACTGTGGTGTTGCCCACTGGTTTGTGAACTACCATTTAGAAGCCTTGAATCCAGGATTATGGATGTCGACACCTTGTTTTTTTGGAACCAGATGGACCATATGTGGAGAAGGTGGAGCTGCAATGGATACGCTTTGCTATGCCTGTATCCTGAATGGGGTTGCCATGGTAGCGACTTGTCAGTCACAATGTATCTGTGCACCAAAGCATACTCTAGCATACAATATGAACATCATACTGTATTGAAGAAGACTTGAAACTACTATTTGAGACAATAAACTTATCAGGATTTTTTTTTTTTACTGAGGTTACACATCTAGTGAGAGTAGGATCATTTTTTCATAAGCTTACATACAATCAGACTTCTGTTTGCAGCCACTGGAGTGCCCCCTGCTGGCCATTAGAAAGCATGCAGGTTTAAGGCACTTTGGCATTGGCCTCACAAACCAGGATGCTACATCCTATACTTTATATACAGTCTATGGTCAAACTCCAGAAACACTGAATCCTACAGTTCCCAAAATGCAGCTCAACTGTGTCTTTCATGAGGTCTCTTAAGGTCTCTTGAGGTCTCTGCCTCTTAAGTGCCCTCTTTTTTAAAACACACAGGCTTTCTGTTAAAAAATATAAGTCTCAAAAACCCAGCCAAACTTTCTGAGACAAAAAATAACTTTCATGATATCATGCAAGTTAAAGAGAAGAACCCAGATGATGTCATCAGGGTTATTTTTCCAGACTTTATAAAGCTTCCTCTAGAGCAACAAAAGACATTGTACAATTGTATTTACAGGCTGTGTAGTACTCCTTGTGACTGAACTTACTGAGCAAAATTGGTGGAGTGCGCATTTAAATACAGAAAGGTTCAAGTTTTTCTTTTTTCAGGTGTACATTTGTGATTTCTGCTCACCGTAGCTCATCCAGACAGACTTTATTCCTGAGCCGTACGTCTTCACTGATGGGGTAGAGCAGTAGGATCATTAATCCTGTAACAATGAAGGCCACCGGGGCGGCACCGATCAGCAGCTTCAGGGTGTACACTACAGGAGCAGGCTGCTTGCAGGCGCCAGTGTCGTACCCTGCAAACCTAAATGGATGCACACAAATGAGCAGAGGTCTCATTTAAACACAGGCTACAGGAAATTGACACAGGCAACACTGAAAATGAACAAAATCAGCACCTTTCACATGAAGAATCATAAGTCAGGTGTGGCGTTAATGCATTTTTGCAAGGTGTAATGATGTGCTGAGTATAGATACAGAACATCATAGCGTGTTAAATTAATGGTGCGTGATGGCGATGTAGACTCACTCCAGACAGAGGGTGGACACTCCCAGGGAGATTCCAGCAGCAAACTTTGTGAAAAACACATAGAAGGAGTAGAAGATGGCTTCATGGCCTTTAGAGTAGGGGTTGGCCAGTCTGAAGTCATCCACCACATCTGGCAGCATGGACCTGAAGTGCACACACACACACACACGTAGAGTTGAACACACAGGAATCTGTAGCATTTATTTTGATTATTTTGCAGGATTTTGCAAGCATGTGTCCTTTGTCTTTAATACTCAATGTCACTCAAAAGTTTAAGCTGATGTGTGCCTCCCTCATGCTCTTACTTTTAATCATCTTATACAACCACTCAAGATGTTCGCAGCTGATGATGTGTGGTCTACTTATAGCGCTCTGATAAACCGGTGGGCTAAAATTACAGAGCTAATAACACGATTAGATGATGAGCAGAGGGCTGCACCGCTGGCTTTGGTCCACAGACGGACAGGATAAACAATCGTCCCCTTCCAAACTAAACAGGCCCCCATGGGCGGCCCCTGTAATTTGGGGTTTGAGGGAGGGGACAGGAGATCATCCGCCATAGAAACGACAGGAAAACAGAGACAGAAAAGAAGAAGACTGCTTTACGTCTGGCGGTGTATTAGCTAGAGATGGTATAGATTTATAGTGCTAGACGCCGCCTCTAATTCATAAAAATTACATCACTTTCATGACCGTGACGTGACCCAAGTGAACAGACAGGGCCCCTCGAGGCACCAAGTCACCACTAACAGCATCTTGTGCACTATTGTGGTTTGACTAATGACACTTTAATATCAAATCAGAGGGAACTGCGCTCTCTGAACGTAAACTTGGCAGAGGGCAGGGTGACGCCCTGAACAATCCCAAACAGGGTTGACACAGATAGATGCTCAGACTCGCATTTAAATACCAGTGACTTTTTCTATACCAGTACTGTGAGCAGGTTATTACTGAAAAAAAAAAGATCCAATTTTTTGTTTGCCTAGGACTGTGGAAAGAGGTTTCAAGCATCATTTTTGATACTAGTATTGTAAAATTGATTGGAAATTGATAAGCTTAATTATGAGGAAGCTAACATGTCTTCATCTGGATAAATATAAGAAATGTGGTTACCATATTCAGTTCCTATGCATTACTGATGTTTGTTTTCTCCCTTTCTTTGGTAAAATGTATTGAAATTGTGACAAACAGAAAGTGACAAAAAACAATAAGTGATGGTTCACTTGAGTGAGATGTGATCTGATGTCCTCTGAAGTCTTACCATGGCAGCAGGAGCGAGGCCGCCACGCTGAGTCCAGAGGAGACCGCCACAACATACGCCACCACAACATTGGGGATAAAGACCAGCATCATGGTGAAGGGCATGATCCACTGGATAGAGGAAAGAGTCACAGAAAGGTCACAAAAGTCTTTTGAAAAATACATTTTTCAAGTGTATTTCTGTGGTCAAGACAAGGATGCCCCATTCCCAACTTTGCCCACAAGATGGCACAAACATCAAAGTGTAATGTTCCATGTCAAAGCTGCTCCGGCAAACCAAAATAAAAAACTGTGTACTCACTGTGATACCGCAAAAAGCTGCCGTCTTCTTCCCAAACCTCTGCAGAAACCATTGCCACAACGGGATGCTTATCACTGCAGAAACCTGGGTAAACAAGTGCAGGCAGAAAATGTGTGACGCATATGTGAAGAGAACGGTTTTGAATGTGATTCAGTCTAGTGAGTAAGTCTGAAATTAAAAAATAAAAAGAATACTCATGAGAATGATGTGCAATAAGGCATATGTCCTCTTAGATGAAATATTCATTGCATAAAAATCTTGGCCTCATTTAGCTGCTGGGTTTAAATAAAGGTCTAATGGTGTCAGAGAAGGAAGAGCAGTCATAAAAATAGTGCAGAAATAGAAAAAAATATGTCAGTTGCAACAACAAGGATTAATTCATGGTTCATCATTCAATCATGGTTTATCTTCAAATTATGCTGCATTAAACTTTTAAAATATCTTAGAATTAAGGAAGATTAACTTTAATCCTCTCTTTAAACCTTAGGTTACATTTGACTCTAATCTTAGATTAAATTTAATTCTTTTGCACCAAAATTTAAGCTCCAGTTTACCAGTGCTCACTTTAAACTTACAGTTGAGGAGCTTTAACTTTAAAGATGGCTGCCATTTTTAGATGGATTAAGCAAAATGATCAAGTTCCTCAAAGAAAGTGAAGGGACAGACTCAACCCAGTTGATTTTTATGATGCGACTCTTTCTTTCACTTCTGGTGATAATGTGGCCAAGCCATCAGGAGTAGGCTAACTAGGCTAACTAACTTTTTAGTTTGGTAGCAAACTATGCAACATTTTTTTCATTGTAATACTTTTTGGCTAGCAAACAATCTAGCATTTTGTTAACTTTTAGCTCGCTAGCAAACAATGTAACATCTTGTTTGATTGACCTATGTTTTGGCTAGCTGGCAATGTTTTTTTTTTTTTTTTGTTTTACTTTTTAGCTAGCTGGCTAGCAAATATAAAGCTTAAATTTAGGTCAGTTGACTTTTTATCTACTTGTAGGTCCCAACAGCACTCACATTTATTTATTATTTTTTTACTTGTTGTAATTTGGGTAAGCGAGTATCTCCATAGTTATTGAACTTTAATTTCAGTTAATATCACTACATTTGGATTTATTAAACTGAGTTTTTGATTGTGCAAGAGAGCTCTGCTTAATTTTAAATCTGGATTTACTCATTTCAATCCTTTAATATTTGTCGGTGCAACCCAATGAAAATGTATGTAGTGTTGCTCAAGTTGTTTTTTAAATGATACCACTATACTTTTATACAAGTCATAGGTTATATTTCTGGGTACTTGGGAGGTGAATCAGTGATAAAAGCTGTACTCACCAGGATGGTCAGCACAATATTCTGGAAGTGATCCCTCAGGTCAGCAGCGTAAGTGCAGAAGAGGACGAAGTTGCTCTGTACCAGCTGCAGAAATCAGAGATCAAACGGTCAGATAGTCAGTCTCATCTTGTCTACTCAGCACTGTCGCTCGGCACTCAGCTCGCTGTGCCGCTGAGTGCCAAATGAAGTGACTGGAGAAGCTGCTGACGGTGTTTTGCAGTGATTTATTCCCACTCCGGCCTCACATGGATGACAACTGACACCTCCTCTGAGATGAAAGGGGCAAAAATATACAGAAATAGATAGGATGCAAAAGTTGGAAAGTCTGCAATAATTTTAATGGCCTAAACCCTGAGGTGTCAAAGCTGAAGCGTCAGCCTACATGAGACAGAGAGACAGCGAGACTATGCTGCGCTGGTATCACTCTCAAGAGTCCCGAGACTTAAAACATGCTTTAAACCATGAGCTTTCAGTAAGTGCTCTTCTACATTGATCAAATCAACATTGAGCGTCAACACTGTCAGGATCCAGGACTGGCTCCATTTACTGTAACGCTGAGTGTCATGTTTGAGAAGTGCTTCATAAATAAATGTGCATTTACCTGAATGGCGACAGTGATGAAGAGGAATGCAGCGGTTAGAGTGAGGTACGGCCCGTGTCTCATCACCAGGATGAAGCCCTTATAGAACGGGATCTGCTTCTCCGTCTTTGGGGCGTACGGGTCTGAAACAGTTACATGTGGAATAAGAATATGAGTATGCAGAGTATCAAATAACATGCAGTAAGAGAAAGGCGGTGGATTTGCTCACTGGAGATCCTGGAATTGCCCCTGCATTGCAGTGGATTTACACCTACAGTAGGCCTGCACAGAGGTCAGCTGAGACAGAGACTACTTTAGGTTGTACTAACGTTGCAGTAAGTTTAAGGTTGTTTTTTTTTTTTTTTGAAAGCTAGTATGTAACAAAGATCCCCAGTCAAAACAGAGCTGTGAATGTTGCACGTACATATTATGTATCTTATGCCACTCGCCTAAAGGGATCCCACAGGGAATTAATTTAATCCACTCATTTCAGTCAAAAATGTAGAAATAGTTCATTGATATGGGCAAGTATCAGGGGCAGGCAGAAAGGGAAAAATGAGAGGAGGAAGATTTTTTAAATTTTGCATTACCATAATAAAGAATGAATGTCAGGCAAAATTAAAAAAAGCAATCCAGGTCAAGAATAAAGTCCAAATGTTGAGAATAAAGTCAGACTTTCAGTATTAGTCCAAGGCATAAGAAAAAAAGAATTGGGGGGTGGGGGAATAAAGTACACCTGCTGAGAATAAAGTTAAAATGTAAATGATGAAGTTGAAATACCATTTAGAGAATAAAGTCAAAATGGTATTTCAACTTTTTAGTGACATTTCAACTCAACTCAAAATTGAAAAAACCTTTCTTCTTCTTCAATTGTTTCCTCTATGCCTGACTCTAATACTCCTCCGTACAACAGGGCTGCAACTAATGTGTTGCTGTTTCCATCACTGCTATACCAAGCCTAAAAAATGCAAAAAAAAAAAAGGTAAAAATGCAATAAATTGTCACGATTTGCTCAGCTGAGACAATTCCCTGAGACAAGCTAATGTTTGGCATTTCGCTTGATAAATGATCTAAAGGGGCACTGAAGTGTTTTAGTATTACACTTAAAGCTTCCATAAGGATATTTCATGTTATGTTGATTTTGGAAGCTCCTGTGGACAAAGTGGTAATGTTTCCACCATCACAACCACAAAATATAACGTCAAATGTATAATTATCTACAGAAAAATATCCTCCTGCTTCTTTTTAACCAGCTAAACGTACTACTCGCTGTAAATTTGCCTGGGGAAATGTAAACAACAGGCTCTTCCGGGCTGCATATGATGTGATTTCAAAGAGAAGCCAACCCAGTGGCAGGCAATAAGAATAACTATATAGAAAAAGCCAGTCTCTTGCTGACGGTTATATTTTATTATATAGGTCATACATGCATCAGTATTCCTAAGTTTCCTAAGCAGTTAAAGGCTGTGTTTCTCAAGGTACAGATTTTTAAAAGAAGAACTGTTAAAAATCAACCCCTCCAGTTTGTAACTCACTCTTTTGTTAAAAAAATTTTAAGCATCAAGCTTACTCTGAGACAACTCCTTTGACATCATTGGGGTGATTTTTTTTAAACTTTGGAAAGCTGTAATCACAGCAGTCACAACTGTTTAGAGAGGCTGAGTAGTATTATTTTGTGATGATTAAACTGAACTTTATGGATGAAACTGGGGCGAGTGCCACTTTAGATTGTTAATTAAAGGTGCAGTAAGTGATTCTGGAGAAAGATGGTTAATTGTTGAGTCTCATTCCCAGGCCATCAAATACAGACACTTTGGGAATGAGACTCAACAGTCAACAATCTTACCAACTTGTGACTGATCTAAGTCTCCCCGTGACAAGTTTTCTGAAGGCTGCAAACAGAGCAAAGAGGAGTACCAGAAATCTAGTTTTCCATCAGAATAAATTGACAAAACAAAATTCTTAGAATTTCATTATGCTTAAAGGTTATTGTGGAAGTTTTGCCCAAGTATAAACTGCATACCTGAAGTAAAGTTTCTACATTTTTTCATGATTAATGTCTTGTTTATCAACAGAACTATACATTAACTCTCAGACCCAAATAGAAAAGTCTCACCATCTCTCTCTTTGACTCCCAGGAACATCACCACAGTGCAGATGAGAAACACTCCTCCTATAACACCAGCAGCGATCATATACACTTCTTTCTGCAGAGGGAAAGAGCAAACATGAGGTCTACATCAATCCATCTCTTCTTACACAGCCTGCACAATCCAGTCTATTCTGAGCCACTCTTCAATCTTTAATTCATAATGTTCTTTAAAAAATTTAAGCGCCTCATTTTTTCAGCATGCTATACGTCCATGCTGGAAACAAACCGTCACAGTAGGTGTTAGTTTTTACTCAGCTAGTGGATACATTTATTTTATTTTCAGGTCTTTCCATCAGTGCATGATTTATTGCCTATGACTTTTTGTGTTGTTTTCCACATCAGTTTAAACTCTGCTGTGCACATTTCACTGTACAAATACATAAACAGGAAGAAACCTCAAGTAGATCTGCATCCCAAAATACTGCCTTTACCGTTTTATGTCGTACCCCGACAGGAACCGCTCTGCCTTAAACAACCTCTGTTTGTTTGCTATTTTTCCATGTGGCTCAGCCCAGCGGCCCATTATTATTTATGCACATCAAACACTCCCTGTTTCCGAGGGCAGACCTGGTTTGCCCAGACGGTGTGCCACCCTCACCAGCGACCGCAGAGGAATTTAGCGGGTGGCTGCGGCAGAGGGTTTGCCGTGGTGAGTGGGTTTGCCCTGATAGGGTTCACCCAAAATCCATTGGAAAAGAACCATTTGAAGCAAAATAGCTGCGGTGCGACCAAAATCCAATGCAGGACAGTTTGGACTCTGGCTTGTTTCATCTTCACAAAAAGTCCCATGATGGATTCACAGCAGCAGTTGTGTCTATTCACAGCTCTGCAAACTGAAATGTGGATGTGAATAAGTACTATCATGTTCCTTTCCCCTGGCTTTTAAGGGATAGTTTGAATTATTTGAAGCAGGGATGTACGAGGTACTTATTAGTCAGTGTATTAGCTACAGTAGATGCCGGTTGGCATGCCTCCAGTTGGGAAAAGCAGAGAGGAGTACCAGCAGGAACATGTATTTTAGAAAAAAAGACCAGCAACTGCTGTCTTCTGTGAGGTAAAATTATTGATTTATGATTCAGTTTCCCATCAGAAAAGTCCACCTGACAGCAAAGTAAAAAGGTGAAAATATTCATATATTAATAGACAGTGTACTGTTTTTTTAGGCATACTTTTTAAAGTGGCTTTTGCTGTTGATCCTGTCCACAGCAGTACTATGCTGGTACTCCTCTCGGCTTCTCCATAGTGGGAGGATACCAACTGTCATCTACTGTTGCAAATACACCAGCTATCATATCTCATATAATCCCACTTCAAATAATCTGAACTAACCCTTTAAGCTTAACTGCAGGCACCTTGAAGTAAAAGACCAATATTCCCTACATATTGAAGCTGGGGTGCCTGCAAATGCTTTGGGTGGAATATAAATAGGCCTAATGAGTTACAGACTGTGGAGACCCCTCAATGTGGGGGCCACAGTTTGGAGCCTGATGTGAGGGAGGAACCCCCTTTGTGGTCATGAGAGGGGAGCCGGCTCAGGATGTCGGGTTCAGATATCAAACAGTGGCGTCTCCTTTCAATCCCGTGGGTTACACGGGTTAAAACATGAAGCCATTTTGGATGTCAGAACATGTAGACAGTCTGTAAATATGGACCCAATTTCCAACAGTCCTCCTATTCATCCAGCGCTGCTTTTTTCGACCTCGGATATTTAGCGAAAGCAAACCACCTTGAGTACACACGCCGCAGCTCCAAGTTAAGTGAGAACGCTGATGACAGTCCAAGTTATTTTCAGACCAACTCTGTGGCCTACTTTGAGCACACCTGGGCTCCTGGCTTGGCACGGTGACACTTACCGAGTGTGACAGGTAGTCCTGGGAGCGCACCAGGCTCTTGACGATCTCTGCCCCGCTGCTGTTGCCAAGGTAACCGGCAGACATGTTTTGAGTCGGGCAGTGCTTCAGAGTGTGAGCGCTGGCCACAATCTGGCCCTGGATGGCGGCGCCCACAAGTGTCCCCAGCACCTCCATTGTCATTCCTGGCATCACACAGGCAAAGATCCAGCTATCAGTTCTAATACTTTCACATGTTCTTAATCTGAACTGGTGCGAAAAACTGAACAGGCAAAGAATAAATGATTCATTCACTTTTACAGACATTAATAACTGCTTTTGCATATTAAAGGGCCTTACTGTAGGCAGTGGCTGAGTCTCTTTCCTTCTGGTCTGTGCTCAGGAACATGGTGAGTGCAGAATAAGGCACATGGAAGCACTGCAATGGAGCAGAAACACACAGTCATGGATAAAGAAATAAATAAGTCTGACACAGCAGCAGTCAAACAATCACAGGTTCAAAACAGAAATGATTTTGAGTTGTTTTTTTTTATTTTGGTCAGTTGGCCAAAATATCTAAGCTGCTATTTAATGGATTGCCATGAAATTTTGCACAGACATTCACTTCTAACTTTTCGATCTAGTTTGAGATTGTGTATTGGTGAGTAAGCCTTATGTGAAATTATCCACAATGGGGGTTGGGATCTTTGAAAATATTAATTTCAGAGATTGTTTTCATGTATCTTAGTGAATTTATGGAGTAATTTTCTTGGGCAGGGGAGAAGGGGGCACTGAAAAATGGGACTCTCAGGAGAATCTGAGTGTCTGCAAGAAGCTAAATCCACAAACAGTGAGAATGTATGAAAAATAAATGAAGGAGAACAACACATAGTTCAAAGACAGTGAATCCCGCAGGATAATTTTGAAAAACAAACAATCAATCCCACACGACACATCATAATGATTTTGCCCCCGTGAGGTTGAAACTTGTTGTTTTGATTGAAATGTCTCAACAATGTTTGGTTGGACTGCCATAAAATTTGGTTGACTTATTCAAGTTCCTTTCAAAGCGAATTGTAATTAGTGATGGGAATTACAGGTCCTTGAAGGAAGCCAGATCTTTTTTTCTATTTATCTGCAAAATAATCATGTGATGATAGAGTAAGATTTGGAGCAAATTCATCTCAAAGACATCCCACCAACATAACTTCATTTTGCATGTGTAGACTAGGTTTGGCAGAACTAAAATACTTGTACTGCCAGACTGAATTTCAAAGATCTGCAAACAAAATGTGTTATGTAAGTATAGTTGCCTTGAATGCAATTAGCTTTAGCTCTTACATGTTAGCATTCTGTCATGCTAAACTGACATTGAAAACATATACCTGTTGCTTAAAGGTACACTATGCAGGATTTGTCAGTTGTTTGTAAACTGAGAGTGAAGGAAGAGAGGGAGCTACGTTAGCAAGAACAAAGCAGTGATTCTGAGAAACAAATGTTATTTTATAATTGTTTTCCAGTCGTTAGCGTGTGCGTGTGTAGTGTAGCCCCGCCGCCACAGATACGCAGACCTGAAGCTCTTAATACATCTATGACACAGATAGAGAGCAGAGGAGAGAGACGGAGACAGCAGTTTAACATGGTTGCTATATTTTTTTAGAGTCCTGACCTTACACTCTGCACACTGTTGTTAGCTGGGGGGATACTCACCACTGCCCAAAAACTGACTCACAGAAACGTCCTGAACACAGCAAAATAAGAGAACACAGGCAGAGGACAGAGTCTCTGCAGATACAGACTTTGCCACACATTTTTAGTGGGTCATAAGCGCTGATTGAGACAGATTACTTTCATATGAGTTGTTTTTAAGGAAAATCCTGCATAGCATACCTTTAAGTACAGCCTCACAGAGCAGCTCGTGTCTCTTTCAAGTCTTATCAAGTCTTGTTAGCATACATTTGACTCACAATCAAATGGGAACACCCTAGATATCTTTAGATGTATTTTATTTACATGTTCTTGTGAAAATGCAAAAACTGCACTGTATATATCAACAGCAATCTCTGCAGTTTCCATGTCGGCCAACCTCAGCTCTGTTTTCTCCTTCCTCACCACCTCTCCCAGAGAATAGGCGAGCAAACCAAGTCCTGCTTCACTTTGTAATTTACACAAGGGCCCAGTCAGCACTGTGGCCAAACGAGCATGCAAAGCCACGACGAAAATAAACGCGACCGTGAAAGGATTTTTCTTTTTTTCTCAGCCGCTGGTTCTATACAGCATGTCATTTAAATGAGGCCTTCGGTGGATGCAAACGTTTATAGAATTGAACCTGCTTAACTGGAAAGCTGATAAATCTCATAGAAACCCACTATTAGTTGATTACATAAACAGATGACGTATTGCATCCTAACCTCTGTTTACAGGCTGTGACTCTTTGAATGATAACAGCTGGCCTTTCCCAGCTAACTTCACACAAACACACGTCCAGAGACAATGAAGGAAGGCTAAAAGTGGTAACCAGCATTTACCCAGCAAGAGGTTCCTGGCAGGACTGACCATATACTTATCAAGTAGTTAGAATGACATGCCATTACAGCTCACCGCAGCGTGGCTGCAGCGGTCTACACGCTCTGTAGTACATGTTATATGGGTTACCCCAGAGCAGAGAGAGGGAGAGATGAATGGTCTGGACCATAACAACAAAAGGCAACTTAAATAACTTCACTTCCCCTTTGAGGTGAGGTATCTAAGAGCTCTGGGTGCTAATCTGCTGAATGTCTCACAAATCAAAGTATAAATCCTACCAGGCACTGTCAGAGTCTGGCATGAGATGGCTGTGATCATCTCCACTTTAAAAATTGTTATTTGCAATATTTGCTGCATTTTATCTATATGTTATGTAACGTGTCATCTGTAGATATGAGCTGCATCAATCGGAGCTTTTATCTCCTGTTTCCCCACTTGACGTCTGTCTTGCACTGCATGTGGAGTCCTGCTGGGTTATCTGAGGCACAGGGACGCTATTTCAGATTTCTTAAACATCAAATGCACTTCTGAGAGAGCGCTTGTACTCACCGTGATGAGGGTTTGGTAGAGGCAATAGAAGCCTAGGTACCAGATGAATCTCCCGCTGATGAAAGGAGGAACGAACCAGAGGTAGAAGTAGGAGACCACCAGAAATGGAGTGCAACCCACCATCCTGAAGAACACAGAGATAATGTCTGGTGAGTGAGGGAACAAAAAATATTTACTAAGAATTTTCAGGAAAAAGATGAATTATCCCATTCTCATCTCATCATTTTTTAAAACAATTATGGTTCTAAGCTACACTCTTAGAAATAAAGGTGCTAACTAAAACCATAAATGGTTCTTTTGGCTTGTCTCCATAGGAGAACCTGTTTTGGTTCCTGGTATAACCTTTTATAAAAGTTGCAGTTGGAATCCTTTCAGAGAGTTCTACCTAGAACCATCTGTGAAATGAACCCCTGGTTTAATGGTTCCACCCAGAACCCTCTCTGGTGGGTTTTGTCCAGAATATGTCCACCTTCTAAGAGTGCTAACAAGAACCCACTACCATCTACCAAGAACTCTTTTATTTTAAATTGTGGTACAAAACCCTTGACAAAAGAGTTTGTCAAGGATTTCAACAATCCTTGAAGAACTCTTTCTTCCAAAAGGGTGCTTTGGATGATTAGTGTTCTTAATCAAACCCTTACCTCTTCCCATTTAAATGGGAACCCAAGATTTGCAAGATCTGTGAAAGGGAGGTTATAAAACAACTTGAAACTGGAGAGGAGCTACCTTCGACAGTTCAGAAAGAGCTCCCTGGCATCCATTTGTTACTTAGAGAACTGAGTTGTCTTGAACTGTACAACCAGATCCTGTACCGGACGTGCCAAGAGGGCAGTCAAATAACTTACCAACTTGTCCTTTCTGAGCAGTCTTGACATGTTGTCCCACAGAACCTTCATAATGACATGGGCCACATAGGCACTGAGCATATCTTTGACCTGGTAAGAACCAGGCTTTACTGGCCATGGATGACAGCTGATGTGAAACGAAAGGTTAAGACCTCCAATCGATGTGGTCAGAGGAAAGCACCTCCAGGCCTTTGGAGCTCATGTGTATGGACTTCTGAACCTGACAGGAGTAACACCAAAGAGGTGCTTGTACTTACTGATCATTTCACCAAGTAAACCATTGCCAATCCAACTCAAAACCAGAAGGATTTGCTAAATGCATCCCAGAATGCTTGAGTAGTGACCAATGACCACACAAGGAACTATGTATGATAATGGGCATACACTATACCATCCCAGGGGGAACCCTGTGGAACATTTTAACAGAATGTTGCTGAACATGCTTGGGACAGTGGAAGACAAACACAAGTCACAATGGCACAACATTGTAAAACTATTGGTACATGTGTGATATTGTGCATGACCTCAAGGGGGGAAGGTGTAGCCCCGGGGATTTAATAAGCCATAAAAAAATAATAAATAAATAAATCTCTGTATTAACATCCATAAATTCATATCATTCATAGGTCAATCCAGAGATTTTGAGACAATTTCAGAGAGAACCTTCTCCAGTACTGGATGGCGAGCCCCGCCCATGAGATGCAGTAAGGAGGATGTGAACTTAACATCCACGTCAAGTGCGGTGGGACTGAACTGAACACACGTTAAAGTCTCTGAGGCCAGAGACCACACCTACCTTTTGTCATGCGGGTCCCTCACTGGAGTTGGATTGTGAACTGTGATTCTTAAAGAGACTGAAAATATTTGTTTTAAAAAATGAAACTAATAAGTCAACTAAGTCTAAAAAAGTGACAATGAGCGGCACTGTGCAGAATCAAGTGCACATACCTGAGAGTTTTGCAAATCTTGGGTTCCCTTGCAGTCACAACCAAAAACCCCTGACGGACCCTTTCTTCAAAAAAAGTTTCTTCAAACCAAATGGTTCTGGGTAGAACCTCATCCCCTTAGAGAGAATCCTTTTGGAATCCCTAATTCTAAGAGTGTATCTCTCGAGCAGCCATCATAAGCTGTCAGAGCAGGGATGATGACAGTGGTTGTGTTATGTAATTTTCATAGCAGTGCAGTGTTAAAATCAGGCCATATTTCTGGCAGATTACAGTGAGGCTAAGCTGACTGCTAAATGATTATGTTGTTGTAAGTATGATAGGAATCTGTCCTGGGAGGGACGGGCAACAGGGAAATACCACAATATTTCAAACCCACATAGCATTTAAAGATCTGCACACACATACCAATACATGCAATACACACTCCAGCAAACTCAGGCAGCATGAAGCAATTGTGCTGCGTTGTGCTTTTCTCAGAACTTGGAGTGATATGTTATGTGGGCCATGTATAATTCATAAGTAAACAACTGGTGTGTGTCATTATGGTTAAAGCGAACAGCTGCATGTTTCAAAATGAAATGAAAAAGGGCAGATTATAGATGATCAACACTATGACTCATCCGTAAACACCAATATATCCTCCACTCTCACAGTAAAACAAAGTATTTGTTTTAAATTTAAAAAGTTCATGTCTGGGCTGCCTTACAATTTTAAATTGACTGAATTTGAAAAAACAAGCTGAGGTAATTTTTGTAATGATTCAGAACAAATTATTATTTGTTCTTATTATTATTTTTACAAGTTCTGATATCAACTGGAATACATAAAACTTGTATATTTATGTTCAGTTAATGATAATAGGTTAGTATATTCCACTAAATTGTTGTATGATGTTTTAAAAAACAATTTTTCTTTTTTTTTTTTTTAAAGAGAAATGGCTTGTCATGTAGTCTTGAGTGATGCCAAATCATACCGCCAAAAGGTTAGTTCAAAGTTTTACTTTTTTGGTGTAATGTTCAAAGATTCCGCAAAAACTATTAAAGCTGCATCAATTAACTTTGGTGCTACTTGTTAACTTGTCATGACTCTGTTTTGATCTTCACCAACTGCTGAGACGAAGATCTGACTTGTCAGCTGTTAGCTGTTCCTCTTTCCTCACTAACCAGTTGCTAACTTTGTCTATGTGTTTTAGATTTAGATATTTTGATATCTAGATGTGCTCAAGAATAAAGAAAAACATCAAGTTAAAATGCATAATTTCAATGACTGGGTATATTTGAATACCATCACATCATCAGAAAGAGACAAACGTGTTTTGCCACTGTTAGCTAGTTAAGTTCCTGTGGATACAGTGACACAAAATGGATGAAGTTTATGAAACAATGACGCGATATGGGAGAACTTCCCTGCACTTGATGAGGAAATGTGACCATGAATACATTAAATTTGGCTTCATAATGGCATTTTTTTCTCCTTGTTTGACATCTGTCATGCTTTTTTCTTCATTTACTTGGGAAGGTCATCCATTGATTTGTTTTTTTTAATCAGAAGTGTGCTTTAGTTACAAAAAGTTGAGAACCCTTGATCTAGAGTCTGAAAGAGCTGTAACACAAGCACATCTAAAGGTAGAAAACCACTGAAGGAATTTTGGTGACTGTGACAAAACCAGCAGAGGCTCTGACCTCTGGCCTGCTCCACATCAGGAACTATAAACAGACAAAGTGGGAGAAAGAGGTAGAGAGAGGCCGGGAATGGTCATTTCTAGCATCGTCCAGCCCACTCCACCTCACTCTCCTCCTGATTGTTTGCTTAAACAAAGGCAACTGACAACGCTGGTGCTGCAGTATTGACCGCTTGGTCATGGGAGCGATGAAAGGGCCCCGGGGTCGGTGAATGGGACAGTTAGAATGTTCCTGCAAGATGACTGTGTTTCGGGGAGAGGAAACAAAGGCTCGAGCGCAAACAGACTCACATATTTTCTCACACATCAGGCATGCATGAATACACATTCACACCTGTCCCAATAATTTTCACAGTCTTAATTAAGCCAGAGCAGGTTGATAGGAGGCTCTTACGTGCATTTCTCTCCACTCTGACTTGTTCGGGACGCTTGCAGCATGTTAATTAGATGAGGAGCAGTGGAGCAGAGGGGATTTAAAAGAGGTCTGGTGGGTGAGAGCATGCTGTCATGGTGGATTTTGGGATTAGTGGTGTTCATATACACCAGCAGTGGAAAGTAATTAAGTACATTTACTCAAATACTGTACTTAGCTGCAATTTTGATATTTAAGTATTGAGTATATCCATTTTACTCAAGTACTTTTTCTGATAATACTTTGACTACACTGCAGGGTTCGACTTGTAATAGAGTATTTTACATGGTTGTATTGGTACTTTTACTTAAAACCACAATGTGTTCTTTCTACCACTAGGGGGCTCTTTTACATCAAAACAACAACAAACAGACATAGTTTGATTATGTCGTGAAGTAGCGCAGGATCATGGGACTTGTTGTCTACAGTTAACCAACCATGGAGTGCTGCAGGAATGAGTCCAAACACAGAAATGAGTTAGCATTTTAGCACTTCAGTCAAAGTCAGTGGAGTCTTTGAAAGGATTTTGATTATTTCCCTGACATAAGGTCTGTGGTTAACACTAGCGTAAGAGATTTTAACTCTTCGTTTTACGGCATAAAATACATTATATCATAAATACCCTACTCATGAATTTTGAGGCTTTTACATGTCTTAAAAATACATTTGTTAACAAGTGGCTGAATGAGACTATAGCGGTTGCCACAGACAGTGTCTTCATGCTGAACACTAGTCACTTTATAGCATAATGTTACCTTAGTCTAAGACGACTCAGGCGGAAACCATGGTCATGGATGAGGTAATGTGTTAAAGTTTTATTTACGTTACGTTTAGGGTTAGGGTTAACTGACTTTCTGCCTCACTGTCTGATGTATCCTGTGTTTCCCTGGAAGCTATAGGAACTAGTGGCTAGTAAGAAATATTACCTTGAATAAATTACAGATGTCTTTGGGTTTGGCCATTATTGAAAATATTTGAGGTAAGGTACGTGCACAACCCAGCAAAATATATAACACAGTTATCACGATTTTAGACATTTTATTGGGGATTTGTTCCATATTGTAGCTTTAAGTAAAGGAGTACTTCTTTTGCCACAAACCATCACCACCTTCCTCTAGGGGAGACAATCTTCTATGAATTAAAAAAAACTTTCTTGATGTTCTACTTTCCACCGGGATAGTACATCACCACAATCACAAAATAACAAACAGGGCAGCACCCAAGTGGGCGTTTTTGAGCCAAATGACCCCATCCTAAAGAACTCCGGGCAGAGATACAAATCACTTTATGTCTGGCTGTAGATGTGACAGCCCGAGGGGGAACCACACTTCCTGCTGGATGGGCAGAGGGGACTTTCCAAACAGGATGAAAACTGAGGGAGTGTCTTGCAATCTCATCACAAATACTGATGAACGCACATTTAAAATACCCTCACGAAGTATTCACATGGACTTACACGCAAACAAGACCACACACACACACACACACACCTACAGCTTCCCGTGGGTAATCAAAGCTGATTTAACAGCCATCAGCATCTGTCTGGTATTGAGCGCGGCTGGCTGGCCACAGTGGACTTGGTCCCCCTCCAGCACTGTCAGCTTGTGTGTAATCTATGGTTTATAATGCAGTAGGCATTAGAAACTGGATGTGTAATTACAGTAAGTGTCACGCTTATGTGTTCAAAAGACATATACTGCACACACACGCATATCCGCTTATAAAATCATCTTTGAAAATGGTGATTTATGGAAATGGTGGTATTAAATTTATATAATCCTCAGTAATAGAGTCACACAAGCTGTAAGATACTGAGCAACATCTTGCAGACAAAGAAAGCTGGATGATGCCCAAGTGTGAAATGAGGCGTTACATAAATGTAATAAAATGTCACCAGGCAGGCAGCACGGTGGCAGTTGATTTATAAAAGAATGCAGATATACTTCCTTGTCTATTGTTGTCTGGAATCAAAAGACAAAAACCAGCCCACGCCCTTGAAACATACAGTAGCTCATCAGAGGGAGCGTCGGGAACGGCGTAATTAAAGCTCAATAGCTATTTATTCAGTCCAATCCTCAGGTGAGAGGCTTGGGCCCTGAGAATAATTTCAAAACCAGACGAAACTGGGGCGCACAGCTTGTTGTTGTTTAGGGTTTGAGCAAACATTAGCATGAGGTAGCGACCATAATTATGTCTAAGAGAATGGGAGCGAACCCAAACAAGTTTCATAATGTGTCGACAAATTACAGTCCTTTACGCAAGAGTGTCTGTGTGTCAACAGCAATACTTTACTGTGTGTTATATAGAAAAGGAGGATAATTTCACCCAAGTTTAGTAGCTTAGATAAATAAACGTATTCAAATTTAATTGGGTTGTTGGTTGACTTGGGAGAAAAGCTGACCAACATGCCTTATCTGAACAGGAGACTAGATATTGTCCAGTAGAGTCTTGCAGTGGGTCGGTTACCTGCTGAGTAACCTGCAAAAAAGTTTTGTAACAGTACCTAAAATAAGCTACTCAAGCTTTAAACAGCACAGTTTTCTGAATTAATCTCATGTTAGCTGAATGTAGTTATTACCCAGTAATTTCTCATAAGTTTCTTTTGTGTCTCGAAGGCAGTAACAGTCCTTCCCCAAAGCACCACCTTATCATCAATATTTCTGTGCAATTAAAAGTTTTGGCAGTACTACGTCTTCTGTACTTTTCAGTGACAGAACCTAAATGTAGAAATGTGGGAATAACAAGTAAAACACAGAGGAGAAGAAAAACATGATTATGCATAACAATGATGGAGAAATTCACAAGTTTCACAGGTGGCAGGGAGCTCACCAGGGCATGAGTCTGCCAATCTTGGTCCATCTGCTCTTTGTAATGAAGAATCCGACAATAGGGTCTGTGACTGCGCCCCAGGCTTTACCAATGAACAGCACCATGGACGCCTGGAAGGCATTGATCTGCAGAGCAGAACATAGACAGGCCGGAGTTAAAACACATACAGGCACAACACTCGCATTTATTCATTTACAGCAGCCACACACACTTGTTCTCGTTCTCTCGTTACCTGAGCGACATCAAGCAGGTAGATTTGCAGGAAGAAGGCTGTGGCGCTGGCAGCCACTTCCTTGGGTGCGCCGCCAATAGCGAAACACAGCTTACTGCATAATGACAACTTGTGCCCCAACTCGGTCTGCGAAGACAAAGGTGACAAAGGAGAGAAAAGCTTAATAAGATAATGGTGTCAGTGTAGGTCAGGCCGCTAATTAGCAAATTAACTTCACTCCACTGCAAGAATTCTAATGAAGATTCTCATTCCAAGTGAGAATAGGCAGTGGTAGAAAGTTCATTTACTGAATGACTAACTGAGGTACTTGTACTTTAGTTTCTCCAATTTCTGCTATTTCATATTTCTACTCGACTACATTTTGGAGGCAATTATTGCAATTTTTACTGCATACATTTATTCCATATTTTAAGTTAGTATTTACTTTGCAAATTCAGATAATCAATATAAAATATAAATCTAATCTACCTCATCTAAATTTGAGCCGCACGTTTACCAGCTGCAACATTACAGTAATAAACACAGTAATGCATCAATAATTATAAAATGAGTATTCTTCTTAAATGGCCCATTCTGTAATATTACTTTTGGCACTTTAAGTAAAAAAAAGATCTGAATGCTTGTCTACAAAATGTTACGTATTTATAGACACAAACTGTTTGTGGGTCAAATATTGATGGATGTAGACTAACCATACATTCAGTGCCCACACCAAAAGATGTAACATGAGAGAATATATTTAGATTGTAGTCAGTATTGCTTATATTTACATCAGACTGATTCCTGGAACAGGAGAATGTGTCATTTTGTTAGCAAATAAGCATGGATGACTCAATCTTACGGATCTTTTTTTCCGTTTTAGCTTCTTTCCATGAATAATCGCAGCTACTTATTTTAGCAGTTGCTGTGCAAATTCCTACCTAAACTTTAGACTACTTCCCAGAAACAACATTGTGAAGTAAGGTGTGTCGCTCTCACATAAATTAGGCCATGAGGACAGACTTATGACTCACAAATAATGAATCCTGTAGTCATTCATAGTTTCATAGTTTGATAGTGCTCCTAAAATAACATCCCCTCCTCATCTTCATGTTGTAATGTTTCAGTGATTCAGTGGAATGTAAAGAAAAGGACAATAGCTGATAAAGTATGACTATGTCACACTGGTTTTGTTATGATGCATGACAATGTGTACACGGTGATGCATCTGTTTTCTGATTAATTCCACTCCCTTGCAAACACACACATTGTCTCCCACACAGCCTTAAGGCTGGGTTGCACAAGGATCGGAGCACTGAACTTATTAACTAGCTTAAAATTAGGAAATATTAAACGACTCTTTAAACATTTAGTTGGTACTTAATACCTAGATTCAAATTAATTCTGCTGCACAAACATTTTACACTCAAATTTAAAATGTAATCCAGTATTAACTTTCACTTGCACAGAGGTTTAACTTTTATAATGGCTGCCATCTTCTTTCTTTCACAGTCTGTCAGTTGCTAAGCAGTCTCCTTTATTACTATTAAGTGTAATGTTTTGCTGACATCTTAGCTAGCTAGAAAACAGTATAACATTTTCTTTAACTTTTTTAGCAAGCTAGCAAATAATGTGACATTTTGTTAATTTTTTACCTACCTGATAAGAAATTGAAGGTTTTGTTTTTTGCTAGCAAGAAAACATTATACTAAATATTAAGCTAGGTAGCAAACAATGAAAAGTTTTGTAAAGAATAAAGAGCAGCTGAAAATTCATGTTTTTTATTTTATTTTAACTTAGGTAAGGACACATCACTATATTGATTAAATTCTATTTTATTTCAGTTTGCATCAATAAATGTGGATTTACTAAACAGAGATTTGTTTTTAATTGTGCAACAGAGCTCTGCTAAAATTGAAATTTGGGTTTAGTCATTTTAAACTTTGCCTCTGATTAGAACTAATTGTAGATTAATTTAATCTTTGTCAGTGCAACCCAGTCTACATCATCAATCTTTGTCTGCCTAAATGACAGGTTACTCCGGCAGACGAGAGATGTTAATGGTTAAAATATGTGTTAGTGTATGTGTGGAGACAGAGGATCAGAAGAAGACCCCCTGCCAGCTGTTTGCATTGTGGTCTATCTGTGCAGACACTGAGGCACACGCAGGAGCCAGAGGAACCCACCACCGAGTCATCCACAGCTCCATTTCCCCTGTCTGTGCTCTGCTAAAACCATCAGGCACGTGACCCTGTGTGTGTGTGTGTTTGCATGTCTGTGTACGTGTGTGTGTGTGTGCAGCAAGAAGGGCAAACTTTCATCTTCACACATGAATAGGACGAGACACCACAGTCTGGGGAGCTCGATATTTATGACTGTCTCCGAGCCTGTGCACGCATATCAACCTTTGCCTGTTCCTCCCTTCTGTATAACCTTTGGTGTCAAACACACACAGACGCACACACACACACAACAGTGTCACTCCACAATCAGTGGCCCGGGTTTGGCCCAGGCTTGGCCCACAGCTACTCCCCTCAGAGCTTTATGAAAGAAGGAAATCACCAAAGTAACCACAGCCGCAACCGACACACTGTTATTATCCGACTCACGTTTTCTCTTGCCCTGTTTTTCGCCCCATCAAAACATGGAGGGGTTCGAGAACGACAATTACCAGGAGGGAGGTGTGTAATTATTCAATCGCAAGACAAGCGGGTCAGAGGTAAGTAAAGGCTATGCCGGCGGTTCCGACTTCAAAACTCTCTCTTCTCCCACTCTCACTGCAATTACCCCTAATTGGAGAGAAAAAATTAAAGTCTTTGGTGTCTGGAGAACGCTGCTTAACTGATGATGTGCAAAAATACTCTGAGCTCCCAGCACTCGTATTCTTTCCCTCCAAACTCTTACACTCAATCTTTCATTACTGAGTTCTTATCATCAAAGAGGATAAACAGGATATCCCTTCTACTGTTGTCTGGGTGCACAACCAACACCACACACACACATACACACACACACACACACACACACAATTCAACACACACATACATAACAGTAATGGCGCAAACTAAAGGGAGCATCTGCAGAGTTCAGACTGTCACCAAACAAGGAACAAGGACAGATAAGAATAAACTCTGAAGTTAATGAATCCTTAACTGTTAGAGGGAAAGCAATTTAATATATCTGAACTGTACAGCAAGTAATTTAAATCAGGATTGAGGATAATTCTAGTGCAAATAAAAGAGAGGAAAAAAACTTGAGTTAGGTAAGCTATATTCTCCAAATAAAATGTGTATACTGAGTGTTTGCATGCAAATGTTAAGCTGGCAAAATGGATCCATAAAGCAGTTTAAATGTTAAATCACTGAGGGATTTTCTGACAATTCTGGGCATCAGGGTCATGTCACGGATTCTTGTTGCACGAGTTGACAACAGAAGCTTTGTGTCATCAATTCAGATTATGGATTGTGAGTATGAAAGGAAAAGTTAATCACGGCAGCGATGGCAGCAAGCCATTAAAAAGGTCAGCAGTAGCCTGGAGACACAGGCCAAACCTGCAGCGATCAATCCAAAATCTAGTCTCTGAGTGACACAGCTGTGTTCTTCTGTGATGGATTAGCTCTTCATGTCGAAGAAGAAGAAGAAAAAAATAAAACACAATAAACCTACTAAAGCAATTGATCGCACCAACTATTTGACATTGACTTTCTGAAGTTTGAGCAACCTAATTATTTCAAGCTGTCCTAAACTGGAAAAATAATTTATTTTAGCTTTATTTACTTTAAATAATCCACTCAGTTTAACCTGAAATTCTGAATTCCATGCAAACCAGGCTGAAGGCTGCAGTTTCAAGACTACTGATGTCATCAAGATAAATAAATAGAAATTGTTTAAGTGGCACTTTTAAGGGGTATTTAATGCAAAAATTGCTCAATAGAAAAAATGGATTAATTATGTATTCTCATTTCTCAAGGGGAGAAACATTTTCATCTATTATGTCCCACTTAGGCTTCCTTTTTTGACCTTTCTCTCTCATACCTACAAGTGAATACTGGAATTTAGTTTAGTTCAATGGAACAACAAAACAAATTTTAACTTAGTATCTCAGGTTTGTCAAACTTGATTTCTCAGGTTTGGTGAACTTTTACATTATAGTAACTCCATGAATAAACCATTTAGCAGCAAGTTTAGCTCAATTTACACCCATTTTTAGGGCAGCAGGGGAACTTATGTTTTACAGTGCTCAAAAATAGTTCTAGGCTGCTGTGTATCTGTGTTTTATTGTAGATGTGTATTTGTATGGTGGTTTCTGTCTACCCTGGAGCACACAACGAGGCAAATTCCAATCAATGTTTCATTGAAATGGTAATAAATTATTGAATTTTGGATCATCCTCAGGTAAACTAACTTCACAATGATTTATTTGTTATAAAATCTAATTCCAAGGTGTAAAATGCAACTCCATTCATTGAGCCAAAATAAAACAAAAGACACGGCGTATTAGACAGAGGTTTGGTAGAGATGAGACAGTTGCAGAACTGGTTAGATCGATGATGTAACACAGTTTCATGAGCACTCTGAGCCAGTGCAGCAAAACAGAAAATGAGTGACTAACTGCCATGGTATTGTTTTATGACACTGTTTGAAACACTGTCTGCATAATATAGTTTCTGCCTTGTCTATTATTTCCATGCCATGTATTCATGATGAAGATCATTAATCAGAACACACAAGAGGCTTGCTTACTTCACTAACTTATTGCCCTCTTGGAATTAAATGTAGGTCTCACAAAGTTAAATAACCAAAGATAAAACAGAAACTAACTGGAAAGTCAACCCTATCTTCCAGTGTTTGAGTGAGCTATCCCTTTCTATTGTCCATCCATTTGCCTTGCTTCCTATTATGGCTTTGATTACAACAGTCTTCATCACCAAAGTCCAATGATATCGCCAGCATCAGACAAAAGAAAGCAATCATCTGGCACTTCATCCCGTCAATGGGAACAACCTTTCTCAAATGAAAACAATCAACTTCCAGGCACTGACTCGACTATCTGAGGGATTACAGTTCACAGGAAAACAATGCAGCTGATTAATCACAAACAGATAAGCCACTAAAGAGATCACACTTTCCATCTTTTTTATCCTCTTCGCCCAATCATGTGGAGTCACTCACAACCACAGCTGAGCCGCAAACACACCAGATGAGACTGAGAATTATACTCAGATTTAGAGGCTGACTACAGCAAAGGTCCAAAGAAAGGTCACAACAGTGTCATTAGTCAGGGATAATGTTCAGCGAGTGGGTCATTACTGTGAAATAAACCCTGACATATTAATTTAAAAATGATTTTAATGATTTAAGAATGAGTTTATTGCTCCTCCAGAGTCTATGATCAGAACTGTGTCCACAGCAATAGTCTGTTCGTCATAGCAATGGCCAGTTATTCAATGGTCTGTTAATCAATGGTCTGTTATTCAGGAATAACAGACCATAGAATGCTGTAATTGACCAATCAGAATCAAGTATTCAATGAAGAGCAATAACATGTGATAACAACTTGTAGAAGAACACAAAAGAGCAAAACCAGGTGATCTTACCTGCTGAGGAGTTTTGGGGAACAGTGGCTCAGTGGGCTTGATGAGCTTCCCTGCAGACGCTCCCCTCTCTCCCTTGGTCATGGCTGAGAGGCTGTGTGTGAGGCGGCAGCCGTACTTCTGCGACTGTGTGTGCGAGAAGTGTGTGTGACTGTGACTCCTCGTGTGAGCGAGAGCCCGAGGAGCCTGCCACTGGGTGGTGTGTGTAAGAGGAGGCTGAAACTGGATGTGGCTCTGACTCCGGGTGTGTGTGTGTGTGTGGTGCACGTGAGTGACGGCTCCAGAGGCCGGGAGCTCCTCCTGCTCCTCTGTGACAACTCTGCCGCTTTCTGCCGCCATTCACATGCTGTGTGTGCACTCTGGAATGAGGCCAGGAGGGAAGGGCAAAGTCAGACAGGCAAAAAACACACGCACTCAATGGCAAGCATGTACTGCAACATATAGGCACAGGAATGCAGGCACATAAACACACATATATATATGAGCTCAGACAATGAATTGCTCTTTGGCTGCATGCACAAAAACATACATAAATGGGACTAGGGCCTGACTGATGCTGGATTTTTGGGGCCAATACAAATATTAGGGAGCTAAAAGGTTTAGATATCGGCCGATATTCTCTGTTCTGAATATAGAATATATACATAAACACACATATATGAGCTCAGACAAAGCTCTTTGGATGCACATGCAGAAACACACAAATGGGACTAAGGCCCAACAGATACTGGATTTTTATGGTCGAAGCTGATATTATGGAGTAAAAAAAAATTCTGATATCAACTTATCGGCCGATACTCTCCATACAGAGATTTCATATATAAACACGCACATAAATGAACTCAGACAATGATTTGTTCTTTGTTTGCACGTACAAAAACACGTAAATGAGACTAAGGCATGATTGATACATGATTTTTTGGGCCGATGCAAATACAAAATTAGGAAATTAAAAAAATTCAGATATCAGCCAATATTCGTTATACAGAACATAATATTCAGAACACTAAACATACCTAAATATACATTTTTTTGTAATAATCCTTCAAATGTGACAATGATATGTAATGGAGCCCAGATATTTTGCAGTTTAATAATTAATTATATCATCCAAAACAATATCAGGGCACTGAAAGAGTAAACGCTCAGTGATATTTTTAATAATTAGAATTCGCAATAAACAAATAAAAAATTCAAATAGAGTCAAATGTATGTAAATGCTGAAGCTGAATGCTAAAACTAATAAAATAAAAGCAAACTGCATCATCATCCGTTAAAAAAAGGTTTCATATCAGACAACATTGATATATGCATATATACCCATATAGACTGATATAGGTGTGTTAGGGCAATATTGTGCCGATAAAATCAGTAAAGCAATATATCAGTCAGGCTCTACATGGGACAATGCAAAAGAGCAGAGATGAATACAGATGCAACAAGGAGACACACGCATACACACACACACAATCACGCACACGGTCACACTCTACCTTAAGCAACCTTTTCAAACATATACCCTGCTAAAAGTGAAATATCAGTCATGTTACTATCATCTGTTCTGTGTGACAGCTTGCACAGCTGGCTTTGGGTGAGAAAACAGAGCAAACAGGGGTGCAGGATGCGTCGATGTCCCGCGCAGGAGTGTGTTGCCTGCTCTCATCTTACTATTCCTGTAAGTGCATCCATAAACAAGCACTCTGCACACCTGATAGGAACCCTGAAGCAGATTTTAAAAAAAGAAGAAAACACAGAAACATCATCTTACCCCGTGTTGAAGGAGAAGCAGCCGGTGCTGTCAGCGGTGCAGTCGGTTAGTTATTAGTTAGTTTGCTCACTGTGGTGTTTTGCCAGCCTGTCAGTCAGTCAGTCAGTCAGTCAGAGAGACGGGCAGGATGAGAAGGAGACTGCGGAGGATGGAGATGGTCTGTCCGTCTCCACTCAGTTGTTTTCAGTCTGCAGTGACGGAGCTGCGCCCTGCAGCGGCCGTGCCGGTATATGACACACACACACACACACACACACACACACACACACACACACACACACGGCTTGCGTGAATGTAGGCTATGCATGTGTGCGCATCTGTGAGGAGATTATGGCAGGCGATGGTTTGACACCAGCAGTGTGTGTTTTGGATGGGAAGGCACCAAAATAAGAGCATGCAACAAAAAACACTGCTGTTTCTATTACACTTAGTGTTTTATAATTCTATTTTTAATCTCATATGATAGGCCTAAAGAATCCTACAATATTCATATCTTATTCTACACTTGATATAAAATCAGAATAGAAAGAAAACAGTGGTTCTCAACCAGAGGGTCGTGACCCTGAAGGGAGCCAGATGGTTGAGGAGTATACAATGAAATATTGCGGCAAGCAAAAACACAAAAACACAATTTTTATTGTCAGGTGATTATACACTAAAGAAAACACATTTATGAATATAATATTCCCTTTCTACCAATAGATTCTACTAAATGTTATAAATATACCCTTTAAAACTATTAACCAGCTCAAAAATGACAATTACGAGCACAAAACAACCATGGTCTGAAATGACACAAACATGAAAACATAACATAATAATATTTTGGAACATCAAATAGCAAACTTAAAAAACTACTCAGTCTAACAAGCATGATGGGAAATGAGATTTGATACTAGTTTTTACAGCACATTGCTTGTACCAGTGATATGATTTGCCCGAATACAGGTTATTGAGTGTGTCTGTGAGAGTCAAAGTGTGCATGTATATGAGTTCTGACTGGACATATGCACTTCTGTGAGGAAAAAGACTGGCACTTCTGTGTCACAGTATTGTTTTTAACAATACAACACAATAACAAACAACAGGAGCTACAGCTAGTTTTGCTAAGTATTACACTGAAGGACTACTATGAAGTGATGGCTTCTCAAAATTTTATGGGGGTGTGGGAAATAAACAATTTTTCATTTCCCACAGAAAAACCAACACTATTATTCTGGCAAGAGTATGAAAATCCTCCATGCTTGGTGACAAGGTGACCTGCTGTCTCATATAAACCTGTTATAAGTGCACTCTTATTATGTCCTATCAGATACCATCTGTGACTGTAGTTTCTCAGGAGCTGTTGTGGTTTCAAGTGGAATGTCTAAAATGCAGTTTGGCTTGATTTCAGAGTATTACCTGCGTGATCCTTTGGAAAAGAAAGTCGCAAAGGCGTGGATGCGTGTGAAAAGAACTCAACAAGGATGCACTCAAGCATTTGATCACATATTTCCCAGGCTGCATCATCGTCGTTATCATCATCATCATTAAGATGTACACTTTAATCCCACTTCAAAATAGTTTGTGGTGACATGTTGTGCTTAATGGTACTTTTATCGAAGTTTTTTTAAACAACATTTTATATTCCAACACAACCGAGCCTATAGTATGTGTGTGACCTACTTAAAGGGGCCCTCCAGTGATTTATTACCTCCCCCTTCAAAAAGTTGAGGGACTCACAATACAAAAGATTTTTTTAAATAAAAAAGTTCCAAATTGAAGAAGCACAGGAACAAGATATCCATACTTTTAGTCGCCCCAGTTGTACATTTTCCATGAGGCAAATGGGTTGTGCCTTTCATTAAAGCCTGGTCACACCAACATTTAAATCACAGAGAAATTTAGCAGTGAAATCAGTCCATCATGATGGAATCACAAAGTGATTAGTGGATTTGATAATTGAGGGCTGAAGCAACAAATTTCTTGAACCTGACATGAATTAGCCTAAAACCATCGACCAACCATAGTCATCGTAACAATGCTCACCTGTCCATGTGAGGGTCCAGTATATAAGGTTTATGGGGATTTATTGTCTTTAACATTTTGCACAAGTTTCACAGCCACCACAGTTTCTTTTGATATGCTTGGAAGGGGAGGTTGGGGTGAGGTGTTTGCAATCAGCAAGCTGACCACTAGATGCCACTAAACGCTGGTCCTTTTTTCTCCTCTTATGGAGCACAGTAGTCTATAAACTTCTCCACAACGAACTTACTCTTCCATTAGCAACTGAACAAGCTTTTCTTCTTCTTGAACAAAATCTTTATTGAGTGAAATTGTACACAATACCAAGAAACTAGCATTAAATACCACAGTAAGGTAAAGTGTACAGCACAGGGAGCTATTGTGCCTGACTTGTCTTAGCATGTCGTGGCTAAATAGTGTGTTAGATTTTAGCTTGCCAGCTACAGTAGCCTAGTTCACCAACTAGCTCTGCAAGTAGTTGCTACATCACCACACCTTTAAAACAAAATATTTCTTGAATATGTGCCAATTAATTTTGCTGTGTCACTCTGTGGTGTGACCCTGCCTCGAAATGTCCACTTCTTTCAAATCCCATGCGTGGTTTCTGTTAAAAACCTTAACTCAGCCCAAGCTGAAAATTTTCTTCACTTTTTTTATTTCCACACTTCATGTGTAAAACCAAGTGGCCTTTAACTGAACCTTCCTCATTTATTTTGTAAAATGTCATAATGTTTTGCAGCGTTAGTCAATGTGATTTTTATTGTAGACAAAAATCAATATTTTATTTAATTTAGATACCCTTTTTTTTAAAAAAAAAAAAAGTAAATAGTACTTGATTCTGAAATGAAAGCCATGCTTGTCTGGGTGGGAAAAGAGATACAGTTCTACACACACTTAAGTTACTTTTAAATTCAGTCTTTGACTCATGACATATTGAGTGCCTTTCCTTTTCCCTCACAGGTCTTTCCAAAGCAGCTCCTTTAGAGTAGGATGTTTACTCTCCACAGTGAGCCTCTCCTCGAAGCATGACAACAAACATGTCATGGAGACCTTGGCTGATGAACCCAGACCTCTCCATAAATTCCAAGCATGCAAACCCCTCTACCGAAACCACATTACTGACAATGAAAAAGGCACCGCTGCAGAAAAGTCGGGCATATGACCTGCATTAGAATGGGTATGTTTCCGATAATGCGTGAAGAGGAATGTGCAAAATGAAAGGATGGCTGCTGTACGAGTAAAAGGGTCATTCTGAAAGGAAATGTGGGAGTTAAAGGCAAAGTAATTCCCTGCATGCTTAGCCTTATTAAATATGTAGCACAAAGGAAATGTGCTCTCTTTTACTCTTTAGCCAGACCCCCTCTGGCTGCCAACCAAGTGGTACATATCAGCCTGCACATTCAGGTAAAAATCCCAAAATGTGCAACATGGCCTCACAGAAAGGTAATTCTTCAGAGGGGATTATGATATTCAAGACATTTCTGCTGCTGAGTTTCTTCCCCTGACCTTGACCAGCCTGAGGCTGTCATCTCTTCTTCCCTCAGACATGAGCAAATACAAACCCTCTCCTGTTCTGCTCTGCACACCCATTCCTCCCATTGCTTTAAATATTGAAGATGGATAATGGTGTTCGCCTTCTTCCCAGGGCCAGGCAAAAAGCTTGGAGATGGAGTAGCAAGCACGTGCATGTGTAAAAGCACATGCATGTCATCACACATGCCAAGAAACACAAGTTACCTCATTTAAGATGAACCAGTAACTTCCCCTTTCAACTTTACTTAACCCCTCTTGAATTAGATTTTTGAGCAGTTTGGTTGTGAAGCCATGAGGCATTAAATACAAAACAATACATTTTTATGCAACTGCTTTGAAATTGTGCAAGAAGAGTGCACTCAGTAGAGTGATCCCCATCAGGCAACAGATGGTGAAGCACCTACTGCAATGCCACCACAAGCAGATGCCAGGTGCAACCAGTGGAGATTTGTTCTGTCAACATTGACATGAACACCACATACACTGTCCCTAGCTTAAACAAAATATCAAACTAAAGCAGTTGTTGATCACTCGCGGCCTCTAGTGGTTGGTTAAAAAGAGTGAGAGGTCAGCTGTCAACTTACTGCTTTGCATGTCAGGTTACAGTTCACATTCATGTCTGTCCAGACTCATAATGTATGTAGTGAAGTCTCTGAAGGAAATTGATAAGGAACTTATCACTGTATTTACCTGTAACTTTGAAGGAATTTAGTAGAAGGTATTAAGTGCATTTTTTGGCAGAATTTAAGTTCTCATGATACACGTGATTCTTGTGAGAAATATGCTGTCTTCACTTAGAGACTATTTCTTTACAGAGGAGGACAGAGGACTGTTAGAGAGCTGAAGATCATGATGTCACAGTGAAGTTGACCTTTGGAATATAAAATGTTATCGCCTCATCTTTTTATCCTGTTGGCTATTTCTGTGTAATTTTGTCATGATTAGCATATGAAATCTTGCATTATGGCTAAAAATGTGATTAATGAGGCCATTGTGACCTCGACCAGCGATTCAGTTAGAAGGTACATAAGAACTGAAAGCTAAATATAAGGTGAGTTTTAGAAATATCTTTCTCTTGCTCTCCTGCACACACATGCACTGAGTATCATAACACTCTCTTGTTTGAGGGGGAAAAAGGAGGGTCGTCACGGGTTGGCTGCTGTCTGCAAGATGTCGCTGCAGCCCGCTTGGATAGGCGGGTCAGGCTCGCTTTTTCCCCACTCCACTCATGTGTGTCTGTGGTCATCACAACATTTCACACTCTTTTTAAAAGACAGATAAACCACTCATACAGAGTGACAAACTGCATTCATCCCCAAATCCAAAACACATATGTTTCCTCTTATCTGTTGTGCTATTCATCCATCTAGATAGTTTTGGTGTGACTAGCAGAGTTTTGAAAATATTGGTCTTCTCTCAAATATAATGACACACACACAGTGTCTCTTTCCAGAAATCCACAAACCCTGTTGAGAGCAGTTTCATGTTGGAACTATTTTCTTTCTGCTGCAGAATCTAATGACACTACGTTCTATCACCAAACTGCTCACCACAAGCTCTGTGGATTAACTTGAGTAACCAGGTAGTCACATTTAGTTCCATTACATTGGAGAGAAGACAGATATCTCCACAGCCGATGTCTTCAAAACGTCTCCAAACCTGCAGAGTTTGTTTTAATCCCTCTGTTTCCACTGGCCCATTTGTAATCTGATAGCCTTATTATATTGCTTATGCTTGTATTATATTAGGAATATGCAGATGAAAGGTTTGGATATTAATTCAAGGTGTAGACTACTCAGGAAATTACATAGTGTAATGCATACTTACTCATAAATGTACAAAAGCCGCATAATTACAGTAATTATGTCTCACCATTTTACAAAATTGCCATGATGTACTGACCACCAGCAAAATATTTCATCATGGTGTGCAGTGCATTGCCTGATATGCTGTTAACAAGGAGTAACCCATGTGTACCAAAACAAATCAAACTAGAAGAGGTCAGTCAGTAGAGGATTACCTTTGCATTTATTTTGCTATTCGCTATAGCTATTCTCCGACAGTTACAGTATTCTGTTAAGCATTTGTGTGAATTTTTGTCATAATTAGTTTTTGAATTCTTGAGCTATGGCCCAAAATGTGTTGTCCACCATAATCTAATCAGTTCATCCTCAAGTCCAAGTCTCATTTGTACCAACTTTGAAGAAATTGCCACCATGTGTTCTTGAGATATCATGTTCACAGCAATGGAAAGGCCTGAAAAAATAAAGCCTAAAATACATTCTATACAAGCTGAAATCACATTTTAGGCAGCCTCAATATAGGTCCCTATAATCCTCCTTGAAAAGATGAGCTCGGCTACTGTCTCACATCAGTCAGTCGATCAGAATATCTTGCAGGTGGGAGGCTATGAATTAAGAGGTGCATGATGGTGGTTTTTGGCTGCATGTGTGTTTGCTAATTGCTCTTTTCTTCTGTTGTATTTTAGTGTCATCCAGACACCTGCCTCAGAATCCTGTAGCTGCAGGAAAGAAGCCAAAGATACAGGTGCATAATCAAAATATGATCAGATATTGCACATGTTGTTGCTGGACCTGAAAACCTGGGGATAAAAATGCGTCTGAGAATAAAATGCTATTTGACGTAATGTCACAAACTTCACAATACCGCATTATCAAGGTCTTCGGGCTTTACTGACCACATTTGAGTTGGATCTGGTCAACATCCTGTTGGAGGAGCATATAACAGTATAAATCATGGCATTTCCTCTTGCCAGAAGGTGGCACTATGACTATCACTAATTTGTCATGTAGATGATTTTGAAATAGATCTGATTAATTCTGGAGGAGGCTGACTTCCTGCTGGGTTTAGGCTCAGAGAGGCTTTTTTGTGTCTGGTCATGATACATGAGCCAACTGTTTTTTGTGCATGTAGGTGAAACATGCCGCGGGAGCTGCTGTTCAGAGGTCGTGGCCAAACTTTTTTTTTTTTTGCCAGAACCCATATCAGATGTGATTTTCACCACAAATGACCCATGTGCCAGGTTTGGCGAGGTTTTGAGCATATTTAAGCCCTGAAAAATGTGATTCATTTAGGAGAAAAATAATTGTAACTCCCTCACTTTCAATGGAGTTGCTTGGGCCCTAATAATAAAATAAAAGAACCATGTAATATCACAGTAGATGTATCAGTCTGGTATGATATCGGGGGTTAGGGTTAGGTGATATTGCAATTTTTTTAAACTTGACATTGAGATAATTGGTGTATTTGTTTTAGCACATATAGCAGTTTGTGGTATAACACTGTGAAGACATTATTCCTCCAATTCTGACATGTTTGACACCAGCAGCCTCTCCGTGCCTCCTTAATTTGAATCCCCATTAAATCTGTAATGGTAGCACAGATGTTGCATTACAACAGGAAATAAGGTGCTGCTTGGTGTCATGCCATATTCACCATGATAATTATAATTACTTGAAGCTGATGGATGCCTTAATTATCAAATATTTCTGTCAGCAGTCCCCACACCTGTGCAGCACTAATAGGAAAGAAATTATACAAATATGCAAAATTTTGAGGAGGATTTTTATTGTACCTTGAATAGTGTTATGTGTTGAAAGGATGCAGTCAAATAAAACAACACATTGTACATTCTGAATTAAATCTCCCAGCAAAAACAAAGGCAAATGTTCACGCAAAATGCATTAAATGGCAAAACTGTCTGTCAGGCCATCATAAATAACAAGCTGTCACCTTTTAAAATCATAATAATGTGTAAACTAAACATCAAATGTTCATTAAATATTAAAAATAATTGTAAACTTAGAGATACAAATGCTCATTTGTACTGTTACTAGTGCAGAAAACTGGTGATCACAGTTTGGGAAGACTTTGAAGAGTTGGTTGGTGGTGCTGGTGGTGGTGTGAGTGTGTGTGTGAGGGAAGGAGTGAGAGTTACGTGTGGTGGGCCAACAGATGGACACACATGGTTGGCCATCTGCCCGAGCAACAGAATTGGTTTGCCTTGACAGTTTTTTTTTCTTCTGGAGTTTGGGGGTTTAGGAAGAGCTGTTGGCAGGTTAACACTGTCCTCCAGAGGATGAAGACAAAGTAAGCACTGACAACAGCACCTCAGAAGCACCTGTGACGGTGGAGATAACTGTGTGACAACATCTCCATTAGATTGTAGAGATAAATAAACTGCAGAGGGAAATAACAATCATCAAATGCAGAACAAACTGCCAGATAAAGAAACATTATAAGTTATAGGAGGCCTTGAGACTGCAGTCGGGGTCATCAGTGAAAGGGATAAATAGCTGTGAGTTATGGGGCCCTTTTAGTCAGGAGTGTCCAAACGGAGCCTGTGTGTTCAGGGGTCTCTGCACAATGACAGCGTTGGCCAAATCCGCCTCTTCCAGACTTAATTCTTTGTCGTTGAGCTCCCGGAAAGGAACCGATGTCGTCAGGACGAAAGGTGGGCAGCTCCTCTGGGAGCGTGCCACAAAATCTTGAACGTCAGTGATCCTAGAAAAGAATTAGAGAGCGAATTAAATTAAGATCAGATTTAAATCATGACAGAGAAAGTTAGAGCTATTCCTCACATGTTCACTGTACTAATAAATTTTGTTTCACCTGAAATAGTTCAAATTTTGAGTTGACTGAATTTAAAAAGAGAACGTGAGGTAATTTATATTCATTCAAAACAAACAGGGAAAAAAAGTTTTCCTTTTCTTCTTTACATAAACCTGAATTTTTGACTTTTAGAAACAGATTAGGAATAGATTTGTCATTCTTTGGCTGCTTGAAAATGAAATGTCTGCATTCTAAAATCTTACATTATTACCCATTATTCATTTTCACTTGAACGAGTTTAGTCAACAATTTCTGAAATACAAAAGTTCTACAACTCAAAAATTCTCTAAGAAATTATCTCAACTAACTAAACATTAGGTCGGTGCAAAAAAGTTTAGTTCAGAACTTAAAAGGTTTGAGTTTGATTCAAAGTTCGAAAATTTGGTGAAGACAGTTGCCTTGAAATTGGGAGTTATAAATTTAATTGAACTCATTCTGATGTGTTCTGAAAATAAATATTAGAAAATTAAATTAACTTGAATAAATAAAACTTGTATATTGACGTTACGTTAAATGCACAATATGTAAATTCTGCTGCTCGGGGCTGCTTCTCATTGTTTTTCCACATTAAAACAACAACAAAAGATGCACTTTGATGACACTGTGATGTGGCGTGGGATCAGGGGTGTTGCTTTCATCACCGTAGCTGATGAAACCCTATTTGACATAACTCATAGACAGAAATCATGTGTAAGAATGAGGTAATATTAACATTTTATTCATTATATATTTAGGCATGTGCCCCGACTTCCTTCCTCACTCTCTGACGTATTTGATGTATCCTGTGTTTTCATGGGAGTTATAGCAACCAGGAACATGCAGGAAATGCACCATCACCTTGAATAAATTACAAACGTCTCTGCATTTGAACATTGTTGGAAACTTTTGGGATAATGCAAGTACTCAACATAAGAAAATATATAATGTAAAATATGATAATATATAAATCTAGCAGGTATTTTTAGACATTTTACTGCAGAAATGTTGCATATTATACCCTTAATAAGAAAAGATAAGTTGATTATTCCTCTATGATATTTTTACAGAGTTCCTTTCCAGTAGAAAGGCATGAACGGCAAAATACTCTACTCTCTCTTGTGACACATGATTTCACTCTGAGTTACTATACTAGTAACACAATCTATTATTAATAAGGAGCCAGCATATATGAGCGATCTTATGGCAGCTCTGCTCCTCACACACTAGCTGAAGGTTAGAGGGGCTCAGTCCTCTCTATCCTTAAGCTACAAACTCTGTTATATAAATGCTGCATCTGAGTTACGCAATCCCTCTCTGGGGATTTTATAGATCCACTCCATTGCTACATCTCAGATTATGTTTTCTGCAGCCCCATGCACTGTGGCAGGGGATATAACAGGCATCATGCCTTCAACTCCGGCAGACTAGAACAAAGCATTACGTAATCCTCAAACAAACCCCCTCAGCACCTCCCGAGCTAGTACAAACAAAAATCTTTTGTCATCCCTTGAACTACTTCTTTCCTGCGATGCTTGAGATTAGGGGATTTACAGTGAGTGTAGCAGGGGCAGAGTTACAGCAAGTCTCTTTTCAATATGCAGAGATATATATATGTCCAGCTCAGATTTGGAGAGATGTCTTTATTAGGCCCTGACATTGCGATACACACCGATGCGATAGGTTAAACCTCTGCACCAATCTCCTGCCGTCAGCCAACCAGATCTGCAGGGAGGTAACGGGAAGGGCGTGGTCTAGTGTTACCATGGGAATAGGAAGAGATTCTCCATCCTCGTGCACAGATGGTGACCTGGCCACAACTCTGGGTGCAACACTGTGAGTGGACAGGAATAAATAACAGATTAACCACCAGTTAAAAGAACATACAGCATATGCATTGTGTATTTTTAGAATTCACTACTATGAGGTGAACAGGCAGACAAAATCTCACACTGAATATTCTATGGACTCTCTGGACAATTTAGTATTCACAGAGTGATGTTTTGAACATGTTGAGGCTCTCAGTTCATCAGGCTGACTGTCTGCTTGGTCAAATTTGCCTGTGGGGTTTTTTGATACCTAGATTTAGAAGGACACCTAGTGGTATAAAGTGGTATAGCAGCCTGGAACTCCAGAAAGACACTAATAGAAAACAATAATGCAAACTCAAAAGGTTCATAATTGATTATGTATGACGCTTATTAGGTTTTAATATGCAACATAATTATGTTTAAAAAGGTAAATTCTTGTATCAATACTGTACTCACAATGATGTAACCATTTATTTTACATTACATGATTGCAGGACATTGATTGTAACCCTGATTTTCCAGTTACCATCGGTGGTCACAAATCAGTGCTTGCTCACTGTGTGAACTGTTCAAAAATGTAACCCGCTCGCCAATACCTCAAAGGTGGAAAAGAAATCAGGTTAAAAGGGCAACATCAGTATTTTTAAACCTCAACCCTATTTTTATCATGTTTTGTGTCAAAACCTACAACTGGAGATGAGGCAATTTTTGAAATTGTTTCAGTATTGAGGGAGAGTGCTGCAGCCAGCAGAAACAAAACTGAGCTGCAACATAATTGCACCATCAAAGTATAACCACTAAAAGTGCTTGTTTTTGCCGCTGACAAGCTCAGATTCTGACATTATGGTGAGGATTGTTACAGAGAGAGTCTCTCATAGAGTAAAATAAGTTGTTTTAATGCTGTCTTTGCAGAAACCGTGCAGAAAGTGTCATTTTAACACCTTCATAGTCATCTTCATTCAGACGTGACATAAACAAAACAAAAACTCTTTTAGTGTACTCGCTTTGATGATGCACAGTTGCCCAGAGGGATTAAGCTGCAGCTCAGATTCACTTCACCTCAGTACTGGACCAATTTCAAAAATCGTTGTCTCGATTAGTCACTTTGACACAAAAATGAGGGAAAATAGGGCCCGGGTTAAAAAATACCAAAGTTATCCTTTAATATCTGGTCGTGTCTAGGACAATTTGAGGAGCCATGCAACAACTAAAAACTAATGAGAGCAGACACGGGCTGCGGGAGGAGAGAAAGAGTGATGGAAAAGCACTGGAGCAGCATCCAAAAATGTCTAAGTATATATAAAGTTATAAAGTAGTTCAAACTAGCTCCACCTCCAGCAGCTAAAACCGTAAAATGCTTCACACTGATGCATCAGTATTAATAATCTAATGTCACTTCTTGCACGTGTTTTGTGTCAAAACGAGTTTAAAGACCATACAGACTTCCTCCAGGACTCCTCCTGGAGAAAGAACTTGTAATGTGTGACCCGCCATGTCACTGATCAGTCATGTAGTGTGCAAACCAAAAAAACGTCAAGATTCACGCTTACATGACAGAAAGTTGCGTAGCGTGAAAAGTACAGTGATCTGACGACTTTGAAAGTCACGTAGTGTGATTGAGGCCTTACCTGCCAAGTCGGTATCCTCGGCCGCTGAAGGGGTGAAAGGCTTTTTTCTTGGGAACGTAATTTTCCTCTGTCAGATCCTCCACACTGATCTCCAGCTCCTCCTCTTCTGCTCTGCTCTCCCACTCTGCCGGAAGCTCCCTGGGACAAATTAAAGACCAGGCTTGGCGTCTAGTCAGATCAATCAATATGACAAATGAGCCTCTAACGAACATTATGCTTTATCTATCTTATGTCGCCTGGTTGTGGTCTATAGGAGGGACAGCTTTACTGCTAATTTCCCTTTGGGGACTGATGGGGTTTGGTTGTAAGATCGACCCAAGGTCAGACATTACATATAGAGTTTAGCTCTCTATATACAACATATACATCACATGAATACAGAGTATATAGTGCGTTTCTCATATAATGTGAAGCTTTAAAGGGATTCTCTGCATTTGTATTCCTTAAAAGAAAAAGTGAGCCACCATTTTCAGCTTAAGTGAATTCTGAAAATTGGTCATCCACCAACAAAACCTGACCTAAAGAAATGTTTATTTCTTTGTCTGTGGTCCATCTGAATAAGTCAATGGGCACCATCCGACTTTGTGACTCTTCTTCTACCTGGTTTGGCATTACAATAACGAAAATGTAGTCTTGTCTGTATTGGAAAAAGACAGATAAAGAAAAGGTGCAGTGGAAGAGACAGACAGTACAAGTGTAGAAAGAGTGAGCATGCAGGGAAAACTGAAACCAAAACTTATTAGGTATTTATGTAATGTAGTTCTCCGTAATTCCGTAGCTTTGCATTAATGTCTTTGAAACTGCACTGCAGTCTCTTTGAATGGTATCAAAGAATTAATCTTCCTAGAACTGCAAGATTAGTCTACTGATCAAGTGACTGATTAAGATAAAATTAAGAAGCAATGGTTTAGATAATCGTTCAAAGTCATATTTCACGCAAAAATGCCAAAAACTTGATGGTACCAGCTTCTCAAAGGACATCTTACACTGTCACCTTGTGCTCTCTGATATTGTAATTGACATTTTTTGCTATTTGCTGATGCTTTACAGAACAAATGATAATTGAATAATTGAGAAAATACCTGGCAAATTAATCGATAATGAAAATGATCTTTAGCTGCAGTTCTGAACCTGAGACAGCAGTCTTATAGACTCAGCCAAACAAGTTTTGAACTCATATTGATTAAATCATGTGCACATCTCTTAGTGTTTTACTGTATTCAAAGAGTTTTTTGATCTAGTCTTTTGATCAACTTCAGAAATAGCATCAATGAGTCACGACCACAGGTTACAATTGCTCGCCATGGACACAAGTCACATTTTCTCAATACAGCCCAGAGCCGACAGAAACATCTAGTAATGATGTGTAATACCACAATAAAAAAGTAATAATAATAACGCTGCTTTGTTATTTGCTTTTGATCGGCTGAAGAATATGTGTTGCAGTATTTGACCATTGCTCATAGCATGGCCCTCTCATCTTCAACTGCTTGACAATCATGTGAGAGGAAGAGATTAAGTTGTTTCAGGCCAGAAGGAGAGCTATTAAAAGCCAGAGATCTCAACACTTGTTGAGGTAATTGTTAAGTCACCAATATCAATCAACAACCCTATCAGAGCTCCTTCACAGACTGATGGTCACCTTGGCTAGAAGTGATGGGGGAGGTATGGAGCTAATGAAAAGATAATGAAAAAGACACACACACGTCTCTATACACAATGTGACGGGTGCTGAATCACAAAAAATGTGTATAGATAAATCTGCACACCAAAAAGCCCCCTTTTAATAAGATGTTTATTTATATAATGTTTCTTGCTCCAGGCTCTTCCTCAGACTGCTTCAGGTATTTTAGAAAACTCTCAGGTTTCACTTAAGTTTCAGTTTATATTAGCTTTCTGGCCGCTAATGTCAGTGTTGTGGTTTTTATATTATTTTTGGTGAGTATGTTATTTAGTTTATAGGGTTTTTTTAAATTGTTATTGGGTAACTAATGGTTTTATAAAAACATCGTTTCTGGATCTACTGTCTCATGGACAGAAGTGATGAACTGATGAGGGAGAGTAGGGCTGAGGTGAAGATACGCATTTATAGGGGTGTGAGTTTGAATGTGGATTTAAAAAGAGGTGAAGGTGACATGCAAACTTGGAGGAGAGGGAAATAAATGAAATCTATACAGATTACAAGTTTTGGATGCCTATTTAGTATAATGTAAAAGAAAAAAATGTTATAACAACTGGCATGCGTTTAAATTTTCCCAACAAATTAAAAAGAAATTGTCCTTTTCTAGTTTTAGGTTGTAAAATCTTACTCAACACACTCACCCTCTTTTGATTGCATCCAGGAAGTCTTGATTCTCTGGTATGGAGTAGCTGCGAAACTCCTCATCGTTAACAGTGAAGCCATCCTTCCAAAGTCTCACCACCATCTCCACCTTGGAAGAAAGCCATGAACAATGAACCATGATCGGCCTGACACTGACAGCCTGATTCCTGTACGTGCTGAACCCTGAAGGGTTGGTGAGCAAATATGTATGTGACTGTAGATTGCTGCATTGTCACTGCATTTTAAAATGTCAACCTAAATGTATTCACCTACTACAGAATAAAATGTTTCCACTCATTTTCTATTTAAGAAATATATTATGTGCATGGTATATGTTTTATATATCACAGTGTGGGCGTTTTATGTTATTATTAATTCATTCTTCAGCTGTATGTCAATAAAATGCACATTTAAAGAGACGTGACCCTGAAGGCTGAGTAGTGTGAATTTGTGTCTGACCTTAGATGTCCCTGAGGCGTCATAACAGATCTTCTCCACCTCATCAAGGAGGTCTTCTACCGAAAAGCTACGCCTCATTGGAGCCTCCTCTTCATTTTCTTCGCTGACAGTCCATTAAGAAACAGACATGTGTGCAAATCAGTCATTATGTGTCTTATAGAATTCAGCCTGCAGTCACAGAAAAATTGCAATATTGAGTTCCCACTCCCAAAAATTACATTAAGCATCTAGGATTCGACACATTTGACACATCACTAAACTGATTTCTTATTCTAGATGCTTCATACATAATTTTAATCTACAAAAAAAATCTAGTGTTTGAGTATACTGCAGTTGATTCATAAACTACAGGACCATAGGAGTTAAGGGAACATTACAGTTTTTGCCATTTTCTGTGGCTCAGTTCTTGAATGAGAATTGTTCTTTACAAAATAAAGTCAAAATCTCTGAACATTTAGTGCATTGTTCACAACAGATTTGAATCATTTATTAAAGCAAATGGCACATTGTGTGCAAAAGAATAACTACAATTACCTACAACCACTCGCAGATGGCTTGTAGGTAACTGATGACTTAATTCTCAGTGAAACTGTCTTAACAATGTTTGAATTTTGAAACTCTGTCTGTTTATTCCATAAATATTGATAACAGAATGTTTGTGATGTTTGATACATTGGCAAATGTACTACCCCAGGGTTTTATTTAATTTTTGCATTTTTTTTTTTATTTCTACGCAAATTTTCTGTTTACTGTGCATGTTACACATTGCAACAAAAATAGGCTAAATCTACTGTATACATAAAAATGTGCATATCCATTTCCTGTGTACTACAACAGTATTGATTTTTTTTCCCACTAGACCTTTTCCTATTGTTGAGGACTGAATCCAAAAAGCTCAGTGTGATACACAACAGCATTCAGCTACACAGAACTGACATTCTTGTTTAGTGCAGTAAACACTCAGTGTTAATGAAAAAATAGAACAAAACATAGATTTGCAGAAACACTTTTGGGGTCGACTGCCATGGTGAAAAAATATCCGAACAATTTAACCAGTACAGCTCACATGATAGCAAAAAACTTTTGGCAACACTTCGTTTGAATGGGTGCGCATGAGATTGTTATGTTATAACCATGTCATGTACCTGTCATGGACATGAAGGAGTCTTCATGAATGTTTATGGCTGTCATTAAGTGTCATTCGGTCTAAAATTGCACAGTCAGGACTGTGAAACTCTTGTGCTGGAGATGTGATGCCACTTGTGGCACCCTCTTGGTCATGTTGTGTTCATGCGCCATGCAGAACTGTGGTCTGAGATAATCTCCTTCATCAAGACAATGATTCCCTCTACACTGGTACAGCGACCAGTACTTTGTTTATTAGGTGTGCTACCAAAAATGTCTACATGTCCATCTGAGCTCATGGTGCAGAACATGACTAGATGCAGGATAGTGCTGCAACACTGGCAAACTAAAGGAGTATATCAGTGAAGGAGTGGTTTGGCAAAAAGGCTAAAATATCCTCCTATGAAAGACCATGTTACAAGCTGATAGATAAGTAGGACATTTACATGAAAACATGGGGTCCTTATACTACTGTAACCTGACATACTCACGCTCTGCACCGTTTCTTATAATTTGAGGTGCTAGTTAGTCTACATGATATGATGTACAATTAGGTACATATGATATATATCATGTAGAATATGTATTGCATATATATGTATATAATGTTCTGTATCTGTTGTATTCCTTCTGTGTTTCTTGTCTTTGTTCCGTCTTGGTTGTAGTTTCCTGTGATGTTTTGATTCATTGTACATTTTATTCGCTTGGCACTTATGTATGTTTTTTTCTGCTGAAAAATCAATTAAAAAGGAAAGAACTAAATAAAGTGTCATTTGATTTACATCATTTTAAATGCAAAATTTACATTATTAGACATGTCTTTGTTATGACATCTTGATATTAATCAAGACAAAAATGTCTTTGTTATGCCAACTTGTCATTAACCCTGACAACATAAGATGTCAATCCTTTTGTCATGACAACTTGAACTTATCAAACTTAAAGAAACTGTTTAGCTTTATGTTTTAACATTACATTACACTGTCGTATGTAGTTGGTTTGGGCACAGACTGTCATCAGACCATTATAAGCCTGTGATTATTTTCCTTCATTTAATTTTATTACACTATCAAATGCTTTTGTCACTGTGTCATCAACAGTCTTCTGGATTTCAAGTGAAGTGGTACTATTTGGACTTCTCATAAAGATATCATGAAATGTTATAAGCTGATGAACAAATAGCGGTTAGCAAGTTTGAGAGTGTAATATAACTTAATGACATCTTTATGACTCAAACATGTACCACTTTACTGTGGTCAAGGAAAATATTCATGACACACTTATAATGTTTTAACAAAGATACTTGGCATTAGAAATCACATATTTGATCAAATGAAACCAGGTGACAATAGTCATATATTCAAATATCTTGTTCATGACAGGTGTCATGACATGGCTATTACAGTGTAATGACAGTCTTATGCACACTCCTCCAAATAAAGTGATACCAAAATGTTGGTGGCATTGGCCAATTTAGCAATACAATAATTAAACTATGAAGCATGGATGAAATGTTTTGGGTTTTTTTCTTTCTTTGGTGCAAATTGCATTTACACTTAAGACATTATTACAAACTATTTCAAACATTAATGGGTAATGTGAGAGATTTCAAGAAAAACAACCACTTTGATGTGACTTACCAGTTTTCATCTTTCTCACCCCCCACAGTGTCAATTTCTTTCATGACGTTTTGTGTTTTCCATCTAAGAAAACGACAAATAAGTGGACAAAGCAACCGTCATCACCTTTACAGGCAAGTTTGGTAGCTTATATTTTGAAGCAAGGATAACCTTTAATTAGCTCTACGGTTTATTGTGCAAATATATTCACTGGCATTCGCGTGTGCGTTATCAGTGTTTTTAACTGCTAAAAATGCCCCCAAATTGATCACCTCGCGGTTAATAAGCTGTACAACCTTATCGATAAACAACCAAGCAGCCTGTAACGTTATCGTTAATTATGTAAGTGGGCGTGAAGAAGCCATGGACGCGCACAGAGCTAACGACATAGGGCCCGTGGATAATAACATGGATTATAAACATATATATACATCGACATAGTAGAGGCTTATTTGCATGCCCGTATTAAGGTTAAGGTCAAATACTGATTTACCAGTCCGTGTTTGGTCGGTTAATCCCGGGCTACACATCTGCAGCCATAAGTTTCAGGCAGCGTCTCTTCTGCTGAGCAATGCGTGTGACGTCAAGGTGCCGTAAATTGACTCCTCTTGTCGTAATGACACTGTAGCCTACAGCCTACTGCTGAGCTCAGCACATCACCGGCAATCCCTACTGAAACTGATGATACAGTATTAAATGGCACGGGAAACATATACACAGAGAGATACGACGATCTGTCTATTTGTGTGTCTGTCTGTGTGTCTGTCTGTTTGACAACGACAAAGAAAAAAGTCCAAACATTTCCAACATATGTGAGAAATCGTAGAAAACGTAAATATTTACTTAAACAGAAGAAAAGTGGTTTTGTTCTTAGAAATATACGTAGGTTATATATACATATGAGTACAGGAATAGTTTGATATGATAATTAAATGTAGATTTTCAGTTAAAAAATACACATGTATATAAATTGCCATATTATCATCTGTGTGCTAGAGTAAATATTTACTAATTGAATTGTAGTAAATATCCTTTTGCCCCCAAAACAATTAAATTAATTTTTCAAAGAATATGAAGCAAGCACTACAACATATAGCAAATGATAGAAGATCAGAAATTTATATACACAGGAACAGAGTGAAGTAGGACAACACAAAAACAAAAGAAAAGAAAAGAAAACAAACAAACAAATAAAAAACAACATGAAAGACATTTTATTAAAACTAGGGGTGTTGTGATATACCACTATTGATGGTAACTGTGATAGTACAAAAAACAAACTACAGACTTTCTCTCCACCTCCCAAAACTCATATTTTTGAGTGTAATTCATTTGCCAAAAAAGAGACAAAACACATCACAAAGTTAAAGATGAATTTGACTAAAAGCATTTAAAATTCTGTAGGTACTGTAATATTGTTATTTTGAATTCTTTTGGCCACAATAATCAGGAGGTGAAAATCTGATATCATGACAGCCCTAACTGAAACAGATGTAACATGTAAGTGAGATTATAAAGACCACATCTGGAAAATAATCATCATCATATAATTTATCAAAATCAACACTGTTAAGGGCACTTAACTTTACTTTCACTTTTACTCTCTGATGTACACAAGAGAATGATTGTGTCCATTCATACCCACTGAAAGGCCCAATAAATCCTTTATTTGACCATAAAACAGGAGGAGTTTTAGAGATAGATACACACTTTGTTGTGTTTCAGAAAACATGAGAATTTGATGTAGTCTTTCTTTGCATTAAAATTCAGGAAAGGTTTTCATTTTCAGTGCTGGGCATACCCATTTCCTCTAACATTTGGATTACAGATGATGCCATCAGCACCACTGCGCACACAAATGTAATATATAATATAGAATAAAATATAAATAGTTCTGATTATACTCTAAAAACATAGCTTGAAACAAAAACATTATAATGGAACCGACACACGCATGAACGCACACAGGTTTGGGTTTCAGCAGTGGTCTCCAAACTGGAGTCCAACGAACCCACAATGGTTTGGAAAAGGATCTTATGAAGCTCTTGGCTAACTACAGTTCTACTAAATGGTTTCAAGAGGTCTACCGTTATTGTCCCGTCTGCAGACAGAATAACAAAGACATACTGGGTCAGTGTTGATTTTTCTGACTGACAGATATTATAATGTCATGTATTTTTTTTTGGATCATATCAATACTGAGTACAAGAAAAGGAGGAAAGGTGAAAACAGAAAGAGTGGAGAGTGATTATCATTATTTCAGTAACTAAAATTACATGCATGCAGGTTAAAATAAAGAAAGAAGACGAAGTAAGTCATTAATATTCAGTCTGTGTCTGAGTTAACTTCCAAAATAACTTTTTGAGGTAATAATCATAATGAGTTTTGCTATCATTTCCATAGTTCTGGAACTAATTACTTCAAAACAATGTAGACGTGTTAAACGTGAACTGATCAAGTTATCTTGTAAGGATGCACAATGATGATTTCTTTTTTCCAGCTGATACAGATGACCGATAATTACCTGCTTCTCATGGCTCATACTGATAAGATAATGATGAGTTCACATTTTTGTATTTTAAAAAGTTCATATAACTTGCATGCACAGCTGAGGGTAAGAAAAGCTAAGATGTGCAAAGACGGGTGATTTAATACTCCATGGCTCTGACCAAACCAAATAAGTTACATAAATATTAAAACAAAAGCAAATAACAGTTTTGAATCTTCAAATGTTTATTTATTTTTCTGAGTAAACTTGACATAATTTGTCTCTCATGGAGCATTTGGTCGATGAATTAACATTAAATACTTTGACATAATCTGTCAGATCAGACATTATCATAGTGATATTTATTGCTTAATTCAACTGTCAGCATAATAAATAACAACAGAAATGTCCTATTATTGGCTGATAATTTATCACCCCCAATACTTATCTTGCACCCTGTTAATGTGAGAGAATGTGAGGGAATTTTATTATGTATGGTCAGTTTGGAAAACACGTTGTGAAGAATTCAACTGACACTGAAAGCAGTGCCAAACTTTTATATTCAGGGTTTATGTAGCTTTTTAAGAGTAAAAATCCAGCATTTTCAAGGTACTTAAACCCAAAAACTTATTGACTCTTGAAGCCTTTATCATAACATCTAAATGCAGGGTTCCAAAGTCAAATTAACACACTTTTCAAGGATTTTCAAGGTGCATTTTCAGCCTTACCAGAACCTTCCAGTTGTGGCAAATGACATATTTATGCTTAAAATGATGACTCAATTTAATTTCTTCATAAAAATTAAATCAGATGTTGTGCTAGCAACCAAAATCTTATTTCGTAATAACATCCTACAGAAAGGTGACAAATTTGTTGCGTGTTTCAAAATGTGTTACCTGTAAGTAGACTTGGCATCTCACGCACCATCCTCCAAATATACAACAATCACTAAAACAATTACTACATGAATAACTTCACATATTAAAATCATTTTCTCTCTTCATTTTGTGTGAAAGGCAAAAGCAATCAGCCTCTCTCCATACTAATTATATTTCTTTATCTAAAAAGCAAACTATTCAGTCGAATAGATTTTTATTATGAATGGAAGCAGTGTGGAGCGCTTCATCTAAAATCCAAGCACTTTTCAAACCTTGAAAACATTAAGATAAGATAAGATGATAGAAGTTTATTAATCCCAAGGGAAACTGTTGTGCCAGATTGCTCCAAAAGATTAAATACAATATAAATAAAATAATATTAATAATAAAAATGTCCCAGCAATGCTATGAGCTAAAAGCATTCCCATTCTCACCTTCATTGTTGACTCTAGCTAACATTTCTTCCTATGATACTATTTCTTACATCGATTCAATCCATTTTGTCAAAGTCTGAGGATCACTCAAGCAGCTGTGACAACCCCCACATTTATCACTGCAGAGTCATATTTTGATAAATTAGACAATTGTGTTAAGTGTTTTCCAGGATTTCTTGCACCCACAAGAACCCTGCATATTCTTCTCCATGAAACCAAGAAAATGAAACCTTAAAAGTCACTAGAACATGATGTTCCTCTCAAGGGTACACTGTGTACTCAAGCTTACAAACATTTTTTTCTCTTTTTAACTTTACTCCTTTAATATTCCTTTACAGTAAGGACATAATATGCTTCAGTAGTACTTAGTGGAGTGATTTTATTTAAAGGGATTGTTCACCCAAAAATAAAAATTCAAGTGTTATCTAATCACCCTCATTCTGACTGAAGGTTGGTTTTATTTTGTTAGTCAACCAAAAATGCTTCACAGGAAAACGCCATTGCTGAATTTCCCAAACAATGGAAGTGAATAGTGACCTGTTTTCACACAAAAATCAACCCCCAAAAAAGTTTCCATGCTGCTTGTCTGGCCTGAGCCAAGTCTCCTAAAGCCCTGACATGCTGTTTGCACACCGTCACAACACACACACACACACACACACCGGTGTGTGTGTGTGCACCTGAGCCTGGATCCAAGCTAAGAATTTACAGTTAAGATTTAGGCTAAAAACATGGTGTAAATGACATTTTTCAAGTAAACTTAGCATGCTGGGTTCTAAAAAACTAAACCTGGCCTTCATTTGGCATGAGGCTGAGCACATAATGAATGAATTTTCATTTTTGGGTGAACTATCCCTTTAACTTTATGGAATTTCTCATTCTCAGTGTTCACAACAAATACAATAAACCACAATTTATAACGAATTACAATATAAGACAATTAGTTTTACTGATTATTATGTGATATTTATAGTATTGATATGATAAGTAGGCTAGTAGTTCTTTGTGGTAGCAGTCCAGTCAGCAGAAATGTATGCACCTGCCAAACAGACACATCCACTTGAGAGGGAGAGGGAGGGAGAGACAGATAGACAGGGAGAGAGAGAGAGAGAGAAATGGCGCCTCGATGGTTCGCTCTCTGAGCCAGTGTTTGGAGCCGGCTAGGGAGATTTAGTAAGGGCAGACAAAAGGAAAAAACATGGTGAACACAAGGAAAAGCTCACGGCCGCGGACCGGTCCCTTCATCTCCTCCAGGACTAGGTCGTCGTCGAGACTCGAGCGAAACTCAGAGGAACATGTAAGCCGCCGGTTTCCTTTCTTTGCCGGTTGAGCTAACAGCTAGCTGCTGCCCCTGCTAAGTTGGCTAGCTGTAGCTGTAGCCGTGGCCTCAAGGTGCTCCACATAATGTATTATTCACAGGAAAGTGCGAGCAGTACTGAACTTGACACCCGCTCGGTCACACAGATACACAATAAAAGACTTGAATGCAGTGACTCGTACGCCTGTCGTCCGCATTGAACGTATTGTACAGCTGTCAAATGACAAGCTAGCGATGTTAGCTCCTGGCTAGCTCCAAGTTGAGTTCCCTTTGTGTTTGGCTGTTTTACCCGGCTCACTTGTTTCACCATTGTCTCCACAAAATCGCCTTCCAAATAAAGACAACTGTAGCGTTGACATGAGAATATTAGCATTACTTCATGTCACCGTCCTGGACCTGTTAGTGTAATATTTTTTTCTCAAATATAGCGATAAAGCTTTAGTTAAGCTAGCGCTTGTAGGTTATAGCTAGCCCGACAGCTAGCTTACAGTGGGGGAAGGGAGTTCCAGGTTCAAAACAGTTGGCTGGCTCATGTCCCGTATTTAGCAAGTCTGAACTTGGTGAACTTTCTCGTATAAATGCCCCAAAGACCCATAAATAGAATGTTTTTGCAGTAAGTGTTTTAAACGCACTGGTTTAACGTTATGCCGAGTGACATTTTTCTCCTTATTCGAAATATTAAATTAACAGCCTTAGTTGGTACACTGATCGTCTGACCTACAAGCTGTCTTGACAGTCTTTGTCTCAAAATGTAAACATTGAGATTATGCAAGACAAGAGGTTCTGTGTTTCCGCGTAATTTACGACTTTTATCGCGCTTAACACTGACTAAAAATATAATTAATCGATCTGATGATTTATTGATAGCCATTACTACATTCTTGAGTTTTAAGTGGCTGTTAGGCGACTTTGTTGAATTGTGGTTCAGGAAATTCATGTCATTCCTGGCTTGTGTCCAGTCCTGTAGATTGCAAGCCAGGCTAACTAATGACACATGATAGTGCGATCTGTGATTGAGAGGCTGTAGAGTGATAAACCTTACACTTTGACAATGTTATTTCCAAGAATTCAGGTTGTTTTGTACACTAAACCAGTGGTTTTCAAACAGTGGTCCTGGGACCAACAGGGGTCCTTGAGGGGGTTGTAGGGAGGAACAGAACATTTCAACTTCAATCACAATTGATGGAAGTCTGACCAACAAAGAAAGAAATAGGGGTCAGTTATTTTGAATGACTGCAGCATATAGATCCTATTTTGATCACTGATAGACAGTTACAGTTGTAACAATTAAACAATGATGTACTTATTATTGTATTAATTACTGAGTATTTTGATAATTGATTAATCAATTTGAGTAAATTTTTTTGCAAAAAAATATTGTGAATATTGTTAACATGTTAATATTTTCTCATTTCTTTATGGTGGTTAACTGAATATCATGGAGTTGTGGGCAAAACAGTACATTTGAGGACATCATCTTGGGCTTACGTAAACACTGGTCTTCATTTCTCACAATTTTCTTACATTTTATTGACCAAATTGCTAAAAAGCTAATTGATTAATCGAGAAAATTATTGACATATTAATTGACAATGAAAATAATTGTTAGTTGCAGTCCTATTGACAATAAAGACTTTTTTTTTAATCTTCAAACCTAAAAGTGGTTATTTCTTAGAACTAAATTAACTCAAATTGGGGCTCCTTTGTCTGATTTGCATCTATTGTATCGACATGAAAATTAATGGGAACTCTGTGTAGACCTAATTGTCAAAAACCTGTTGCTAAAACTGACTGTAGTTTTGTGACAATATTTGGTAAATGATGAAAGAGTTCAGGGTGAACTCATTAGGACACATCGTGTTTGATCAATGTTAGTACATCTTGAATTTTTCAGTCTGTCTGCATCTATCTATCTATCCAGGCAGCCAGTCAGACAAACCCCTCTGCAGACATTGCAGACAGTTGCCTATGACAACAGTGAGATACACTCATATCAGCGGGGAAGTTAAGCTGTGAAGGGCGTAAGCATCAAGGGCATATGTCTGGCTGGTGCTCTGTTGTGATTCAGAGAATACATTGAGGAGAGGGATACAAGGTGTCTTGTCTCATCACAATACTCTATTCTGGTTTTTGTTATTTGGTGCTTTTGCTTTCTTCTGCCCTTTAAGTCTTTTATGTTGTCTTGGGTTTGATATTTAGTCATTTGGTTATGTTGAATATTCTGGCTTTATACAATGATTGATGGGGTGAATTTTTTATGCAAATATTTGCTTGAAAGGCTGTCACGATGTTAGTCATTCTCTTTTTCTGTTGCTTGCTTCTTCTGATTGTCATTCTTGCGTTCTCTCCGCCTTCCTCTCATAAATTGGGATAATGTTTGTTTGTTCAACAGAAGGAGCCCAGTAGTGATGTGAGCAGTCCCAGCAGCCCACGGTTGGCTCCCCCTTCTAAGCGGACGCGCCGACAGACCGCATCTGAGCCCAGTTCCAGTGATACCTCCCCGTCCCCACAGACGAAGGGCCAGAGGGTCAGCTGGGATATTCCCACCTACCGCACCAGGTCAGCTGCTGGCCTGTGTTCCACTCATAATGAGTATCTCTGAATAATAGAAATGGTGCACGGTATTGTGCAGTACAGTGATAGACTAGTGCATTACTACACTGTCTTTGGCTGAAATATTTATTTATCTGTGGAAATTAGTCAGTATTAATTTAGATGGCTATTTCCTGTTGAGTCCAATCTTGTTCTTCTCATGTCATGTACTGTAACTTAAATATGGGCTCTCAAAACGGGGGTCTTCTGTCCAGATGCCCTTACATAATTTCACTTTGTTGTTTTATTTCTAGGTTGTCCTCTCGCATAATGCAAAACGGACACGGTAATGCAGTTCTTTTCAGTTTGTCCCTTTTTTAAAGCCATACATTGAACACATGCATTTGGGAGGCATGCAATGAAATAATTGGCCCCTAATTACATTTTTGTTGATGCTGCCTGCAGCCCATATGAATCACCGGAATGAGGAGAGTAAAGGGGGAGATCACTCTCACATGAATGGCCATGTGGAGCTGAAGAGGAGCTGCAGGGTGAAGAAGAGCCAATTTGAACACCTCAATCAGAGCCTGCTGTTTGACCAGCTGGTCAACAGGTACTGTCACAATCTGACATTTTTTTCACAATACTGTATCAAACAGATGAGCAAGAAGAGGTGTAAGAGTCTGTTCTGGTAATTGCTTAGAAACCCCCTTATTGCTAGTATACCCAGGAAAGCCGTACATCCTTGCGGGCATCAATGTGAAGTTAATATGGATGTCAGAAACACTCAAATTAGAGATATAAGTCATTCTGTCTTTTCATATCCCATGCTGTGGAGTAAAGAAGTTACATGAAAATGTCACTGTCTAAAACTGCACTACAGACGCTGTAGATCACATACTTAAGTGTGACAAGAATTTTTAATCCAAATTGTGCTTCTGTAAAGGAGCCTTCACTTTATTATATTTTGTGTTGTTCTGTGTGTGTGTGTGCAGCACTGCTGAGGCTGTCCTTCAAGAGATGGACAACATCAGCAGCATCAGGCAGAACCGTGAGGTGGAGCGACTTCGCATGTGGACTGGAGACACTGAGGAGGTGAGTGTAGCCCTGCTGCAACACACAACCCAGAGCTAGAAAAGTACAGCACCACCACCTGATGACCGAATGTGAGTATAAGTGATAGTGTAAAGACCCTGTTTTTTTGTTTTTGTTCAGGAAAACATGGACATGTATTCCCGGGTAAAACGCAGGAAATCCATGCGCAGGAGCACTTTCAGCATGCCTGCTCACCACAAAGTCATGAGCAAAACTGAGCAGGAGGAAGAAGAAGAGGAAGGAACAGAAGGTGAGTTTCTTACTAATGTTATGCTACTCATGATTCAGTGAAAAATGTAAAATCTGGAGTCAATTACTGAGTGTACTTTAGGTGAATCTTTTCAAGACAGTTTTGTAGTTGCAATATCTGAAGTGTGAAAACTGCACTTTTGACTTTAAGATTCTCACGGTGAGGAAGAGGAGGAGGATGCAGAGGATGATGATGAAGATGATGAAGGGGATGAAGTGGAAGAGGCTGGAGAGGAAAATGACAGACCTTACAACCTGAGGCAGAGAAAGACGGTGCAGAGATATGAGGCACCACCTATTGGTAATTATCTTGTTTTGAAACAGCCCCTTATAAATACATTTTGTTTAGCTGTGTCGGGTACATTGTTCATTTTCATTAATGATTTTCTCTCTGTGTAAACACATTTTTGGTATTTTTCAAGGCTTGTTGTGTGATTACCAGTCACGTTTTGTTTGCTTTTTCAGAGCCTGTCAACAGAAAACAGAGCAACCCCTCACTTTTTGACACCCACAGATCCCCAGCAAGAAGAAGCCATATAAGGTTGGAAGAAACTTGTGTCAAATCAGATGCTAAATGTGTTAGGATGCCTGACTCTTCAGCGGATTTGTCACTGCCATGACTAATGAAGTCGGAGCTGTGGCTATAAAAAGTTCTTTACACTTCCACTGGTATCTGCTGATTAAGGAATGTGATTTAGTAATGGTGTGATATTGACAGTAGATTGTCACACTTCTCCAGAGTGAAGAAACATGCCATTCACAGCAGTGACACCACCTCATCTTCTGATGAAGAGCGATTTGAGCGGAGAAAAAGCAAGAGCATGACCCGGGCCAGGAACAGGTGATGGCTGCTGCTTTCTTTTCTCTACCTTTTTATCTTCCTTTCATCTTCCTCTGATTTAGTTTTGCTTTGATCGGAGCACTTTACTGATATATATATATATATATATATTTTTTTTTTTTAAAGGACTCCCATAATAGGGGTTTGGGATTAAGGGTATTTGGACTGTTAAAGGAGTCATATTTTAAAGCCTTAACATATTTTATTGTGTTTTCTTTCCTAGTGATCTTCTCAAAGCACTTTTTCTAACAGGTCATGCACATTCGCGATTTCAAAGCCACCCGTCCCCTTTTTAAGCTTAAGACAGACTGTTTGAAGTTGTTCTACAAGTTGAATTTTTTTGTTTTCAACTTTTTATTGATTAAACAATATACACAAATAAACACACAACAATTTACAATTAATTACTTATTACAGATAATCATTTGAATCCTTCAATTCATGTCAATCCTTCTTCTTCTACTTCTCTCTCTTTTTTTGTTAAACAGATGTTTGCCCATGAACTTGACTGCAGAAGACCTGGCTAGTGGGGTGCTGCGTGATCGGGTGAAAGTGGGAGCCAGCTTGGCCGATGTGGATCCAATGAACCTTGATAGTTCTGTGAGTGGAAACGCTAATAAATACTAAAAAGCTGTAAATCAGCAACCTTGGAAATGTTCAAGCTTTTATGAGCCACAGCCAAAAAGTGATAATAAGTCTTGAAAATTTTAATTCAGATCTTTGATTAGACATTTTGTAGTCATACAAAGAGGCTTCCTGCTTAAGATCTTTTAAAGACCCTCAATTTTCATAAGTGAATGTTGAAAATGTGTATTTTCTTCCCAGGTAAAATTTGACAGTGTGGGTGGCCTCAGTAATCACATTCAGTCTTTAAAGGAGATGGTTGTGTTCCCACTGCTTTACCCTGAGATCTTTGAGAAGTTTAAGATTCAGCCTCCCAGGTGAGAAGAATTCACATGTGACAATTTTTCAAAAAGTTGACTTCATTAGTTTTGATTGCTGTTGTATTTTTTGTTGTAAGTTTAATAAAAAAAAATGACTATATTAAAATCTGATCACAGGTCCGCTGTCCACTTTGCTGATGACATTTTTATGTTTGTGTTGTTACATAGATAGGACATTTGAGATGTTTATATGTTTAAAAAGTGGCTTACATTGTTTTCATTTCCCCTCCCTTTATTTTTAGAGGGTGTTTGTTCTATGGCCCACCAGGGACAGGAAAGACTCTTGTGGCACGGGCGCTCGCCAATGAGTGTAGCCACGGAGACAGGAAGGTTTCCTTCTTCATGAGGAAAGGAGCCGACTGCCTCAGCAAGTGGGTCGGTGAATCAGAACGCCAGCTACGCCTGCTCTTTGACCAGGTGAGACAGCTAGGTAACACACCGGTAAAGTTAAAGGCACTGTTTTGCCAGTTCACCACAGCTTCAGTCAGTTGACCTCAATTCACTTCACAAAGTAAATAAAAAAAACTGGTAGAATATTGTCAGTTCCTGCATTTCCTGTGTGCTTGCTATTGCAACTTAATATTCCCATATTGCTTTCATTTTTTGACTCCTTTATTAAAGTAAACTGAACCCAGCCAGCTTAATACATTTTTTCATTGAGCATAATGTTTTGTTTTTGGTCTTGTGTTTGCTTTTGATCAGGCTTACCTGATGAGGCCGTCCATTATTTTCTTTGATGAGATTGATGGTTTGGCTCCTGTTCGCTCCAGCAGGCAAGACCAGATACACAGGTGAGGCTAATGTGGTTGTAAACCTCACAACAAGAAAGGTACAACTATTCTGTATGCATGCATTTATTCTTGAAACGTACCAGTCCAGTGTCAAATTGCACCTATCAGTTTGTCATTGTACAACCTCAGTAATAGTTTTGTGTCATTTGTGTGTAATAATCAAAGATGGAATTACAGAATTGTTAATACAGCATGGAATTGGCTTGTTAGTCACTTAGAAGCTCTCATCACCTCTTAACATACACATTTATCTTTTATTTTCCTTCTTACATAATTAAAATTAGCAGCTATAAAAAAATGAAAATGGCTCAACTGATTGTGTCATACGATGGTTAAATGTCAAAATTACAGCTGCTTTTACTTGGACCCATGGGCATGTTTGCATCTGTTGATCTGATCTGCTGCTGCTGTTACTGTTTTTGCCGATAGGTGGAGCATGTTTATTTTTGGGAACTGCAGGTTCAAAAACTGCTGGCACTGTAGCCTCGATTTTGGATGAAAGTGGCCAGATATGGGTTGGTGTACTTCACATCAGTGACACTACAGCCCATATTTGTCTGTTTATTTGGCAATGAGCCACCTTAGCATTGGAAATCGGCAATCATAACAATATCCCCTCTGATTTAGACCATGTAAATAAGAACTGTAGGTAAGGAAGTATCCATTTATGAAAACACAGCTTGCAGTTGATCCCAGTGGAAATGGCAGCCATGTAGAAAATTTAATATTTGTAAGTGAAATGTAACATTACAATTCTGGACTAAAGTTTATTCTCATATCCATATGCTTGAGTTTATAGATGCTTTCCTCTTTCTGCCATGCTGGGTAAACACATGCATGGGGCTCAAGTCAACATGGAAATAAGAACAGTTGATATTTTTTTGCCAAGCACTGTTTTGTTCAATATTTGAGTTTGATAGTCCAGGTCTGTGTACTATTTGCAGAAATGAAGCCTTGTTTATTTGGTCAGTACCGACTCATGAGCCTTGTCAATATTGTCTCAATCTCAAAAAGTGTTTTGGCTCTGAATGTTTGCATGTACACTACATGAGTTTGTGTCTGTGTGTGTGTGTGTGTTTTAACTGTTATGCAGTATGTCTTTGCAATACTGTATGTACAGTTAAAGGGATAGTACGGATTATTTGAAATGGGGTTGCATGAGGACAGTCAGATGATGCTGGTTGGCATGTCCCCTGTTTGGAGAAGCAACTAAGCAATGTGCTGCTGTGGACAGGGTCAAATACAAAGTATTTAAGCCAATAATCAGACTATCAGACTAAACTTCAGCTTGGAACATTTTTTTATCAGTTGCTTCTCCAATCATTAACAATTGATAATAATTGTGGGTTGAGAGGGCATTTACTTTTTTGGTTTCTGATGGGGGCATGCCAGAAAAACCACTAATATGAGCCAAATATTGCCCTCGCTAAACTCAAAAGGCAAAATCAATCATTTTACTTTGCAGAACAAGGGAGCTTCTGGTCTCCTTTGGTAATTTAAAAGGTTAGTTTGAGTTCATTAAAGTCACACAATGAGACAGACAACCAAATGATTGCAGGAGTGGTAGACCAGCAACTGTTGTGTTTTGCAAAGTCAAATAACTGATTTTTCTGAGTTAAATTGGTTTGGAGAGAACCAGAGAGAGAGAGAGCGATATAGATTGTTTTAAATGGCTAAAATACATTTTCCTGCTGACCCTGTCTACAGCAGTTCTTTGCTTAGCTTCTGTGCTGTTGTCCCTCTTTGTTTCTCCTAACAGGGAGCATGCTGACTGGCATCTATTGTAGATGACACACTGAGTGTCGATACGTACATCATATAACCCCACTTCAAATAATCTGAACTATCCCTTTAAATCATATTTTGTTCTTGTATAACTGTCTTACAATAAATTTAGTCAGTATTTGTCTGTGTTGTAATCCTGTGTGTAAGATGAGATGCAACCAGAGACTAAATAGCATGTATTACATTCTGTCCCCCCACCTCCCTCTCTCTGTCCAGTTCTATTGTGTCCACTCTGCTGGCCTTGATGGACGGCTTGGACAGTCGTGGGGAGATAGTGGTCATTGGTGCTACAAACAGACTTGACTCTATCGACCCAGCACTCAGGAGGCCTGGACGCTTTGACCGGGAGTTTCTGTTCAACCTGCCTGACAAGAAGGTGAGACGAAGTGAAACATCAATACTGTGTACAGTGGACACATGTTCATGCATGCAGCCACACATATAGAGTCTTGTTTTCACTGCACATGGATTTTCATTAGGTGGATTTTACCTTCGATGTTGTTGCACCAGAAAATCTGTATCTCATGTCCAACTGTGTGATAACAGAAAGAAAATATTACATGTTCGGTGTACATATCACTTATTGTACATACAATGCGGTACCCACATGCACACCCAGCTGGGGACACAATATAATGCATAAGTAATTAGTGCTTTAAGAGTCCTGGAATGAAATTAGCACATACAGTCCTCTGGCTATTAAGAGTCTCCTAAACTGTTATTTCCTCGCTGTTGGATGTTTTGATCCAACAAGCAAGTGGTAAAGCAGATGCTAATTAGGTTTCTGGAAAATTAAAAATCAATTTTAGAAGAATTTATTGTTATGCAGATCTTATTGCTTTAATGTTACACTTGGGGAGACTACGCACAAAACAATGTTGTAAAGTGACAGCGAGTGAGATAAACCGCTCGATGAGGGTGACACTTCCCATCAAGCCTATCTAATGAGTTGCCTTGCATAGATTGTCCACACAGTAGGATCATTGGTAATGAAAGCCTAATCTGCGGGCCATTACCAGCAAAACTCACCAGTAGTGAGCTCTGACTGATTAAAACTTTGCTCTTGTGCAAACAGTGACCCTCTTAAAACGTTTAAGTTCAGCTCCCTCTTGGTTATTGCCCAAGCTGCCAGAAACCTGTATAAAAATCTGGCTCCGTTGTGTCTTTTGAATAGAAAGAGAGATGTGATGAAAGATGATGAAAACCATTGCCCTTGATTCACGACAAAGACCATTTTGCTCTTGATGTCTGCTTATCAAAGCAGAGTCCTGTGGAGACGACGCAATGAATTGAAAGGTGCATTGTGCTGAAGTGTTAGTGAGCCCTTCAGTTGAGTTCACTTATGCACTTGATTCCGGTTTGATCTTTCTCTTGCTGTTGTCAGTTCTAGATAGAGTTAAGGTGAGTACAACATGGTTTTAATTATATTTATAATGGGATATCCTTGGTATCGTTACCGTGCTTTGTTGTGGCAGCCACTGTGGCTGTGTAACTTCTTACTTTGCCAGTGTTTTCTGAAACAGTGTCCTTATTGGGCTGTACAGGGCTTATGCTTTCTCATGTATTGACTGTGCTTTTTTTCTCTGGTTTTCTTTGTTTCTCTTTCCCTTTTTCCACCCCAAACCCTCTGTTCAGGCCAGAAAGCACATCTTGGAGATTCACACACGGGACTGGAATCCCAAATTGGCTGAGCCATTTGTAGATGAACTTGCAGAAAAATGTGTCGGTAAGTGTGGCCCTTGTATGTAAAACTGTATATCACCAAGCAACAAAACAAACAAGAAGGTTTTTGAAAATTATTTTTGATTTAACCTGCTGACTAAACATGAGTGAGTACACTGTTGTGTGTATCTGTATCTATTCAGTCAAATAAATTATCTGTAGCTATGCTCAGAATGAGTGTATGTAAAAAAGAACATTATTCGTACTGGATAATCATTTCAGCTGAACACTTTCTCAACCCTGTTGTTGACATTGATGTTCTCTGTGGTGTTTGAAAACAACAGAATTCAGGGCAACTGGAATAAGATCTTGGAAGATATTTTTCTACATTGTAAATTGTAATCACTGTAATGTCTGTATGTCCAACTCTGTTTTAAGTACTATAATTTTACTAATTGGTCTGTTCATTTGATGGTATGCTGTATTTGCTTCTGAGACTGACCATTTTGTTAATATATAGCATTTGTTATCATTGAAAAATCCCAATAACAATATTGTTTAAAAACACACCAAAATTTATTAACTAACCTTTGTGTATCTGGCTTGTTCCCAGGCTACTGCGGCGCTGACATTAAAGCACTTTGCACAGAGGCAGCCTTGGTGGCACTACGCCGCCGCTACCCCCAGATCTACGGCAGCAGCGTCAAACTGAAGCTGGATGTCACTTCCATTGTCCTGGGGCCTGGCGACTTCAGCAAGGCCATGAGGACGATCGTCCCAGCCTCCCAGAGGGCCCTGGCTCCCCCGGGCCGAGCCCTGTCCCCCGCCCTCAGGCCCCTGCTGGCTAGCTCTTTCTCCTTGGTGCTGAAAGCTCTGCTCCGAGTCTTCCCCCACGCTCAGTGTACTGACAGGGACAACACACATGGTAGGGAGCCAAGCGCCTGTCGTTTCAGCTGCATCATTTGTTTTCACTTTCCCACTGCTGGTTGTGGCTTCTCCCACCTCGACTCTACTCTCTTCTCCCTTGCCACCTGTCTCACTTGTTAGTGTGCTTTCCCTGATGGCACTTTGTAGTATTGGATTATTTGTTTCTCTTTCCCCCACCGTATTACCAAAGTGTTTTGTATCACCCTCACACACTGAACAAAGAGTCTGTGGTAAAACACTCCTCCTGAGAATACAGAGGTGATAGCACTGAGATTGGATAACCAGTCATCCTGCTTGCACTTCAATAACTTAACTCCCCCTCCAGTCAACAAGAGAGCGTTTACAGCAGATTAGCCACAATGCAGCACTTGACCAGAAGGAGATTGCTTCTAGAAGTTGTACTTCTTGCACCCAATAATGACATCAGTTTCCCAGGGTGCTATATCGCTTTAAATACCCATTAGATCTTGCTTAATAAGCCAGCTCTCTTTTTTTTATTCTCATGTATTTGTTGAAATGACCACATTAATGTCAATGATAGGACTGCTTTGAGGATTAAACTTTGTCGAAACAAACTTTTAAGTGTATTTGCCACAATTGTACAACTCTGGGAAGGCTCAGTTGCTACATATGCTAGGCTGTATGAGCAGTGTTTCTCTCTGTGCTAGGCGGTGACAATCAACTGCTCGAAGAGGACTTGTACAGCGACGATGACAATGAGGAAGGCTCTTCCATCTATGAAGTTCAGCCTGCTGCATCCCCAAAGAGTCTGCTCTCCTCCTCTGCAATGCACAGACCCTTCCTCCATTTCTCCTCGTGAGTTCACAAAAAAGAAGACAGTTTTCATGGGCAGCTGGGGACAAAGTTGCATAAGAAAGTACATTTATTTAAAGTTCATAGACACTTGTCTCAACATATGTTACTGTAAACAAATAGGATGCTTTTTAAAATAGTTACAGTACCAATTGAAAGTTTAGACACCTATCTCATCTGATGTTTTGTCTTTATTTTATATGAAATGGTTCAGATTATACCAGCAAAGTCGACTGGTGTGTAGGAGAAGACCATGGGACTTGCAATCAGAGATTTAATCACAGCAATGTTAGTACAATTTTGACTTCAAGTGCAGAAGACACAGTGCGAGAGTCTTTTGTATTTTAGATTCTTAAACAAAAACATTTTTTTTTTCCCCACATTTTTTGCATAATTCATACTTCCATATAATTCCATATTTTGTTTTGATGCCCCTTGAATTAATCTACAATGTAGAACAATTATTAAAAAAAAAAGGAAAACACATGAAATGAGGATATTTGCCCAAATTTTTGATCGGTACTGTATATGAGAGTGGGAATAAATACATGTAAATTTTCTGTCAGATCTAAAACGAGGAATTCAACATGTTTTTACGTTTTGCATTTTCAAACATGGAGCTGGTACTGACACAGAATCACTTTTTATCTGTACAAGCACGGTGCCACCTCCCCTCGCCAGAGTGTTTCTGGTTTTCAGAGTCATCTAATTAGAGACTAATATAGATATAGTGTGCCTTGGAAATACAGTATCTTCCTAACAGAGGGAAACCTCTTTATTAAGACATAACACATTATTTTCTACATTGGTCATCAAAAGCCTGTCTCTATAATAAGAGAAATGAGCAACAAAAAGTGTCTCCAATGGCCACATTTACAGAATCCTCATTTGTGGAGACAAACAAGCTAGGTCAGTGGTGTTTCATTTCCTGGAACAATTTATTGATGAACCTAATATGCCGTTATCAAGCTTTCAATCTTACAGAATATATGGCCTAAAACTTTTTTCTGCTGTAATGGTTTGTCCCAAATGGGAAAGAAAAACCTCAAGACACGTGTAGATTTATAGATATGGAAAGACTTTACTGGATGGTCAAAAAAAAACAGCTTTTAAATGCCTATTGGCTCTCTGTCATTGTCAGAGTGCTCTAAAGCCAGGGTCAGCTGGCGTGATTATCAAAAGACCTGTGCTACAATGGAAGCTCACAGAAACCCTCAAGAGTTCCAAAACATGTGTTTTGTAGGTAGCGTTCCATCCATCTTAAACCGCTTGTCAGGTCATGGAGGTAGCAGTTCCAGAAGGGAACCCCAGACTTCCCTTGCCCTAACCACATTAACCAGCCCTGACTGGGTGAGGTGTTCCCGGGCCAGGGTGGATATATAATCCTCCACCTTGGTCTGCCTGGTGACCTCCTCCCAGCTGAATGTGCCTGGAACACCTCTCTTGATAGGTGACCAGGCAGCATCCTCACTAGATGGCTGAACCACCTCAACTGGCTACTTTATATGCAAAGGAGCAGCGCCTCTATTCTAAGTCCTCACAGATGACTGAGCTTCTCACCCTATCCCTAAGGGAGACGCCAGCCTCCCTCCTGAGGAAACCCATTGCGTCTACTTATATTCGGTATCTCTGTCTTTCGGTCATGACCCATCCTTCATGACCATAGGTGAGAGTAGGAATGAAGATTGACCAGGAGATTTAGAGCTTTGCCCTCTGGCTCAGCTCTCCTTTCGTCACAACGGCGTGGTAAAGTGAACGCAACACTGCTCCTGCTGCTCCAATTCTCTGGCCCATCTCATGCTCCATAGGCAGAGTTACACATAAAAAAAGCCCCAGAGAAATAATGTAAGAGTGAGATCACATCCGGCTCTTCTAATACTGTCAAAATCTGCAGGAGAGGTGCAGGTGCTGTGCACACATGCAGACCTTTCAGATAGCACTGTGCTGCTGCAGGCATATTGCCCTGTGTATGTCTATATGACATGCAAACAAACAAAGGAAGTTCTACATAATATGAAAGGTTCGCCTAAACTGTAACAAGCTTCTGCAACTTTCTAAGCTATTAACCTTGTGTGTGTTTCATTCTTTGTCAAACCACTTGAGTGTTGGGCTGAATCGATTCCTCAAGAAAGCCGAGTAGCTACATTACTAAAAATTATCTTCGTTTAATCAGTCTAACTGTTTATAGTGCAGTGCAATGGAACAACGGTTTGGCACTGTTGTTAAGAGTTCATTGTTCAAAAAAGGCAAAGTCAATTGTGTTCGGACTGCGCTCAATTATCCCATTCGGAAAGAGATGTAATATGCTTGATTTTGTCCTTGCAATGTTTCAAAAAATATTTAGATTTTTGCTGATATTACTGACATGTACTGACATAGTTTCACTGTGAACGCCTACCACTGTCATTTACATTAAAAATCTATTTTTAGTGAAGAACTCGTAAGGGTGTTGAGCTACTGTCAACAGTAGCTTAACCTGTTAGCTTACTGTAGCCAGTGATTAAAGCTGGAAACGACAGGGCCTCTGCTGTGACAATGCCATTTGAACAACAGTATGACTGCTGGTCAGTGATCATAAGGTGTTAGATCCTATGCTAATCATGGTCTTCCTTCTGTCTCTAGCTCTGCTCTCCAACAGCCCACAGCATACCGGCCTCGTCTGCTCCTGGCCGGGGCCCCCGGCTCAGGACAGAGCTCCCACTTGGCCCCTGCCTTGCTGCACCACCTGGACAAGCTGCCAGTGCACCGCCTGGATTTGCCCACTCTCTACTCCGTCAGCGCTAAAACGCCGGAGGAGTCCTGTGCTCAGGTAACACAGACACACACTGATGCATGAATAAATGCAGACATTCACACACAAGGCCATCTGTTGCACAGGTGGTTGAATTTTGAAAAGAAAAGCAACTCACTGGCTTTTTGGTTTGATGATTTGTATTATAATCATATGTGCTTGACCTATCTGTGTCACTGTAGGTTTTCCGTGAGGCACGCCGGAGCGTGCCTAGTGTGGTGTTCATGCCACATGTCTCAGAATGGTGGGAGACAGTGAGTGACACTGTGAAGAGCACCTTCCTCACCTTGCTGCAGGATGTGCCCTCTTTCAGCCCTGTTCTTATCCTTGCTACTGCAGAGACTCACTACTCACAGCTGTCAGATGAGGTAGGAACAGTGTATACACACCTGAGCTGACACTTTCAGATTTACGTGCAGGCCTGCTTCATGGTGTTTTTTTAGTGGTTACATATCTGCTGATACAGTTGCTTCCATTATGTGACAGAGGAGTGTTAAGCTGATGTCTTTATGTGGTATTGGAGACTGGATGTATTTCAAAGGGTTTCTTTCTTTCTCTTAGATTCAGGAGTGCTAGTACAGACACACACAGGGTGTCACACTCAAGGTCATCTGCACCCACAGAGTTTTTATTTACTTTGGCTCCATCTCCCTTTTCTTGTCATTTATCCCACTGCCCACTTTTCACCCTGGGTATCCCCACCCCTGCTCCTCCAGCTTTCCTCTTGGATTTATTATTCTCTTTCTGAAAGCCAAAGCAGAGTCAGACCACCCGTTGTGGGTGAGGCTGTAAGGCAGGGATCATGTTAGAGTAAGGGGAAATAGAGAAAATTGGAGGGGAAAGAAAGAGATGGAGACAAACAAGGAGGAGGGTCCTCTCTAGTCAGGCAACAGAAGGGCTTTAATTAGGTCCGGGGGTTGGCAGCCCCATGTCTTCACCCCAGGACGGACACACACACCATGTCAATATGCCTGTGCAGACTGTGCATTTTTTTTCTGTCTCTGTGTGTGGCTGCTGTTTTGGCAAGGCCTCAACCCTGGCCATGCTCCATGGAGAGAGAGGCTCTTGGGATGTTTCTTTCTCTGTAGTTGACTCATTAGGACATGAGGCACCTGGGCTGTTACACCTATTGAGGCTGAGGCTTTTCTTTAACCTTGATCGTTCTAGTTGCCTTTTTTTCTCTTTTCTCTTTTTTGTTCTTTCATTTTTACTTTTTTCTATTTTTGTTTCACAACATTTTTGTTTTCTCTATAACTCTGTTTAACTCTAATTAACTCTGTCTGATAGAATGTGCATAACCAGGTCATGAGACCTGTCAATGCATAAAGGAGTTTTGTTTATGACATATGTTACTCAGTCAATTATGTCAATTTTAATTCAAATTTGACATTTTTTTCAGACGTCTTTTTATGACAACTTAACATTAATCAAGGCAGTAATACTTTTCTTATGACAACTTGACATTAACACAGATAACATAATATGTCAGTGTCTTTGTTTTGACAACTTGACATTATCAGACTTAAATTAACAGTTTAGCTTTATGTTTTAACATTACATTAAACTGTCATATATGATTGCTTTTGACACTAATCTGTCAAGAATATTTTCCTTGACCTCAACTAAATTGGTGCTATATTCACTTGTCATGAAGATGTCATTAAATGTTATGAGGTGAGTTGGATGACAGATTACAGTACTGAGGCTGATGCACAGAATTACCTGATGAACAGATAGCGGTTAGCTAGATTTCATGTTACTTAAGAAGGCTAAATTCAATTTGCTGTTAGCTAGCTCAGGTTGTCATAACATTATTGGCTTGATTAATGTCAAGTTGTCAAAACATCACAATGTCAACCTTGCATGACATAACTGACACTTACAGTCATAGACATTCATAAAGACTTCTTCATGTTCACGACAGTCTATTGACAGTCTTGTGCACACCCTTTCGAAAGTGTTGCCTTATTTTTTTTAAGTTGTTTGATTAACAGTTCCCTGCACTTCTTTACATTGTTTAAAGGCTTTTTACTTTACTTAACTCCACCATGTTTGTTGATTCACATGCTGTGTTAAGAGATTATGAAAATGGGAGTAATCACACCCCGCAGACCATTCAGCCTCTGTGTCAAATGCTAGATTGCTATGAAACCATGTAGGACTGGCAATTACTTTTCTTATCTCTTTTGTCAAATTACCTTTTCTTTGGTCATTGAACACATAGCGACGCAGGCTGGAAAATTGGGAAGCACATGATGGGACTAATGCTGTGCTCAAGTCAACATGGAGCCAGCATGAGGGCATCAAGACTGTCCTTAGGCTATGCTAGCTTTCTCTTGTGTGTTCTTCCCAATTTGAGTGTCACGCGCCACTAGATTGTAGTGGGATTGCATCATTGCACTTGTTAATAAGTTCTTTTCTTAACTTTTTTGCAGTTACATTGTGAAAAGAACCTGTCTGCTCATTTTTAAAGCTATATTTAAAAGCAAATCATTACGCCCGTACTTCCTGTAGCACACACTTTGCCTCTGTCTGTCTTGTTCCAACACTGGCAATGATAAATGCTTTGTATAAATAGCTGAAAAAAGGCAAACATTATTCCACAGCCCTTGTGTCAGACTGCTGCCCACTTGCTGATTTCATTCTTGAGAAAATGCTCCTTATCTTGACTATTTCCACCATTCTCAATGTTGAAAAACAAAGTTTAATTTCTTAAGAATGTGTTAAACATGTAGCTCCATTTTACCCTACCCCAGATGCGTCTGACATGCACTAGTTTACTAGTTTTGATAAGCTGTTGTTCAGCGAATCATTGAGTCATTTCTGGTAATAGTGATTCTGGTTATTTGGGATCGGACTCTCCAGTCTCCTATGCTGAAGCTTGCTGAGTGAATGAATGCACCAAGCAGGCTGTTTAACTAAATCCAGACTTTCAGCTCTGCTATTACGCTCACAAGTCAGTCTCTAAATGCTTTGCTCAATAGACACTGAGTAAAAGCTCACAGCTTTTGTTTTTGAAACAATGATAGTGTTGTAAAACCAATCAAGTAACATCTAATGCAGAAGTCATGTGCGTAGGTTTGTTAGTGGCTGTACTCTGTTGTTCAGGCAACTACTTTGTATCCCCAGATAAGTGGTAGGCAGTGACATCTGAGATTGTCAAGTATTGCAAGACTACTCATCTGTAACAAGCAAAAAAGCTAGGGGAAATACTGTACATCATTTTACTGTAATGCAGCCTTTAAAACAAGGAAAAGACAACACTTATAATGATATCCAAAATCTAAGACGGTATCTAGACTTTTATCACAGTATTGATAGGATATCAATATATTGCCCAGCCCTAACATATAACAATAACATAATTATGCTGGGTTACCTATCCTGAGCAGATTCCTTTCAGATTTATCTTTCATAACAATGACCTAGTAAAAACAAAACACAAAATTACTGTGGAATGACCACGAAATGTGTTCAATATTAATGTCATTATGCAGACAGTCAAACTGTGACAAAAGTGGTTTCTTATGTGATGCAGGTGTAACTACAAGCTCGGTGTAAGGGGAACATTTCTACTAGTTGGTCCCACTGAAACAGTGCCCCAGGTTTTCCAGAGAGAGTATGATTTGCAGACGATTTGCTGAACAAGTAGAATTTTACTCAGGCTGTGTACGGTTTACTGCAGTTTTGTTTTGTCTAATAATTGGACTAATTTGCTAGATGTGTTTGTTTTATCAAATGCTATTGCTTATCTCTTTTCTCAGAAGTGTCCCAGCAGCTATTTCTGTGAGGTTTGAAGAGTTTTGATTTTACTTTTTAAGCATGGACATGCTGCAGTCCATGGTGCTTTAAGTGATTTGGCTATCTCTGAGAGTGTTGTTTCACTCTCTGGCACAGAGAACACAGTGACAGCTGCTGTCTCAGCTCCAAACCTCAGCAGGGAACAGACAGCATCCCTCCCCAGCCAAAACTGACACTACAAGCTTGGGTCCAACTACATAGCCTCCCTTCCTCCCTTAACAGCCGTTCACTCTGCTTAGATTGACTTCCTTTTCGGTGGAGGACCGATGGAAATTGCTAGAACATGTGATTGTGAGAGTGGAGTGACTGCAGTTACAGAGATGGTGTCCCTTCAGTCTTTAGTAGTAGTGCTCTCTAACACTTTTTGAGGTATCACAAGTGCATTGTAACACCATGAACTACATGATGAGCGTGAATGCTTGCACCACAATTTTCACACCCAGTGTATGGCTGCAATTAATGATTATTTTCATTGTCGATTAATCGACTAATTAATCCTGTCAAAATCTTGTCAGTTGAAAAATAGGTCCAACATATGTCTGTGTGCTCCACATGTTTGTTTGTTTCAGGTCTTTCCTGTAATGATTAGTTTGATTATAGATTATTCTTTTGGTCACTTTCTCCAGGGTTTATCAAAATCCAAAGTGACACTCTCAAATGTCTTGTTTTGTCCAGTGCACAAAAATATTCTGTTTACTGTCAGAGAGGAGTAAAGAAACCAGAAAATATTCATATTTAAGAAGCTGAAATCTGAGAATCTGGGCTTTTGCCGCTCTAACCCAGTCACTGCAAGCATTGGATTTAATAGGATGTGTGATAAGCGCACTGCCACATAAGGTACAACCCCGTCAGTTTGTGAATTTGAAGAGTTAGCAGTTCATTGTGTAGAGATATCACCAAAACCCTCTAAAGAATGGCCATACAACACACCTGTGGTGTCTAATAAAATAAACGCATAAAATGTGGAAGGATTATTTCAGGAAATACTGGGGATACAGGTAACGTGATAAAGAACCTTCTTAAGCATTGAGAAAACTTCAGGGTGGGCTGCCACAACATGAAAAAAAAGGTATTGAATGAAGTATGCTACTGGTGTGGTCTTACTTCAAATGTACTGGAATTGTAATTTTTTAAACAATATCCAGACCTTGCTATATGTTCTGCATTATAGTGCAAATGTAAAAAAAAAAAAAAAAGCTCAACAACCCTTGCTGGTAGCGACTGCACTCCTCCTTAATTATCATGTACCCATATTGTCAATATGTTAACAGACCTCAATCTTTGAAATATACAGGTGCCATAACACAAATTTATGGTGCCCCCTGTGTGAGTTACCAGAGTTCAGCAGATCTGAAATAAATGCAGTATCAGCAGGTTAGGTAAGGTAGCCCATATGTCCTTCTCCCCGGCCACATCCTCCAGGTCTTTTTGGGGGATCCCGAGGCATTCCCTAGCCAGATGGGATATAATCCCCTCCAGCACGCCCTATGTTCTGCTCCCAGTTGGATGTGTCAGAACACCTCCACAGGGATGCAACTCGGAGGCACCTGAGTCAGATGACCGAACCACCTCAACTGACTTCTCAGTATGAGGGAGCGGTGGATCTACTCTGAGCTCCCATTGCTGCCTTATATCCATGACCTCATTCTTTCGGTCACTACGTAAAGCTCATGACCATAGCAGGGGCTTGGAACGTAGATCGACTGGTAAATCGAGAGCTTTGCCTTCAGGTTCAGCTCCCCCTTCACCACTGCAACCCAGTTTAGTGTCTGATTTTCTGCTGACGCTGCACCAGTCTACCTGTCAATCTCGTGCTCCATTTTACCCTCACTCAGTCGTCAGAATCTTAACTTTAGTGTGTATGTTATTGTCCAGATGTCATTCTATGCATTTTTCATGTGCCTTGTTTATTGCATGACTTTTACAAGACTTATTTGTGTGATTTCTTCTAGTTTCTGAGAGCATTTAGGTACCATCTTTAGACCCCTGTGATTCAGGAAAGTGTCTCAGCTATAGTTGTTTTTATGCCGATTATATAAAGAGTTATTCACTCAAGCTGTGTTTTACTGCCATCTCATTTTATACTTGAAGTAGTGGTATTTTTTCTGCAGAAAATTGAGACAGGGACGTAATGGCATGCAATCTGACAGAAATGTTTTTAGTTTGCTTTTAAGTGCCTTTCTGCAGTTAAGAATTGATCATGCTAGCAGAACAGGTGTCCAGTTTTGTTTTATAGTTTCTCTACCCAGCTAGACATCCCCAATTTTCTTTGTACATTCAGCTGCCTCTCCTCTATACCCCCTCCCTCTTTTTAACCATTCATCTCACCACACATTTCTGCTATCTCCTCACTGTGTCAACACCCTAGCAGCCTTTATCATGATGAAAAATACCGAGAATCATTACCTGCTGTGTGCTACATACACTTTGACTGTCTCTGGCTCCCCCACTGTCTTCCTCGTTTTTACTCCATTCCTCCTTTTCTTTTCCCTCTTTTGAGGAAAGAGCATAAAATCCAGAGAGAAGGGGGATAAGAAAAAGAACAGAAGGCGATATAGACAGAAAGAGAGAACAAACATGTCATGGACCAGGGAGAGGATCGATGTGAAAGACAGATGGGGCAAGATATAAAGTGGAAAGTAGGTGCCTCGTCAGCAGCAGGGCTTCCCGTCGGGAGCAGCCTTGAGCTCCATTATGGAAGTGGACTGGGATCTTTGAAGCCCCCCTGTAGCCCCCAGTATAGATGATGCACATCAGAAATTAAGGTAGCTAAAAAAGGCTCATGTGTTTGTCTTCCAATACTGTACATCAGTGTGAACTGATACATGGAACACAATGGACAAATGTGGTGAAATTGACATTTAGTGTCAATCAGATGGTGGATTGGTCCCAAAGAAAGGGGTTTGTAATTTTTTTGTTGATAGTGGGATATGTACAATATGATAATGTGCATATCACCATATTTTTACTGTAGCATCACAATTCAGAATGATAAGAAACATTGTTTTCTCAAAGGAAATACAAATAAATGAACAAAAAAACAACATGAAAGAAAGGAAAAGAGAAAAGGGGGCGTTAAACACTGTTAATTAGTGGATTCAGTTGTGATTTAGTTCTTGATTAGGCTATTCTGTTATAAATCAACAGGATTGCATGGATTCAGACTGAAAATAGGCCCTGTGGTAAAGGGGCATTTGATCCCAAAATTAAGAATTCATATTCTTTCCCTGTACCTGTAGTGCTGTAGGAAAAATGTGTACTTTTTTGGGTGAACTGTCCCTTTATAGCAGTGTGGTTGCTTTCAGCTGCTGACTGTAGACAGTGAAATCTAATCCAAGAATTCTAACTTAATTTTTTAACTGTGGAATGTAAAACAGTTATATCTTTTGTCACGATTGTGAGGTAAACTGTAGAAATACTCCTTTCATGTAACAAAGTAATCTACCAGTAAGGTACAATTGCATATACGTGACTGGCAGATGAGGTTGTGTTGCAGCAGAAGTTGAGCCTGATTCAAGTATTTTTCTGGATGTTTAAGGTGATGCCTCATCGACAAAGTTGGGGTGCTTTGTTTGCTTCCAGTTTGATCAGGTGCCATCTGGTTTCTAATAGAAATGACTGAAGACTCATTTTCTTTTAACCACTGTTGCGAATAATGTGGACATAAAAAATTTCATCTGTTCATTAAGTCCTGAACTTCTAAGCGGCATGCTTAGTTTCTGCTGTGCTCAGTCGTGCTTTAGCTTAATGTAGTGGCTGATGAAAACAGGCACATCGGCTGCACACTATGTGACAAACATAAATTGGAGTAATCATTTAGATACAGTAGTTGTATAAAAATGCATTCTCATAGCATTCTCAAAATTTGATGAATATTTGCAGGGAGTAAAATAAAGAAACTAACGAAGATTTAGTGCACTGCTCTATGAACAAACTTAAGAGAAAAGGACAGAACATAGTGAGCTAATTTTCTAAATTTCTCCTGCTTAATTGCAAGGCATAACACTTTATTCTAAGCAATCCCCTGATTTCTTTTTAAAACAGGTAAAAAGTATTTTCCAGAGGACCTACGGGGAGGTAGTGACGCTGTGCCCTCCAGGAGAAGAGGACAGGAGAAACTTTTTCTCTGACCTCCTGCTGGTCCAAGCAGCAAGGGCTCCACCACGCCTCAGGAATACAGGTACTTACTGTACTCACTTATGGATACACATACAGGATGAGACACTTATGACTCATCTCTGCTGTCAGTCCTAGAGGGCAGTGTTGTCTGCATGTACTTCCTTTCTTCCTAGCTCTCTTGTCAACCTTTCCCACAGTCCTCTCTGAATCCAGTGAAAGTTAAAGGAGCAGATGTATTTTAATTGGTACATGCCGTGTGTTCCTAAATCTCATTCACACAGTGGAGTTAAATGTTTGACTTTCAGAATCTGTTTAATTTCAAAAATTGAGAATAAAACTGTGCAGATGTAAGATATTGAGGATGCTGCAGACACGCGTAAGATTAGCCCAGTGTGAAGTCCCTATTTTCCTGGACATCTCTATCCCTCACCCACACATCAAAATCAGCCACCCCCATGAATCACACCCCTCCAACTGCCATTGCCCCAGTCCTCAGTGCTCCCCTAGCCCTCCGTTCCGGTTCAATATGAAAGAACTGTCCACCCGAGCTTTCAAATGGAAATGGTGCCCAGCGTTCATCCACAGTTTTCTCATTGATGCAAGGCAGGGGTCCCCCGCTTTACTCGCCCGGTGCTCTTCAGGGGTCCAGGCCTGACTAAGACAGCAGTCTGGCTTCCAGCAGAGAGGTGGGCAGGAAAGCAGGGAGAGGAATTGCTGTGAGAGGGCCCGGCTGCTATTAGCCATAATTAGAATCAGGGTTGGGATTGCTGCTAGTGAGTGAAGCGGCTCGAGGTGCCGTGGAACCTTCCTAACGATGTCGGCAGATGCCTTGGGCGAGGACTGGTGTCTTGGGAGAGGAGGAGCGGATATCTGCTTGCCTTGCTTCATCACTCTGTCATTGGCCAGAGGCTATTCCTTAGTGTATTTCAAAACCTGTATTTGGGAAGGAGCGTAGCTGTATTATTTTCTTCAGCTGCAAGAATCTTAAAACATATATATTTTTTTTTCCCGGGGAAAATATTTTTTGGTCTGTGTCTGCGATGATGTTCAAAGGATATGGTCAAGGATCAGGATTGTCTAGTTGTTTGCCTCCAACCGATGCGCTAGCTGTGTATTTATATTTTATTTGCATTGTTCGTGTAATAATTTTGCCAGTAGCCGCCTTTGTTTTGTTGCTGTGGGCAGATTTATTTTGTGTCTGGATCTCTTTTAGTGTTAGATCCTCTGGACAGGCTTAGCATCTATCATTTATAGAAAAAGACCAATGGATCTAAGTATCAATACTTGTTCAATACCATGTTTTGAAAAACAGTACAATACTAACATTTCATAGTTTTAAAAGTAGTAATTCTGTTATCTTGACAACTCTGTCTGGTTTAGCTTCCAACTTTTTTGCACGTCTCCCGACAGAGAGGTGTAAAGAGGTCCTGCCGGTGGCGGAGGCTCCGGGCCCCAGAGTCCTGTCAGCAGAGGAACAGCGCCGTCTGGCTGAACAGGAGGAGAACACACTACGTGAGCTCAGGCTCTTTCTCAGGGATGTGACCAAGCGCCTGGCCACTGACAAACGTTTCAACATCTTCAGCAAGCCAGTTGATATTGAGGAGGTATGGAGGAATGGACTCGTACCTGGGCATCTCACTCTGAGTTTGACAAAGCCAGTTTTAGGCCAATGTTCATTTGAAATGAAAATTTTTGTGTGTGTTTCAGGTGTCAGACTATTTGGAGGTTATTCGGCAGCCCATGGACCTCTCCACTGTCATGACCAAGATTGACACCCACCAGTACCTGACAGCAAAGGACTTCCTGGTGGATATCGACCTCATCTGCAGTAACGCTTTAGAATACAATCCTGACAAGGATCCTGGAGGTGAGGAGAAAAATTGCACAGGCATGCTTATGAATACACACATGCATATACATGTAGGCTGCTGTCATACGATAAATGTGCATGTACATGAAAATTCATGTATGCACAGTTCATGTGACTGCACTTCCTCAGACATGTTTGTGCATAAACGAAATCTACCACAAATCAAAAATAAAACAATGATTTTTTGCCATTTTTGTGCCAAGTTAAATTAAACACATCACAGAACAGAACTGCGTGTTACTAATACATAGAAATTAAATTAATACTGATTGTTGCATTCATGACTTGGTGAGAAAACAAATGAGTGAAAAAAGCTCCTCTTCCCAACAGCAACTGTCCAATTATAGATTAGGAACCATAACTAGGCACCACAGTTCTGTCAAGCCTTCTCATTTCTCTACATGTTGAAGCGGTGTGCGTGGGGCTCTAAGAAGAGTGACGCTTGCTGTCTCATGAGTTTGGTTGATGGTGTGTTTTTGTAGTCTTTCAAAAACCTAAAAAACCTGTGTGTGTGTGTGCTTGCGTGTGTCTGTGCGCACGCTTAATGTGTGTGAGTTCGTTCGTGCATGCTTGCTTGCTTGCTTGTATTGAACTCTCTGTTTGCGGTTACCTCCAGCCAAACTTGCAGTAGATACCACTGCATTTGTAAACTCATGGGTTTCTCCCAGCGGTTAGGATTTTTTTTTTATGTGGGATGTTTGAGGAGGAGGATGTGGACTGATGCAAACTCAACACTAACATTATATATAAAACTAAGGATGAATATCTATAGACAACTTGTCACTTTTTTCTGTTGCAGTGACAGTCCCTTGATGCTGACCTATTCAGCATTGGACTATCCAAATAAGTTTGACCATTTGTTTCTGTAGTTATTGTTGTGCTCCATTTTGGCTGTCATTGTGTGAGTAAAAAGTAATTAGGTTTAGCACTTAATGACTTACGAAGAGAGCTCCCAGGCAATAAAATTACAGAACCTCAAGATGGTTTTCTTCAACTTGGAAATTCAAATGAAATAGTGCACACAGCCCACGCTGAAAAAATAGCATTTCCACAGTGTTATTCTTGCTCCGTAGCTGAGAAAGGAACTGCATATGCATGAAAATTTAATTGTGTCTTCTCTTGCAATTTGAGGCTGATTTTTACCTCATCCCTTCTCAGCACCTTTTCCCAAGCCAAATGTGGGCTTCATAATGAGTGCTGGAAAACACAAGAACGCACATGTCCACACAAACAAACAAAGAGGCCTGTTATTTGCACAAGCTTGTAAATAAATTGGATTCATACTTATTGTTTAAACGGGGCGCTTGCTTGCATGACAAGGAAAAGCTCATGTGAAGAGAGATACATGTTTGTTTTATGCAGTTAAAAATAACATGGGAAAATGAGGGGTAAAAATTTAGAAGCTCAAAGAAAAGGGCACTTTCTACCTGAATCAAACCTTCTGTAGTCATACCATGATGTTAACTGAAAGCTCCATACAGTAGGCCTTCAGACCATTCAATTGATATGATAATTTTAATTCTCGCCTTGTGTGTTTAGCTGCTCTGGTTCCCTCGCAAGGATATAGCTGCCTGACACTAATGGGAAGCAATTCTCTGCCAGCCCAAATGAATAAATCATATCTCTGTCTTTGCAGGCGAGGGTGTGGGTCATTTGTTGGAATGCAGGGTCTACAAATGATACACTAAAGGGGAAAAATGCAATTAGGCAGTTTAATAAAGAAGACTAACGAAGCCTCTTGCCTGCTCACCCAATGTTTGGCCCAGGGAATATGGCCCAGACCCCGCACAATTACGCTGCTGGGAAGTTCTACAGTAGCTCACAGAGTGCTGGGAAAAAACCTCATTATCCCTCAGTGGTCTGTTTCTCCTTGTCCTTCATACTATCTTTATCTCCCCATCCTCCATGTGAAATCATGTTGCATCTTCCTCGCCTTTTACCTCCTCACCTTGCTAAATAATTACTTTGTCATGTTAAAAAGGCTGATATCTCAGCGCTCCTCAGTGTGTCTCGGGGTCACAAACACTATTTTTTTGCTTTGCTGCTGGAGGGAAATGGGGATAACAACCCTTTGACTATGAAGAAACGCGTAAGCAGCAGCGTTATGTGTCAGTGGGCTCTCGTTTGTTCTGGATGGGGAGGTTAGACAGGGCCCATAAGGGTGCTGATGAGCTCTCGTCATCCAAACCGGCCTTTGACACCTTTTCCACTGACAGGCATTTTTGCCCTTATAATGCACTTGCATTTACACACATTCAGACATACTCTGTCAGAAAAGTGCACACATGCAAACACATGCACACAAACACACACAAATTGCTTCCATCGCAATTAGGCCAGCCATCCTCCAATTAGACAAAGGAAGCTGGCAGATTGTGACCCCTCTACCACTCTCTGCCTGAACTGTTCTCCCTCTGCCTGCCGTAATGAGAGACTGCCTGTTTACAGTGGCTGTGCTTTTAGCCTGCCTCTTCAGCTCAGTCTTTATTTTCCCTCCATGGATGCAGGAGCAGGGAAAAAGGAGGATTTAATGATGCTGTGGTACAGCGAAGAGAAAAGAGGCATAAGAGTTATAAACGTGTAAGGAGTGAATGAGTATGCATTTTTGAAAATGTTTCAGATTGCTTGTGTGTGTGGCTTTTTAGTGCGTGTGTGAATGTATGCACCCACCTTTGTTTTAAAAGGGTGAAGTGGACTTTTCATGCATGTCTGAGTTCTGCCCGGTAACATTTCTCACCAAAGCCGGCTCTATCCTTTTACTCAAGTGTGAGAAAATGCTACAATCCCTTTTCTCACAGATGCAGGGAAAATGGGGTGGGCTTACTATCGACTTTTACATACATGATAGGGTGTGGAGAACATGCAACATCAAACTGCAAACTACATCCTTGCACAAGCCTGGATGGTGGCAGAAAAAGAAAGTGATATATAAAGAAAAATGGCAGAAACACAGTGTTACAAAGGATGTGCCCTTGAACATACATGCACACACACATCCCCACAGAAAACCACAGTTTTGTGTCTTGTGTCATAAGTGTTATGTTTCACTGTCTTTCTTTCTCAGACAAGGTGATCAGGCACCGAGCATGCAGTTTAAAGGACACAGCCCATGCTATATTTGCCTCCGAGCTGGACCCCGAGTTTGACCGCATGTGTGAAGAGATCAAAGAGGCACGCAAGAAGAGGGGTAAGAAAATCACGTACACACTATGACTTGTAACAAGTCTGCATTAAAATATCTAAAAACACTATTATCTCAAATGTATCCCAACAATGGCCAAACCCAGAGAATAATAACAACTTTATTTATATAACACTTTTCAAAACAAAGTTAGAAAGGCAGGTATACAGCATTAAGCAAACGTTCTTATATGACATAGTAAAGAATATAAAATAATTAAAAAGACAATCAGTAAAAGAGAAAATGCATTTGCATAAAAATGGGTTTAAGAAGGGATTCTCCAGATAAAATCAGCCCAAAATCCCAGTAAAAATCCATCTATAAGAAATATGTTTTTAAAAGAGATTTGAAAGATTATTGGAAGCTCGCCAGTCTGATTTCTTCAGTCCAAAGAGTAGGGTCCCTGACAGAAAAAGGCCTGGACACCCTTTCTCAGCCTGGATAAGAAAGAAAGATATCCGTCCTTTATTGAAGGTAAAGTTGGCTTCCTTCTAGCTGCCAGCTGCTATAATTTCCAGGAAAACACAGGATACATCAGAGTGAGGAAAAGGTCAGTAAACGTCACTGAACATGATGTGAATAAAACTTAAGTACATTACCTCGTCCATTAAGATGATTTCTGCTTCAGTCACATCAAATAGATTTTCATCTGCAGTGGTGGTTATTAAATAACAAAACAACTCCCATGATCCCATGCTACTTTTTAGCTACTGCTAAAAGTAAAATCCCATCTTACCACTGTTGTGCAGGTAAAGGACAACACCATTACCTTTGGACATCATGCCGACTCAAACACATCCTTAGTTAGAGCATAGCTTCAAATGAAAAACACAGCTTTGCAAGATCATAACCTTTAATAACTCCATTTATTTGATAAATACTTGATATTTTGTCTGCACTGCCCTCGTTATCCACAGCAGGGGTGGGCAATTATTTTTCATTGGGGGCCACATGAGAAACTGATCAGGCTGCCATGGGCTTTACACAAATATAATCTAAGGTCTTAATATTGGCTGAATCTGAATTGTCAGAAGTCCTCTCTTTAGGGCACACCAGCACATAGATGTCTGAGCTAATAGCTGGCTAAGGCAGAAATGAACTTCTAATGTTGGTCAACTTTTCTGAATCGCCATGTGTAGTGTGGGCTAAATATTTTTGTTGGCAAATGTGGAGTTTTCCAGTATGCCACGCACGTTGAGTTCAGTTTGCAACCAGTGTAGCAGCCAGGGTAGAATAAGAGCAATGTAAACAACATGGATATGCATGCTCTGAGTGAATAAAGGTGCAGTTTAATATAAAAAACATTACTTTATTATTACTTTTTGCCAGATTTTAATTGCAATATTTTGCCTATGTCTGATCTACGGACAATTGTTGTCATCATATTATTGGCAGAGCAGGCTGGTAACACTGAACTGAGCATCATTTGTTTATCTGAATATATGAACATTTTGGAACAATACTCGTTCACATGAACAGTGAGGCCAGGAACAGTCTATGTTGGCGCTGTAGTTCCCAGCCTGCCCTCTCACCCTCTCTCTCTTTTGTTGAAAGGCTTTTTGATTGATTATTTCAGAGAGCGGAGACATGCTTTTGGGAAAAAACAATCTGTAGGGTAGCCCAGTAATACTTGATGGAGCAGTCAGTTTTTAATGTAGAGTATGTGGCGCAGAAAGGAGCGACGCCCGAGGCTCCAGTGTTCCAGACAGTACCGTCTGTGCTAGCTGTCTGCCCAGCACTCTGCATCTGTACACTCACCAAACAGCCCCGAGCAGTGCTGAGTGGATTTAGTGTAAATCTAAATTAGGTTTGTGCACATAGAAACACACATATATGATGTGGTGAAGTGATACACTTAAGCTTTTAAGTACTGACTCATGTAGGTGGTCAAATATTGAGCACAAAGGCCTGTAATCATGTGCAAATATTCCTGTTGCTATAGTTGCTCACATGGGGATAGGCTAATGAACACGCTTCCTTAATTTGAGATATGTCCAGCTGTGCGTTTGCCAAGACAACTCATGGGTGTTTGTGTGTATGTGCACATGTGAGCCATGAAATATTACACTCACCCGCCTTACAGATGGATCTGGCAGGAAGACGACTGCACAATTTCAGTTCTGGTCCCTGCAATATGACAAGAATACAGTAGAAAAATTATGGGAACTTAACCAAGACTGCAGAATCAGAGAGAAATCTAACCACTAGAATGCACTTATATTCTTGTATTGATTGACCATGAAGACCATGAAGTGCCTGGTTCTTTCCTCGTGATATATCCGTTATTTTTACCCTTTCAAAGAGATACTGTTGCACATTATTCGTTATTTCTGGTCTGCAATACATTTTTGGTTAAATTTTTAGAAATATTTAAAAGCTCACAAGTGTATTGAGTGACGGAACTGCACAAGAGGGCCCGATTTCTCTTTTAAAACATTATCTGCAGTATGCACAGCCCTACCCCCTGAGGGCCTATTGACTTCTGACTTAAGCCACAGAGGCCTGACTCTCCCATGTCATGCGGGAAACTTATCAAAGAGGAAGCAATTTTCACAAGTCACTCTGTTGCTTTTGATTTCCTCTTTTAGCAACTAAAAGCACAGGATGCTAAATGAATATTGCAGGAGCAGAAGTCAACCGCCTGAGAGGAGGAATACAGCAGTGTAAATATTTCATCTTGCAGTCAAGGTCCTGCTATATAGCTATCAATTAGCCGAGCACGGCATGATGTCCAATTGCAGCAGTGTTCAGAACCCACAGTGCATCTGCGGGGATTTTCTCCCCCGTGACAAGATGAAAGGAGCTGTGATAAATTTGGTCAAAAAACTTAAATATCACTTGATGTCAGAGTTGAAATGTCTCATTTTCAGGAGTTTGCATGTCTCTATGTTCCACCTCTGTTTTTCATTCCAGTCATGCTCAGGCTCTCTGAGTGAAACATATAGCTATTCCTAATTATATTATAGCAGTTTTTTGTAGAAATATTTATGATGATTTGAATGTGGCTGTACCTAACTCACCATATCGCAACCCTTTGGTCATCTTTTTCTGTATGAGCACATTTTTATCATTCTCCTTCTTTGTCCCTAGTGTTTGTAGACACATCCACATACACTCTATCCTGCCAATAGTATATTACAGAAGTGTTTTCTCAATCACACACACACACACACACACACACACACACAGAATTTGCACATGCACACACAAAAAGCATTGTTGCTAACTGATCTTCCATGGTCACTGCAGACCTCCAGACGCCAGCTCAGCTGACGGCAGCTCCAGGTGCTGTGGCAACCAGAAAGCACCACACTGGAGGAGAGGAGCAGGCGAGGAGCAGTACTCAAGGGGAGGCCACTTACAAACAGTGCACCACTAGTGAGTATTCAAACTGTCTTTCAGACGACACTCTAATTGCTGATGAGAGTGTGATACAGTGTGATCTTCCATATGTGTGCTCTCTGTACCGCGCATACTCACCTTATAGGACAATTTAAAGGGGAAGTTAGGTACCTTTCATGAGGATGACGTTTTCCTGCTCATGAAGCTGTGCACCTGTGCCTATATGGACCAAGATGTGTTGTGGGAAAGCCAGAACAACAGAAGTTGGCCGAAACATAGCCAGGAATGCAAACACTTTTCAGCGAATGTCGCTTTTTCCACTTAAGTTTTTGGTGACTTTATATGAATTGTCCAGATCTAAAGAGGTTTTTTTACAGCATTTTATATACATCAGTTAAGCAAATTCGTTAAAATATGCAATAATGGATTTTAGTATTTATGATAGAATAGTTGCAGTAGAATGTGCCAGAGGCCATCAGTTTTGGGGTTTTATCCCCTACTTGGTTACTTTTGACTTCTACTTTTTCTAGCTATGTAGTGTAGAGTTATCAGAATCTGAGTCTAGATGCATGATAGTCTTTCATTTAGTGACCAGAGCAGGTAGGACTTCACTTGGCCAGTCTGAGGGTGTGTTTAAGAATGAACATTGTTACTTTTCTAATTCAGAAAACATGAAACATAGTTTAGTGCTTAACATGTCTCTTATTGGACCAAATTAAACATACATTAAATATTCATATTTATGTTAACATATAGCACAGGCTTTTGACACATTTTCATATGATATAATGCCATCAATTTTTTTTTTTACTTCTGTTCTTCTCTTTTTTCACCATAAATGTTTTTGCATCCTTGATTGTGTCATGATAGGTGACAAAACACTCATCTAGCAGGTCCCCTGGCAACCCAGATATGGAGACTAGCTGAAGTAGCATGTAGGTCCACCTTAAATCCAGTGATGTCAATGGATTTAAGGAAGAACTTCAAATTTTACAGCCAAAGAACTCACTTTTCTTGGCTAATTGAGCATGCACTAAGGAATTTATTGCTTTAATTGACAACATTTACCACCAACACTGACTGAACATCCATTAATTTTTTTTTTCTTTAAGTGAGAGCAATCCACTGTCAGGCCACATGCTGTAAATAATTGTTTTGGTAGATACATTTTCTAAGCATTTTCTGTGTACCAGTATTTTACAATGCAGCGAGCCACTTCAAAAATACATGAACATGAATAGCTTTTATGCTCATACTGATTGTGTCTGCATTTTTTGAAAAAAAGAAAAAAAAAAAAAGGAAAGAAAAAAGCTCTTCGACCCCCAGCTCAAACAAAGGCAGAAATAAACCAGAATCTCCCAGGTACACTTCTGCCTTTCTCACTTACACACTCAAACTTTTCTTCTCTCTTTCTCGCCTTGTTTTTCTCTCCCGTCTCTGACGCAGCAGCAAGCAGCTGTGTTGTATTACAGCAGTATACCAGATGTATGTGGTGCCACACACCTGCTTTCTCACGCATTACACACGCATACACATACATTTCTCAGCGGCGAAGAAGCACCACACTGAGCAGCCTCATTAGCGAGGCTGCTCTCTCCTAACCACTCAGAACATGACCACGCCACAGAGCAATTACATGCCCACCTGTGGCAAACGGCAGGTGCCTAAGGGTGACGGGAGAGCCAGGTAGGGGCAGGGGGCAGACTAATGAGGCTGTTACGTGAACGAATCAGAGGTAAGCGGGTTTTACGTGTAATCTGGAGAATGCCCTCCAGCTTCCACTCGGACAAAATAAGAGGAGACGGACTAAAAGAGGCACCTTCAGCAGTCATCATGAGTTGTACAGAATCTAGAAAAGACATAAAAGAGCACAGAGGTATAGTACCTGTAGAGAGAAGTCCTTTAACTGAAGAAATATTCACCAAAATCCTCTCCATTGATGCCTTTTCTGTGTGACATTAAGGCATTAATTGGCTGAAGCTGTAAGCCTCGATTATCATAATAGTCTGTTTGTTGTAACCAAAGTTTAGATTGATTTTTGTGTGTGTATGTAGTACATTTGTCCAACACAAGGTGGTGCTTGTCCCTCATGAGAGTGTCTCCAACAGAGACCCTGCTGTGTGGGTAAACCATTCCTTCCCAGGGAGATGGTCCCCTCTTGAGAGATGAGGGCCTCTGTTGGCCACCATAAATACTGTTAGACTCTGGGCATGTCTGAGTCACAAGATCACTGCAGTTTATCTTGTCCTGCTAATCCTGGAGAAAATGGTTCTACAGTCGGGAGGTAATATTTAGACTTAATTATTTAATTCCCCCCAGGCAATTCAGTCCAGGGTAAACTAATGGAGCTTTGATTAAATACTGAAACATCAGACTTGATTCAGAAGTTTTTCAAAGATTTATTTTTTGGTTAAGGGGTGGAGATGTAGATATCTATTATACACAGTTTAACACAGTGCAGTACATCACAGACACATCTTTGGCACTAAATGCTGATTAACAAATACATGGTTACTGCCATGGTATTATTTTATCACCTGATATAGTGTAGCTGGAGGTTTTAAAATATAATAGGTTACAAATTAGTTATTACTGTTTTTAAAAACGTAATAAGTATGTAAATTATTTTATTACTTTTTTACTTTTCCAACAAATGCCAAAAGCAATACACATTGATTTGATTTGCAGATGAGAGGCGGTCCAAATTTAAACAAGAAGCAATCAAAAACAACAAGCAAAATTTGAGCGCATACTGCCTGATAAATGGAGTCTAGATGTAGAGACAGCTCCTTGTAACCTGTCCTACCCTGAGTCACACTCAAATTTGTCCAAACAGCGTTGTTAACTCGCATTGTCAGAATTATGCCAATAGTAGGCATTCCTGTATGGCAAAAAATACATACATATAGGCTTTTTGGCTAATATAATATATTTTCATGTAACCCCTTTGTGATCGCCAAAGGTGTTAGAGGTGCGTCCCATTTTTCTTTTTTTTTTTCTAATTTGATATAAAGCATGGCTTGTTACATCTCATTAGTGTACTGTAAAATAAAAGTGGAATACAAATATGTTTATTTTATAATTTAATCATGTAGCTGCATTACATATAACTACTTTCTTCCCAGCACTGTGCAGGTGTACCTAATTAAGTCAGCTTGGTATGTATTATTGGTGCATATGAATTACGGCTATTGAAAACTATTCATTCACATAGCTCTAACAGTGTGAAACAAAAGCAAACTAAGAGAAGAGTATTAATGTTAATCACCTAATTGAGTAATTGTGTAATCCAGACAAACCTCTTTGCTTCTTTTTTAAGGATGGCAACCAGCAGTAGCCCCCGTATATGCTACTTTTAGTTGTAGTCGTTATCTACAAAGCCAAATGTCACAGATGCGGACCACCAATTTAGATGCTCTTGGGAGAGTCGTTATCAGCCTCCACCAGAGGCTTAATTAATTAGGCTAACTCAGGTGATTAATTTGTGACATCGGCAGCCAGTTCTCACCTGGAGCACCTCAGCAAGGCAGCTATTAGGCTAATTGATCACAGAGTCAGTCATGTCTGGAGGTATGACACAGCCTCGTAATGAAAGCACAGTGCATCTGGTGGAGGAGATGCCGAGTTCTGTGTCAATTCTGGAGAAATAAAACTCTTCATGAAATTGCACCCGCTGTAGCCAGGTCATTTTGGGGGTTGCTGGCTTTCCCTTCCCTTTCTGTGGAAGGTCAGGACACATGAAGGTTAAAGTTATCCTAGATCATTTCCTGCAGGGGGAAGCCTATCAGGAGCTGTTTTGGTATCTGCAGTTCTATAGGGCTTTTATCTGGGCCACCTCTCCCTCTCTCCTTCCCATCCCTCTTTTCCGTTTGCCTAGAGCCGCGAATTGCCTGTGACATTCAGATATGACAGAGTGGGATGAGGTGCGCTATTTGGAACTGTGGAGAAAGTTACGCGAAAGGCTTTTTGAAAGCTAAGGATATTTCTGAATCAGGTGTTAAAAGCAGTGGCCGTGGATAAGGCCCGGCTGTTGAGATCTAGAAGGTAGGGGCAGCTGCTGCCGCTGCTGGGTCAATCAGGGGTAGGCAGATGGGAGACCTTGTTGCTGTTAATGCACAGGAAAACAGGAAGAATGATGTGGTTTCCATTTGCCTGCATGAATAGCTCTGTCATGCTTTCTCTTCTTCCCCCATTCTCACAGCTATTTTCTCTACCCAACCCCCTCCCTCTCTCTTGCCACTAACTCCCAGGAGGAGCAGAAAACCCAAGGCCCATTACCTGGGCCAACGTCGTGGGTTCATTTGTAGGGCATCACCACAAGGATCCGGTTCATATGGAGTGTCTTCCTTTCATTCATAATTAAGTCATCTCAGTTTGTCTCATTCACTCATGACTGTTTCTAGCAAGTTGAATTTGCTGTATTTTTCTGTGACAGACAGAGGGCATATGCTATTTATTGCTACAAGGAGAAATATGTAAGACCCTAGCGTTCAAAAATGAGTATTGCAGTCCTCTTGTGAATTTGAGCCGTAGAAGGTATATTAAATAGGTTGAAGGCCTATTTAATATACGATCTATGATTCAAGTGAATTGTTACCCCTTCTTCCCCACCCGAAGCTCAGGCAAGATGCCTGCAGGATTGTAATAGGCTACTTTTTACTGACTATAATTTTGTCAATTGTCTGTCAAGTAAAGCTAAGCCTGTTATCCTGAAAACAAAAGCCCACTGCTCTGAAAATATACACTCTAGTATTATAGTTCAGTCACTACCTGCCTTACTGCCTCTCAGACTCCATTAACATATTGCTCAGTTTAACTGTTATTAACATCTACTCCTTCTAAACAGTTATTAATAAGTTATTATGACTCATAAATAGACACAGCGAATATTCAGCATTAATTTTAAATATAAAACACGGTATTTCATCCTTTAGTATAGTAAATTAATTACAGATTTCTCCTTTAACTAAATATCAATGTCCAGTCACTCTCTTACTTTTCTTAAATGTCATAGACTACAGTGTTGTGCCACTTTCCAGACTTTTTCTAGTAAAACCTTTCTATGCCTGTGTTATTTGGCGTGGTTCACCAGTGTTTTTCCACTGCTAGTTGACAAGATTCCTTATTCAACTGTTGAACTGTTTGCGGAAGAAAAGAATAACGATGCAGCCACTGCATAATGTGTCCTCCGCGTCACTCAATAGCACGCCCAAGGCAACAGCTACCAGGCGGCATTCATGTAGATGGAACACTGCTGTGTCTTGCCGCTCCCCCGCCTTGTATCTCACATCACAGTAAACAGACAGCTCCTCTCTCCCCATTGCCAGTGTCAATCCATCACAAGACCTTGATGGGATATTTAAAGTCATAATAAACACTTGCGCTTCCTTTTACCCCGGGCTGAAGTAGTTACTGTGTAAAAGGATGGCCTGGATTTTTGCTCAGGACAAAAGGACAACAGGCACACAGCCTGTGACATGCTGTCATGGTTGCTGTGCACAAGGAAATAGGTTAACAGGATGACGTTTTTTTCATTTAACACAAAGCACTGCTGAAGTTAATTTTCTCATCTGTGCCTTTCCTCTTTCTGATGACATCCGACCTGAAAGAAAGGGACTGTTTTGCATGTTCCCTGATGTCCATAATATCAAGTATTTGTTTTATTTGCAGCAGCTACAAAACAGTTGTGCCATTATCGATTTTCTAAAGCTTTACTTTACTCAAGGAAATGAATTGAGAGTTAAGTGACATGTGAACACACTGTTGGGCAGTTCACGTCACTGCACAAGCTGCTCTTTCATTCCAAGCAATTTTGTAAACACCCTCAAAATCTAGAAAAGGTTAAAGGAAAGCTTTCCCTTTTTTTCCTTGCTGCTGCTCTTGGCTGTAGTTCTCTCACATTTTCTTTCCTCGTCACACAATTCTTCCGTTACAGTGTTCCCACTTGTTTTCCTCCTTCATCTCACGTCTTTTATTCCAAATTTGAAAACTGGAAAAGAAAATGTGATAATCAGATTCCGTTTTGTAGCTGATCCTGCCTTGTTTGGCAAAATGATTTACAAGATGCATAACAGGGGTTTTCTTCCAGCCAAATTTTTAAGTACTGGTATATCTTTGCACTAATATATTCCTATATTCATACTAGATAATTTATTTTAATTCTGTCATCATATTGTACATTTAATTTGCCATTGTGTGTCCCACAACCCTTTCTTGAAGGCATCTGGTACAGGCTACAGATGATGAATGGCATCTTGTTCTGTGGATGCAATATTTCTTAAGCTTCCCAAGGGTCAACATCACAAAACAAAGCATCTTGCCTGAAACCGAAATAGCGATGTTATTATTTAGTTATTAGAACTGGACACTGATTCTCCCCAAGCTACTTCTCGGCTACCAGGCGAAAACAATCTTGAGTTGCACACTCTGACACCCTGAGGCACTCACTAATAAAATCCATGCAAAGCATGCAAAGCCCTGAGCGAATAAGCGCTGAGCTTAAGCTGCCATTTTGTGGGCACAGATGCCTCTTGGATCATTGTGGCACCAAGCGTGAAATGAATGTAAAATCATCCATGATGCCTCTTGCTTCCATTTATTGTTTTAGGGTGCAGATGAGCTGACATCAGTGTTAGTGTCTCCGAAGATTCATTCTGTGTCTGTGGGTCTTTTTACTCCCAGCATATTTCTCTATATAGTTGCTGCTGCGTGCTGAGTGTACACAATTGACAAGGTTGGGGGGTGATCCTCTTCACATGATTTTAATGTCTGTCTGTTTTTTTTTTTTACTGTGCATTGCAAATAACCATATATATTATTGCAAACAGCCTACATTTCTGCCTGAAACAAATGAGCCCACAGAGTTGCACTGGAATGATTGAGAGTTGCTGCTCATTGCCTCTGTGCATGCCCAATGACTGCAAGCTGTGCTGCCTGAGGACGTTAGAAAGGTGATGGGAAGAGAGAAGAGAGAGTGAGTGAATGAGGGAGGAAGGCGTTTGAATGCTATACAGAAAGAGGCATAGTGCTGACAATTCCCAATCATGATATATGTGGTTACTGACTTTTCAGAAGCTAAGCTTAAGCCAGTATTCTATATTCTGATGCTGCAAGTGCCTGAGAGTTCACTAGGCTTCGTGTGTCGCAAATATCGTCATTGGAAGGTGTATACAAACACTCTGTGCGGATATCCATGTGCCTCCAACCTGGGGTTGGGCAAATGGGGTTGGGCAAACAGCCTATACAGCCAGACTATTTTCACATCTAACACTGTGAAGTAAGGATTCATTTCAACCAAGCCAGAATTGGTGATTGAAGAGTGGGGACACTTAAAAGGAGTGTTTGGGTGCGTTTTACATTGTCTCTCTGTTGAGTTTGAACAACGTGCCTTTAACGATGAGTTAACAAGGCAATTAACCTTGTTTTACTTTGGTAAAAGGGAGAAACTTGAATTCAAAAGGTGGATGGCTGTATCTTTCTGTTTAATTAGGACAATTGGTATACGATTGGTTGATTTCTAACATATCATTTTTAACATATCTCCCAGCCCTATTATGACTGCAGACTTGTCCACGCCACCACTACAGAAGCTGATCTGCAGCGTATGTGTGGAACGTGGACTCCAAAAAGTAGTATGAAAGGAACAAATAGGCATCTTTTTGGCATCTGCAGCTGTCTAGAAGTCCATTTAGAAGTGTAGTCCAGCCCCTTAGTGTTTCACTTACGATGCTGGGAGGATGTAAATACTGCCAGGGTGTAGCTGGTTATGTTAATGCTGTTTTCTCTTCACCTGATGTCAAAGCTTTGAAAATCTCAGCAGCCTTCATGTAGTGTCTACATGCTGAATTTCTGCTGATTGACTGGTTAATCAGATGGCTGGACCTCAAATGACACATTAATTGTTTTGAGTTTGTGTTTTCTTTCTAGGAAAATCTGTCCATCACAAATTACATTCAGAGGCTTCCATGGGTGTATTGGATTTTCACAAAGGATTGGCTGGCCTGCCATTCCAATTAAAGTGGATCTGGTGCTGTGCTTTGGATGATAAAAAATCTGTCTTTTTTTCTGTCTGTTTCTCTCCAACACTAAAGAGCAGCCCAGTATCTCAGCATTTAGGCTGTACTACAGACAGAAAATTATACAGGCCCTCCTGGGCTTTTACCCTCATTGTTTTTTTGTTTTTTTTACCATAGTGCAGTCGATTAGTCAATTTCAGTAAACATCAGAAGCTAGTAAACGCCAAGCGGCCTAATGGGGTGCATTCCCTCTCTCTGCTTGGTTCTGATAAGTTGTAATTGACTGGAACAATTGCACAAACATGATGCATTAGTGCCTGATTAGTTGAAATGACTTATGGATTTGTTGGTGAGATACAAATTATCTTTTGGACTTTATGCACTACTCTAACCCAGCTTGATGGAAAGTAAACTGGTATCTGTTTCTCATTAAGATCCACCTTTTTAATAATACGGCCAGCTTGTGCAGTATGGTTTGCACTTGAAGATTCAGTTACTGGTTGTCTGATTTAAAATATATTACCCTCCATACTCTGGGAATACCAGAGGAGGTATCACCCCAACCACTGTTCTCTTAGATTTCTTGTAAATTAACTTTCCTTAATACAAACTCAACCATTCATGCAAACATCTCTGGGGACTCTTTAAGATACGGCTGCATTAAGCGACACGAGTCACATCAGACCACCATAAGAACAGGAATGTGCACTGACTGGGTTTTTAATTACATCAAATTGCTCGTAGAATTGCACTTATCCAGGCTAATCGCCACTTCTCCATTAAACCCAGAGACGAGATGCATTTTCTCTCAACAGAGCTGCCCCCTTTCCAGCTAACCTCTCATTAAGACATGTCATGAAATTTGAGGGCAGTTACATAACTCATCAGCTCTCCGGTGCCTAAGTCAGACCTGTGAATGGTTCATTGTTATTTATCAAACCATCTTATCTGTGGCATGTCAGTTACTAATGACCCCCATGTTCATGCAGCCAGAGTTAACGTGACAAATTTCAGTAAGAGCTTTTAATTATTTGATGAACCAGTTCTGCTCTTTGTTGATGTGGCACCATCATGCTATTCAGGGACAAGTGGCTGCAAATTGCTCTCTCTCGCACAGGCCTTTTTGATGGGCAGACCTTACATTGGCACCCTACAAATTCAATCAAATGCCACCACAAACCAAAAATGAACATTGAATTGTTGTCAATCTAGTAGTCTTACAAAAAATGAAATATTATCACCTTCACAAGCGAAGATTTATTGCAGAGCTTTTGTATTAGATTATATCACATTATAAGCTTTCCGGGCAGTAGGGTCCATTCACTTTAGAATATTATGTATGGGAAAAACTACTGAAGGCTATTGTTTACATTTTGTTTTTGCACTTTGGGATCCCAAATCAAATTTAGGGTTTGCGTGTTAGGACAGATGTTATTCGTAAATCTCAGCTCTGAAGTTATGAAAAAGTTTTGAAATGTAATTGTAAAGTAAGTGTGGGAGGGCTGAATATATGAGCTTCCCTTGCCTCAGGAAATATCCCAATAGTACAACCACTAACTTGGAATGGAGGAATGTGTTTATAGACAGAAATGTGAATGCAGATAATCACTTATCTATTCATTTTAACATTACTAGTAATAATTGTTGAGAAATGGCTTAAATTAGTGCTGCGCAATTAATCGAAATATTATCAAAATCACAATATGACCAAGTGCAATATCCAAAGTGCAGAAGCTGCAGTTTTTTGATAAAGGAAAAATATGTGACAAACAGCATTAAAATGAAGTACTGTAGTGCTGCAGAGATGCCCTGGCCTACAAATTTTGTTCTCAAGATGTAAGAAAACATGTTTGTTTGCCACAGACCCCTAACCTGACACAGCCGATGGTTTGTTACACAGAACTCGTGCGTGAGCTTGTGATCTTGTGAATCCAGCTACCTCGCAAGGTAAACAGACCCCAACAAATATATTGGTTAAAAAATGCCAAAATGATTATTCCCAATAATCTCAATTACACTATCTGTCAAAATAAAGGCTATATGACTTTTTTAACATATGCAGACCTACCTTAAATGCTCTATCTTTGTATCACTTTTATCAGTGATGTTGCAAACCACTTTTGAACAATGAAATAAACGTGCCCAACCTGCCCGACTACCTTGAAGTAGACTGCTTTTAGTTGATAAGAAATATGAACTGTGTACATGTGAATATGTAATTTAGCTCCGGCCAAACATGATCCGTTCCACCAAGGTGAAAGAAACAGTAACCATTATAAACCCCACAGGTGTATGCAGGTGTAGCAGTGGGCTGTAAAAGTACTGGAAGCACCTGCAGTGCTAATGGCACTTTAGAGTGAGCAACTCAGTTTGGCACCTTAGAGAGGCCATTCAGTTGGTAATGGCAATGCAAGAACTGAGATTAGCAGATCAAGAGTACAGTAATGCATGAATTGCCTGCCTGAACTATCAGACTCGCTTCATTTCAGCTAGACAATTTACATACTGGATAGAAACATTTTTAGTAAGAATAAATGTCAATACAAGTCTTTATTTGGGTGTCAGGCTCTGTTTTGATCACTGCTTGCACCATGAAGAAGTTAGGATTAACCTTAGACTTGACACTGTCTGTGAATATTATAATTAATTAATGGCAGACTCACATACAACCAAACCTATATCCAAGTTTTCTTTTCGTTCTCACTTTTTAGTACTTATTTAAGAGAGCAGCACTGTATTTAATATGCAGCAGTGATCTGCAATCACAACACACCATTATTCATTGATGATGTTTACAAGAGCAGGACCCCATTGTCTCAACTCTTGAATGTCACTTTTAAAAAGTTGATTAGTAGATGTTGTAGCAGCAAAGGTCTTGAAAAAGACAAGTGATTAGAAGACTTTCAAGAGGGCTGAGCCCAGCCTGCTCATGCAAGGAAGCAGATGTTTGTTTTAGTGTCAGCACTGAGGAGCAGATGATCATCAGGACACAGAAGGTTGAAATTTAGGGCATGGAAAATGTGGAACAAAATTGTTAGTTTGAGCAAATAATTGCTCACTGTACTAGTGATTTGTTATGACATCATGCATGTGACTGAAATGATGTGATGGACGTGAGACCTAATTTTAATTTAATTTGCCACCATTTAAAAAGTCAGTGAATCTTATAACTGATCCAGCAAGGTGTCTATGTAGAGCAAAGAATCCCTGTGTAAACAGTGTTTAATTTAATATCTCTTTCTGCCGAGTCCCATTATTATACAGCTGTAACGACCTGAATCCCTTAACAGACTCGCAGGGTATCTAATTGGTATCTAATCTAATCAATTTAGCAGTTCCGACAAAGTACAATGGCTATCCCTCACAGTGAATGTGATACGCCTCCAGATCATGGCTTTTGTCGACGGTCAGCACAGTGTAAGCAAACATAGCATTAACAATATATCCGGGAGTAATTTCAATAATAACATGCCATTTTGAACCTGTGTGTTTTTGTATTTTGTATTGTCTGCATGGTTAAATTAATGTATTTTGAAACTCTATTAGTTGCATTAATTCCAAGGTTAGATTGTAAGAAAGGAAGATGCAGCTACAACTAAACTATAAAAACTGTATTGGCAGGAAAGAACTGCAGGCACTTACTGCTCTTGGTAATAAAGCTCAAATCTCCAACATAGAACTTAATTAGCTGATTTTACTGTTCTTATCATATGGAAGTATACTTGGGCTGGAATGGAAATTTTACCCATGAACAAGAAGCTTAGAGGATGCAGTCTAGTTTTGGTGTTCTCCACCTTGTGCACTAACACTGTTTTGAAGGTCCTGTATTGTGGTGGTTATCAATTTTTTTGTGTCAACAGCACACCAAAGGGCAAGCCAACGTCTCAAGGCACACCTGTATTCAAGTCTGTGCAAAATAGCTTCTATAAAGTGTTCTCACTCTTTCCACTCTCTAAAGTGTAGTTTTATTCAATGCCAATTTTTTTTCAAACAATTATATTACTTGTGAAATATTCATTAAAATATTTCAAGAATTCATTTGAAACTTTTTAAATCAAGATTGAAGCAGCAAAACACCCATTTTTTCTGATTGAATGGATCTTGAATCCAGTCAGAGACCTTGATCTTGGAATGGACACACATGGAAAATAATGCTCAAACCTCTTTTTTAATGTCTGAGGGTGTTTGGCAAATATACACACTCCCCAGCTCCTTGTGGCAGCTAATGCCATCTGGCAAATGGCAAAAAACTGGGCTTCGCTTTGACATAAGCTTTTAATGGATTTTTTTAGGGTATAGGTTTTGCCTCTGTTGGGAATTGAGTGCATACAAACTACTCGTATAGTATATTAAACATTCAGTTATATATTGCAATAATAATGTATGGTTGTCACCTGGACTTGCCTCATGACACACCCACTGTTACAGTGAAATCTCCATTTGTTCACAGTATTTAACTTCAGTGTTTCATTTACACAGTAGCCAGCTGTTGGACGTTGCCATTCTCCTTGGAGATCTCATGCTCTCCTCCTCAAAGGGTGTGATAACTCGTACGTCAGTCAAATGAGTCAACCGGTGCACGTCTCTTTACCTCATCGCTCCTGCCTTACAGCTTGTCTGTATGAATGTTTTTGCTGAGGGCGACAGACCTTTCCCCCCAGAAGGCTTTCATACCCCGCTTTGTATGTATGTGTGTGCGTGGGCTGACATCTTCAACAGCACTTGGAGCTGCTGGTGCATTAGGGCATATCTGTCTTCTGAGAAGAGGGCACCACAGGCACCGTCATCCCACTGGCCATTTACTGAGCAGCAGAGAGGAGAGGGACAGAGAAAGATAGATGCTCTGACTGAATTATGTCTTCATTTCCTCCACCTCGTGTCTGTATTCCCTCTTTGTAGTAGTATTGATATGCAGTCAATATGTGGCCCGCCATTCATGCACACAGTCACATACCTATGACAGAAAACAACCATGCAGGGTTCGGTGTCTTGCTCAAGGACACTTCAACATGTGAGGGCGGGAAGGGGTGAGGAGTGAAAGCTTAATGTGATGTGATTTTGAAGGTCTGTTCTATACATGTGACATCTATTGCATGGCTGTCCGTCCTGGGATACGGATCCCTTCTCTGTGGCTCGTACTGAGATTTCCACCATCTTAAATGACAAGACGCGTAGCTTAGCTGTGTTGCAGTGCATATGTGAACTGGAGTCAGTCTTTTGTGGTGGGGTGGAAATTTTCTCATGGTGTTACTACTATGGAGTCTTGTTGACACTTAAGAGGTTGCCAGGCAATCACCAATGGAGCCCAGCCAAGAAATATTTCCAGCATGTAAGTTACCATAGTTCCGAATGTTGTTTATACATTTCTGTTTATGAAGGAATTGTGCATAGATGCTGGTAGGTGGTTTTATGTTACCTTTGGACAGGCTCAAGCTGGCTGTTTCTCCTCACTTCTTTATGCTAAGCTAAGCTAACCTAACTGTGTTTTGGCTCTTGCTTCAAACTTTTCCATTGAACCAAACAGTGTGGTGTGGCTGTGTAGGTCTTTATTTGAGAGAAAGGGAGGGAGGGCATCAAGGAGGATAAAAGGACAGGAGCAACACAGCCACTGAGGGAAGTGACTGATTTCCTTCATTTCGGGTAGCAAGAATGGGATCATTTATTGATCCGGACATTTCATTAAGTGTCAGTGTGAAGCGTCACATCAGGTGACAAACGGCTGTCTTCCTTTCATGACCTAGAGACCCTGAGGGCCTGTGTCACCATGACAGCCTCTCTGGCTCTTTGTCTCCTACAGTGTTTCCCATGTTGTCTCCTGTTTGCATTTCACCCCTTCTTTTGCATACTTTCTTCATAGTTAAAGTTCTAAAGCAAATGTGATACATGCTGCTGCTAAGTCACATCTTTCAGTGTGAGGTGATATTTAGAATGGGAATGAGATGAAAGGAAAGAACACAAATGAAAAGGAACACACACAGATCCGTGTGTAACACTCAACTTAACTCAAATACTTGAGATAAACTGACTTTTACCCCTGAGCTGAATAGAATTAATTTAAAATTCAGCTGGGCTTGATACGGGACTGATAAATAGTCTTCATTTCACCTCCACCTATGCTTAGAATTTTATATGTAGCAGTTCAACAGAGCAGGCATCATATAAAAGAAGCATCATTTATACATGGCCATCATTTACATTATATTAACTTTTAAACGGGATCTTCTCTCGGCTTGTGTTTTTGTCCCAGAGTGGGTATTCTGTTTTTATTTTTTATGTGCACATTTCTAAAGACAAATTTAAATTATTCATTTAGTTTAAGTCACCAGGAACCATTGAATTGGAATTTGTTCAGCAGTCATGGCAAGGATATACAGCCTTTGTGCTGTGTTAATTACAGCTCAGTGGAATCATTCAGATAGAAGGAAAAAAGGCTGAAATCCCCAGGGAGGGATAAAGTGGAAAAATATAGTTTTCAAGAGTAAGTTCTTATTGCTAATACTTAGAACAGCAAAACCAAAACAGTGTCAGAATTTAGATTCTTTACTGTGAATACAGCCACATTGAGCCCTGTTCATAAACATGAATTTCTTTCTTTTTTTGAGTAAAACATAAAAGGAAGACTAACAATGCAATTTCTCCTTATATGTGCTGGTTGACTTAGTTTGACTTGGTGTTTTGCCCCACTTGGAGGATGGTCCATCTCAGGCGCAACTACATACAGCTCGGCGCTGTAATACAGATCAAGGGGGCATGGTTTGATTTGCCATGGCCAAAGGTGATAATGGAAAAGTGCTGTAAGTCTCTATTTTAAACACTTTTATTAGATTTGGTCAGTTTTGTGATAAAACAGTATTTTGTTGTCCCATATGTACTGATGAGTGGAGAAAACAGTATTTTGCGATTGGACAAAAAAGATAACATAGTATTTTCCCCATGTGAATTTTGATAATATATCAGGTAGAAAAGAGAAAGCTACAAGAACAGATCTAAAAGCACATCTGCATACTTTTGGCAAGAAATAGCTTAAACAGTTTTTGCCTCAACTGTAAATTCTGCAGACTTTATGAAGGACAAGAATGTCAAGAATGAAAATACTGAACATGTGGAGAAAGAAAGCTATCCATGTCTATCCATGACAACATCATAAAAACCTGAGTATGTTTGCTTATTTTAAGATAGTTACACAACTCTGAACTCCTAAGCTCCTCCCCATCAGTCACAGGTGATGAGAGCAGGGTGGATCAATACTTCATTAATGTTACAAGATTGAGGGCCTTACTCCAGTCGATTCCAATGAACCAGGACTAGCAGAAGCAGAGTGGGTTGCTGGGTTGTGCCCGTGACCATGCACGTAGTGGGTTTGCATGCAAGTAACAGCACTGCTAATATACTGTTTGTGTACACAAGCATGCACAAAGCCTATTGGTTGCAGTGACTTGCGAGGGCAGCAGATCAACAATTTAGAATGATAATTTTCAGACAAGGGTTGGATTTGTTCCATAGGTGTTCAATTAAGTTGAGACTGAGGCCTCACACAGCCTGCTAGCCTGCTAATTGCTTGTTAGTAGGATGCAGTGCCCCTGTGTGGAAACACCTACATTTGTTGTGTTTCTATAGTCATTTATCTTTCATTTTACTTTAAGATTTACCCCTATGATACAGTCATTCTTTACATAATAATTTCTTGTTTGATGAGACATAAGGTTAAGTCCTTTTCTTTAACAATATTTTAACAAATTTATACAAATATGAGTCATCATTGTAAGTGGTAAAACAGTTATGATCACGTAATCTCAATAATAGTTTTTATACTTCTTCACCCTTGAACTAGCTTCAATTCTTAGTCACGTTGGATTCATATATTGCCAGAATAACTCTCATATCTCACATGCTGTCTCATATCCCGTTTTTTCTCACTCAGATTTGAAAGTCTAATATTTTTCAATTTGGAGTCTTGTTGCCAGTCTTCCTTCCTTTCTGCTTCAATTCTAAGCTGAGATCTATAGCTCTCATGCTGTGACTGATGTGAATCTCAAATCAATTCGACTCTGCTGCTGCCAATATACCCACAAATCTTAAATGGTTATTAAATTAAACTTGTGAACATTTGTGTATTCACATATTTTTTCAGGCACTTATTTTCCTTTGGGCCCATAACGTTGTAATATATTTCCCAGCATTAGTTGTTACCTTAGTGATGGCCCAGTGTCCTAAATGTGAATCATAGAGGAGAATTAGAGAGCAAGCATTATCTAGAGGCAAGGAAAGTGTTGTTCATTGCCATGGAAACACACACACGCACATACACTTAAACAGTGCACACACACACACACACACACTCAACAATAAGGAGGTAAGTAGGTTAGTAAACAACAGAGCATCTGTCCAGATTAGAAAGGGACTGTGTCTCTGTGAATTTGGACTGATTTGTACAGACTAGCTGACTCTCCAGACCAGTGCAAGTGAAGAATGTGGATACATGTCCATTAGTGGTAGGTTAGAGGGGGGTTGATATTTTGAGATACCTGAGATATGATTAAAGTATCAGCAATGCATAGTTTATAAGATCACTAGCAAATCAGTTCTGAAATAAAAAGTTAACTATTTCTCTCCTGTAAAGGGACTGTTCATCCCAGAATCAAATACACATATTTTGCTTCTGGCCTGTAGTGCTATGTATCCACCTAGGTCTTTTATAGTGGAACTAGATGCCACGCTGCTTGTGATGCTCAAAGAAACATTTTAAAAACTCAGAAGTAATGTCTCTTTACAAAAAATAATGAGCCAGTTAATCTAGAGACCTTGTTGAGAGCAGTTTAGTGTAGGAACTATTTTCCTTCTATGGTGTAAAGAAAGCAGTTTCTACATTAACTGGCTTATAACAAGGTCTGTGGATTATTTTGAGTGACCACGGTCATAATATGTATTTTTTAAATTTGGGGTGAGCTGTCCTTTAATAAAGGAAGACCTATCCAAAAGATATTAGGAGTAAGTATGTGAAATGGCAGCCTGGCTTGTTATTAATGCAGCTCATTAACCATTAAAATCTACATCCTCTACTTTAGAAAATTAAACAGTGGTCTGTTTTAAAACTAATGACCTAATAACGTCTGAACTGCTAAGGTGGATTTTATGTTTCAAGCTTGAAGATAAATGAGATAATTCAGATGGCTTCTGTTATTATGGCTATGGTCTGTTGTCACAGTTAAATTTTGAATGTAATGTTTTCAGTTGGTGTTGATCTCCAGAGGAGTTTTTAACAGTTGACAGCATTTAATTACTGTATGTTTCATGATTTTAACTTTCACACTCAGTAATTGCAGGCATTAGTTGTTCCTCACATCGTTGAGAGTTATAATCCATAGCTGGCAAAGTGTGAGGATCATCATTTTAGGCATACACCTTAACTACGCAGTAAATGTCGAGGCTTCATTAATTCTTTTTTTTTTTACACAATGTGTTGCATGTTTAGGTCCTAAAGTCCACAGTATACAACTGTAGCACTGTTGCCTCAGCTGAATGACAATTTTAAAATGGATGAAGAAATAGAGGGATCGAGATCAGATTTACAACTGGTAAATGGATGTGTATGCCAGTAGATATGGGAGCTAGTCAAAATGAAATGATAACACATCAGTTAAGTCTAGTAAGTATGTTATTTGCTAGGGATATGGGGAAGTTTGATGCCTTCACTTAAGATTATATTTTTTACTGTATGCTCTGGACCAGTTTGACATTTCGGGGAAAATGTTTGGACCTGGTTGCCTGGCAAGCAGTGGACATTTCAAGGAATGGACCAGCATATAACATGTAACAGTGATGTAAAAGAGCCGATAACACAAATGAGATATGTGTTCATTAGTGATCTTCAGAGGTGCTTGAAGGTGGATTTTATTACCATTGGACTAAAGTTGTTGAAAGCGTCAACACTTAGATAGTTTTTCAGTGCTGCATTTAAAGTGATACAGTACCTGTTAATTCTAGTATTAAATAAGGTTGAGCGATGCCTACAAAATTGGCATATGATGATGTCCACAGTGAAACATTGTAATAGAGGGTGATAGTTTTATTGCACTCAAGTTAAACAAACATGTAAATTTGAAACATTGTGTTACATTTACATTCATGATTTTACATAGCCATGAAAAACTGAAAAACAAATCACTGGACGATGGCAGCGGCTTTGAAATTACAGTGTTACAATGGCAGAAGGCTCAGTCATCGATGACTGTCAGCCATTGGCAGTAGACTATGGGATCGTCCATCGGTCAACCCAGTATTGAAATTACCAGAGCTATATAAATATTGTTTTATCCAAGTGCTCATTTAAGAACTCAGGTCAGTTCAGTCCTTATTGTTCTGCCTGAAATTTGGCTTGCAGCAAAACCAGACAGTGTTCAGTGCTTCTTCTGTAGTGGCACTGTGTGCAGGTTGCAGGTGCGTTGTGCCTTTTTGCTGTGATATTGAAAGTGGTATTCGAGTACTGTACAGAGTCAGGCTAGCTGTTTCCACCTACTTTCAGTCTTTGTGCTAAGCTAGGCTAACCAGCTGCTTGGCTGTAGCTTCATATTTAAAGTACAAATATGAATAGTATCATTCTTCTCATTTAACTCTTGGCAGAAAAGCAAATGGGCACAGTTTGCAAAATGTCAGACTTTTCCTTTAAAGAGAAAATGTTCCTCCCGTGTAAAAAAAAAACAAAAAACCTTAAGGTTACTTAAGGTTAATCGGTTCAAGATGTTTTTCCTTTTTCACAACTAAGACAAAGTGAACTGATTAAGAATTTAAAAAGTAGCAGATTCGAGTGATTGCAAAGATTTGTTGAACTAGCTTTGGAGTATACATACCGAGTACAAATTAGTACTGATGATAGTGTGGCATTGTGCCCACAGACCATCTCTCTGAGATGGATACACTTTATGCTTTTATGGGCTTGTGTGTCTCGGGAGCATATAAAAATAATAAATAGCTTGCACCATATTGCATAATGCTATGGGCATGGGGTGCTAAGTCTCCTTGGACAGCCCGACTATAAACTGTACATAGAGATGTATCAGGATTATCCTGACAAAGCTTTGGGGCTTTTACTCATTCGACTGTGCTACAGGCAGTGGATCTGTCTGGCCATGTACACCTGTGAAAAGAAAAAATACTTCTTACATTTAACACAGTATAAAAGCTGTCAGTTTTTTCATTCCAAGTTTTATTCTGCAGATTTTACAGAACATTTCCTTCCTTTGTCCTCTCTCTGAGACTTTCTGTCGGTGAGTTGTGATCTGATTACTCAATACTAGGAATTATTAAATAAAGAAATCAGTGAATCACAGGCACTGATTCACAGTTCCACCCAAAGGCATTGCTAGAGTATGCCACTGAATTGTCCATCAGTGTCGCTGGACTGATTTATTTATTTAATACTTGCTGGTACGGCAGTTTGGATACTTGTCCCCTGGGGCTTTTTGCGCTCAAAAGCTGTATTTGTCCATGTGTGCATGCGCGTGCACACACACTCACTGTTCTGACGTGCATGTGATGGCAACTTGAAATATTTCTGCCACTGCATGAATCTTGTATGGTTTTGGCAATTTTAATTAATACAAAGTGCTCTGGTTCTCTTTTCCCTTTCTACTTCCCTCTTCCATCGGGAGATCTCCCCTCTGTGGTTGGCTGTTCATACTCTAACAATTTTCATGCATTATTTAAGAGCTGACTATGACGAGTCATTTGCTGCCATTCTGTCTCACCTTTTCCTCCCTTAGGAGCATGCTTCATAGCTCCGATGGTGATAGCTGACCCCATCGAGACCTCTTCCACTGAGTTGTTGTGTATTGTTTGTTTTTGTTTGTTTGAGTGTGTTTAAAAAAGACTGGAAAGTACATGCAGAGAGGGTTAAGAAGGAAAGTAGGATCAGCAGAAAATTTATCATTATGCTTCTTTTTTTATTTTGTTCTTTTAAGCAAAACCATGCTGAAGTTTGCCTTTACTTGAATGGTTATAGAGATTAAAAATATATTACAAAAACAAATATACAACCTTGATTCTAAAAAAGTTGGGACGTAAATTCAATTGAATGCTGTACAAAGACTGTATTGTTTTTTGGAAACATACAATCTTTCTAAATTTGATGCCTGCAACATGTTACAAAAAAATTGGGACGGGGCAACCAAAAGACTGGGACAGATGTGGAACGCTTAAAACACACCTAAATTGAACATTCAACAGTTAAACAGATTAAATGGTAATAGGTGACAGTATTTTGATTGAGTATGAAAGCTGGATCCTGGAAAGTGCAAGAGTGTGTTGTGGTCCATGTTTCAAATTGTTTTTGGAACCATCCAGATTGTTACCAGCGCAAATTTCAAAAGCCAGTATCTGTGATGGTATGTGGGTGTGTTACTGTTCATGGCATGGGTATCTTGTACATCTGTGAAGGCCCCCTTGATGCTGAAAGGTGCATACAGGTTTTGGAGCAACATATGCTGTCATCCAAAGATCTTTTTTTTTCCAGTGGGGATGTCCCTTGTTTTCACAAGACAATGCCAAGATATATTCTGAATGTGTTACAGCGGCGTGGCTTTGTAGTAAGAGTCCAGATACTAGACTGGCCTGCCTGCAGTCCAGACCTGTCTCCTATTAACAGTGTTTGGCGTATTATGAAGCATGTATACAACAACGGAGACCCCAATTTTTTTGAGCACCTGAAGTCGTATATCAAGCTAGAAATAAGAAGGAATTTTGCTTTCAAAACATTGACAATTAGTCTCTTATGTTTCCAAACGCTTACTGAGTGTTCTTAAAAGGAAAGGTTATGTAACACAGTGGTAAACATGCCCCCATTGCACCTTTTTTTGGAGTAAATTGCAGGTATCAAATTCAGAATGAGTGTGTATTTTACAAAAGACAATAAAGTGTATCAGTTTGAACATTAAATATCTTGTCTTTGTACTGTATACAATTTAATGTAGGCTAAAATGGAATTCCTAATTATTGCATTGTGTTTTCACTTGTGTTTTACATAGTGTCCCAGCTTTTTTAGAATCTAGGTTGTAAAACTTAGAGCAGAAAAACAGTATATTCTGTACTGAATTTGAAAAGAGCTAAGCTATGACTAATTGCTGGACATTGCAAGGTGACAGTTTTAAATGAAATCTAAGATTAAGGTGGTCTAAGGTGGTCAGCATTCTGACAAGATGAGAGAAAGACACAGCCACAAACACACACATGTTCACACTAAGAGGCATTATTGATGGGATTCCAGCATTCAGAAATATCCAAGATGCCTGGCAGGTTTTCATTCTGTCTTTGTTCTTGCTCCCTTTCTCCTTCTCTGGTCCCCCGCTTACTGCAGAGCAGCTATCCCATGTGCCAGTCATGCCTGAAGACGACTGCTGATCTCTGCCTGTTCCATGGCTTACCCTACAGCTATCTTCTCCTTCCAGATCAGATCAGGAGCAACCAAAAACCTAAGCTACATACCACCTTAAAACTCACTTTGCCAGCAGCTCCTGTACCCACTTGAGAAAGGCTCAAGACTGGGCATGATGTCCAGTGGACAGGCTGCCGATCATTGCAGCATGTCTTGGCAGGAGGGAGGGAGTGTCTCGTTGTCTGTTTTGAACCTCCAGCTTTGGTGGCTTCCTCCGGTTCTCTTCTGTCGTTTTTTGTGTCCTAAATACCAGCCTGTGTGTAGACGTTTGTAGGAGACCTTTTCTGTGATGTGCAGTCACTGTTTCGTGCATGCAGAATGGTAGTAACTCTGTTTTTCAAAACTATCCATTAGTCCCTTAGTGTGATGACATACATAGCCAGAATAATGCTTTAACACTTGGTGTATTATTAAAATGAGAGTGCAGTAAAAAAAATTTCAAGGCAACATTTCAGCACATGCCAGTGTGAGTTTAGGCAAAGCAATAATGCTAGGCAAAATTAGTACCCTGGAAAGCAGTTTTCAAAGACGTTTTCAACAAGTACTCCGTGTGACATTGTAAGGTGTGCATAATAATATATAGTACATATTCAGAATGTAGTCACTGCATAAACACATGTAAATTGCAGTTTGTTACAATAATTGTACAGCATTAGTTGGCACCAAATGTACTCCATTACCCTTTGGGTTGTCTGGCTGATTGTTGTAGCTAACAGGAAATGTCAGGCTGGTCATTAAGAGAACGCCAGAGAACACCGTTACTAAAGAGGAGTGTCTGAACCTTCTGAACCCACCAGCAAGCACTGTTTATCCCCCTTTTGTCATGTTTTTGCGAGAGACAAAATATAACTTTCTTTTTATATTTCAAAATGGAGCAGTTTAACTTCACACTGTTATATAAATGTTACAGTTACATGTCTGGACACCTAAAAGAAATGGGTAGCAAAAGGTTCGAAGGGGTCTGAGACTGGTGGTGGCCAGTCTGAAATGGAATACATTACCGCAATGTTTTACTTGCTGGGTCTGGTGCACTGCAACAGACATTCAACAGGAGCAAATGAGATGAGAGACAAGAAGAAGACAGCACTGCAAGTGAGTGAGAGGAGACAAGACTAAGTGGGCACTGTAGCAGTGTGTCAACTCGCTGTCACAGAGAACAGAGAGAGAGAAAATATATTGATTTTTGCAAAAAATGAGAATTGACATATTTGATATGAATATGATTTGATATTTTGAAATTTTTTGACAATACTAATAGCTAATCCCAGCTACAGATAACAGCAGACAGTGGTTAGCCTACTTTAGCAACACGTAGTCTGTATGTCAGGGACCTCTGTATGCACAGCAACTGTTGGTACTGTACTCTGTCATCTCAGAGCATACTGGTCTTATAACATTTAAGGACATCTTTATGTCCAACTTTTAGTCCAGGAGCTTATTTACAACATGTTACAAAAACATTTGATGGTGAAATAAAGTATAAAAACATACAATAACAAAAAGTCCAAAATATATCACTTTACTTAAGGTCAAGGAAAATATTCATGACATACTTAAAATGGGTGCATGATGTTTAGTGTTAAAACCAACAACATGTGGCAGTTTAATGTAATGGTAAAACGTAGAGTTAAACATTTTATGTATATTATATACATAGTACAGCACTGTATAAGTTTGATTTTTTTAATATATTACCATTATCATTACTATTATCATTATTATTACATTGCATAACTATGGTGATAATTACAGACAGACAAAGACAAGTGCATTTTTAAAATAATTTAACCCTAATCCCACCACCATTTTCTTTTTTGCTGATCTGAAAAATGATCTGATCCGTGACTCAAAACCGTGATACGATCCGAACCATGAGGTTTTTGATCCATTGCACCCCTATTTACAGCATTAGTTGTCTGAGAATCTCTTCCATATTCAAGTAAAATTGGTATTGTGACTGAAATGTCCCTTACTGAATCAAAATCGAATCCAGTCCAATCCAATCGGGCCCTTGTGAATTGAATCAAATTGATTTGGGAAATCTGAGTCAATACCCAGCTCTAATTTTCTGTAAGTTTAATTATGTCAGGTTGTCATGGTAAAGACATGGACAGGTTGTACAGTCTTGATTAATGTCACATTATCATAATGAAAATATTATTGAAAACATAAAAAAAAAGCATTAATGCCAGCTTCTTGACACAGTTGACCAAATGACACTGACTATAGTCAGAAATATTCATAAAGACTCCATGTTCATGATACGTGTCATGATATGGTTATGACAGCAATGACAGTCTTATAAAACCCTGTGAAATGAAGTGTTGCAAAGAAATATAATAAGTAAAAAAATAATTACTAGAATTTACCAACAATACTTCAGTTCATTGTCTAAACAAAATTGGTTCTCCTAGGCCTGACATATTGTACCCATTTTTCCCCAGTGTTGTACGATGATGTCCATCTTCAAGTTTAGAGAGAAAGTAACCTTTTCTATCTCGTGAATCTCCATTGTCACATCTACCCAGTTATTTATGGTAGGTTCAGCATGCATCATCCATCTTTTGTCAAAGCCTCTTCCCCTACTGGCAGCACTATACCCATTAAATATACGTCGATACCTTTTACAGCTGAGGAGATATATCTTGACTGATTTTGAAATCTAATGGTATATGGATGTTAAAGATGACGTGTGAGGTGAACTATAACTTTCGGTTTGTGGGACTCTTTTTCTTTCTGTTTCCTCTCGATTATGAACAAGTACTTAACATATGGTTTCATTTTCTACCTTCGTACCCTGAATGTTCAGTGTGTATAATCACATATTGAGAGTGGAAAGATGAGCCCTGGTTAAAAGCACTGGGGGAAGAGAAGAATTGACAGGCAGCACACAATATGGATCATGATTCCTTGTCAGAGATCCCTCTTCATGTTTTTGTGGGGAATGTGGTGCAGATGCAGATATTACAATGGAGACCTTTTGTATTACTGAGGCAAAAGCTTTGCTCAAAGCATATGGAGAGTATACTGTGCATTATGATCTCTGTTGAACAACATAATGGATACCATTTAGTCCTTTGAGAAGCCAGTTGATGTACTGTGTGTTATTGATTCTGTGTAAGGTTCCTCTTTGGCAGACTTGGATCACTGCAGTGGCCCTTGACAGAATCATAATGGGGAGGACTTTATGGATTTTAATGAGTCCACTGTGATGTAGAGTCCATATCCACATCTGACCTCATTTACACATACATATAAATGTGGCAAGTTATCTCTTTTTCCTTTTTTTAGGTAGTTATTTTATATTATTACTGTTTATTATCCTGGTGTTATGCACCATCAGAAGCTGTTTGATGTGGCTCAATTGACAATTTTAAACAGTGAAGGCCTTTTGAGACCCCAAAGTTTATTCAGGGTTAGGGTGAGCTCGCTCAGAGGTCATGGTAATGCCACTCATTGTCACGTTCAAACCCTTGTGTCCCTAGAAAACTGACTCATGGTGGTCCCTGTATGTTTTCTCTTTCACACTCTCTTTGTGCTCTTATCTCTGACTTTGTTGCTCTGGTCTGCATCTCCATGCCTGCTTGGGAAGAGTAGTAAATGAAGGCAAATGCCTTGAAGTTTCACTGCATTTAGCATTCTTGCTTGCTTGCTGTGACACTTTTACTGCACTCTCAGAGAGCAGACTTTGGTTTTCCCTTTCCTCTTAAAACCCCAAGCACCATCTGTTGTCATTAGTGTCCAACATCCATGATGTAGCAGAGCTGCTGTCTCTGTCTGCCTCTCTCTTGCAATCCTTGTCACCCACTAACTGTTACTCTTTGAAGAAGGCCAAATGTCCAGCTTTAAATATAATCAGCTTGCAAGCAAAGTTTTTTTTTTTTTCAACTTTACAGTATCTTTTCAAAGAGAGAATAGAGAGAAACTATATTTTGCCTGCAATTAGGAGCTTAAAATCTTGGTTTGCTCTTAGTTAAAACGTAGGAAGTTGAGTGTTTTTTTCCCATTGCTTTGTCTCAGCTTCTTGTATGCTTTGCTTCTGAGACCTAGAACTTAACAGCCTTCTGCCCCAGAGAAATGCTTGGACAAATGTGCACATGTCCAATCATGTACTCAAAGAGTGCAGGTTTTTCCCTGCCTGTCGATCACAGAGGTGGGCCGCCTTTGTATTTTTGGCCGCCACTTTTGTTGAAAACTATGCTTTTTTTCTTTTTTTTCTTTTTTTTTTTTTTTTTGAAATGCCAAACTATTGTACCTTTTATCAGTAAGTGCTTTCGTGCGTTTATAGAGCTTAGGCTACAGGAGTAAATAGGAATTAGAAAACACATACGTCACGTCAGCACATATATTTCCCTGATTTAAGGGTCAAAAGCTGTTCAAACTGTTGTGCTCATATCCTACTTAATGTACTTTGTCAGTTCATCAAGTCCATAAAAATGTTCCTATAATGATCCTATAATAATAAGCCCTGAATCATCACTGTCCAAGATGCCTCCTTCTCATCCTGTCTAGACTTCATATTTTACTTATTTGATGCTCTATTGTTGCTAATATGTTACTGTAATTTTGGAGCAATCTGGCACAAGAATTTTCTTTGGGATTAATAAAGTTATATTTTACCTTATTTTATCTCTACCTAATCAGATGCAACAAGTGCTGCATAAACTTCACTGAGGGTAAATAAATTACCGTTTGAATAACACAGAACCAGTGTGATTTTCAATGCCTCTGTGCTGGCTTGCCCATATTAGAGAAAATTAGGATTAGAAAATTGTACTAAGAAATTAACTTTACATAAATGTTTGAATAGAAAATTTGCAATTTTTTTCAATTACTTAGATCATGTAATGTGACCCAGTGACTCCAAGTCAATACCAAATGTATTACTACACTACTTACTTACTACAAATGTTGTTCAATATCTGGCTCTGTGCCCTTTTTCTCTCCAGTTTCTTTTGCTGCCATCAAATTGCTAAGCAAAAAGTCAAATGTGATCGTGCAGGGCACCATGCATTTTCTGCCTTTGCCACATTTGTCTTGAAAAATCCATTTGCCTTGAGGAAGTGCAACTAATTTTAGTTTTACCCTGAAGGTGGTAATTGTGCAGACGTATGAAGTGTAGCAGGTGTGGTGAAGGGTTGTGTATTGACTTTTTAAGGTGTAGAATAATCCGAAAGTTTTAACAGGAATCAGCCATTTGAACAGCCTGTCATTTTTGTAATTTGCCATGAAGTTTTGTAAATGTTTTGTGTTTGTTTGAATTAACAAGGTTCCCTACTTACCTTTGCTCTCTCCATTATAGATCACATAAAGCGGAAGATTCGGAGGCGGCCATCTTGGGGGCGAGGCATCATCCGAAAGAAGAAGAACTACAAGAAAGGAACAGAAGAGGAGGAGGAGGAGCCTGAGGTGGAGGCAGAAGCAGAAGCGGAAGCTGCAGGACCCAGTGACTCGTGTCTGACACAGGATGAAGAATCGTCTTGCGATACCATGGGTCCCCAGCCCAATGGCCATCATCCCCATGTCCCCTCTACAGAGGAGGAGAGCTCCAATGAGCCCCCTGTCGCAGCTCCTCCTGAACCCCCAGAGGCCAGCGAAGCCCTTGAAGAGCCAGGGCCTAAGGAGGAGGAGCCCACAGCCAAAGAGGCAGAGTCCGAGAACACAGAGAAACACACTACGCCGCATTGCCTGGGTGACAGTTCTCAGCCCGAGGCAGACAGGGAGAGCCAGGACAAGCAGGCTGACGTCCAGCCTTCGATTGAAACGTCCGAGTCTTCAGATGCTGAGGCCCAGCCCAAGCACACAGAGGGTCTCCTGGTATCAAAGGTGGACTGTGTGAATGGAAACGAGTCAATGGACAGTCTGGACTCACAGAGCCTCAAGAGGAGCAGTGAGGTTGAGAAAGTGACTCCTCAGAGCTTGGCTGAGGGCTCCAATAATAATCCAGAACAGGAAGAGCACAAAGACAAAGATGAGAGCAAACCAACTCAGGAGCACCCTCCTCAGGATGGGAGGACAGTAACAGAAAATGTTGAGGAGGATCAAGATAAAGAAGGTATAGCACTAGACATAAGAGTTTTCTGTTATACAGCTTTAGCAGCACAGTTGGTTAATTAGAACATAGACCTTTTTCTCCCTCTATCTTTTTCTTTGGAATATTTTATTTTGAATTTTTGCAATATGCAAAATGTCCATATAAGAGAAAAAGAAGAGAGACAGAGAGAGACAGACGTGGGGTTCAATAAGGTACTCATCGATAGTCAGTGTATTGCCTACAGTGGATGCTGGTCGGCACGCCCCCCCCCCAGTTAGGAAGGCAGAGCGAGGAGCCAACAACAAGCTAAGCAATTTACTGCTGTGGACACGATAATTTAGACTTTTAACCACTTCAAAGTCAACCTAAAAAATCAATATCATTTTGTTCACTATATTTAGAATGTTTTCACTGCTTCATGTTGTCATCAGACAGCCTTTTCTAGTGAAAAACCACTGTTAAAAATATTGGTATTGACTTGTAATTCACTGACGTTGACAAGAATTGACAAGTACCTCATACAACCCCACACCAAATAATCCAGACTATCCTCGTAAGTATAAATGCGAATAATTTAGTATACAACATTTCTACCAGGAAGGAAGGTAACCCAATTTGTTAAGTGATGGATGCATGGTTTTATTTCAAGTGATGTTTTGTTGTGACAGAGTTTTGAGTAGGAATGCTGCTGGTGACTAATTTCCCTGTCGATTAAACACAAGATTTAATTTTGACTAGTAGACTAGTCTAACACTAAGAAAACACTCAGAAAGTAGTTAACATTTAGCAGAATTTATTAATTTATAATGTAAACACTGTCCGAAAAAATACTGTGTGTATTAAGAGCCATTTGAAGCTGTTAATCACAGCCTACAATCACCAATCAGACTTTAAATGCCACTGAAATGCGCGCTACTTTGCAATGTGCAATACAAACCTTACACATTAACGTACAGAACATGACAACAACTCACTAAATGCTTCACCTTTTCAGACCGAAGAGGATGACAGTGTCTGTGGGTAAAGGGCCCAGAGCTGTCATTAGCTGCCAGCCTGACACACAGTGTGGCTAACGTTAGCAGCTGCCTGCTCTGCTGCTCCGCTTGCAGGTTTATGTCCGTGTCTGTGCATAATGTGGGCACATTTCTCCAGTCGAGAGAATATATATCAGCTTATTCTGTCACAGTCTACATTCAACATTATTTCCATTTTCTAGATTAAAACACTGCCATACCGCTAGTTTTATGAGCTGTCATCTGTTTGACTTTGCTGATATAAACATCTGGAGTTGCCAGGACGATCAGGGCATAGAGGGGCTGCCGTCTGACAGTGCCGCAGCCCCAACTAGTGGTGGGCGGCTGCATAAAATCTTAGTGGCAACAGATAACATTGTGCATGAATGAACTGTTGATTAATAGTTCAAAACAACAGTATTTCTGGTGCTGACTAGCAAAGGTGGGGGCGTTTAATCATATAGTTGACCAGTCGCACGCATCCCTAGTTTTGAGTCACAGCTGAAACTGACCATCTGTCACTTCTGCAAACATCTGGACAAGCTATCAATCAGGTACATGGGTTTTTTTTTTGTTCTTTGAATTTGAACTGTCACTGATGGCAGTTTTTTTTTTTAAGTGAGAAGAGAAAGTCGCACATTCTCTTGTACTCGTTTTGATCTCTTCATTTGACTTCCTAATCATTTGATCTTTACAGATAAGCAATTAAGCAAATTAACAAAATCTGTTAATTTTTACACATCTAGTCAGTGCTTTGCCCACCACTTAATTATGATGATAAATTACCTTTCTGATTATCATCCAGCTCTTCTGATTTACACTAGGTTTAGCTTTTAAAATAGAGAGGGCATGAATAATGCAACATAAGTCATACAGAATATAAAAATGCTGTCTCCTGGCATAGCAGACGGTATATTTCAATGGAGGAACTCCAGGGACTTGAAATTATGTGTGCCTTTGTAGACACTCCACACCTTGTGATATGTATCCTGAAATGTTTTTTTTTTTTTTTTTTTGTCTATGAAAGATTCACAATGTTGGCTTGCTTCCACCCTGCATCTCTGACACTGCCATATATATTTTTCTTTTGCTCCAAGCCATTATGCCCTTCCTATTTATGTGAACTATTTGAATCAGAGATACACCAATTAGTTTACGTTTTTAATTACAGGCATGTGGTTTGGCTTTGTGGTGAGCAGAGGCCAGCTGGACGGCTGAGGTAATGGTGCTGCTAGAATATGGAGAAGCCATCAGAGGATGGCACGATCAGACAACAGAACACAAACAAACTGTGGCTCCTCAAACAACAGACAACTCAGCGACTCCGCCCCCACACTCATTACAAGCCGAGCCAGGCCTTTTGTTTCCATCAAAGCGTTTCTTGAGCACTGTTATAAATGGACAGGAAAGAGGCCAGATGTGAAATATTGTGCCCTCAGTAGCTGCTAGTAGCTTCAAATAGATTTTCTGCACATACTGTAGCCTTGCATTAATCTTGTACCCATGGCAGTTTGGATTTTCTTTCTTTGTGTCTATCCAGTGTGTGCTTTTCAGTGGTTCATGACAATAAAACCAAAAGAGGTCTCAAATGTAGCTCACACATTCATGTTAAGTTGTTTCAGATTGCTATCGCACTGCATTCATTCTTTATAACCCTCGTTGGTAACCCTTCTTCCATCAATAATCCTTTTATTAGGGGGTTCCAAAGCCAGGAAATGCAAGAGGAGCCTGTCAGAGCAGCTGAGGGGATCTGCTGAGAGGACAGAGGAAGAGCCACAACCAGTCCCTCCCCATCCTCCAGTGGTGATTGACCACCAGCGACTTTCAGTAAGTGTTTCTCTAAATCACTTATTAAACATTGATCTTGTATTGCAACATGAAATTCTCAGTCTCCTAAGGCTAAGAAAGCACGGGTATAAATAATGTGATTTTTTTTTTTGTTTTTTAGTGTATTTAAATTCTTTGATTATTTATTTTTTCAGTGCAATGCCATTATCTTATGGCTGGACTTTAGCACTGTGAAGTTTGTTGTTCAAATCTTTAAATCCTTAAAGGGATAGTTCAGATTATTTGATGTAGGGTTGTATGAGATACTGATTGATTATCATGATATCACCTACAAAAGATGCCAGTCAGCATCCCCTCAGGTAGGAGAAGCTCTCTCCTAACCAAACAGTCATTTTTCCTCACAGAACACAGGAGTTGCTGGTCTGCCATTGCTTCGATGTGTTCGTCTATTATGTGTTTGTCTCTGTTATTGTGTGATATTGGTGAATCCAAACTATCCTTTTAAGAAGTCACACAATAACACAAACAAACTAACACAGCAAGGCAGCCGCAGACTTGCAATTTGGTAGGGGAGGCAAAAGGACTGATTATGCCTATGGGGTTTAGTTGGTTTGAATAATGGTGATTTCCTTCTGGACTGTCTGACAGCAATATAAAGCGGTGAAAATATTCTAAATACAGCATACACTTAAACTGATTTTGTTTTTTTAGGTGGACCTTCATTAAGGCTAAAACACCTTTTGTTGCTGACCCCATCCACAGCACTTCATTGCTTTGCTTTGTGCTGTGCTCCTCTTTGCTTCTTCAAACAGGGTGTGTGCAGACGTCCATCTATTGTGGGTAATACACTGACTAGCGATAAGTTGCTCTTGCAACTCCACCTTAAATAATCCGAACTATCCCTTTAAATCTGAAAGTTGTGGCTTAATTTCTGAGCACAGTGTGATAGATGGCAATTTATATACAAATTCTTTTCACGAGTGTTCTTCTGTCTGTCGTCTTCTAAATTGTTGCTTTGTTGTGTTACAATGTCAGTATTTTAATTGAAAAATGCATCAGATCTTTGCAATGGCAACAGGGGAAGCACATGCACTGTTGCTCTAAACAGGTTGAGAAAAAACTGTTGCCACTCTTGCGCGAAAACATTATCTAAGCCCTCACAACCCATCAAGATTTTAGCTTTTAAAACCCCAGTGCGTGCCCCATCACCATCTTGCCTGATTCTGCACGGTCATCATTCTAATTCAGAGCGTGAAGGATGTAACAGCTGGGGCGATTTGGCGTTGTGCGCTGACTGTGGATTTGAGATTTAACAGGTACTGTGATCTGTATCAAAGCAATGATCTGGTAAAAGGGAGACGAGCATTCTTAAGGGGAAAACATGGTCACACAGAATGTCCATGGTCATTTATTATGATCGTGATTGCTTTATGTATTCAGTTATTTCAGGAATCAGTGTTTATATGACACAACATTAAATAGTAAATTCTGTAAATTAAATAAATAAGCAAAATGAATTATCGAGCTACAGACAATCTTGGAGACTTTACAGGTAGTTACAGTGTAGCTTAATATTAATATATGTTCACTTTTGATTTCTTATATATGTATAGCACTAAAGCTATAAAGTGGATAGATATTTTTCAGCAAATATAAACAGCTCTTAGATTCCACCAGTAAATAAGAAAATGTTGAAAAATAAAGACTTATTGGTTGCTACAGAGCCAGCTGTGGCAAACTGTCACATTTTGCAACTGACTAATTAGAGAGTGATTATGGAAAAGAGGAGCTATAATCTAAAAATGTAACCAATATGCTTTTGTTTTTGTCTTATTTAAGTTCAAATGGGTGCTTGTTTAAATGTTGCTTGAAGTGTGGAAGAAGGGTTTTTCAAGTGTTTCCTCCTCCCTTCTGTAAAAGAAACAGCTGTTGTTCATTTCTATACTCTAAATTTGCTCTAAATTGGTCACTTATTGCTTCATATGGACTGTTGAGTCCTTTTTTGTGTACAGACATTAATATGCAAAAGCTACAGAATGAATGAGTCCCTCGGTTAGATTGATGTTGAAAATGGCACCGATGATAATACTTGGCCTAGCCCTGGTCCCTTTGAAAACAAACCATTCATGTTATCTTTATTGAGACAGGAGAGGTAGGTAGACCTGTGCTCCCATTTACTTGCTGGCATAATCTGTCACACCCACTGTTTGGTGTTTGGGGTTTTCCACAAGGACAAGGAGCAGCCAGGCAGTGGGGAAAAAAGTAGCCAATTTTGACCATAAAAGCCCTGGTTGCTGGCCTCTGGCACATTTGAATGTCATTATTCTGTTACATACGCTGATCTTAATTGTTGCATATTTTAATGATTGTAAACGTCATAGTGATTATAAAGGAAAATTTGACTTCTTGTGTTTTAACCTGCATAGTCTGCAAATTGCTATTATGGGGAGTAAGGAGGTATTATTTAAGAATGAATATTCACTTTGTTACACATGAATAAAAAGATAATTACTCGGTGACAGGATAACTAAAAATACTGACTGAAGTGTAGCGGAAATTGCAGCTTGTTCATCAAAGTTATTTATTAGAAAAAATGTGTATAATAGCATGATAAAGTAGCTAGCAGACAGAAATGAATAGTCGGCTCTTTGGCTGGCAGCCGATGCTTATGAGAAACTCTGATGATGCCCATCTTAGAATACCTTCTGCTTTCTGCTTTTTCCCGTCTACGGCTTCCAAAAATAGAAAAAGGTTAAACAGAGTTAGTATCTAGATAATTGGAAGTCTACCATTCTTTGAACAGGGCCTAGAAGGCAGCACATATATTGAAAGTTTTTTGTATGAAGGACTTAAGGTATGGAGGATGGGGAAACTCAGTCATGGGTGACCAGCCTTAAGCTTCCTCCAGTGTGGAGCTGATGCTGTCACACTGCCCTTCTCAGATGGATAACTCTAACTTCTGAGACTTATCCCTCCTTTCCATTCACCCTATGGTCACACCACTGTCTGTCTCCCCTTTTCATCTTTCAACTATCAATTTTGTATCCCTGCTCTCTGAACATGGAGGGAACCAATTACAGTGGCAGACCATTTCTCACATCCCTCAATCAACAGGTGTTGTTCCTGCAACATTTGGAGGAAACAAGGGTATGACTCAAACATGAGCTTCTCTCTGCCTCACTAGAGCCGCCAACTTGTGCCAAGATATGCTCAAGGAACGGAGAGCATGCGAAGCAGCTCCGCCGTACTTTGCACAGTCACGCTAGGGTCCCACCTAATACCCCAAGTGTAAATTGGAGCCTCGGCTCAGTGGGCTCCCCTGACAGCACTTCTCGCTGATCGGGTGGAGCGTGCTTGGTTTTAGGGCACTCTGTGTAGTGTAATTGATGTAAAAGAAGTGTTCTGACATGCGCTGGCTTCTTTCCTCCATGCTCTGAAGTGACATCCAGCTATCAAGCCATTATCTAGTGGCTTTTACCCATGTCCCTTGGGCATGATGGGCGACGAAGGGGGTTTGCATCTTGTCTTGCTAAACCTGGCTCCATCTTTCAAACTGATTGACAGGCTTTTTAGTTGGCCTGATCTTAGTGCTCCACCTGGCTGCTCTGATGAACAACCACACACAGAACTAATCTGGAGTTTTATTTGTTAGTAGTGGGGGGGATATCTTAAAGAAACAGATCGTGAAAAGAGGGGACTGTGAATAATTGCTTTTTCATCCCCGGCTTACGGAACAAATTGAATATCCGGTGCGCAGGATGAGAGTCACCATTTAAGCAGATATTTGCTGGCAGGGCTGGGACTGGCAAGCTGCCTGATGTGTATTAGGGCCCGCAGTGAGTGGTGTACTGTTCCTTCTCTCTTCCTTCAGCCGTATTCATTGATTGTAGAGGGCTCATTATTTCTGACTTTTAACTTGACGGAAGAGGCTCTGAAATCTCTCTGGAATGAAATACCATCAGAGTGTTATGAGTTTGTTCACAGAGCCTACACTTGAAGCCTGTAGGACAGAGATGGTATTATTTCAGCATTCACATCCTGCCTTTCAGAGCCATGGCACAGTTATTTGCTCTGATTCACTTACTGAAATCAAGTTCTGTTATTGCCAGTTTTACTGAAATGATGCTTGATGCTGTCTGGATCAAAATGAATTCCTCAGCATGAATAAATAGGTCCTGAGGCTTGTTTCTCTTACTACTCCAAGATGTCGCTTATAGTCAGCTGTTTTCTTTCATCAGTAATCAGACACTTGTCCACAGATGGACTGGAAGAAGTGGTGCTGACGATTGCAGATGAGAATTCAGTAACAAGAAATCCAATCTGGCCCGGCAATTTTTCCTCCATCTTACCAAGAACACACAGATTATCGTCTGCTCCGCTGTTTTCTTTAGCAGCTGCCTAGAAAGAGCCAGTGTTTCTAGTTGCTGGCACAGTATGGAGTCTTTTGGCTTGATGCTTAGCTATTACAGCATGTCAGGATTTCCTGTTTTAGAGGAGCCTGTCAACAGAAGTGGCCCCATTTTCAGTTTTTTCATCTCCCATCATTTTTAGTACTAATAACAGCGGGGGGGCCCTCTGGCAAAGTAGCCATCATACATGTCCATTCAACAGACAACAACTTAATAGTAGTGCTGGACCAGCATTTGATTGTCAATAAAAATAGATAGTGTTTAAAGTGCTTCTTTCATTTTCATTCATTCCCACTGATGGCCTTGACAGTGTGGCTATTTGCATGTAATTGCATTTGCAAAGCTGTGCCTCTTGGCCACACATGAGAGCCAGTTGTGTCAGTAGCTCACACAACATAAACATACCAGTCTCTAGTATTTTCTTCATGTACTGTAGTACTTTGCCCTCTTGCGAAGCCCTTAAGGGTGATTTATTATGCCTTGTTGCAGTGCTCACACCTTATGCATCCCACTGAACCATTGGCTTATATAAACTAAAGGTTTGTAGTTATAATTAGCTCTACAGGACATAAAAATGAGTTTTTAAATGCTTGGCTTTGCTTTTGTCAACCCTGGCAAGTGTAATAGCTAGTCAGCAGGATTGGTCCACCAGTGGAAGCACTGAACAGCATTTGGGTTGATTGAAACATGCTGTAGCAGCTGCAGAGGATACTATTAGGATGCTATTATTCAAGGACATGTATTATCAGTATTCAACACAAGGGTGTACAACAAAATTAGAGTTGTACAGTAGGTCCTTCATAATGAACAAAATATACAACATATATACAGATGATTTATTCAATTCAAAATGGAACAGGGTGAAAATATAAAGCAAAATTTGTTGAATGTTAAATGGCAAAAAAAGATGGTGAAGACAATAAGACCAGCATCTCCACATTAAATTTTCAACATCTGGGAAACACTGCTCATCAAGTGTGACTTTGTTTGAGCATGAAGTATCATCAATGTTAAACGCAGTTCAGAATTGATGCTCAGAAATGAGATGTAGCTAGTGCTACTAAATACCCCAAGTCATAACGGAGTTAGTCATCATAAATTACTGTTAATTTAGTTATCATCTCGATTTTATCAGTGAAACACTATGACAAAAAACATGAGCCAATAAAATAAACACTAATAAACTAAAGGTTTGTGGTCATGATTAGATTAGATTACAGGACATGAAAATTAGTTTTTAAAAGCTTGGCTTTGCTTTTGTCAACTGTAGAAAGTGTAATAAAAGTCAGCAGGATTGGTCCACCACTGGAAGCAAAAACACTGAGCAGCATTTGGGTTGATTGAAACATGCTGCAGCAGTTGGAGGGGATATAATATAATACTATTAGGATGCTATTACATTTTTTAGTTAATAGCCAAGGTGGGAATCTGAGTCAGGGTAAAATTGAAAAAAGCAGCATAACTGTTGGTGAGGTATTGGAAATAGCAGCTAACAAACATTACTCTCTGGCCAGTTAGTGTCTTACATTTGCTTTCAATTACCAATGAAGCTACGAACTGTGTGTAATGAATACCAAAGGAGGCTCATGTTAACATAGTTTTGTTATCACCTGGGTGCATAAAATGCCCTGATGACAGAAATGTGCTGTAGAGCTTGAAGCAGCAGTGCTTATTTAGATGGGGGTTTTTTTTTCAGGCTGTACATGTTTGTATATTCTGAAAACATATTCCCATAATGCATAATGGACGGTCTGAAATGCTCCCAGCTTTGTCAGCATGTTTCACTGTTTCACTCCACAATACACACACAAACACACGTTGGTTGTACCATACATGTAAAGGACATCGCATTGATTAACCTTTATTTCCCTTGAGGTTTACCTTAAATTTGGCCATAGCTCATCAATACTTAGTCCTTACAATAACCTTGACCTAATCTCAACTTTTTCCATTTCATCTTTTTCCCTGTGGTTTTTCCTTCAGTGAATTTATTTTGAAAACAGCTCTGTATCAGGGGTATGTGGAGGCGTGTTTGTGGTTATTTGTGTAAAGTCAGTGCAGTGCAGACTTTCTCCTCCTTTATTACCTGGTGATATTGGATCTCTGCTGTCTTAAATCTATGAAATATTAACATTCTTTCCTGTAGCCTATTTACCAAACATCTTATTTTTCTCAGACTTATCACTTTTACTGAATATAATCTTCGTTCTTAAAACTTTTTTCTCCCTAAAGCCCATAACTGAAAATAGAAAAGTAAAGGTTGCTTTATCATTATTTCACATTATTCTGAACTTGACCTTGAGTGGGAAACAGTGGGTCATAATGAGAGATCAGCGAAAATAATTACTGTCCAATCAGACAGCACGGTACAATCCAACAGTCATGCATTTTGTTCTTCAATATTTGGAGTTGATTTGGCTATAAAAATCACATTGCTGGCACAGCTACATAATGTCATGATGGTGTAGTAGGATTTAATTTCAAACAATTATTTCAGTAATCTGACATTAATGGATAACACAAAAATGACTCAGACAGATCAGGTGGTTTGGTCAGTATGTGGCATACTTGTCTGTTGCCTCAAGAAATGGTAACTAGACCAAGACATAATGTTATATGTTCTGCAATGATCTTAATGTTACTTTTCACACAAATATTAAGCAATACTGCAGCAACAAACACCCCTCATTACGCTGGGTTTGCTTTTTACACTGAACCACACGACATCAGCATAATGCTGCTCAAGGGTGTGATTGTTAGGAAATATGCTGGCATTCCAGATGCAAAACAGGTATGATGATACAGATCAGGTCAACAAGCAGTTCATTCATTTGTTCATTTAAACATTTATCTAAAATGTCTAAAAATCATTGAGGTTTCCTTCATTTGTAGTGATGCAGTTAAAATCAATAAAGAGGATAATAAATCAATAGCACACTGAGTTGGAATGGTTTGAGATCATCATCTTGAATTGGCCAGGGAAGGAAAAAGTCTCAATCTTGAGAATGTGTTGTAGATAGAGATGCACCGATTTCATCAATCTATGTCACTGATTTTTCTTGGCCAATTCTGATGTTTTTTAAGGGACTGATCTGCCGATTCAAATTTTGGACGATTCCAATCTTTAGTCTTTCTAAAAACGATAATTGATAACTAATTGATTACTTTTCTTGGATGTTCATAATAAAACAAAGACTATTAAATATTCATTAAATACTATTTTACATTTTCTCCAAAGTTCTCCAGGTTACAGCCAGGCGTTATTATAATTTAAATTAAGATTATGATTAGGGGGAATATAATCTCACGGATCATGGAATCTCTCAGGATTTTGCAGGACATGATTTCATGTGATTTCTTGTGGAAGCAGATGTAAACAAACCAGAGACAAACACAGAAGTTAAATAAGGAGGAGACACATCAACACAGGTTGTTTATTCTTCAGCCAGAACAGGAGGTTATATTTTAACTGTCCCTCTGTAAACAGCAGTCTGCTGCTGGCTAAACATTAGCCTGAAGAGCTACAAAGTTTACAGCTGTTTTGCAACATTGTCAGCTGCTCTGTCTCGTTGTAGACTGTGTCTTCTCTTTATCCTGTTCTTGGAATCTGTCACTGACATCAACTTCATGCAAGCATGTGTCTGAGTGTGTGTAGTTGTGATCACTGCTGTGAGAGGTGATATCACGGTCAATTTGTCTGCTGCGCGCATAACGTGACCATTCTGCAGAAGAATCAGATATGTGAAACTGTAATTTACATCCTCAGGTCAGTGCTGAAGTAGTTGCTTGATATTAATCTTAGCCTTTCTAACACAAACAAATAACCCTGCCCCTTATGTTTTTTTGTGACCAAGACATGTACTGAGTGGGATATTTCAAGTTGATGATAAACTTGAAACGATATTACGTCAAGCTGTACTTGTCCATAGTCAAGGAGAAGCTAAATTTAAGAAGTGCTTAGGAAAGCCACTTATTGAACAAAGAGTGAATATTCAAGGTTGTGGCCTTGTCCTGGTTTAATCTATGTCATGTCCAGGAAAGTGGCCCTGAATATCTACACTCTGTATTGATTTTAACACAACTCTTTTATTGATTTTTGTACTAAAGTGAACATGCTAGCATCTTTATTTTCTTAATTATTTACACTTACTTTAAAATTAGCTATTTTCATCATGTAGATATCTGAGTCTCTGTTTAAATGTGGTGACATCTAGAGAGATCCAATTATGTGGGAGTGTTAATGTACATACGTCTTGATTAAAGAAAAAGCATTTTAGATATTTTATTAAGCCACATATTGAAATCATAAATAAACAGTAATGCCATTCAGTGGATTAAGTTTATTAGTGTATTAAATCATGTAGTTTAATTTCAGTCGTGCACAAAGGACCTTTTCGCATAATATGCACAGCCATCAGATGGCTGCGAATTCACCTGTGAGTTGATGTTAGAGGTAAAGCCAGCCATTTGAATATTTAAGATGAGTTGGTAACCCCAGCAGGACTTTTACATGCCCAGCCAAAAGGGATGACCGTTTCATTTTAATGTGCCGACACCCTGGTAATATGATTTGTCATGATCATCCCTGACCCTTATAACACTATCTATATTGCATTACCTGTGTGACCGAGCACCCTGTAAGCCACATTATGTGCCGCTGCAACTGGGTTTTCCCCCAGCAAATCACCATCCACTAGTGCCACATCCACCTCTCTGCCCTCACTAAAGACATTCATGGTAATCATGGTAACAAGCAAACCAGAAATCATTTATAATTCATTCTTTTGCAAGTGTTAGAGACTACAAAAAATTGGTAACAGGAAGAAAGGGGGGAATCATTCTCTTAGAGACAGATATTGAAGGTTTAATGGTGTCCCTGGTGATGGTGACTGTTGGGCTTCCAATCCTTGTGATTTTTTTTTCTTCACTGCCTAGTAACCCTTCTTCTCTCGCTCATCACTGAGGATGGCTCTTCATGCTGACTCTCTCTCACACACACGCACACGCACATATAACTATTGAAGCATCCTTGAATGATCAAAGAGGAAGATCCTCTGCCATATCACAGCTATCTCCAGTCTGCATGTTTGATTGTTCACAGGCTGTTTGTTCAACAAGATTTCGTATGCGCAGTATGATGGTAAATTCAATGCACGATAGCAGCATTTTGCATATTTCATTAGCACAGAACGAAACATACTTATTTATAGCCATCAAATATTTCTTCAACATTTTGTAATTAGGCAACAGCAACATTCCTTGTTTTTTTGGAGGACTATGACAGTTCACCATGACATTTTACTAATTACGTTTAAAGAGCAGCTTGACCCCAGTGGAAGATAAACGCCAGTGGTTGAGATTCCCACATTGCTGCAGTGATGTACAAGTGTGGGCAAAGTGGGAAACTCACGCAGCTTGCAAATGGTGTTAAATTTCACAGATGACATTTACACGTTTATTAATATGCACTCTGTAATTCACAGAATTTCTGTAGACTGATGCAGATGTCAAGGTACAGGGCCCAGCTTTGAGAATTTGGTGTCAGAGGAGAAGTAGAAATGGTTTGAAAAATGTAGTTGACCAGACCCAGTGGTGGTTTTATTGTCTGCCAGTGATCTTAACCTGGCCAGCAGGAGGGCATGAGGAATATATGAGAAATACCAGCATGCCAGGGCATTGGGTTACTGATGTGAACTAGAATTGACACGTCATCTGGTTCATAGGTCAGGGGTTAAATACCAGAGCTGCAACACACCTTGATGAAGTGTGTTGGTGCCCACTCTCCAGCCTGAAATCAGTCACATGAATCACTCCTGGTTTGTTACACTTGTTACACTTTTATTTTCTCACTATTTATGAGAATTTAGCATTTGCATTAGTATAGCATTTTTATTTTGGTAAATGCAATTTGAGTAGTGTAGTTGTACAGTCAGAATTCCATTCTGCACATATTATCAAACTTGCTATGGATGTTAGTTTTTTAGTCTGTTGCAGGTCAAAATGCGGCCTGCAGCAGACAAGGTAAGGTTATCTTCTATAAGGTTAAGGTAATCTTTATCAGATTCATAACTGCAAATAGTGATGGAGTGGCTATGGCATGTGGACTCCCTCAGGGATCCGTTCTTGGACATCTCCTGTTCAATGTATACATGCTGCCTTTGGGCCAAATTCTGCAGAAAACGACACTGACTTACCACAGTCATGCAGATGATACTCATGTATACCTGACATTGCCCCTATGGTATAAAATGTGCTATATAATCAAACTTGCTTGCTTGTTTTTGGCCTAGCAGTTGTTGATTACTTGTGGCCCCTACTGGCCAATTAAGAGGAGTGAGGAGTCAGCAGTTGGTATAAAACAGAGCAGTCAGTAAGACAGTTTTTCAAAAATTGTGAGTCACTGCAACCATGAGAGATCCTTGAGCAGTCATAAATGTGCACAAAAAATGTCAGACTGGTGGGTCCAGTAGTGTGCAAGATTAGCTGTGGACAGTAGCTTCAGCCCCATTTATCATGCACACACATGGCCTATCACATGGTGTCTCCCAGGCTTATGCCTTGCAGAGATACAAATGAATCATTGTGTCTATAATAAATCCCCTAAGTTAACACATGCAAGAAAAAACTCTTTATGATCAAATCCTCTTTTGCAGGCAGAATTTTGGCACTAATGTAACTCCATACAGTATACTATTATTCTGCTTTGTTCCCTAAAGTCACTCTCATCCTAAACCCTCTGAGCTGCATCTTGGGTCTTAAGACGCATGGGGATGGATAGAGATGTGAGTAAAGAAAGGGATGCGAGTAAAGATGGGGAGGGGAAGATGGAACACAGAGTTTAGAGAGGGTGAGGTTAAATGGTCCATGTCAGTAGTAGTCTTTAACGCATGGGATTACTGCCCTTTTGTGTGCTGTGAGCTCACTCAATCACTGAGCCTGTGTAAGACACACTCACACCATTTACCCCACACTGCCACAGACATCCTGATCAAGCAGACGGAGGCTGGGAAGTACACTGCTGCAATCAGCTTGCTAACAGTAAGAGCAGAATAAATTGAGGGGATGAAGACAGGGAAAGACACAAACAAGAAGAGAATGAAAAGGCAAACACTGGAAGCCAACAAGGAAAAGTGTTGTCTGGCAAAAAAAAAAGGGGGGGGGGGGGGGGTGTTGAAGAGGACCTGAGGAGTGCCTCTATAAAACATTGAAATAGACGAGAGGTGTGAAGATGCACTATAAAGAAGTGAAATGCACTTAAAACAAGCGATGGGAAGCATAATGAAAAATAGAAGTGCAGTGGCAGCTGGATGAAAGGACGTTCGGAGCAGTGTCTTACAGAAAATTTCTCATTATTACACGTGTGAGATGGGTTGTAATGATGCTAATTAAAGCTTTTGTGCATGTGTTGTTAAAATCAGCATCTCACCAAGATGTGCTCCATTTGGTCCTCTTTTTATGAGTTCTCATGGCTGGGTTGCAACCTATGAAACCTGACAACTCCCTTGATGTTAAACCAGAGTTACTGTATAAAAAGCACAAAACGAATCCAATAAAATATGCTCAATATAGAGCAGCTGACAGCACCTTTTTTTTTTTTAAGGCAGCTGTGATGATCATTATCACTTTGGATGAATTCTCAATATTAGAGAAATTCTAAGTGTTCTTAGTTTCTGTATGCACACTTTATTTGTCAGGGGACCTATAGTTATTAGATTGGCCAGGTGAAGGTTTTTATGTCAAAGGCATATTACCAGTGAATCCTCCTACACTGTCAGATTAAGTTATGGAAGTGTGAATATTTGAAAGGTATTATCTCCTCAAAGGCATGTTTCCAGGCTGTTGAGTTCAGTATGATAAGCACCCACTGGAAGTCAAGCTGGGGAAAGTATGGAAAATGAAACTTTTTTTTTTACAGTGACAGAACTCAACAGAGATTTGAGATTTGTTTTTTTCTTTCTTCTTATCTCTCCTTATTATAATATTTATGTGTGTAAGTTTAAATTAATGTACTACTCACAATACAAAACCATAAAACATGTATGTAGACGATGGCATCATAAATATTGAAAAAGCAGTGCAGAAAACATGTTTACTGCCTAAGGAATGAAATAGCTACCAAGTGTCTAACCTGTCATTTCTTTCTCATAGAACTGTTGTGCTCATTGTGAGGCAGAATGTTTTTTACAGGGTTGTAGTGGGTTTTCGTGATGCACCTAAAAAAAATTAAACAAGAAAGCACTCTTAAGAATAATAGTCTATCCTGTCACAAATTATTTTTTACTATCAGTGGATAGTGGGCAGATGAAAGAATAGTTCCAACAGTAGCCAAAGTTTAAGTTTCTGTGCTAGTTGCTGAGTTTTAGGGGCTGTGTCCACCAAAGTGTTTTTTTTTTTCCTGAGGCCAGTGTATTTTTTGAATTGTTTGCAATGGGAACACTGTGTATTTACACTCCACAACAAATGCCAGCAGCACATTGAGGCGCTGAACACCTATTCTGCAATGAGCATATGTCCTTTTATTCTGTTCGCAGAAAGTTGAAAAATGTTTCCTTGCCCACAAAGTCTTATGAATCCACATTGAACAGTATGTGTCCATCCTCTCTACTTAAACTAAGAAAGGACGAGAGCAATTGGGCCACTGTACCTTGTGCTGACATTTTTACACAGTATTTCTTGATAACTTGATCAAGAATGATCAACTAGGAGAACTTTGTTATCTGGGAAATAAGGTACAGTACTTGCAAAATATACATTAACTGTTACTTCCGCTGATATTCCGTATCCTAGCAACAAGAGCCACCAAAGCACTCTTGTGCACTCCCTGATTAGTGTTTTCTGTAGAGCTCCTGGCTGTTTTAGGTGGGGCAAAAGCACTTTGGTCTACACATGGCCTTAGAGATATCTGCTGTAGAGATGTCTGCCTTCTCTCAAATATAATGAAACTAGAGATTGCGCCCAGCTTGTGGTTCTCAGAATGCCAAAAAAGCAAGCATGCATCAGCTCTTGGATGAGAGGCTCATGCTTGTGACAACGTGGGATGTAAACATTAGTGGCATCCTCCTCAATTTCCTCAGTTGAGCTCTGACCCCTCGTCCATGAGTAGATGCACACTTCCTTGTGTGCGGTGACATGGTTGGTGGGTGTAGAAACAAAGTAGTTCCTACATGAAATTGCTTACAAGGTCTCTGAATTATCTTGAGTAATCAGATCATGATTTCTTGAAAGAGGCATTGGTGTTGAATATTTTGGACTTTGGGCCATCTAGTCCCATTATATTTGAGAGAAAACACACATCTCTTCAGGTCACATCAGAACAGACTAGATGGATAAATAGCACTACCAGCCAGAGGGAAGAATGTATTTTTGATTTTGGTGGTCTCCCTTTAATTAAATTTTAACAACTAAGTATAAAGCTAATGCATTTAATTCCTAAACAGAGCATTGTCGACCAGCGCTTTGGGGAAACATGGTGGACCCCAAGGGCAGCTCATGTTTGAAATTCACTTTTCTGTAACTCCGTTAGAGGTGCTGAAAAGTAAAAACATCCTGACAAAGTGAAGTGTTGCTCTCAAGGTTAAATTCCTGGTCATGAGCTGAAGTCTGTCTTGGGATTAAGCTTCACATGGAAGTTTTTGTTGATGGGAAGCTGTTGTCTGTTACTTTAATCAAGACAACTGTTCTGTCATTTAAACAGAAATCACAGTCGAATGGAGTACAGCGATTAATACAATGCTAACCTTTTTACCTCTGTAATTTTTCTTTTGCTCACTGTAATTATCTCTCAGACGTTGGCTGATGAGAAGCTTTGACAAACATCCATGTCTTATTAATCTTGACATTGCCTTGGTTTTATGTCTTTAACACATGGTCACTCTCTCTCTCTCTCTCTCTCTCTCTCTCACACACACACACACACACACACACACACACACACACACACACACACACACACACACACACACACACACACACTCACACACACTCACACACACACACACACGTACGTACCATTTAATTTCTGTTGAGGTTTCCCTGTTTGCTTTGCGTCAGTGATGGTAACTTTAATTATTGTGCCTTTGCTGTCTCAGTCCGTGCATTCTGATGAGCCCCTGTGTTTAAATAGACTCACATATACACACACAGACTCCGGCTTGGGTAAAATGTGACGAACAGGTCAATTAAAAGGGCCTTTGACTGTCCAGAATGTTTTAATTAAAGTAGCAGTGAAATGTAAACTTGGTTCTAATTATGATTAGCCTTAATTGGCTGTCACTCTGATCTTAATTGCTTTTGAATACAGCTGACCTCCAAATGCTTCATCTCCATGCACCAGCAACAGCTCTTAGCTTGTGTCCAGTTATTTAGCACTGTATGCCTGTCTGTTTCATTATTGTTTCTCCAAACACATGTTTATGGGTGTTAGTGATAGTGTATAGTATGCATCCTTAAGAAGATTTTGTAAGTAAATAAGTCTTAAATGCTTAATTTGTTGATCTGGTATTCCCCTCAGGCTCTACTGGATACAGTGGTGAAGAAGAGTGAAGGCTACAGCGTGGAGCAGCTGGAGAGACTGTACTCCCTTCTCAGCCAGTGTATCTACCAGCACCGCAGAGAGTACGACAAGACCCAGCTACTAGAGGTCAGAAACCGTTCTTAATTGTCTTTAACTGCTGTCCAGTTGTCAGTAGAAAGCCATTAGAGTTATATTAAAATGATATAATGTCCTAACATCACATAATACAGTGCAATCAGATTGGAATCTGCTGCGAGACTAGAGATGATAGTCAGAAAATTAATCTGTGACCATTTTGCTCATGGTTTTAAGTTCCTGGTTCCAGCTTCTCATGGTGCATATTTTCAATTTTTCTTTGTCGTTGATAGAATATTATCTATCTACCTATCTTTAGGTTTTTGGCTTTTTCACAGCAATTCAAATGTATCGGCTTGGGCTCTGAAAAATCTTGAAAGATTTTATTGAAAGGCAATATGGACAAAACAATGAATTGATTAATCCAGACAATAATCTTAGTCATTTCCTCAGAATTTTTTTCAGGCCTGGTGTTGCATACTGAAAAAAACCTAAACAGAAGAGGCACACAGTATGACATATTGTTGTGGTTGCCTTTGGTCATACGGCGCAGCAGGCAGTCTGCACTTCATCCCCAACTGTATTTAGTTTTGCTTGGCGCTGGGATTTTGGAGAAAAAACTGTTTGGTTGTCCTGTGCCAGAGATTTTTGTCTTTTTAGGTGGACACATGCTCACAAAGCGCTCACCTTGGCTCTGTTCTAGCGTAGTTTTGCTCAGTTGCTTCACCTCCAACCTATTTTATCTGGTCAAAATCAACACAGACATCCTTGGTGTTTCCCCTCATCAAAGCACTGAACAGGGACGAGAGACTCATTAACAAGGTTGAGAAGCGGAACATCTGATGATTCACAGCAGCCCTTCTATGGGAATTTCTTCAAAATGTACACATTTTGCAATTAAAATGTGGAGCTGTTGGGAAAATAAGTTGATAAACTGTCCCTTAATTATGTAGAAAAAACAAAATTACATTAGTCATGAATACTTAACTTACTCATCTGCAAAGGGAAAACACAAGCATGCTGCTGTGATATCAGTCATTATATATCTGGGCATTTATTTTGACCTCCATCCACTCAAGTCCATTCACTCACTCACTTCTAGTTAGGAGGCAGCATCAGAGGTTGACTCACATTTTGGAACAATGCCACACAAAAGCCCCCATCAAACACAGTTCATTGATTTCAGAATGAATGGATGTATGGCATTATTTTTAGCCACCAGCCCTGTACAATTATAGGGGAAACACTGAATCAGCAGATTAATTTAAAATGAAAATAATCATTGGTTGCAGCTCTGTGAGAGACATAAGATATAATAGAAGTTTATTTAGCCAAGTCAAGTCAAAGTTTATTATGGTCCAGTTTAAAAAGCATATCTCAAATGGTTGTAAATAAGTAGCAAACTTATAAAGACATAAAACAGTGAGATAAACTACATATGAAACATTATGACAGCATATTATAGGAAAGTTGTTGTGCATCACTTGCAGTACAAAGAGTCCAGATATACAGATTGGAAATACAAACTATTAATGACATGCAAATGCAAAATATACAGAATGTCCAAAATATAAACAGGTTATGGGTAAAGATCCTAAAGATATGATGATATTTACAGTATGGATCATTCTTTGTGGGTTGCATATAGATATGTATGAGAAGTGGCATATACATATATATGCACAATATCAACCTGAAGTACAGGTAAGTGTATATGGCTAATGCAGAATATTAATGATTATGTCCATGATATTGCACGTGACGTACCATGTCTCATTATGACCTGTCACACTGGGACAATATGACATTGTTGAGTCATTCTAACCTCTCATCTTTTCACCACACAATGGTTGCCCCAATACCTTGTTGCTAGCTCACCAGAAAGATTTAAGCCTCTGAAGAGCACATGTGAACAAGGCAAATTCAATTGTAAGTGAATGTGAGACACTCTGCTGCAGCTGTCTAACAAGGGGCATCTTTTGTGTGCGGTACAAAAGAGATGATGTTAGGTGTTCTGCAAGGCTTTATTGAGGAAAAATCGCCTGGAGAAAGATACCTGAAGAAAAATAAGTATTTTCTGACTTCATCTTTTATTTTGAGCTGCAGGTTTGACAGCATGCAAACAGAATAACTAGGTCCAAAGTCGTCTAAATAGGGTCCACACAACTGGTAGCATTTACTGAACTAATTACATTCCAGGCATGATGGAGAAGTGGGTGGGGGCATGGAGGCTTGAGTGTGGAAGCGGAGCTGAGCAGTAATGGGAAAAATCGGAGATTTTCATAATGGGAAGCGGGCCTCTTCGGGGGGCTCCAAACAGTTTCCGAGGAGGCTTAGACAATGGAAATTAAAAATATGACATTAGATATTACATTAGTTATCCAAAGAAGATCACATAATGTAGCCTAAATAAATCTGACTTGGTTAAAGAGGTAGTTCAGAGATACAGATTTGGACTGTTTCCCCCACTTTCCCAGACTCAGTCACTAATAACTGCCTTAGCACAGCCCTTTTAATGTATTTGGTTTAGTCTGAAGTGAGTGTATGGAGTGTCTGTGGGATCAGATACCATGATCATGATCCTGTGGGCATGCAGGAGTTGAACCAAACTAAGGGACATGTGGGGGGCTGACTAATACAGTTAAGACTGTATGATACAAGGAGTTAAAGCTGTAATATGGGTAAAAACAATTTAATTTATTCAAGGTAATTGTTTTTTTCCACTAGCCACTAGTTGATAAATCTTCCAGGTAAACACAGAATACATTGGATATGTCAGAGAGTGAGGAAGGAACCCAGCAAATGTGACTGAACATAACATGAATTAAACTTGAATTTGAAACTTTTAAGCAGATTTTAATCTACAGTGGTTGTTTAATAATGAAGACAACAACTCCCATAATCCCACGCTACTTCATGATGTTCACAAACAAAGTCTTTTGCTATCGTTTTAATGTGAGTGAGACCCTGTTCAGCCAGCATTTAATGTACATTTCCACACCCTGCCTTTATTTATTTTACTTTAATTGATTTTATAAGAATAAATGGAAGTTTCTTATTACTGTAGCATCAAGGTCATGAAATGTACAATAAGCAAAAACCATGTTTATTGTAGCATCCTCAGTGTGCTGATTGTCTTGTCTTTCTGGGAAATACAACAAACAATACATTTCTTGCATTCTGTGAGTATGGGTTAAGGGTTTCTATTTTCATTTTTAATCTCTCTTGACAAGGTTCCATACAGAAAAAGCTGCTGTATATTTTCCCAGAATCCCATCTGGTCATCTGCTGCTGCTGTAGGATGTCGGTGTAGACAGCGGGCCAGGAATGGCAGTGTCCTGGTGCTGGTAGCCAGAACTGGCTGTCAGGATGTCAGAGAGAGCAGTCAGCCAGGTGGTGCCGCCTGTCGACAGGCCGGCTGTTGGAGGAGGGGAGGGGGGCGCGTGTCTGGGCTCATTTCATACTGCCAGCCTAAATTGGTGTTTCCAGAGCAGAAATGTCAGCTCGTTTGGCACGTGTTTTGTTTTCCTGTGTTTCCAGCACACATCTCGACTCCACAGCAGGTCATCTCCTTGTTCCTCCCAAGAGAAAGCAGAAACATGCGCACACGTGTGCAGGGTTGCTACTCAGTATGGCGGCTGAAGCCATTTCCATTTAATGTTGCATTCTGCTGCTGTGCGTGGTGTTTGTGTCTACATTGTGAAGACGAGTGAAATGGAGCGTGTCCATACATTTGTCTCCTTTACTCTCCCCGTCCTCCTCCAGGATACGGCTTGTCTCAGCCTTCCAGAAGAGCTGACCTTTAAGCAGATGGAGTGGACTGCACCCTGCTTCCAGTTAAAGCCAGCGGGACCATCGCTGCTCTGTACACAATAACATGCCAACTATGTTTCTATCTACAAATTGGCGTCCATATTGCCCCACGCCTAATGTTTCATTTTGCCCGTGTCTCCGACAGCAATTTAAGGCTTTGTACGAGCCTTTGACCTTTAACCTAAGTCGGTGCGGTGCCAGAGCTCCACATGCCCCTGCTCCACTTTGCTGATCATCCTAAGGCTTGGTTATTTCTCTGCTTCTGTGCGTGTTTGCTGCTGCAGCAGATTGTGACCTGCAGGTCATTTAATATAGCCGCTTTCAGCTTACGTGTTTATCGAAAGTATGGAGTCAGATCAATCCCAGTATTAATGAATGTACACAGACGGATTTACAAATACATTCCGGGATTTGTAAGTTATCATTTTATATAAATGTAAAACAAATCTACACATAAAAAAGTTGAAAAAAGGTTCACGAATGTATTTCTAATGCGCACACAAATACTTCTTCTTTTAAAGGAGCAATATGTAGCAATTCTGCATCAAAAAATCAGTACTGCAGTCCATATAGTGAGTTGGAGCCATAGATGTTACAGTATATTAAAAAGGTCAATATTCTATTTAATATATACCCTCCCCAGGCTTGAAGAAACTCAGACAGGCTGCAGGAGCACAAGACAAGTGCAACATTATACTTTGACAATGCTTCAACAATACACACTCAAGTGTTGAGTCCAGTGACTGCCTGCCAGACCCCATTAAAATATTACTCACTTTAACCATTGTAAACATCTGCTCCTTCTAAAAGATTATTAAAGATTATTATCTAAAGATTATGAAAATATTCAGTATTAATTTGAACTCAAATTAATATGAATCTGGCAAATTAAAACAGTTATTCTGGCTGAAAATCGAATTTTCAAGAATAAAGTTATTGTCAGAGAAGCGAGTATTTCATCTTAGCATGTTTACGTAATCTCTGAAGGCATCTCTTGGCCATTTTATGAGAAATCAAAGTAAATATATTAGATTTCTCCTTTGAATAAATGTGGACTGATCTGAGTACAGTGAGTTCAGTGTAGGTTGGAGAATTGTTCCTAAAACACATGAGATTTCCATGTCCACTTAGTCTTTTGATTGTGTCTTCGTTGTTTTTTATTCATGCAGATAGGTGGTAAACTGTAGATGGTTTTGTTCCAGTGTTGTTCCAGTTTGTTCCTGTCACAGAAAGACAAAACCATCATAAAACAGTCAGAGAAATCTGTTTCCCCTGACAGTAGCCTTTGCAGAACAGAATGCAGTGCAGCCCAAGCTTTCATCATCGTGAATCTGTTGTCAGTATCTTGTGAAACAACACCTTCATCCACACACGGCACACAAAATTGTTGTCTCTTGACTTTTTCTCTTGTCGAAAAAGAAAAATGTTAGGACGCTGCTGTTGTTTTTGCTCTCTTAACCTACACGCACACACCACAGAGAGCCCTGTTCTCCCAGGGGTTGTAGAAAATTTGATCTGGGAAATAGGGGAAATCAGCAGCTGAGGTGGAACTAGATAAGACAGGTTCAAAGGAGGCGGGTACACCAAAGTAATTTATAACACCTTTGTCACAAATGGGCTGAACGTTACACAAATTGATGACATCTTAACAGTGTCGAGCACGCGATGCTGGATTTCTCTTTTAATGCATAGTGTTGATGGCTCCTATGGGAAATTAAAGTCCTCTAACTCTGCTGTGTTGTACCTATTGAGCGATACAGGAACTAAACCTTCTCGCTATGCTGGTCGACTTCTTAAAGACAGAGAAAGACACTAACGAAGAGGCCTAGCTTTATGTTAGTGAGGTGTTGCTGAGGCTTGTTATATCGCCTGCTGTGTTTTAGGGATGATGAGGTGATAGGCCTGTAGGCAGAGACTCGAGATCACAGAGGTGCAAAGCGTCAAGGTGGCGTAGAGCTTATTTATGTGTTGGTGTGTGGGCGTACAGTGAGACACAAACAGACGGTTGTTAAAAGCATCGAGGTGTCTGAGCACAGGCTGCACCTGATGAGCTGAAGCTTTCAGGGAATTTTCTAAATTAGGAAATTTTTATACCGCATGTTAACTTTACTTTTCATACCTTCACTGGCTTTAATAGCTTGTGTGACCCGGTGTTGATAATTGTGGGTATGGTAAGGTGCCGAGTGCTCAATTGATGTTATAAATGAATGAGTTGGGAGTTAAAATCAGAAAATGCAGAAAAGCATCAATCCTGTGACCTTTTTTAAAATCTATTCAGAATAAATTGCAAGATATGTTGGGTATAGTTTACCTTATCTCGATTGTCAAATGAGCAGCTTGCTACCAAACACTTTATTCTGTGTTTATGAAAGGCCTACGGACGGCATTCACTGTCGTATGAGTCAGTTTGTGAATTCAATGCATTTACAGCCAACAAAAGCGGCCATGAACATGGCACTGAGGTCGACTTTTCAATGGATTCAAACATTCATGGACATGTCTAAGGTGACTTTTTAAAAGAAGAAATAGCGAATACATGAAGGCCATAACAAGAAATACAGAACAGCTCAAGAAATTATGTAAACATTTAGAACTTATGATCTTTAGAAGGTTATCTAGCCTCATATTACGATGTCAGTATAATATCGATATGTTGCCCAGCCTTAATATTTTGTAATAGTCAGCACTAAGAGAACCAGCAAATAATTATATTTCAGAAGCTGGAACCAGCTTAAAAATTAAAAATTAATTTAATGAGTTATCAGGATCAAATAATGAATTAACTGGAAACCATCCACCATCCCACTGAAGTTTGTGCTCGCCTTAGCCAGTTTTGTTTCCGTTGTCACTTACAATCTCAGATCGCATCTCAGAGGAGCTTTGTTGAAGCCAGTTTTACGCGTGGATGGTCCACAGGCCAAGCAGGGCCATCTGTGGCCTGAGGCGGAGTCAAGAGTCATAGTCAGAGCTTGCCTGGCTTTGGGCGGGGAGATGGGTGCAGACAATTTAAGTAGAGATGTCAGCACAGCAGCTCATTTCTCATCCACCCGGCCTCATCGCTGATTTTTCAGGATAACCGTGGAGCCTTCATCACTCTCCTCCAAGCGAGGGTCAGCAACACCAAACAGCCTCTTCTAGTTCCATTATGTTCCTTTCCTTAAGAGCTTCTGCAATAGGTCGCTGGTGCCTGACTGACATAGAGACTTTATATCGCATAATAGCTGAACTTGCGCTTCAGCTTTCCACTTCCTATTGATTCTGAACTGGACAGAATGGATAACATTTACACTGTTACGGGCACGTTTTTGGGCAGTACTTGGGGGCTGTAGGCACAACTGTGGAAACACAAGGCTTGAGGCCATCAGCATCTGCTGGCTCAAAAATACTGCTTGCTCGCGGTCGTGCTTCAGAGGCTTTGTGTCTGCGCCCCACTTTAAAAGGATACCCATTTTTTAGTCCTGGGTACAGAAAGAATTTACAAGTCATCACAAACAGTTTCCAAGGATTTCCATTAAAGATACAGGTGTTTTTCTGACAAAGATGACCATCCTTCTCTGGAAGTTTACCCTCTCCTCAGAAGTCTTGATTTTGCTTTTTACTGTAAAGTTGATAGTTTTTAACTTTTGCTGTAGATGTTGAAATTGGTATCTTGTAGCGGCGTCTGTCGCACTGACTCAGCCATTCAGATGAGAGAACACACACAGTGTAACATCTTCAAGGCATTAATCATGGTCTATTGCAGGCTAACATCCATCTCTTTTCCTCCAGCTCCGTTCAGATTTAGTCAGTGTCAAACTCTGCTGTTTTCACGCTGAGAAAAATCGCCTGTCTCATTCCAGCACAGCTTTGCTTCATTTTACATCATTTATCATGGTGAAAGCTGTTGTTTGCTGTGGGAAATTTCCAAGTAATATTGAATCCGTGGTGCACAGATGCTTTATCCACACATGCGAGTTTGCTGTGTTGGTTGAGACTAAGCAGTGTCTGCGTGTGTGCGCACTGAAACATCGGACAGTGCGAACAATAACACCAATATTCTGTGCCGTGTAGCTTTACTGCAGTATTATTTCTGCATTACTTCTTTCAACATTATGTGCAATATTACTTTTCAATATTAGGCTCATTATAATTTTCATGCACAATATTACCCTTTAATATAATTTATTACATTAATTATGTTGTGGCATATTACTTTTCATTATTATTATCATGCATCATAAACAACATTAGATTTAATATTAGTGATGGGAAAGATCCAATCTAATATTGGTATCGCGGCCTAATTGACGTAAGGTATTCGTCAGACTCTCAACACCAATTTGTATTCCACTCTTAATTATACAACGCCACGCGTTTTCTATTTATTTGTAAATACCACACTAAGCAGTGCGAACTGCAAGCTGATAAGTGCTGTCCACTGCTATTCTGCATTTGTATGTAAAATAGGGGAAAAGCATTCCAAATTACTGGGCAGCGATACAGCTGGACTGAAGAAAAGTACTAGCACCTCCCTTCTGGTGTAACAATAAACCAGAACAAAAATGACAATTACCAACATAAACCACCGTGTTTCAAACAAACACATTATAAAAATTAACAAACAGTAACATTTGCATTTTGGAACAAAAAATGGCAAACTTAAACTGTCAGCAATACATCATGGGACGTAATGCAAATCAGCTGTGGCTGCAAGAGTCCTACAGTGTCCAACAGTGGTCAGAGCACACAGCTACACAGGTTAAATTGCACAAATATACAAACTTTCCAGTGTAGAGTTCAGTTTCAATCTCTTAATACTACAACTACTACTACTACTACTACTAATAGTAATAATGGTAATCATAACAAAAATAAATTAATTAATTAAAAAAAAAAGTGGATTGGTGTAATCTCTATCTAATATTGTGCAGTATTACACTCAGTATCATGTGCAGTATTCCTTTTCATTATTATTATCATGTGTAATGTTCAACATAATGTTTAACATTGTGCAATATTTTTTATTATCATGTACAGTATTAGTTTTATTATCCTGTTTAATATTACGGTCATTATCAGGTGCAATATTACTTTTTTTTCTAATTACTTTTCGATATCACTGCCAGTTTTACTCTTAATGTCACTGCCAATACAACTTTTCTATTTTAGGTAATATCAGCTTACTTTTCTCCGTATGTCACTTTGTCATTCTTTTCAGCATTGTTGTTTCACATTTACTGCTTATATACACTTTATATTTTATATTTCACTTTATTTTTTTTACTTGTATTCTTTTTTTGTTTGTTTTTTAATTCTGTGTTACCATAATTTTGGTGGAATCTCTTACACATCAGTTTCCTTCAGCAAAGTTTTTTTTATCTTATGTTTATCTTATTTCTGTTTGTGGTGCAGGAGATGGAGGGGAGAATCCAGCATTTTGATACATTCCTGTGAGATTGATGGAAAGAAGACCTGTCAGGTAGATCCTGATCAGCCTGGGACCACAAAGACACATACAAACTGAGTTACAGAGAGTGAAGGAACTTCTGAGTCCAGCCCTCAACACAGAAACACACACAGAGGACATCCGGTCCTGACGAGGACGAGGTTGAGGACAGAGACATTCAATGGTGCTATCGTCTCAGGAACCTGGCCAGATCCAGACCCATTCTACACAACCAAACTCCTGGAGGTGTGTCAGTCACACACACGCGCACACACACCCAACGGTGACGGGCAACCCTGGTGCTACTCGGGTGCTATCCTAACTTTTATCCATGCTGCTCTTGGGATTACTTCTTAACTCGAATGACTAGCAAAACCAACAGATCGGGTGATGTCATATCGCAAGCTGGCCGGAGCAGGCCGTACATACACACTTAAACACACACACCCTGACTCTTGGGTATGCGTGCATTTCTACAACCACACACAAGAAACGCACACACACACACACACATACACACACACTCACTCAGATCCTCACCAGCAGAAGTGTGAATGCAGAGTGCCGCTAGGAGATGAGGACAGATAATGTTCTGAATCACTGAACTACAATGCTGAGCCCATCTTGCCCTCGAGTGGAGCGCTTCATCATAGGCCAGTTGTCACCTTGCTATTGTGCGGCTCTTTTCTTTTTATCCCGCCATTTTAGCTACTTGATTAGTTTAATATCTGAGCCACCGTCAAGGATACTCACCCAGAACAATAGTTTACAAAGACGTTTTAGTGGGAACCCAAACCAGTTGAGGTTAGCACAGCGGGACATGAAGCGATAATGTCCTCTTCAGTACAGCAGTTATCAGGTATGGAAAGCTGTTAGCCCCCTCAGTGTTTGTCTCAGAGTTACTGTTGAACAAACTTAAAGGGACAGTTCACCCTAAAAACCATTAAAAAAAACATCTTTTTCCTTTTACCTGTAGTGCTGTCTATCCATTTGGATGGTTTTGGTTTGAAGATATCTGCTGGAGAAATGTCTGCCTTCTATCTAATATAATGAATGTAACTCAACTTTTGCTCAGTTTTTTTTCTTTTTGAAAAAACTAAATAGTGCCGTCTCTTCCCAGAAAATCATTACATGGTTGCTCAAAATAATCCACAGACTTGTTGTGCTCAGTTTCATGAAAGAACATCTTTCTTTCTAGTAGAAAGAAAGGAGTTCCAATAGATTCTACTGCAGAGAGAGGATAGTTTCTAGATGAAATGGATGAAACTGCTCCAGGGCTTGAAACTGTTTTAAGTTAAATTGCCCTAGACTTAACCGTTGTCCCAAATTGAATTTATTTTTTCATTCCACGTAATAAATACAGTTTAATAACTTTGTTTCAATAACTCGCATCACTTCATTCTGGTCTGCCAAAGGAGTTCTGATAGTTGTTTCCTGCCCTTGCATATGAATAAATATTGCAATTTGGACATTATCAGTTGTCACTATTACTCTTTATAGGCATTGGCTGAGTTACTTGTTCTTGTCTCTGCAGCCGATATCTCCAAAACTCTGCAGTTCACACCAAAACTATCTAGATGGATGAAACCCCTGCAGGTGAAAATGAAAAAAAATGTATCTTTGATTTGGAATGAACTGTTCCTTTGTCGCCTGTGTGTCGGCTGTACAGCAACCTCGCTCGAAAACGTTCTCTCATAGACCACCTCTGACACTCGCAGTCTTCGCAGATTGTCACGTCCTCAATAGATTGTGGTAGCTGAGCCCCCTTCCTCCTCACCACATTCACAGTCTGAATGTTTTCTCCCTCCCTGCTCAAGCTGTGCCCGTCAGTTGATTTTTCCTACCGACACCCCGGCTGAGGAACTGGAAGCAGTACAAATTGGAACACGTCTAGAGTTTGCACTGCCTAGTGTGTGCCTTATTTGAAACCTCATAATGAAACTGATATATTAAGCAAGATTTTTTTTTTTATTTACTTGTTGTGACAATGAACAGGCTCCAACTTGGGGTGGGTCTTAACCACTGAAGCAAAAAAAAGTATATTTCTTAATGCCATTAGGTCGTTTAAAACATATCTCCAACCAGGGCCAAAATAAAAGTAATTGACAACATTTGAAAATCTGAGTTTTTCAGTGATACTCACGTTCTGTGTGTGGCCAGATACGTCTCAAGCACTTGAAATGTTTTTACGATATTTAAATGTATTCATGCCCTGTTAATCAGCGACCTGTTGGGGAGGTCAGTCTCCACCTGAGCAAGGCAGCAGGTGTACGGAGAGGTTGACAACACCAGCTTTTCTTCAGTTTTTCATATGCAAAAACATAATGATGTGAGTCAAACAATTTACCGTGCCAAGTGTTAACCCACTCCCTCAAAAAAAATAAAAGGTGCTGACATAACGGTGCCTGTTCACAGGAATTCTGTTTGAAAATGTTCATAACAACCTATGTATTATGTTGTGTATTTGATAATTCATTTTTTACGTTTTTTATACGATGCTTTGTTTGAGTTGAGATTGTTTTTGCATGGGTTGTGAATTCATAATGAACAAGGCCATTCTAGGCAGTGCCCATCACTAAGGTGTACAAAGCATTACATGACTTTTGTTTTTCTCCTTTTAAATGTGTATACCGACTTTATTTCATTGTTTTCCTCAACACCAGACGAGAGAAGCTGGATTCTAATCTGTGGCCAACGTTATCTATGTTTTCTCACTGCAGTAAATGAAGGTATTTACTGAAGCTTTATAAGGTTTTCATGGCGTTTTCATGGTTCGGGAGATGCCATATAGACTGGAGAAGGCCCCTTCTTTTCTCTCAAAGCACTCTTTGTCCGATCCTCAAAACCTCTTGGTGCAACTCCGACCCCAGCTCACCTCTGCCTTTTTCTCAAAATCCTAAGGTGACAAAAAGCAAAAGACCATATGCAAACTGACATCGACAGGTTAGCACTTGGACTACTGCAGAGAGAAAAAAAAAAAAACAACGCTACCTCAGCTTAATTTATTTTAATGCGAAAACTGTTTACTGGGTACAAACACACAGTATTTTCCTCCTCCCTGAAATACTGTTGCAAACATCTACAAGTACCATCGAAGGTACCAGATCAGTGTAACCACGGCTGCTGCAGTAATCCAAGAGTTCTTTATATCTCTCCAGTTGTTCTGTATGTTTGCATTTGAGCCAGATGATGATTGAATTTTAAGGATGTTTCATGGTCTGTATATTTTATTGCTTTAGTTTCAGGTTAATTTCTACTGTACTTTGACACTTGAGGAGATGATCCTACATCTGCTCCTCGTTCATATTGTCACCCCTATCACAACTTGCTAGAAGCTATAGAGAGCATTTTTCTGCCTCTTCACACATCCATCGCCTTTTTTTTTTTCAAATTCTTTTTTGCAGATTTTCATCTCATGATTCTGATTATTTATTATTAAAAATGTTTTACACCTAATATTCAGTAAGTTGTCTTTTTGTACGTTTTGAAATTTAACGAATCGGGAAGCGTCGTGTCCGTTTTAACATTTTTTTTTTGCTGAATTGCGTAGCGTTTGTGTAGCAGGTTTATTTGGCGTCATGTTCGGGGGAATAAAGGGTTTACAGGTCTCTCAGGTTCAAACACGCGACAACATGCCCTTTTCGACTTTTTTTTTATTTATTTCATTGTTCTGGTGTTTTCTTTCTTTGTTAAAGTGGTTACAGACTGTGGCATACTGGAAGAGACTAACATTAGGATGGAAGTGATATTTAAAGAGAACGTAGTGTCTGTCTAGTAAAATCCCAGGAAGAGAAACAGGACCAGACTAACTTTTTAAATGTTTTTCACTTTGTCTCCACTTTCTGCCAAAAGAGTTATTTTTTATGAAATTAAAAACACAAAGGAAAATTAAATATGGGTAGTTTAAATGTCATACATTGTGATATTACTTTCTTATTATAAATTGTAGCCAGTTTGGACTAACAACCAATTTTTGTCTGGTAGTTGAGACTACGTAGTCCAGTATGCAGAAGGAGGAAAGGGTTTGTTCTATCCTGAATTACTTTGTTCTTCCCTATTTTCACCGTTGATTTAGTCAAGACTTTCCATAGCTTTGTCATTTCTGTTTGTTTGTGTATTTTAACACACCTGTTCGCAATTGTTACTTTAGTGTAAGTTATATTTGAAATGAAACATTTACTGTATTTCTCAAATAAACTGCTGTGATATACTTGAATAAAGGTTCAAACTGTAAATTTCAAGTGTTGATTTTTCTTTCTGGAAATTCAGACAAATGGGAAATCCACATGGTTTCAGATAATCTGTGAAAAACAGAGTGCAGTGTGTCAAAAGGTCATTTGTGAAGCCAAAAAAATCACACGATAGTATTTTTATGTCAAAATCTACTTCACATCCGTGTTGTATGTAAGGTTTCCATGGTTCCTTAAAGACTAATTTCCAAAAATAGCTGAAATTTAGGCCTTAAAATGTCTTAATTACAATTTTGACAGGTATTAAAAAGTATGAAGTTAATGTTACTTATATAAAGTTGTCAGGGTTGTTCAGTCTCACTTTTTAAAGGTGCTTTTGTGAAAAATTAGTAGTGATCACTCTAAAACAATCAAAAAACAATCCCAACGCAGAGCCACTCTGTACCAACATTAACTCCTGCAACTTCTGTGCAATAAAGACATGGGTGAGATGTTTCAAACCACATTCACTGATTCTGTCATCACTTAAATCTTTGCATCCATAAGTTTGTCCAAGTACACATTTGAAGCCTGGACTAATCCAGCAGTCACGTGGTGTAAGAATAATCAGAAAATTGAGTAACCAACATGTAAAATTCATCTTGACGTCCCCGGAGTCGTTGTCTGTTGACATCATAGACTTGGAGAAATTAAATGTTTGGTTGATAACGTTTTGAATTCACATATCAGATATAAATTATTTGTTCACATGTAATCTGTAATATATTAGATTGTGTCTTTAGTTGGTGACCACGTAGTGTGACATAGAAAAGTTATTCATTACTATTAAGTCTGATAACATATCTTAGTGGTTTTAAGTGAATGTACTAGTGTGGCAACAAGTCTGGAACCCTGTTCTTTGACAGTCCGTCACCCAGACTCTACAACAACACTGCCCTTCTTAGAACTCCTGTTGTTTCCACTATGTGTATATATACACAGATGCTGCATTGGTGTGTATATATAACAAATACATGTAAAAGGGGGAGCTGTGTTTTCACTGGATAAAAAGCAAACAAAACACTTCTGAACTGATTTCAGTTAGATGTCATGTATGATCTACATGGAGTAAGTTAATGAAAAACACCTTTTTCCCTACTCCATCCATGTTTTTTACACAGACACACAAGTCGGAAGAACGACCTCACAATTTAGGGAAGTGGGATCATCTGAGGAGCATGTGAATGCAACATTAGTGATGTGAACAAGCCACTTACCTGTATTAGACAGACCATTTCTCTTTGAGAAAACAAAACTCTTGATTTACCTGACAGTAAACCAAAAAAAAAGACTGGACACAGTGTTCATGTTCTGGTATATGTATTAGGTTTCAATAATAACAACTGTTAATTTCTCCTTTTTGGGTACAGATTTACAGACATACCATTTTGAATCCAACCTATCAGTTTTTTTTCTAAAAACATTTATACAGAATTGCCTTCAGGTTTTAAAATATACATATTTCCTTCCTGTATTTACAGAATACCAACCCAACATCACTGTGTGGGTTGCAATGAGACACATTTGTATAAAACAAAAAGAAGTTGGGGGAAACGGATGACAGACATAAAAACATGGATCAACAGATAACTTTTATGATAACAGTCACAGGTGGTTATTGTGCTTTTTTTCCGGAGGAACTGTCCCAACTTGAAAAGTGATCAGATGTCAGCAGAAGGAGGAATTCCCTCTCTCTCTCTAAATGTAATGCTGTCTTTGTCCCAGAGAGCAAGGAGGAAAAAAAAAAACAAAAACAGGCCACTCACCCTCCAGATGATATCTCAATCAAGCTGGAATTTAACAAGAACAAAGGAAAAACTAAAGATTTTCTCTCTTTAAACCCCACCTGACCCAGATTTGATGGTTTTTTCCTATGTTTAACAAGTCATTAAAAGAACCGGGTGACACGCAGTTCAAAATCTGTTTTTAAAATTACCTCATAAATCCATGCTCACAGCAGGAATTTCACTTCCTGATACAGTGGAGAGAGAAGAAACTCATCAAATCAACTGATACCAAGAGGAAAACAGTCCTTTCTTTCACTTTTCCTCCTGTCCTGTGGATGTCGCTACTGAAAAACCCTCATACACAGACAGAAAAATGCTCTCTAATGACTGAAATCTACACCTGTCAAACAAAACCGTCAAAAAGGGAGAAAAATCTAGACCTGCAATGGCTTTCACTGCACTGAGTCAGAAAAAAGAAATAGGAAGGTGGTGTGTTTACAGACATCTGGAAAAGAACTGAAACAATGATGACTTCATCAAAAACCAAAGAGTTTTACTAAGAGGGTCCCTGTGCCTGTTGATGAGAGGATGAACTACTACCATGACACATACAGTACTGGAGGTTAGGCATCGTCACCTGACATGGCTGAGTAGTTGAACATGAGTACATTCTGCACAGGGCTTTTTTTTGGGGAGTGGGAAAGGGTGGGACGGGTAACAGGGTGGATGGATGCTGGCGTCAAGTCCAGAGGTCGCTGACCGACCGGTCCCGGCCCTAAGCTGCCGTCGCACATCGTCCCACAACCTGGAGCTCAGCTGGTGTTTGGCGTCGACCCGGCGTGTCCGACCGCCCTCAGCCGCTCTGAATGTACTTCTTGATGACCACGCAGCCGTGTCTGAAGAGCGGGCAGGGCAGTGACTGCAGCAGAGTCCACGTGTTGGTGCAAGGGTCGAAGGTCTCCATGTTGCCAAGGGCCGGACCCTCGCTGCTCACGATGCCTCCTGTGGCGTAGATCTTCCCGTCCAGGATCACAGCGCTGCACAAGACACACACACACAGGTTTGTTTTGGTCAGTTATCTTACTTTTACAAATTAGAATTCTTAGTAACAGACTGACATGATACGGCCATAATCATGACATATCATGAACATAAAGGAATCCCTGTAAATGTTTGACTGTCATTAAGTGTCATTCAGTCAATTTTGCTGTTTTAATGTAGATTTGACAGTGTTTGGGAATCCTAATACTAACTTTGAATTAAATGTGACATAAATGAGAGGATGACACTTAATGTTTGGCCCTTGGAATAACTAGAGGCTAAGTCAATAGCCTATAGTTACTAAACTTATGCTAGGTAATGTGAGCAAGAACAAGAAAGTAATGTATAAAAAGATATTAGACATGCATTGAAAATATTTGCACAATGTTAACATAGAGTTCCTATTTAGAGAGAGCTGGGTTCTGCTATTAATGGGTGACACATGATCGACTGTAGTAGTACTAGTATTTGTGGAACTCTGAAGCCTTCTATAAAAATAAACCCTTTTTTAATATCATGGTCATTTGAATGAAACCTTTTCACAGACCACCTGGCAGACTGCCATGGACCCCTATTTAAGAACCACTGCCTTAGAGTAAAAGACATTTTGGGAAATGTAATTGTCCACTTGCAAAGGTGCAAAGTTAGGTGAGAAAATCGGTGCAACCCTCATATCTGCCTGTTAAATCTGAAGTGGTGAGTTAACACAAAGAAACAGGCAGCCAGTCTGTGACAAATGGAAACAAAATCTGACTCTAAAGCTCAATAATTGACACATTAATCTTGTTTAATTTGTTAAAACTTAGGTTTTACTGGAGGGGGAAGGTTATGTGTCCAACTATGTTTTGATTGTTTGCATCTGTCTGGCAACTTGTTAAAATTACAGGAAATCACTGGCAACAGCCAAGAGGTCTGGCAGACAGCCACCTGTAAGATGGCAAACTGTTTTTACAAACAGTAGGTAGATGTAAGTTCATTACAGAGCATTACAGGTGCTGCTAGTTTGATTTGTTAGTATTTGAAAAAGCCAGTCTTGCTGTTTTACCCTCTGTCAAGTCTTTGACTGCTAACTTGCTGCTAGCTGTAGCCTTAGTTAGTGCAAACAGTATAAACATGCAGACTGGTTTCAGTCTTCTCATCTAAAAGTCAGTCAGAGAGTAAATATGCATATTTCCCAAAAAGTCAAACTGTTCCTTTTAATAATTTCATTTAAGGGAAATTTTGCCACATTTTACATGCATGTTCAGACAGTGCTGACAGTAAATGTAGTAAACTGAATCAATAAATTCCTGTGTGTGCTATGTTGACTGAAGAAGCAGAGTTCTCATGCTTTCCAAGCCGTACCTGTATGTCTACATGTACCAGGTTGCATTGCACGCCAGCTTCTGATGTCCATGTTGCCGTGTTATCACCACCCTAGCCTATAGCTATTATTTTGTTGGCCAAAACATCATGTTAAGTGACAAAGATACATATTTCACACGCACCCTGGCTACCCAGAGACTAGAAATCCAAGCTGAAATGACCTGTAGTTCTTCCGTAACTCCAACTGTACGACTGTGACGACGCAAGAGAACTCAGCTTAGTCAATATAGCACGAGGTATTATCTCACTTAACTAGATTTATCATCAACATTATCCACATAAAAAGTGGTGAAAGTTCCCTTTAAATCAAACAGTGCTTTTGATACAATTTATGGTTGACATTTAAATATAGTACATTTTATTGTTAGTGAGAGAGTCCGCCGTTCCCTCCTTGGATTCAAATTATCCACCTACTGTATATCTGCAGAGACTCACAGGAAGTGATGCATGCTGGTAATCCAATGTTACTGTTAGTAATTTTTTCTCACTGATATCAGCCTCACCGTTAACCGTTTCCTCTCTTTTAACGCTATCAGATGTATTAAGTTATTGCTAATGCAAACCCAACATTTCCTACCACCGCTGCTTCAAATTAAAAGCCCTGCCTATTTGGAACAAATAACAATGAGAGAGAATCTGTGTCAGGAAGATAAGTGGGTGAAGCAAGTGTGTGTGAGCTAATGTGGCTTTGATGCTAGATCGCTATGACTCACAGCAGCAGGAATATCGTTCTTATTGTTAATCATGATAAGACAACAAAGCCACACAGAAGACATCATCCTCATAAACACACTGATTGTCACGCTGGGGGCCACGCCTCGCATTGTTTCACATCATTCACACACGCTCTCGACGCGCCCAACAAGGCTACTTTGTGAGGTAGAGAAGAAAAAACACACACATTACACTCCCTCTCGAGGCCGAGAGAGAAAACTAATGAAAAAGCAAATATCAGTACAAATGTGCTCATTTGATATGAGAAACAGAAACAGGAGTTTGTGTGCGGAGAGGATTAAAACTTGGGCTGTAAGCTGATTAGGGCTTTGTACTCCTATTGGGGTTTGGAACGATCTGCATTTACATAAGGTGCACGCTCAAACACACTCACGTACACACGCTGAGAGCGAACAACATGCCGTCCTATTGCACAAATTCACAACACAGTTGGGACCGAAAAAAAGATTATTACATAAAGCCTAAATCTACTCAGAGAGAAAGCCACACAGCTGATCCAAAATGGAGAGAGCGGCGGGCAAAGCCTGGAGCTGCTCGTCCTGATAAACAGAGGGGAGGTGCGGGCCTGCAGAGGGCCGGGCGCAGCGAGGGGAGAATATCAGCTCTCCTGCACGATGACCTGCTACACTTCATCTCGTGTGCGGGAGCGTGCACTGCAGATAGTGCCGTCTCCGAGTGTTTGTGCGCGTCTCTCTTTTTGGCAGCTCTGCGTGTTTGTTGTTCTCCCTCCTTCCTTCCTTCCTTCCTCGCCGGCGTCTCTTCCTCCTCTCTCTCTCGTGTGTCAGACTTAGTTAAATGTAGCAGAACAGCTGCCTGCCGTGTGCTGCTGCAGCTTATCAATAACTCTGACAACATGATTTATGTTATACATTCTGCACATGAGATCACTGTCTGTAATTGCCTCCCAAATGTATTTCGTTCATGCTTCTTTCTTTCGCAGCTTCTGCAACAAAAAAAAAAAAAAAAAAAAAAAAAAAAAGAGGAAGGGCTCGGGCTCGGAAAAGAGTGGGTTCATTATCCAGCAAACTGCACACCTCAGTGGCTCGAGCTGACGGGGATATTAGGATGTGATCCCACTGTTGTTAAATTTAATTTATCTCCCTTTATCAGCCATTATATACAACAAGTAGTTCGGACCAAGTAATCTGATTGGTCAACCAGACATTTAGAACGTGGTCAAATCAGCATGACACTAACAATATTACCCCGCAATTTAATTTATGGTGCTGAAAGGCTGTCCTGTTAAAGGGATAGTTCAGATTATTTAATGTGGGGCTATATGAGGTACTTATCCATGGTAGATTCTTGTCGACAGGCCCTGAGTCTGTAGAAGCAGAGAGGAAGTACTGGCATGGAAGTTAAGCAATAAACTATTATGGGCTGGCTGACTCAACAGGGGTTAGAAATCGTTTGTGTAGCTGGTTATTACCAAGGGTCGGCCCTCTTACAGGAGTGGTAAACTAGGTTTCATAACTTAGGAGTCTACTGATATTACTGATTGTCTTCCAGTTATTAGTCAGACCCCATGTGTTTCCATGTAAACAGTGGTGAATTGCCCCATGTTATGAATACACTTTGATTAGATCTTTTATTTTGTTGGTAAATGTTGTATAGTGTGCTTAACCATCATTATTAGCATGACAGTGATACAGTCAGGACCAAGGTCCATAAATGTCATGCCAGTAAAGACAGTAAAGCTCACCCTCCAGTGTAACATTGCTTAAAAATCTATTAAATAATAGTCCCTAGCATTTAAAAGAGACTACTGCAATCCAAACAGTGATTTGTAGCCATAGACGATACATTAAATCGGTCAAATCCCTTTATAATATACAAATTAAGGTTGAAGAAAGTTTTTTCGCTTCCTCAGACTTGAAGCTCAGACAGGCTGCAAGAACAACTGCTCTGAAAATACACACTCTGGAGTTGGGGTTCAGCGGCTTCCTGCCAGACTACACTGACATATTGCTCAATTGAACTGTTATAAACATCTACTCCTTCTAAAAAAAAAAATATTCATGATTTCTTACGACTCACAAACAGACACTCATTAATTCAGGGAACATTCTCCATTAATTTGATCTCTAATTAATGTGGAACAGGCAAACAAAAACTGTTGTTCCAGAATTGAAATTTCAAAGGAGAACATGTCGGCTGTAACACTGCAAGCCAACATGTTTCCCTAATCTCTGATGACATATCATTGTCATTTTATGATTTAATACAGTAAATACATTACATATTTATCCTTTAATTATGGGTCCACATATGGTATAAAAGTTACAGGTGTGGACTTCCATTTTTTGTGGAAAATTACACTTATCTAACTTTGTAATGGCAAATAAAAAATACTAATGACTCATATTATTGACTCAGGATATAACAGAGCCATTAAATGCTTTGAAAGAAAGTTGATTAAATCAAGCAGTCTCTGTTTTGGTAAAGCATTTCTTTTGTTTCTCCCAGTGTGACAGACAGCACCGTTACTGATCAAGCAATTTTAAAAATCAAGCCCATGAATCAGAAAGCAATTTTTCTCTACCAAGAGAGAAGTTTCACAACGTCGATGCATCGTGTTGGAAACATTGTCATCCCACGACTGGCTTTGTTTGAGTTTTAATTAACTGGCCTGAATACATTTTCCCTGCGCAGCCATTTACCTGTCTCGTGACACAAAGACTGACAGATTACTAATAAGCTTGAGTTTTACATATTTTTTTTTTTTTGGAGGCTCTCTAGATGGGTGTTTTTTTTAAACTTCTCACAAAACTGAACCTGCAATTTGAGCTTTAAAATTGCACGCTGGGGACTTAACTTACATGTGGTTAATAATCTCTTACCTGCAGAACTGCCGAGAGTGATTCATGTTGGGACCGGCCTTGATGTTTCCTTTGTCTGGGTCATAGATAGTGGTGGCTCGAGCGTAGGCTCCTCCCAGGATGAATATAAAACCGTTTAGACTCACTGCAGGGGCGTATTTGTTATCTAAAGATACGAGAGGAAGAGGAGAGACAGAGAGGGGGAGGAAGGGGAGAGATTTTTGTTAAAGAAAATACAGAGCTATTGTCTGAATGTCACTCTCACGCAGCAGAAATTTCCATTTGGTATAATGGCATCAATTTGTTTGGTTTTTTCCAATTTTTCTTCACCCCGCGGTCTCCAGGCTGCATGCAAAAACCATCATCAACATTCTCCTTATCACTTTACAGATGTGCCATTCTCAAGATTGCTTTGGAGGGAAAAAAAACAGAGAATGGATGGCAAACCAGTGAAAAAGCGGAGTTCATAAATCCTTGTGGCTTTATTGGGTTCTGCTCAAAAATATGTTTGGGCTTGGCAGCAATATAAAAGAGTTACCTAAGTCCCAATAATTCACAATTGCATTACACCCCTTGGCACATCTATAGATTCACAAGGCGGGGGGGAAGAAACGCTGTGCACATGTATTGGAAATACATGACTGAACAGGTGGGATAGTGCATACTGTATAATTCAATCTGATACTGTATATAGCACATGAGGAAAACAGAGGCATTGAAGCAGCACCACTGTAGAATTATAGATGATGGGAAACAAAATGAAACAGTGGTTTGTGCGGAACGATGCCATTGGAAACCTGCAGCTTGCAAGCAGCAGCCCCGCTGTGTGGGAAGAGGAAGTGTATTTCAAACTCGGAGCAATTTCTCCTGAGCCGACTGCAGCTGGCCAATTTACAAGCAGCATGAATAATGCACAGACACTTGGCCGTGAGCCGCCGTCCTCGCTGTTTTCTGCCACAATGGACGGACATCCCTCATTGGAGACGGGCAACAGGAGGAGGAACGTCTGACGCCTTAATAATGGCGGTGGAAGCCCTTAAAAGCCTCTCTGGTGCGGTGGAAGCGGCTCCCCCTTGGCTGCTGAGAGGAGTCCGACATGTTTAATTAACGGGTCACCTCTGGAGGCGAGAGGTGCTGCTGTTGCCCCTCAGAGTGACACTCTGAATGAGCTGCACTGCATTATGTTTTCAGCTAACACACTTCAGCTCATAATGGTCTGCAGCAACAAGACCAGGGGCCTAAAGCTGTGACTAAAACTGTGTATGCACAGACAGAAATATGCATGCGTGTTATTTTTGTCTACAGCCGCACGTGTGCATGGCTCTGTTTTATAAATCTCAGTCATTTTGGAACTGGGTGCACGTGCTCGAGCCTCATTTCCACTCCCACAGCTTTATTATTATATTCTATGTAGTGTTGTTGTGATACTTAAATTTCTAATTTCTGCACAATACCTTCAAAAACATTGATATTCAATACCATTTTCGACACTACGGAGAAAGATTGACTCAATATTGAGGGCATTCAATTTTAGATTTTTATTAAAAGATAAATATAATCAGGCTAGAACATGACAACAAATACTCAACCGGAGCAAATGAGATGAGTGATGAAAAGAAGACAACACTGTGAGGAAGTGAGAGGAAGTGGGACAATGTGTGCACTGCAGGGGTGTCAACTCGCTGTCCGAGAGAAGGAGTGAGAAAATACAGCTTGTCCCAGAATATTGATACTGCAAAAAATTAGTATTGAAAGCATTTCAAATGTTAAGTATCAATATAACGTTATTTTTTACAACACTAATTTATGTATATATACTTCTTATATATTTGTTTTATATTCCGTACTATATCATTTTATACATGTTTACCAGTCTGTCTATATATATCTGTAATAAAGATAACATGTGAAATCATCCAGCACGGTAACATCCTTGTACTGTGAGAAACATATTGTAAATTGTACTCCTTGTATTCTGTGCAACAAGTCTGCAATTATCTTTTTTTTCCATGGAAATATTTATCTATATTTTCTCTCACTTAGTGTAATGCTACAAACCATGTGTGTACTACAACACTTGTGTAATTATTCTGTACAAATATCCATATATCTGTATACATGAAAGGTAAATATGTTGTATATCATTTTTAATTCATATTTTATATTTGTATTCTTTTATATTTTATACTTTTTTATTTCTTTTTTTTTTTTTTACTTCTATTGATCACTCACTCTACTCTACCTGTACTTTCGATCCTTGAGCTGCGGCAACAAGCGAATTTCCCATGTGTGATCAATCAACTTTATCAAACATACTTCAGTGTCTGTGATTCTCTCACACATGAACTACTGTCTTTTTTCCAGGTGGACACAGACAGGGAGGACGACACTACAATCAGTGGAAAGACTTTGTATAAGCAGCTAAATTATCCAACAAGACAATTATTCCAAAAGACAATACATAGATTCATAAAAAATCATCACCCTAAACCTGATATTTTTTGCTGTGTTCGGGACACTTTACCAACCTAAAATCTTGGTATCTGACGTCCTGGGAATGAGACTCAACAATCACCTATCTTTATGGTTTACAAAAACAATTGACAAATCCTATGGATTCTACGTTTAAAAAAAATCAAAACTCATCAACCAGAGCTACTAGAACAGTAAACTCGCAGAACTAACAAACATCACATTTTAACGTCTTCTAAAAATCTATAAACCAGCAGTGACTGGACAATCAAACATGCTGCCGTAGTCTGTAGTACTGTTTATGTCATTGTTCTGTTAACTATGTTCATGTCTGTGTTTTATTTGCTGCTGTACAGCATGTTTTCTTTAATGTTTTGTTTTACTACGCAAGCTTTTGTATGTCTTCGTATGTCCTATTTAATGTTTTGACATGCCATCAGTCTGCTTTTGTCTGTGATTCTGCATGTTTTCTTTTAATGTTTTTTTATTTGCTGCCAAAATTAGCAGTTGAAAATTAGCCTGTGTGACTAAATCTAGAACATTTACATGATGTTAATGAATGTGCATTAAACAACCAACAAAACCATACACAGATGTGGAGAAACACTCTTCAAGATCTGTTTGTATATCAATACTTGTGCCCACTCCAAAACTCATAAGAGCGAGAAGAATACCACTGATTTTGACGCATTAGCGAGGTTCCCAACAGCGTCAGAACAGCTGACATTACGCACAAACATTATGTTCAACTGTGGGTATTTATATCACCTGTACCACTAATACATAAGGTTTACCTGTAAACTACAATCGCAGTGATTAGTTAGTGCTACAGAATTATCATTAAACGAACAAGTGAAAAGCACATCATTTAAAACTAAGTTTACAAATGTACATTTGATTGGCATTTTTACAGAATTCTGTGTGGGCTGCAAACATACAGTAATAATACAATCAATAAAATCTGCAAATAATATAAACAATGTTTTATGTCTCTCTTTACATTTAATCTTCTTGTCATATCACCTACAGCTGGCTCTATAAAACTCTGAGTGTCTGATCTGAAGTATGCATGAGGTTCACAAACTCTCTTCTAAAAATAGCAGTTTATATGTGGGAAATGGCTGTATATATGGTTTCTGTGAGTGTGTATCATTTATACATCAGGCCTCTGAGCAGCCTAGCAACTCTGTGAGGCTGCACTTCCTCATATCGATGCTTTGAACTACATGCTATAGTTAAAAAGCTAACATGCTGATGTTAGGCAGGTATAAGGCTCCATGTTACCATGTTCATCATCTTATTCAAGGGTGTTATCATGCTAACTTTTGCTAATTAGCATTAAACACAAAGTACAGCTGAGGCTGATGGGAATGTTTTGCAAATTTTTGTCACAACTCAAAGTATTAGATTTTGTGGAGCTAAAGGAAAAGTCAGGGGATGTATATATGCACAAAATATGTTATATTTCTTTACAGACCAAAGTAGTGAGTGAACTGACAGTCACTGCCATCCGTGCCATTACCATGGGTAAAAACTAGTTATGGATTGATATCTGGCATTGGCCAATGCTTGCACCAAAAAAAAAAATGTCTGGTGATGCGTAAACTGGTGATGTGCAGACCAGTTACAACCGTTAATCCAGGCAGGGTCATAAAAATTAACATCAATATGTGATTAATGTTATGATAAATACTGGATGGGCGTATTTACACAAGTTACAGCAATGCAACTTAATTGATTATTTAATTCTGTGTCTTCTCGAGAGTTTTGTCTGTCCTGTCAAGTTTATAACTACAGTTTTTTAGTTTCAGTGCTTAAATGTCCCATGTTTGCTGCAGTGACATCACTGTTCACATGGGAACATGACTGAAAGCACTCTCTCTAATCATTGTCAGAGAAAACACTCAGACATCTATAGAACACAAAATAAAGAAATCACCAGGAAAGGCTTGACATCATAAAAAAGGTAACCTAGCCTACAGCGACTGGGTAAAGGTGAAGGTGCGTGTCTCTTAAATTGGAGAAAATAATAGATTTGGGTGGGTGGAGGGTTGATGACATGCTTAGATGTGGATTCAGACGAACTCAAAGCCCTTTCATGCATCACTACTGCAGATACATGTGCAGGCAGCCTGGTCAGTGTGGCTGCTGTGGAACGACGTCAGCATGAATTTTGGAAAGGTAGCGAAAAAGGTTAGTTTGGATCCCTGTGTTCTAACTCTTGTAAATGCTGCTGGAAACATTTGCCTAAACGTCCTCAGTCTCTGCCTTCATTTCTCCCGTCCTAAGTGACAGCAAATCTGGTCTAAAACTGTGGCTACCATTGTATATGTATGAATATATATGTTAATATATATGTTATGTTGAGTGACGTTACTTATGAAACTCCACACACCAGTGTAGTTTTCTATTTCATTCACTAATAAAAATTCCATCCACAGCATGTCACTGACTGAGATGACTATATATATTAAACTGTACTGTGCATGGAATAATGGATTTATACGTGTCTCTTTGTTTTCATATAAGCATTATATATTGGCCATCGTCCATCCTGCTCTCTAAATTTGACCATCAGCCATTGAAAAACTCATACCGTTTGACCACCACTAAAAACTTTAGCCTGCAGTTGTTCCATGTGTGATATGACCAGACTGCAGTCATTTACTCACACTGAAATCCAATCTGAACTTCCACTGCAACCATCTGAGGTGTCGGCTTCATTTTCTCCCCTTGAGAAACAAGTTGCCACTGATTGGTCTTCCTCACATCCTGCTTGACGTGTTTATTTTCTTCTTTTACCTTCTTCATCTCATTGATATGCCGCTGCCAGGCTTTCCAACCGCGCGTGTGAGTGTGTGTGTGTGTGTGTGTTTGCCAGCATAAGCGTGTGTACATGATGTTTTGTGTTAGGTCCCATAAACACAGAACACTCATTTCTCTCTGCTCGGCGCCTGAGGCAGAATAATAACAGGATGCTCTCAAAGGAAAAACCTTTCTCTCTTTTCTCCCCACAGAAACTCTCACCATTGCTTCGTGCCTCTTTGTCTCTCGTGGACCTGCAGTAAGCAGCGGGTTTGAGTGCTTGCAGAAGTACCAGGCAGGTACTGTTTATCGCATTCTCATTTGGCAAGCCTCAAAGGACTGCTGTCAGGGGTTCAACATCTCTCCACTACTTTGCTTTTGCTCTTATCCCCTGGCCTTCGACATGGAAAACGAGCCCCTTCTGCTTACACAACACAGAGACACCGGAAAAACTGCACAAGTACACTGTAAAAAAATATTTAATAAATTTACGTTTACAGTAAAAAACTGGCAGCTGGGGTCACCAGAACTATGATGGAACTTTGTAGAACTTTTATTATGGTCAAAAGGATATCAGTACTGCTGATTTTAGAAGTACAAATTTTTAACATGAAAATGTCATCTGAATACTTTATAAAGGTTTGTGCCATGAAATATAACAGTATGTCACTGTGCAAGTGATCATAAAATTTGGCAGATGGGGTCACCAAAACTTTATTTAATAATGACAGCAGAACTTTTTAAAACTTTTATTACAGTAAAGGGATATTATTATAGCTGATTTTACGGTGAAGGTTGGAGTTTACTGTCTTGTACTGTCAGGGTTTGACAGTTTTTCATCATTAAATCATAATTTTTTACAGTGTATAATCTGTATCAGCTGAAAATTTAATAATTCTCAGACCAAGACAAACTTGCTATTCTTGAACTCTCACAATGGATCTTGTCTGGTTTCTAGGCTCTGAGGTTAAAAAACTCAGCCAGGAATCCACAACTGACCACATTCTGCATAAATAATGAATAAAGGGAGGGGGAGAGAAAAACAAAAGACAGCAAAACAAGGTTTTAACACGGCAGCGGTGATAGAAGTACAGCTGTGCCTGCGGGGCAACACGGGCTGACACAGCCGCTCACACCCTGATAAAACAGCTTAGTCACCAAGTCTGGGACCCCTCAGGCTGAGGTCAAGGACAGGAAACAAGTGAGAAAAACACACACATACACGTACACAAACACACAGCTATGATGAAATTTGTGCCTGCTGCTGTCTAAACAAACACCTCGTTGTTCCCCCACATCCTTTCCTATCTGATTCCTGCATCAACACAGCAGATATCTGATTCAATAAAACCGGAACACTATCGCAGCGATAACACACACAAACACACACAAATATATCACAACTCACTCAATTATACCAATACTGTATACTGTACAGATCTAGATAAGACTGCGCCCTCTGATAAAAGACTCCCAAACAGCAGTCGTCATCGCGAAGCCGTGACACTACAGCGGCATGGAAATGTGCGGTCAGTCACAGAACGTAAACAAGGAATAAAAGACATCCTCCTCCAGAAAAAGATGGAGGACGAGTTGCCGGGTATCCTCTACTGCGTCCCACCAACAAGCACGAGGGAGCAAGAGGAAATAGGACAAAGAAGCTTCAGTTCTTGCTGCCAGAACCTTAGATAAGATTACAACAAGGTAATTGGAGCAGCAAACTTTTTCTTTTTCACACAATGTCCTTTTCTTTGGTGGAGAATAAGAGCTGCCTTTTGAAATCATGCAGCAAAACAGCAGAGAGGATGATGTACTTTAATTCAGTATGATGGAGAACAGATGAAGGGGGGCACATCCAATTAGGTAGCTATGGAAACACTCCATCTTTACCACCTCTCTCAGTCTGCCACTTTGCCCTCCTTTTCCTCCACCCCCACAATGGCGCTCTCAATTGCCGCGTCCATTTGGCTGATACGTCATTTCGTCCAAGTCATTGTCCTGCTGTCAATTTCTCGATAGAGCAGTCTGGGGCGCGGCGGCCCTGCTCTCGGGTTCCTGGACTCGACCAGTTGATGGAGACCTGTCTGTCAGCAGGGGATGCATGCTGGGTGAATGATGGAGGGAGCCTGGTGGAGTATGTCTGAGTGTGTGTTTCTATGTGGACGTGCCCTGAGAGAATGTGTCTGTCTGGTAGCAAACAACTTCTTAAACTGTCCTCTTTAAAGGGTCCCTTTAACCAAATTACGGAAAGGCCAGTTTTCTGAAGATATTTGAATAATGCAGAATATTATATGTATTTAGGTTTTAAAAGCCCTGAAAATTTTTTTTTCTCAATTAGCTTCTTATCATGAGAGATGAGGTCCTACATGAACACACAGTTTTTTTTGTTATTTCACATTTTTCTGGTAAAACCTTCTATGAAGATCATGTCTATAATGCCTTATAAGCACAATCATAAGACATCAGAATGGACCTATAAGGCTTCATAAAACACTTTATAAATGTTTTTAAACATGAATGACAACTTCTATCAAGGATTGTAATGTACTGTAAATGCTGGACAAAATGTATTATAAGCATTCATAATGCTTTATAACTCCATGCCAAAGTGACAACAGTGTTTGAAAGAAGAATGGCTAAGAGTTCTATAGCCAGTTATAAATACACACATAGAACGGTTCTAAGGTATCACAACAGATTATAAATTTTAAGTTTCTGAAATTAAATGTTTTATAAACATCAGTGTTATGCCATAGCACAACAGCACTGTATAAGGGTATTAGAAATTGTATGATGTTTTTATATTCCATTATGTCCACCATTTATAATACCAAACCAACAAAACTTTGCTCATGAGTGATTATAAATATTTATATACAGTTTTATAAATGGTTTTGGGCGTTAAAGGCCCTGAATACTTTTTTTTCTTAATAACATTATTATCTTGAGGGTAACACTTTCTAGTTCATGCCACATTCATAAGAAATTATAATGGATTTGTAAGTCTTTATAAACCACTTTATACATGTTTAAAATTACACAACAAGGTTTATGAAGTATTATAAGTGGTGGACATTGTGTATTATAAGCTTGGGATTCATAGAGCTTTATAAATACCAAAGTGAGAACAGTGCATCATTTGTGTAACATTTATCAAGAGTTTTATAAAGCCTTGTGAATACATTGTAATGTCTTATTAATGTACTTATAATGTTTTATAGACATGATCTTCATAGAAAGTGTATCTTGTGATAGGAAGACATAATGTATTTACAGGGATTTATAAAATTATAAATGCTTTTGTTCATGCATGACAACTCCAAGGTTTAAAAAGTACTATAAGTGGTGGACATAATGTATTGTAAGTTCAGCATTCATAATGCTTTATACCTACATGCTAAAGCAACAGCAGTGTTTGAAAGAAGAATCTAAGTCATCATATAATTGCTAACAACCTTATACAATGCTGTCACTTTACTTGAACCTCTAGATAATTATGGAACCATTATTGAAACATTTATTAAGAGTTTTATAAAACCTTATAAATGCATTATGTCTTATGGATGTGTTTATAATGCATTATAGACATGATCTTCATAGAAAGTGTCACTGAATTTTTTTTTCTCTCTGTAATCTTTTCACTTGTTTGAAGCAGGCATCACCAGCCCCTACTGATTATACTCAATACTCCTCAGAGCACACAGTGGACAGTTTTTGTAAAGACCGTTTTTTTAGTTGAAAGCAGTTAATAAAAATCAAAATGCAGAGGAAAGTGCAGAGAGAGAAAAAACCTAAGAGGAACAAGGCTGTTGTTAAACACAGCAGTTCTTTGACCTAAATGCCTGCATGCTAATGTGCTCCCAATGACGATGTTCACGTTGCACAGTAATGTTTACCAAGTTCACTATCTTAATTTGACAATCAGCACTAAACCCAGCAGAGGCTGATGGAAATGTCATTAGTTCTAAAGGTTTCTGGTCATAAATCAAAGCACTGGACACACTGAAATGTTGGCCTGATGTTGACACTAGATGGAAAGTCATGGATCATCAAAGTGACCACAGTTCATCCCGAGGGTATGAATGTAATGGTAATCCTTCTAATAGTTGTTGAGATATCTTTGGATGAAAGTGGTGGACAGACACACATTTCCATCCCTCGAGCCAGGCAGCTCACATGGCTAAAAAGCCCCCCAAACAAGTCTTTTTTTAAAAAACATGTTCTGATGGAGTTCAGGATTTAATTTTAATCAAATGAGAAAAAGACTTACATAAGTAAGTACCACATTTCTTATTTAAGATTGACGTTATGTTCAGGAAGATGATGAATAGAAGACAGTCTCAAGTAAAAGCAACTCTTGGTTTTTAGAAAAAAGACATGCAATGATGTGTGAGATTCGACTCCTTAAATGCAAAAGTACATATTTAAAAAGCATTAATATCACAAGAAGTAAGAAGTTTAAGTTTCTGAAATAAAGAGGCCGATGGGGTGCAATGATCAGAATGGACTGTGAATAAAAGAAAACTTTTTACGAGGAGGCCAGTTTTATGAAGGATTGTAAAATAAATGCTCTCATCCCACACAGCCATACCATGTTGCGGTATAAAACGTAAGGCTGAATCACAGAGGTCTATGGATTTTCTAGAATAAATCAATGCACAAACCAAAATCGTTTCACCTGCTCCTTTGTGTTGGGGTGAAGGCAGAACTCTCACGGAGAGAGACATAAAAACATTGGCATTATGATTATTTGGGTGAAGTGACCTTATAAGGAAAGCAATGCGGCTTCATAAATAGTTTACTACTGCATGTGAGGGGGATCAATTATGCGCCCATATTTCAGTGGGGGATGCCCGGGCATCTTGTCACACTTTTTGCTTTCACTTCATTTTCTCAGTCTCAGCACATCACAGTCGCTCAGTTTCCATATTAAATGTAAATTATTGTGCACAAACGTATAATCTTTAGAGTTTTTCTTCTTGCTTCAACATAGTGTTATAAATAACTAATCGCAGAATGTGCATTTGTGACAAGTTGCCACATTGAGTAAGGTCACACAATGGGGGGTAAATTGTCACAGGTTTTTCAAATATTGAAAACATATTAAAGTTCAGGCTTTCTACACTCATTTTTTAAGTTAAAAGACTGATTTATTTAGACAGATGTTTTAAATATTATTATTTCCCCTTTACCTCATTAAGCTAAGCACCATCTTTATTTTTCTCCATGAAAATTAATCTCCATTTGCACATTCCTACAAAAAAATATTATGTTATCATCATAACTTGTTTTATTTTTTAAAACAGTTATTTCTTATTATGCACCCTGGTGTGTATTTTGATCATTTTGTGGCCAAATCATTTATAACAATTTAACCACCATTTTACCACTACTAATACTGTGTCAAGCACACGTTGCATTGTAAAACACCCACCAACTTAAACAGCTAGCAAGTTGACTTCTTCAGGGCTGCAGCTGAAAAATGCATATTGTAGCAAATTGTCATGTGATGATTTCCCCTGAAAACCCTGAGACAACTTGCCCCAGTGTGAAATGCGCTATTGCTAGCTATATAACAAGTTAGCCTTAGTACAAGACTTTGTTTAGGCATCAAATTACACCTTTTCTCACCTTTATTCTGTGTAAAAATAATATAACTGAAGACAGCTACTTATGAAAGTTTTTTTTACATAAGTAGTGCAGTTTAGTATATTGTACATTTGTGGTTGAAAAATGGAGAGGCAAAGTCACGCCCCTTCTGGTGGACTATCATGAGATCTTATTTTAGAAAAAATAATGACTGTAGTCAATGCAGAGAGATAAAAAAAAATTGATCCTGTTTGAATTGCACCATGAATTACACATATGATGTTTGTCAAAGTCAAAATTTAAAGGACAAGACAAGAAAGTCACAGTTTGTTGGCAATCCATTTTAGTATAAGACACCCAGTGATTGTGTACATGATCTCATGACTTTCTCCCTCAAAAAGGTAACTTTGGCCGCTGAAGGTACGACACCTGTGTGTTTTTGTACTCAGACTCAGTCACACAAGCAACAAGTCTTACTCATTCTTTTGCTTCCTGGATGATAAAAATGTCAAGACTTGCTGGATAAAACACATCAGGTAAGATAACGTGTTTGTGTCAGTGACCTATACCGTAAAAGACGAGAGATGAACTTAACTAAACCACAACAAACCCACCACACAGTGCCGTGTTCTCAACTTGTAAAATTTATTTTAAATTGGCAAACGTAAGTGTAATTCATGGCACAGTTCAAACAAGAACAAAAAAAGAATTTGTCTCGCTCCATTGATCCATTGTTCATTATTTTTCTAAAGTGAAGTCCAATGGGATGCACCAGAGGGGGCGTGACTTTGCCTCTCTCTATATGAAAATTGTCCTCACTTCAGAATATGGCAACATGTACCGCATATCAGGAGCAAAATGACTTCAGAACAATTGTGTTGGAGATAAAACTAGTGTGACAACTAGCCTGTGTGACAAGATGCCCCGTTCTCCCCTGCATACGAGACAAATGTATTGAAGACAAAGGAAGATACAGATGAAGCTGCAGAGAGACATGGCGCATCTCAATAGACTTGTTGAGGGGACTATTTTTGGCACGAGTAATATTATTTTTCACTCTGCAAGAGATAGGAAGTCAGTCCTGATAAGTGTTTGTGAAACCCATTTGCAGTTCATGCGGGAGATGGTCCATGCAGAGGGAAAACACACAGCCCACACATATGCACACACACACACACACACACACACACACACACACACACACACACACACACACACACACACACACACACACACACAGTAGCAGAAAACGCACACAGCTGTATTTGTGTCAGTCGATAAGACAGTGCTGAGAGACCGCGAGAGACGGAGGAAGGGGGGAGGTGGCGTACGGAGGAGTGGGGAGACAGTGAGACACAGAGAGAGGGGGGGTGAGAGCGAGAGAGATGAACACAGAGATTAGAGAGCGAGAGCGATGGAGGGAGGCAGAGGGTTGATCGAGAAGCGCTCCCCACCGGCTCACTAAAATCATCGCCGGCCCAATTTCACAGGAAGCACTAAACCCGTCCATTATCTCTTGGCTCGTTGGCTGTCAGACGCAGGCTCATCTACACCCTGACAGATGACGGTCTGTCTGTCTGCGTCTGTCTTCAACACACACACCTATAAAAAGAGAAACACCAAGCACGCACACACAGACGTGGAGAAACCTCCTGGCTCGTTACATAATTCATGCACTGTGTACCTGTGCCCCCGGGGATGTATAGTTGATATGAGGTAAGGAGGAGAGGTTGTGTGTGTGTGTGTGTGTGCCTCACCAGACTTTTCTCTCATTCCTCCTCTGCCAGCTGCTCTGCCAGCCCTTTAATACCATTCAGCTCTCGCCCCAAACACCCGTGTTACATAATCATAATTTCGCTCACAGTAGTGTTGCACTGAAAAAGGCACTAATAACAGAGAGCAAGTTTCTGGGCAACCGTGCAGAGGGAAGTGCCTCCGCGCCGGCGCTTTAATGACACAAGAACAGCTTCTTGTCACAAAACATTTGAATTCAAATAGATTTCTGACCCTGTGTTTCTGTGTGATGCCCGCTGCTCTGAGTGTTGCCTGGAGCAACAGTATGCCGCCATTTGAGATAATAATTCTCCTTTTTTAAAAACAGCATTTGGACAGCTCTTTGCCCTGAGAAACCATCATGTGCCAACATCTTAAATGGGGTAATCCAGCATCAAATATAGAATTTTCAAATTGTGTGGAAAATGTATTTAAATGAATACAAACAGATATTTTTTTTACTTTGAAAATATTTATATCTGTCGCGGCTTTAAAGGAATAGTTTTGGGAAATAAAATTATTTGCTTTCTGGCTGAGAGTTAGATAAGAATATTGATACGACTCTTATATCTGTCTGTTAAATATAAAGCTGCAGCCAGCATTTAAAAGGAGAGTTATGGTTATTTGATGTGCGATTATATGAGGTAGTCAGTATATGACAGTTGACAGGCTCCCAGTTAGGAGGGAGTAGCTCCATTGCTGTGGAGCAACAAGACATAATTTAGCCACCTAAAAAAGGCTCATGTACAAAAAAAAATAATATCAGTTTCAGTGCATACTGTATTTAAAATGTTTTCACCACTTTACTTTGCTGTCAAACAACATTTAACTGATCACCAGACTCCTTTAGCAAAATCAGTAATTTTACCTTGAAGAATACTGGAGTCACTGTCTACCTACGCCTCGATCTGTTGTTTGTTTGTGACGTTTGTTTGTGTCATTGTTTGACTTTGGTGAATCCAGACTATCCTTTTAAAACACCAAAGTCACAAAATATAGATATAGATATAGATATAGATATAGATATATAGACACTGTCTATGGATGAGCACCTCATACAACCCCACTTAATATAATCCAAACTGTCCCTTTAAGTTCTGAAATGTGTAAACAGTCAGCTTGGTTCTGTTGAAAGGTCTTTGTTTAATCATTTCAAAAACTGAGGTGCAAAAATGACCATTCGGATTAAACAAATGAGGTACAATGTGTTATTTAGTGAGCTTTAGTTAGCTTTGGACACAACCAGGCTGGCTGTTTCCCCCTGTTTCAGTCTCTGTGCTAAACTAAGCTAAGCGACTGCTGGCTTCAAGCTTATAGCATATTTATCCAGCAGAAGTGACAGTGGTATCAACCTTCTCATCTAACTCTTCACAAGAAAGCAAATAAGCACATTTCCCAAAATGTCAAACGGTTGCGTTAATGCAAGGAATTTTATCATGTATCTAATAATGTTATCCAGGTCTAAATGTTAAACGAAAAGACTCAAAGGATGTGTTCAAATCAATAACAATCATCCCTGTGCTGTACCTTACAGGGGTATATTTTTGTCAAGAAACCTGCCTGTGGATAAGATCTTCGCACTGGGAACACAGCTTGTCAGTGTTTTGAATCACGCAGAGTTGTACACTGTGTGTTTTTCCTGCTACCTTGGAGTTATGGCAGCTTGGTTAAAGTGTTTCTTCTGTTGCTGCGTCCTTCACAGGTCCCCGGTGGCTTTCACTGGAATGTGGCTGCAGGTTTGTGCGGAGAATAACTACAGAGTTTGGCCAATAACATGTCAAAAGCTATGGTCGGACCCACCTATCATTGCAGCTGTGGTCTGCTCATTATAATGATATAGCAATAACATGGGAAGAGCGGGGGATAATGGAAAATACTGAGTAGGATGATAGTAATGATATGGAGAAAACAACAGGGATGGAAAAGGTCATGCACTGACTACTGAATTTTTTTGTTGTGGGTGGCGGTCAACATTTTCACTGACATAAACTCAAATATTGAAGACAAAAATCACATCTGTGGGAGGTTTCTCTACCCTTGTATTTTAAAAGTTTGGTTGTTTTATGTCAGCTGAGCACACAAGGGACATATAAACTTTTAAGACTGGGTTGCAACAACAAAGATTAATTAAATCCAAGACTGGTTCTAATCAGAGTTTAGCAAAATTATTTTTAAAATGAGCAAATCCAAATTTAAAATTAAGCAGAGCTTTGCTGCCCATTTAAAAACTAATCTTAGTTTAGTAAATCCAAGTTGATATAAACTGAAATTAAAGTTCAATCAAAATATAAAGGTTGTGTTGTCAGAACCTAGCAAGTATAACAGAGGGGGCTTTTGGCTGCTCTGTATTAATTTAAGAAAAAAGTTACATAGTTTGATAGATAATGTTAGCTAAAAACTTAACAAAATACTAACTGCTAACTAGCTAATTTTTGCTAAAATGTAAAAACAAAAAGGTTTGCTAAATATGTTAGCTAAAAAGTTACACCGTTTACAAGCTAATATTAATTAAAAACATGCAAGATAATGTTAGCTAAAATGTTAACAATTTGACAATGTAACATTATTTTCAAGCTAGCTAAAATCTTAGCCTGGTTAGCCTGCTCAAGATGGCTCAGCAGAAAAGCTCTAATTTCTCGAATTAATGGAACAACATCACTTCAGTTCATCTAAAAAAGGCAGCCAAAAAAGTTAAGACCTCTTCCAGTGTAAGTTTTAAGTTAATACTGGATTGCATCTTTAATTGGAGTTTAAAGTTTTATGGCAACAGAATTAAATTTAATCTAGATTTACAGTAAAAACTAAACTGAAATTTAAAGAGAGGGTTAAACTTAATCTTCCTTAATTTGAAACTAATTATGAAGTTTGGTACAACATACTTTAAATTGAAACCATGTTGTAATCAGGTTTAAAAATCAATCCTTGCTGGTGTAACCCAGTCTAAGAGTATATCAAACTGACCGACTCGTTAAAATGGGATATTTACATTTACATATATCGAAGGGGATTTCCTGTTTATGTGATGTGAGGCACCCACTTTAGATTCAGTCATCTGTTGTATGACAATATTATGCCTTCAAATGGCAATCAGGAGTTTATATTTTCGACAGGATAAGTCAAGCACATGATATGGAAGGTGTTCAAGTGGGTAGAGTTGTGAGAACACTGTTGCTAGGCAACCGGGCCATCATAATGGAGGGCCTTTCGAATGAGATAGCGAGATGTCAATGACCAGAGATTAAAAGAATGCATGCATATAAATGGTTACAGTAATGTTGCTGCAATATATGCCTTTATCAGTTTTGGTGTTACAGCACTAATAAAAAGCAAACATTAATATTCATGACTTGAAGCAGAACAATTTAGCTGTGGAGCGGGTAATTCTTTTTTCAAATGGGAAATGTGAAGGCATAATGAGGAAAGAGAAACCACACATTTGGGACTATCAAACCACAACCTGGTACACACTGCTTTAAAAAGGAAACAACTGCTCTGTCATAACATAAAAAGTGATGGCAACAATGGCAGCACGTCCCCCGAGGTCATAACATCTCGACACCGCGTTAAAGGTTGTCGTGTGAAAAAATGTGTGTGTGAAACCACATCTGTGGCAAAGGCTGTGGGGTGTTGACACCTGTCTTACCTATCATGGGTGATTCGATGAAGCTCCAGGTGTTGCTCTGCGGTACGTAGGACTGGAGGACACCCGCCGAGCGCCCGGCCTCGTTCACACCCCCGAACACGTAGACCTTTCCTCCGCACACCGTGGCTGCCGCCGAATGGACTGGCTTAGGAAGAGGAGAAACCGTCTCCCACTGGTTGGTGATAGTGTCGTACCTACAGAGAGAAAAAGCAGATTTTTAAAAATGTTTTTGTACACCATTACATTAATTTCAACCTTCAATGAGTTTGAATTAAAAACTAAAGCAAAGGAAATGAAGAGAAAAAGTAGATGCAGGTCATGGTTCAAACTTGACTGATAAGTAAATGCTTCCATTAATCTGATCCACGACTCTCTGAATTACTTATGAAATCTCTAAGGATTCATAAACTACTCTAACACTCTGCAGTCAGTCATTTACACCCACACACACCGATAGCATACAGAAAAACTTTTAAAGTTCCCACTGCTCTGAATTCACAGTGAAACGCTCGTTTTGGCTGCAGGGCTGACAGATATAATTAGCAGAATGCCTACACCACCAGGGAAGATGAAAAAGACCAACCATTACGTACAATGACAGCAATTAAAGCAATTACACAAAGCAACATATGTTGGGAGCTACAAGCCATTAGTCTCTAGAGTTGGGCTGTGTGTCAGCGCTGAGCTTTGGACCTTTCTCACTGAGCCCTCTTTGGCAGAGACTTCAACGCCCAGCCTAAAACTCAACCGACCCAAACCAGCACAAACAGACGCAGCCAGATGAAAGGGCCTGACACAATGGGCTGCGCATGAACAAGACAAGGCTTATGGGATTGTGCCCTTGTCAGAGGTTGAGTTTGTATGTATATTTCTTAAATTTGCATTTGTGTTGTGTGTGCGTGTTTGGGCGCGTGTTTGTGTGTGTGTTTGCCCCGTGGCTCCATTAGCGTGGTGTGTTAGCAGTGTAATCCCGTGTCCATGGGCCACTGATCAAAGCAGCCGCGCCGACAGCCTTCCAGCTGGAGTAGGCCTCATTAAAGAGCCGCAAACAGATCCAGGATTTGTGATTAAAACATACATCCATTCAGACTAAAGCCAGCCTCCTTGATCAAGGTTGTCTCTTTGTTATAAAACAAAAACACCTTTACATGAAAAACTGGAGCCAAAATCCCACAGGACAACAAACCTTACAGATCAAACACTTGAGGAATGTTTGTAGACTGTCATACAGCCACTTAAAGACGAGTTTTTCACAGGGGTCAATACCGTCATTAGGCGTTTTTGGCTAATTTTAACAACACAGGTGTCTACCTTTACTTTTCTTTATCTTTCTCATCGGAAGTACCCGTCTACACTTGGGAATGCTCAAAATTTCAAGGGAACTTATTTAAATAGACTTTTGATCCCAAACTTTCAAAACTCTCAAGTTTTGAAAACGTTTTACAGACTAACAATGTTTTGCTGAGATAATTTACTTTTCTTCTTTAGGTAAACTGTTGCTGTTTAAAGTTTTAGAGACCTCAAAAATTGCTGAATAAACTCACTGCAGTGAAAGTGAATAATGGTAAATACTTTTCAACTGCATCTAAAACTAAAGAATCAATTTTATCTAAAGAAGAATAGTAGATTATCTCAATAAAAGATTTAGGTCTGCAAAACTTTTAGTTCATTTATAAACTTAAGAGTTTGAGTTTGATTCAAAAGTCAAAATCTAGTGAGAAAGTTTAACCAGTCAATTTCTAAGGAAACACAACCCGATGTCACACTGGTGGCCAATCACAAGCCGGTGATCAGACAGTCTATAGTTAACCTGAAATATCACTGAAAATGAGTTCTATCCAGGCAGAATTCATGATGCTACTCTACAGTTCTGTCCTTGTTTGGTTTATTTTGTGTAATCAGCTTCAACATTTCGAACTGGTTTGCAGGTTCTGATGCAAAATAGCAAATAGTGTTTGTGTCTGTTTGAGAAAGAGAGAGATCACGCAGCTGTGGGCAAACAAGGTACAGACTAAATGGGGAGAGGGAGCGATTGTAGCAAGAAAGTAGGTGAATCAGAGAAACAGAATGTTATTTTCTGATTGTTTGACAGTGGTTATGTTTTCAGCACAAATAAGCTTCCCCCCCACCACCGCACAACCCTGTGGCTAGAGGCCGCAACACTGGATTCTGTCTGAATGTGGCCTTACTGCTGCATCTCCTGTGGCATTTGCAGACAGGCTGAATTTTAAATGGCACCTGGAAGCGCTGGTCGGCTGTATCCACCTTTCTGTGAGAAGGCCGTAAGATAAAGTGCAAGAGGAGACAGGGGAATTAGCCTTTGGGGATATTCCCTTCAGCGGTCTGATAATGGTCTTGGCATCAGCTGCCGAGGGGATGGGTTTAATTCGACTGGCAGGCTGAGAAAGTGGTGACACAGAAGACACTCTTGGAAAGGTGGACTCAGAGCACTCAGAGTGCCAATTAGCACTGTTTAAACAGGGACACACACACACACACACACACACACACACACACACACCAGCATCAGGTTGAGTAACTGAGCCCTGCTGAGATAGAAGGACTAACACGTGTCTCATTCTCTGGCAGATGTAATTACCCCTCGGACCACATCGAGGGAGGTTCATAAATTTAAGGATCAGACACTGCTGAGTGAAGCTGATTACAGGATAGACAAAAGGCCAACAGGACTACTACAAACAGCGGGTCCTGATGAGGAAAGATAACAACTACAACAAATACAGCATCTTTACTGTTAAAGCCAACTATATAATAAAAGGGATATAATCTCTTGCTGCTTTACTGACTATTCTTACACCAGTCAGATCCTCAAATTTGCTTTCAAATCTTAGAAATCCCCTTGAGACATGTGGGAATATTAATTAATTTTATATACAAACAGTTTGCTTGGGAAAATAATGTGTGTCTGATGTTTTTCTTTTTCATATTAAAATCCTTAAAAAGGCATCTTCTCTTTCTACCTCATTAAAACTGCCAGAATCTATAAATACATTTTATCAATTTCTTAAGTTCTCCTGCTGGACAAGTAGTTTTCTACTTTCCTGCTCCATCCATTCTCATTGTACGTGCACTGGCAGGTTTCTTCACTCTAGTTATAAGTAACTGGATCAGCACTGACTTTCAAACTAGTTGTGATGTCACAAATCATGCTCGTAGGCCCGCCCCTTAAAATCAGAATTTCAATGATAAGAGAAACTTTCCACTTTCAGGAGATGAATGTGAAAACAGCTCTTTCGTGTCAAACTCTCTTCTATTTTTTACCTTTGGTTCCACTTTGCAGAAATATTCTTGAGTGGAGGAGGACTTTAATGTTTACTTAAGAACTTTATGTATTTACACCCAATAAACAAGGATAAACCTGCACTAATCAACACTTTCATATTAACATTATATCAACTGACAACATGTGATGTAAAAGGTATTACTTATAGTGATGAACTCAGAGAATTATGACATGACTCAGTTCCCCTCAACTCTGTAGAGCTTTTTTATTGTCTTTTAGCTCATTATTTTGATTTCACAAGCAGCGGCCAACACAGTTTTGGTACACCCTCACTGCTGCTGCTTTTAGTAAATAAACTATAATAAACTGAATGTACTGCTCCGCCACCAAACAGCAGACAGACACAGTTACTGTCTAGCTGATGAACACTGTGGAGCATTTCACAGCTAAAAAGCCAGATAATTCCTTGAGGAGTGTGAAGAGAACAAAGAACTAAAACTAGAGTGATTATTAGACTTACATTCAGCAGATGGTCAGAAAAATGACTCAAAATGTGTGCTGATGTTGCTCTGTGTCTGCTGGATGTGTAAACAGACAGGTGTTTGTTCACATGTTCCGCTCATCGCAGCACCTTCACAAGGTGATATTAATATCTCAATGTTGTGTTTACAGGTCGTTCCTGTTGTTCTCTTGCACCTTCACAGGGTCCATATATAAGTTTTTGCACATTAATATAGCAGCAAAGAAGAATTTGTTATCTGTAGTGAATATAGTAGATATAGTGAAGTATGGTGGCGCCCTTAGCAAAAAATGAAATCCCACTCCTGTGTGTGTCGTAATCCAAGCTTCTCTGGTCCAGTCCAGCTGCACATGTATCTTAAATGGCTGAAGGGCTCCAAGTTGACTGGTAGCTGGTATTCCTTCACCTCAATGTAACTAGTAACTAAGTAACATTACATGTTTGTTTTAATTAGTTACCAGCTAGTGCAGGCACAATGGCTAAATAGCTACTACTGATTTTCACCAGATGTTTAAAATGTTTTCTTTAAAATGTGAATAAATCACTGTTATTTATATAGTTCCCTCTCAAGAACTAAGCCATCTTCACGCAGGACTTTTTAGGAGTAGACAGACAGACGAAGAAAACAAAACATCACAAACCAGTAAACAGAAACAAAGTATCTCCTCCCAACCCCATCCATGACCCTGGTGTGGTCACCCTTTGTTCACAATTGGAAAATAAAAAAATTAATAAATGAATAAAATTCATTCATGTAAGATATTAGCTCCTAATGTGTTTTAATAGCGTGTATATAATATGATATGGAATACACAACAGGAACTCAGGCGGACGTGTTTCCACACTAATTCACGAGCCAAGGGGGTTTTAATGATGTAGTTACGTCACACAGGAGCTTCATATTTTTTCATCCGTTGCTGGTTTACTGTGCAAGATCTTTTCAGGGATACTCCAGGATGTTAATTCGTTCAGCCATTGTCTTTGCAAAGAATGAAGTTCAGATTTTTGTAGAATCTAGATTTTTGTGGAATAGACTTGTCCCAGCTATTTCATAATATTTGAAGTTATTGTAATGGCATGTTTAAAAAATTCTTCCAGATATGAGCAATTCCAAAACATATGAAGTAGCTCTCCATCCTAGGTTTTACATCTCTGCAAACTGAGTGAGGCATTATGGTACATTATGTGCAGTCTACGTCGGGTATCACAGGTCCTATTGAAGATATTAAACTGTATTTGTCTGTTTGGTTGAGATTAATACAGTCAAGGAATTTTTATGAATACTGTTCAACATCCATGTACATTTAAGATGATTCTTATTTACGTTTAATCTCAATTTTATCATAGACTGGCAATTTTCTGTTTAAAATAGTATAGAAAAGGTCAGACCTTTTGTATAATACAGAGCTTCACTAAGCAGTTGGTTTTTCAAACAGGGATTATGGTGGAATTTGTGAGAAGTCTGTGTAACTATTGTGTGTAAATATTTAAATAAATTATGATTTTTCAATTAGTCGTTGAAAATTAGAAAAGTTATCTTGGCTACATAAATCTTAAACTGTTTTTATGCTGTTATTAACCAAATATTGTAATATTCCATGTGCAGTAAGGTGAGGGATGTTGGGGTTATCCAATGGAGGGGACTCTTTCTGTTCTTACCTGTCAAAATAAAAGCCCCATTTCTACACACTGTGTCGGCTCGATCAGTGCAGTGCTGATATGTTTGGTTGCTCTCAAATCACAACAAGTTTTCATTGTGGGTTTGCTGAAATAGCAAAATTATCGCACATTCTGTCTTTTTTGGAATCCTTTCGTATGGTTGCTAAAATTATAGCTCAGATACGATACTTATCACACATCTGGCAACACTGGATTCAGATTCTCATATTTCTAAATCCTGAAATGTGTCCATCCACCTCAAAGCAGGGAAAATAACACAGACAAAACATAAAAACAGAAATCTCTCATGTGAAATTACCAGTTTCATTCTTACTTAGTCAGATAATAGCGCACTAATGTGAGAGCCTGTTTATTTTGGTAAGAAGCCGATTGAGAAAATAGGTTTGAAGGGTCATTAATGTGAACACGGCACAGCTGTCACGCAGTAAAGAGGGTTAGGATTCCTCATGAAGAGCAACATGTGCAGGTCAGAAGAGACTCAGTGTGTCTCATAGTCTCAGAGGTCACACATCTGATTGAATCCATTACACGTGTGATTCACTGTCAAGCATTTAATATGAGCCGTGACATTAGGACTGACACCAAAAAAGATTCTCAGAGTGGGCGTATGTGGTTCGATTATATCTCCGAGGCAGAGGAGACGAAGGAAGGAGAGAAAAAACACAGTGTGCTCATTACATAAACAAAGACTAGATCTTTCCATGTCTCTCCTCTGAAGCTCTCCGTCAGACAGAAAAGGCAGACAGAAGCTTTTTCACTGTCACTAAGACACTGTAGGAGTTTATCCATCAACATGTTGCGTTGCATCGATCGCTTTAAAAAAAAAAAAAAAAGTGTTTATACACAAAGACTGATCACTGCATGAAGCCATGTAATCGGCTGTAGCTCCTGACAGGGCTCGTTTCATCACGCAGGGAAAACCATCTTGAAAATGCGGCTGTGAGGTTACAACGGAACAAACAATGTAGGATTGTGCTCTTTTATGTCAGGAGAGAGACAGAAAGAAAGACAGAAAGAAAGACAGATAGGACGGCTAGACAGATTGTAAATGAAAGAAAGAGGCCAGACTTTCAACTAGACTTGTCTCTGAATATGTAATCTGGATGAAGAAAGCATGTTAATGCTCGCAGCACGTACGCACGCTGACATGTCAACAAATCCGCATCATAATTCAATGTCAGCCAGGTGCAAAAGCAACCCACGCAGTGTGATTTTGTTGGTAAAATAGTACCAGCTCCCTGGCCTTTGTCTCCACTGACCCAGTCTGGGTACGAACCGTAATGTTTGATAACAACAGGTGAAATTGGACAGGTGCCGTGGAAATGCACAGTCACACCTGCTATGTTTGTTTATGTCGGCGGCAGACGGATTTGCCGTCCCCCCACCTGCTTGCTTGCTCTGCATAGTGCACACATGAAGAATTAGATCCAACCTTAATATGCCAGTCTGCAACCTACATTCTGGAGAAAGTATATACACTAAATGCCAGGTGTTGAATACAAGGGTGGGGGTGGATGGGGGGATTTTGTGAATGGCGTATTCACACATAAACCCTTATATTTATTGACTGGTGACTGGTATCCATTAAAGCTGTTTTAGGCCTGGTTCCTGACTATACTTACAACCTGCTAACTCCATATGAGCCTGAGAGTATCCCTGCATTTCATCAGTTGTTCCACTTCCCCTCATTCACTTCCCCTCAGCCACTGGTATTACGTAACAGAGTACGATGCACAGAGAGTCGAGGGAAAAGAGGGCAGGAGAGGAGTGGTGGATTTTAATGGAACACACTTGTCCTTGTGGACTTTCAGTCAGCCCAAACTATCCGGAGCAACTGGCAGTTGTAGTCTTCCCACTGCACTGCTTTTAGAAAACATCAGAAAAACCTGCAGACTCATTTCAACCAGGCAAAATTGTCCTCTGCACTTGGTAATGAGCTGCACTATTTACTGATTTAGAAATTTCTGCTTGTGATCTGTGTCATGATTATCATTACTATTATTGTTATGGGTCGATGATATTTTGCAAAACAGCATTTTTTTCCCATGTGTTTACAGATTAGAAATCACACAAGCTGAACAGTGTAACAATCTAAGAAAATATTAACTGCAATTACTTATACAACATTTTCAGTGAAATATCAAGCTATAAATGAGAATTTATTAAGAAACTATGTTCTAAAAAGGCCAATGAACATATACACACATAAGCCTGCCGATACAGACCTTTAAGATATATCAGAAAAACTGAAAAGCAAAATTCATCTGCAATACAGATGAAAATAACTCCAGCGCACTTACACTGATGTGTGAACTGAAATGTTAGCATGCATTCTCCCTGGCGAATAAGTTAATAAATAAATAAATGCATGCATGACTGCAGTGCATTTTGGGTGATATATACACCTCTAGAGTGACCACCATTGTTGACTTGCTCCATCAGCCCTTCGAGGGCTGATTTCACCAAGTTCACTTAAGATTTTCAGACAAATGGGTTCCCCTGAGGGCAAGTGCTGAGGGGAAGCAGCAGGCGTGTTGAACGACTATTGAAATGCAGCTCTATGTCTCTATGAGGCTAAAACCAAAGGAGCCTGGGCCTTGCAATCAATCTGGAATGATTTATTGCAGATCAGCTGAGCTCCATTTGAGTCTATTTTAAAAAATCATTATTTTAGATTTCTCCTCTTTTCATTCTGCATCTCAACAGAGAGCTTGAAGATAAGCTGCTCGGTTGTTCTAAAATCCATTTCTGTCCTCTTCCAGACATGTGATTCACCAGCTATGACTAGTATGTTCACACTATAGCCCTTACTGCTCTTTTTTTTGTTTAGTTTAGCTGCTCACATTATTTTTTTAAACATGGCCAACATCAGATTTTAGTGTGACCTGCTCACAGTCCTGAACTGACTTACATGCACAAAAGAACAATAACAAAGGCTTCACATACAGCCTGCTGTGGAAGCCACTGAAGTCAGCATTTATTTCATTTTTAGGTTGTTGCAGTGTAACAGAACGAACACATTTCTGAGCAGATGTTAACACGGATGAGGCGTGAGTGAGGAATGTTAAAATTGTGACGAGAATGACTTCACAGACACAGATTTCATCCAAAATTTCAGGATGTTGAGAGCTACTTCTAACTGCATCTGTCTCCACAAGAGTCTTGTGGCAGACACTTGAAGTCGAAAAGTAGAATGACTTTGAATATGATGGTTCAAACTGAGGTCACATGGCAAAAAAATCAGATCTGTATCTGATTTAGGATCACATCACAAATCAGAGTAGAAAAGATCAGATTACTTGCAACTTATTGCCACTTTTGCCTGCAGTGTGAACGTAGCCTATGTCATGTAATGATAACATAATTGCAAACTAGCTGAGAACATGTGGCACCTAAGCCAGATACTGCCCCTCTGCCCTCAGTTTGTTGCGTTAGTCAGGAAACATGCATCTGAATCAAATACTAGAAAACAGTAAACAGTCTCCCGTTATGCAGTCATCCACTGGATTTGCTCAGTCCAAAAGCCGTGTGTGTGTGTGTGTGTGCCATTTTGCTGTTCTTTTTTTATGAAGCAGCATCAAGACAGAAAGGAGGAATAAATATGAAAAACATGAATAGGTAACTGATATTACGTTTTCACTGTAATGCATAGGATGTCTGATAGGGTAGAAGTCTCTCACTTTGGCAGATTTGTTGCTGATCAATGCCTGCCTCTTGAAGCTGACCACATCCCCTCCATCTTTCACATAGACTATCCGTCTGCATCTCTCTCTTTTTACCAAAACAATCTAATCATGTAGAGGGAGCCTGCGGCATCACAGCCAATTCACTAATATGGTTACCTGCAGGGGAGTGTGGATGATGAACCACGCTTTTCTCCATACCTCTCTGTTTCTCTTTCACACACAAACACACACATACGATAAACTATAATAGATGGGCTGCCAGTCTCTGAGATACTGACACGTATCCATTTCCCCCGAGATACAAACTACAGTATATATAGAGCGAGAAACGAGAGTGGGGAGTTAGAAGGAGGAGTGAGGGGGGAAAAAAAACACCTCGCTCAGATAACAAAACCACTCGGGCTCTATACACCTCATCGCTGACAAAAGGATCCATTAAGAGGCAGACGAGTGCATCATCCTGCAGTTACAACCACACTGGAATGGCATGCAAACACTGACTGCTTAACAATAGCAACAGTATTCCCCACATGAGCTATTAAAAGCCAAACAGCTTGTAGTGGAAGACGCTGCACTAACAGGAAAGGCACACTAACAAAACCTGCATTCATTCATGTTAACTACATTTACACCACGCAGGTCCACAACAACAGGGTGGTAACCTTTAGAAACAGAGTGCGTGCACTGGAATGCAAGTTGGTTAAAAAAAAAAAAAGCAATGCATTAATCGCCTGCAGGGGAGCTGATGCTCTAGATTCTATCGAGCAGGAAGTCATGCCCTTAAGTTACAAACTCACATTAATCCCTGCCAACACCCCAGCTATCTATCTCACTCACATGAACACTATCACTCTGTCTATCTTGCATTCTCTTCCTGCTGCCCACATGTGCCCTCCAGATGCACGTGCGCACTTCAACACGGACTGTTAAAGCGGTGTGAGTCATCTGGGTAAATTTGACTTCTTTGCCAAAGAGGAAAGGTCAGTTTGCAACCAAATCAAAGTGTCACTTTTGGCTTTGATCATCACAGTGGAACCAGTTGAAAACATCACTTTGGTCCAGACTGAAATATCTCAACAATTATCGAATGGATTGCTATGAAATTTGGTTCATGCCTCCCTAGTGATGTATTGTAATAACTTTTCATCATCTAACACCATCATGAGGTCAAATGCTGGTGAATTTTAAATTGACAAATACATTGATTTATGAACCAAAACTTGCAAATTAATGACGCTCCCATCAGACTTAGCTGCACTTAATTCAATTAATTTAGTCCTTGGTAGCCCTGCGATGAACTGGCGAATTGTCCAGGGCGTACCCCGCCTCTCGCCCAATGTCAGCTGGGATAGGCTCCAGCCCCCCGCGACCCATCAAGGATAAGCGGTTACAGACAATGAATGAATGAGTGCTTGGTAGCACACGGGTGGAGCAAGCCTCTAGTGCTTTCTGCCAGAAATCTGTCAGAAAGCCCAGAAAGTTGGCTGCCAGAAAGCAAGGCTTTATGAATGCAGCTGACACTTATAGAGCAAGAAAAGTCCACACCAGGAGCAGGTTGTGGTGGATGAATACAATAAGCATAGAAGTTCCACCCAGGAGACTGAGGTTTGACATTTGTATGTGCAAAATGCAGCATCATGAGTTGCTATCAAGCACAAAAAAGTTGTTTTTTTATGACTTTGTGTACTGAAACATGGTCAACTTAAACGTAATATCATTCTCAGCTCTGACGTCTTACCTCTGAATGAACTGGAATGCACCATAACTACTCCCACGTCCTGCTTATTTGTCAATGTTAGCATGCTAAGACGCTAAATGGTGGCCCGATAGCTTGGTTGGTGGAGCATGCACCCCATGTGCTGAGACAGTGGGTTCTCTGCAGTGGCAGAAACAAAATCCAAAACAAATATTCCATCCTGTTAAATTTGGACGGTGAACATAGTAAACATACATGTTCAACATGAGCCTGTAAGCATTCATCATTCTGAGCATGTTAGCATTCTTTTAGCATTTAGCTTTATGCCCCGCTGTGCCTCACAGTGCTGCTACCGTGTCTGTAGCTGTTTAATCTTGTTACATGTGTTTCTGTTTTATTTATTCAGTTTACACTCAGTTTCTCTTTTCAATCAGAGACTATAAAACCACTGACTGTCTTCTTTTAATTCACAGTTAACCCCCAAGTTTGCAAGCTCCTCCATCTGGTGTTGAGTGTCATTAAGCCAGAAGACCTCGCTACATTTGCATGCAGCTCCACGTTAGACAGAAGTTTGATTGGTTTTCTATACAGCCAATGGAACAAGCACAAGAAGAGAAGGAGCATGTGTGTGTGTGTGTGTGAGAGAGTGCATCAATCCCTCATAGCCCTCTGTTTCCTGTCAGAAGTAATGAACTGAGAGGTTGTGATTTGGCTTGAGGAAAACAGGGCTACTGCGTGAATCAGCACCGGCCTGGAGGGTATTCAAAACAATTTGCACACAAATATAGGCATCATTTGCTTACATTAACATGTTTCAAATGTGCCAGGAATGTTCATTAGCAGCTAGGTGGGGGGAAATCTCGACACCATGTGAAAAACTACTCGGTGGAGTCCCAGTAAGAAAAAAAAACCCAGTTCGAACTTTCATTTTAAAGCAAATTTAGCTGCACATGTGCGGTGCTGCATGTGGGCTGTTTTGACAAAGGAAGCTGCTGATAGGGACTGTGGATGTTCATTTGAAATCATTCAACTGTGACATCCTGCTTCTTTGCATATTTGCTGGAATCTCATCCAAAAATGCTTTACTCGCACCTGGACAAGATCATAACCGTGTGGATGAGGACGACAGAGAAAAAGAGGGTACAGAAGGGAAATGTGAAGGAAGAGAGGCGGGTGAAGAAGAGGAAATGAAAACCAGGAAAGGAGAGTGGTGATAATATTTTTTGCATTCATTTGAATGTCTATCAAGTCAGGCGATAGATGAAGGCGCATAAAGGCGAACAGGAGAGAGAACATCCATTTTGGAGAGGAAGGAGGAGGAGAAGGAGGAGGAGGAGTGAGAGTGAGAGTCTATCTGTGTTGTGTCAGCTGCCATCTGTGTGTCAGAGCACATCACAGAAACTGCGAGGCCCGTGCCCACACCTCCACCATCACCCTGCTGCCTGCTGGGCACCAACACTCGCACATACTGTACACATGTCTGAAAAACCACAGACGTCACTCGTTTTCTTGGACACTCGCACACGTTCGGTTACATTTTTTGCACTTGAACACATGTACACATACAGCAGCACACAGTTGCTTTCAATCAAGTTCTCAGACTATTATTTACTTTTTAATCATTGATTAAATTAATGCAGGCATTCAATTGAAAGGAGTTTCTGTTTCTCCAAATCCTCAGTCTAAATTTCTCCCAACTCCTGCTCTGTTCTGCTCAGTGGTGAAGGTCACCTCTCCAAATCTGCGCCTGCTGCAGTATTTTCACTTTTTCTGTCTGTACATCACGGTTTTCAATGCTTGGTTTATGGTCAGATAGCCTTACTGGCAACCAAAGTGCAGATGAAATGTTTATATATAAATTCTAAAGGTATTCTTCACATTCATATTTTAAGCCAGAAACTCCATTCAAACCTTATAATGTCCCACGTCTTTAACTTTTAAATCCTAATCATACAAATGAGAAACTTTCCCACTTTTCCTACTTTTCACAATCCTTCAGCTGCTTCTACATACAAAATTATTAAAGCCAGCAATTCTGTTTGACATGAGCTTTTCAATAAATTTTAAAATATTCAACATCTTTCATACTTTCTCAGTATTATTCAACTTTTAAAGCCAGCAATGCAGTTTAGCATCAGATTTTCAACAGCCAGTATTCACAAGCCATAATATCTACAGAAATTGCCTTCTGTAATTCAAATTGTACTCAGTATTCACTTATGATTATAAAAGTAACAAAGTAGATTAAACAGTGTAATGCATACTTAAGTACAGGTAAAAATACTGACTACTCATAAAAGTACAAGTACTCCCAAAAATTACTAAATTACACAAATTTGAGTAGTTTTGATTGGTTACTTTCACCCCTGCTTTCAATCCATGGTGGGTCTACACTGTAAAAAAATGTTTTAAAAGAGGTGTGTGATAATTCTAATCCAATACACTAATTATCAGTTTCAGGGAATATCTCCTCATGGTCCTCTAGCTCCCTGTTCTGTGTGCGTGCTGCAAAAAAAAAAACCCAAAAAAAAAAAACCAGATGTTTCGACACAGCCCTGGCTCTGCAAATGGTAAACAACAAGTGGCTCAGACCAACAGGTTGCAGACAAGAGGAAGGAGAGGGGGAGCGAAAGTGGCAGTAAATCTTTAAAGGAGGATTAGATTTCAAATATAAACAATCTTTTTACAGAATGGCGCACCCCACCTTTAACATGTTCACAGTGTAAAAACAAGCCACCATGACCATTTTAAAGTATATTAGAGACACACAGCAAGATTTTCACCATGCGTTTTCCTCAAACTATGAAAAAAAAAAGACAAAGGTCTCAGGAGAGTTTTAACTAAAGTGCATGCTGGGAGGTCTGCTAATATGCTGATCATGTTGCTTTAGAAACTTAATTTAATGAGAACTCAACTTCAATAAATAAACTTGTATATTTATATTTAGTTAATGAGAAAAGATTAGTTGTTTCCATTAAATTCCTGTGTGATTTTTCGTTACAATGTAAGTGAACCCACTGAATGCATTTAGGTCTACTGGGGCCCCTTTTGGTTGAAAAATCCATATCTCAGACAACAAATTTGTCCTTTGATTGAACATCTTGATTTAATAAATTCAATTCAGTTTAAAGGTTAATCTTTCATATTTCTGAGGGACTGAAACAAAAACCTATAATGCTATCCTCAAACTCTACGGAACAAGTCCAGAATTTCCTCTCAGAGTCTGACGTATTTGTGTTTGTCAACTTATCCTTGAAAATAAAACACACAGCACAGAAATTCAAGGCATATTGCTGATAGGTTTTTAATTTTCTTATTGTCAAGATAATGGAATGCACTGTTGCTGTGGCTGCTAGGAGACATTTATATGGTTCTAATGATGGCCTTGATTGCAATGTTTACTGCAAGATCATAACAGTAAAAAGGTGTATTGTATACTAATATGTAATTTCAATGCTGTACTGATGTTTCTTGGACATACAGAGGTCATCAAATGTGTCAGGAGCGACATGCACAGACTCACCCTTTGCTACGCTCTATTTCACAAACAACAGCTTTACGTAAATTGTAAGAGATGAAAACAAAACCAGCAGCTTTGTGACAACTAATTTGAACTCGTTTGTATGCGCCTCTGCTCCCCGTGTTGATTTTCTTGGCATGTGACAGCTGTTTGTACCTGTGTTCTTGCTCCCAGGGTTGCTAATCAATGTCTGATGGTGAAATCTACTGAGTCCTACCTTGTACAGGAAGGGCTCAGCAGTGCCGCTCAGAAATGTAAATGTTTGGTTATTTGCATCCTATAGGAAGTGCATCATTTTGCTGACATGCTTGCAGATTCATCTGGGGAGCAGCAGACATGACAGCAGCTGCTCTTCATTTGAACACATGAATGACAAGGGCTCTACTTTCACTGGCTCCTGTTAGTGTCAGCCTCCAAATGAAAAACCTGAAAAAAAAAAATGCAGAAGAAGGAAACGCTTTGTTTCTAAATTAGAAAGCACTATTTCTAAACCCAACAGTAGCCTATGTTTGCTTGCAGCTAGTAGCTACTAGCTAATTTAAAACTAGTGACATACAAAACTGGGTTGCACAAACTTAAAGCTGCTACAAGTAACTTTTATATTGTGTTAATTTTGAAGGTCCCTGTAGAGAAAAGCAGGGGTGTTTCAATCACCACAACCAAAAAATACAATGTCAAAATTATCTAAAGTAAAATGTCCTTCCACTAAAAAAAACAAACAAAACAAAACATAACCTTGTCTGGGAAAATGCAAACAAAGACCCAGCAGCAGGCATCATGGACAACTTTACAGAAATAGGCAGTCTTCTTGCTGATAGTCTGGAACCAGTTAAATACTCCTTGTAGGCTTAAACACTTAAGAAAAGCCTTAGCTAATAAAGACGTCCAACAACTGCCACAAACAATTTTAGGGAACATTTATCTATATCTATATGTATACATGTAAAAAGGTTATGTTTCAGAGTTAGTAGAAATCATCCAGTTTAGAGAGAGTAGGACAGGAAATATCCAATTATGTTCATCTGACTGAAGTTATTCTAAACCAGTGATACTTTTTTTTTCTTGTTGGAAATACCAATTGGTAAATGTTCAAGAATGTCCCTTGGCTATTGCTTGGGATGCTGCATATTAGCCTACACACACTAAGAGCTTGATATATTATTCATTTTGTCCCTGATAGGAGCAGTTTATGTTTGGGAATCATTTCAGCTTTTGAGTGATTGCATGACGAAAGAGGTTCCAGCTATGTTTAATGTTACACAAACGCTTTCAAAGGTTACCAAAGCATTTACAACAAAAAATAAGATGCAGCTTTTCAGTGCAGTTAAGTATTTATCTGTCAGTCATGAAATAAGTTAATTTAGTTAATAAGTTAAGTTAATAGGTCATTTCATTTGAAGTTCCTGTGCTCTTGTAATTTTGCAGAAGTGGCCCAGATGCTAAAGCAAGTTGAGTATCCCTGTCATAGATGCTCTTTTTGTGAAACGTAATCTAAAATCTTTCTAGTTTACATCATTTTGATGTGTCAGACAATTTTCCTTCTTACAGTTAGTCATACAATACATGGTCAAGCCAGTGTAACAAATAATTTCTAGGTCAGAACTAGTTTGTGTGATGTAAACTGTTTGTGACCTCCTAAAAAAGAATCAGTATCTACATGTGACCTCTAAGGACATATCATGGCCATGATCTGGACATGAATAGTTTAACCATTTATGATTGTTTAATTTGAAGGATTTTCAGAGGCGTGACAAGGTAAAAATCCCTTGAATATTATCCCTTTAAATACCCTGTGACCTATCAGATTTGTCTTTGGGCCCCTTGAAGGGTCTTGATCCCCAGGTTGGGAACCACTGATTTAACCTCTGACACACTTCCACATTCATTAACTCTCAAATCTCTCTCGTTCTCCCCAAGGGCAGGGCCGTTTTGCTTGTTATTTGCTAACGTTACACACTTCTGACAGATTGTGTATGATGACATCTGGGGATCTGATGGTGTCTTGCTCTCCGTATGGACGGCCTCGGAGTGTGTTCATCTGACAGACTGAAGCCAAGGTCAGCCAAAAGACACACACACACACACAAAACACACTCCAGCGCCATCACTGCAGGAGAACACACACACACAACTCATTAACTCTGATGGATTACAGCACGTTTCAGGCTAATAACACAGACATACGTGTACACACCATGCATAAATGCACACACACACACACACACACACACACCAGACTATGGCATCACATACAAACACAGATGGACACTGACCTGTCACCTCAGTGTCACCTTCAGCTAATCCTTGTGAGACAGAGAGCAATCCATCCACGGGCCACACAGATTTACCCATAATCCCTGAGAATGAACTCATTCAGAGCAGCAGAAGTCTGCTTCCTCGATGTGTGAACACACAATGTGTCCATGTATGTACACACAGACACACATTCTGTATATAGATAAACTGCAGATATGATGTACAACACTTGTGTAAACTTAAAAAGGCACCTTGAAAGACTATAAGGCAGAGAACTTAGGGAGCCATGATAATAGTGAGTGTGCTCTTTTCATTGTGTGTGAGTGTGTGTGTGTGTGTGTGTGTGTGTGTGTGTGTGTGTGTATGTGTGTGCAGACGCAGATTTAATTGGATGGGAATGTCACGTAGGACAGGGGACATGAGTGCTGCCGGTGGTGTAGGTCGTACACCAATTACTGCTCCGCGCTCTTCAAAACTAGACGGGAGATGGAAGACTGAGACCACACTTCATTACCAAAGTAAGCCCCTGTGTTGATAGCAGCCATGTAGGGCAGCACAGTGGGGTGGTGGGGTGGTGGGGTGGCGGTGGGAGGGGGGGTTAAAATTAAAATTGACACCCGAATTGCTGGGGAGAAAGTGGCTGCAGTCAAAGCCTGGGGTTTGATTGCTCAGTTGTGTGGGGGGTTTTGTGTGTTTTAGGCCGCAGACCGCGTTGTGCTACTGTTGTCTGTTGCAAAGTGATGTCAGTCACTACTGGCTAGTATGTAAACAGTGACACTGAATGAAAAGGTTTCATTAAGAATGGGTCATTAAGTTTCTTGCACTCTTATTCCCTGTGGCGGACTCAGGCGCTCTGAGGGCAAAAAAAAATAAGGGCACCAGCTGTATGCAGTGAGACATCAGCACACCGGAAGTCACAATGCATTTTATTGCATTTTGGCCACCGGAAGGGGACCCTTGAGGGCGCTTTACCATGTTTTATTCACTTGAAGGGCACCCTATAGAGGGCACTTTATCATGTTTTGTCAACTAGAAAAGGCGCCTTATGGGTCCCTTTACATTATCTTGGATTATCTGACTAATCATTACTTATATAACCTGAAAACTTAAACTTGAGACTGGCATATCTGTCATTGTGGATCAAGTATAAGACAGTTTCATCAATATATAAATTTTAATTTTAAGTTTTTAGGTATCTGTACTTCACTTGAGTATTTATTTTTCTGACAGCTCTTTACTTTTACTCCCCAATTTTAACACAAATATCTGTACTAATATCTGAATTATTGATTAATTTAATTTGCATCATTGTGCCCTGCCTTCCCAACTGATTTCAGTCTAAATGCATGGAAAAATAACATAGAAAACACTTACAAATAACATAACAAGATGAAAGCAATGTCAAAACATAAGAGGACAAAAAAGACATCAAAGGAGACTTGACTGTGGAGAAACGATGACGTTCTGTTCACTTTCCACAGGTACAGCTTGTAGAAATGTCCTTCAGCGGGCTACTTTTTGCTTCACATTTGTACATTTCACGGCCTGTACTTTTTCACTTTTACTTAATTAACAGTAAAGAATGTGTGTACTTTTGCCACCTCTGCCCATTAATAAATTATTCCCATTTCCATTTAAAAATAAATTAAAACGCTTACTAATTCACACACGCACACACACAAGAAGTAGAAAAGTTGAAAATAGCACTGTCTGCACTTATCTTGTGTTTATGTGAGCACCTTCACCTTGGGCGTATACACACACAAACACACACACACATACACACACAGGACAAATCTATATATAACAGCTAACCCTCCCACCTCCAGAGTCGATCCCTCCCTGGGTGCCGGGCAGTGAGGTGCGGTGTCTGGATATTGCGATGGTTTGCCAGGGCGATGCTTTCTAAAGGTCAGTTGTTGCTTCCTCCTGTGGGGGGACGGCGAACTGACTGCCAACCATCTCGGCGGCATCTGTCACATCCTAAACTCTGATAATTAGCCAGCAATGTACCGCCACAACCTGACTGACTGCACAGACGACCGGGTGGCAGCCTGATACGAGAAAAAAAAGTTGGGGGTAGATGTTTTTTTTAATATGAATATATATGTGTGTGTCTGTGTTTTTGACAGAGAGAGATGGAAGGTGAAAGAGAGAAGAAGAGGATAGAAAAAGGCACCTGAGCAGACAGAAAAATGACTCTCCGGTTGGTAAAGGCTGGAAATTGTCCGAAGTGCCAGCCCATCGTTTATCAACGAGGCAGAAGCACACACAGCTCAAACCACTCATTACCTGCAGCCTCTCTCTGCTTTCCCCTAATACCATCCTCGGGCACACCTGCCGCTGCTCGCCGATGTTTCTCTATAACTGTCATGCACACACACACACGCGCACGCACTTTACATCGTCTACCCCCATGTCTCCCAGACCTCAGCGCCCCATTAGAAGACGATGAAGAGGAGACAGTGTCTTTGCTCGAGCATGTCAGACAGATTCGACATCACCAGCCTCGCAGGCCCCAAATACACCCATCATCTCCTGCCCACCTAATCAGCGCTGTGGAGAGACGGAGGGAGAGATGGGACAGAGGGTGCAGGAGAGGATGGAGATTGTGGTTAAAAGAGGAAACCAGGGGGGAGGATATAGGGAGGTGAGGAGGCATGGAGTGAGAGAAATATGAGAGAGAGATGTGATGATCTGCCTGATTTGGACCCACTCTCTTTCAGCCCTCGAGCCTCAAAATCACTGAGAGACGCAGCAACTCTTCCATGGAGATGGGAAATGACTCTGCATGCACATAAAGTACAGAAAAGATGAGAAAAGGCTTCTTTCTGTCAACACACACAAAAACACACTTTTATGAAGACCTGTACAGTATGTGAGACAACTTTTAAAATTGAGTCTTAAAAACAAAGGTAGAATAAATTTTAAAAGTTAAAATACTCGCTTCGCTGACAACAATGTTACAGCCATGGTGTCCTTTGAAATTTCTATTCCAGTCTGCAACTTGTGTTTTTGTTTGCCTGTTTCAAGTTAGAGTTCAAATTAATGCTGAATGTTTGCAGAATGAGTAAGCATCTGTTTATGAGTCGTACAAGCTCATTAGTCATCTCTTAGAAGGCGTACATGATTATAACAGTTAAATTGAGCAATATGTCAGTGGAGTTTGGCAGGAAGTAAAGCAGTCAGTCACTGAACTCAAACTCCAGAGTGTGTATGTTCAGAGCAGTGAGCTTTTGCTTTCAGTATAACAGGCTTGACTTAACATTGATAGGATATTCACAGTTATAAACAGCTGACCGACTTAGAGTGGAGGACTCATCTTTGCTTGTTATTGTTAAATTACACTGTGTACAATGCGTTCTTGCAGCCTGCCTGAGCTTCCCTGAGTCTGTGGAGGAGTGCGGAGGGAAACAACTCGCTTCAACCATACATTATAAATTAAACAGGATCTAAACCTAATTAATATACAGTCTATAGATCGGGCTCGCTGTGTTTTGTACTGCAGTGCTCAGTTCTGGATGAGCAATTGTTTCATATCGTTCCTTTAAAGCAAGACACTACAGGTCAATATGTGAAAAATTTTAACGAATAAATATCACCATTAAACTTCCTCAGCTGAATACTTATATTAAGACAATTATTTTTTATATTACAAGTATTCCACAGTCTTATGTTTAAATGTGAAAATGAGCCATTGCCAAATTAAATATGGACTATTTGCATAATTTTCTGGAAAAAATCTGAATTAAAATAGATACCTAAATGTGTATTGGGAATTCTATTTTCAACTATTAACTTCTCTGAAAGAACGTGTTATGAAAGCAGTATTACGCCAAATCTCAGAATTGACCGGTGCATGAAAGAAAATTCTTTTTGCTTGTAGTGTCGGGCCTTAAATGAACTAGTCAGGTGAAGGGTGGATTTTATATTTCATGCCACTAATGACCACCCTGTCAAAGGACTGTACCAGTGTGCTGTTAGCTCCTTCACTTCAGATCAAGCACACTTTCTATTTCTACTAACCACTTTCAAATGCATGTTTTCAAGTGGTAAAACAGTAATTTCCAAGGTCAAGTTTCAGTCATAGCGAACATCAACAATGCATTATTTTTTGTCATTGTTTCACTATTGTATTAAGGGCTGCAGCTACCAAATATTTTCGTAATCCATTTATCTGCTATTATTTATTTATTTTCATTATTTAGTCTGTAAAAAGACAGAAAAAGCAAAAAATAAAATAAAATAAAATATACCCATCACAATTCCCCAGAATGTATGGTGACATCTTAAAGAAAACACCCAGAGAACAGTAGCAGATCCTCAGAGTTAAGAAGCAAGAATCAGGTTTTAATAGGACTCGACACATGACTTAAACCAGGTGTTTTCAATGTCTGAGACTGTGGGCCTCGCCTCAGACAAAGTCCTCTTTAGTCTCCCCTTAGTTTACTTGCTTATCCTTTAAACTCTTAATTGAACTGATGTTAGCCCAATATTGCTGTTTCTAATAACTTCAGACAACACCAAATACATACAAAAGGTCTGTCCAAGGGCATTTATTAGTTTCTGACTCTGAAAAAATGTAGATTTCCCCAAACCTACTGCGACTCTGAACTCCCTTTGTAACCATACCACACACATTAAGGCTCCTTTTGATACCTAATGTAATAACTAATGACATATTTTTTCACTTCTCTTCACCAAGCCTCCCCTGAAACTGATTGGAGCCCCCTGGGGAGGCCTGCCTCCCACTTTGAAAACCTCTGGCTTAAACTATTAATTGATTATCAACATTACCGTTGATTAATACTCTGTTGATCAACAAATTGATTAATAGGCTAATCATGTCAGAGCTAGTGCTAATTAGGAGCACATTCATTTAAAAAGTCCGCAATTCATTACTTCATACCTACAATCTAACTTTGCCAAAAAAAAAAAAAAAAAAGAAAGAAAAAATGCACAGCCCTTGTGTTCACTGTGATGGATTACACAACTCAAACAAAGTTTGTTAATAGATGTTCTTAATGTGGTGGAATGAAAAGAAACCAATGGGTGCACGGTAGTAGGAATTGGAATGTAGCAGCATGGTTTGAAATCTGGTTAGCTGTGACGTAAATAAACAGGATTTGTTGTCAATTATAACATGCAAAGGAAGAGACATGGAGACAGAGATATGAGATGTGAAAATCAACACTGACATTTCAGAAGGGTAATGAGACTGTGTGTGTGTGTGTGTGTGTGCGTGTGTGTGTGAGGAGGGATGGCGGGTGGAGGTGGTGGCTGGGGTAGGGTTGGAGGGTGAGCCGGTGCCTTGACAGCGCAGTAGGGGCCAGCGCTGTGAAGTTGGTTAATCCTGAGGAGCAGGGGATTAGCTCAGCAGGGGGGAACCACCTCAGCAGGGGGGCTCTGGGAGCCCGTTGTCCACAACCACAGTGCCATGCTGAGGGGGCTACCAGGGCTGGCTGTCCCCCCTACCACCCCTTTACCCCCCCCCCCTCCAAAACGAGCCCCAGGCGCTGTCTGACCTAGTACATGGAAACAGATCTACACAGTAGCACACAGACAGACATATAAAAGACATGCACAACAGCTCATCAGTTCATTATTGGGGCAGAGAAGCTGGAGGGGCTGGGAGAAAAGAGCGAGGGCCCACTGGTTCCAGTGTGACTGATTGTGCAGAGCTCACAGGCCCACCTGGGGGCTGCTGCATCTACACGCTCCTCTCATCTTCTCCCATTGGCTCTGTGCTGCTAAACTCCTCTTGGCTTTCTCCTCTTCTCTCTCCTTCCCTCTTTCTTGACTCTTTTGCCGCAGGGTCCCGAACACCCGGGGCTGCAGAACGATGGGGCGCTCTGTTGTTATTACCATCATCATCACCCTGCTGATTATTTCCCCCCAGTCTCCAAAAGAGAGTGCTGTTGGGCAGGGAGCTGAAATGGACAAAGAAGGACCTCCATCTCCAAGTCACTGTGTTGCATATGTGTGAGAGAGCTGCCTGTGTCCATACGGTTGTACATTTAAAATGCATCTGCATTCAGGGAGCAAGATCTAGCTGGTGGATGGTATTATGTGTGAGCCTGAATGGACCGGACTGCCTGTGATCTCCTCTTTCTGGCGGCATGACAGCTTCTTTTTGCCTGCAGACAAAAGGAGCAGATCCCCGTCAGAGTGCGTTCATACGGGCCGCCAGGAGGCAATCCGCGACTCAAAGAGCAGCTGTAGCCTCTTTCCTCTATGAGTGCGACGTGGGGTCTCTGCCACCCCCGGTGTCCCACAGAAGGGGACCTTTCTCTGGGTGACTGGCAACCCAGCGTGCACACCACCCGTGGACATCAAGTACTTAAGGACTTGTCAGTTCAGGGAGCAGCCCACAGAAGACTTCAACTGTGTGCAGCGTGAGGCATGATGAAACCTCCCGCTGGAATTTCCATCTCGCCGTATCTTCTTGGTCATGGTTGAGTTGATGAAATTTCCCGGGAGCCATTCAATGCTCCACCGCAAGGTCTTCGAGGCATTACGATTCGTCTCCTGCATCACACTGAGCCAACAATCTTGAAATGGTCCATTGTGCTGGTCAAAAGTATAATGCCACTTAATGGAAAAAGTAAAACTTAAGGAAAATATAGAGGAGGGTTTTGTTAAGAGTAGGATAAAGATAAAGTAAGAGCAAGGCTGACCACTCTAAATGGAGCTCAACAACCTTCATGGACATGGAAAAGAACAATTCTGAAAACCTACACGTCGAAGAATACTGACGCCTAAGTAACTATACACAGAGGAGAAGTAAAGTGCAAGGACTCTAATGAACCTGCAAAACACAATGAACAATGAAACTTTCTCAACAGATTTTACAGGCACGTTTATGTATTTGAATTTAAGAGGTCATTTTGGTTTGGTAATCAACCAAATCAGACAAAAGATCTGCACACAGCACTTATCGCTCCCAGCTATTTTTATGTAGCAACATTTTGATCTGAAAGAGATCTTCTTGAAGCATTGTCAAATTTGACAATCCCTAATGAACTGCCTGTCAAATTTGACAATACCTGATGAAGACCTTTGTCAGATTGAAATGCTGCTACATCAAAATTGCTGGGAGCTATCAGTATAATGTTAATGTAGCAATGTTTCGATCTTACAGAGGCATTGGCGAGTTCTACTTGTTGTCAAATTTGATGATGTCTGACAAAGACTGTTGTTAGATCGAAATGTTGCTACATTAACATTGCCGGGAGGTATCAGTACAAATTTAAATGTAGAAACGTAGAAAACAGATCTTCGTCAGGAATTGTCAAATTTCACAACAAGTCAGGCATTACAAAATTTGACGAAGATCTCAAATCGAAATGTTGCTATATTAAAACTGCTGGAAGCTATCAGTACAATTTTGATGTAACAACATTTTGATGAAACGCCTGACGAAGCTCTGTTAGATGGAAAAATTGCTACATTAAAATTGCTGGGAGCTATCAGTACAGTGTGCGGATCTTTTGTCTGATTTTTGCTTTCAGTTTGCTTTTTTGATCCAGCACTTGTAAAAGCATTTTCGATGTGCGTACCCCACAACCTTTTTGTCCATTTTAGCTTGAAAAGCCACAAAAAAAACCCAGAGAACATGATCTCTGCAAATTGCTCCTCTCTCCTCCAGACTTGTTAGCCAAACAGCACAACATCCCTGATGAGAAAAGCTAGTTGCTGTACTCAGTGTCATGTTGCTAACAGTCTTCATGCAATATTAACATGCAATAGAGCTTGGAGGACGCACAAACCTGTGCATAGTGCGCGATAAATAAAACAAAACCATCTGTGATTGACACATCATTAGACACCCATGAATTATTCAATATCTGCAATCATATTGGTTTGCCAAAGGATCAACATGCTGAGGAGCATGCAGGCCCAGGATACCTGATTGCAAGTTAAAAGCCTCCCGAACTTGACTGCTCCCATCCCTAAAAATCTGTCAGTCATTAGTGTAGCGAGAAAGCAGAGACAGGAATAAGCCTGCTCCGTCCTCTGAGTGTTGATTTGGACCTCCTGCCGGTGCCAAAGAAAGGCTGCGTCCTAGTAGCTTTGAGATGGCTCTGATTGAAGACATAATTGTGAATGTGGGTGAATTTCACGGTTAGGAGCGTGAAACCCTCAGTGAGATGGATGGAGAGATGGTGGAGCGAGGAAGGCAGGAAGGACTACAAATTAGGAGTCAGGGTGCTGAGAGCCAGAGCTGCAAGGTGAGAAACCTTGGCTGAGGCTGGGCTGATATATGCACACACACAGACAGAGACACACAAATAAACACAAGTGTGTGCACAGAGGCATACATATGTACATATACTCAAGGAACAAGGAGTACGGGAACACACACAAGTGCATGCAGAAATGCAGGCGCACACACGGTGAGAAAAAAATTGGCTGTGTGTGTAAACAATCTCTGCATCAATCACTCTATGAGCGGAGCAAATCAACTCTGGCTGTCACACCGTTTCATGCCATTCCCCAGCCTTCATATACAATCCCCACCAGCCATCTGCATATCAAACAAGGCAGCCATTCACATACACACTGACTAATGATTCCTGAATGTTATTAGCTCTCCATATTACAACTGCACTTCAGAACGGTGCAGCTCTTCCTCGTGACAGAAAAGGCTCGAGTAACAGTTCTCTTATCTCCACCGGCCAGGGTTTAGTCCTGCTGCGGACTGGCTGCCTCCCTGTTGGAGTCTCGACTATCTTTAGAGTTTTGGCCCAACAGTGCTGAGCTGCAGCGGAGCCAACTGTGTCTCACAGCAGAGCCATACCTGCCAAATCTGGTGGTTAGCTACAAAATAAAGGATCAGCAGTTAATGGGGCTCATTTATCAAAGCAGATATGAACAAATGCCTTCAGAAACGGCCTGAAAGTGATCCTGATAATCTTCAAGAGCTGCGAGATTTACATAATGGTTCACATGAAAACTTTACGATCTTCTTCGGTTAAAAACATGACATTTTAAGGTCAGAGAAGGCCTCTCAATGTATGCAGAAGAAAACTTCAAGAACTTCTGCGTAGGAGCAGGAGCAGTGCCAAGGTTACAAAACAAGCATGTCCAAAATAAAAACAACAAAAGGTTTTGACCTGTCTACAGTTTAAAACTCGAGAATGATTTACATCAGTTTGACAGTTTTTTATCTCAAGTAGGACGTTCAAACAAATAATTTCAGTGTGCTTTTGTGCTGTGTCTTGTTACTAAAAAAAAAGCTAATTAGAGGAATGAAACAAACTGCTGCTTATGAGTCTTATGAAATAAACTGCTGCTGTTAATCTGTCAAGCTCTTCCTCAAGCCGTTAAGATTGTATTTGATTTATAGCACCTGTCTTTTGAGTTGATTTGACAGACCAGCTGCCAGTTATTCAAATCCTCCTTAAGCTTTGAAATCACTTATTCTTCAACACAACTGTGCAAAACAAACATGCATATTCAGGTGCAAAGCTTGCCCTATGCTGTTCCTTGTTTACCGTCAATTTTAATTCCATCTTGGAATATATCATTAGTAAGAACCTAATCCATCAATTTCAAAATAAACTCAATGAGAGGGATGCTATCTGTTACAGTCTTTCCAGCCAAGCCTGTGTAGCATCACATGCCTGAGATTTAAGTTACGGTGATCAAATTGTTTCTGAACGGTGTTGACAAGTGGCAACCATGGCATGACACCGCTTCCTAACTGGAAGCGAAGTCAACGAGTGAACAAGTAAACATCAGATTGCTTCAGTTTTTCCGAGGGGAAAATGTCCTAACTACCTCCGATGTGTTGCTTAGTGGAAAAACTGCTCGCCCTGGTTTATATATTTGTGAAGTTTTGCGCACTTAGTTCATCTCCAGCCTGTTTTGTTTGGTCAAAACTGACACTGACTGCCTTGATGTTTATGTTTCCCCTCCAGTCAACAGGATGACAGACTAATAAAAGTGGTTGAGAAACAGCACATCTTACGTGATCCACAGCACCTTATTTTTATAGGGACAGAGATATTATAGGGATTCCTTAAAAAGGATGACGTTTGGAAAGAAAATGAGGAGTTGTTGGGAATTATAAGTAAGTAAACTGCCTGACAATTATATAGAAATCTTTACTTAAAAAATTATATTAGTCATGAATAAACAACTTAGACACTTAACTTACTCATCTGTGGAGGGAGAAATCACAAGCAGCACTGCTGCAACATCACTCATTGTATATCTGGACAATGTTTCACCCTCCATCCACTCAAGTTTGCTAATTATACCTCGTCCTTGCTGTACATTTTAGCTTGTATCATTATACCTTGTGTATGATGGTAAAAGCTAAAACATATATGTAGTCTAACAACAGTAGGGGAGAGTCAAAAAGCCAGCCAGCTGACTCAGTAATGCCTATTATATATCAATGTTATTCTTAAGGTTGCTAACATTTTTCTATGAGCTATTCATCATACCAGATCAAGTAATGTTGCAGGTGAGTGAGTATATTGTTGAGTCAGGATGTGTTTGGCTGCTGATGAATTCAACTTTTCATTTTTAAGAGAAAAACAAGTTATGACATCTCCGAAGCATTAGAGAATTTACACATGGGTGGTTACAAATAATAATGAGTTAGAAATAACATGAGTAAAAAAGTAGTATTTTTTTAAAGGAACTAGTACGTTTTATGTTCCCTTTTTTAAACTGTACTTTACTCTTTCCTCGAGTGTATTTCTGAGCCAGTAATCTACTTTCTATTTTTTTTACATTTGCCATGCACATAACCTTCATTACATCTGATCATTAGCTCTAAATGAGTGGGTTCAGTACGGGGGGGAGAGAGCACCGAGGAGCACCTCTACAAGTTGTTAGCTGCCTGGAGGAAGAATAAACACCACCTGTCTTTTGACCACCATGTAATGATGATGGAGCTAAACCCCAAACAAGAGGCAGCTTCCAGCAGCAATCACTGGCCACATCTGGGCACATTTTTAATACCAAAATCTAAAAAAAAAAGAACAGCAGCTACATGATGAACTGCTTGCTATGCCTCCTAAAAAAAACACTGAGAAATCCACTTTAAGAAACTCCTCTTCTAACCTCTCCAAGCACTTACCTTTACTTGAGTAGGTTTCTCACATGATATTCTTAACTTTTACTTCAGTCATTTTTTTTATGGGAGTAATTGCATTTTTATTTGAGTAGAAATTGTCACTATTCTAAACCACCTCTTTAAGTGACATTTATGTTGTGTGTGTTGTCACCTTATTCCTTCATTGCTTTACATTACAACAGAGAACAATTACACAAGCGATCTTTGGTTGATGAACAACTCTTCTACTCAAAACATTTTAAGAAAGAGGCTTCTTAATTAAAGAATTAGGAATGTTGCTCAAAGATGGCTCTTGAACACTGGTGATTATGCTTGAGGAACACTTGGCCATATCATCATTAAGTGATGTCATTCAATCCAAATGAATACCATGTTTTTAAATATGTTTGAAGTAGACAGCTCTAATTTCTCCACAAAACATTCATTGTAAATTATGCATAATTCACTACATTAGTTTAACTCCACAGCCTCACCAAAGAGGAGATGTTCTTTCTCCCTGGAGGCATACGAACTGACATCTGAATGTCTCAACCAGCTACAAGCATATAACATGTTTCATAGTGAAAACGCAAAGTACATTTCCTCCTCCAAACCTAAATTTTAGGCTGAAGTGTTTTCAGAGAGAATATTGCACATACGAAATGTATTCTATCTGCAAGATGCAGAATATTGCCAAACATTACAGTACCTTTGTTATTCCCCAGTAGCAGATTAAATATAGCTAGATGTTCTGCTTTCCATAAAAGTGCATGCAGTTCATGCTTCCAGTGTTGATTAAACAACAATTCATCAACAGAGTCAATGGTACAGGCTTTCACAGCAGGTCCACACGTCTTGTCAGAGAAAAGGTAGACTATCCAAATAACACATTTTAAATGGAAATCTGAACCAATGAATTATGCATTTGTAATCATTATAATATAAAAAAAACAAACACAAAAACTCTTTGGAACAATATAATTTACTATAATACATCAGCAGATATACTAGTTTATACAATTATCAGTCTGTGCCTTCTCTAAAAGCAGAAACTTTCATGTATTTTAGCATTTTTTCAGAATCAACTTTGTTGCCAAGTACTCTGTAAATCATGTAAATGTAAGATTCCCTGCTGCCTTAACAATGTGAACTAACTAAACATGGGTTGAAAAATTAGTCAAAGTTGTCTTCTGAGTTTTCAAAATGTTAAACCAATTGAGTTAAGTTCAGTGAACTTGAGAAAAGTTTTAAGTTCAAAAAGCTTAAGATATTAAACTGAATCAACTAAGAATATGGGTGTTGTAGCTAAATTTGATACTAGCCTTAATTATAGTTAGCATTGTTTTCATTATTATGAAATGAAACAACCATTGTCTTAAAGAGACAGTTCACCCCATAATCAAAAATACATATTTTCCCCCTGGCGTGTAGTGCTGTTTATCCATCTAGATTTTTTTCTGGTGTACTTTTGATTTTGAGGTGAATAGGTATTAAAGCTACAAAGTTAACTGCCATCATGCATGTTATCCTCAAACTACAAAAGGGGTCTGAAGAGAATTTTAACCGTCAGACAATTGCATGCTGGGAAGTCTGCTAGTATGCTGATGATGATCTTCCAAACCTAAATTAATGAGCTGAGTGAACTCACAGCAGTACATTAATTTGACTATTGATGCACAACAATAAATTTAATATGACAAAATATAAAGAAAGATAAAAGCAAGTACTGCAAGTCAAGAAGTATACATATTAAAAGAAATCCAACAGAAAAAAAATATATATATATCTAAGAATATTCCTGGAATAGCCCACCTTTAGACCATCTGACTCGATTTTGACCCTCCCTCTACCGTAGCTGTTTCTGAAAATGCCAAAATGAAAGCCTGGGTTGCTTGGAAACAAGCCCGTTGACTTCTCCGACAATTTTCCCAAACAGCTTGAGAGACCTGTTAGCTTTTAAATGATAAGGCCAGTGAATATGACCCTGACCTTGTGCTACAAATGGTTCGCTTCAGTCTGAGCACCCTGCATTTTCTTCCTAACTATTAAGAGTCAACTATTTTGTTTGGTTGTGCGGGTTATTTCTCCCCAGCTGTAGGACGCTTTGAGAGTGCAGCGCTGGGGCAGTAATACCAAGCAGAAGAGGCCTCTGGCAGTTCTTGGAGAGAGGCAAAGTAGGTTAAAGTTTTACAGTGCTGATAATTGAGTCCAGTTGCTGAGGGGCCTCAGAGAAGCTTCATGATTGCACAAAAACACACATGAGGGCAAAGATAGACAAACACATACAAAGACTAGACGCTGATTTCTTTGGAGCAGGGAATACCCCAGATGCACCGGCAGCCCTCAAATTAAGCAGCTCAGAGACAGAGGAATCAAATGCGTTTCCATTATGGGGCAAATATTCCATCTACCCCCTGTCATAACGACACTGTATGGCAGCATTATGGGGAAATATCAAATTAGCCTGTTTCATTTGGAGGACTGTTGTGCATTGCGAACAGCTTTGGAGATCAATTGAGCTGCTAGGTAATGAGCGGCAGCGGCCTGCTCTAATATACTCAGTAATGTTCTTTTGATTGCTTTGGTTAATCTCGCTCTGGCGTGCAGGGGAGGTAGCCCCCTCCCCTCTGCTGAAACTCACTCCTCATATCAGCCTAGGTTAGAAAGAGAAGAATAACGCCCCTTTCAAAATGGACTGAAAACCCCACTAACATCTGGATTTTGTCTTCAGTGGGAAAGGGTACACTTGGCATTCAGGCCCAAGTCAAATGACTCTGCAGTAGTTACAGGTATTTATCGCATCCAGCTCAGATCAGCAGCGTACATGTGACACCTGGCTAGACACTAAAGGTCCTTTTACACTAGACAAAATACTCAGTAATGCCCACTAACATCTGGCTTTTTTATTCAGTGGGAAAAGGTATAATTGGCATTCATTCCCAGGTCAAATGAGTTTGCAGCAGACATGAGTATTTAACATCTCCAGCCCCTATCGGCAATGATGGAAACGTCACACCCAGGTTGACATAAATTCCGGGTTGATATTTTCACCCCTTTTTGGCAGAGGAAATGAAGGCTTGTCACCTCTGTCTGCAAAAATGGCATCTCTTTTGCTTCTTTTTTCATGCAGATGAGAAAGGCCCCCTGTTATTTTGTTATCTAAAAGCTCTTTTTGATTGTCTAATGAAGCAATTACAGAATGAGTGGAGCCAAGTACAAGGATGCATAAACAGCCAAAGGAGACAATACAAAGTAAGACCAAGACAAACAACAAAAACAAGATGAAATTAGACAAAAATAAGTAACAAACTGATGAATACAATATGAGTTCAGGGTAGTGGGTATGTAAACAAGACGTGTGGTGGAGAGAGAGAAGAAAAAATAAAAAATAATTAAAAAGGGGGAAAAGGAAAAAAGGAAATGTGCAAGATAAAATAAGAAATAATTATCTAAAAGCTTTCGATATGAAGAGGCAAAAATCAGGAAATGGGTTGTCATTGGCAGTAACTTCATACAACTTCTACCCAGCTGTAAGTGAAGTGTTAAAATAAAGCAGATACCTGAATGAACAAACTGCGACACAAGAGAGAAACTGAACTACAAACCACAGGGTTTCAGTTAGAAGCTACAAAAGTACACCAGTAACACCCTGAAACCCCTTGCTCTCTGATCTCCTACACACACATAGATTGAGATTTGGCTTTCCACCACACATCAGAAAAAAAGATAAAAGGAATCTTGTCTACAGGCTATGGGAAAAGGGTCTATTGCTTTTTTTTTTTTTTTTTGCAGGTCTAGAGGTGTAAAAACTACATAAGAAACGGGGAGCAGCGTTACAAAAGTCAAGCGATATGAATCGGATTATTAAATCTAGACAATCCCTTTTCATGTTTTATGCCACTAGGAATTCATTACACTCCATGAGGGCACTCTCTGTGTCTGGTTTTATGCTGAAGAGTTTCAACAAAAATATCGAAAAAAATAAGAAGAAAAGCCCCAGCTGAATGGGCCACAGTGGACAACCTTCAAATGAAGTGTCGGCGATGTGTTGAAGCTGAAGTGGAGAGAATCAGACACAGTACACCACTCTGCTCTCTGAAAGCAAATCCTCTCACTCATGTGCCACTCACAAACAAGTAAGAGGCGCTCTGTCACTCCACAACAACACTCACAGCTGTGACCATTTAATATGCTCCAGCTCAGATTCATTCCTCTGCACCTTTTGCTCTCACAGAAAATGCTAACAAACCTGTCTGACCACTTTTGCAATATGCTGCACCGCACTACTGCATGCCACACCATCTGCCTCGTTTCGCTGCGCAGTGTGAATATTTATTTGTTCAAACTGGAATGCTCAGCAGCCACCTACTTTTGCAGAACCGTCCACACACGTGCTCTGAGACGGCTGTCGAGGTTAGAACTGCGTGGGACTGTGCCGTCCCCTGCTGGGAGCCACTGGGGGCGTCTGTTGTATGTTTGGAGACAGGCGGTTGTTGATTTTGCGTGACTCTTACCTCTCCACGTGATCCAGGTTCCCTGATACACCCAGTCCCCCAATGGTGTACAGTTTGCCGTCGTATACCAGGCTGTTGTGTCTGCAGCGAGCCACCGTCATCCGGGACACCAGATTCCAGTTGTCCAGCAGGGACATGTAGCACCATACGTCAGCCACCATCACACCAGACTCTGTGCCACCTGAAATATATGAGGATCAGTGTTATTAAAGTGGGTGTGTAGAGTGATTAGGAACTCTCCAAGGGAGCCAAAAAACTTTTGAAGAATCTTTTGAGGAGCATTTTTAAATTGTGTGAATGCTTCATTTACAAAATAAGGAAATACTGGGTGACATTAGTATCAATATTATAGGGATAGTTTGGACTGTTAAATGTGGGATTGTATGAAATACGGGTTGATAGTCAGTGTATTACCTACAGTAGGTGCCTGTAGACACACCCCCAGTTTGGAGAAGCAGAAAGGAGTAAAATACCTTTTGTTGCTGACCCTGTCCACAACAGTTCCTTGTTTAGCTTCCGTGCTGGTATTCCCCTGCTTCTCCAGACTTGGGGCATGTCTACGGATAAATACCTCATACAACCCCCTTCAAACTATCTGAACTATCCCTTTAAGACAAGAGATGAACATTTTTTAATGTCTATTTATGTTGAAAACAAAGGTATATTGTTGGCTTACCCATAGCTCATAGTTTCATCATGGTTAGGTGGAAATGGTGGAAACATAAACAGGTGCAAAAGAAATGTTTAGGTCCTAGTTTTCTGACTAGTTACATGAGTTTTTATGGTATATAGCAGGGAGGTAATGTATATATGCAAAACTTTGGCATTAAGTGGTAGGATTATTTTTCATTTAATTTGCTTTCCTTCCTCTCTTCACTATCTGAAAAGATATATCCACTTCTAAATATGGTGTATTTTTTTCTAAGGTTTTTTTTTTTTTTTTTTTTTTTTTTTTTAAAAGGTGTTTGTGAGTTGGACAGCTTTAACAGACTGAAAGTTGTTGCTGCTGCTGTGTTGACTAGTCAACCGGCCAACCATCAAAACTGTACTTGTTTCAGCTCTCTTCAAAGCAGCCCTGTTAGCTGTGTAGTTTGACATGTAACACCAGCCGTGACTCAGTGACCCTGCTCTGGGTGTGAGGAAGGTTATAGACCGGAGCCCGTTGATTGCCTAGCTAGAACACCTCTGATTTCTCCACTGGCTGTTGGACTCCCAGCGGACACATGCAGACCTGTTCCAATGCCCAAACACAAATTTACATTTATATGAAAAGAGGGAGAGGAAAGGTACACGCAGGACAAATCCTGCTGCATTTCCACGGTGCAATGTCAAGGTCTGAGTAGCGTGCAGGATTCTCGCACAAATGGACCGTGGAGGGAGAAATTCAGTCTACCTCTGGAGGAGCAACTTAAAGGTGTCTCATAGAGGGAGTCACAGAGTGCACAGTGTGCCGCTATGGAACAAAATAAACTGCAGAACACTGCAGCAACTGTAAAGCCAGACAGAGAGGAAAAAAAGTCAAGTTCAAAAAAATGCTCCACAGAAGGTAAATAGGAGAGACATTCTACACAAAAAGGACTCTTCTGAAAAGGAAGACATTAAAGTTGTCTGCAGTGTTGGGCACAGTTTGGTTTTCAAAGCAACAGATGAGTGAGTTTTGAGGGCAGCCACCCTTTTAAAACTCTGACTGTTTCACAAAAGGTCACAAGAAGTCGGTGATGGTCTGGGTAGCTTCACTTTGCAGAATCATATCTGTCATAGAGTGAAAATGTCCTCACTAAGAGACCATGAATGTCAAGTGTGGAGACCTTTGTCAGGACTCATAATGATGAAAGTGATTTTACCAAAAAGGGGTCCGACCTTTTCATGTCAAGTCAAGGAACCTTGGGGAATGAGTTTTATTATCATTATCAGAGTCTATAGTGAGGCTGTGCAGTGGTGCTTTGAGCTAAATGCTAATGTCAGCAGAAGGACTGTCAAAATTCTCAAAAATGACTTTTGATATTTCCCTCTAAAAAACACATTGGTTCAAATGATGTGAATATCTGTTTTTGCACATTATTTCCATAAGAGGGCAAACCAATTCACCAAGAGACATAACTACTTGTATAGGCATATTTATTTCAATATAAACATGTATTTTAAAATATCTACACACCTACATATTATACTATAAACAAATAAAATAATGTCTTACACAATAAAACTCCAAGTCTAACTAGCTATCTGCCCCTTTTTGCTCTGTGCTCCAAAGACAGATGAGCAAACCTCATTCAACTTTCTCCTATCCTGTTTCCTGTACTTATATAGGCTATGTGCTTATGCTTTATGGTGGTTAAAAGATGTTGCTGCGAGATGTGTAAAAGCTGTATATATTCAGCTTAGGCTAGCTAAAACTAGCAAAACACTAGCTAACTAGCTAGCTTATCTAAATTAATCATTAGCTAGCTAATTAGCTAGCATTTTGCTAGCATCAACTACACTGTTAAGTTGGTATTTTGTTAATATTAGCTAGCTAAAGTTGTGGCCCTATGCTAATTAGCAAACACAAGGTGAGGCTAATGTCATCAGTATTGCAGGTATTCAATAGTAAACAATAAACAAAAGTGTGTTATTGTATGAGTTTGGTGTTTAAAGTGTTTCCCACTAACACAAACAAACTAACTGATCAAGGCGGCGGTAGACCAGAAATTTTCATGTTCTGTGAAGTAAAATTACTGTTTTGGTCAAAGTGGTCTGGTGGCTTTGAAGAGAAGGATATAACAGCTTTAGTTTAAGTTAATTTTAGCTTTAGCTTTCACTTTCAACAGAACAGGCCATCTGAAAAGGTCTGTCTCTGTAGGGATACAACATTATGAAAACATAATGTTGTCAGATATATAATGTTCTGAGCCTTTCAATGACAAAAACAACACTTTAGTCGATATATTCTGACAGGCGCATTTACCCCCAAGGTTTATGCTTAGTGGCTACTGAAACTCTGCACGACTTTTCGTATCCATTAGTCATTTAGACCCTACAATATGTTAGGATAGGATCCAGGTTTACAAACACCAGAATCACCCTTCAAGTTTTTTTTCCCCAAGTTGATAGTAAATGCTCCTGGATGCAGGGATAACCTTTCACTACAGCAAGTGTGATGAACTGATGGCATCTACTGTCCTCCTGCTCTGTGGCACTAAATGACTGCGACAGGAAAGCTACAATTGTGCTGCTGGAGTGGGCGATTTAGCTCACCTGACAGGTAGATGTTGTCTCCCGCCGAGATGACACTGAAGAACTCGCGGTCGTAGAAGGGCAGGCTGGCCAGCGGGTACCACTTACTGTTCTGGGGGTTAAAACAGGTGACTGCTGTCAGGGAGCGCTGGTTCATCCCGATCGCCTGACGCCCTCCCACCAGAACTATCACCTCAGCTACACCTAGAGGACAAAAGAACAGGGAGGAGGATGGGGGAAGAGGATGATTGGGGTGGACAAAGGGAAGAAAGAGATAGGAAAAAGCAGGCCATCAGGGAAGGTTTCCACCAGTAAATAAGGGCAGAGACTGAATCAAAGCCTCTTTGTGCTGCAGTGACTAAAAGACTTAGAATGGGTTGCACCATTAAAAATGAGTTTAATATAAGATTAGTTCTTATAAGAGTTTAGCAAACTAGGTTTAAAATGAGTAGATCCAGATTTAAAATTAAGCAGAGCTTTGATCCACAATTAAAAACTAATCTCAGTCTAGTAAAGACAAATTGAGTGACAAACTGAAATTAAATAGTTTAAGCAATATGGAGATGTTTGCTTACCCAAATTAAATAAATAGGCCTTACAAGTTGGTTAGCCTCGGAAATTGAGTGCTGTCAGGACCTTGCTAGTCAGTATAAAATGGGGGGAACCTTTTGGCTGCACTGTTTTCCTTGGCTACATAAAAAACAAAAGAGCAAACAAACATTACATTGATTGCTAGCTGGCTAAAAAGTAAAAATAAACAGATAAACGTATGTTACAGCGAGCTAAAAAGTTAGTTAGCCTTGTTAGCCTACCCATGACGGCTCGGCAGAGAAGGTCAAATTTCTCCCCTTTTGAGAAAAATCTGTTGGCCGATTATTATTTTTCTCACTCCATCCCAGAAGGGATTTTAAAAGTTAAACTTCTAGTTTACCTCTGGTGGCTCTCATTTTAAATAAGAGTTCAAAAGTTTGGTGCAACAGAATGAAATTTAATCTAGGTTTAGAGTAAAAATCTGAGTAAACTGGGGTTTACAGAGGATTAAATTGAGGCTTTCCTAATTTTAAGCTTATTTACAAGTTTGGTAAATAAGTTAAACCATGATTTAACTGTGTTCAAAAATGAGTCCTTTGTGCAACCCAGTGATAATGTTTGGTGGCATGTTGCCTGATATTTAAGTCTTTATATATGGCTCTCAAGAGCAAGGTGAACATTTATATACATTTAACAACAGCACCATTAAAAAAAAAAAACAAAAAAAAAACATCTTTTGATCCTTTTCATTTTCAGATGGAGAACCTTGATAGGCTGCATGAAAAACCACCTAACACAAGCAGCCACAGATAAATGTCTGGTGTTTTGAATTTAGCAGGCCTTGGCTGTCCCTGAGTCAATAAGCTTGTCGGGAAATGCAAAACAAAATGTAAAATAGAAAAGTTTCCTCTTGGTCACAGGAAACTACTGAGTTAAATGGGAAAAGTATAACTCAATTACCAAGACTGATGGTGCTGCCACGCGTTTGGTTGCCGCCCAGCTCTCTTATTCTGTCTCTTCCTACACGTAACACAAGCACTAACCTACACACTCACAGTGAAACATACACTGTTTGGGCACAGCATAAGAGAATCACAAAATCAATGGGTGGGAATCAATGTGTGTACATTCGTACGTGAAGATGTGTCTCGTCTCGTATACACACACGAGGACCTTGTGTGATTAAGAAGCTACTTGAAGCGCGTTCTGCACTTGTCCCTGTTACTCCTCACCCGATCTGTGCTCTCAGACACGCATGCACAAACACACACACGGAGCCTCTGGATAAAGACACCAGTGATCCAAAACACACAAACAGGTTGGCAGGCTGCCACATGCGTGTCTCAGGTCCTCTCAGTCTTCAGCAGCAGGCTCCAGTGAGCAGGCAAGACGACGAGCCGCCAGACAGAAATGAGCTGTGTGTTTGTAAGCAGCAGCAGCAGGCAGGCGGGCGAAGAGAGGCGAGCCAGCCAGGAGGAGAGAAGAGGAGAGAAGAGGAGTAGAGGGTGATAGGGAGAGATAGAGACGGTGAGAAAAAAAAAATAGGGAATGAAACAGAGGGAAGGGAGGGAAAGCTAATCTTCATACACTCCAAACCAAGGCTAACCACTGGTTCATCTGCTTGGATCGATACTTTTCCACACAGCCACTCTCCTGACAGGCACATCCATAGGCGCCTGTCTTTTTCCTCCTGCTCCTTTCTGTTAAAAAACCTATCCCCTTATATTTTTCTCTCTAAGCTTCTCTTTTTCTTTCAAAGCTGGTAAAACAGAAAGCTTTTCTCTAGGAAGAGGAAAAAGGGTGAAAAGAGGAGAAAGATACAAAAACTACAATGGGCTTTGCTGAGGCTGAGCAAACAGACGGAGCGGTAAGCATTGCCTTAGACATATCGTGGACATACAGCTTAGACTTAGTGGACAGCTTAAAGCCGGCTGGCTCGCTTCCTCGCTGAGATTTTAAGAATGTGTTCCTCTGTGTAGGACGAAATAAAATAAAGTGATGGCTCAAGGAGAAATTGTGACAGTGTGAAGGTCTGGTACACGCAAGCTAAAAAAAGGACCATCAGGAGAAAAATGCGGAAGGCGTTGGGAGTCACGCACGTCGCTGCCCTCTCTAGCAGCGTGTAAAGGATGTGTGTGTGAGTTTGGATGGATGCTAAAAAAGTTGAATTCTTTCCCATCGCGGGCCCGTTTTCACAGCTTCACGCCCCAGACGGCCCTCAAGACCTCCAACAGACCTTGGATGCGCGGCTAATAAATGGGTGTGTAGTTTTATAGGACAGTCGCAGCTACAGCGGCTGCTCTTTGAAAAAAAATTAAGTAAAAACAGACTCTTTGTCTTCCCCTCTCATGAGCCTCCAACCATACCTCCACACACACATTAATTATATTGACTTTGTTCCGCTATTGTTCTTCCTCATGATTAGTTTGCTGCGACTGCTGTATGTGTTTGTACTCCGTTCCTCTTTATCACACGCTATTTTTCAACTTCATTGGATTCTAAAAGTTTGACTGTTTCCTTCGCTTTATAGGATTACATTTTTCATCTTGTTTCATCTCCTTTTCTTTCATCCCATTAGCTGTTTCAGTTTGTTGATATTGACTGCCTCAATTAACTTGGCAAAGTTCCTACGTCTCTGTCTGAGCCAATTTGGGATTTTCTTTTCTTCTGTGCACATCAATCAATGTTCCACTGTTTAAAGTTTGTTTTAATATCTGTATACATTCATATTGTGGAAAAAGAAATTCAATTCCATCTTAAAACATGATGGAAGATGTACGAATACAAAATTTCCTGATGCCACAGGTTTGTTGGATTTTTAGTCCATCACTATATATAAAAAGACCAAAAAAAGCATATTTTCTTCTCTTGTTTTTTGACAGCAATTCTCCAACTTGAACCCCCACTTGTCTAATTAGGCCGACTTAAGCAATTTCACATGCAGCCTCAACTGTACGCCTGTGCTTATGCAGGTCTTCATTATTACCTAGTGCACATGTGCACAGGGTTGTTCTCGCTGCTTTCCGCTTGGCCAGACACGTCAGGGAGAGTCCACATCTGGGCGTTGAGGCTCCTGCGCGGCTCTGACCCCTGAAGCCCTGAACACATTCACAAGCTAACACAGGCCAACACCGGCCTGTCAGAACGCAACAAAACAGGAGAGCGGCACCGCTGACGGGGAGTCACGGCATCGGATCAGATGGTTGCGTGGGAGTGTGTGGGAGTGTGTGTGTGTGTGTGTGTGTGTGTGTGTGTGTGTGTGTGTGTGTGTGTGTGTGAGTTTTTTTCTAAGAAAACGAAGCCTCACAGGGATGGCTGTCAGTCAGTCAGGGTTGGAGTTGGAGGATCGAAGGATGGAGACGAGCGGTTGGGGATGAAGGGATAACCAAGTCTTGACAGCTCTTGTTTTTTTTCCCTGACGGAGTTTATACCCATGGCAGTTTAGGGAGAAAATGTCTCCTTCGTCCTGATTGTTACTGACCTTTTGTTATATTTTGGCTATATTCTACATTCCTTTGAGCAACTCCCTGCTTAAAAGACACACATGTAACTTGAAAATACACATTCTTTGATTCTTCTTATGTTAACCACAGTCTTCTAGATTTTGCTAGGGGCAACTCAACAGCATTTGCGTTGTTTGTGCGTCTGGGCAGCCACTGTTTTGTTTATTTGATATTAGTACCCTATGTAATTATTTTTCTATCCCTGTATAAGGACCTAAACTAGTCAAGAAATTGTTCTTCCAACAATTTGAAATAAATACAAGCCAGCCTGCTGTCAAGCTAGCCTGATGTTGCAGGGTAGCCAAAGAAAACCAGAAAATGTTTTAGCAATTTACATGAAATTCAGTGACTGTGTTTACTTGCGGTTTTGTGGTTGTTGTGGCTGTTGTATTAAACCTACTTTGACTTTTTGGTCACTTCGTCGGAGGAAACAAGCTGTGTTTACAACACTGACACACTATAGCTAAATTGTTGGCAAAATGTTGCTAATTTACACATCAAGCACACAAGGAGCAGCTTTAGAATTCATTTGTCGTTTTGTTTGTGTCTTGCAAGTCAAATGTTTAGTCTCTTTTTAGCTCTGGGTGGAATCTCAGCTGCTAAATTCTCCAATATGTTCTCTAGCTGGTCGCTAACTTTGCTGTTTGGTACTGTCATGGAAAAAGCTGCCTACTGCAGAAGAAAAGGAGCTGGAAGATGCAAAAAACTCCCGTAAAGCTGATCTGAACTGCAGAGATTTTATTCATTGATCAGCAAATGCTCTATAAAATGATTATCACCATTTGAAATGCACAATATACAAGTTCTGCCGCTAGGGGTCTCTCCTACATTAAAATAACAAATGACAAAAGATGCAGTTCGATAACGATGTGTGGTAACAAACACTATGGCTGATGAAAATTATGTTAACGGACGACGTAATATTAAGCTCTCATTCGCTGACTTCCTTCCTCACTTTCTGACATATCCAATGTATCCTGGAAGTTACAGCAACCAATGATGATCTAGCAACAGCTAGCAGTAAAATGGACCATTATCTTGAATATATTTAAGATTTCTCTGTTTTAATGTTGTTGAAAACATCTGGAATAATGTTTGGGTTAACAAAATACATATGTCTAGTGTTTTTAGACATTTTAATGCAGATATGTTACATATTCTAGCTTTAAGGGACTACTAGAAAACAATTGATCATTACTGCTTTAAAAAATGCCTGAAATGGTCAACTAGAACTGCAACAGCCAAGTCTTCAGCGAGAAAGAAGAGGAGCAGAGCAGTGTGGCAGCATGTATTGAGTGTAAACTGACACAACAATGGTAACATCTGGACAGAGCCCAACATTAAGTCTCTCAGAGGGAGGCTGTCATCATCGCAGGTTCTGAATTGTGCGTGTGTGGGGGGAAAGCTCCAAAAAGTACGTGTTCTGAGGGACGGACAGGCTTGTGTAAGAGCTGAATCCCAAATTGAAGTTGATGCCCACCCACGGAGCATGACACACACACACACACACACACAAACACACACACACACACACACACACACACACACACACACAAACAACCCCCTGACAGCTTCTGTGTATTGCTTCCGCCCAAGTCGACTTCAACCAAATGAAACCTATCTGTGACAGGAGCACGCCGCCCATGCTTCACCCCATGCTGGAACAAGCTGGATCCTCACCACAGACACGCACACATGAACGTACAGTCACTCCAGCAGAAGAGAGGCTGATGGAAAGATGAAGACAGAACGGAAAGATTCTGTCGTCTCCCCTTCCCTGCTGCCACACTGGGTCTTATCTCACCTTGTTATGTGTCTCCTTGCTCCCTGCCCCATGCTGTGACCCTGCTTTCCTTATTCCTCTTCTTTTTTTACCCCGAGGCTAACACCTCCCTCGTTCTCTATCTCCCTCTCTTTCTCAACCCATGGGAGACGTTACTCTATCTCCCTCTCTTTCTCTCCCTTCAAGTCTTTCTTCCTCAAATCCCCAGGAGTCCTTGCTTGTTCCCAGTATACTCCTCCGTTTCATCTCCCTTCACTGCATCCTGTTCTTTCACCCGGTGCACCTTTTACCTGCGTTTCAGCCCTTTGTGACCTTACTTTAACCAGGCGTACTTTGCTGCAGGTGCAGTCAAAGGGATATTGTGGGGTGGGGTTGGGTGAAGCTGCACAGACACACACACTGACACCTAGTAGTTTCTCAGTGCAGTTGAATTGAGAGTTCAAATGCTCAAAACCATGAGCAAGGTGTTTTTACAAACATTCTTGTAAAAAGCAGTTGAAAAAACAATCTCACTTGAAGGTTTATTAAGTAATTAACTGTTACGAAGCATTCAGTCATATCACAGAAAAGTTAGCTTTCAGGGCTTTCTGTTAAAAGGGCTTTGTGAAGTCAAGCGATGCACTATAATGAGCAAAGATAAGTCTTATCATTTTTATACTTACTTGACTTGTTTCATTAATCTTTTTTTTCTCAGGTTTGATTAGGTTTAGGCCCCAAAACTACTTACATTTGGTTAGGTGTAAAAAGATAATTAAATAGACCCTTTCACAACATTAACCACCTGTTACAAAGCCTTTCTTGTCAGAAAGTCCTATATACATACGCATATCCCATATATACTTCCTGACCAAAAAACAGTCACACATGAATATTTTGTTGGACCATCTTTAGCTTTGAATATGGAATGCATTTGCCATGGCATCGTTCCGATAAGCTTATGCAACGTTAGAGTTGCATTAATTTTTTCGCCAAGATTTTGTACTGATGATGGGAGAATTGGACCACAGCATAAAGTCTTCTCCAGCACATCCCAAAGATTCTCAATGGGGTTAATGTCTGGACTCCGTGATGGCCAATCCACGTGTGAAAATTATGTCTCATGCTCCCTGAACCACTCTTTCATAATTTGAGCCCAATGAATCCTGGCATTGTGATCTTGGAATATGCCCGTGCCATCAAGGAAGAAAAAAGCCACTGATGGAAAAACCCTGTCATTCAGTATATTCAGGTAATGAGCCTACCTCATTTTTTGGCCACATAATGTTGCTGAAGCTGACCAACTGAAGCAACCCCAGATCATAACACTGCCCGCACAGGCTTGTATGGTAGGCAGCATCACTTCATCCGCCTCTCCTCTTACCCTGATGTGCCCATCACTTTGGAACAGGGTAAATCTGGACTCATCAGACGACATGACCTTTTTTCCATTGCTCCAGAGTCCAATTTTCATGCTCCCTAACAAACTAAAGTCTTTTTTTTCTGATTTGCCTCCCTGATAAGTGGTTTTCTTAAGGCTAAGAAGCTGTTTAGTTCCAATCCCTTGAGTTCTCTTCACAATGTGCGTGTGGAAATGCTCTTACTTTCACTATTAAACATAGTCGTGAGTTCTACTGTTACACTGTATACCGTTCTACTATTCTACTACCACAACCTAAACATAAATGGACCTTAAGGTGGGGGTGTTTAGTCAAATACCTGATGATATCATTAACCTGGCGAGTAATAAAGTAAGACATAAAAATCTTCAAATTCAATCTTCAGACAGTCTGTAACGTTAGTTTTAGCCATTTGTGAATTATACGTGGCTGATAAAGTGATCAGAAAGTACAAAACAGCCAAATAACACTGTCAGATGACTCATGGCGTAGAATTAACAGCAGGGACACAGACATCGCTTTTAACACGGGGTGATGAAGAAACATCTAGAAAATATATCTTAAGTGACTTCTACTAATAGAAACATGACGTATTGTGCTTATGTGCTGATTGACAGTAAACAGGACGATGCTGCTGCTGCAGGAGGACAGAGCGCCGCAGATGTACTGCAGTTGTACTGCAGTTGTACTGCAGTTGTACTGCTGTGATAAGTCATGTCCAATTTGTGGAGCTTAAAGAGAGCCATCCTGTTACATCCCTGTCTAAAATACTCCAAAACTTCAGACGATTGCAGCGAGGCTTGCGCTCTGTAGCTTGTTCTCCGGGTGAAGTCGTGGTATGACCGGACGCAGCAGTTCATAGCGACACGTCAATGCACATTATGCAAACTGACGTATTTTCATAATCGCTGATGTCAATTACGTCTACAAATCGCTCCAGCCCTAATCTCTAACATCATGTAATAATAATCACTAACTGATACAGTACAAAATTATACACAGATATTATCTATCAACTAGGAAAAGCTGTCAACTAAGGATTATCCAAAGACAGCTTTCTGTGTAACCAAAAGACTACCTATATCCATATGCTTTTTGAGTGCACTTCAGTTGAACAGTTTTGGAGCACAGAGATTTACATAGTATCCCATTTTGATTGGGTTCAGATACAACGCCTCTTAAAGTTTGTATTGCTTAACAATGATTCTTCTCTTAATCTATAAATTAAACAATTAAAAAGGGTTTTTTTGCTGGCTTAAAAATCATAAAGGAGTTCCTCCCACATACTCTATAAATCAATGGATATCTTCCTTGCATAATGTACTAGTCTTAAAATAAGGCCATTAAAAGAGCAGCTGACCAGGGTGATATTGTTTATGTGAAATATGACAGTAGATACATGTATAAATCAATGCAGAAGGACAAATTGGAGGGGGCAGATGCCTAGCTTAGTGTACAGTTATGATATGCCATATAAATGTGAGTGAATAGATGAACCCCAACAATTGCAAAACAACAATATTATGTTTAATACCTGAAACTGCAAGAGGGGTGGGGAGCAGCGGGGTTGGAAGGAGGAGCAGGCAAAGGGATGGTTCATGGCCCCCCTTTCTTTTCTGTATTGTATATTTGTATGTTTATGGCATCATGTAGGATGGTGTGGTCACATTTTTTAAATTACCACTAGTTCCATGTTCTTTTTTTTAAAGTGAATGATCTGATCAGAGAGCAGCAGGTTACACATGGCTTTTAATGCACTTCAGCATTTGATTGCCTTGGATTGTTTTTGTCAGTCACTGGTTCAAACTGTTTATTTAGTATAAAATTGGGCTTTTACAGTAGAAACACTGTTTATAAAATTAAAAGCTCGGCAATCACCCATCTGCAACAGAGCTGCTGCATCATAGTTGAGGATTTAGCTATTTTTCACTGGGCTTTTAACCTGTAAGTAGCATATTGCATGTTCTAATTGAGTAGACATGGCACTTCCAAAAGTTTTTTCTTTATGTGCCAAACACCTCTACTGTGCAGCAGACAGAAAGTACAAAACATTAGTGGTATCTCAATAGTAAGTTGTAGCTTGTTTTGCACAATTTGCATCTCAATTTGTCTCAGAGATGAAAACTCCTTCTCCAAGTTTCCTGCTTACAATTCCTTTCTGCATATATCTTCCTTTATGACAAGTACAGATTTCAACAGAGAAATCCACACGGGATTTAACTCACAACAGTGTACTTTATGAAGCAGTACATCGCCTGAATAATTGTTCTTACAGTCAGATTATGAAGGTTTGAGCTGTGTTTTTCATTAGTCTTTAACTTTATTATTATCCTGGAGGAAATTTGGTTGGTTTGCAGTCAGGCATTAAACACATAAATCACAGGAACACACAGATGACAATGAAAAACAACCACCCAGTCTAGTGCGGTAAGAAAAAATGTGTTGTGTGTGTTAATAAATGTGTCACATGTATATATAAGTGTAAATATATTCAAATAGTTTACAACTGGGGAGAACTGGAAGTGTGGAGACTTTTGCTCACTGGGTATCACAGCCACACTGACACTGGCAGTCTGTCTCTCAGGGCTCAGAGCCATTTATATCTCTCTGCTGGTCCATAACCATTTCCTCTTATCTCAGCCGCTTCTCTCTAATCTCTCTCTCTTTTGCTTTTTTTCCTTCCTAATCCCATGATTTCTCTCCCAGGGTGTTAATTTGCTATGGTGAGGATCAGGGGGCAAAAGGCTCCCAAATAATGTCAGGGTCCAGGGAGGTGCAATATGTATGTGTGTGAACGATTTGAAGTGTGTGCGCAAAAATCTGCACTCCAGGGATTGGCTGGTGAAAGAAAACCTTTTTAATGGCCTCAAGTGCACTCAGATTATGTTTAAAGGCAAAATTCAGTTACACTTGATAATAACCATGATTAATAATGATAAACTGATTAATTAAACACTAGTTAATACTTAACAATCATTTCAGGTCCCCCTGACCTCTAGCATCAGTTTTACACATGCAGGGCTCTGCAGTCAGCTTAGTACTATTAAATATGCAATGTTCAGGTAGAACAAAAAAATCAAAAGCATCACTACTAATTAGTAAACATAATTTATTCCATCGTTTTTAAAAGTGAAATAACTATTAACTAAAGTTTATTAATTATCCATTTAGTGTCACCAAAAATTCCATGGCCACTCAGTGTTGATAGTAAATATAGTCAATTGGAGCAACAATTTCCTCGGTGCGTGCTATACTGAACAAGAAAGCTGAGTTCTCCTGCTTGTGGAGCCATGTCAATAGAGCCTACATGTACCAGGATGCATTACATGGGAGCTTCTGATGCCCATGTTGCAATATATCATGACCCTAGCCTCCTGGTTACCCAGAGGTGGAAACTAGAAATCCAAGCTGAAATATCACACTGGCATCACTGGATGGGGGAAGAACAACAGATTTTGCAGCAGGAGAATTTAAAACAATTTATAGCTTCAACTGACTGCATTTACCATCAACACTAACTGAACATCCACATAAAAAGTGGTGAATTTACCCTTTAAAAGTGTCAGTTGACTCAAATTGCTGACTGACCTTACGTGTTACGTAATCATGCACATAGTTTTGGTTTTATTTGCCCAGGTTTTGAGATGTCCGACATGTCCTCCACCCCAATACAATGAAAGTGAGTGGATTTGTGGTGCTGACAGCATTGTACAGATACGTTAAAAAAACAAAAAACAAAAAAAAACCCACCTTCAACAGCATTGTGTCTTTCCAGAGACAGTGTCCCCAATACTCAGGATGATCCACACACCTTGCTGTGAACAGATTTTTGGTGGAACTACTTTCTACCAAAGAAACAGTCCCCATGGAAACTGTTCAGGGTTTGTTCTCTGGATTCTCCAGAGTAACTGGGACAGTGTCACTGGAAAGAGATGTTCCTGTTGAATTTTTTAAATGCAATGTTTCAATGCTGTGAGCAGCGCACATGGAATTTCATTTCTCCTCCATGTACTGTGTCGGGAGACAGATATCTCAAAAAACACGGCCAAAACCCCCCAAAGCTATCCGCATGGCTAAACACATGAGGGAACTGAGAAAACTCTTTATTGGAATCAATGACCCATCAAACTTTTCAGCATTTAAATTTCATATATTATACTGATTGGATGTACCCACAGTCCAAACAATCAAATCTGTACCATCGGTACATGCAGTGATACAGCTCTGACCGGGTTTAGTCTGACAGTTGAATATTAGATGAGGCTGAAGCAGCCTTGCAGCAGGTACAGCAGGTCAAAGTGCCAGATGTGGTGTGAGAGATGCCAATTATTTCTATACTAATGCTGTTGAAATAATTCACTTATAGCATCAAGTAGAGGAGACCAGGGTCAACTGTAACTGGGAAATTGTAACACAAAGAATTATTTCAGTCAGAAACAAGTGAGAGTGATGACATTAACTCTGCACATGCTCAGTAGGACTTATTTCTTTGCTTGTGGAAAAATAGCAGGATCATTTCACCTCAGCATAAGTTTTCGGCAAAAAAGTGACTCTGCCGACTTCTGCTGTTTAAAGTTTAGATGACTGCAAATTTAAACTTTTATCTCCAGGTTATTCATTTAAAAAAATAACATGAACTATTCTAATATAGGCGTTGCTACAAGATTTTACCATGGCTGCAAGATTGGGGATGCTCTAACTGATTTATGGATGCACTCTGTGGTTATAGGCCTGCCACTGGACGACTTGTTTTTTAGTCATCATTGCAGCATTTGTTATCCGTGTTTTCAGAGTCCCTGGGAAACAACAACCGTGGCAACCTCGGAGACAGTAAAGTACATGCTGCAAATGGCAACTAGCACTTGGGACGCTAATGGTATGAACATAAACAAGCCAGCAGCCGTTACCTTTATTTTTAAAATGATAAAGCCATTTTAATGCCCGGGCTCATCTCCCAATGTGCAAATGTCCTCCCAGTTCCACTCCTACATTATATTGTGGGGGCACCGTCGCTACATCCTGGGCTTAGCTCTGCCGAAGATGAATGTGATTGGTTTAGAGAAACACAAACAAGCCAGAGCGTTTTTCCCTCTATAGCAGAATGATAATGTGTGGAGCCAGACCTTTCTCCAGTGCTGAGCGCTGTGGAGAGAAGTCTGGCTATGCAACACTAGATCAGGGCAAATTGTAAAACTGAGTTACAACTGCCCCTGAGCCACATGGCCCAATGTAAGCACCTCTGCTTTGAAAGCATACAATGTCAGTATTATGAGAAAGATATCTCAAAACCCTGGCAAAATAACCCAAAGCTATCTGCATGGCTAGACATAAGAGGAAAGTGAAAACATTCTTGTAATTTGAATGAATGACCCATTAAAGTTTCCAGCATTTAAATCTCATACATTATGAATTGATGGATGCTCCCACAGTCCAAACAACCAAATCCACACCACTGACACATACAATGATACAGCTCTAACCGGGTCTGTCTGTTGAATATTGGATGAGGCTGGAGCAGCCTTGCAGCAGGTACAGCAGGTCAACACGCCAGATGTGGCATGAGCGATGCCGAGGCTGATCCGTGTTCCTGTAAATGCTGCTTGCTTTGGGTCTGAGCACGAACTGCAGCTTGAGGAACAGAATGAGTCAAGTTTTCTGGCTCCGGCCGAGGCGATCGCTCACCCGCCTCCCCCTCCCTCCTCCTCCTCCACCTCCGTAGCTCAGGCTGACAGTAGTCACTAGTCAAAAGGTCAAGCAGACGGAACCTTAATTTTGGCTGTGGCCCCTGCAGACATTCAGACCAGAGGTTATCTAATCTGGATTTACTGCCTCCATGTTGCATTTATGAGCTGAGATAGATGTGTTTGCTCGAGATTTCACTGATAAGCCGCAGGAATATCAAAAACTCATACTCTCAATTCTCCAGTGAATAGCTGCATCCAACTTTCTCACTCTCCCGCTCACTCCGTTTCTTTCTCCCTCCCTCAAATACCATCTCAGACTCCAGAAATAAAATTGGAAGAGGCTCCGCTGAAGGGCACTCTTCACATAGAGCGATTAAGACATTTCTGGCACACTCTCCTGCATCCTGCGTTTCCAGTTTGAGAGGTGAAACAGAGTAATCTCACGCTGCATTGGCTCTAAAAAACAAACCAGGCTGAATAATTACACAGACCAGGACAATAATCAACAAAGTCCTGACATGAAAAAAAAAAAGCAACGCAAAGCTTATAATTGTCTTTCCAAAGTGCTGACAGCTTCCCCGTCGCGATCGCCTTGCTTAATGGTTAGCGTTGAAGCTGTGCAGCCAGAGAGAAAGATGACAAATAAATTCAATTATTCCATGAAAAAGAGCTACTGTCAGTGTTGACGAGGAGCAGTTGAGGAAACGCTTAGGCGATCAGCGAGACAGCGTTAATCGGGCCTGAGCCAGAAGCAGTAGGTGGCAGACTTCAGAGGGAAGTCATCTCATGATCTATTATGCTCTCCTTACAAGGTGTGAATCTTCTTCTGCTTCCTTTGTGGCGGAAGTGCGCGACGACCGATCTCCAAGGAGCCGCTGGTGGAGGTGTGAACGAGTAGATGAATGTCATGCCTACGGCCTCCGGATCTCACAGAACAGCCTGGGTTTATTGTCTCCCAGACTGTGGATGCAAGCCAAGCTATTGTGCGGGCTGATCTAATGAAAGTCAGCCATCACGGACCACCACACAACCCGCGCACAGGGTTTTATTTGGGTTGTCTCAAGCTGCAGGAATCTAAAATGCCTAATAACATTTAATATTTACATTTCCCGAGTAATTTATAGAGCACATTAAATCCTGCTCTTACACACACCAGGGTTGTGATCTCAGCTTTGAAATACAGTGCTAACTGCTTAAAGCGATCACGGTTGATCAACCACTTATATGGATCAAAAAGCTTCGGGCAGAATCATTCCTATACAAATGCTGGAGTAATCAAGTACGGGACACTGGGGGCAATTATAACAGAGGGTAATTGTAGCATCTCAATTCCTCAAATTGCTGCAAGATGTTACAGTTGTCACCAAGCCCAATGTGTTAACATACTCTTCTGTTAGAAAATGAACTTGAAGCTAAATGTAAAATTACTTTAAACTCAATTCAAACAATTAAAATCGAGTTATCTCGATAATAGTTATATATAGTCTTCAGCAAACATAGAAACAGACTTTGCTTTGAATGCATACAATGCCTGACATCTCAAAGAATTTTAACCACATACAAAAAAATCAGTTATACTACAGAGGTAATATTATTTTGAGGTGTGCTTTTATTTGAGGGAGAGTGGGTTAATATGACTCATTCTTTCAATGTCGCAATTACCCCAAACCACTGTTACAATTGCCACCACCAAGGGAATTGAAGAGTCTGACTTCTTGCATTAGATTTCGTATTACAGTCTTGTCCTTATTAGTGAAAATATATCAATTGTATAATTAAGTACTTATCTTACATCAAAAGATGACTGCTGTATTTCAAGTAGCTTCTGAGTTGTGAATGAAAACGTATGAAAAAATGTTACAATTGCCCCTGGTCTCCCCTAGTCCACTTACAGTGTTCATTTTGGGTGTTTTATATATTTGACAACATATGGAAAATGACAGTCATTCGTTTTTTGTTTTTTTTTACTTTACTCCCATGATATTTTGCCTTGCAGTAACCCGTCTGCTCCCAACTACTTAAGGCTGCTGCTGCGTGCGCACTGATGGGAAAAGAAAGTAATTTTCTCTCAGTGAAATACATAGTCTCTTCAAAGCTTGAGACAAACTGCAAAGAAACACAAACCAATGAGATGCAGCAGAGAAACTACAATAAGCTATATTATATATAGAATATTATAGTTTGTTGAATTATTATCAGTGCAGTAATGCAATAAAAAAAACAGCTGTACTGCCTTTTGAAACTTCAGTAAACAGTGAAGCTGTCTTTATATAATAATAATAATGATAATAATAATTCCCACTGTAAAAACAATCTTGTTCAAATGGACTAATCTGGCATTAGGAACGATCACATAGATAAAACGCTTGCGCAGGAACGCTGAAGTGAACCTGCTGCATACTCAAACTCTTATCTCAGTTGCCCCTGCTGCTGCTGCTGCTGTGTGTGTTACTGTAATTCTTAACTTCTACGCCTTTAGATGAATGAACGCTTGATTACAGATGATGAAGTGGACAGAGGGAAAGACAGGCTGCGAGAGAGCGGAGCTACTGTTTAAGGATTCCCTCCTACAGCGTATGTATTTAAAGGTTTAACAATGTGGGTGTGTGTGTGTATGTGTGTGTGGGTGCGTGCGTGTGTGTGTATATGCTTGTGCGTGAACGAGACAGAGAAACAGTGTGAGCCGAGCTGGACCCCTGCGTCTCCTAGTCATTACAGCTCATTTGTCTGAGTGCTATTCCACTTGGCTGGGTTGAGTTAACAGTTTGCCCTGGCGCTCTCCACCCTCCTCTGAGCCGAGTGCAGCGTCACATGTGGAGAGAAGGAAATGGGAGCATAATGTATGTTCTTTCTTGAGCTGCGTGCACACACACAGACATACACACGGCATGTATACCTAAGAAAACTTTTCTTGCTCTTTAATAGCACACAAACATACATATAGATGTAACAAATTAGTGCATCTTAAGACAAAATGGTTTGTGAGTAAACTCCCAGCACCGGCGGCTGTTTAATCCCCCTGATCCCCTGGAAAGTCTAATGACAGCTAATCAGATGCACATCCACACTCTAATTAACCAATTAGCAGCTAATGCATACACATACAGTACGCAAAACACCGTGGATTCATTATGAGACACTCATAATTTTCACTTTACCCAAGACTCTTTTCTGGCCAAATGAGGAAGACAGGCGTCTGTTAACAGAACACATGAGCTACAGCCGCCTACCCTCCTGAAAAACTTACTACTGCAGCAGGAAACTGAAGTATTCCTCCACTTACCAGCAACGTGAACCCAGAAATGTCGAATACCGTTAAGTTTTATGTTAGAGATATACAATATGGGTCAGTGCATAAATTGGACAAATTACACAACTGAACCCTCCTCAGTTCTGCCCACTCGGGAACCTCGGTCAGCTTTCTCCTTTCTGATTTCCTGTACATAAACATGCTATGTGCTAGGCTCATCTATGTTAAATCGAAAACCAAATTTTGTAGATTTAAAGTACAAAAAGTTGCTGGGAGACTGTAAAAGCAACATGTACAGTCAAGCCTTAAGTTAGCTATTGCTAGTAAAATGCTAGCTAGTTGAAATGTGTCCCCTTTATGTGGAATCATTGACCAAGTAGCTGCTGAAATATTGTCCACACTGACGAAAATGCTAATTATGCTAACTGTGCAGCCTACCTAATGTATGCAAGTTAGCATCTGGGAGTTTCCAAATGCTGGTGGCCCATACTGTGCATTTCTACCATAAAACTTTGAGGTACATTTCTGGGTTAACAACTTAGCTCTATTGGCTGGCAAATACACCATATAGTTTAAAAAAAAAAAAAAAAAAAGCTGAGGTAGAAATAAATATCCATAAAATTGCTGCACAGTGCACACATTATGTAAAAACAAACAAACAAACAAAAAAAAACATATTCATACAAAACCTGAACCATACTGAAAACTCTGTTTATATTTGAGGATCACAGGCAGATCATTTCTATGCTGAATATCTTTTTGGCTCCTTAATTAGCATCTAATAAAATTAATGGGCAGAGCATCAACTCTATAAAACGCTCCAGAATGCAAACTAGGTGCAAAGCGAGACAGCGGACCGTCTCATTTTCAGTCATCGAGGCAACTCAAAAATAAACTTAATGTCATGGTGGTTATTCAGACTTTTATGACTCTTGCCTCGCTGTAATTCTCAGAGACAAAAGAGCTTTGTCCAAATGTTGTCCGGCATTGTTATACATACAAACCAGTTCCATTAACTCTGCACGCTGAGTGAAACAATGTGGTGACATGCCAGGACCTGTCAGAGCGACTGATATAAAAATGAACCGTCAATAAAAACTGGCTGTAAAGAGCACTGTAAAGAAATAAATTACAACAATGCAGCACAGCAGGACTCTATATAAAGAAAAACCTGAGAAAACAAGACAATTAAAGGCTGTGTGGAAACCATCTGGCTGCTTCTATTCAGCTGCAATTGAAATAACTTTTTTAGAGCTTACAGTTAATGGAGCAAGTACTCATTAAGATGTCGGCCTTTTTGTTAAACTCAAAAAAGTTCATGCTATTCCATCTTATGAACACATTGCAGAGTGTATCTTCATACTCCATTAATATTCACACTAATGGCTTTCTTTTCAATGACATGATATATGAGTTTAATTTAGCAAAAAACACGAAACTGGTAAATAAGGTATATAGAAGCACATTTTTGGGGTTCAGGTTTTTACCATCATAAATGTAATATTATGCTCTAATCAATATTTTATTTTACTTTATTATGTTAAGCGAGGCATAATGAACAGTGAGTGGGCCATTAGTATGAAATAAACCCCAAGAGGGATCACCCTGAAGAGGTTTATTTTCCAATAATGACATGCTCACTGTCCATTATCCCACTTATTACACATCTATTATCTTAAAAAAACTCAATAATTTAACACAAAATTTTAATCTAAAAATTATTTTATTGGTTTAAAATTATTTAAGTGCTGCTGCAGAGTCTATCCATCAGAACTGTGTATACAGAACAGCCTACGTGTCAGAAATAACAGTAGTTAGAATGTCATAACTGACCAATCAGCATTGTGTATTTAACAAAGTCATGTAATTAAATACTCCATTCTGACTGGTCGATTATGTCATTCTAAGATCCCTTATTTTTGAATAGCAGACTGTTGCTATGTGTAACAGATACTGTTGCTATGGAAACAGTTCTGATCATAATCTCAGGAGACAAGGACAACAATATTATTTTTCAATGAAATCATTTTAAAATTAATATTTTGTATCAAATTATTTTTTAAGTAAACAGCTGTGTAATAAGTGGGATAACATACAGTGAGCAGGTCTTTATTGCAAAATAAACCCCTTCAGGGTGAACCCTGACCTGCTCATTGTAGGCTACATTGTCCCTTACTTATTGCATTGAAATAAAATTAAATATTGATTGTCAATGGAAAATGAATTGATGTGTAATATGAAAAGTGTCCCTTGTAATGAAGTATCACTAATTTCTGTAGTTCCTCTGAGTTCTATGGAGCTTTTTAGCTAATATATGGAACAAAATGTTGTCAATGTCCTTAAACTCTACTTCTCTAAATTCACTTGCATTAGTCTTTCACCAGTGTTGTTTCCAGCAGCAGCAGGCAGCTGTGTTCAGCATAAAAGCTCAGATTACCCTCCTTCCCAACACCAACCATCAGACAGAGAAAATTAGTCACTAGCTGTTTAAGTGACAAATATTTGCCCCAAGACTTGGCAGAGGAAAAAAAAGTGTTGAAAGAAATGTGCAGCATACATTAGTTAGTTGAACAGAAACACAACTCAAATGTTAGCTGGATGTGTAAATTCGCCACTGTTAGCTAACACACTGACACATAAACAAAGCTTGCTTATTTTATGTATTCAAAAAAAAAAAAAGAAAGAAAATGAGCTGATATATCATTATATTTTGTTTCGGTTTTTTTTACTCTTAAATATTGACTTTGCCTTCAATAATTCAGTAGTGGTTGGTTTCTCCTAATGAATGTTAACAGAACACCTGCAGTGTAAGTAACCTCAATCATGGAATTCACAGATTTTAAGTCTAGAAGTGAAAGGATGTTAATTAACAATCTGTCTTACAAGAGTAAATTAAATTTCTGGGTTGAATACATGTAATTCAACTCAGATTCATCACTAGTAAAAAGACTGAATGTGTGAGGCACTCAGACATGTGGCCATGCACACACACACACACACACACACATACACACTGTATGAACACAAACACACCCACTCTTATACACCCACATATGCACGCAACTCACAAGTTCACAGATTGACTGCGCTCAGCAAGAAGTGCTTCACGGATGGCAGTTTTCCTTTCTTTTTCCGCTTGACAGACTTATCAACCGAGCTCAGGTGGTGCCCCATCTGCTTGCGCACATTTAAAATACACACAAACACACACAGCCACACACTCACTCACTGCTTACACAAGTAGACACATGCTCAAGGAATAAACTCAATCAAATGTCTGCCCTTCAAATTTCATTTCTGATCCCCCTGGCTCCTTCTCTCCCTCCCCTCTCTCTGACCACATCCCGACCTCTCCTCCTGTTCTCCCACGTCTCTTCGTTTTCTCGTCCTCTGTGTGCCGGCCGCAATCCCACCAACAACCTCAAACTATCCTTCCAGTCTTTCCTTCTTTACCTTCCTCGCCATTCTGCGTGTACACGTGCTTGCCCCCCCCCTGCAATCCCAGTGACCATGCACCCTGCTGTGCAGTGCCCACCCTGTCCAATGCAGCAGATGGCTGAGCAACACATGCATGCACACAATCACGTCCACTGACACACACGTAGGCATAAAAACACACTTGGGCCTACAAGAACTACACAAAATGTCAAGCTACATTTATCTGTACAGCAAGTACAGTGAATCAGGACACGTAGTTTCACACTGTACTTTGTCAAACCGATATACAAACTCACTGATAAAATGCTCAGCCCAGATAGTCGGTCATAATAACAACTTCAGCTTCAGAGGAGCTCAAAACTTGATCGAGAGAACTTACATATATTTCTCATTCACGGAGCCATCGGGGTATAATGCATCATGAATGTATTCATCCCAGTAGCATTTATGCATTTATGTAATTCTGTTGTACAGAGCCACGAGCTGCTGTGAATCAATACACACTTCAGCCTGCATAATGGGGCTGTAGGACGCATAAGATATGCACATACCAAACACTAAAAATAGGCCTTGACAGAAAATGCTTCAAGAAACTGCTGAGAATAAAGAGGAACTACTGGATCGAGGATGAGTAATGGGATGATGCTGAGCGCATATAATGCCACAAATGTCTTTTCTCGAGAGGCAAATGATGCTTTATAAAGCCTCATGCGACTGCATTACAGGCAATTAAAGATACAGAAATATTAGCCCTAACGCAATTCCCCCAATGTTTGTTTACTGGCAAATAAACGCACTGGCTGGACAACAGCGCTGGCTAGTAAACTGATCTCTCCATAAAGTGCCATTTGTTAGGCAATTATCTTTATTCTACCAAGCAGAAAATAACTCGTGCCGAATGGTAAGGTGTGCTGGTGCGAAGCTCATAATACCATGCAGACACTATAATTAGGTAGCTCTTTACAGGGGAAAAGAGTGGGGTCCTGGCCGACCTGAGGGAAAAATCTAACGGCCAAAAGCAATTTGCAGGCGCCTTCCAATTTCCATGAATGATTCTTTGATTTTAACGATGTAAACAAACACGGTCTTCAATGGCTTGGACATCGGTAGAAGCTGGACAGTGAATGGTTGGCTGGTTGCTTAGAAAGCAAGGACAGCCCTGACTGTGCCTATGGTGTTAAAAAAGTTGTTAGGAGAAATCTATGTGCTGGGTTCAGACGCACGCAAAGCCCTGGGAAGCCGTTATGTTTGGCCACTTTCATCTTTTCATGGTAACCTCAATCAGGCCTGGCTCCAGCACTAGCCATTTGTTTGATTGTGGAAAGAAAAACCTGTGCTGACATCTGGAAATATGACCGCCGCGTACACTTTTTAGTATTTACAGTAGTTGTGTGGAAAACATTATGGAGCTCTAAATCATTGCTTTCCAGTTGTGGGGTAAAATCAATACAATTCACTGGCAAGTCAAGGTCTCCTTGTGGACACCTGACCTCTACGCCATTTTGTTGCAGTAAAATATGAATAGTGGATGTGTGTGTGTGTAGGTGAATGGATACTGTTGACGTCAAGTACACTGGTGGGTGGCAGATCATGTCACTGCCACCTTGTTCTCACACTGTCCAGGCCAAATATGATGCACATCAGTATAACTCTGGACGCACCCAAACCGAAAGTTGCTTACTATTGTTTTGAAAAAGTCAGCTACATTATTATCTCAGCAGTGTTAAAAAAGGTTGCATCTACTTCAGTCAATCACTGATCTAATGCACCAAGATTAACTAGAGGTTTTTTATATTCTTACAATTTATTAAACTTTTTTGGTTGCTGATTTTTCCCCACAGTTAAAGCAGAGGTGGTGGTGGGTTTCAGACAGTTATTAAAACGTAAAAAGTAAAAAGAGAGATTGAGATCAATAAAAAAGTACAGTATGATGATGTTTAAATATATTTCAGATTTCTCTGTCTATTTGCACCCAGGTATGAACAGGCACACAGAAGCTCCTCAGCTAATCACATCCAGTTCCCTTATTTTAGGAGAACGTTGCAGTGGATAAATGAGCTAAGCACATGGGTTTTCTGTGGGACAGCAGGGTTCGAGTCAAAAAAAGTCGAGATGCTTTGACAGTAGTAGTAGCAGCAGTAGTGGTGATAATGGTACATCAGTGGTATCAGTGGTCACGTTTTAGGTTCAGGCAACAAAATTACTTGGTTAGTTTAAAGAAACAAAACTACTTATTTAGTTTTGAGCAACATGACCTTATTGGTTAGGTTATGAAACAAAACTACTTGGTTATGTTTATCATGGTTTGTCTCATGTGGGTGCAAATAACCACACTACCTCTTTACATTGTGGATGTAAATAGAATTGTTGGCTATAGACATCTGGGTGCTTGTCACCGCCATGCTAGCCTATATACACATTGTCTGTTTGAACCCAGCACCTTCCTCACTTGAGTGATTTGATGAGCCTTCCAGTTTAAACCACACCCTTCTATCCAATTACAGAGATGGATGATTATGTTGGTGGGACAGACACAAATAATGGCGTCTCTGTGCACCTGTAATCTCTGTTTACGTGTATGAATTTGAGCGTACCAGCAGAGAGTCGCGGCCGAGTCCTGGGCGTCTGCATCTCTTGCCGCGCGTGGGGCAGCATGTGATAGCGCTTGGCCTCGTTGACCAGGTCACGACACGCCTCCGACGACTTGATCAGCTCCTCGTTGTCCACCACGTTCAGCAGGTAGGATGGGTGGATGAAGGGAAGACGCACCACCGCCAGCAGCTCTGACAAATTCTGCGAAGATGGACGGAGCGAGGAGAAAAAAACAGAACAGAGAAACAGGGATTAGAGGCCGAAGGCTGCAATCAGTGAGAGATACTTAAATAACATAACAGACACAAAAATAAAGACACAAAAGCAAACACTAATGAAACCGTGTTTGCAGACAGTGAAACTGCCAGAGCTGATCAAAGAGGATTTATATGAACAACATTAAACAAATAGCAGACTAAAACACTGTGGATCACAGTCAGTAAACAAAGATACCCACGTCTTTCACATAGAACAGATGGATTAACTCCCAGCCTCATTATATATAGTTTTTTGCTGTAGAAAGAACTTTTATCATAAAAAGAAGACAGTGAAAGCCACTATAATGTCTGATAAAAATGTGTTCTGTTAGAGAGAGGAAACCTGATGGAAGTGAGACCATTAGATCAGTTACTGTCAGTGTCAAGACCTCAAATCTGCAGTTTACCACCCTGTATGTGTCAGGTTTCTATTTCTATACTGCAAGACAAATGCCCTGGAAAGGATGAAAAGACAAGAAATAATCTTTGAATAGCACCATGACAGGTGTATTCACTCTTGAACATTTCAAAGCATAGCTAAAAACAAGTCATTAAATGGAATTCACCATTGAACAAGAAACCACAAATACAATTTTCCAAAGTTTTCAGTAGGATCCGCTCACCATCTCAATTTCACATGCGTGTTTGGCTATGCTGCGAGAGCTGAAATGAGGCAGCGGGGGGTATCTTACATCTTCCACCTCCTGCTTCTGATTTTTTCCGCCTCCAAATGAAATCTTTCAGCAGACAGCTAATGTTCTTCTGCAGCTAAATTAAGACCCAGTTCCGGTTAATCATGACCCATTCAAGCCAAGAAACAATTCAAAACATAGAAGTGATTTTACAAAATTACAACTTACAAGGGGCACCTTTTCTTTTCAGATGTGGCTTGAGGTAAAGACTTGAGCACGACGATTAGGGTTACATGAGGTACTTTTCAACAGTGTATTACCTACAATAGATGCTGGTTGACACTCCACCAGACTGGAGAAGCAGAGAAGTATACCAGCAATTAATTGATTTGGACAGAGTCAGCAGGAAAAAAGGTATTTTAGCCACTTAAAAAAGGTCCACCTGATAAAATCAATATTGTTTTAAGCGTATGTTATATATAATATTTCCACTGCTTTATATCACTGTCAGACAGTCCTTTCTGATGGGGACCGGATGTTATAAAAGCCAAATATCAAGCTCTTCAATCCAAAGGTGAAATCAGTATTTCTACCTCACAGAACCCAGGAGTTGCTGGTCTACAGTTGCCTCAATCTGTTGGTTTGTTTGTGTTATTGTGTGACTTCAGTGTTTTTAAAGGACAGATTCACTGAAGTCACAGAATAACACAAACAAACTAACAAATTGAGGCGCATTAGACCTCCAGCTCCTGTGTTCTGCAAAGTAAAATGGCTGATTTCCCCCATGGGGAGAGCGATATTTGGCTTATACAACAGCAGCTTCCCATTAGAAAAGGCTGTCTGACGGCAAAGTAAAGTGGCAAAAACATTCTAAATATAATAAAAATAATCTTAACTATCCCTTTAATATTTGCTGCCTTTTTCTTTCATTGTAGTAAGTGTTTGAATGTACAGGTATGTACGTGTGTATATTATATATGTAATATTAATTTTACATTGTAAACTGTATGTTCATGTTTGTGGTGCAAGTTATAATCAGTATTTTTTTAATATAAATACAGTCAATCAATTTTGTAAAATTAAAAAATAAATTGATTGGAGATAATTTTCACCTTTTCCTTTAAGGGATGTCTTGAGCGTGATGAGTTGTAATGTTGTGGAGTGAACCAAAAAATTTGCTTTTGGGTGCTTGCTTGTTCCATCGCTGCGAGTGCATACATTTACGTGTGCTCATACTGTATAGGTGTTCAGACACAGAGGCAGGACACACTGTTGCCATGGCAACTTGTCTATAGCTCTGGCGAATGTTTGAGAGAGTCTGTGTATAAGTGTGTGTGCGGCGGTCTGTACCCCCATGGGAGTCTCATCTGTGTCGACAGTAAAAGCTGTAAACAAGCTCGGACAGAGCGACAGAGAGCTGGGCGGAGGTTGACCCCGTTGACCCTTCAGCTCGGAGCGACGTGACCGAGCCGCGCGGGGGGAGAGAGAGCGACAAAACAACAGACTCAGAGAAACATCATTCAGGGGAGAACAAATAATAAGCTGACACTCTGCCTAAGCGTCTCCTTCTCCCACCTGAGGCCTTTTTACTCTGGCATGTGTCCCATTTGTTTATGACCTGTGTCCTGGGACGGGAGAGGAGAGAAAGGGACTAAGTGGAGGAGGGAAAGACAAGTGAGGACAGAGGAGAAGGAAAAAGAAAGACAAGTAAAGACAAGTGAACTAAAGTGAACTGAAGAGAAAACGAGAAGACGGGAGAGGGGATGTGACTTGCTCCACGGCGGTCGGAGAAATCCGCTGATGACATTTCCTCTCTGCAAGCGCGCTCAGGGCAAAATGCCGTCCTGCAGATGGGACTGTCTGTCTCCCTCCTCCACAAATGTACAGAACTTACCCAACGGTTTATCAAACAAACAGCTCAATATCCACATAAACACTGGCGATCGCTCCCAGCGCTTCGGCTCGCGCGCAGCGAGAAGGTAAAGTCAAAGCAAGCTACTTAGCATACTGAGATATTCTTCAGGGAAGAATCACTGGCTCAGGAGAAGCTACTACTTCCAATTAAAGTGCCCCCATAGTGGGAGATTTGCCCCAGTAGTTACTGAGTCATGTCACACTCAAATGGAGGTGACTTAAGCTGCAGGCTTACAGCTCTGCTTTTCTATTACAAGCTACTTTTCTCCTGCTCTGCCACAACATCACCTGCTTTGGTCTTATGACATTATATCATTAATACCAGTAATCGGATGTGGACACGTTTTTTAAACACATATTTGACAGTAAATCCTTTGTAGACAAATATCCTGTAAATAAGTACAATCCGAGCAGGAATAAACTCCATTATGTTGCATTTAAAGGGACAGTTAGGCCCCAAATAGATACATACAAAAATACATATTTATCCTCTTAACTGTAGTGCATTTATGATCTATCATTGTTTTGGTGTGACGTACTGAGTTTTGGAAATACTGGCCAATGTATTATTACTTGTTATTCAGTTACAAGTTAGTATGAATTAATGTCAAGTAAAACAAACCATTGTTTTATAGATATGTCTATAATATAATAATATGAATTATTCTGTGACCTTGCCTGAACCTGCATGTTTGCAATATCTTAATAAATTGAGGTTAATCTGTCAGCCGTCATGCTTCTTAAGTTTTCTCCCCTCCAAGTGGATCAGTGAGCCTACACAGTGGCCAGACACTGCTAATATTGAATTACCAGCTGTTGTTTTTCATTTTAATTTCATTTATTATCATGCAGGAAAAGATTAAAAGTAACATAATAACATCAGTTACAATTAAATGGGCCTGACTTAGTTAAAATTGGTTTACAGCAGTGTCCTGTTCCGTCGCACATAAAGACAAAATCACATCACAAAACAAAGACAGTCAACAAAAAAACAAAAACAAAAAGGCAAACGGCAACGCAGACATTCAAAGGGAGAGGATTTAAATGAGTGGGTCCAAGTGTGTCCTTCAGTCAGATAGTGTTTATATGCCTGTTTGAAATGTGTAACAGAGGTTGTTGTTCTAATATAATAATGGATTTCATTCCAGAGTTTGGTGTATGTGTGAAAAAATGATCTCTGACCATAACTATTTTTACAAGCCCGTACTGGAATAAGTGTATTGGAGACAGATCTGGTGATGCCACCCTGTCTTATGTTGTGTCTTGGAACTAGATCAGAGACTACTGGAGATGTGCTATTGTTTTGAGTCTGTTAATAAAATGTAATCGCTTGATTATCTGTGTAGTTCTGAAAAGTCATAGCATCAGAACGTGAAAGTGCAGTGCAGCGGTGAGCCCAGGAGCGAAAGTTGCTGTGGATCATATAAACTCTGTTGTACAGACTTGCTATTGGTTTGGTAATTTCCTTTGTGGTGAGGGACAAATCTGAGAGACAGTAGGATATTGTTGAAAGAATTATTGCATCTAGACATGCGGCAGAGACAGTATGAGTGAGATATGGTCTGATCTTGTTATAAACATACAGTTTCTGGTTGAGCTTCTTTGTTAAATAATGATAGCTTAATTGTAAGGCTTAATGTTGTTGTTGTAAATAACAAAACCTGTCAAGAGACAACTGTTGATCTAAACTAGGCTGAGATTTAGTCAGTCTGATGCTGCTGTAACGTTATGACTGTGCTCCGGCAGCCTCCCACTCAAGCTAATGTTAGCTCTCCTTCAGTAGTAACAATTACTATTCCCTGGAGGCTCAGACACCCTTTGTGTTTTCTTTTTGAGATCCTCTCCTGTCCAGTAAGGATGAAGGAACCAGAGATCACGATGGACTTGAAGCCGAGAGTTTTCCCCACAGGAGGGGGACGCGTCCTTCCCGACCTGGGAGGGATGACGTATTGCTCGTCTGATATGACATTGGTTCCTATACATTCAGTCCCTACTGGACCGAATCACAATGCAGACTACAGTGCCTCATTTCAGAGAGATGCACCCTGCTTGACCGCTTGTGTGACCCCATGCTAAGCACATCAGCAGGCAGTGTGAGCATCACTGATCCTGGTGATGGGGAGCACAGATATAACACAGTATAGGCTATGAGTCATAATGACCTGCCATATATATCTATGATGGGAGACCACTGATGATGATGACTGCAGCTTTTCCTCAGGTGAGCAAATGTAATCATATTCCTGAAAGCTGAAGCTGGAGCTGGAGTTTTTATTTACTTTGCTATAATTAGTATTGTAACTGTTAGGTTATTGCAGTTACAATATGGCAATATGACCAAAAAGGTTGTTTTTGTTTTGCATTTGTACCTAAGTCAAATATTAATTGCCAAAAACAATTTCCATTTTTTTTGCATATGCTTAGGTCTTGGCTGGCTACTTATTATTTTATTAAAGAGGGAAAGCAGACAAGTCAGGGGGAAAATATTTTGTTTTTTTTTTTTTTAATATTGTGAATAATATTGTGGACTTTTATTGCAGTGGATTTATTATTCAATTTATACATCAAATTTGCTTTAGAAATGAAAAAAAAAGACATTGTTTAATGTCACTGACTGTCATTTTGTGCTTCTTATTTCAAAAAATGTCCATTCAGGCACTATTTAGGCACAGGTACCAATTTAAGTATCATTTTTGCACCAGTATCATAAAAAGAAAAACAAAAAACAAAATCAATACCAATCCCTATGTGGGACTCGATTGCACTTGGCTTGTGGTTTTCAAAGTGCCATAAATATACATAGGAAAAATGCATTTTTTGGTGCTTTGAGTACAATTCCAGTGCCATTTAGTTCAAATATATTCAAGAGAAGTCAGTCACTGTATGGCTAAAATCTCCGAAACTCGGTAACTCACACCAAAACTATCTAGATCAAAAAATAGTACTACAAAAATATGTATTTTTGATTTGGTGGTGAACTGTCCCTTTTAGTACAATCTGAGGAGGAAAGAAGTCCAGTTTCTTGTATTTAAAGTCGGATTTGGCTCCTGAGATCATACCTGAGCATCTGCAGGTCATCTGAAATAGGTCCACAGCTGACCGTTCTGACCCTCGGAGCTAAATTAAAGCTGTATATGGGCCAGTTTCGGCCAGGTGGTGCCCTTAGCGGCACAGCAGAAATAAATGTGCTAAAACGTCTGGGGGTGCACGTGGAAATCTTGCTCCCATTTGGAACAGCAGGTGGACAGGCTTGAAATTTGGTGTGGAGTGTGCATGTTGTCTGGGTTTCATCCAAATATTCTACAGTCCAAAAACATGCAGCTCAGGTGGGCTGGAGACTGTAACTGTGAATGCATCTGTGTGTATAACTATGCAATGCAGTCACGACCTGGCGCAGGTGTTTTCTCGTGCAGTGCATGCTGGGATAGATATCAGTGACCTTGAATAGGAATAGGAAATCACCCAGAAACACGTTGCTCTCAGGATTTGCAGAGCAGATGAATTTGGAGCACAACAGGTTGAGAGTTCAAGAGTTTGAGCTCCGTGCGCATATGTTCTTATTATCAGTACTGTCTTGGCACGCTGTAAACCACATATATACACTCCAAGTTAAGTTTTCTTTACCTGTGGAGAATGAAGTTAAGAAAAACAAGCATCCTGCTGTACCATCTGCAAATCTTCGCTCTGCACAAACCCACATCTGTTGTAGCCTCTTTTCACTTGCCAAGCATCTTTAAAATGGCAGTAAAACTACCTCAAAGAGACGACGTCTGCTCTCTGCAAAAAGGTAAGGAGTGCTACCACATAAATATCCATCCAAAAACACACCCACATACACACACGCAGCACACAGACAGAGATTTGCACATGTGCATGCACAAAGAGGCAGATGGATACACTTATACACTCTTAATCTGGCAGGCGCATTCAGAGCGAAGCTTGATTTGAGGGTAAATCTTGTTGAAGAGATTACGACAATGTAATGTCACTGAGGATGACCTCTGATTAAATAAACAACCATGAATTCGATTGTACTGTAAACAGAGCGTGTTATACCCCTGAGTATGTCTGCGTGGATGGACGTGTGTGCTGGAGAGTTCTGGGATAATGCCTGAATGCCTTTCTCTACTTTGATTCAGCTCCCTGCCTATGTCCCTCCATTTCTGAACAAAAACCAAAACAAAGAATAAAGAATTACTCTCCATCTATAATTCTAACTAACTCACTCTCTCTCCCACTTCTTTTTCACTTTCTGTCACTCTCTCTGCACCTTCATTCCCGCTCCTCGCTCTTCCTCCCACACATGCATATATCGGCATGGAAATGAGGGAGAGTTGCACACTTGCTGCTAATATTCAAATCCAAAGTGTCAGACCCCACAAAAAAAAAAGAAGTCCTGCTTTGTGCCTGCCAGTCTTGTTTATCTTTTGGAGTAGTCTTTTCAGAAGATACAAAAAACTGGTTTGTTATCACCTCGATTCTACTATGGAGTCATGTCTTCACTTGACTTTTTTCTGTTTTGAATATTTTGTGAGCTAATTTTCATTTTCTTGCATTCAACGCTGATTTTTTTGAGCCTGGTACGGATATTAGGGAGTAAAAATAATTCCAACATCAATTTATTGGCCTTTATTCCAAATACAGAATACAAAATCCAGAATAGTGGTGCCACAATTTCCATATTTAAATAGATTGAAATGAGCTTTCAGTTTCATTAATGTCGGCCCCCGCCTACATGCAGCATCCACAGGAGGAGAAAAGACAAAACACTTCAAAGATGTCACAACATAGTTTACCTGCCATTATATAACACTTCATACAATATAGACTTTGTTTTCAAAGAAGAATTTTAAAAAGTAAATGAGAGTTGTCAGGGCATAAAACCAATGATCTGTGGATCTTTCCACATCAACTCTGTACTAATAACTGTATTTAATTAATTAATAATTAAATTCTGGATTTGAAGATTTGTGACAACCCTAATACAGAATATTTAATATATACATAAATGTACATTTTTTGCAATGATCCCTCAAAATAGCTAACACTTGATATGAAATGGAGGCAAGATATTTTACAGTTTAACAAACTTACTGTTCAAAATTATATCAAGGCGCTGAAACAATAAACCTTCACTGGTATTTGTAGTAATTATAAACAGCTATGAATAAAAATAAATAAAAATACAAAGAGAGAAAAATATGTCTATGTGACTTAAAAAAGGGATCAAATATACACAAAATGATGCCTATAAAACTATCAAATAAAAACAATCTGCATGATGTTCTGTTAAAAATAAATTCATATGGGCACATATCAGACAACATATGCGGGGACAATATGTTGCCTTACTTTGAAATATGGCACAATGTCCCTCTGGATTTTCACTATAAATTGTCTTTTAAGATGCTGATTAATTGGGAAGCAGTGAAAACACAAGGACTTAGCAGATTCCCTGTGTTTGTGAGACTCCTGAGCATGATGTCAGAGTCTGATATTGGGATACATTTGAGCCAAATTTGAAGTCACCTACAAACAGTTACATTCTACACACAAAGTACCATGGACCAAGAGAACAACCCAAGAAACAACCTAATAAAAAGGGCTTGGTTTGCTGATGCTGCCCCTCAGGACTGTCCAAGATCTTCTACAGACTTCCTCTGGCCGCAAGATGCCTTTGAAAACACTCAAAAGGAGAGCTTTCGTCTGAGAGGGAAGGTAAACAGAATGTCAAAGCAAAACACTAAATTACAGGCTGAATGCACAAAGAGTTACAAGACCATCATATCGTACGAGTCACAGATCTCCGACCTCTAGAGACATCTCCGATTCCATCCAAGGGAGCAGGTGGATATTACCCAGCCCCAGAGCAATCGGCTCAACCAGCGTCTCATAAAGAACGGTAACGATCCAAAACGCAGGCTCACGTTGTCCTAAAACCAGCTGGGGGAAGTACTCTTGGAGAACAAAGATTTTTGTGGGAAAAATATAAAGCTCTGGAGGAGAACTTCAAGAAGATGGCCAAGAAAGAACAGGTGGTCCAAAACCATCTGACAGAAGAGGTCTTAGAGATCCAAGTTTGGTAAGAAAAATATAAAGCTCTGGAGAAGAAGGAGAACAGAAAGAACAGGTGGCCCAAAACAATCCGATGGAAGATTAGCAGACAAACTACAAAGCTCAGGAGGAGAACTTCAGAGAGGAGATGGCAAACAAAGAACAGACCATCAGATTGTATGAGTCACAGATCTCTGACCTCAATGACCCTCTCCAATTCCAGATGCAGCAGGTGAATACCACTCAGCCATGGAGCAATCGTCAGGTCCAACATCTCATGAAGAAGAATGACAATCTCAAACGCAGGCTCACGTTGTCTCAAGGCCATCTCATGGAAGTAGACTCAGAGAACGAAAATTGGCAGCAAAAAATACAAAATGCTGCAGGACAAGTTCAATGAGGAGAAGGACGGGAAAAAAAAATGGGCAGCTCAAAACCACCTGACAAAGTTAAACTTGGAGAACCAAGACTGTCAAGAAAAATACAAAGCTCTGCAGGAGAAATTTAGAGAGGAGCTGGCCGAAAAAGAACAGTTGGGAAACAAGAGTAAGACAGTTGGAAGAAGAAAAGAAAGAACTAGCTGAAAAACACAGGCTCACGGAAGGGATGGACAGTGCTTCTCACAGGCTAACATATGTCACAAACCAGCTGTGCAGCGACGAAGCTGAATCTCTGCAGAGTGACAAAGCCCATGAGACAAAATCCGAAGCTGTGCTGGAGGAGTCCAGAGAGGAGCTGGTCGAGATAAAACAGCTCACTGGCTTCCAGTCAAAATTGAACAAATTGAAAAACTGACCGAAGAGGATCAAATATTAAGAGTTGGAAGTGAAAGAGTTGGAGGAAGAGAAGGAGGATCTGCAGGAGCCCTGTGTGGAAATGAAGAAGTAGAAAAGAGGCTTCCTTTTCATAAGGAACTCATTTTCTATCAGTGACAACCCTTGACAAATAGATATTTCATATTATTTTAAATGCAACAATAAAGTCCAGAACTGATAATATGTTATTCAAATAGGAAAAACAATGACTGCTGGAAGTTTGCGTACTGTTTCCTATGAATACTGCATTAGAAATGAGTTTTCCTGATATGTTTAGTAACTTTTCATACAATTCTGTCTGTTATGTATTTTCTTAATTTTTGTAGGAGTGTAGCAGAGGAGTGTGAGTGTGAGTAGCACACTTAACAAAGTTAATTTAAAATGTGCATAATTACTGCTATTAATCTGGACATGCATTCACGCATAACAAAGGAAAGAGTAGCTGAACAAACAATTAAGAAACCCCACAACCAATTTTAAACATTATACTAGGCTAAACAATATCACCATATTGTAATCAAAAAGTAACAAAAAGTAATCAACTTACATCACTTTAATATTGTAATAGTTGGGATTAGACTATATTTGTTAACAGGTAATTGGTAAATGTACCATTTGGTTATAATCTTTTCCAGAGACTTTTTGATAAGAAAAATACAGCATATCACCAGAATTATCATTTAATTAAAATCCCAATATATGCCACACTTCCAGAAAATGTATCATTGCATTAATCAATGCATTTGTAAATAGGGCCCAGCCAATACAGGATTTCTGGGGCCAATATCAATATTAAGGAGTAAAATAATTCGGATAGATATATACTATATCAGCTGAATATTCTCCATTTATGTTTATTACACAGCTTTGCTAAATACTCGATTCTGATTGTTCAATTAAGAAATTCTGAGACCTGTTATTTTTCCGATTGTTGCATTAAACATCAGACTGTTGCAGTTCTGATAATAAACTCTGGAGGAGAAACAAAATCATTTTTGAATTGAATTTGAATTGAATTGCCATGTCATAAGTGGGATAATAGATAGTGAGTGGGTCAATATTGTGAAATAAACCCCTTTAAAGTGATTCAAGACTCATCTGCTTCACATCTAAGTCCTGCATCATCCTATTGGGGTTCATTTCATAATAATGACTCACTCGGGCTGATAACACTGGCTGACCAATATATCAGCCTGGCTCTAATTTTTAGATTTTTGCACTGCAGACTTGTGGTCACTGACTCACTCATGGACGTTGAATAAAGAGACTGTGCCTGTCTAATATACATTACACAACTTACTGTATATGCCAGTCTGATCAGTGGTGGTAGCACCTTGTCTAATCACATGCTTTTAGGCAAACAGAATTCAAATGTAGTTCATGTATGCTGTGGGAGTGGGCAGTTCACTATATGCATTTATTATGTTGTTAATTATTATGCTGTCTTCTTTTCAAACTCTTGCCACTTAGTAAATACACTCAATTGGTTTGGAGGAGGAATAATTCCACTTTTGCTCTTCAGAGCTTTTAAAGGTGTACTTGTGCTTTCATGCTAGACATGTCCATAGATTACGGTGTAAAAATGCAAAGATCAGGTGAGCTTGTTAGCCAAGTTAGAAAAAAAGCTTGAGTGATGGCAAGTTCAGTCTGTCGGCACACTTTTGTCTAGACAGAAATATCTCAACAGTGACTGGATAGACTGCCTTAAAATTTTGTACAGACATTCATGTTCCCCAGAAGATGAATCCAACTGACTTCAGTGAACCCCTGACTTTTATCGTCTTAACAACTACTTCATGGATTACAACAACATATGGCACAAAGATTCATGTTCCTATTGTAATGAAAAGTAAACATTTTGGTGACCCGTGACTTGACCTGAATCTGGCCAATACTTTGGTTTCTGACCTGCAAAACTAGCAACACTCCCATCATCCATCCGCTGTACTTTGACATTAGTGCAAATGACCTTTAGTAGCATGCTTACAGGTTAAGTTTAAACGGTGAACATGGTTAACATTGTGTTTGACAAACAGCATGCTAGCATGTTAGTACTGACATTGTTGGCATGTTAGCAAACTGAGGCTAGCATTTAGCTCAAAGCACCGTTGTGTCTACTGTCAGTACAGCCTAAAGCTGCTACCACGTAGCCTTGACTCTTCCCATCACAACACAGGAAGAAAAGAATGAAGAAAATAAGGGTTTCGTGATTCTGGGTTGAACTTTCATTTAAAGAGGTGTTTCCAACGTCTTTGCTTAAAGGAATCAGTAGGATTTGTCCAAGTTGTTTGTAAACCACCAGAGAACCAGAACATCCTAGGACGTTAAATACATTTATTTGGCGAAATGTTCCACAGGAAAATAATCAGAAAAATAAAGAAAAACAAGCAAAGAACAGGGTCTCTGCAGATATAGCAACTTCTTGTGGGTCATATGTGGTGACTGAAGGAGATTATTTTCACAAGTCTATATATTGTTTTTCAAGTAAATAGTTGGATATCATGCCTTTGAATATTAAGATAAAAATCAACGATCAGCTCTGTATAGTTTAACCCTTTCATTCACCCATCTTCTCCACCTGTCTGAACCTTGCTTTTTTCTGTCAAACTCCAAACTGACAAAATTATTTTCACCCAGAAGGGCTGTTTTGTTTGAGTAACCCAACAGTAATTAAAAAATAACACCAACATTGGGTCATGACACCCCATGCTGGGCCAAGTTAACCAAGTACTGCTTTGGTGCTTTATCAACCCGAAGCTGGGTGAATTTTCAGCTCGGTGATTTTTAGTGTGTAGACTAATATTTCCAACATGCCTCCCTGGTGAACTGAGGCTTAATTCTTCAGTGTGAGAAATTTAATTAATGTGTTCTTGCAATAACTCGAGATTTTTAAATGCCTGGAATTCATTTTGGGGCTGATTTTTCAGTATTTCACAAGCTAACCCAACAGGTAAACAGAGGATTTGATATTTAAACAGACTGAAACCTTCCTTGCCTTAACTCTGGTAAATATTGATGAAAGCTAAGGCATGCAGGCTTTTACCATCCTCTCCGCAAACATGGTGAGATCAGACTGGATGGACTGGATGCATGCCATATGAACTGGGACTGACACTAAAAAGGTTAGACCTTTGTATATTTGTGTGCGTCCCCGAACAGGTAAATGAGACTTCTCACGACACTCACACCAATGACTGACGTGCTTGCTCTCAGCACCTGAGAGCAGGCGGCGTGTATCCGACTCCATTTCTCTCCATCTCCAACAGCCTCTTGAGCAATCACTCTCTCATGCAAAGGCAGGCAGAATGAATGCTAGCGCTGTCCCTCCAGACGAATGATGTGACCTGTCATTTTCATCTTCACGCCTACTCATACGAGCAATCCTTGCATGCTTTTAAACAGAGATGACATCTAATGAATGCAAATCATAATAGCTTATGTGCCAAATGAAAGATACAAAACCTTCTGTGCGTTTAAAGAAAATACTGTATGATATTTTGTTACGTTCTTACTGTGTAGTTTAGTGCTTTTTTGCAACACGTAGAACATATGGAAAGTATCCACAGGAGTCTGAGGACATATGGAGACGCTACTTTTAGCTTGTCCACCCACACACTTTTTTCCCCTCTTCCCTTTCCATTGGACAAGGATCATTTATGAGGAGTCCATATGCTTATACACTTATATTCTGATACCAGATAACACTTTATGACTTCACCTCTTTAATGGTCTCCATCTTGCACGTACTGATCCAACCCACGTTACAGAAACTTTCTGTCTTCATCTGAAGTTAAGACAGGAAGTGCCTAAGATAGGATTTTTCCCTATTTGGTATTACAGAAGCAAATCCTGATTAAGTTTAGGAAACTCAAGCCAGCATTGCTTTTTTATTGTTGAAACATATTGAAATATACATTGAAACTTTCATAAATGGAGAAAAAGCAACAATGGGCACTCGGCTTCAGGATAGATGGGGTATTGATTTTAATAACATCAGCAGAGAAATCCAAAGATATTCTTTTTGGGAGACTTACAACAATGCTAACTTGGGAGAGAATGGGCTGAGACAGCAGACACAGTATGCCATATTCAGCATCCACTGTGTAAAAACAATAATAGAGCAGGGATTAAACAAATTGGATAACAGTACTATTAGCTACTGTTAGTCAACACTACAATTATTTACTATTAGTTAATACTTTTATCGACTGTTAGCTAACCTTACTGTTTGCTACTTTTAGTTGAAACTACTGTAAGAGTGAAATTACAAAAGTTACATAAGTTAAGTATATTCTCACTGACTTATTATATTGTTTACACCTATTTAGTGTTTACAGTAATGTTCATATTCTGATTTACACCTACTGTGTGCAGTCATCATAAACTGATGCCCTGGCATAGCGTTACACCGCTAGCTGGCGCTGTTGCAGTGTTTTTGTAGTGCTGTTGTAGTTTTGGGGTGAAGAGGTAGACAGCAGGGAGGGACAGAGTAAGAGAGTAGGGATTCAGGCAGGTGTAAGGTGTGGACTGACCTGTGCGTGGACTTTACTAACTAACTTTACTGCTCACACACCCACGTCACTTACACTACCATTAGCTAGTGTTAGGGTGGGAAAGTGAAAATTAGGACATCTTAATGGTTATCCTAAAGTAGAATTTATTCAAGGTTTTAGGCTGTTAGGATGCTTGTGTAATGAACTTTCCCAATCTTAAGTTAGGCTAAGATCATAAATTTGGGAACTGTTTATCTGTAAGTTTTTTTTTCCTGAATCAAGTCCTAACCCTAGTTACCATGGTTACCAAAGAGTTAAGCTAGGAGTCAGCTTGGGAGCTTAGACAGTTTCTGTAACATGGCCCCAGGTCAACCTTCTCAGTACCAGAGGATGCACTTCCACTGCAGTCCAGTTGTACAGCACAGCTCTTAAAAAGAGAAAAAGCCTAACGTTTTTCTTTTTCGCACATACACCCACACACATGCACTAACACGTACACAGGCAGGTGGACAGAGGATGTGAATGGGCAGAGCCTGGTGAAAGGCAGGGATAATGTGTCTAACAGGGAGCCTCTCAGATCTGTCAGAGGCAGCAGAGAAGCACCCGGGAAGCCGGCATCCGCTAACACAGATGACAAATGTCCACTGAGCATTTCCCATTCCACTACTGTCAGCCAGGACTAACGCCTCTTAGTGTGTGTGTGTGTGTGTGTGTGTGTGTGTGTGTGAAATGATTCAGTGCCATGAAGGCATCAAATAAATGACACGTAAACGGTCATATCTATTTGTTTGCACTGAGCAGATAGAAGTATGCGTCTGCTTTAGTGTGAAAAATGGACAACCCGATGCTTAAAACACAGCTCTGTATGAAAACAACAACAACAAAAGAACACACACACACACTCACTGACTCACAAGTGTGTGTTCAATAGGGTGCATGCCTATGTTTAGCCTCACAGCGTTAACAAACCCACTCAGCCAAAATGACCAGAGCTCAGTGTCCTTTTGAGAGTGTGCAGGTTTATGTGTGAAAACACACGCGTGTGCTTTCTCTCCTGGTAACACATAATGGATGAGTAAAATATGCTCTTGCAAATGGCACTTCATTTGGGTTCAAGAGACGCTTTGCTGAGTGTGTTTGTGTGTTTTCCCGCAACTGCATGACTATGTGTGCATGTCAGCTGCGAGGACGGATGGGGGGATGGCGAGAGACGTAGCGGACGACAGACGCTGACTGCTGCCCTGAGCAACTTCTGACAGGTGCAATGTGTTCTCCTCTGAGGCCTACTTCAGCATGACTTCATTCAAAACAAGAAAAAAAAGAAGCTTTCTTCCACTCATTTATTTCAAAACATATTCGTTTTGAAATATTCGCTGGATATTAACATACATTCTAGCTTGTTTCTCAACCCACTGAATTATCGTTGAGATCGAGCAGTATCTAGCAACTTCTGAAGGGGAGAGCGGGGGCAAGTGTAACACAAATTCCAATCAGAAACAAACTAGATTGATGACACTCTGCTACTACTACTCTTTCAACAAAATTGATTTTTTGAGGTATCAGAGTTAAATTTTGGATGTGCAATGTTTTTCATCTGCTGTATAAAGTTTAGATGATTGCGAATTTAAACTTAAGTCAATTTAATCTCTTGGTTATAGGTTAAAAATTAACAGCAACAAACTCTGCTAAAATAGGTGCTGCTAGCTAGCATATAAGATTTTGTCAGGGATGCAAGACTGGGGGCAACTGTAACACTGTGTTAATGCCCCTCAGCCCCATGGCCAAATGTAAGCACCTTGTTTATCTATGTTGAGACACTTTTCTGTGAAAAAAAAAAATATTTAAACTGAATTGATTTATAAAGTTAAATATTTTATTAAATTTGAATGTACAATTTCTCTGAACTCAATTTAAGTGTTTTTTTTAAAACATTGTAAGTTACATTCTTAGACTACAGCACTAATGTGATAACTTTGAGAGGTGCTTTTATTTGAAATACGGTGAGTTATTATGACTTATTTTTCGGGTTACAATTGCCTCCAATGATTGTTACTGATTGTTATTTTAGTCTTGTCCTTTATCAACTGTATTATTAATTACTGCATGTGTATCTTTCTTGTATCCAAAGTTGACTAATGTATTTCAAGTAGTCTGTGAGTTAAGAAAAATTTAAAAAATAAATAAAGAAAAGTCTCCCCAGTCTACCCTCTGTCCTGCACTTCTGTTACATTTTTATAATTCCTCACGAATCTTGAATCTTTGAATAGATGGTGTAATTTGTTTGTTCTCTCTGAGCTGTATTGCTCATGCATGTGTTTAGAAAACCCAGTGGAAACGAGGCGCCTTTAACTTGCTCTGGATATGCAGCTGCCGTGGTTGAGTGACTATGGTTCAGCTGGCTGCACACATCAGGACTGAACGCGCTCTGGGACTACAAAGGACACCGATGAGAATGGAGGTCCGGAGTTCAGTGGCTTGCATCAGATACCGTCCACTCTCTAATACGCGACTCGTAACAAGGCCTGATATACAAGTGATTTCCACTCTTGTGTGAACGTTCGAGCACAGGACTGGGACATGAACAGCGACATCCTGTGCATTACGTGTAAATCCCCATGTGTGTATGTACTCTTTTTTTCCCCCCCTCCAACTCATGTGAGCTGGAGGGAAGCAGAGAGGCAGAAGAAAAAGCAAAGATTGCCCGCGGCATTAATCTCCATTCCCCAGCGATGTCTCCTAAAGACATACTTGGCCTATATGTTCATTATGGCTCCTCACCTCAAATAACACATCCCTTCTTAAAGGGATAGTTTGGATTATTTGAAGTTAGGATGAATGACATACTTATCAATAGTCAGTGTATTATGTACAGTAGATGGTGATAACAGCATGTATGCTAAGCAATTTTTCTACTGTGGACAGGGTCAGCAACAATAGGTATTTTAGCTACTAAAAAAAGGTCCACCTTAAAAACATCAATATCAGTTTAAGCATATGCTACGTCTAGAATATTTTCAATGCTTTACCTTGCTGTCAGACAGCCTTTTTTGATGGGAAACTGCCATTACATAAGCCCTATATCGCTCCCTCCAAACAAACCAAACTTCATATGCAAAATCAGTCGTTTTACTTCTCAGAACACTAGAGTTGCTGGTTCACCATAGCCTCCATTGTTTGTGTTATTGTGTGACTTTGGTATTTTAAATGTTAGTTCACCAAAGTCCAGCAATAAGATTAAAAAAAAAAACAAAAAAAAAAACTGACAGATCAAGGCAGCAGTACAACAGAAACTCTGTGTTCTGGGAGGTAAAATCACTGATTTCGCCTGTGGAGTTTGGTTGTTATGGAGAAAGTGATATTTGACTTGTATATGGCAGTTTCCCATCAGAAAAAGCTGTCAGATAGCAAAGTAAAGCAGAGAAAATATTCTAAATACAGCCTACAGTTAAACTGATACTGATTTTTTAGGGGAACTTTTTATAAGCTGTGAATTATTCCCCTCTGCTTCTGCAAACTGGGGGCATGCCAACCTGCATCTATTGTAGGCAATACACTATTGATAAGTACCTCATATAACTCCACATCAAATATTCCCAACTATCCCTTTAAGGGGTGCACAATGAAGAAAAGTTCCTGTTTTGAACTGAGAGCTTAAAAGGAGAATCACTAAATTAAAAGTGAAAGGGTCATTTATAGTTTTGAAGGTAAATGAATTGTAAAACAGTGAGGAAATCTCAGTTTATATCCCAACACAGCCTCAAAGCATTTCTGTCCTTTGATAATTTTATCCTCTGACTATATAATGATAGCATCATTTGTTCTGGGAAAATGATTTTTTTTTTCTTCTTAATGAGTGCTAGAGGCAAAAAAAATCACCTCACAACATTATCAAAGTCAATTGTATAAAATCCTCCCCAAATAATAACTAGTAACTTATAAGCTTGTGAAGTAATACCTTTAACTATATTAATTTGGCATGAGAACTGCAAATGTCAGGGCAGGCCATTGTTATTTCTGATGAGTGGACAGCAGGTCCTTGCTAATGGCAAGGCTGGCCTTTTTTATCATGAAAATACACCATTAACTGTCCTTTTTAGCTGTTACATTAGTTGGCCACTTTCCAAAGAGCCAATTAATCAGCCTCTTTTGTCAGGTTGAGTCACCTGGCAAGATAGGATCCTTTATAAAATATGTTGAAGTGAGGCGTAATGGAGGTCCTATTCAGGGATTTGGCAGAGGCCGGTCTGTTATAATTGGAGCCATGTGTCTGTGGTCGTCCCACAAAAGACTGCCGGGTGAAAGGAAGGACAGGTCTCTCGCTGTCAGCACCTTCACAGAGACAACATGACGCAGGACACCGTTTTTTACAGCCAGTTGTTTATGTAACTAACAGAAGCAGTGTCTTACAGGCTGACTGTGGAGGTGAATTCAGTGCTCAGGTGCACCGTTTTTTTTTGGTTTTTTTTACAAACGTTGAAGGATGAGTCTCCATCATGTTTGGATGTATGAGTGCATTATGGTGTGCATAATCGATTCTAAAGCAATAATAACTATTTTCATGATGACTTAATCTATTAATTAGATTTCCAATTAATTGGTCAGTCAAAAAATGACAGAAAATAGTGAAAAATGCCCCTCCAGAATACAAAGTAACATCTTAAAACTGCTTTTTGTAGCCTAATGAACAGGTCAAAAACTCAACATATTCAATTTATAATTAAACAAAACAAAGAAAAGCTGGTTTTACTCAAGTACAAAAGAATGGAATTGGATTGTATTGCTCAATATATGACTTGTTTGACATTTTGGGAAACGCGCTTGTTCGTTTTCTTGCTGAGAATTAGATGTAAAGATCAATACCAGTCTCATATCTGTCTGTTAAATATGAAACAACATCTGTGAGGTGGTTAGTTTAGAATGAGGACTGGAAAAAGGCTGAAACACCTTCACCTGACAGACACGACATGACAGTGGTTTCAATCCTCTAATCTCACTGGGGCTGAAACAAATTATAATTTTCATTGATGATTACGCTCTTCATTATTTCTCGACTAATTGATTAGTTGTTTGGTCCATAAAATGTCAGAACTTTGTGAAAAACATCCATCATTGTTTCCAAAAGTCTTTTTTGTCCACAACTCAAAGATAGTTTATTGCCATAGAGGACAAAAGGATCCAGAAAATATTCACATTTTACAGTTTGAATCAAAGAATTTTGACATTAAAAAAGAAATACTGAAACAGATTAATTGATTAGCAAAATAGCTTGCAATTACTCTCATAGTTAACTAATTGATTTACACTGTTTCACCAACATTAGACAGAGCTCTGTTGCAAAATTAAAATCTAAAATTAAATTTAGTGATATAAACCAACATTAAATAGAATTTAATCCTCAAGTTTAAAGATATTACTGGATCACGATGTAAACTGCAGTTTGGTTAATTAAAAGCTAGTTTAAAAATTTGATGCAACATAATTTAAAGTTAAACAATGAAGTGATCGGGTTTAAAAAAAAACCCTTGTTGGTGCAACCCCGCCTAAGTGTTGCAGCTCTAACTCTCAGCAAAAAAGCAAATTAGTTAGCACATTATGTATTTTCAAACATGTCAAATAGTTGTAGATTCATTTTTTTGTCTATTAAAAACTCAACAATAAATTCTTCCAGATGCAAGGAAGTTGCAAAGGTGTTTCCTTTTCTTTTGGAGCCTCTGTAAGTCGCTTTTCCCACTAAAATATACAAGCAGACATAGCTACTGTATATAGACGCTTGCAGGGCGGCACACCTTCAATGATACTCAATCAAAGAAAACCGAAACAGCTCTCTTCTTTCATTCACTGGCTTTGTGTCTCATAGCAAACCATTATTAACGCTCAAATGCTCTCCCTCTGTCTCTAAGCGATGTCCGGGCCCCGTTTCCTGGTGCCATCGGATGTTAGTGACAGCATAGTGGAGAGAGAAAATTGCATATTATTTACCCAGCGCCTTCAATATGCCACTTTTCCACTCTATAGCCCGCAGCTTACAACCCACAGCACATGCACAGACACACAAGTGTACAAAGACACACAAACGCGTGCTAAGACGAACGCGAATGCACACAAACTTAGCTCAAGGCTTAAAGCTCTTCCTCCCCTTCGCCTGAGTTTTTCAGCAGCGTTACTGTGACATGCTGCCCTGACATGTCATTAAAAAGTGTCACAGGTTCTGGGGGAGTGATTTCCACTGCTCTCTGCCTCCAAACAGGCAGAAGGGACGGAGGGTGGGGGAATGATGAGCTGGTGCTGGACCATGCGTGTAAACTCAGCCCTCAGGGTCGCATAACCTTCTCCCTGTTGCATGATGCTAGCAGCCTATTGTCTCTCTCTGCTCTGCTCCTGTCCTGCTCCGTCCTCTCCGCAGGCTGGTTGTTTTTTCCCCGTCACACATGGACAGGAGATTTGAGCTTGACCGAGAGCTCAATCACATTTCTGCTGCCTGGATGTCATGGCCGTGCGCAGGGGCACAAACTGTTGGATATCAGATTAAAACACAGGGACCCTTTTTCCAGTCCCCCTCTCTTTTCTCAATCACTGCTCGGCCCGTTTCTGTTTTTCAGTCTTGCTCTGTTTCTTTCTTTCTCTCGCTCCAGCTCTCTCCCTGCCTTTCTGCCTCTCTCTTTGGAGACGGGGTGACCCGGGTGTCTCGTCTCAGGAACCGGCAGGGTGGGTTGTTCAGACAACCGCGAAAATGTTCCATTTCTCTTTTTTTTTCCTCCTACTTCATCTGAGTAACTCACCTCTGCACCTCTCCATTAGAGTGTGAGATTGCAGGAGTCGGCCGGACTGAGCTGGCTGGAGGCTTTTCGATGCAGATGACAGAGATCGCATGTTCTTTAAAAACTGTGCACCAGCCTCAGTGTGGCTCCTCACGAATTCAAATTTAAGTGGATTTATCAGTAGGGGTGTTCGACAGTCATAAAAACTTTGGTACCACTTTACTAAAAGACTACCCTTATAAATGATTTATAATTACGGTTATTGATTAAGTTTTAAACACTTTATAAATCATTATTACATGGCTTTGTTAAATATTTGATTCTGGTCAATTACCACATTCTGTGGTCTGCTATGAAGAACAGACCATTGGGTACAGTTCCATTTTTAAATGAATATTTTGTGTCGGGGAAAAATGCTGTGTTCAAATGGACATCTTAATTAGAACATGGAAGTCGTAAATGTTGTGAATTCTCAGCTAACAGAAAACTTCCAGTTCATGTGGACAAGCGAACATGGTACACATGACCCCATTTGAACTCACCAAATGTCCAGTGAGCAGGTCATTATTGTGAAATAAACCCCTTCAGGACATGTCAGGTCCTGCATCACCCTGTCAGGGTTTATTTCAGAATAACGACCTGCTCACTGCTTACATTATCCCGCCTATTACATGGTTACTTTCCAAAAAAACAAAAGAACAATTTGACATAAAATATTAATTTTAAAATGATTTTATGGATTTTTAAATGTTTTTATTGTTCCTCCAGAGTCTATGATCAGAACTGCATCCATAGCAACAGTCTGTTCTGCATAGCAACAGTCTGCTATTCAGTAATAACAGACCTTAGAATGCTGTAATTGACCAATCAGAATTGAGTATTTAACAAAGCCATGTAATAACCATTCAGAAATAATTTATAAGGGTAGCCTTACTGTAAAATGGTACTGAAACTTAATTTCTTTTTTTATTACAATTTTAACACCTAGGTGAACAATAATGAGCATCACCATCTGCCTTCAGTGGTGTGTCCCTGTGCTTTGTGCTGCACTCAATACTCTAAAATCCTCCACTACAAAACACTCAGTAGGCCTGATGGATTTCACCATAATCTCAGTGTCACATATCAAAGGATAAATGCTAAATGTTTAATCCAGAAGGTGAAAAATTCAAATATTGACGTACGCACCTCATAAAAGTGAGCGCCAATAAAGTAACATTGATTACTGAGGTCTGCACCAAATCTGATCCAGCTGATATAAGGCAGTTCCTCCCCTCTCACTGCTTGATGAGAAGACATTACTTTGAGTGAATGACTCTTTCACTGATGGACTGGTGTAATTTATCTGATAATAATCTCACCTCCATTTTTAAACAGCGATAAAATACTTTTAAAATCATCAGCTTTAAATTCATGGTTTCGTGACTGAATCCATAAAAATCTCATGACCCGAGGTTTTTACCCGCCGGATGGATATCCGTCTACAGCGCAGTCCATTTACCTTTTCATGAATGTGAGCTGAGGCTGTGACCTTGAGAGTAATCGATTCCACGTCTGTTAAAATTTGACCCACTGTACCTGACTGTCAATACCCATCTAGGGGGAAAAACCTTTGATTATGATTAACAGCCTCGAGGAATAAATCAAACAGGTGTTACGCGCACAGAAAAAGGACCGCAGCTGTCTGTGTTTTTGTTGGTTTTTCCGTGCAGTATGGTGTCTCATGAACAAATGAAGTGTAACTAAGAATAGAGAGCACATTCTGAGGGCAAAGCACCCCTGGGATTACGAACAACTGCTGTGTTAGGCTGCATCTGAAGCACAAAGTTGATGAACACCACCAGGAGAGAACGTAGAGTCACTTGTCTGGTTTTTTTTTTTATGCTGTGTACCTCTCGGAGCAGACAGAGAGAGTCGATAGAAGAACTGCACTAATATGGCTCTGCAGACATACAGTATCTGCACTGTCAGTGGTAACAAAGGTTTTATCCCCCTTTCTTGTCTCATGATACACATACATGTGTGCCCATTTTGGTAAAGCAGCGTCTAGAGCAGCCGGATACACACCCATCAGCTCTCTGTTTTTATTACCTGCACTCTGGAGTTTGAGTCCTGTTTGATCCATTTGATGACCGTCTCGTAGACCAGCTCCTCAGCCTTGGTGTTGAGACTGTCGTTGGACAGATAGGCCACAAGATCCTCCTTAGACACGTTCAAAATCTCTTCTTGTCCTGCCACCTGTAGAGTTGTGAAGTAAACTAGTCAAACCCCTTATATTACACATAAATACTGTACAAACATTACCATATTTACTATTATTTATTCTAGAGGCCTTGTAAACTAAATATAAAGAGATTATTTTACAATTGACCCTTCCTAAATCTCTCCCCTTATTGTTCTGTGTACCAATAGTTGAGCAAGCTTGGAACCCAGCAGAGCCTCGGTCAGCTTTCTTCTATCTGTATTTCTATGTTGAGAAGAAAGCCAAATCTTGAAGATGGTTATAATGTTAATGGGGGACCTGTAAAAGAGACACGTGGTCACATGGCCATAACTTGGGCTGGGAATTTATTATCTTAAAAATCTCAACCAACCAGTAAGAATGACAAGGGTATAATTTGTCCCACCCAAACAGGCACAACAAAGCTAACAGGAGACTCAGGAAGATGTCAGTCATTTTAAGTCTGTACACACCCACAAAGTCCCGAGAACAGGTCTAATCAACCAGATTAATTTAAAACAAAACAACTGTGGCTGTTCACAGGCTTTAAGTTAGACATGCAAGGTCAGAGTGAACATTTTTACAGACACCATGAAAAATCTTGAGAGAGTCTCGCAAATGTTGGGTTCCCTTCTAGACACAACCAGCAGACAATGAGAGTGACGGACACTACGTGCTACCACATTAATGGTGCCACTAGATGGTGCAACACATAAAGTGGTCGCTGGGTTCATTCATATAGGCCAGTGATTCCCAAAGTGTGGCCCGGGGTCCCCTGGTGGACCACGAGAGCACTACAGGTCAGCCTTGCGAGGTCATTAAAAACAGATAAATGAAAAAGAAAGGTATGGTACTAGGAAATGACATTATTATTCATTTATCTGACCTTGTTTAACTAGTGTTACGCTGTGTTTGATGACCCGACACATTAATACTGGAATCTTGTTAATATCTTCAATTGGGGCCATGGCATTATTAAGTTTGGGAACGGCTGATAATAGGCTATATGTTGGTGTTTCAGGTACCCCAACGCTGTTTAACCATCATCAAAATTGGTTTTCTTTTTTAACACAGAGTCCCAATAACCCAAGAATGATATTGATGTTTTGGTTTGAGTGTAGAGACCAGCACATACAGTAGATTTTATCCACTAAGTCATATAATGAGTTATATAGTTATATAATGTATTCCTGGTATTCTTGAGAAGGGTCCACTAGTTGTGTGTTCAAAGTGAAAAGATCACCAAGCTGACAGAATGTATCTAATTTGATTCTCCCAATGAGTTCCTTACTCTGTCCAAAGTTAAATAAAATCCACCTCCCAACACCTCTACAGGTCACCAATCAACACGTGTCTCATTTCTTTAACGTGTTCACAGAGCTGTAAAAAAAAAAAAAAAGAAAGTGGTTTTATGAGGAGTTACACACATGCTGTTAACTACAGCTGTTGTGTGTGCCATGAACATTTTTTTTAATTCCACTACATCCAGTACTTCAATAAACCGAAGGCCAGCAGATATAGTGCACTATGTAGTAAATAGGGAGTAATTTCTGCTGGCAACCTCAGTCATGATGACACATAGCTTGTTAATAGACCTTTTTTCACAGCAGCCATTTTGACATGAAATAGCAGGGTAAACTGTAAGTATAACTGATTAAGGTTCTGTTCAGTTCAGGTCAAACAGAGCCGAGTGCTGCATGTTGGACTCACGGTGTGGTATTGACCTCTTCATCTCCAATAACTCTCAACAAGCAAATACCGTATTACCCAGAATACAGTACTATTCCTCTAACGCTTTGTCAATGATTGGTGATAAATCGTTGTATCCAGTGCCATAGTTGAAGGTTAACTTAAAAAGCTTATCTACCAGTTTCTTTTTTGATGGTTAATGGGAAAAATCTCCTGTGACACTGGTGACAATGTTGAGGTCAGATACATACAGTTCTATTTCCAAACCCATGAATGCAGCGAAAGTGTTTTCTATCTATGCTACAAGATGACTGAGATCTCTATGAATCTTATCTCATGTTTTTTGAGCAAGTTTCAAACACACACATCCACACACACACACACACCAATCTTATTTTTGCATTAAATTATCCAACAGCTTAACAAGCACAGAGTACAGTACATCGTGCTCCTACATGTACAGTACACTGCATTTTTACAGAAAAAAGCCTGAAAGTGAAAAAACCTGAAGTGTTTTGATGTTGGTACTAGATCAACAAGTCCATATGATATGTGCTATTTTGAAAAATAAATTGCAACACTTGTAGCTCTATGTATGTTTTGAGTCCAAAATATTGATAAGCAGTAGGAAGGTAAGCAACATAGTGCAGTGGAAAGGATCAGCAGTAAAAAATATATTTAACATGTTTATTTTTAAAAAACACGATATATCAATATCAATATCATTTAAGCGTACACTATATTAAAATATTTTCACATCTTCACCTTGCTGTCGGACAGATGGACAAATGGAAAACTGGAAAACCGCTCTCTGCAATCTGCAATTTTACCTTCCAGAACTCAGAAGTTTCTGCTCTTCCGCTGCCTCAATTGTTTCATTTGGTTTCGTTATTGTGTGACTTTGATGTTTGAAAAGGCTAGTTCGAATTCAACAAAGTCACACAACAGCACAAACAAACTAACAGATCGAGGCAGTCGTAGACCAGCATCTCCCATGTTCTGTGAGGTAAAATTACAGATTGAATTTGGTTGGTTTGGAGATAACGACTTATATAATGATGGTTTCCCATCAGAAAAGGCTGTCTGATGGCAAAGCAAAACAGTGAAATGCCTCCAAATATTGTGTACACTTAAACTGATACTCATTGTTTTTAGGTCGGCTTTAAGTGTCTTAAATACATTTTGATGCTGACTCTGTCCACAACAGTGCATTGATTAGCTTCTGTGCTGGTACTCCAGGGTGTACCGACTGCTATCTACTGTAGGCAACACACTGAGTAGCGATAAGTACCACATACAACCCCATTTCAAATTATCCTGTCTGTTCCTTTAATCTTAAACCTACAGCAAAAGTAGAAAGTGGAATTTTTCCCTTTGCAATGTGGAGGAGTGCAATTGTGGAGTTTCAAAAATACCATTCATTTACTAATCATCACTATGGGTATTAACTTTATTATGGTCATGATTTTAATTAGATTTTATTACTGTTTGCTAGTAGTTTTATTTGCTTTTATTCGCACGTACAAAGTTGGTCCACAGGAATCAATGAATGGACTGCTGGGAAGGATAAATCTCTACCCACCTCTGGGAAATTCTGCAGTGCAAAAGCTTTGGCCATGTTATGGAGCTCCGTGCAACTCATGGCTTCAGCCATAGCCAGCACTCCCAGACAGTTAGCGGCAGTCAACTGTTTCTCTGGAGTCGATAAAGAAAGTCAGAGAGAGATGTGGAGACAGATAGAAAAGGCAGACGGAGAGGACAGAGAAACCAAAACAAGAACAAAAAAACAAAGACAGATTGATTAAGGCAGTGAAAAAAAACATCATTGAGACATCCATAAAAAGATCACAGACATAGAAAGCTACAGAGACAGAGAAAGCAGCTGCAGGTAGCACAGACCCATAGCCTGTATCTGCCTGAGACTAAGGGAGAACAAGTATAATAACTCAAAACAGCTCCGAGGACAAACAACGAGGGGAATCGATCGCTCACAGCCCAGGCAGGAGGTGGTGGATGGCAGGGAGCGGGATTTGGGATTAGCTGGGCCACTTTAAAGAAGTCCTGTCAGATCTCAGAGTCTACTACACACACACACACACACACACGGAGCTGAGAATATATGAAACTAGCCTGATAGCCAGGCCAGCGGGGAGAAGGCTTATGCTACCGTCTGTGATCTCTTGTAAGGGTTCAGCATTTAAGGTGGTGTGTCTGTAATTCTAGTTTTCTAACACGCAGCGCCATTTATCACGACAAAAGGGGGGAAATGTGTTGGTTGTGTGGTGCACACAAACGCGGGCATGGATCAACTGGGTCAGCGGCCACTGAAAGAGGCCTGATTAAACAATGGCTATCAAAGGGAGGCAACGCCAGGCCTTTTATCACCAAAGACAGAAGACTGAGAGTCTTTCCTAAACAAATATCAGCCAATAAAGGTCACGTAACATCTGCTAAAACACAACTAAACAAAAGCCAAAGCAAAAAGCAAATAAAAGTGGGCCACACACTGCATCAAAGTGGGGGTTCGGAGCTAAACAAAAGGCTGTTGAATGCGTCCCTCTGTTGTACCATTTGAGCAGATGAAGAGTTGTTTTGTTGTGTATGTTTGCATACTCAGAACATTTTGTTGCATACTCCTTTCATCAGTTTCTTCAATGCTAGACAGCCAGGTTTCATTTAATCTGTTGCATGAAAGTGTGCAACAGAAAGGGGTCTGCAAAATTAGAGACAACGCATTTGAAAATCCCTCCTGTTGTGGCCAAAATCTTAATGACTGTTGAAAGTTGGAACATGTTGCTAATTCACTGTAAAGGAGCAATGTGTACGACCCTAGTGTTCAGAAATGAGTACTGCAGTCCAAATAGCAAGTTGGAGCCCTGTTTAATATACCATCTATGGTTGAAGCGAGCTGCCCCATAACTAATTCGGTGAAAACTGGGCATTAATTTGCTCTCTAAAGTCTAAAGCTGGCTTAAATAATCAATGTCAATCATCAATAATCTATGCAATATGATTTGAATGGCTTTTTTTAAAAATAATAATTGTTTGCTCCCTACATGATATCAAGTAGGAAGTGTCAGTGTAACTACATTTGCATCTTTGTATCTTATTTCATACAATTTTCTTGCTTCATTTTGGATGTGTTGTATCGCTTTGTCCTCTGGCAGTGGCTGGTTACTTTGTTTCATAATGGCTGTCCCAAAGAGGAGAGCTACTGGTGCGTTAATGCTTATTGATATTCTGAGGGAAAAACCACAACGTTCTGGCAACTCAAAAGAGAGACCAATTGATAACTTGACACTAGTCAAGAAGCTTGATCTAATGAGCCTCCGTTGATTGTATTCTCCCTTTGATTCAAGAAAAATAACCATGTCCTGTTGTATTATTTTGTTCATTTTGTTGATAATAAGCCGTTGTCAGCTGAAATCAGTTGGGGTGTTTGGGATGTGAAATGTCTGATGTCATCATCTGACCCATTATCAGCTTTTTTCACAAAGTTGAGAATTTTGAGACTTCTGGAGCTGAGTATCAGTCAAGTTTCAAGTGTGTTGCAGAGGGCTTTACATCATGCAACTCAGTTGCTGCTGAGTTTCACCTAAGTTTCAACCAACTCAAGTTACAGGAAAGTTTCACAGTGTAAAGCCAGCCTAATAAACGTGAAACAGGCAAACAAAAACAGATGTTATGGACCGGACTGGAAATTTCAAAGGAGAACATGCTGACTGTGGTGGTGTTGTCAGAGAAGCCAGTATTTCAAATTAACATGTTTCCTTAATCTCTGATGACATATCATGGTCATTTTATGATTTAGTACAGTAAATATGTTATATGTTTCTCCTTTATATCTGATGATAATGAAAGAGTCATGATTTTTCACAGTGGCAGCAGGCGCAGAAGAAGTGACTTAGTTTGTATTTGTTCAAATCTTAAGTTCTGTGAATAAAAGTCAAAGTGGTATAAGTAGGTCGAGGAGATGTTTGCCATTTCTCCTCAGTGTATTTGTTACAAACTTCAATAATATCTGACACAGTATCAATTTCTCTTTGCTCAAGGACACGCGCTTGCGCCTGTATTTCTCCCCTTTAAATGTGCTGAAATGTCATGAATCTTGTCGAGGAAGAATGGATTGACGTCTCGCTGGCAATGAAGTCTACAAATGGCTTCCCTGTTTTCCCCGTTCTTTTTTGCCCAAATCGAGAAAAACAAATCAATAACGTGGGCTGCTGGTTCTCTTTTACTTTCCTTTCACTCCTTTCCTGCTGCTGACCTTTTTGCTAACATGCACTTCCCTTGTGTTACAGATACCCAAAACAATTTATTAAATGGAATGCAAAACCTGACATTTGCAGCTTTTTGGTTGCCTTTTTTGGTTGGTTACCCACTAAAATCTGGAACATGCTATTTGCTTTTCATGTGACCCCTTGGGCTCCCCGAGCAGCCCCTCCCCTCCTTTTGCTCCACTTTTCCATACCTTGTCTGAGTATCAATCTGTTTTGCTATTTTTCGATTCCATCATGGTTCAGGCCAGAGGATTTGACATTTAAGTGACAATTGTTCCCTGACCTTTTTATAAATCTGCCCCCGTGCTTGGTCCTGCCCACTGGGACGAGATCAGAGGCACAGTGCCCAGCTGAGAGCGTCAGCGAGCAGAATTGTCACCCGGCTGCTAGCTTTGGAAACATGACAAAAAAGAAGCATGATGTGCCAGAGTCGGAAATTTAGGATCTGCACAAGACATCCTGTAAGGCTGTGCATAGTGATGAAGCATGACAACGTGCGAAAATACACAAGGATGTAGACGCTGCGTGTACCAGAAAAGGTCACACAGGAATATCCGATGTAATAAGTATGCACACTTGCAAATATAAGCATATAACACTTGCACGCATACACATACACTGTAAAAATTAAAAACAAAAATAATTTGTTTTAACTTAAAAAGTTTGTGTCAGGGCTGCCTTAAAGTATTAAGTGGAATGAATTTGAAAGGACAAGTGGAGGTATTTTGGAGGCAATGATTCAAAACAAATAAACTTTTACAGTCAAATAATCAACTGTACTTCAGGTACTTGAAAACATGACAAAATGTTAACAGTGTTTTACTATTTACTGTTAAAGCAAGGAGCCATGACTTATCTTGAAGTATATTAGAGACACAAGAATTTGCATCATGCATGTTCCCTTCAAACTATTAAAAAGTAGGGTCTCAGGAGAGTTAATTTAATAAGTTGATTCAAAAATTGATTGATCATTTCAAGTCAACAGACTTTGAGATCTAGTCAAATAATTTTAATTTCTTCAAAGTATAAAAAGAAGGGTCTCAGGAAGGTTTTATCTCTCAAACAATGCATGCTGGAAAGTGCGGATACAAGTTGATCATATTTCTTAAGAAACTTAATATAATGAGTTAAGTAAATTCTGTACAATACATTTATTCAAATGATCATTTCAAGTCAAATGACTTCAAGTTAGATGAACTCAAGGTCTGAAAGTAAATATTGGAGTTTAATTAACTTGAATAAATAAAACTTGTATTTTTTTTATTAAGTTAAAGCAACAGTTCACTCCAAAAGCAAAAATACATATTTTTCCACAGAACCTGAACTATTTTAGTTATAGTTCTGGTGTTTTCCACCATAGAAAGAAAGTTGTTCCTTCATGAAACTGCTCACGATAAGGTCTGTGGATTACCTTGAATAATTGAGTTATGATTTCTGGAAAGAGACTTTGCAGGTGTCTCCAGAACTCAGCAACTCACACTAAAGCTATCTAGATGGATAAACAGTACTACAAGTCAGAGGAAAAATACGTACTTTTGATTCTAGAGTGATTGTCCCTTTAATGAAAAGAGTAGCTGATCCCCACCCCCGTTTTCGGAGCCGTTCCTACCTAAGAAGGAGACACAGACTTTACAGAAGGTGTTGAACTGGAACTTGTTGGCGGCCTCAAGCAGCGTCTTGGCGTTGGCTGAGTCGATGACCAGCGACCCCGTGTACACAAACTCGAGCAGCAGCTCCAGCACGTCTGCGCTGATGTTGCTCATGTTCAGCTCCAGCACCTCCCCGCTCCGCGTCTCCCCTGACGACCTGATTAACCAATCACGGCAGAAGAAGAGGCAAATTAGGGATGCTCTGAGAGGAAGAAGGCAAGGGAAACAGATACAAAAAAAATAAATAAAAGAGGATAGAGGGACACAGATGCTACACACGACACCCATAACACACCTGGGCCAGTACGAGAGTGGGGAGAAAATAAGAGAATCATTACAACGTAAAGTGAAAAAGGGACAGAAACAGAACTTTGGATGGTTTCTACTTGTCTATGGGTTAGCTAGCAGATTTGCAACTATATTGCTGCATCTGAAACAAAATGTCCTCTCTGAACAAAGATTAGGCAAACAAAAGTTATTGCTTTGTTTCAACAGGCATGCTTATATATCACATGTGCATTTTCATGTATGCATAGTTTTAGAGGTGGACATGCATACATGGAGGGGTACATATGAGCCATCAGACATAAAACAGAGAGAAAGAAAGTGACAGCACAGTTCATACACTGACATATGACAGAATGTAAGAGGACACTGGTTAAAGCATGTCGTACCGGAGGCCTCTCGCTGTTCGTGAGCCTACAACCGCTGCCGTGTGCGTGTGTGCTGGATATTAAAGCAGGAGTATCCACTCCTGCTGGCATGGTGTAAGAGATGCCAGGGAGTGCTTGGATGAGCAAATTAAATAGAATATGATATCCCTCCGTAATGCAGAGCCTGAGATGTGCGGTGGGAGTGCAGTGAGTGGAGGGGCTGCTTTCGGAACTGGGCCACGATGTGACTTCACCGGGGGATCAAATGGCAGAGATTAGTTCACATGCAGGATCCCCCTCCCCCCCGGGGGAGGTATGAGAGAGTTAAATAACACCTCGCCACCCGTGTTTAATGTCCCATGTGAAACAATAATCCACTCAAGGGCAAAATAAATGGAATCAAAGCCCCGCACTACTATGCCTCCCTTCCTGCGGCTATGGGCATCCACAATATGAAAAGTAGCCTACATTGAGATGGATGGAGGCTGTTTGCTTCTGTCACTCACAGCAGCGCTAAGATAGCGCTCTGTCTGTTTCTGTCTCTGTGTGTGTCTCTCTTCCTTTTTCTGTTGGAACCAGTTTGCTGGATTAGAAATCATGACAAACAGTCAGCATTTAGTGAGACGAGGACAGCAAAACAAACGAGATGAGACAGGTGGACGAAATGGTTAGAGAGTGAAGATGAGAGAGGAGGAGGAGGCGGGGGAGTTGATGATGAGGAGGAGGAAGCAAAAAGGAAAAGGGAGGCAGGGCGAGACGGTTCTTCCACAGGGAGCCAGCAGCCATCCTTCTGAGGGAGGGGTTGGGTTGTTCCATGACTGTGCCTTGGTCTTTTAAATAAGAGATATCCCCGCCCGCCACCCCCGAAAAAAATCCACCATCATCACACCTAAACGGAGCCTTTGTCCCCGCTGCAATAATCATCAGTAGCCTGTAGTGTATGAACTGAGACATTAGTCGTCATTTGAAGCGCACTCAGGAGGTGAGAGGGGGGAGAAGGACATCCAAAAATAAAATAAAAAGACAATGGCATTTGTCTCTGGATGGACATTGGCTGGAAAAACCAAGGTAGTTACTCTTTTTCCTCCTGCAAAGCAAAAAGCCACATAGTGTTATTGCCCTTTTTCCGCACAAAGCCCTGCAGTGGGGGCAGGTAGTAAAGACAGAAAGAAGGGAAGGGGAGTGGTGTCGTTCAGGGTTAAAGTGATGGAGGGAGGGTGGGGGGGAGAAAAGAGGGCTAAAAATAAAGGAAGAGCATGCTCATCAACCTGCTCAATTAGTGCAATAGGAACCAGCTCGAGTGGCAGTTTGTTTTGTCTGAGCACTTATGTTATGGAAATGACTTTTTCCGGAGCTTCTAAAAGAGGTGGATATTTATGCTGCGTCTGATTGCAGACTTGAATTTAAATAGTGACAGAGGGAGGCAGGGAGGACAGGAGAGACAGAGGAGGAGAGATAGATAGGGCGAGGAGGGAGGAGGAGGGGGAAAAAAGATGGGCACACTCAGGCAAAGAAATTTGTTTGTGAAAAATGCACCACTTATTCAAGAGGAAGTCTTAAAATCAGCAGAGACTGTCAAAATGGTGGTGAGCAGAGGCGGAGAGGAAGGAGGGGAGCTGCAACACACACATTCACACACTCACACATGCACACTTCCTAATACATCCTTCAACCTAAAAAAAAAGCCCATTTTTACAGGGAATACATTTAGCTTGTTCTTACAAGACCATCTATTCCGTGGAAGTGCATACACTGCCGAGATATGTTAAGATAGAAAGCTTATTCACATGCAAAGCCTACGCTGTCTGTGCTAAAAATGGCTTCCATTTACATGTTCTGTCACAACATAAATCAAGAATAAATTATAAAAATAAACAAACATAATGTGGTAGCTTTATCAGGGCTGGGATTCATGTTTTGCTCATGTTTGTTTTGCGCTAAAAAGACCACAGTATTTCACTCATAATGCAAGGAATAAACGGAGGACTTCGAGGCCTATCTGGCAGTAACAAGTCCAGCTTGTGTCAGACGCTCTAAAGGACAAAAAGGACAGGGTGACAGGTGGAGAGTTTAAAAGCCCAAAACCTCCGTCCAAGTGTGAACATGGGGCCATCAGCAATGAGAGGGAAAACTGAACATGGACATTGGATTGACAGAACTCTTGATACAAGAACTGTACTTAAAAAGTTTTTTTAGGCATGATGACAGAAATGGAGAAAGTACCATGTGCAAGGGCCAGTGGGTTTGAAAGTGACATTTAATTTGCACCTACACAATTAGAGGGTCGGGTCAGCGAAATAAAAAAAAAGGCATTTTGTCACCCACCTTTAGTGAGATCTAGCTATGTGCAGAAAGTTTTTATGTGCTCTGGCTGCTCTGGCTTTGAGGAATCCATCTCTGAAATGTCTACCTTCACCCAAATACACTGGGGGTCAATTCAATTTCATGTGTTGCACTCGACATTACATTAAAACATCATTAAGGTATTCAACATTATTGTTGACAACCTGTTGCCATCTACATATTTTTTTCTCCCTATTACCACTGCTGACTGAATGAAACTTGCCACAAATGAAATTCAACAGGCAGAATTATATGACTTTTTTTTTTAATTGTCATTTATTATGCTAATAATCATATCTTACAAACATGCACCTACTCTGAACAGGTGGCCTCATGTTCTGCTCCTGTCTGTCTGATCTGTGCTCTAGTAACAGTTCAGCAAGCTAAGTACCTGATGGATCCTCAGTTAACTTTCTTTTCCGTTTGCTGTTTAGTTAGCTAATGTTGGCAAAACACTAGATGACCAGCTATCTAATTATTGGTGTAGATCAGCTAGCTAGTAAGCTACCATTTTGCTAACATTAGCTATCAGATGGAACTAGCTAATTGTTGGTGTAGATTAGCTAGTTAGCTAGCTAGCATTTTGCGAACATTGGCTAACTTAAGTGGCTATATGTTGCAAATTACATATACAAATAAATCCAACATACACAAGACAAGACAGTTGACAGAACCTGGGTGGGTACCAAAGTTGCTCAACTGTTATTGGAGAACAGAGAAAAAAGGGGCGGGACCTAGGAAGGGTCAATTTGCGTCAATGCTTGTGTGAGTAAACCTCACCGAAAAATGTAAGAGGGATTTAAGATAATGGTACAAAAATGCATGATGCCCATTGTTACTGTAAAGAACGATTACTACTGATGTTTTCCAGTGCTATAAGCAGCAGTAAGTAGTGGTAGCAGTAAGGGCATTCACCTCCATTCTATACACTAAGTGAGACAATATGACAAGTAATTTGGGTAAAAGACACCTTTAAACACAGCTCAGTCAGAACGATGCAGCTAATTGAAATTTGAGGCGAGTATTATAGTGTCCTGTCTTCCCCTCAGGCTGAATGGAGCAGTAGCGGGCTGAACAGTGCACTCAGGGCTTCAGCTGCAGTGTTCACACAGGGCCCGACACCGTAAAGGGCTTTAACACAGCTCTCTACCCATCTCATACTCATAACACTCTCTGACTCACAAGCATAGAAAGCTCATGGGGTCGACAGAGAGGGAGAAGAGGGGGGGGAGAAACAAACGGCATGAAAGCATGTGTCAGGACTGCTCAAAAAGATTCTGGAGCCTTTTTACATTTACTGTGGTGCGGAGATGCAGTGGCCATAAATTAAATGCCTGCAGAGCACACTTATTGGAAAATCCTGAGGGGTAAAATGGAATTACCGGAGATGATCTGTCTCCCTGCTCTGTGCATCGGCCCTTTAAAGGGTAGGGTAATAGGTTTTTTGGGCGGGGGCGAGGGCAGACGTGCACGTACATTTCAGAGCGGCATTACATCCTTCAGGTATCATGGGGTAAGGTGCCAGGTTGAATGAACACGTACTTTAGGGCGAAGCCCGAATACTTGAGGTGAGGGTGGGCCATGGAGAATACAAACATTTAAAGGGACATTCACCATAAAAATACAGATTTTTCCCCTTACATTTGGTGCTATTTATCCATCTAGATAGTTTTGGTGTGATATCACCCATAGAGATGTCTGCTTTTTCTCCAACATAATGGGACTAATTAAAATAATAAAAGAGCAGCCATACAGATTAAATAAGTCACCTGACACTACTGTTTGCTATTGTTACTGAACATTACCGTTAGCCAATGTTAGCAAATACTATCAGTAATTACATTTAGCTGTAAAGTTATCTGTTGTTAGCTAAACAGTTATCCTAAAGTTAGGAGAGTTTATTTAAGATTTTGGGATGATTGTGTAATACACTGTTCCTATCTTAAGTTAGGAGAACACTGACTTAGGAACTGTATATTTGTAAGTGCTGTTTTCCTAAATCAGGTCCTAACCCTAATTACCATGGTTAACAAAAAGTTAAGAGCTTGTAGTGCTCAAAGCACTAAAAGAAAATATATTTAAAAAATTCAACATCAGCGTCTTTTTCCAGAAATCATGACCTGATTACTCAAGATAATCCACAGACCTTATTGTGAGCCAGTTTCATTTAGGAACTATTTTCTTTCTCGTAAAAAGAAAGTAGTTCTGGTAGATTCTGCCATAGAAAAAAAAGTCTCAACAATAAGGACTACCACTTTGTCCATGAAAAAATGCCATGTCGGGATAGTAAATCTAGCCACTCAGGAATAAAAATAATTCAACAATTAACCTCTTTGGTTTATTGATTAATTGTTGAGTAATTTTTCATGCAAAATGGCAGAAAATGCTGGCCTCATCCTCACAAATATGGAGATTTCGTGCCTTCTTCTGTTTATTTTCATATTAAATAGAATATCTTTGGTTTTTCAACTGACAAAACAAGACATTTAAAGGCATCACTTTGGACTTGGAGGAATTGGGATGGACATGTTTCATTATTTTCTGACATTTCAGACATTGCAGCCCTAGATTAAGCATAACTATTAAGTTTGGTCCAAAGCACTGACACTGAACCCAGCAAATACTGCACTGCTTTGATAAAGTCATATTTGATATACTAATAGTGTTTTGAGCACCACAGACCGAGTGCCATCTAGTTCCATTATACTGGAGAGAAGGCAGCCATCTCTACAGGCAAAACCTCCAAAACTCTGCAACTCACAGCAAAACAATCCAGATGCATAAACAGCACTACAAACCAGTGGAAAAATATGTATTTTTGATTTCAGGGTGAGCTGTCCCTTTAAGGCTTTTTTGAAAATTGAGAATTTGAAAAGACTTCAAATTAGCCAGATAGAAGCACCATTTTAATTTTCCTTGGAAACTCATGCCTAATGGGACTGAGGTGTATCTCCCAAAAAGAAAATTTTCACATTTTTCAAATAAATTTGTATAATTACTTTGCCATTCCATGCTGCTAAATTTCGGCTTTTTGCCAATTAAGCCCTCAATTTCTACAGTGAGTCACTGGGTGTGTAAGTGTGTGTGAGTGCGTGTGTCTTGTATGTGTGTGTGGGTAGGCCAGGGAAAGTAAGTGTGATGTGCACTCACTCACCCTCCAACGTTACATCTCTACTTTCTCTCAGACTAATGGCAGCCTGCCTGGATAACACACAAGAATTATGTCCTTGCATCCTACGCACACACACACATACATACACACACACTCACAGTAAGCACACATGCAGTAAAACACGTGCACACGCTTCATGTCAAGTACATTTGTGTACACACACACACACACACACTCTTTCCCGATTTCCAGCACATAATGTACACACAGGCACGCACGCACGCACAGTGGTGGTTTATGGCGAGCTGACAGGGGGTCTGAACAGCAGTGAATGCCTCCTGAACGAGCTGGGCGCAGGAGGGCGGGCAGGATACAGAGCCTATAAGGAGATGAAGTCTCCCCCTCTCTCTTATTTGACCTCGTAAAGATGTGGACCGTAGCGAGCCACGTGTAGCCTCAGCATAATTCCAGCTGCACTGAAAGAGTGACCTGAGCTGCACATGGGAGGCTGTAACTCAATGACAGACGGGCCTTTGGCTGTCTTTGCTCCTCTCTGACCAAAGCTTATGACACTCCTGCCTGGCTGCAAGCACCTCTCAGCTACGTATGTTCCTCCATACCCTCTGCCCGATCTCGTTTGCATTCGTTTGATTTCCCTGGTGAAAAATAAATATGTTAAGTGTATTAAATTTTAGCATACTTGAGAGTACTTGCAGTCAGACTAATTATCAGCGCACTTCAAGTGTGTCAATGATTAGTTAACTTAAAGTTTGCCATTTAGGAGCGACTCATTTTGTACCACGTATATTTTAGTTGTAATTAACATATAGCAAAGCATAATTTTAAAATACGAACTGTTTTATTTTCATTACCGTAAATCAAAGATTGGCTCTAGATAATGCTGTAGATACACTGCAGTTTTTCATAAACGTTTGGAAAGTACACTTAAGTACAGCTTTAAATAAACTTATATTGTTGTGCACTTTTTGTAAGCACACTTAAATACACTCTGAATGAAGTGAAAACATACTAGACTTCAATAAAACATATTAATAGTGTATTACAAAGGCCTTCAACATGATCATACTTTTAAAATGTAAACTCACAACTGTATTTACATTTTTTAGTGTACTCAGTATGTTTAATGTGCTGAAGTGGAACAACTTCAAGTACACTTAGTGCACTTAAATTATATGGCTGTGTATGTACTAATATACATAATTATACTTAATTAATGAAATTTATGTTCACTTAGCTTGTGCTACTTATTCAAAGTAGACTGAAGTACAGTTTTAAATAACTTGTATCATAGAGCACTTTTTGAAAGCACACTTAAATACACTTCTAATGAAGTGAAAACAAAGTACACTTTCATAAAGCATACTAGTAATGTATTACAAATTACTTGAAAGTCATTATACTGTTTCGAACTAACTTACTTAAACCACTATAAGTATTTGCAATTTAGTACATTTTTTAAAAGTACACTAATTTATGATTTACAGCACACTTACAATAAAGTACACTTCTTGTCAGTACACGAAATTCTGCTTAAAGTGTTGCAGAATTTATATATTTTTAGTACACTCAAATAAAACTCAGTTATCTATTCTGAAGTACACTTTTTACATGAACACTATAATTATACTTAAATTGATCAACCAGGTTTGCTCCCTTTCTGTCCTTCTCTTGTCAACTTCCTACTGCTGTCCTGTTCTCATTTCCATAAAGTTGCATTGTGCCTTATTAAATCAACACCCACTGTTGGCAGTGTTGTGTTTTAAGTGTATTTATTGCACTTTTACGTGCTGAAATGGAACAACTTCAAGTATACTTTGTACACTTAAGCACTCTGTATGTATTGATGTACATGCTTGATTAATGAAATTTAAGTTCAAAGTTCAACGCGTACTTAAATACACTTATAATGAAGTGAGATTTAAGTACACTTTGATAAAGCATATTAATAGAGTATTACAAAGGACTTGAAAATAATTATGCTTTTGAAAATGACTTCTATTTTGAAGTACAGTTTATAAACGTACACTTTAAATATACTTAAATTAAGCACAAAAAAAGCATAGGTATACTTGTAATGACTTTTGTATTCTTAAACTCTATTTCTGACACACTAAAGTATAGTATTTTTTTTAACCTGAGTTTGCTCCCTTTATGTCTTTCTCTTGTCAACTTCTCATATCCGTCCTCCTCTCATTTCCATAAAGTCAAGGTACCACACGCCTTGTAAAATCAACAGTCACTGTTGGCGGTGTCGTGTTAGCATATCGCTGATGATCATGACTTCATTACATCGTACCGGAGACGTCTTACGAAATGAATAATTAGTATAACAAATTCATTAGATATTCTCCAGTGTGAAGTCAAATGAGAAGATTTCTATTTTACACATAATTTCATGAAAAATGACAGTGTTATGACAATAAATCAAAGTAGTTTTACAATTAATTAACCAATTAATGAGAACTTGCTCTATTAAACTGTCAAATTAAACAAGAAAAATCAGACAATGTAGGCAGCAGCAGGCATGAGGATGAGCTTGATGAAATTCAAGCCCGCTCCTCTGGGAGCCCCCGGTGTATTTCAGGGCCCCTGTCTTTACGCATAAATGATGTGGCTTTGTCCTGCATAAGAGGCTCGGACGAGACAATCTGATAGACAGGTTGACCAGCATGGGGGCTTCGGTTCTCTCAAGAGTCACTTCAGTCTCTCAGGAAGCTTCTCTTGCTATTGTCAAGGTCAAAGGAAGACTCAGTGTCTCTTTTCTTATTCATGGGGTGTGTACGAGTGTAGCTGTCATGGAGACGAGCTGTCCGAGTACAAACGTGGCTCTTTGGCTCTACTACCTCTGTTCCTCACTCCGCTCCCATTCAGGAGAAACAAGCGTATCGGCGGCGAGCGAGAAGGCCGTGGCTGCTGATAAGCAGCCCGGCGCTCTCTGATGAGCTTGCGGTGGAGGCAGCGTGGCTGCGGGGCAAAGTGGCAAACTCCCTGAAGGCATTCCAGCTACAGCTAGCGACTGCGTGTGTGTGTGTCGTTCTGTTTGTCTTCTTTGTCTTTGCTCAGCACTTCGTCCCCAGCCATGCAAGCGAGAACAAACACACCCTCGCACTCATGCACACACACACACACACACAAACAACACCAAGGCGGCAAAACAACTTTGGGTCCAGGGGACTCTCAATCAAGCCGAAAACACCTGCAAGGATTTGAAGTAAGGATGAGGACATTAGGGAATTATGGTATTCCCTATCCGGAAAACAAGGCAGATAAAAAAAGACATACTTGCGCTATCAGACTGTACACAGTCATACTCACACACATCTAAAGAGACTAAAAAGGTCCATAGCTGACACACACACACACACTCACACACACACACACACACTTGGATGCAGACACGGAAACAAAACAGCCCGTGAAGACAAAAAATATGGAGTATGAAGGGCAGAATACTAGGGGAATACTTAGATCCACATCAAATGAATACATTAGTGAAGGGTGGTGTTAACCTGTGAAAGTGGTGGTTCTTAGATGTGCTTTTGTTTTGTCCTTTGTTTATGACTATGAAATGTCTTTTTTTATTAGACTAACCAAGATTTATTAGCATATGAAAAGGCTGTTTTGCTGCAAAAACTCAAGAATTAGCAACAGAAAAATATAGTAGCTTGGGAGACAAAAATCCCTCAGAATGCCCACAGAAGACAGCGTGGCTTTGGCGAATTTACCACCCAAAGTGTAGAATGTATGATTCTTTTGTTTTGGCCCTTTGGTGAGTTTTAAAACATCCCCAGTCATGGAACATTTTCACTGCTCATTAAAATGGAAATGTGGTTAAATTGCCCTACATGGGGAGGAAAGGTAATGACGAGCGTTGACCTTTTTTCTCCAGTTTCAGATACATTCATTTGAGCGGGAAGAGGAAGGAATGGCTGCTGGCCCTGTGCTAGGAACCAAAGTCTTCACACACCTGCAAGAGAGAGAGGGGAAGGGAAAAAAAAAAAAAGCGACACAAATGCGCCCTATGAAAAGAACAGATTGGATCAACAGCTGGTGGGAGGGGAAGCGAAGGCAAACCTTTTCACCAGGTCCTTGAAATACAAGCTGCAGGAAGCTAGAACATTTTGGTGGACTTCAAACTCTTTGCCTTCAACAATAATTTTCAGGTCTGTAAACTCTTTCGCTCTGCGCTGCTGGTTCAGCTCCTTCAACATCTCTGTAGAACAAGAAAAAGAAACAGACAATGCCACATTTGGGTTTAGAATTTCCTCTCTTCCATACATACATGAGCAACAGTAGCATGACAACAAGAAACAGAACAAAAATGTTGGAAAAGTGCAGATTGTGGAGCAAAATATCGCTAAGGAACAATGTTCATTATATGATAGAGAAGAAGTGACACGTGCAGATTTGATCAAACATTTCAGCAAAGGCAAAATGAGATGTAGATATAAATATGTAGCAGAGAAGTAAGCATGCAAGAAGAAATAGTCTATACTCTACTGAAGAATATATGTCACATTTTATTTTACAGTGCACTAAAAAGATGTTACAAGCCATATTTTGTATCTCATTAGACAAAAACTAGAAATAATATGTTCTTTATTAGACAGTATTAGACTCTTTTAAGACCCTAATTTGATTTTCTTAGAGGTTAATTAAGGGCACATTACTACAGAACTGTACAGTAAACTAAAGTGAAATCATAAATATGATATTTCCCCTTTTAAAAACAGTATGTGAATCAGATCATCAAATCATAGAGGTTGAATAATACTGTGTCTATGGGTGATGGCACAGGCTGTAATATTGTCAGCAGATAATGTGACTTAATGCACTTTAGTTTACAGTACAGTTCTGTTGTAACGTGTCCTTAATTACCCTCTAATAAAGTCTAATACGGGTCTACAAAGGCTCTAAAACAGTCTAAAAAAGATAATATTTATATAGCTTTTATCTAATTCAATGCAAAGTACAGCTTGTTACATCTCATTGGTGTTCTGTAAAATAAAGTGGGACTGAACATGGTGCTGGGAATGAGATCAGAAACTATCATTATCACGAGAAAAGATACTTGTATAAGTGCGTTTGACCTCTGTAAATTTACACTGCAGCACTAGAACTTCAATGAAGGGAAGCTGAATGAGATTAAAAAGCATCTAAAAGAGGTGTGGGCTGAAAACAGAGACTGTCAATGCATTATTCATACTGAAATAAAATTCTTTGGCTTCTCGCAAGTGCCCCGCTCGGTGAAGAGTTGACCTTCAAATGTCGCTCAATGAGAAAACAATTGCTTATCCCCAAATCCCAACACCCGCTTCTCTCCCTCTCTGTCTTAGAAAAATACCCTCCCTCCCCACACTTGTCTTCCCCTCTGGAAAGAATGGGGAAAAAAATAAATAAATAAAAAATAAAAAATAGAAAAACAGGGACGGAACACAATCTGAGAAAACATGCTCAGAGCGAACCAACGCACTGTTGAAGGCCACAAAACACAATGAGTTGTATAATGTGGTGTAGCAGCAGCATGTTGGGCCTGGCCTTACTGTAGCAATGGGTCGGAGGCACTTGTTTCTCTGCTTCTTAATGAGGCACCATGAGGGGATGCTGAGAGTGAAAAGCAGCGGGAGACTAGCAACTTATTCTACAGCCTTAGGAGGGATAACCAATACTGCAGCTCGGTTAATCTCCTATGGAGAACGCCACTAAAAGAAGAGCGCTAAGAGATTCAAATAGTGAGCTACAGACACAATAATGTGAAACGTTATGATTATAGAGGGAGCCCGCTTCTATACTGTCGTCTTTGAATTAACAGAGCATTTCATTTCATAGACTGCAGGCTGTGGTGCGTAGTAAACATCTATTTGGCAACTGGCACAAAGTGCAGTCTGCATTATAAAGGCACATATTCCATGCTGGGGGAAGATAAGGATAACATACATGATGGTTTAGATAAGAAGAGGTGGCAAATCTTCCCTTCCCTTGATGAGCACAGGGGGTTACTTTTCTGAACCAGTCTGAGCGCTACCATCATAAACACAACAGCGGTAAGGAATGTCACATTTCACAAGCAAGGTAAGGCTGCTACTAATGATTATTTTCTTTTTGAATTGTGGAAAATGCTCACAATTTTCCCTCTCCAATCAACAGTCAAAAACTCAAAGACTCTTCATTTACCATCATAAATGACTAAGAAAGTCTACAACATATTTAAGAAACTGGAACCAGCAAATGTTTGACATTTTTGCTTGAAAACTGACTAAAACAATGAATTGATTATCAAAATAGTGACTACTACTAAACTAATTTCCTTTCAATCGACTGATCAAATAATCAATAAAATTGTTGCAGCTCTGAAGCAAGGTGTCTGTGTGTGGTGGAGTCGTGACACTAGAATTTTAAACTTTGATGCAATACTCGTATAAAAATAATGACACACAATACCTTTTTCATACCACAGCAAAAAGAGCCCCAGACACATAAAAGAGGATAGCATATTTTTCTTTTTTAAAAATGAACAACCTGCACAAAGTAAAGTCACTGGATAACACTGTCTGGTTTTGCTGCAAGCCACATTTCAAGCAGGACAATAGAGACTGAGCTGAACTTTGGTCTTCAAAGAACACTTAGATCATTTCTTTTATAGCTTTGCTTGAGACTGACAAATGCAATTTTATAAAAGTAATTTAACGTCATTAATCCAATAAATTCTTAAGACCCATCAAAATTGTAATTCAGATATTCTCAGGCCTTAAAATTCAGATTATTGGATTTTAGACTTTTTGAGACTTTTAATGGACACCCTGTTTTTAAGCAATCAGAACAGTGAATATAGATGCAACATGGCTATCTCGCAATTAGGGATTTAAACACACAAAATGAACCACTGCCAAAAACCTTTGCATGTATCACAATATCACGATACAGTGTTTCTGAGAATCATTACAGTATCAGAAAACATACGATCAAAACTGTTGACAGTCTCAATTTGTGGATGGATATGTGTTCTACACAACTGTCTAAACATTAAATGTGGGAAACTGCTCAGACCTGTGATTGTCTCGGCGAGACCAAAGCTGGAATTAAGGACTTTGTCTTTATCATCATGAATACCCTCCATGCTCAGACAAACTAGTCCAGATCAAAAAGCATCTTGAGAGTTTCTAGGATCCATATCATGGTGTGTTTCTGAGTGAAACAGGACAAGGCAGGAGGGACATCATGTTGGGAGAAATTTGATCTGAGCGCTGAATAGTGGGCATGACATAACCTGACATACCATGCCGTTACTACCTAGCTAACTAATGAATCTTGGCTCTGTGCTGCTAAAATATGAAGGTTGATGTCATGACATTACTGGTTAAAACTGGTTGGTTCAAGCCTATATACGCACACATCATTTGTGTTTAACAGGAAGAAAACGTGATTAGATTTTGATAGAGGAATACAAAGAAATTTCTTTTTTAAAAGATTTCTTTTCCATATATTATTTAATAGGTGCACAATATGACTGTGGATATGATGTATAAGGGATTAAAAGACATTTTTCATTTGATTTTGACTTAAATAAACAGGAATCCTACACATTTTTGTTTGTTTTTTATTTTTTGCCAGAAACATCTTGTGGGCCAGACTGAACCTTATGAAAGCTCCCACTTTAGGCAGCCCTGGTCCAGGGGTTCTTTACCAGAAGGCAAAGGTCGGAAACTGCTTTAGGCCCCAAGCTCCTAAGGGCCCCATAAAATGCCTCATATAGTTTTTTTCCCCCACTAATTAATTATGTTTTTCCTTGACTAAAATGGCATCAGAATGCTTAATTAATGAGTGTCTCAGGGCCTGTCCACTAACTTGGACTATTCAGTGATCTGACTGCACATCTGTGGAGATGATTCAGGAAGGCAATAGCCAACTCGTGTAAACAGACTGCTGGCATGGTGTATTGACTGTTGAAAAATGAAGTGAAACTACCCCAGCAGTGCTGAAAAACAGAGCAAGAAGGATATTAGAAGACACCCTTGCCCGTTCACTCTGCTGCCATCTGGCAACAGATACTGAAGTATCCATTGCCCTACCACCAGACTACAGAACAGCTTCTTTCCTCAGGCTATGAGACTCCACAATCCTCCATAGTCAACAATAACAGTTTATTTTTATGATTCATTAGTTCACCCTGCTGCCGTCTAACAAGAGATACAGAAGTAACCACTGCCACCAAGCTACAGAACAACCTCTTTCCTTAGGCTGTGGGACTCCTCAATTCACTATCCAAACTCCAATAATATAATAATAATAAAAAAAAGTTTATTTAATAAAAGTTTGATTTTATGGATTACCATTTATTCGAGGAATAAAAAGGGAGAAAAGAAGGGGTATGGAGGCTCAATGGCCCCAGTGGCCCTAAATCCATCCCTGCCCTGGTCCAGCCATTAAACATGCGAAACAGATCAGACTTGTGATTGTATTGGCGACACTCGAACTGAAAATGAAGGAGTTTGTCTTTACCATCCTGAAAGAGGTCTGTGTTCATGCCAGACTCAAAGCAGGGATTTAATTAACCTGAAATGACACTCGCCCTTCTATTTGGCTGGAATTTTCACTCATTTAGCTCCCTCCATTCTCCTGACTGACACTGGGTGCTCGGCTCTGAATTAATTCGGTAGATGAAATTATACAGTATAAAGACACATGACAAATAAGGTGCAATTCAGAGGCGTGCTTTGGTAAAAGCCTTTTTCTGTGAGCGGCGCATCCTTCAGAGTTATCGCATCAAAGAATTAATGGCCAGAAAGAAAATGACCTGGTTATTAAACATGCTGAATACCAAATGGGGAGAAAAAAATAATAATAGATCCAATTTTGACAATATGTCTGTTGTACGTTGACTAGATGCACAGCCATACACACGCACAAACACAAAGGGCTGCCATTTGCCTTGTCTTTCATCCGTCTCTCTCCACTCTGCACATTCCACTCCACTGCTGCTTGTCAGTCGGCCAGCTATCTGATTACTGTGTGGGCATGGGCTGTGAATAGTGAATACACAGTAGTTTTGAGTTTGTATTAGTGAATCTCCAGCGACCGATATGGCTCTCACCTCCAATCAGCCACACCGCATACCATCCATTTGCCCCGAGAATAGAGAAAGTGAAAAGGGGGGGGCAACCAGAGAACTCCACTTGTCAGCAAAACAATGGTCGCCTCCCTCGGAGCCGTGCAGACACACCTGAATGCCTGATGGAAAAGCTAATTATGGCTTCTTGGGGGTGGATTGGTGAGGCCTCCTAGAACACCTCATCACCAGCGAGGACCATGAAAATGCACGTGGCAGTCCCATTCTCAGGTTTGGCATGCAGTGTGTGTGGTGATGTTCAACGGGAGCATGGCGGCTTTGAAACACCAAACGTCTCAATACTCTTAAAGGGAAAAGTCTCTTGAGGACAGTCCAGCTGGATAAAACAGCGTTGAGGTTTGGTTTTTGTGGGGACTACACGCAACTGCCAACAGCGATGAAATGTGCTAGCGCAGTTTCCTGCCCTGAGCTGGCTCTTTGTGATTGGTTGACACACGGCGCAGGGGGTATAAAAACAGCCTAGTAAGTCTACTCTGCTGTCAAACATCTTCGAGCGCTGTGGCCAATGGGGTCCTCATGTGCCATCTCCGGTAACCTATCAGCGCACGCCATGCCTCACCACTATAAGGTGTAGTAAGTCATGATAGGCTGGTGTAAAAGGGCGACGCAGCACACCATTGGTTGCTGAACTTGGAGCCATTTTAGGGTTCTTACATGTATTTTATGTGTGCATCTGAAGACCCTCCATTTTGTGGTCACACCAAAATCTAAACTTTATACTTACATCTTCATAAGTCTAAAATATTTTCTGTATTTTTTTTTAACTTGCCAACTTGCCTGAGGTGCTGTGTGCAATATGTAGAAAAGTCAAGGGCATAAACTGTGAAGAGTCTATATTAAAGAAAAATACATAAGAAGGACAGTCTTTAAATGAAAAACCTTTGAGAAGATGAACTGGAAGACAGACTTTTATTTTCCCTTACTGCTAAAATGGTTTCTTAAATATAAAATTCAGCTCACAAAAGAAATAGAAATTTAAAACACACTGGACTGCAGATATTTTGCTCTTAAATTTATAACTTTGTACCACTGTAATGTATCTTAAAAACGTTTAGATTTATAGAGCTTTATTTTTGATAAGAAAGAAAAATACAAAATGAGGAGGAGGGGCCAAACAGTACATAAAACAAACAATAAAATATTATATATGCATATATTTCTTAAAATCTGGCTGATATATTGGTCGATTAATATTATTACTGTCCTGTCACATATTTTCTATATTGTGTATATAGACATCAGCATATATTTTGTATATTTTGTCCAATAAGCACGTATATGAAAACTTTTTTTAAACAGAACATAATGCTAATTTTCCTTAATTTAAGTTTAATATATACATATATATTGCTTTATTTGTGTTTTTCATTTATAGTTATTTATAATGATCAAAAATAGAGGCAGTATAATAGTAACAAGCGAGAAATAACAACCTGAGAAGTACTGTTAAATCAGTAAATATACCAAAAAGACATTTTTGATGAGACTTGTTCTTCTTATCACTTGTTTTCCTTCTTATCTTTTCTGATAAATCTTGTTTTCTCACAGCACAAGTAAACATGTAGTCGTCCACATATCTCTTTCCAGTCGGATGACATTTTGTGTTGCGCAGCAGAAAGACACTGATGTGTTCACGCTGACCTTTTTGTTCTCTTTTAAACTTTCAACAATCAATTCCCACCAACACTCGCGCACAGCTTAATTACCCAGAACAAACCATGCTAGCTGATCAATAATTCAATGTTCAACCCTGCCATAATGGCTTTTCTTAAGCTTGGAGAGGACTAAAGTAAAACACATTTTTTAAACTGAAGCAGTGATCATTTTTCACACCATATATGAAAATGGAATAAAATTACTTTTTTTTTTTTTTTAATCTTCTAACTCGACTGCATGATAAAGCTATAAAGCTGTTCTTTTATTAATATTTTCTTAATTCTTGTGCTCTATGGGCAGGAAAAATCCTTCAATGTAATAAACATGAAAGAAATTAGATTAAATAATATTCTTGGGTTATTTTAGTTTTCTTTACTGATTATTTTTCAGTAATGTATGCATCTGTATTTAATTCAAAGCTATAATATTTCTAATGTTTTCTGAGAGGCCAAATCACATTAAATGTTAAAAAGAAATTTGAATTAAATACATTTTCCATTCCAGCTATATTATTATATATTATTATAAATGTGTTTTTACATCATGGTAAGTCATGCCACCATGATTAAAATTATAACTAAAAAATACAAATAATTCTATATAAAATCACATAATTGAACAAATGATCATTTAATCACAACAAGGTAAAGCTGACATTTGCTTACATAAAAACTCAAACTCAAACAGAAATTTAGCATTTACATAGCTGTAATTACTTTGAATTAAGTTAGATTAATTTTGGTAAGACAGAATTGGTTAAAATGATGCCTCTTTATAAGTTTTTTAAAGCAGAAAAAGCAGCAGCGTTGCAGGACTGAAGCAAATTGGACTGAGGGATTCTGATCAAAACAGACGTCCTCGTACAAAAGCCTTTTGGTAAGTAGGGACGTTTGAGAAATTCCATTTCAAAGAAGAACTTGCAACAGAATAAGAAGAGTGAGCCATGAGCATGATTCATAGCAAATGCACACAAAAGAACTCTTTCCAAGAAAAAAGCTCTCAGTGTTGATGGGCTCCCCCAAAAAACTGTCTTTCCCCTGCAGAGAACAGAGGCCCTGAAAGCCCACAGTAAAACACTTATATGATAATGTCAGGGGGATTTAGGAGGGATATTCCCATGTGAAGTAGCACACTAATCATAAAACAGATTTAGGATGAATAAATGATCCAATATTAATTACGGGTTCACTTGGTTTCCTCACAGAATCCAAAAACATAGTGAATGTGAGCAGCAGACAGATGGATACTTGGAGAAAGCTGCTTTTCCCCTGCTGACTTTGATAAGGCAAACACTTTAAATGGTTTCCCTGTTTCTGACTGCACACATTAAATACACCCACGTGCTGCATTCACAAGGAGAGAGATGGTCAATAGTTCACTATCAGCACAAGCTGTTGGATCATGTAATCTCTCTATTCTGCAACCTCAGGTCCAAAGTACAACAGCCAAAAAAGACTCAATTTCAGTGCTGGTGCCAAGGAGACATTTGCACAAAAGCTCCTTAAAGAAGGCCTCGACTGACTGATATATGTGTTTTTTTTTTTTTTTTTTAGCTTTCTCTTTCTCTGTCACAGTTTAAAAAAGATTTCTGGAGCTTAGATAACAACCTTTTGTGAGCTACAAGAGCAAAAGTTCAAGAAAATGGAGCTGTTCAAATGCAAATGTACACTTTTTTGGCTTGTTGTACATGTTCTAACATTGGGAAAGTATTTATTCGGAGTAAGATGGCAAAAATATGCATTTCTGTTGTGTGTAATTACAGACTGTGCAGGTGTAACTGTTAAAAAAACAAACTCAACATAAATCCTCATTGACATTTTACATGTTTCCGTGGGATTCACTTATTTTAGAATTCCATTAGTTGGCATTTTGTTAAGCTCCAAAGTTGTCTGTGTAATCCAAGAGAACCGAAGGAGGGCAACTTTATGGAAAATAAAAACAAATCTGAATTCTATTACATTTAATTTGCTTGTTTAAACCCTTCTACTTTGCTTCATCCACTGTAGCTAAAATGTCTATAATGAAAAAAAAGAATTATAGCAGTCTTTATATCATATTTTACTATTACTTTTCATGCACTACCTTGAGGTGACTTATTTATTTATTTATTTATTCTTTCATTCATTCATTCCCAAAAAAGCTCAGGCCCACTACAGGATATCTCCTCATGAGCTCATAAGGCCTAACTAAAGTCAATTATTCAAATTGTTTGTTATAAATAAAATAAACCAAAATGCCCAAAAGTTTTGTGTAAAAGTGGAATTTCGCAAATTCTGAAACTGTTTTTTTTTTTTATGTTAAATGTCTTTAACATTAAAAAAAATTGGGAATATTATTGACTAAATCCCTGGTGTCTAAATAACAGAATTATCTGATGTAATTTTTTTTCAATATTCTAAAAGTCTTAAAAATCTATCTATATGTATATATTTTAAATCACACCCAAGAGTTGTTGCCAAGTTTTTATAAACGCATCCTAAGTCTTTTTTCAATATATCCCAAAGGTGATACAATCAGTATTAAAACAGACTAAATTTGAAATATTTGTATTTAATATTACAAATATTAGCAACAAAATAAATATTTTGTTTTCTTTAATTTACCATTTCTTCAGTTGAGCTCAGTTTCAATTTATCATAAAATAAAATAAAATACAAGTAATCATATAAGACCTATTAAAGACATGTGAAATGGGACACTCTCACATATTAAGAGCATGAAAACAGGGGCCCAGACAGCAATCAAATAACATTTAAAATATGTTTCCTAGACAACAATCATGTGCCCATTAACTATAAAGCACTGAACATAGAATATTCCATCTCACTTTTTTTGTTTATATGATGCAATATCATCAACATTCATAACCTTGTCTGAATTGCAGGTTTTGATGCTAAAATTGTTTGTGCATTTGCCTTTTCCAGGGTCTACTGATTTAACTTTAGATATCTAGCTAACTTTGGGGCAGTCAATGACTGTCTATTGTCTATTGTGTTAGAGAAACAAATAAGTAAATAATGCTCCATATGAATTATGACCTATTTGTTCGCACAAAATGAAGCAGAGAGGCAACCACTTTATAATATTTCCACCATCTTCAGCTCAGGTCGGTTCATTTTAAGAGCCGTGGCGGCTAAATGTCAGGCTTTAACAGGTGCAAAATGTCATGAACACTATCAGACCACTCATCTAGATGCCATCTACTGAACAAACGATGCTTCACGCAGATAAAAGCCTGCAGATCTCACCCAATCTGGCATGTGTCTCTTTCAAGGTGCAATTACTCTAAGCAGCCTCTAAAACATACCTCTAACAATCACCGCCACATTCATGTCTGGAGACGTCTCAACAGTTTGTGCCCACTCCCAGAAAATCAGCTCATGCAAAAGGCATCAGAAATCCTCGAGACCCCTTGAGTCTCTGGCTGTCCTGATTTCAGTCTGGAAGGCAGCGGTGGCACCATAGAGCCTTACAAAATAGTCCATGATGAGGTTGCTTTATTTCTCCCCAGCTCAAATATACTGAGCTGAGCTGCTTGAGCCTCGGCCGTGCTGTCAAAGAGGCTGGACTGAGCCGAGAGCAAGACACGAGGACAGAGAAAAGGGGGAAAAAGGGGAAAGAGGAGCGTGAGGAACTTGTGCCTCTCAAAGACGCCGCCTGGGCCTTTGTTGTCTTCTCCAATAGGCATGCCAAAAAAGACCTGGAGTAGCAAAAAGCACAGCTCTGTCCTCGCTCAAACCTCCATATACACCCCCTGGTCTAGGGGTCAGATGTGTATGCACACACACACGCACACACACGCAAACAATTGGCACTAGTAGAACAAAGTCGAAGCAAATGCAAGTAGAGGCTCGGAGGAGGAGGAACATAAACAAATGGAGCCCTGGGAGCATCCGTGAGGCCTGCTGCTACGCTGTGACAGGATGTCATGCGATTGTTCTGTTCTGTTCTTGTTCTTTGTGTTTGTGAGTAGTGAGAAGAGGAGAAATTCTCTTCTGGTCCCCGGCTGGTGCAGAGGCTTCCTCATTAGCCAGGCAAGGGGGGGACAGTAGGTGACAAGTGGTCAGACTCGCTCACAGAGGTTTTAACAAGAGGATACTCCTGCGGCTAGCAAACAAGAGCACCCTCATATCTCCTCCTTCCTTCAGGCGCTGTGACGTCTGGCCAAAGTATGAAAAAATAAAATGCTGCAGACTCTTTAAATGCAGCCTGAAATGGCAAAACTAGTAGAGATATATACTGTATGCATATACTGTAGGTTACGCATCGGGCTGGTTACAGTTCACACGAGGTTAAAATTTACATTCAGTGCAGCAGTTATGACATTACAGCTCAAAGATTCCCCTCCCCGGTTGATGCAGCTATTTTAAACCGCAGTTCATATGAATAAAAAGATTTACTGTAGCAGAGTTGCTGCTCCAAAAACTAAAAAAAAAAACTAAAAAATTTAGAGAGGGGGAGGAGGATTTTTTTGGAAAATGGTTGCCTAAGAAACTCGGCAGTGAGCCTTAAGCTGCCAGATTCAAGCTTGCTTATGTTACCTGAAATATTAAAAAAATGCATTTTTTAAATGGAATTTATGGCATCTTTATGTCTACAAAGATGATGTTTTACTGCTGTGGTCTGTTTAAATGTATAACTCTTGATGCCAGCAGAAAACAGATCAGTAAATCACACTTTCTGCAAGGAAGGCAATGATATAAAGAAAATGATTTGTTTATATATCCCAGCTAATTATAATATAACCATGTACATGTTCAAGATGTAATGGAGTTGTTTTTATTTGTTAGCTTTTTAAACAATATTTTATGCATATTTTATCCTTTAGATTCTTAATTTAGGTTTATATATATATTTTTTTTCTCTTTTTGTGTGTATTTAAAGTTATGAGTACATTTTAAAAATACTGGTGAAAATGTTTCAGTGCCCTCATGTAATTTTGGACAATAAAGTTTATTTTAAACTGTAAAATCCTGCCTCCATTAGTTTGTCACAAGTGTTAACCACATTTGAGGGAGCATTTAAAAAAGGGTTTATTCTTTATTCTGTGTTATATTCTGTATAAAGAATATCGGCCGATATGTCAATATTGGAATATTTTTTACTCCATAAAAATCTGCATCGGCCCCAAAAATCCACTATCAGTTGGGCCCTAATGTGAATGTTCAGGATTTTGCTCACTTTGCCTTTGTAGTATTGCTTGTGTCAAAACATTTAAATTTGTTTTTGGAGAAAAAGTGCTGGCATTTAATTTTTAATTTTTATTTTTTTGTAATTTTTTTTTAACAGAAATCTAGTCACCAGGGGATCTGAGCTAAGGCTACACTTCAAACTAGACCAGTAAATCTGCTGACTGATCTTATTGACCTGATATGGCCTGTCACAGCTATACTGCTCTATATCAGTCTCAGCAAATATGTTGTCTTGTATGCACCTACATAAAATCTTTTAAAAAAAGAATGAAGCAAAAAGAATGCAGATTGTTTTTATTTGTTAGCTTTATAGGGAGCGTTTTATGTACATTTGATCTGTTTTCTCAATTCAGGTTTGATATATTCATACATATTTCTTTATTTGCATTTTTTAAATTATATTTATTAAAAATACTGATAAAACTTAACAGTTTCATTACCCTGATATCATTTGGACAATAAAGTTTGGAGTCTGTTGAGGGATCTTTCCAAAAAATGTGAGTGTATTTATGTTGCATGAAAAATATTGGCCAATATACCGAAATCACAATTTTTTACTCCTTAATGTTGGTATCAACCCCAAAAATCTCAAGCCCTAATACGTATGTTCAGGATTTTGCTCACTGTGCCTTTGTAATATTTCTTGTATTGTGGAGAAACTAAAGAGTATCTGAACTAAAGCTACATTTTGAATTAGATATAACTTTCTACCTAATATCAGTATCAGCCCTAAAAATCCAGTATCGGTTGGGCATGATGTCGATTTAAATGTGTTAAATGACTTTTTGCAATGATAATTTTGTTTGTCATATTTTTCTCCACTTCACCGTTTTATATGAGAGAAATAAAAGAACTAAGTGTGCACATCCATCTTCTCTTTGCAATCAATGTGGAGTCAGTCTAACCTGCAACAGATGCACCACAGGAATAACTCTAGCACAAGAATATCTGGGTCATGACTTATGTTCCAAAATAATTCAAAGGAGAACGTGTAGAGTTTATTACAGCTGAAAGCATTTTAAAGAAAAAATAAAAAAGAAAGAAAACAAACAAATCAAGTCATGATGCCTGTTTTCAGTTCCAATTAAAATGTTCCAAGTGAATCAGACGTACTCCAAAGTCTTCATTACAACATGGCCAGAAACTGTGTTTTCACTAAAGGCAGGTCTTAATAAGGTTGTACAGAGGTAATACTGGTTGTGCCTGTTAAACTGTCACCCAGTCAGGTGACACGACAGGAAAGCCAAGTAGACTTTAAAGGGACCAAAAAAGCAAAAAAGGAACAGGTCTAATTGCACGGATCCAATGACACATCAAAGATGTGTATAGATTTATATTCTTGGAAAGCTATTTTTCTTTCTCTCTTTGTGTGTGTGTGTGTGTGTGTGCGTGCGTGCGTGCGTGTGTGTGTGTGTGCTCATGTGGTCCCTTTATAGCTTTCCGAACATCTTTGCCAGTGCAGCACTCCTCACTTGGCTGGTTTTAAACCTGTTTTTGGACCTGCAGGAATGTGAAAGTCAATATGGTGCCAACCTATTAATGTGACAATTCTGACCAACTATATTAACAAACCATGCTTGTATTTTTTCCCCATCAAACACCACTGAAATATAACCCATTCAAGCGTTCAGAGACACAAAACTGGAAACACTAGTTTCACATTTAATTCTTTTACAAATAGAAAATACACTATAAAATAAACTAATTTAACTTGAAAAGTTAATGTCTGAGCTGCTTTAAAATTTTAAGCCGACTGGACCTGAAAAGACAAGTTGAATTAATTTTGTAATTATTCAAAACAAGCACACTCTACTGGTCAAATAAATGTATTTATAATAAAATTCAGCTGCTCTTGAGAAAACATGTTCATAGTGTTTCATTATTGTGAAAACAAGCAACCATGACTTATCTTGAAGAGTAAAGACACACAGTACGTTTTCATCATGTATGTTTAAAAAAAGTTTTAACTCTCAAACATTGCATGCTGGGAAGTCTGCCGCTATGCTAATCATGTTTCTTTAGAAACTTAATTCAATTAATTGATTATGGCTATACAGTACATTCATTCAATTCTTCAAGTCCAAAGACTTCAAGTTTGAAGAACTCATGTTTATAAGTTTGTAAAAATTTAATGTTTTGTATTTCTTTATTTTTATCATAAACTATATTATATATATTTATCTATATATACATATATATATATATAAAGTTTAATTATATTTACATTAAGTTAAAGAGACAGGATCAATTAGTTCCACTAAATTCTTGAGCTGCAACGATTAATCAACTATGAAATTAATCATCAACTATTTTGAGTCTTTTTTATTTTAAGATTTTAAACTCACTGATTACAGCTTCTCACATATGAATAAAATGCATATATTTGGGTTGTTGACAAAACAAGACATTTTATGGCTGTCACCTAAGGTTTTGGGAAATGGTGATCAATATTTTTCACCATTTTACCAAAGAACTAACTGATTAATCACAAAAATAAAATAACAGAAAATAACAGATTAATTGATAATAAAAAATGATCGTTGGTTTGGGCCCTACTAAATTCCTGCATGCTTTTTTGTACAGTGCTAACTTAATGCTCGCCACCTGCCTTGTCTGTGAGGTTGACCAACATCTTAACTCAAGTGGACCATGGGACAATATTTTCCATAATTCTGCACATACAAGCTGAGCTGATGACAGACCTGCTTAGACTCAAAATAAAGAAATTTAACACAATACACATCACTCATCAGCACTTCATATCCACCATACCGGCCTGTTTCTGAGAGCCTTTAAAAAGAAAGACATGACTTTAACAACCGATGACAAAGTTTACATGCTCTATGTCATTAATGTCACATCTTAGCCACCCGACTGTCACAGAAAATTCCACATTTCTCTGACACCTTTACCCGCTTGCTCCTGTAAGTCATGCAATCTGACCTAAACATTCTGATGTTTCCGTCAACACCTCGAAGGCAGCTTAATGTTAATTTGTTTGGGCGACGTGGTCAGGAACGTGTTCACAATACAGCCTGTCAGTCTGACTTCATCAGCTCTGCATAGATAGAAAAAGGTAAAATTGCGTTTACAAGAGAATATCAGTCAAAATAAAGTGAGTGGGGCAGAAAGACGGACTAATGAGATGTGATGAACATTCGAATTAACTATTAATTATAAATTAATTAGTTAAATGAACTGCTTCAATGATGAGTAGCAGGCGCTTCTCTGTTCTTCTGCCACTGGAAACAGACAGGGGTGTGCAGTGGGGGTGAAAGCTCTGATTGGTCCATTGACTGCCAATTGCAATGTTGGCTGATGACAGCCAGTCACACAACAGCCAATCACTGCCAGCCAGCCAGCAGCAAATACTGCCCTACAACAAATACCATCAAAACTATATCAAATACTACCAAAATTACAGCAAATACCATCAAAATGATAGAAAATTACAGAAAACATCACCAAAATTATAGAAGATTACAGCAAATACCGCCAAGATTACAGTAAAAACCACCAAAATTACAGCAAATACCACCAGAATTACAGCAAATTAAAGCAAATACCACCAACATTACAGCAACTACCACCACAATTATTGGAAATTAGAAATGCACCCAAAATGACACCAAATACAACCAAAATGACATGAAATACTACCAGGATTACAACAAATCACAGCAAATACCACTAAAAAGACCCACTTATGCCAAAATATCGAGGTGTGCGTGTGCTACTTGAATGTATCCAATGTAAATGTTGCCACTGGCTTGTTTCTGTGGCTAATAAACAAATTTTCACTTACAAGAGGCATTCGCCAAATTGTTCCATAGCAACAGCATCTGATTGGACAACTTATTTCCTCTATCACTCTAAGCAATGTGCAAATTGCTTGTGGAAATTAAGCAATATGGCCCCAGAAATGATTAGGAATTCTTCCGAAGCTAATAATGGATTTAGATAAATGGGTTGATAACCGCACTGATTAATCATCTATTCATAAATCACAATTACTCTTAAAGGCCTTAATATTGAGATTCCAACATCCTACTGTGGCTAGAGCTCCTTATTATAAGTTGGTCAGAGGAGCTTTATGAAAAGAAAATCCAAGAACTTACTTACTTTTAATAAGACCTGCTTTTGGGAGCTGAGATAAAAATGCTTCAGAAATACAGGCCTGCACGCTTTAAAAAAGCCCCCATTTTTTATTACTCAGGCCAAGCTTAAGCCTTGAATTTGTGGATTGGCTTATTTGTCATAGTGCCAAAGAGGCAAGATGCCAATATGGATTTTACTTTTTTTTTTTCTTAAACAGAATGCCACATGAAATTGTAAAAGTGTACTGGGCCCCATCGCAGATTAGCAAACATTCTGCTTAAGCATCACAGAGGACGTCATTGTCAAACTCAGAGCGGGGTTGAGTAATTCATCCACCCCACAACAGATGACAATGTCATTGTGCGGGAACACACGAGCGCTGATGCAGAGAGGCACACGTGCAGCCATGCATATGCAGGACCAAAACGCACATGCAAATGCACCTACACACGCACACACTTGACTTTAGGCAAGACAATGTCATGAGGGAATAATCCTAATAACAATGTCGTCCTCATGAGGAGTCACTGGCTGGTGTAGATAACATACTGTATGCTTAGAGGGGATTTGATTAGAACTGAGTGGGTGTGCAACACTTCTCCATCTTCCTTTTTAATTAAATCGCAAAGTTACTATTTCATATAAATTACTGCGAAGGCCAGAGTTCTGTCTAACCCACATTACAAACCCCGGTGGAAAAACAGGACTAATTGAGTGAAATGAATCATCTGGACACAGGTCTTGTGAATCAGTATGAATGCAACCTTTCAGAGAACATCTGCGCAAACTATGTTTCATTTGTACTTCACCTTGAGAGGGTTGACTGAGCATCCAAGTTCTTTTGGAGCATCCGGTTGTCCATGTGACCGGCTAAGAGTGTGTCACACTTACTCACCGCAGAACCGAGAGCTGCTCAGTGCAAGGAGATTCAAGTTTCTGTTTTGCTGGATCACGTCTGTTCCAGCTCCTCACCGAGAATGAGACCTGACCTTAAACCACAACATCATGACTACAACAAATATCAGACTTGTCTCCAGGCCCTCTGTCAGGTAGTCTGTACACTATGGCATTTCATCATCCAAAGTCTGAGTTTTCATCAGACTGGAACTTTTATCACCTCTCGGCAGTGGGAGAAAACGCTCACGATGAACCATGTTTGTACGCAAAACTTAGAGGTGTAAAATACAACATTCAGCCTCACAAGATGCCAGCAAACAGCTATTTGCCATGTAAAGATGGAGTTATAGCATCCCTCTGTCTATGCTGTTGTCCACAAAAGAAACTTTCCTCAAGGACTAGAAGCCTTTGGAAGAACTTTGTGCCTTTCCACCACAGGAACCAGTGTCTAAATTAAGTTCCAGGGACATTATTTTACCCCCAAAATTCGCTGCTTGTTGGGTAGTACTTTTTGAAAGTACAGGACTTTTTTTTAAATCTGCAGCTGAAACCACTTTGTTTTTTGTTCACTGTGCTTCGACACATCAACATGGAGTTGTATAAGAAAGCATTCTACATATGGACTGAATTTATATGGTTTAACCATTGTCGTCGTGCAAACATCACATGAAAAAACAGCCACCGCTGACTAATTTGCCTACACTTTGCAGGTCTTTATACTGTGGTGGAAGTGCAGACAACAACGGGCTGAGGGAATCATTAAGTTGAAAACTCCCTGGGACTAAAAGTTTTGGGTATTTTGTGTAGAAATGCAGCGTATGTTTCTGAAAACATTTTAGGTGTGAAATGGCAGTAACAAAACCTTGGACCATCTTTGATCAACACTAACTACTTTAACAGTTTGATCTGGCTTTCTGAAGTCTCTGGTGGAAACCAGAGCCAAAATGGCAGCCACCAGCTTACAATATTTCTTGTATTACAGCTGAAATATATGGCTATGGGCCATTGTTGCTAACTTGCCTCGATTTGTCTCTGAGGTTGAGTTGCTAATAGGACAGCTAACTGAGCAAACTAGTTAATGACAGCTACAGCACAGTGACTTCAGTCTTACAAGTGAAAAGGTCTGGTTCATTCTAAGGTAACAAAAACCTAATGACTCTTATTTTCAGGTGATTATACACCAATGAAAATACACTCATGAACATTATATTCCATTTCTGCCATATTCTGCCAATAAATGCCTGTAAATTGTACATATTGGATGTTTAAGTTCTCTGATTCCATTTTTATTCAATACAATTCACAATGACAGAGCAAGGGCACGTCCATGACAGGCCTCACAGTTGTTGTACGGAGCTGAGCAAGTGATTAGAGAAGCATTACCAACATGCCATGGTGTTAAGGGGTGTACTGCGGGGCAGCACAGCATTTTACTGCCCTATGGCGATATTAACTTAGTCATGTGTACAAGTGCACACCAATTTGCACCTTAGGATTTCAATTTTTAATGTGAATATTTTCATCTGTCAGCACCACACGAAGTACCTCTGCAACTCAAGGTCTCAAACACAGCCGTAATAAAGATTCCACGACATAAAATGGAAGGCACTTGAATATAAAATCTGTGGTATTCACAGCTTTTCAACTCAGAAGTGCAAGCTGACAAAGAGTTCCTGGGGCGATCAAAGTGGGACAAGAACCCCAAACCCCCGTCGCTGCTGTTTTTTATGGAGGATGAACTTGAGCTTTGTGAGCTCTGCAGGTTATGCTGGCATTGAAACTGTATAATTATCTTCGTCTGACAATGATACCATATCAGGGGTCGCGTTAACCGAATATCTTCCGTCGTTGACCGGTTTTTTAAACTGGTGACGGAAAAATCTGAAGGTCATCTGTCATTTTGACAGGTTGCAATTCACACCCCTGACCACTTGGTGGTGAGTGAGCATATTAATTAGCTATTAGGTGCGTTCGAGATGAACTGCGCCTCGCCTGGAGAGTAGACGAGATCAGGCGGCCACAGCAGGAGGTGGAGACAAAAAGCTGCAGTCAAGTTGGACAATTTTCAACAGACTTATGAGAGAGTAGAGGAAGAGACACGAACATCCTGTTAGATCACCTGTAGGTTACCTGTAGTCTGCAGATCATGATCATAGCTGAAGAAATAAAGTGCATTCTTGATCGTTGATTGAAGTTACATCACGTAACATCTGTTCTTTTATCTGCCTTGTAAAGCACTAAACTGTTCTTTTGATAAGTCATATATATATAAACTCTATTATTATCAGACACAAAATATCTGCTTGCTGACAGATTAAAACTTCATTGCACAACAGAAGACTGATATGTCCAGCATTAAATATTACAATTACACAGAAAATTAGTATTTTATACAACACGTGGTGTTTGTTTTCAAAATTAAGAGCCAATCAGAGCCTGTCAGCTTGTCAATCAGGTGACAGCCAGGCGTTTGCAGTCGGTGGAGAGCAGCTGCTGCACTACAAACTGCGGCCACCTCAATCTCGTGAGGTTATTGTTGCCCACATGTGCAAGTCGGGATCAAGTCGTTACACAAATCTAACCGGCATGCACTATGCGGCGATCACCGCTGATCAATTCTGGGCAGGCCTGGCTTATCTCGAACATACCTAGTGTCACGGCAGCTGAGTGTCAGCAGCTGAAGTTTCTTCAAAAAGCCCAATAATGATGATGGTGTTGATAAAAGAGGTATGGTGTGGATTCTCTGTTCAGCTTGTTTGGACTGAATATGAATTAAAAATGAATCAAAATTAAATGCTATTGAATATGTAATTATTATCATTTTAAAAATTAAAGTGACAGGTAAAAATAGATTATGACGGGATTTTTATGACCCTGTCAGTCAAAATGACAGACAGTGAAAAAGTCTAGCGCAACCTCTGGACCATATATACGACAAAAGTAAAAAATGCTCTGTTGAAGTATTCATTCTATGCTGTAAAAGAGAAATATATAATATGTAATATGTTTTTAAAGGTCCCTCCAGGATTTTCCCAGGCTGCTTTTGGGATTGCCTGATTTCATGGCAGCCTTTCAAAAAACTGTGCCTACAGTTTTTAGGTTTTTAGGTGTGTGTGTGATAAATGTCAATAACGATAAACCTTGTGTTCTTTTCAGTACCTGTGACCTTGCATTAATTGTTGTTATTGCAACATTGCAACTTCCAGGAGGGACTGATTCAGTCATAAAATGGCCATGATATGCAAGATTCTCTCAAATTTCTTTTCAGGGCAGGAATATCTACTGTGCTTTTGTTTGCCCTTTTTAAATTTATTAGAATAAAAGTTATGCTGAATATTTATAGTGTCTGAGCTGTAAGAAATCATTAATATTCTTTTCAGTGGGAGTAGATGTTTATAACAGTTAAACTGAGCAATATGTTGATAGAGTCTAGCAGGCAGTAAGACAGGCAGTCAATAAACTGCAACCCTAGAGAACAGTGGGCCTTTGTTTTTGGATAACAGGTTTAGCTTTATGTTGACAGACAACTGACATTTATAACAGTTAATCAACTGACAGTGTAGGACTCTGTGGCTGAGGGGGCAGGGTTAAAAAAACACCCTCCAACTGTATACACTGCAGAACACATTTTGAAGGGTAGGGTCTTACATATTGCTCTTTTAAATGTTGAAAATACTCAAATATGGATCATGCACATGGAAATTATGTGCATGCCCCTTCAAGAATAGCTGTGAGGTTGTTTTTACCTCTCTGGGTATTTAAAGTGCAAATACACCACAAATAAAACTAAGTGTAAACTCCACTTAAGTACTAATTAAAAGTTTAGAGTTACTTTCTCCTCCACTGCCTCTGACTGGAGCCTGAAACCAACAGCATCAGCTCTGCCAACCACTCTTCTACCCTTCACATTTAGGAACCGGGCACGTACTAGCGGTCGAGAACAGTTGCCAGTGTATGTGTGAGAGAATGTAGATATGCCTCCCCAGCTCGTCTCACACCTCGGCCGTGTTTATGAGTTTGGTTTGTGTACATTCCGTACAAGCTTTGCACACAAGTGATACTTGCCTCTGAGGGCCACATTTCTTCCAAGTTGACCCTAAACAGCAGGACAACCACACACAGAAAAACAACAACGAGAAGGAAGAAAAAAAAAAAATCTGATGTCACCAGTGCAGCTTAAGATAAATGTCACATCTTCCCCTGAAGACAATGTGTGTTTACTGGGTAACTTTGTGAAAGTCAGAGCAGCCCAAGCAGAAAGGTTAGTGGTGGGGTTAGGTTGTATGTGGGAGTCTTCTCAGCAGACTGCACACCTGAGATGAGCTCCCGGAGCCTACAGTGGAGTCAGGCGAGTAATCTTTGCATTTCATCAGATTTTCTTTTCTCTCTCCTTTCTCTCGTTCCTCCGCCTCCTCTCCTCCTTTCCATCTGCCTCTCTCTTTCTCTATCTCTCTCTGGGGATAGAAAACAATCTATTAGACGACTGGACTGGCCCACAAATTCTGATTGTGTCCACCATGCTCCAATGCTTATGTATTGCAGCCGTGTCCTTGCAAAGTTGTAATATAAAGTTTAAATCTCTAATACAACGCTTTTTATCCCGCACTCCACCAAGCTGCACTACATGAGAAAACAATGTCTGTATCTGAGAGGGGAGAGCGGGCACAATGACTACTGTAGCAGAATTATGATAATAATCAACACTATAATTCAGAGCTGCAGCCTCTAGCAACAAAACACATTCTGCAAACTTAATAGGGCAATAGCATATTGCTGTTTTGGCATCTCAGTGTGTTCTATCTTGCTGCTAAGGAAGACTTTAAGTCTATCAAGCTTACACATTGCACCACTAGCCTACAAAAACCTCTTGATTGCAATTCAGGCCATTATCATTTGTCTAAGTCAGATAAGAATTATATATCTTCACATGCTAAGCCTGTTGCTCTGCTCAAAGTCTGTGGAATAATGAGTTGGAAAGGAGAGGGGGGGGGCGTTCTGGCTAATGTCTGGTCCTGTCATTAGTATTTATTAGATGCCCTGCATGCATTTAAAAGTTTCTGAGTAAGGAGAAAGTTTGACTATGCACTCAGATAAGTGAGCACACCGTGAACATTAGCAAGCTAATACTGCTGAACTTCTCTTGGATTTTTTTGCTGAGATGTTGCGGCGCATCTGCTGCTGTTTTGGATACCGAGTTCCCTCCCTGTTGCAATTACGCCTTCTCATTAGCGAGAAACATCCGCTATTGACTGGCTTCCTGGTAACATCTGCTGTGTTTACACTCGGCCTCATTGATAATGCATTACTGCCTTTTTCATGGCTGATGTGCGGAATAACACATCGACATTTGACTTGTGGCAATTAATCCTGTCATATCAGATAGTCTCTGACACGAGGTGCTTGAGATTCAGGCCCATTTGAGGTGTAACCTCCATTCACTTTGACACTACTTTACACACGAATCAATTTGCTCCCACATAACTGAGGGCAGTGGACGTTTCATGTAGGCAAATGGCACTGTTCCAGTGCGAGACCTCTCCCGAATACTCAATGCATGATACTACAGCTCAGAGCAACACAGTGTCACACTTCATCACAAATCCAGGCAACACATTTACTCTGTGCGTGTACTCTATAATCTGGCATGCGACCCAGAAATACATGAGAAGATTAAAATGAGGCTCTAAATTTTCTTTAAAAAATTTAGAGCCTCGTAACTAAGTGCATTTTGCTCAAGTACTGTACTGTGCAGCTTATAAAAAATGAATCATTGTTACAGATTAAACTATCAGCAGAACATACAGTGTTCACCTCATTTCACCTCGACCGTACACTGTAAAACAGTGTTCCCCAGCCTTTTTTTCAACTGAAATACGCCCACAGTCCTATCACATGAACTCAAATACCTTTTACATTTCAACAATGTGTCCATTACCTTCAACTTGCTATTTCAACTAGCATTTAGCACTTACTTTTAGTCAGCATTTTAACCATTTATCTATTATACACACACTATATATATTATTATCTATTACAGCTATTTCAAGATTTTATCCATTACCTTTTCCTTTCTATTTCAACCATTTATCCATTAAGTTTATCAAATTTCTTTTCAGCATGCTAGCTATTATATCCTACTTTTCAGCAGTTCACAGCTATACTTTTTTATATAGTTTAAATACATTTTACCCACACTGTACTTTTATTCAAATAGAAATATAAGTATGACTTTTACCTACATAATGGAAATTTTTTTATCTTCTTACTTTTACTTCTGCCTCCACTAAAAACTGACTTAAAAGTACAGAAACAATTGGTATCAAATTAAAACCATATTTTGCAGTTGCTTATATGCTTTGTTGTATAATATATGTTCAGAGTGCCCCACTTAAAGACAAAGAGAAAGGAATCTATTGTAAGAACTGCAGATAGACACCTTAAGTTGCAACCCCTACCTGTCTATAATAGAAAAGAAAAAGTGTGAGAACAGACTTGATCATGAATAAAGCAAGCAATCTGAAATCCTCCAGTGTTTATTTAACAATAAACAAAAAAAAAGCAAACCGACTGACCCGAGAGGGCATAAGAAACAAGTCTTATTTTCTGTTTTTTCTTTCATCACGGCTCTGACAGATAGGACCTTGAAAATATTAAGTGCTTACAATTGTCAACCAGCTAGCTGAGGCTCTGGACAAAAAGTGCAGACTTTTTGTGCAGGTAATAAAGCAAAACAGACAGTCTGATTGGGCGTTTCAAATGAAAACAGCCATCTGAAACTTGCTTGCAGCTGTCAGAGGCAAATGAGCAATCTGGGATAACTGGGCTGTTTTTTTCCCCTCTTTAATCCTTTATTCTCTTAAATTTTCCACTGCCACTTTGCTAACCAAGGCATTACCGGGCTAAAAAAAAACCCCAAAAAACAGGGTATTAGAGAAATAGCTAACAATGGCAGGATCAATGGAGAGGAAAAATCAGGGAGGAGGAGGAGAGAAAAGTTGGAAAGGTACGGAACAGGTGGGAGGTGCTGTAAGGAAGGAAGATGCAGGGAGGCAAGAAAAGAGGGGAAGTGGAAAAAAGCAGAGGCTATAAGTGGCTATGGGAAGCAGGTGGATGTTAGGATGGTGGAGGGAAGTGGAGGGGGGGGTGGCAGAGAGGATGCTGAGACACAACAGCATGGGAGGGATGATGCCGGGAGTGGGAGTGGAGCGGACTGAAAGAAACAGACAGACAATTGCAGTGAAGAGGACAGGTGGGGAGGAGAGTATAGGTTGAGGAGAGAGTGGAGGAGGGAGAGAGGCGTGGATACGGTGCCCCCTCTAGCGTGGCAGGGAGCCGGGCGGCACGCTCCTCGGCTGCACCGCATCTGTGATTATGCATGTAGGAGCCGGGGCTGTCAGGCTCCAGGTCCTGCGACTGCAGCCGCCACTGAGCTTTATCTTGAAATCCCCGTGATTAATGAAGCCGGCGCCGCGTTCTGCATGGAGGAGGTGGACGAGGAATGATCAATCTTAATGAGCTATCCGCCGTCCCTATATTAACTGTGGGGGGATATAATGTATGGGGCTCCTGGCGGGGCTCCTCTCCTTTAAAATACGATAACGAGGGAGAGAAAGAACGAGGTCGAGCAGCTTTCCTTCCTCTGCTTATGACATGCTGCCACTGCTCACCTCACGTTTCCTCTCCTCTCCCCAACCCCTCCCTCCCTCCTTCTTCTTCTTTTTTTGCTCCCTCCTGAGAGCTGGAGCTCTACTAGACACAGTTAGACATCTCAATGGAGAGCAAAGTTAAAGACACAATGTCAGGTAGCTGCTCGGTTACATCTAAAATGAGATGTTTGAGTCAATATCATTCACATGTGCTGTAGAAGCCCCTTATGGACTCTTATGCCAAGGTTACTCATAAGCATATCGCCACGGTGCTGCCCATGTTCATTTAAGAGAATTACCTGCACACACTCAGTCCACAGTGATTGGAATAAATTTCAATCTCATTAATAATTTGCAACATTCTCAGCTCTTGTGAACTCCACATCGGTTTCCACTAGAATTAAAGAAACGCTATAAGAGAGAAAACTCTTTAAAATCCATGCATTTCATATTCCAAGTTAAGCCTGTTTTGGAATCATAATAACCCTAGTTCTGCTTTAGCTAATCCTGATGTGGATAGCTTTAAGATAATCGCCCAGCACAACACCGCAGTGACTTTAATTAATTTACCACTGCTTATTCCGCAAGACGCTGATCCGAGTCAGCATATTGGAAATTGAAGAAAAACCCTACAACTCTAACGCCAGATTCAGTATTATATTTGTCACACTGAAAGAAGGCGTACTTTTGTGTAATTTGCAGTGAGGATGTAGTGGAGATCCTCTGCACTCCATCAAGTGAAAAGAGAGACAGAGGCAGAGGGAGAGAAAGGAAAAGGGGAGGGTTTAATGAATGTGCTTGCTGTGATTAATGGTCTCAGTGCGGCTATCACAAACTGGCTGTGTTTTTAATAACTGGTTTGAACGGCCTGTCATGCTAGCAGTATATTCCTGTGGTTGAATCAAAATGAATATTTTTGCATCAGTAACAATACTGATAATATTGTGTGCTTTATGTCTGCTCAATAACTGTAGCTACTTTTGTCAATAGACAAATATCTCTGAGGTGAAAGATATATAATCTGTACAACACTTTCAGATATGAAACCTCCTTATCAAACCCATTAACATACAACCCCGATTCGAAAAAAGTTGGGACGCTGTGCAAAACGTACAGGAAAACAGAATGAAGTGATTTGCAAACCCTTTTCTACCTATATTCAGATATGACAGTTAATGTTCAAATCTGTAACTTAATTGTTTTTTGTAAATATCACTCATTCTGAATTTGATGCCTGCAACAGTAACCAAACTTTTCAACATGTGCAGAATGTGTCTTGGCATTGAAAAAGCAGGGACATCCCTGAAAAACATGTCATCTGGATGGCAGCACGTTGCTCCAAAACCTGCACGTACCTTTCAGCATTAATAAGGCCGTTGCAGATGTGACAGTTACCCATCATTCCATGGGAAGTAACACGCCCCCCCTATTACTACAGATGCAGGCTTTTGAACTTTTCTCTGGTAACAATCTGGATGGTCCTTCACCACTTTAGTCCAGAGGACACAACGTTCATGATTGCCAAAAACAATCTGAAATGTGGACTCGTCACACCACAGCACACTTCTCCCCTTTGCATCAGTCCATCTCAGATGAGCTCGGCCTCAGAGAAGTCAGTGCGATTTCATTTTTGTTTGAATAGAGTCTTGACTTGCATTTGTAGATGCAGCAACAAACTGTGTTTACTGGAAACAGTTTTCCAAAGTGTTCCCGAGCACATATAATATCCTTTACACAATTACGTGGATTTTTAAAGGAGTTTTTTAATGCAGTGCAGCCAGAGGGACCGCCGGTCACGGACAGTCCATGTTTTCAGGCTTGCCGCTTACATACAGAGATTTCTCCGGATTCTCTGAATCTTTTAATATAATGTATTGTAGATAGTGAAATACATTCCTTGCAGTTGCACTTGTGTTGAGAAACATTTTTAAATTGTTGGATTATTTGCTTCCAGTTTTTCACAAAGTGGTGAACCTTGCCCCATCCTTGCTTTGAATGACTGAGCCTGCCAAGGATGCCTCTTTCATATCCAGTGATGATACTATCACCTGTTACTAATTAACCTGTTAAACTGCAGAATTTTCAAAAATGGTGGGTTTTTTTTAGCTTTTTACAACTTTCCCTGGTTTTTGTTGCTTCTGTCATTTTTTTTTTTTTGGAACATGTTGTGGGCATCAAATTCAGAATGCATTAAATCTTGTCTTTGTATTATATTTAATGGAATATCAGCCTTAAAGTATTTGAAAATCATTGCATCTTTTTTACATTTGGCACAACATCCAAACAATTTTGTTACTGGGTTGTAAAAACTCAGTAACAAGGTAACAACCCAATGAAAAAAGCATGTTGATTACAAAATAACCTTTGATGAGGGATGATAGGCTAAGTGTCAAGAAAAGAACCAGCTATCTCCTTTAAACAAACAGCCCTGGCACACACAGCTGGGTCTTGTAAACAGTCACTATCTCACTAATTTGGTGATGTATAATTTCCTCACTTAGTGCCAATATCAGCACAATAATGTGCAAAGAACCAATAGGCCAGTGGACAGTATTGCTGCAGTGCCAATATGCTCTGTCCAAAGGTAAACAAAAATGAATGCATAATTAAAATCTTATTGAGGCCAAAGTTTGAATAAGACAGATAAGGCAGATGAAATGGTCACAGAAGAGGAAAGGTGAGCTGGCGCTGGATGTGAGGCTGCGCTGCTCCCCCTGTAGCAAAGTAAAACACTGATCTTAACTCAGCAAGGCATCTTAATTGCATTCACTAGCAGCACCAGAGCTGCTCGGTCCCCAGATGATGGCTGATGTGAGCTGACTGGAAGATGAACTTCCTGGGCAGGGAGGAGGAGGCTGGGTGTTGCTGGATTTGTGTGACGGTGGAGGACTACGTCTAGTGTTTCGTGCTTGTGTGCATCAATGCATGTGAACATCTGTGTGCACGTGTGTGTCTCTGCAGATGTGTGAGTGTGTGAGAAAGAGAGAAGAGAACCGGACCGGTAAAGGTCAGTGAGGTGGAAGGAAGCGTTAAAATCATGTTTGACATGAGAAAAGAGGCGAGGAGCCTTGGCACATGCTTGGTACGGCAGCGGGTGGCCCGACAGATCTGTCTGTGACCCCAAACTTCAATCTCGACTGAAGCTCCCAGTGCACGCTGTGACTGCGCTTCATCTGCTCCTTATTTTTCGCCGTTTGGCTACAAAAACACCATCGCCTTGAGCGTCACAGCGTGCCACTCGACCACAACGCAGCTACCAAAAGTCGTCTCAGTTCTCGCTTCACGCTAAGCTGGGAAAACAATATCAAAAACATCATTTGAGTGGCTGGTTTAGGTAACAGCGGTAACCTTTAAAACAGGCTCGGATATGTGGAAATAATAACTTCCTTCTGATATTAATGTGCTTTTCAGGCGTGAGCTGTGTTTTAAATGGTGCTCAATCACGTTTGCAGTGAGCAGCTCCGTCCCTGCTGAGCTCGGCACTAGCTTCTCCTGGCTGATATTCATCAAGACAGCCGTCATTTAATGACTTGGTCAATAGACACACACTGACTCGGCTCTCAGCATCTGCCGCTCTCTCATGTTCACCCTCTCTCTGAATCTATCTCTTCTTCCCTCGCATCCCCTTGCGTCCTGTTTTCTTTTTTTTTTTTTACTGTCCCTTTTAACAACAATGTCAGTCGTCTCGTATTCCCACATTTTGCAGAATGTGCTGACAGCTGTGATTGCTGCAGCTCGAGCTACAGATGTGGATAGATTATTTGAGTGTTGGAAAAGCTCGGCAAGATTTTGTTTTTATCTGCAGTTGAGGGAAACAAAGAAGAGACGATAAAAGCTGAGCCGGGAGTGGGTGGTGTGAAGGAAATTAACAATAGGTAAGAAGGTGTGGAGTTTGATTTGTACACTTTGACAGGCAGGTATTATGAAATGCCCTGCTGCGGATGGAGAAACCAGGCAGGCAGATCACAGCCTGGTGACTGGCATATCTCAGTAGGTGATGAGGTTAAAGCTGCCTTCAAGCTGCTCCACGTGAATCTTCACACACACATAGGCACACAAACATATGGCATTTACACAGACATATACAAACACACACACGACTGTAAACAGAAATACAGACAACACGCAGACAGACACACACACAGACACACACCCACAGCGCGAGGAGCACACAGTTGTTGATGTGCCCACTGATGCAGAGCGAAGACAAATTGCTCCCTTTGAAGGCAAAGCCAAATCAAACACGGAGTGTGATTTCTGTCACTGTGGTGTTTGGCTTTAAGGCTGTGAGGCTGACATCTGACAAAACATCCATGCAGTCACACCCAAGAAGTTGTGCACGCGTGCCGCCGCACACACATTCGTGCGTACACAAAGATACACACGCAGAGGCCCGTTGTGCAGCTGGATTAAGGAGGAAGAGCTCTGTCAGCTCCTCCAAGATCCAGGCCTTTGCCATCAAAAAGCCACAAAACCTCCTCTGCACATCAACGCTTACAAGCATTGTGTCTTGGGGCTAAAGCTTTTTTTCCCTCCTGAATGCGGCAACACAATCACTTAAGTAGTGGCTTTAGTGTTTAAACTGTTTGTCCAATAATCACTTCGGAAAACCCTCTGACGTGAGGTGCATGACTAAAATTCCACCACTGCGAGTAAACAACCGAGCATAGTCTCTTTTAATTTAAATGACCAGTGGAAAAGTAAAGACGTTCTCCAAAGTTGATGCTTGAATTTCACTGTTGTTGTCGAAACCACCTAAACTGAGACCAAGTCATGTCCAAGACCAGAATGTATCGCGACTTTGAAGTCAAGACCAACTAGGAGAGACAAGGGACGAAAGTATAGGGGGCAGTTGGAACATGGAACTTTGTTCAGTTTGTACGATTTATCCAACCATAACTTTCATTCTGCACCTGTGTTACTTTCACCCTCATAGACAGGGGCAAAAGTAGCAATGTACAACATCAAATTCCAGTCTGATTGCATCCGACTCATTTATCCAACATTTTAGAAAACAGCTGGTGTTGGTAGAGAACGTGTATGTTACACGCATCTCTGTGCAAAGAGGGTAAATACAAAAAAATTATACTTTTGTCCCTGCTGTCACATCTCTAGCTCTGAGGGAGTGAGGGAATGGTGCCTTTGTCGGAGCTGACTTTAGCTAACACTGATGTAAAGCAACTGTATATTATTAGCTACATAGCTTGTCATTGTTTATAACAAGCAAAAGCATAACCAGCTTTGCTAGCTTCACTTACACTTATCCTACCTTTCTCTATGCTTTCTTTCTAAGTGCAAATAAAGGTTTGACATGTTCCCAGCCATCTAGGTAAGTGCTGCGAGGCACAATTCACACACTGCTGTGTTTTCTTTTGGATGCTGTTTTGCAAATTAACTCTTTGTGGATTAGGCAGCCAAATTTTATTACAGAACATTTGTCTGACATCTCCTCCAAACAGACACACCTTTGCTTTTCACTTTCTTGGAGTAAGTGTGAAGAGGGGTGAGAGCCGGTGACGGTAATGACAATTTTGAATTAAAAATGAAGAAAGTTATTGGTTGCATTTGAAGCAGGAATTTCTACATCAAATCACAGTAATGATGTTAACAGATAAATCAAACAACGCACACTCTGGTCTTGACTAGTCGTGAAATAAAATTCAAATTCCTCTTTGCCTGAGACAGAGACCAGACTAAGTAAAAATGTGATCTATTTCCAAATAAAACCAACACTTTCAAAAAGTGGACTTGAGACGAAGGCTGATCTCAAATACTACAACACTACTAGTACATTTAGTTGGGATACATCATTTTTTGTTCTCTCAGGATGATAACAGCTATTTGAGTTAAGTCTTCCATACGTCACTTAGTGGCACAGTATGAGTTTGGACACCTCATTTATTAAATTTTTTGGCTTGTACCCCAGAAGACCTGACTACGTTCCCCCTGTATGAGTAAACTACTCTCCAGTTTGTGCGTGTGCACCAGCTGTACATGAGAGTATTTGTTGTACTTTAGCAATAAAAATTTCTTGAGGACAAAATAGAGCCTGTGTGGGTTTGTGAGCAGCAAAAGAACAAGAAATACAGCACGCCTGTATTTCTAGACCTACTTTTATGCCAGATGTCTGTGTGTAACCCACAATCTGTGCACCGAGATGAGATTTGCCAACCCTCTTATCCTCACCTCAGCCATTAGAGGGCTGCAAAAACACTGAACTCTAACCTGTAGCTGCTTCTTTTTTTGTTCAAAAACTATTTTGTTTTTCCTCTAAGCAGAAAAAGAACAGAGTACCAACAGCAGGTCCAACATAACTGTAACGGAATCGAGCCAGAACGGCCAGGTCACGAGGGCTGACCCTCCATATTTCACCACTATGGTGCTACAGCAGGACAGTGGCTCCCCTTGCCACATTGATATGCAGTGTTAATTGATTTAAAACAGAATGAGTGAGACCTGCAGGGGCTTGGGACTTGTGACCTCTCCGACCGAGCAGGACAGCAGAGGGACGGGGCGAGTCAAAAAAAAAGAGACAGAAGTGACGGACAGAGATAATCAGAAAGACAGAGAGGCACAGACTGAACGACAGCAGTGGGCAGAGACTGAGGGGCAGGGCGGCCGGGGTGGCGTTGTTGTGATTACAGCAGCAAAGTTAAGTGTTCCTGACAGCAGAGAGCTCTGCTGTGCCACTCCGGAGGCTGCTGAAGAGGCATCACGGCTGCTAATTTACTGCTGCTCGACGTTTTACCTATTTCCGCTGTCCTTGTGACATTACCCTAATGACATGCCTACTAATGTCTCTTCAATGCCTAGCCGAGATGGAAAAATAGCTAAAATGGTTGAGGAGATGTAATATTCAAGTGCCTCTATTTGCAGTTTGACCTTAATAGGTGCCTATACAAGATTTGAGCTGTGTTTCATGTCTGGAAATTGACACAGGGATATTTTACCTTTGAAATACAGCAGTTCGCATAACATCACTCAGTGGCTGTCTGTGGGGTAGGGGTACCCCAGAGGACATTTTGTTCACTAAAAGAGCACCCTAGAGGGCACTTTAGCAACTTTTGTCCACTAGAAGGGCATTTTATAGGGCACTTTACTACATTTTGTCCACTAGAAGACAACCCAAAGAGGCCTCTTTTAATCACATATTATCATTATCATAGGAGCATCCAAAGGGGGTGCTTTTACACCATTTTTTCGACCATGGGGGCACCAGAGGGGGTGATAACCCCCCTTCCCGCCCTCCCTTGAGTCTACAACTGACATGAATCACATCAACAGTGTTTCCGCCACCAAATCCAAAAATCCTACAGTGTTTTCCTGCGCTGTGGAGTAGATCTGTACATAAACTGTAATTCCAATTAAACTCTAGCCTCTCAGGCCTGTTAGGAGAGGGTCAATAAATTTTGACATCTGCACAGTTAATGGATCACGACAGTCTATTCAACACAGAAGTTAAGAAGCTCTCATTCGATAGAGGCCGGACTAAGCCGACGAGCCCGTCTAATTATCCATTTCCAATTCTACCTGCAGTCTCATTTCAATGTATTGCAGGCAGTCCCCCAAAATAATTGCTTTTTTGCAATCTACAAGTTCATTTGCACACATTTTATTGATCAAAATGAGTCAGGAAAAAGAAAACAATCTAAACCTAAATTAAAAGCTTCATTAAATGTGAAAATTGGTCGGGGAATTGCGAACATCTGTTTCTAGCGCCCTGCGTCATAAACTCCAAGGTTAAACCAAACACCAATTTACGGCTTGCAGACTCAGGCATGAGTCGGAAGGCTGTGAAACACCTTCAAAAACCCAGTGCAAGTCAACAAGGCTTCAAACGATTTCGAGAGAGATGTGAGGGCAGGGACTGAAAGCTCCCTTCCTGCCTTGTATTTAGTAGGCCTTGTGAGTATTGCAACCGAAAAGCAGTGGAAAGACAAACCTGACACACTTTTAACCAATTTCAGAGCACAACAGTAGGGATGCTGCTGTTGTGTAGCAGTTTGAGATCAGTACGACGTGTTCTTCTTCCCAAAGAATCCTCTACAGGCGGTATTACAGGATTTTAGATGCAGTCATCTCAGCGCTGCTTTAGGTGCACCTCCATTGCCTGCGACCTTGGAACAGCTTTGAAGTGAATTGGCTCTGGTTGCAAGTTGTATTTTAACAGGCCCTTGCTTGAGTGTTTGCAGTCTTGTTTATGACTGCTGGCATCCAAAACTGCTCTGGTATACAGACAGAGGGCAGAGGCCTGTGCGTTTCATTCCAGTATGGCCCCACATAAGGGGAGGTCACAAGGAATAGAGAGCTAAGAGTACACTGATTTAATACCTAACACCTCCTTGGCTTACGTTCGCTTCTGAGCTCGGTTTGCCAGCTGAGCAGCTTTGATTTAGCCTTTTAAAGTTAATCGTGACAGGTACCATATCTGAAAGGAAGAAAAATAAAACATCCGCCTGTGCAGAGTGGATCAGCGGAGGCTCTCTGTGCTTACCTTTGGGATGTCCCGGGTCACTGAACTCGTACTTCCCCATCCCAACTGTTCGCAGCATTTGCAGCCCGTTAGGACCGTCCTGATTGTCAGCAGCTGTGGGCTGGGACTGCACTGCCGCCGCCGCCGCTGCTGCTGCCGCTGCTGCCTGTCCGTTAGTCAGAGGCAGGGCGGGAGGCTGAATGAGGCCTGGGTGAGAGGTTAAGTGGCCGTTGCCCATCACGCTGTGAGGGTTTGGATGAACCACCTGGTTGGCTTGGGCAGTGAGGGCGGACGGTGCGACCGTGGGCTGAGCGGAGGGGTACGGAGGCTGGCTGGGCATGCTCAGCACCATAGAGGGCGGCTGCTGGGTCGACTGTGGCGTCAGCTGGAAGTGGGCGGTCATGAGAGGGTGTTGCGGGGGCACTGGTGTCTGGATGGATGGGGTTACTCCTATGATGGGTGACTGTGCGGTCACGCTGTGGCTGTAGGAAGGCGGCTGGGGGAGGGCGTAAGTGTGGGGGAGGAGGCTGGGCTGACTCACAGCGGCTACTGATGAAGCCCAGGTCGGACCTATGAATAAACAGACAGAAAGAAAAAAGACAGTTTTTAACTTTTAAATTGGAGTAACTGTCATTGTGTGTGTTCTGTTTTTTAATGTAGAGTGTTTGCTTGGTATTCCCTTGAAAATGAGAGGTTCATCTTGATATAATAGACTTTAAAAAATAATCCTAGTTTTAAATCATCAATCAGTGTTTTTTACAGATTTTTTAACCCTGGTGTTTCTTGCACTTCATTCTATAGTCTTTTATTTATCAATTTTACAAATTATTGCAAATTTCAGTAATATTTTATTTGAAGGGGTGTGCATAAGAAGTCATTACATTGTCATAACCATGAGAGTTTACGATTTCATTTGGTCGCTAATGTTGTTTAAGATGTCTTTGTTATGACAACTTGACTTTAACCAAGACAACATAACCTGTCAATGTCTTTGTCATAACAACTTGATTTTATCAAACTTAAATACTCTTAGCTTTATGTGTTAACATTGCATTGTACTGTCATATGTGATTGGTTTTGACACTGGCTATAATAGGACCATTATAAGTTTGTCATGAATGTTTTCCTTGACATCAAGTAAAGTGGTACATTTTGGACTTGTTATAAAGATGTCATTAAGTTTTACTACAATGTCAAATGCCTTTGTAACAATATCATGAATAATGTCCTGGATGTCAGGTAAAATAGTGCCATTTGGACTTGTCATAAAGATGTTATTAAATATTATAAGGGCAGTTTGACTACAGAGTATAGTAACAAGGTGATTCAGTTCATAGAGTTAGCTGAGGGACAACTAACGGTTAACTAGCTGTTAATAAAGTAGGCTAATCATTGTCTGCTGTTATCTGTAGCTGGTGTTAGCTAGTTAGCTCAGTTACCCATGGAGCTAGCCACCTAATTAGCTGACTCAGCTCTGGGAGAAGCCAAACCTGGCAAGAAAACCGCCTTGGTACTGTATTCCCTGTTGTCAAACTGTCCTTTTTATTTATTGTTGTTTATTTTTTATTCTTGTCTGTGTTGTTTTAATTTTGCTATGTGAAGCACTTTAACTTTTTGAAAGTTCAAACGAACTGTTTCTTTTCTTTTTACAGTGTAAAAGCGTGATATACCAGGCTGACTTAAAATTTTAAGTGGACTTAATTTGAAGATAAAAGGGGAGGCATTTTTGAGGTAATGGTTCAAAACAAATATCTTTTTTTAATTTCAGTTCAGTTGTAGTTGAGAAAACATGTTCACAGTGTTTTCATTAATGTGAAAACAAGCAACCACGACTGAACTTCCAGTCTGTTAGAGACACAGCAAGTATTATAAAAAAGAAGGGTCTGGGGATTGCTTTAACTCTAACACAATGCATGCTGGAAAGTCTGCTAATATGCTGATCATGTTTCTTTAGAAACATAATTTAACGAGTTGATTGAACTTTGTACAGTACATTCATTCAACTTATCATTTCAAGTTAAAAGACTTCAAGTTAGAATAACTCATGTTTCTAAATTCTCAAGGTAAATACCAGAAATGTTATGTTTAGACAACTTGAATAAATAAATATTGTACATTAAAATTAAGTTAATGAGAAAACATTTGTGGATTCGACTAAATTCTAGTATGATGTTGTTTTACAGTGTGCACCACAACAACCAAGTAAAAAAAAGCTAGTGTATACTGTTAAGCGCATTTGTGGTGTTTTGGTAAGATGGAGGCAAAGCTAAAAAACACAAACGGAGTGGTGATTTTAAGTCTGGCATCAGATGATCAAATAGAAACAGAAAACAGCAAGAGAAGACAGATTCCAGCTTGAGCCTGTTCCTCTCAACACCACAACTGTCAGTGTGCCGCTCCGCTTCAGTCCAAGTTTGTTTTTGACTCGAGACTTAATATCAAAAGCAAAATATTTGACAGGTGACGTTCAGGATCGGCGCCCAAGATCAACACTATGATGTGATTAAGAGATTTATTTTGCTACAAGATGAACAAATGCTTTTCTGAATGTGAAAGCATACATGCTCAGTGCATGCGGCAGTCAACGTTATTATCTGTGTAGGAGTCTGTGTTTACCCAGACACTCGGAGCCAATCATTTCTCTACCCTGAGGCGTTAGATGCTGAGGCTGTGCTGGGAAGATGCAGCCATATCGGGCCTGAACGCCGCCTCCCACCCCCCCTCCCTCACTCACTCGTTCGCTCCTACTCCCTCATCTCTAGCTCCTCCTGCCATGGTCCAAGCTCCAAAAATAGCCTAGCAGTCTGCCAAGGGGCCAAAGGCTAAATCACAGCATGCAAAAAGCTAAAGAAAAGAAAAAAGGAGCCCACATTATTCATGATACTAGCCCTGCTGATATAATAGTCTGGGCAGAGAGGGATGGAGAGGGAGGGTGAGATAAAGACAGACAGTGAGGAGAAAAGGAAGAAAGAGGAGAGGGTGGGAACAGAAGACTCCAGAGGAGAGACCAGTTCCGTTCATAATTCACATGTCATTGAGCTAATCGGCACCCAACACTGTATTTCATTTCCTTTCTTTTGTGGCTCATGTTGATAAAAGGATTCTAATCTAATGAGATAGTATAAAAAACTCCACATCTTATAAAGTTTCAAGGTTTTAATGGAGTGACAGCATTGATAAGAATTTGATATATATCGTAACTTTTCTGGTCCTTTGCCACATCTTCAACCTTTTACCAGAAAACTACTCTTCTAGAAATAAAGATGCTAACTTAAACTATAAAGGGTTCTTTAGTTTGTCCCCACAGGATAATCTTTTCTGGTTCCTGTTAGAGGCTTTTATGAATGTTCCACTCGGAAGCCCTAGAACCCTAGAAGAAGAGAGTTCTACCTAGAACTCAACAGAATTAAAAGGTTATACCCAGATCCACCTGTGAGAGGTATCACACAGAACCCTCTGTTTTATCCAGAACCCTTCCACCCTCTGAGGGTGTTAACAAGAACCCACCCACAAGTTTCTGCCAAGAACCTTTTTATGTTAAAGGGTTTCATCTAGAATACACTTAGACAGTTCTACCTAGAGCCCAGACAGAAAGGGCTACACCTAGACCATCTGTGAAAGGTATCACCCAGAGCCCGGTATGAGAGGTTCTACAGAAAAACCTTTACGGTGTAATGGTTCCACCCAGAAACCCGGGGTTCTGTCCAAAACCTTTCCGCAATCTAAAGCTGCAAACCCACCCACGTTTATTCTGCCAATAATCTTTTTATATTCTGTTGGTTTTATCTCGAACCCACCCAAGGGAGCTCTGCCAAGAACCTTTATATATTTCAAGGGTTTTATCAAGGATACACTCACATATTCTATCGATTATTTTTTCAATTAGTCTAACAATTATTTATAATTATAAGAATTAATTTACCATATCAAAAACGTATCTCATTAATATTTCAAACACAGACACATAAAGCACATTAAAATAATGATGTAGTGGCATATTTTAAAATCGGTCTAATTTTCACCCTATTTAATAGACTTCATGTCAGATGCCTGATCAGAAAAACACTTGATCTGAAATCAAGAGGAGCCATGATGCTAATTAATTTAATCACTAATCACTGTGTCAACCCTTCACTGAACTGGACAATCAGTATTTTGACTTAAAAACTGATTATGGCATGAAGTTATTGAATCACTGGAGTCATATGCAGGTAAGATGATCACTGGCAGTGTGTTTTTGCATCAATGTGAGCCAAAGAAAATACTTTTTGTCACTTTTCTGCCAACTGAAATGAATTACAGATAGCCTGTAACTTTAGTTTAAGCCATTACTGTCTCACATGTGGCTGATAAAGTGAACAGAAAGTACAAAACAGCAGAATAACAGTAAAATGGTGCCTGGTGTAAAGGTAACAGCAGCGGTGCAGACATCACTTTTAACGTGGGGGTGATGAAACATCTAGAAAATCTACCTTGAGTGACTTCTACTAACAGAAAATGTTGATAATGCTCATGTCAAGTTTGGGTGCTGACAGAATGTTAACAGGATGATGGTGCAGTTTTTTGTTTTTTGTTTTTTTCAGTTGTTTTTAGTCCAAGGGGTTTTTTTGTAAACCACAATCAGGGGGTTCTATGGTGAACCTTTTATATTCCAAGGGTTTTAGCTAGAACCCACCAAGCGGGATCTACCAGGAACCTTTTCATACTCTGAGCGTCTATCTGGAACACGTTGGGCCCTTTCCCACCAAGGATTTTGACAATCTTTGAAGAACTCTGTCTTCTAAAAAGTGCTCTTTGGGTGAAACTGGAAACCTTCAACAGAGCCCTTGACCAACCATTTCTTCAAAAAAGGGTTTTTCAGAAGCAAATGCTTCTGGGTAACCTCATTCCTTCAGGAAGAAGCCTTATTTCTAACAGTGTATATAAGTCACTAGGCAAATCATTTCATTATCATGACCCAACACTGACCTACATTTATAAGCACTGCCTGCAGAATGAAGTGTATCATTAATAGTAAATGTATTAAATGGTTGTGATTGCTTTCTTGTAGCTCAGGATTAAGATTTGAAGTGCTACATTCCCTTTCAAAACTTCACTTATTTTTTTAAATTATTTATTTGACAATTTGCTTAAGTCCAAAGGATGGCATCAAAAAAGGACTATTTTTGTACAAAGAAAGTAAAGTTGAATCAAAACTTCTTTTTTTTTTTCAAAGGCAAACTTTCTTTAACAGACACAACAGTGAAGTTTCTGTTGAAAGAAACCGTTGATTAATTCTGGCACAGTTGGCAGAGAACTTTCTGGCAACACAGTTCAGTGAAGTGTGGAGAGGAGCTGGCTTCGTTGCAAACGCCAGTCACAGTTTGGAATAGCGCACACACGCGAATCAATATGCAACACTATGCTCGGATTTGAGTGTCATATGTGACAGCGTGCTAGGTCGGTGACATCTCACTCTCCTCACGCTTCACTCCAAGCTGTGGTGTGGGTGTGGAAGCTGCGGTGGTGGTGGTGGTGGTTGGGGGGGGGGGGGGGGGGCATGGGGAAGAAGCCTCGTTCAGTTACACACAATAATAAGACCCCCAGAGCTTCATGGCCAATCAAGCCACAACCCTCAATGCACAGCAGGAGGCTACAGCAGAGGGTGGGGGGGGGCACCACTGCAATAGGCAAGAAACAGAGCTTCATAGTCTCCTATCACAACTGCATCCTCCCATTGCTGGAGCACCTCGAATGGTTTTTCTGCTACAGAAACATTCCTCTTGGGTAACTGATCAAGCTGATTAATATTTAATGTACGAACCAATCTATATGTAAGATATGCGAATTATAATTAGGATTCAAGCTGTACAGGCAGTAGCAGGGGCTGAGCCATGTTTGGAGCATAATGTTGTGCCACCACAGAGTAGCAGCTGTCTACAATCTGAATTTGTTGAGCTGGAATTTCCACTGGAATGAGCTCCGTGCCAGTATTATTCTTAAATGAGACACATTTGTGATGAGCAGGAGGCAGAGGCCAGCGGAGCAATGGAAGGAAATTAACTGCTCGAGGGCAGAGCCATTCTGGGTGAGTTCATTACAATAAGAGTAAAAAACTTCAACGTTGGCTTAACTCGTTAATTTCGGGTCTGTGCGCTGCGCCACGATGCCACTATTGCTCTGTTTTAAAGGGGCATGAACAGAATAAGGTCGACATCTAAATTAGACCTGGTGGAGATCATTTGGAGGACTTTCAGAGGCTCACTACACAGCTTTAATTTAGACTAAATCAGCTTCAGTTAGTGACACAATAACATGAACAAGGACAATAAAATGAGAGCACAATGAAAGTGGCTGGAGGGCTTGTAAAGGTGCAATATGCATTTTCTCTCTTTTCATAAACTTCTTGATATTACACTGACATTTCTCTAATTTTATGCATAATGAAGCGAGTTTATGTAAAGATGTTTTTTGTGGGTGTTAATTATGCATGATTGTGTATGTAAAGTATGCATGTTGTGAAGGAAAGCATGTATTTTATGTAGGGCAAGGCAGTCAAGATGTCTCATTAGCATTGGATGCCGGTGGAGCTGGCCAGAGCCGTCTGGGGTGTAGCACGCAAGTGTATGTGGACTGTGTACATGCATACATCTGCTGTGTGCAGGCGTAGCGATGATGTAAAGCTTACATCACTGTAAACTCACATCAGGTAGGACCGGTGGATGTGTGAATGTGTCTGTCAAGTGTGTATGCATGAGTGTATGTAAATGTTAATGTGTGTGATTCATTACCTGCGGGCTCGCTGTCTCGATGTTGCTTGGCAGGAGGCTCATCTGTATCCCAGGGTGTGAGCTGGTTGATGGGCGTCTGTCCCCACCTCACCCCCGGAGCAAGCAGCAGTCCTGGGGTCTGGTTGTCTCCAGGAGACAGGCCGGAGACCTGCAGGACAGCAATGACAAATAACGTCAATGACTGGAGCATCACATGACAAAAATCCGAAGAAATCCACGACAAATACAACATCCTGCACTGTAGAAATAAAATATTCGTATTAACTTAAAAATTTAATATCTGGGCAGATAAACTTAGAAAATCATGCTTGCAGCATTTTCATTATTGTAAAATCAACCGCCCATAACTTATCTAAAAGTGTAGGGTAGACCGGGGACAGTTGCAACAGGGCACAGTTCCAACAAGTCTTATTCCTCCAATCAGAAACAAACTAGACTGAAGATTCATAATGCACATGCTCCGTTAGAACCTCTCCCGACCAGGAGGACAGAAGACACATTCAAAATCTGCTGATGCATTAAAAAAAAAAAAGATTTTGGAGGTATGGTTGTCATGAGCTAAATTTTTGTCAAACCGTGCTGACCTTTGTATGAATTATACTGACTCAAATCTTCCTCAGTTTGAAGTACTGTTTTGTTTACTTCAGAGTGACATGTGTGTGACGTGTTTTGGTCAACGTGTCTGGCTAGCACATGATGTTCTTTCATGGTTAAGACAAAAAGTTTTTGAAACTGTCCCTAAGCTGAGCAGCAATATTAAAATAAACACAACAGTATTTAGTCTCACTGAAAAATAGAGATGTACTGTATGAAATTTGATGTATTTCTAATATGTTGCAACCAGCCGCAGAGTTGTGGTCACTTGACTTCATCCTTTCAAACAAATATTGTGAACAATAAGATAATCATCTTTGAATAGTATGGAGTAATAAAGACTTGGTTGGTCTAGTCCAAACAGTTTGTGCAACTGGGAGAAATGTAAAAAGCATTGCAACTGTACCAAGTCTAACCAATTAGACACACAGCAAGTTTCCAATATGTATGTTTTCTTCAAACTATAAAAAAGAAAAAAGAGTTTTAACTCTTCTTAATTAGTGACTGCAGGGAAGTCTGCAAATATGCTGATCATGTTTCTTTAGAAACTTAATTTAATGAGTTGATTAAACTCTGTACAGCTCATTCATTCAACTCATCACTTCAAGTCAAAACAAGTTAGAAGAACTCGTTTCTAAGTGTTCTAAAAATGAATGCTAGAAATTTTTTGTTTAATTAACTTGAATGAATAAAATTTTTACATTACATTAATGAGAAAAGATTCCACTAAATTCCTGTGTGTTTTTTACAGTGTGATCTTTGAATCCCATCCAGCACAGTAATGACCCTAAAATCAATTTGATCAACAGCTATGATTTAAATACAATATTTCATTTTATAGCTTGAATGAAAAACGGCACAAATCACAGCCATCAAACAGTTTTTTAAGGTCTTGAAGTGAGTCGTGATGATGAAGCATGGCGTACAATTAGCCGTAAGTGAGTGCTGATTACAGCCTATATATAATGGGAACAAGGGAAATAAAATCTTGTTCATGGCCTCAAGAGTCTTTGCAGAAAGACCAATGTTTCTGTTTTTATATACTAATAACAATTAACTTTTCAGTGTGGGCTACATTCAAATTCAGATCTGTACTCCTGAGACTGTGTATATCTTAATTTTGCAATGAATTAAACATTGTGTTCAGTCAAGTGAGATAATAGAATTCTGAACACAAATATGACAAATAGAGTAAATAGAAAGAAATCCTTTTGCGGGGATGAGAGAAAAGAAAAATGTAATTTCAAAGTAAATGAAAACCTAGGTGACAATGTGTGTATGGGGGGTAAATCCAAAGCAACTTCACCAAGCCAAACTAAGAATTCCCTAAGCCTTTCTTTGCACCCACATCTCTAATATTTTGCTCTTATAGGGGAGTAAGAAATGTTATCAGGCAAGCCCAGGCTGATGAAAACACAGGGTCAATCACCACTGGACCCCTAAGCAATATTCGCCTCTCCCTATCTGCAGTTTGGACGCTCAGGCTGACAACCAGGCAGGGAGAGGGCAGAGCCGAGCCTGATTCCCCTGCTCGCCCCAGCCAGCCTCCCGAGTTAATAGAAAAGACCTGGTCACCAGGCCCCTCCTGCGTCCTTCCCGGCTGATCCCCTCCATCCCTCAATTCCATTATCCTCGCTGACCCGCCGTCCACTTCATCAAGCACGCCATCATGCATTCCAACAGCTGTGTCGACAAAGCCCCGACGGAGCGCGGGGCTGACCACACCGCGACAAACATGCAGTCCAAACAATTTGGTGGTTCACAGTGAATTAATGTGCAGCTTTACATATTGGATCGATCAAATTCCAGGACAATTCATCCTCTCTGCTTTAAGACAGATTTATCACCACTTTACACTTAGACTTCAACACTTAAAGACATTAAAGCTCCTGCACAGAACTTTGACATTTAGTTGATTTTGGAGGCCCCTGTGTGCAGAAGTGCGAGTGTTTCCACTGTAATAACCGCAGAATATACATCATAACATCAAAAATAAAAGATCTAAATAAAAACCTCCTGCTTCTTTTTAATTGGATAACGTACTACTCACTGTAACTGTGGCTGGAAAACTGTCCGTGGACTCATTTTGTCTGATTTCACGGAGAATCCGGCCTGGTGGCAGTCATTAAGAGTGTCTGTATAGAACTAGCCAATCTTCTCGTGGATGGTCTTGTTATCTTATGTAGGTCATATAGAGGCACCAGTAATGAGTAATTGAGACTATAACCAGCTAAAAATTCCTAATGGTAGCTTTAAGGGTCAGTTTCACAAACAGTTCTTAGATTAAACCAGGAGTAGGCCTTAATCTGTAGTAGTAAAACCAGGACATTTAAGTAGCTTTCATGATGTGCCTTAAATTTGGCTTAGTTATTCTGAGGCTATGGCATCCTGGAGTGAGGTAAGTAACTAATGGTGCTCACAAAAACCCTGAATGGAATACAAAACACCAGGAGTGGTGTGAATCTCGAGGCAAAACATGGGCACAAGCAAAACGAATTAATCCAAAAAACATTGGTGAGGACTAAAAAAATGCTATAAAAACAAATTGTGCCAAATCATCTAGTTATATAAAGCTACCAGGAGTTTTTAACTGATTATGAAACAGTCTCAGTTTATTACAGATATGACCTACATAATCATAGACGAGAAGATCAGCTATTTCTGTTAATGCCAGCCAACTCGTACAGTTTCCAGGCAAAGGTAAAACTTTCAAACACTGTTGCTTATGTCCACAGGGGCCTCCAAACTCAACAGCATATGAAAGTTGCATGTAGTAGCTTTAAAGTAAAAACCATGCTCATGGCTGGCCTCTGTAATGCATCTTGGTTTTCATTTAAATCTGGGCTGCCCAAAGTGGAGCCCTTAGACCAAAGTTGGCCTGTCTAAAGGTTAAATTATAATACAAATCTCAATTTATGCTGTTTTATTTTTATGAAGTAAAAATGCTCATTAATAGGCATCCTGGTAGCTCACATGCTAAAATGTGCCCCGTGTACCAACTAAGGTTGGGGTCCTTATTGCAGCAGCCCATGGCCCTTTGCTGCATGTCATCCCCAAGCTCTCACACCTTCCCTGTCAATCATCCCCTGTCCTGTCCAGTGAAGATAAAACAACAACAAAAAAAACAACAACGTGACAGTGATACTTTGTGCAGAAAATCAGTTAGTTACAGGCACTGAAGGGATCTGAGCACCAGTATGCATTTAAACTATGCAATACAACACACATCAAAATAGGTGTTTTTATTTTTGGCCCATGGCCCACCAAGAACTTGAATATTACATTGATTTTGGAGGCCCCTGTGGACAAAAGTGGTAATGTGTCCCAACCACAAGGTATAAATAAAATGATCTAAATACAAATCTCCTTCTTTTTAACAGGCTATCATACGAGTCACTGTAGCTTTGCCTGTGAAAATGTAAACACAGGCTTGTTTCATCTGATTTAACAGAGAATTGCACCCGGTGGCAACCATTAAGAATAACTACATAGAAATAGACCGTCTTCCCACAGATGGTCTTGTTTGCTTTTGTAGGTCATATAGAAGCATCAGAAATAAATCCAGACAGAAAGTTTTCAGTGTTGGCTGTCCAAGGGAAAGGTTTTGGCACCCCTGATTTAGATGCATCCACACAAACAGTGCTGAGCAGAAGTTAAACCTGCCTCTTTGAAGGATTCATTTAAACTTCAATTTAGTCCTAGAGCAGCTCTGATCCTTCCTTTTGCAGCCGGTAGTTTAATCCAGAACAGGCTAAATCTATGACTATTTTAAAATAAGCCTGTGCAAGCTGTTCTGAGTTAAGACAGTTTAAATAGCCATTTTAGTCTGGGACTAGACTTAAGATAGCCCTACATGGTATCAAAATAGCAACATCTGCTGCGTTATAAACAACTTCACAATAGCAGACACGTTCAATGAGTGTCACTCGCTTGATAAATCCATACTGAAAGTTATCTGACAGTTTGTAAGTGCTGGGGGCAAAAAGGAAAAAAACAGTAAAGGGAAACATCTCAAGGCAAAGTAGCAAACAGAGTGATGGAGTGAGAGAATGAAGCCGGGTTTAAAGGAGGGGGGGGGCGGGGCTGTCAGGTCTTTTTGTCCAGCTCAACCTGTCGACTTCAGACAAGAGAAAACTGAAATGGTTTACTCAGAGAATGCCCTAAGCGCTCAATTTCATCCACAAAGCCCTGGAGACTCAGGGAGGGAGGGAGAATTCGGACAATTTTCAAGGTGAGGAGTTGCTTTCTGTAGCCCACTATTTGTTTTAATGAGTGTTTTTTCCTCCTCCGCTCTGTGCGCTTTACTGTATTCCTCTCCAGCCATGCTTTACCTTCCACACTATACAGGCAACTCCTCATTAACTCGCAGCGTTGACTCTCTTATTTTCCTTTAGCCCTGCACCTGCCTCATAATGTTCTCTCATTAATACTCCCACCCATTTACCCAAAACAGAGAAAAAAACAGGAAAAATCTCTCCTGCTGAAAGGCAATCCATCTGTCACAGTTTTAGTGCACCAGGAAAAAAAGAGAAAAAAAGGTTCTTAGTCAGCGCCATCACATTGACAGCATATCAGCCAGGCTCAGGAACAATCCTGACTTGAAAATGATCAAGGTTAGATAGGAAATACACACACCAGAAACACACACAGCAGGTGCATGTACACACGCATGCACACACACACACACACACACACACACACACACACACACACACACACACACACACACTGAAGCCAAGAGATATCAGACGGGATGTTTATTAAGACGACAGACTTGCTGCAGGTAGGCAGGCAGGAAGGTACTGCAGGTTCTGGGACAGCGCCTGCCATTTTCTCTCAATTTTATTTGCTCTCCCCGTTTCCAGTCCCCTCCTCCCCGGCCACCCATTATCACCGGGCAGCAGATGGTTTCCTCTGACTCGACAAAAACCATGCTGGAGAAGAGGAGGGGAGCCAGATAAATAATTTTTGAGTCGTGCCAAGCCATTCTGTGTTTGTTGTCAAGCTGTCTGCTGGGGAAAGGTTATTTTGTACCCGTAAGCTACATTCATGCATATGGACCACATTCTGTAAGTGTGGAACGTGGACCTTACACACAGAACGCACGCAAAGGTGAAATTATGTTTGAAAAACATGTGCATACAGTACCTCTACACCAGAATCTAGACATATAGCTGCTTGTACACATAAAAGATGTGCTTCTGAACCAGTTGAACTTTGAGCTTTATGTCTGCACACAATACACTCAAGCAGCTATGTTCCTTATTTACCACCATAATTCACTACTACTCATACAAGAAAAATCACAGGCTAGCCTCTGTCTCTGGATAGACAGGGGGACTGCTCGATGATTTTCTCACATTAACATTATATTTGGCTAGAGCTGAAATGATCAGTGGATTAATTACTAATTAATAGATCGAAAAAATAAACTATTTTGATAATTGATTAATTGTATCAGTCATTTTTCCATACAAAATGTGAAATGTGCTTTTGGACTGCTAGTTAGACAAAAGAAGAAATCTGAAGATATCACTTTGGCCTGGGCACTTTTATTTATTTATTTTTTGACAATTTACAGACTAAATTGTAAATCAATTAATCATGAAAATACAGTAACTGGCAGATTAATCGATAATAAAAATAATCATTTCTTGCAACCCTTTGGCCAGCAAAGTAATAGCTATAGGGTAGGGTGGTGACATGAAAATGAAAATGCCTCAGAAGTTCGTGTACAATGCATTCTGCAGGCATCCACATTATCTACCTAAAAAGTAGTAAATTGTCCCTTTAATCTGCCAGTGAAAAATATCTGAAAATAGTTACGTGCACAATATGTAAGTTCAGTAACATAGGGTGTCTCAGGGGTCTTTCTCAGGCAGAAATCATGTTTATGGACAAGGTAATGTATCGAAGTTTTATCTATTTTACGTTTAGTCACATTTGCCTTCCTGACCAAAAGTATTCAACATATCCCGTGTTTTCCCAAAAGTCAGTTAGCAGGAAACACAGCACTAAATAAATCACATATTTCTTAGCATTTTACCATTGCTGAAAAATTTAAAATGTTGAATTGGGATAATGTAAGTTCACAACTCTACATATTATACACAAATGCATAATATATCTAGCGATTATAGACATTTTAATATGGAAATGTTACATATTTTATATGTCTATATATGTATATATATATACACATATATATATACATAATGCATTCCCAAAGCCAAAGATGAGTTATTTACACTTATTACTGCTACTTTTGTCCAAACTCCAAACAACAAGCTGCATAAGACAATTACAATTATAAAAGGTGTAGCAGAGATTGTTTTTGTCAAGTCAACTAATTGATTAATTGATCATTTCAGTTCTAGTGCAAAATATAAGGTAAAGCTGCATTTTATGTTTACAACATGCTGGCACTTTTTGCAGTGAAACAAAGTGATATATTTAACAGGATATTGTGGGAATCTTCTTTAGTACTGTAATTCAAACCTACAAAAAGATAATATGAGTGCGGCTGTCCAGTTTCATCTGAGCTGCCATGTAAAGCCTTTCCCAAAATTTGAAGCAGCAATCTGCTCCTCCTGCACAATCACACATGCAGATACGCATGAGCACACACATGCAGGCACAGCAAAGCTAAAAGGATTTTTTTTCCCCCCTTCTCAAACCTTTGAATGTTGTAGACATGTCAGAATCAGAGTATTGAAGACAGGAAGATGAGATCAAGACGCATCAGGCCTGAATCTACTATACTCGTCCACTCGTCCTCCTCAGTCCGGGCAGTGGACATGGCAGGCTGATTCTGGCTGACGTATCAACTATTTTCTCGGACATGGCAAACACTGACATCTGTCATTATGTGCGTTCTGCTATCTCGCAATAGTAGGCAGCATTAATGTGCCTACCAGAACCTCTTTGCCACTGGCCACCATCTGCTGTGGGCACATATAGGAGGGGCCTCTTGGTGAGCCAGGGCTCTGGGCTTTGATTGCTTTGAGTCATCCACAACATCCACATCCAAATAAACAGAAAGCGTTTGCTTGCAGCTTTGTGTTTGCCTTTGCATTTTGTTCAAGCCAACCCTTGTCTGTGTGAGGTATTGCACCAGTTCAATCCTATAATAACACAGAGTGGGACACCAGGTGTCCACAGAGAACTACCAACGTGCACATTCTGCAGCTCCAGGGACTGTATTACAGAAACCTCCTATCTTAAGTTAAGTTGAGGAGAATCTAAGATAGGATTTTTCCAATTTAATATACAGATGGAAATCCTAAATAACTTTGGGTATTGCATCATATTTTTATCCTATTTTATCTCAGGTTAGGAAATCCTAAATACTCAATCCAACATCTCTTTATTAACTTCTTTTGTCTGCTACCTAGCAACCAACACTACCTCATCTAGCCAATCTTTAACAACTTTTTAACTGTTAGTTTTTTAAAGACATTGAATTATATATTGAAACATACAAAAAACACAGCAAAAACAACAACAACAACAACAACAACAACATAATTTACAACAGCTTGGGAGATAAAAGAAAGACAGTGCACTAAAATAGCAGTTTCCACCAGATTAAACAACATTGATGTTAACAGCTAACATGACTGATAACTAGCTAACATTACCATTTGTCATGGTTAGCCAAGACTCTTGTTAGCTACTGTTAGCAGAGGAAAACAATTTTTATTTCCCTTGCTGTTAGCGAACACTGCCATTAGCTACTGTGACCCTATGCTGGGAGGTCCTTACCGACCATTTTCTTCAGAAAAAGTCCCATAACAGTCCTTTAAAAGTGAAATAACTTGTCAAACATAAGACAATGGCTGAATTTATGGTGGTTAGAAAGGAGGAGGAGCTATTTGACTATATTTATTTTTATTTGGATTATATTTAATTTGGATTATGTGCTTTCCATATTCTACTAGGTGAATGGCATTCTCATATTTTTACTTTATTGCCCATTTTGGAGAAGCTACCTAACAGAGTAAGTGTGCTATCCAAGCTAGCTAACAACTATTAATTAGTGGCCATAAGAGGTCATTAAAAATAAAGTTTGTAATTTTCAATTTTGTAAGTAAGTTTCAAGTTATCATAAAATTTTTATAATCATTAATGAAACACAGCCATGGGAGGTGTCGTACTATAATTGGTGACCCCTCCTCAAGGTAGCCTAACTGTAATTACCATGGTTACCAAACAATTAAGATAGGATATCTGCACATTAGGAAGTTTCTGGCTCTTTGTACCTATTGTGCTCATTGTATGGGCCGGTATACCTACGCCTGTACATACAGTATAGTGCTCCCATCCAGTTAAGAGATGGCTTCAGTTTCCCCAGAGAAATTACTTTATTGCTTGACTCGGGGAGAAATAGCAAGAGCACATGAGAGGGAGGGAGGGATGAGTATGTCTATAACACCCAGGTCCCATTGGGGTAAACAACGTTATAGCACACACTGATCAAATCAACTAACTGCTATGAGATTTAATAACAGGTCTGGGTGAAAAAAGAGGCGTACTATAGTGAGAGCAACATTGGGTTTTGAAGAAAAAGAAAGAGAGGAGGGTTGAGAGGGGGCTTGGGCCTTAAATGGAGAAAGGCGCTCACACACAAACAGGAGACGCACACACGGAGCAGGTCAGTAACAATACCACAGTGAAAAGCTAATCTCGTGAAATGTCATTAGCAACAACTGCCAGGCACAATGAGATAGCAATGTGTGGGGTGGAGGCCGATGCTACACCGCTTGATTATGTTCTACCTTTTAAGGTTCAGTGTTCCTCTGGTGCCAAAGCTTTTTACGCACAAGAGGAAAATAACAGACCGCGGGCGAGGAGGAGGTTCGCTGTTGTGTGATATCACTCAGCTGGCATGGTAATCAGGCTTGTTAATGTGCAGTTGTTATCCTGATAGGTTTATCAGCTAATCTATTCAGAATGGATGGACCAGGAATGCTCCTGGATTTCTGGTGGTCCAATGTGGAGCCGCCATTACAGTTTAATTTAAATGCATCCGAGAAAATACACTTCCACAATCAGCCGGCTATCTCTGGGGAGATGCATGTACACAAATTTAATTCTAATCAAAATTTCAATAACAGCAGTGTGCCTTGCTATATTGTGTGCACCCCGTAAAATAATGTCACATTGTAATTCCACACCATGAACAAATCATAAAAAAACAGTATGTGCGGGCAAGGAAATGAAATTCAACTCCGACAGAATGGCTTTTTCTTCCCTTTGGCCAAGCATGGACAGATACAACGAATTTGGCTGAAATGTGGAGGGTGATGGAAATAATGGCTTTCCTCAGAGAAAAGAAGCAGAAAGAATGGCAGCGAAGGAAGGAGTGAAAGATTGAGAGGCAGAGTAAGACAAACCCATCCATCACATAGCCTTGTATCATTTCCTTTGACAGATCATTTTCAGTTTTTCTAAAATGGAGAGGGGGGAAAAAAAAAACTCCTTCTCCCTCCTCCTGCTCCGTCCAAAACGCTCCAGCCAAGTGTGGTCCGAAACTGACCAGGAGCGCTAAGGGGGTGTACAAAAGCGCACAACTCATTTTCTTTTCGAACATTATTCACTTACTGTATAGAGGTATCTCTTTTCCATGACAACGCGCTGACACCTAAATGTGCAGTGGATTTGTTCTGGGCTTCCGTCATAATGGTGCTGAATGCTGGAGCCGAACCATGGGGCAGCTGTGTCCAATCTATTAGACTGGAACATAGCAGAGCATCTCACGAGTAAACAAAGAGACTACTGCGCCATTTTTGGCAGCCATCTTAAAATGGAGTGGTGCTCCAACACGCTGAACAGCGGGTACCAGAGACAGGAAAGGTGCGTATTCACTGTGATGGCTGCATACTGGGGAGACAGAGAGGAATCGAGGTAATGTTTCTTTTTAATCTGAACCCATTGTATTACAACTGGAAATGTGAGCTGATAACGCCGATTAGACATATCCAGGGAATTGTGAAAGGTATAAAATGTTGTATTTCTCAAGCATTAAAACTCAAATCTTGGTGGTTTAAATACTGGCTAATAATTTTTTTTATTGATCAATTAATTAACTGATTATTTTCTCGATTAAATGATTAGCTGTCTGGCCCGTGAAATCTCAGAAAATGGTGAAAAATACAAATTATAGAAACATATTATATAATAAAATACTAATATAATAAAAAAAATTAAGCAAGCAAAATCCAAAGATGTTCTTTTTAGGAAATTTACAACAATGCTAACTCAGGATATAAAAGCAGAGTGGGCTAAGATACCAAATTAAACAAGCTAGCTAGCACTACAGTTAGCCAAAGAAAATAATTTTTATTTTCCTTGCTGTTAGCAAACACAACCATTAGCTACCGTTAGCAAACACTGTCTTTAGTTACTGTGACCCATACAGTATGTTAGCTTCTACCTTAATTTGAAGACAGATTACTTCAATCCAAAGATATTCTTTTTGGGAAATTTACAATAATGCTAACTTCCAAGATACAAAAAAGACAGTGGACTAAGACAGTAGTCTCCACCAGATTAAAAAAGTTAGCTAACACTACTGTTAGCTACTGTTAGCTAATGCTATCATTACCTACAGCTAGCTGGCACACTGCTAACTACTGTTAAACAAAGGAAATTAATTTTTAGTTTCCTTGCTGTTAGCGAATACTACATTAGCTACCATTAGAAAACACTACCTTTAGCTACTGTTAGCTTGTTAGTAAGTTAGCTTCTACCTTTAACTTCAAGACAAATGAGTTGGAGGTGTTGGTAACTGTTACATGCAGCAGCCTCTCTCTCTCTGTCAGCCTAGTCTTCCTCCTCCCTCTGCCTGCAGCGCACCTGAGTGCAATCAGCACTCAGGTAGAGAGAGGAGGATAAGAGGAAGCGAGTGTAGAGAGAAGGGGGCTGGCACATGGCACATGGCACACAACACATGGACGACAGGTAGTGAGGAGACTTTCTTCCTTTTTTTTTTTTTCTCTCCCCAAGCAGGTTTAATCTCCTTGCATGCTGGCCCAGCGTCTTCCCCACTTTTGTTCCTTTTGGCCAGGGTCTCCAGCCCCCTTTGTTTCCCCTTAGTTATGTTGTCTTTGTTTAATACTTTGGGTCTTTCATAATAAAGCTTGTGGGTTAAATCAGTACCTTTTTGGTGTGGCATCCTCATTTTATATGTTGCAGCCTCTTGCCCCTGGACAGCCATGTTTCTTTTAGATGTTCCACTGTATTAAGCAAGTTAGCTAACACTACTGTTAGCTACTCTTAGCTAAGATTCCTGTTAATTAGCCAAAGAGAATTATTTTTGTTTTCCTTGCTGTTAGCCAGCACTACCATCAGCTACTGTTATGAAACACTACCTTTAGCTACTTATAGCCAGTTAGTAAATTAGCTTCTAGTGTTGGCAACATCTGTTGAGAAATCCAGAAATGTTCTTTGTGGGAAGTTTGCATCAATGCTAACTTGAGAGATAAAAGCAAAAGAGTGGGCTACGCTTACTCTACCGTTAGTTATTGTTAAGTAAAGAAAACAATTGCACACAAATTAGCTACCATTAGCAAAAGTGTTGATCACTGTTTCCCAAAGCCCAAGATGATGTCATCAAATGTCTTGTTTTGTCCACCAAAATATATTTGGTTGACTGTCACAGAGAAGTAAATAAACCAGAAAATATTCACATTTGAGATGGTGAAATCAAATAATTTGGACATTTTATTTTAAAAAATGATTACTCTCTTATCAAAATAGCTAATAATTAATTTAATAGTCAATTTATAATCAATTAATTGATCACTGCAGCTCTATTTAAGACCTGACTGTGAATTGGAGAGCTCATGTCTTAACTGACACATTTTCACAGTCAGAGAAATGACTATAGATAAAAATCTGCAGCCCAGCTCTTATCACATCATTCTCTGCTGATCCACCTTGGTAAGCCATCTGAAAATTTCACTTCCATACATGGCTCTGATTGAAAAATTGTTTGGCCTGATACTTGCATTACACAATCAGTGCATAACCTTGTGTTTTCTCACTATTATGGTTCATAATGAGAAGGAACAAAGAAGCTCATTCGAAATAAACAAATATTAAGTGGAAAGAAAATTGGCTGCTAAATGTTTTTTAACAGCCAAACATTTCTGCTGTTAGACACATAATCTGAAATATTATTTAATTAAAACCATGTTTACAGTGATTCAGGCCATTTTATTTTCACGAGTCTGCTGAACAATGCTTGCCACCTGCCTCTTTTTTAAAGAAATACAGCAGTTTTATCTGCAGTCACCATCTGCATCGAGGCAACATCACTTTATACAAGAAAAATGTCAGCCATTACTGGTGCTTGACTGTTCATGACTGGCAGTTTGTGCACTAAAAACTGAAAATCCAAACAAAGCCGATCCTTCCAGGCGCTAACATTTAACACTGACCCCCGGCAGCAACGACACACAAACATAATGAAAACACACAACACGGGCGCCTGGTGGGTATATATATGCTATTGATGCACCAGAGAAAGGGCTACGGATACAGACTCTATAATTTCAAGCCCCGGGCCAAACGACTGAAGGGGAACGGACTTCACTTCCACTGAAATTCCAGCTAAGACACTCCGACAGCTCCGGCAAGCTCCTGGCTCGACGCACACGTTCCAGAAAAGAGAAGCGTGATCGCAGGGGCGAGGCCGACAAGCTTCAGTGGAAAAGCAGGGCTGGAAACCCCGCCTAATATCCCATGAGTGCTCTGAGGTTGCAGCACTTGCCCTCCAAACTCTACCTCAGCCCCTCCTTTTCTTGTGTTTTCTTTTCTCCTGCACAGACTGGAAGTGGCTGGGGTGCAACAGCAGCGTGAACATGTTTTTATCTGTGGGACTAAGCAGCGGTGGTGAGGTTTTTTTTCAGAGAGGATGACTAGTGCTTGGACATGTGAGCTGTGGAGACTTCCTTATGTCATGGTAACACCTCCCAGAGGAGTGTGTCATGGGCCATGTTGCCCTCTGTTGGCACTGGCCGGGACAGTGAGAGACATAGGTCTCCAGCAGGCCATGACCCTGCCTGATATGTGGTGAGTGTTTGGGGAACAAAATATCCACTGCCTGTCACAGCAGCAGCTGTGGAGACCCACAGACAACTGTGTTGCTCTTGTCTGTGGTTGAAATTGAGGAAAAATGACAAAATGTGTGTCCCTGTGTGTGTGTGAGGGAAGAGTGTGTGTGTGGCTGTAATAAATGAGTGTTAACTGGGCAAACGGCCATTTAGCGCAAAAGAATAAATTGAATTTATATTGATATTGCAATACGAAGGGAAACTATCTAGTTTGCCAAGAGTGCAGTGTGGGGAGTTTTTAAATGCATTTTACAACACATGAAATCTGCAAGCCAAATACTGGAATGTTTTGGCTTGTAGGCTGAAAACCAGATGACCATGTGGCAGGCCTGGAAATAAGGGATAAAATGTAGTTGATGGTTATTGCACAGGTCCACACTCATGTAGCTGTTCAAGTTCCAAAGTGGCATACTATCTGAACAAAAGATTTTCATCACCACCATATTCACACACTCTTCTATTTGTCTCTGACATACAGCACTTCAAGACAGACAGTAGCATGTTTCGTTAATGTGGCTGTCTTTACTGGAACAGTTATTTCGTTGACATCACAGACGTCAAAGACTACTGTCTTTGTAAAAGCAACTTTTATTATCATGTTGCTAATGTAGCCGCTAAATAGTTTTGAATTTTTTAATGTTACTAATTTATCTTAAAATAACAGCATCAAAATAATTTGAATGGGACTTTGACTTGTAATAGGGAGAATGGCACCTCTTTCATTGCCACTCTGCTGCAAAATGCCTATTGCAACGTTGATTGATATATGAAGCTAGCTTGGTACTCTCTGAAAAGTCGATGATGAAAGCCAGGCAGTGCGCCCAGCAGCGCACCGGGCAACGCGCCAGGAGACGCACTCTCTGGTGCATTGGGTTTTTATACTTGAACAATGAGCAGGAGGATGCACACTATTCCTTTTTTGCTGTGTGGATATCTGATGTTGTCAGATCACAGATGACCAAGAAAGGGATTCAAACGTGAGGCTAAACCATGAGGCTCTCACAGGCTGATGTAGGAGTTCTAGTGTGGCACTGAACTGAAAAAAAAAGGGAACAAATCTTTAAATCTTCATATTGAACAGCCAAATCTGATTTGACTAACCAAATTCTGGGTTGGGTACAGCACTAGTATTCCCAGTGCGGACATCATGACAGAACTAAAGAGACCAAAGAGGTTGTTAAAGGAGGACCAAGCAAGAGGCCACAAGATAAGAGTAAATCTGGACTGCTTTTAGTCATTAGCGAGAGCTTTGTACACAGACAGACAGCTGCTCTGGCCTTCTTGCTGTTGGACTAGTAAGTAATATCACCTGGCTTGCTATGTCTATGTCTTTGTCTGTGTTGCTGCATTTGCTTGATTTTTGGCTGTGTTAGGAAAGTTGTTGACTCGCACCTTTTTTGATGTCACTTCTACATCCTTGGGATTTGGAACTTTTATATTTATGTTGTGTAAAAATGAATTGCACTCCAAAACTGTAGAGGAGCCTGGGCACAAAAAATAAAAGGTCTTGCATAATAGAGCTTTAAGCTTTCACTCTATTCACTTTGTACTTTAAAGGACAAGTTGGCTTCAGCGTTCAGCAAATTCATAGAAATACTGACCTTCGATTTGGGTCAAGTAGCTATACACATCAGTTAATACAGGGCTGCTCTTTTTGCATGCTTTGTCCTCTCCTGTCCTGTATTCTGTTCGCTTGACCGTAAGCCTCACACACCTGGAAAAATTACTTGCACCATCCCTGCACTAGTTTCTTTGCAAACAGTATCGAGCAAAAGGATGCAATGGGAGGGCAGGAGATGTTTTTCCTGGGAGACAAATGCTTTACACTGTGTGGAGAGGTTTAATCGAACTCAGTAGAGTTCAGTAGCCTTGTAGTAAAGTTCACAGGATTATCTTTATGGGACTCCTGCTTGACTTATAATAAGAGATTAGAGATGGGAAAAAGATCTAGTTACAGCATCTACGGTGAAGAGCTGGACTCTCGCAGGTCTGAAGCACGTTTCAGGAGCAAAACAGCTAATTTGATACTCATTCTGTGATGCATGCACGCACACACGCGGAGTATAAAGCAGCGCAGGCAGGCAGTTAGATGGATGCTACTATCCCGTGGAGCTTCCTATTGACTTTATCTGGGCACCAGCAGATCTGGCAGACAAAGAAGCAGCCTTTGGTCAATAGGGACCGCAAGAACAGAACAGTCAGGTTTCTGGCCAACACCCATGCTGCTCTGACAAAATGCACAAAAATATGAGCTCCGAAATAGCCTTAGATTTCAAACCAGATGGTATTTAGGTGAGCAGGGCCGCATTTTGTTTAACTTCCCATCCACAGGATTTAGTCTGTAAAAATGCACACGCTGGAGCATTTTACAGTGTTACATCACCTCGGCACCTGGAGGGCAAAAACTCTAATCAGACTACAAGTGTGAGTAATTAAACTGAAAATACAGGCACAGCCAATGGCCAGTATTTGCTGCAAATGTGCCTAATTAATGATGCAGCGCTGTGACATTATGAAAGCACAATGAGCAAATGTATCAGCTCCACTCAGATGAACTCCGGACATTGAAATGAATATTCCAGTTGGCTAGAGAGTGCCTATCACCTTTCATTGGGGCTCCTAAAAATAGCAGTATTAAGTGAGGTACAGCAGAATCTGCATTACATTATGCTGTCAAATCAAAACCCCTCGTGACTCCACTAAGGTATATAATTACCGGTGTGCCCACAAGTCTCTTAATATCTGCTATTTTGCCACCTTTTTATTCACTAAAAAGCATTTCCTACTAAAAGGAATCAAATGTGCTATAACATTAAAAAAAATTAATCCAGTCCGTAACTTGTGTTATTCTTAACAGCAAGTTGTAAGAAATCATTAATAATCTTGTAAAAGGAGTAGATGTTTATAATGGTTAACTTGAGCAGTATGTTAATGTAGTCTGGCAGGCAGTGAACTCCAAGTCCAGAAGGCGTATAATTGGAGAAGTGAGGAGGGGGTGGAGGGAAACACCTGGATTCAACCACAGACTTAACATATAGTCTGTGGATTTCAACCTATTTAAAAGGAGAAATGTGTCATTTATTTAGTGTACTTTATCATTAAATGATTGTGATATGTCATCAGAGATGAAAAGAAACATGCTAAATTCAAATCATTGTGGTGTCCTCCATCCTGGGCCACAATAATTATTTAGTTTGTCTGTTTCATGTTCATTTGAGTTCAAATTAATTCCAAATGTTCATCGAATGAGTAAATGTATGTTTAGGAGTTGTAAGAAATAATTAATAATCTTTTAGAAGGTGTGGATGTTTAAAACAGTTCAATTGAGCAAAGTGTTAATAGAGTCTGGCAGGCAGAAGCCAAGTAGTCTCTCAACTCCAACTCCAGAGTGTGTATTTTCAGAGCAGTGAGCTTTTGTTTCAGGATAACGGGCTTAGCTTTACATTAACAGACAACTGACACTTATAAAAAGCTGATCAAATTACAGTGTAGGCCTCATCAGCATTTTTTATTGTCAAATAACAATTTTACCCTCATCTTGCGCTTCTGCAGTCTGAAGCCTGAGCGCCCCTTAGTCTGGGGAGGAGGGGGTGTGGGGAAACAACCACAAACTTTATATCAGAAAGTATTTCAACTAATTTAATACACAGTCTATGGCTCCAACTCGCTATTTTGGCTGCTGTATTTAGTTTTGGATGTGCATACATATATATCTATACATATATATATTACATATATTACGTATTGCTCCTTTAATGCAAGTGACAGGACTTGTGCAGGGATAAAGACTTCTGCGTGAGACTTTATCAGCTAAAAAGACAAGTCGACATGAAGTAGTGCTCAAGCAGCCACATGTGTAACCTGTGGCAATGTTCCAACCTTTGAGGTTTCAGTCTTGGAGCTTCAGCGCTGCTCCCCCAGGGCTTGAGAGGAGACTGAAAGACTGGTTTATCCCACAAGATGAAGTGGTCAGTGCGGCTCTGTGCTCCTGCAAGCACAGGGGGGAGTCCACACAGCACACTGCTTGGGGTAAGATATACACTGGAGAGACATGCTGGGATCATTAGAGACCCAAGACTCCTAAAGAAACTGAGAAATAGCCATGAACTACACAGCGGCAGGTGGATAAACAGACCTCGGCTTGAATTATGGGAGGATTTTTTAAGCAGCTTTTCAACTGCCTCTGAATGAGCTCCTCTTGATTTGCTCTAATGTTGTCGCTTTTTCAAATGCTAATGCTGTTCTATACAGATGGCAGAAGTAATTTCAAGGTCCATATCCTGTGTCGAAAGTTACAATTGACAAGTAAAATTAGGATCTTTTTGAAGATTGGTTGATGTCTCCATGCTTGTTTTGTTTTCCAAACAGCACACAATTTTGTAAATGAAAAAAGTATTCCACAAACTGAACACCTAGTGGCAAAAATCAAACCTGCGTAAATATTCTTAAGGAAACGGCACGTCCTGTCTTCCATTCAAAAAGCCATTCAAACAATGATGGATTCTAGAGTATAATCGCTATGTAAGAATAAAAAAAAAATAGATTTGTAAAAGTTATAAAATACTGCATCCTCTATGTGCTTAGAAAGTCTGTCTTTTTCCGTTTTATAAATACTGAAAAATCTCTGTTCAGTCTGTAAGTACATTTTTCAAAAGGTAGAATCGATGCAGTGTGCCTGTCAATGTTGTAGTTCACACACATCCTCTATTTCCTTTGTTTTCTGTTTTGAAGGTGTCCAGCTCTCTTCTGTAGACTCCTACTGAAGCTATACTCAGTGTTGTAGAGAATCAAACAAACAGAAAATCCTGCAGCTAGTTGGCATCTGTTTGTCCTTCCCCATTTTTACCACAAAAACTAGTGAGAATAACAGCTCAGTATGTATTTTATCAGTCCCAGTGCCAGTGAAATGGGCAGACTTACAAAGATTTGCTTTGGATCTTTGTAGCAGGTACATGCACACATCAAATTTGTGAAAACTAGGACTTCAAAACTACCCCCCCCCCCCCCACTCACACACACACCAAAAAAAAAAAACATTCTTGAAATGCCTTTTTGGGCCAATATTTAGTCGCTTTGGCATTTCTAAAATGATTTAATTCTGTTATTCGATTTGCTTGTTTGTTAGGCAGTAATGTGAGAGATGAAAAAGTGTTTCAGCTTCATGGACACAGACAGACAACATTAATATTCATGAGTTAGATGATTAATCACTTACATGGATGAGTCATGTTACTAAAAACACTTCCTGCAGCCAAATATAAAACTAGAATACCAATGAGCAAGAGACGTGGGGCTTAATACCTGAGGTGTCTTCTTTCTTTCTGTCCTCTTACTTGAGTGAGAAGATATATCACACACACATTTACTGATCAATAAAATGCAAGAACAGTTACCATTTGTGGTTTAAATGTTCCTTGGATACAGCAGTTCTGTAGCATTGCATTTGCTCTAGTGTTTCTCAAACTGGGGTACTAGCACCTCTAGTGGTACTTTGGAGCACTGCAGAGAGACCATGAGATTTTTTTTAAATGTTAAATCAGTAATGCATAATTCCTAAAATAATTATACTATGATAAGTTCAATAAAAAAATTGTAAATGTAAATGTAGATTATCCCTATTTTCAGTCCAATCTTTAAAGACAAATTTTAACATCTTCCGGATGCAGTCTGTTTAAAAAAGATGATCTTAATTAACATTCTAAAATAAATACATTTTGTTTTCTGGAGCTGTAAGAAATCAGGAGTGAACCATCTCACTTCCTTCTCATTTTAGTTGAGAAATGCACATGTGCAGTACCGATCCACGCTTTCCTCCATCATGCTAGCATAGTCAGTGTTAGCTGAGTCTGGAGATCCTGGCCAGACTGAGACCAAACACAGCCTTCAAGAACAGTGGCAGCCACTTTGATGACAGGGAATACAGCACCAAGGTGGTTCTCTTGCTGGGTTTGGCTCCTGGCACACTGGGGTTGAGCCAGCCAATTAGGCAGCTAGCTCCACAGCTAACTGAGCTAACGCCAGCTACAGATATCGGCAGACAGCAGTTAGCCTACTTTAGCAACAAGTAAACTAGTTAACAGCTATCTGTCCATCAGGTAACTCTGTAGGTTAAATCTAGGGATGTCCCAATCACATTTTTTTGCCCCCAAGTCCAAGTCCGAGTCATTTGATTTTGAGTATCTGCCGATACTGAGTCCTGATCCGATACTTCAGCAATGCATTAATAATAAGAAGAAAAAAAGAGAACACATCCACATTTCACATCCACCATGCGAAATGCCCAATTTGCACACATTACAAGTGGCTGTTGCATTGCCTTCGCTGCCAGTTTAAAATACCTCCAAACTGCAAACATATTCGCTGTCCCGAGGTGACATGTTTGCCCTGCATTAGCCTACCAATTACCAGCTCACTACTATAATGTTGTCTGAATTCCCCGCCTGCCGTAAATTGTGACGTTTACGGTGTTGTTTCTGTCTGCGCAACAATGAATATTGATGTTGTGGAACTTATTAAAATTAAAACCAAGCCACTGTCATTCCATTTGACAATCTCTTTGTACCTCAGGATGAATTAAAAACGTGAACATGGCCATGCTTGTTGTTTTGTAAGGTTAAATCTGATAATTTTCACCCGATTCCGATCATTTGAAAATCACATGATCGGCCCCGATTTCAGATCACGTGATCAGATCGGGACCTCCCTAGTTAAATCACTTTGGTACTATGCTCTGTCATCAAACTGGTCTTATAACCTTCAATGGCATCTTTATGACAAGTCCAAAATGTACCCTTTACTTGAGGTCAAAGAAAATATTAATGACTCAATTCTAATGGTCGCATGACAGCCAGTGTCAAAAACAACCACATATGACAGTTTAATGTCATGTTAAAATATAAAGCTAAACAGTCGGACAATGTCAAGTTGTCACGACGTTGTACATTTAAGTTGTAAAAAAGTGTGCTTGTCTTGAAAAGGAAAAAGTATTTCCAGGAACTGCAGCATCTGCAAATATGAGTTCTTCTGCAGCAGAGCATTTGAGTAAAGTTTTTTGGGGACTTTATCTAAAGGTCCCTCTTCTTGACCAGCAACCCCTTTACTGTATCTGAGCGAGGTAATGATACCACCAGAGGCGGACTTTAAAGGCACCCCTGTTGCCTGCTGCAACACCTGTGCTGTACACAGCTTCCTATTTCCCTCACACAACCCTGCACAACTGGTTCCCCCTGCACTTGTTGACAGAGCTTGTAATCTGAAATAGTCTGCGGGGTTGAGCTGTTAAGTCCCTTGTAGGAATGGGATATAGTTATAACGGGAAGTGGAGGACGAAGAGGAAGAGGAGGGAACATCTTCTCCGACGAAGCTTATTGAGCTGTCAGGTTTCAGTCCCTATCAGAGAGCATTGATTTCCTGTCACACATTCGACTGTATGTGCTTTAACATCCGTCTTTGACAAGAGTGCTTCGCATAATGGGCCCGCTTTGGTGGTTATGACCACATCAGGGAGCCCGTCCACATATTGATCTGTGTTGACGCCAAGCATAGTCCCTTTATTTAAATTGATCCATAACAGAGTAGCCGAGTGCTGGCTTCACACTCTGATCTTTAATGGAGACTATCAGACTGTAGATTGAGCGAGACACAGCGGAGTCGTCACAAGCTGTGACACAGATGACAGCTAATAGTGCTAATATGTCTGGATGTGGAGATTTAACATTTCCCTTCTGCAATGTATTCTCTGTGAATTTTGAAGAGCTGACTTGGAATTATATTTTGGCATTAGCATTTCAGTGACCTTTCTGGCACTCAATTCAGCCGTCAAAAGAGTATACTGCTGGGAAGCGATGAAGCAAAAGGAGCAGACACACTTAAAACAACTGATGAAATGGATGTAGTCAACTTTTCTTTTTGTCATTTACTAAACATAACATTTTGTCACAGTGCAGTTGCTTGAAAAATATATACAACACAAACATCTATTTGCCCCAGAAATTTCAACCTGTAAACTGTATAACAGAGGAGCTGTTGCATTATATTAATATGAATCTTAAGCAATGAGAGAAGACAATAAATGGGTTGTGTTTTCCATAGAGACCAGGCCTCATAATGGAGATATACAATGTGCATGCAGAGGACATTGCTTGTGCGAACAGTCACAATCTCATGGCCATGCCCGGACATTAGTGAGAGTCATTAGGCTCATTTAAATGAGGTCGTTAAGCCGATGAAATGAGGCCGTATATTTGAGTGCTGAAACAAAAGAAAGAGCCCTCCATTTCTCATTGGTCCGCAATCTCTTCTCTAAGTCAAGTACGCCATAACTCTGGCTGGAGGGAAGGGCCTGGGCGAGGCATATTTGGAGGCCAAAAGTCACCAACCCCAGACAGTTCACAACATCCTCTATCACTGTCAAATAAACTTAAGCACCAGCGATTACTGCAGCAGCAATTTTGACATGATGTTGGTGTTGTATGCAGAACTTGATCATGCAGCCATTAAGTTGCTTTGATTAGACTTTTTTGTCTTTTTCGCTGATATTTTTAAACCTGGCATGACTCATCAGAGCCAAAGGTGGTCCTCCATTAACTGCAGCTCTCTTTCAAAAACATTGTCCCCACACACACACACACACATACTGGGTGCACAGTAAGCCATTCCAACTCATTCATTCAGCCGTTCCACTGCACACACAGCTGACTTTTAACCAGGTGTGCACACTCATAAAATATATGGGAAGACTCAAGACATTAAGAAAGCAAATGCCAAATACACCAAGTCCTCCAAATTAACGCAGGATGACACACAAGCGTTTTCTCATCTGATTCTTCTGTTGGCCAGATAATTGTTGCAACAATAAAACAATTTTCTGATCTAACACTGCTATGGTTAATGTTTAGGCTTAGGCACAAATGACCTTGGTTAGGGTTAAAGAAAGATCAGTTCGGATTCTAATACTTTGTTGTTTTTTATAATAATGCTTGGTTAAAGGCACCATGTGAAGCAATATACCTGTATCAGTCACACTGTATTGCTTATGTTTGAATGGACTGTCTTATATGTAAAGCACTCAGGGCTGTTTTTCCAGGAAAATCCACAGGATGTGATGTTCATGTGTGCTCCCAAGTGCCTTGCTTTTTTTCTTAGCTTCCCCTACAGCGACAACACTGCGCAACACTAGCTAATGTTTGCTAAGAAATATAGCTGCAACTAACAATTACTTTCATAATCAATTCATCTTCAAATTATTTTTGCAATTGATCAATTAATTGTTTGGTCCATAAAATGACCAAAAACTGTTCATCAAAAAAGCTCAAATAGCTGCTTTTGTCAAACAAACAGTCCAAAACTCATGTTTATTTACATTTAAAAAGCTGGAAGCAGCATTTTTTTTTTTTACATTTTTGCTTGATAAATAACTGAAACTATTAATAATTTATCCAAATGTATTTTCTTTCAATCAAATAAGCTATTGATTGACCAATTTTTGTGGCTTTACTTAGAAATTGAGTCAACAAATGTCAACAAATGACCAGGACCCACTACAACACAAGCTTAACTTTACTTTTTCTCATCTATAAACATGATGCTGGATAATTACTGTTCATTACATCACTGTTTTGAGCGATGCTCACCACTATATGGAGTGTGAACACGCCCAGGATGCTGAATGCAGTTCACTTAACTGCCACCGGTGTCGCTAACAACAAAGAAGGATTTCTGAATATTCCAAGTAGTACCTTTAAAAGACAGCAACAGTCAACAGAGCACAAACTATGATCTCCCCTGTCAACATCTGACATTTTGTAGACCCTCCAACCACCTACTGTATCACAACATCACACCATTTCCTGCCAAGAGTCGTAATTCTTACAGCTGCTCGAGGTCTTTTGCTGAAAAGACTGATGCTGTCATTTTTCCTCAGAAGGATAATCTCCCCACTTGTCTCACATTTGTTTTAGGCTGTCTCATATTAGAAAGCTGGAAGCCTGGATGGTCAAAGAAGATTATTAATGGGACAAGTATGAGACAGGAGAGACAAAAATGGGAGAGACTCACAATAATGCCAAGATAATAAGAGAAACAGACGACAAAGACAGAAAGACAGAGGCAGAGAGCTCATTGTTCAACATTTATTGTTACACCTCTACTGTGAGGCGCCTAAACATATTGAGAAGTGACAACAATCACTTGGTTTAGAGACAAATCCTGCTTAAGTGCTGATCTAGGATTATGACTCTGATTAAAAATGCTGTTCTTTTTGTTGCTCCAGTCTGATGAATCAGTCAAGGGTGATGCAGCCAAGAGATGTGCCCAGGAATTAATCACATCCCACCTCTTTGTTTTTGATCAAAGTGGCTCCTCTTTTCCTGCATTGCCTCATTTTCCGTGCAGAGTACCAAGACTGAGGAGGAGCTCACAAAACATTCACAGCAAAGGATCTCAAGATGAGATGGATGAATTATTAATTACCCGTGTCTTTGCAAACTGCACCAAATATAAAATGATCATGTTTGTGGGCTATGCAAGGTTTTAATCTTTTTTCTCTTGCAGGTTTTTGCCCATTGCTGTAACCGGGTGCAGCTCCATTGAAAATCTGGCGTATGGTAAATAGCCCTTAAATTAGGTCCCTGGCCTTCCAGCTTGGTTATCTGTGATGATCGGAACAGTGTGTGCTGCTTGAAAAGACCCATTTTCCCTCTGGCACATCATTTAACATGTCTCATTTACCAGGAAAATATGCAGGTCACACACCAAGAGATTTCTGGTCACATCCTTACCTCGCTCAATACAAATTTAAAGGATTTGAATTAGAACAACTATTACATTTCTCCTTCTCCTTGTGTTTCCACCTGATAAATATTAATGTTTTCTTTTTCTTTGACCACAATAAATTTTAAGTAGGTGCCTTCAGCAGTAAGAGAAAAAAAATAGCCTTTTTACTTGGTAATGATAGCTCAACCTAGATCTTTGAGGGGCACGTTAATATAAAATAAGGAACACTGGACACGGTAGAGGGAACATTATGCCAGGAAGAGAACGAGAGGAGACAGAATCACTAACTCAGGCCATTTCAAAATGTCAGCTTACAACTTAAAGAGAGGAGAAACTGGAGTGTGACTGCTTTCTAGACAGTAAATAAAGAGCAATTTTAAAGATGTCACCCTAAAAAGTCAAGAACCACAACACATGAAATGTACTCAGTTCTTTATGTCTCATGTCAGTGTTTATATTTAACTGTTTTGCCCCAAACGAAGGCCAAAATGTTTAGGTATTAGTCATTAAATGTCAAAGGTTTTTTATATTCAGACTGGATTGAAATTTTCTTTCATGTTATCTTACAATACTGATGGCTGATTACCTCAACTGATGAAGTTCATGAGACCTTCAGATTTTCAATCTTGTTCAAACACAAAAGTAAAATTGTGACAAGCATAATAAAGCAATGCAACAGAGAAATACAAATGTCTAGGGAACAAAAGACCCACAAGGATTGATTTCTGCTGTATCCAAATACTATATAGAGATGTTTAATGTTTGGAAGCCTATTTATTGTACTTATATTGAAAGCTGCACCAATCAGCTTTCATATTTTGTTAATTTTGGAGGCTCCCGTGGACAAAAGCGGTAGTGTTTCCACCATAATAACCATAAAATATAACTTCAAAAATAGAATAAAAATAAAGAAAAATGGCCACTTCCTTCTTTTTAACTGGTTAATGTACTACTCACCGTAACTTTGCCTGGGGAAATGTAAACACATGCTCTTCTGGTCTGCATGCTGGTCCAGCGCCCGGCATTACGAAAACACTATTAAACTGAGACCGTTTTATAACCATTTAAAAAACTTGTAGTTTCTTTAAAGCAGCTATAATGGATATTCTTATGATAGCAATATACAAAATGACTGTGAAAACAATATGACAATGTGAAATGGGCCATTTGTAGTGATGAGAATTATCAGCTGAATCTGCAGCTCCACTCAGCTTTACAGGCAGCTCCAGCTCACTGTTTAGCTGCCCAGCTTTACTGTTTAGGTTCAGTCTTGCAGCTCTTTCAGGCACAGCAGGCGAGTGTTTTCAGTGGAAAAGCTCTAAACCCATTGTACACTACTTCCTCAGCACCAGCGGACACAGTTGGCAACTAGGTGGTGAAAATAATGGAGCATTGAGCAGCTAAAGAGACCTATACTTTCCTCAAGGTTAATATAAAGTGTGAAACAAAAACATAATTACCTTCATCGGCTGACAGATTGCTGCCAAGTCCACTAGAATCTCCAGGAATTTCTTAATGTTTATTTTTTTCTTTTGGCTTTTTGTGTGAATCAAAATAGTTTCGATATTTGTCCTTAAAGCCGGTTGGTGCAGAGATTGCTGGGAGTTCAATGCCATTTAACAGGGCAATCTGGCTGCAATAGAAAGCCGGTATGGTCAAGACATTCACTATTCAGGCTCCGGTATTTTTCATTTCTGTCTTTTGTGTGTGTTCAAATTGGGAATCATGATTCATTTCATGAGTATTAAAGTTACTTAATTGAAACAATCTGGTGCAGGAGTTTTAATAAGTTGTAGGGGAAAAAATCACAAAGCGGCGACAACCTTGCCAATCCTAGATGTTCTGCTTTTCTATTTCCCTCAACTTTATATTGTGTAGGCATCATGGTTCAAACCAACAGCTGTCATGCCATGAATGGCAGACGGTTTCAGTCATTTTTAACCTCGTCAAGGTAATCGCTCTGCCGGGGAACACAGACACACCCACATGGTCTTCACTCTGCATTTATTCTCCTGAGAGAAAAAAAAAACACACACACACACACACACACACACACACACACACATATAAAAACCGCATAATACTCTGCAGAAAGTGTTTCCATTTCCAAGTTGGCAGACAAAATTTGGAATAACAAGACAATCACCCTCATTTTCAATAATCTCCATTGTGGGTTAACAAAGCTTCAGATAAATATTCAGTCGATTTTCAATCGGATTGTTCCAGACTTGCTATGATTTAACATGAGGCAGCCTTGACTGCCCTTCAAGAAAGAATACTTGCAAAGACTCAGAGTCAACAAACAGTCTCCTACAAAGCAGAATAAATGCTGAGCTCTTTGCGCCCTTGGTAAAAGTCAGCCCATATTCTCTGTTCAAGTGCTATCTGACATGGCTTGCACGCTGAAATATAATTAAGATTTTGCCCAGTGAGTGAACAATACAAGTCCTTGATTGTGTCAAACTCAGAATGCCCTTTCAAGCAGCGATATTAACATCCGTTTCTTGTCAAATCTCTGAGCCAAACCAAATCACGGCATGGTAGGTCTAATAGTCAGAGGATTTTTTTGTGTTAATGAAGGACACAGTCTTGTCAAATATGGAATGCACTCGTTATTCTCTTCATTGCCCAGTTGCTGCCAGTATCACGTAAAGACTGGGTCATTTAAGGTGATGGCTGCTGAACTGTATTTTCCAGCAGTCACAGATTAACACACTCCCTGGTGGGCCACAGACTTCAGTTGAACAACATACATGATTTGCATTTCAATCGCTGACACATCCTGTTATAGGTCCCTTTATAGTGGAATGAAACGTGATGCTAATGACGTTTTCCCATACTCCTTTTGTGATAGTTCTGAACCTCACTGCCAAGTTTGTGCAACCAGGGATGCACAGTGTTTCAATTAAATGTATAAATCATGTATTTAAAGAAGAAATCTGCAATACATTTACTATAATAATTCCTAAAATGACACTGGTATGTCATCAGAAATGAAGGAAACATACTAAATTGAAAATACTTCCTTCTCTCTCTCTTTGAAATTTCTATTTGGTTATTGTTTCCCTGTTCTGAATTAATGCCGAATGTGTACTGAATGAGTAAGTGTCCGTTTATGAGTCATGAGAAATCATTAATAGTCTTTTAGAAGGAGTAGATGTTTCTATCGGTAAACTGAGCAATATGTTAATGTCTGAGTCTGACAGGTAGTGAGACAGGAAGTCACTCAACTCAAACTCCAGGGTGTGTATTTTCACAGCAGTGGGCTTTTGTTCTCAGGATAACAGGCTTAGCTTTACATTGACAGACAGGTGACAGTTTTAAACAGCTGATCAACTTACAGTGTATGACTCATCATCTTGTTACTGCCAAATTACAGTGTTGAACTCTTGTGCCCTGACTCTGAGCAGGAGGGGGCTTGTTTAAACCATCTACTGTATAATAAAAATGACTTCAACATATTTAAATATTATATATTATAATTATAACATTATAATTATATTATAATATAATTACTTAAATATGCTCCTGTTTTGCTGGATAGAAAAAAATGAGATGTAATTTGTAATAAAATATTCTATGATCCTGTATTTGTGTATTTGAAATACTTCAACAAGTGTACAACAATTATCCTAAAGTTGTTGGACTGAAAGCAGACTGGAGGCTACAGTGACTCACTATCACATCTTAAAGTACAGAGTATCAAAAGACAGGGTGGGCCAAGACTAGCTGGTTAGCATGCTGACGTCAATAAATGTCTCTGCAACACAATACATAGATGTGTTTCACACAAAATCAAAACTATTATTTCTTCACATTCAGAATTTCAATTAAGTTTTGAATGAAGGTCTGTAAAGGTGACTAAATTCTAAAATGTCATAATTATCAGTTTGTATAAAATGTATTTTTGTATTTTCAAATAAAAAATAAACATCTCCATGCCAGTTTTTTGTAAATACATTTGATGAAAACGTAGTTGTAATTTGTACTTTTTGAGGTATTTGTGCCCCTCTCTGGTGAGGACTGAGGCTGAAATCAGGAAAGAGAAGATGGTCAAATCATGACATCACAAGATGGATGTCATAGATCTGCAACCGTAAACATTTAAACAGTGCTGCAAAAAGAAACAAGTCCACAATAAATCCCAGCCCTAAAAATAACACATGCAAACGCTGTATACTACTGACTGCGCTTGGCTTGCGTTTGACATTATTTATTGCCCCCTCAGATGCACGGCACTTCCCATAATGCCTCATGATGAAATGGTTCCAATTTCAATCTGACCTTGAGAGTGTTCTCCTTATGCGCTGTTCTGACATACATCAGGAGACACTCAAGATGTGGCAGGACTGCGCAAACAGCTCCCCCTTCCCTGAAATCAGCTTCTTAATTGAGATGGCAGCTGGAGAATTTCCAACGACAACAAAAACAACCTCAACGCAGACGGAAGGCTGCGCTGTGGGACAGAGACATCCTCTTTTTTTTTAAAAGCAAAATGGAAATATGACTCTAACTGGGCTGACATCTAGACTATAGCTCACAGTAATGGCACCAGTAATGGATCAAATGAACAAGGGATGTCAGGGGGGAGCAGGCAGCGGTACAACAATCATACCTTATATTATCATTTGTGGTGAATCACCACACACACATATACAGATGCTCTCTCTTAATGACAGGAAATGACAGACAGTACCTCCTGGCATGACGGAGAACGATACTGAGTCAGACCGCCAAGTCCACTGGAACTGAGACAACCAGGCTACACTGACAGAGATCAGTGGACAACAAAAGAAGCATAATATACTCCTACAGTATACTGACGCTGTGACAAGCAGAGTTGAGACACACAAAGTTGGTCACACACCTGTATAGTAATTTAAGACATAATCACCCCAGTATGTAAAGAAGTGCGCCACTTCAGCACCAAGCAATTATAAAGTAATTACTTGATTTAATAAAGCTGTTACCCTGACAATGATTGATTATAGTGAAATTAGTTTACTTCTAGTTTGTTGAAAATAACTTTTGCAGCTGATGTCACTGCTAACCCAGTTTAAAAGAGGGTAAAATTAAAGGAGAAATGCGTGAGACTCCAGCATTCAAAAAGCAGTAGTGCAGTCGAAATAGTAAACTGGAGCCCTAGATGTATATTAAATAGGTAGGATGCTCATTTAAAGGAGAAATGTGTAATATATTTACTGTAGTAAATCATAAAATGATCATTAAATGTCATAGGAGACTAAGCAAACATGACAAATCGAAATACTCACTTCTCTATAACGCTTCTCAATAACACTACAGCAGTGTCCAGCCTATAATTTGTGATATATTCTGCCTGTTTCAGATCAATTAGAATTCAAATTAATGCTGAATGTTTGCCGAATGATTAAGTGTCTGCTTATGAGCCATAACAAAATCACTAATCATTTTTTACAAGGAGTAGATGTTTATAACGGTTAAATTGGACAATATGTTAATGGAGTTTGGCAGGCAGACGGCAGACAGTCACTGAGCTACAACTCCAGGGTGTATTTTCAGATCAGTGGATTTTTATTTTCATGATAACAGGCTTAGCTTTACATTGAACACTGACAGTTAAAAACAGCTGATCAACTTGCTGTCTGAACTGCAGTGTTCTGTGGTTGAAGTGAATTGTTTCACTCCGTCCCCCCCTCCCCAGATTCAAAGCTGAGGCAGGTTGCCTGCAGACTGCAGGGTCTGCAGGGCTGTTTTATTGTATTTATTGTGTGAAGCTCTTTCTATTGCATTCTCTTTGTTTGAAAAAAGTGCTTTATAAGTAAAGTCTGATTCTGTCACTACTGCCATAACGTATTAGATATCTACTTGGAAAATGTATTCTGTTACATATTACTGATCTGTTACAGATTACCCACTTAAAATTGTCAACCAGTAGTGTAATCCACCAGATTAATCAAATTTAGTAATCATAATCTAATTGCTTTCAATTACTTTTGAATTGCTTTGCCTCCAGACTCAGTAAAATATTATGTTGAACAGACAATTTATTCCATTCCAATTTGCAGACTAATTTGAACAGGGATATTATCCTCCTCTTCAAACATTATCAACTGTTATTTCCCAGAAGTATCTAATCTGATTACGGTTGCAATATAGTTGCCAGTGTTGTTATTAGAGCAGAATTACATTGGAATACAAACTGTGTGGCCCTTTGTTGATGATCCGCATTTTTGTGCTTTTTGTGGCTGCAGAGACTTGGAAACATGTGTCAGGGATTAGGATGGATTTGAAGTTGTAGGTAACTCTGATGGCCAGCTGTTGATTTTAGCAGCAAGGAATGTGAAGACTGGAATTAGTCTACAGAGGAGCAATTGTTGTAAAAAAGAAAGAAAAGAAAAGAAAAAAAAGACTAGAGGACTGATGCTGAGGCAGTCATGAGTTGTCTGAGATAATATTAAATTCAGAAAAGCACAACCTAATGCATAACACAATTCATATAACCTGTCTGTGCAACACAATAACTACAGTAATTCTAAGATATTTGCCACAATTGCCTCTATTTCTTGGATTGGTGGAATGTTTTACTACTTTCTTTTATGGAAACACATCTTAAAATTTGTGTGCAAGATGCAGTAAATGTCTCCACCATGATACACAGTTTGGATTTATTGTTTCAATTGTCTCCAAAATACACAGCAGAGTTCCCCAATGTTTTTCATTGTTATGTACCATGGCTCAGTGGTTTGAACTTCTATCTGCATGACTCCAGACACTCGGGTAAGGTGTCTCTGTGTGTTAGCTCAGACACCGACTGGGGACCTGTCCAGGGTGTACTCTCCTTCTCAGCCAGTGCATGCTGGGAATCCCCCCTGCAATGTTCAACGGGATAAGCATGTACAGAGGATGAATGGAATGAATGCACATTATGATACTGGAATGAATTAATCATATTAATTAATTAAAGCTGATCAAGCTGTTGATAGGCTGCAAGTATCATCTAGCAGCAAACCACAAAACTACTGCAGCACCGACATCATTTACTCAAGTGCTGTATTCTGCATCTGTATACATATGTATAATTTCCTTTTTAATTAATATTTCAGAGAGAAAATGTGTACTTTTTACATCACTGCAATTATGTTACAGCTATATTTACAAGTTACTTATTCAGCCCTGGACTTATCCGCTTTTGATTGCAGCTTGTTCTTATTATGTGGCCTTTTATGAGAGGTAAAAAACTGGTTCTTTGTTGCTCCACTTCCCAAATTACTTTATGCTGTTTACAATGTTCATTATTTGAGGGTAGGTCAGCTCAATTTAAGTGAATTATTAAAGTTAAAATACCCTCTGCTCCCAAGGGTCTTTCAAGTTGACAGACAAACTGCATTCTAAAAATCAGGTGTTTTATGGCAGGGACATATTTTTTTTACAGTAAAAACTTTAGTTGTACCATTAGTAAGACTATTTTTCATGTTTTTTAAAAGAACCGGCATATACACTTTAGGATCTTTGCCCAAGTTTACCTCAGAAATATTCAACACGCCTATAAAATACAATTATTGTTACAGATCAGACCAGTGGCGCCACACTCCAGATGTTTGAGGTGTTAGAAGTTCCACCAAATACTAATTCCTCCTCTAAACCTTTCAGATAATATGGTAATAACTGCCTGGAGCCAAAAGAGGTAAAAAGCAAAGGTTAGAGATGTTTATCCTTTTTGTCAATCATCTCATGACCTCCCAAATTTATTTTGTTACCCTATGCAGGGGCTTGACCCATAGGTCAGGAACCACTGTTAAACTACAGCCATTTTTCCTACAGAGTGAGCTCTTTTATTTAGATTTTTGAGAGCATTAAAATACAGTAACTTTTATTTTCACTGTACAAGTACAATGAAATGCCATTTGGACCAACCTATAGACGCCAGTTTAAGAATAAAGACTACATAAAATATATAAACACTCAACAGTATAAGATACAAAAGAAAATATAAAAAGAATGAAACACTATTTAGACACAGAGTGAAATGTCTGGTGCTGAGAGCAAGTGGAGCCTGAAGTGCAGTAATTGGAGAATTGGGGAAATATAGCACAACAGATTATTGCACTTAAGGGATATTACATAAAACAGATATTGCACTTAAAGACATATTGCACAGAACAGATTTTAGTTAATAATATAAAATATTTCTGTACTGCAAGCAGAAATTGAATGCTGTATTTTACATAAAATTGAATATTTTCACATTATTGAATTGATACTTTTATTGATCAGAACACTTCTTCCACTATTGCCTAATTCTAATAAGCACCTGTGCTTATTTATTACTAATTATCCCATAAGTCACTGGGTGATTTAACATAAAAAAGTACTTCTGAGTAACAGACCAACAGCAGTTGTGACTAATATCAGCAACATTAAGCTTCCAAGTCCCTGTTAATAAATTTTGGATTGCATCAACTGTTGTGGTGATACCGTTTCGTGTAATGTGTTAATCGTGCCATTAATCACTTCACGTGTGTGGCAACAGTTCTAAAAAAAGCGCACATAAAGACTTCCACCTGCTAAAGTGTGTTAAGATGAAAGGAAAACATTTACATGGCGTATACAGTGGTTGTGGTTATGGCAGAGAAGAACTTGGCAGTGTGATGATGCGTGGAGCTCCTAATGAGAAACACCGAGCTCCCAGTAATTTGTTAGCCCGAGTTAAGGTCAAACCACAAATGCTGCATGATTGAGTCACCCCCAAAGTCCCTATTAGAATTTGCATTTAAAATATATCTATTATTTATGTGTGTATTATTAAAATGGCTGGCTGTGGGTCCCCTGAGCACTGTGCACAGGGAAGGCCCACAGCAACTGGACCACAATACCAGGGACTGACAATCAAATAATGGACAGGGAGAAATGGAGGAATAATGAGAGACAGATAAAAAAAAAAAGTTTTCTGGAGTCCAAGAAAAGCCTCTGACATTATGAGGAACATGTTAAAAAACAACAAATCAAAAAAAACAAAAGTACAAATCCATTTAAATGTTTCTTTTGTAACAGAATAAAATACAGTATGTACATTTCTTACATACGATGGAAGACAAATATGAGAATATTTAAACAATGAATCAGTTTATTTAGCAATAAAGGTCTGAAAAAAGGACACAATAACCCATAAAATGTATATGGTTTTACCTCTTAGATGGAAAGTTAACTGTAGTCAGTGGCACAGTGGTGCTTTGAGCTAAATGCAAAATATCAGCATGCTAACATCCTCATAATAATAATGGTAACAAGCTGATGTTAAAGCTATTATATGTAGCATTTCTGCATTAAAACGTCTGAAAATGCTAAACACGAGGCCGATTTCCGTGAGTTGTGTGCTTTCATTATCCCAAATGGTTTCATTATCTTTAAACACAGAGAAATCCATAATTTATAACTTTACTTATATATTTGTTTCCTGCCAGCTGTTGCTAGCTAGTTGCTACTTGCAATACCTTCTGGGAAAAGACGCTATACATCCATATGACATGTCAGAGAGTGAGGAAGGAAGCTGGCACTAAAGTGACTAAACGTAACATGAATAAAACTTTAATATTACTTCATCCATAAACATGGTTTCTGCCCGAGTTATGTCAGATAGACTTTCATCTGCACTGGTGGTTGTTTTAAAGTTACGAAAATAACTCCCATGATCCCACACCATTTCACAACGTCATTAAACTATGACTTCTGCTATTGTTTTAATGTGAGACCCCAAGTGGCAGAACTTATATATTGTACATTTAAATGGTTATGTTTATGTTAGCATGTTAACATTTGTTAGCACTAAAACATTAAAGTACAGAAGAGACTGATGGCAATGACAGCACTTTTGCAGGTATTTGGATATAAAGTAAAGTACACTGAAAAAAGAATATTGGACAAATTTGGAGAAAAAATACTTCAATTGGTACACACATACAAATTCTTCTTTTTCCCTGATAGGAATGTTAATCGATGCAAAGCTAATAATAATTTGCCAAATTAAAAGTTTATTAACCACTAAATTTTTGTGTGTTCTGTGCAACTGTGTACCACAAGAGCAGCTGTTTCAATGAAGAGACTCATTGTTTTATTATTCTGTTCATTTTAATTGTTTGTGCTTCATAAACTGTTTCACACTGTGTTCCCTGAGCAAAAGACGAGTGTTTTGCATCTTATTATTATTAAGAATTAATTAATTATTGATTGCTTACATTTCAGCAATCAGTTAAGGAATGTGCCTGAAACTTGCACCTCATGTGTTTATGTATATAGGTATATAAAGAACTCTATATATTGTTTTACTTTCATGTTTTATTTTATCCTATTCTATTCTGAATTTATTTATCTGTATTTATGATCTATATGTAGCGTAAAGGAATCATAGCTCATTTTGTTGTGCAAGCCTGTGCTGTATAATGATAAATAACACTGCCTTGCTGTCTTAATACTCTGACTGTCTGTACCAAAATTCATTCATGGTTGCTGAGATATTTCAATCTGAGAGTTGGACTGATCAACAGACAATGCTATCCCTAGAGCCACACGGAGTAAAAAAAAACAGGAGGGGGGCGTGCGCGAAGTCAATTGACTAATGATTTTGTTTCCAAGTATTTTCAGGAAGCCTCTCTTAAGCTTTGCTTATTGTCTCTTTTGTGCATCCAACTGAAAGACCTTAGCAAGTCAAGCAAAGAAATTTCAAAGCAAAGGCTGTCAATGTCTATTTACAGTCAAAGAGAGTGCAAGCACTTTTGTCCACCTTCTTCAAATAAGAATGAAAGAGTAAATGTCTTAGTTTTACCAGGAGGCAGGATCCAGCCTCAGGCAGGGCAATTGTCCGTAACTCCTCTTTTTGTAGCCATCTTCATTTGCACAAATATACCCTGGGCGGCGCACCAGCCAAACATGAAAAAAACACCTTGGCTTCTTTTTGCTGCATGTAACTGATGCTGAGAGCACCCGCGGACCTTAACACCACAAGTGTGAGACAAAGCTGTGAGAAGTGCCAGACGTGCTGCAGAGAGATATATTGTTTACCTGCATCTTAAACGCTACTCCGGCGTCTGCCTCCTCGCTGATATCTGATATTCCACATGACATGACTGATGCTTTAAAAGCCTGCATTCACCATCACCTTTCGTTTGGAGTTAACCTTAAGGTGGCAGCACTTTGAATGTCAACCCCTCCACATGTGGACCTTTTTAAATGCCACCACTCTTTATTCTGCAATTGTGGAACAGGACAGACAAAAGGGAGAGGGGGGTGGCAGTGGAGGAAGAGGAAAGAGGCTGGCAGATGAGTTTTTTTTTCCCCACCAGAGGAAAGCCAAATGACATACAATCAGCTAGGCTCAGCAGGGGGTTCATTTAACACTTGAAGGGGAATATGGGTACTAAGTGTGGGTCTTTGAAGGGCTCGAAAGCTGATCCACTCATTTGATGATGTGTTCAATTACATAGATGGATGAATGGCAGCCTTGAACTAGAGGAGCAGAGAGTCCCGATTTGGGTTCACTGAATTTATTCCTACTGCTTGATAAAAAGTAGCCAAAATGTGCAGCAAATACTTTTTGGGACAACTGTGACAACCTAATAGTGTGTCAACACAGTGCTACATGACATTCACAACTAGATCAGACTAGCAATCAGATGTCACACGCCTGATTCACAGATTCATTGGTGTAAACTGGAGATGAAATAGCCAATTTAAAACTCATTACCTGACATGTCTTTAAGTGGAAATATTCTAAGAATCACACAATTATAAAACCCCTTGAGGGTGTCAATAAAAACTGAGAATTCAGTCAACTGCTTCTTTGTGAAGTTGGATTTGCCCCGGGTTTACAAGTAGGAACTTTGAGTGGACTAGTAGGACGTCAGAAATATTTGAGTCTGTAACACAGCATTATATCATTAGGATTGCTGGAAACATTACGGGTAAAACACAGTGAAATCTGTAATTTATTTAAGGTAACAGTGCATTTCCTGCTAGACATTGCTAGCTAGTTGCTATTACTTCTAGGAAAACGCCGGATACATCAGACACATCAGAGAGTGAGGGAGGAAGTTGGTGAGCATGACAGAATGTAACATGAATAAATCTTTAATATCACCTCGTCCATGAACTTGATTTCTGCTTGAGTCATGTCAGATAGATTTTCATTAGCTATGGTGGTTGCTTAAAAGTGAAGATAAGCAGTGAAGTCCCATGATCCCACGCTACCTCACAATATAAAACTACATCTTTTACTTTCGTAGGCGTTTCAGAGCTTTCAGGAGAGTGACAGTTGAGAGTAACAGCAGTGGATTTTGCCATATTTTGCATCATAATAGAATAACGATAGGGTACAAACTATTTATATTGTTTTTGCTTTCAAAACTTGAAGACAAGTCAAGTCAGATTTCATTCATATAGCCCAATCTCACAAATCAAGATTTGGGTAAGGCAGCTTTACGAACTGTGTGACACCTCCCGTCTTGTAGACCCTCAAAAGAGAAAGGAAAAACTCCCCCCAAAAAAAACCTTTAAACCAAGACAAAATGCAACTGTTGCCAAAATTAGAAGCAGTGACCAGTGACTTTAACTAAAGCTGACCACAGCCTGGAACAAACCACAACCTTTCACCTCTCAGGCAAACAAGAGGGTGTGAGTTTAATAATCATGAAGTAAATTTGTGTGAAGTATCACTTTAACCTTTGACACAAACTTCTCACCCTCTGATGGGGAAATGGAGGAGTGAGAAGCGGCGGTGGCAGCGATGACAAATGATAATGGCGAATCTAAGACGACAGCCACTTCAAATTGCCCAAGGATCAACAATGACCCCTTTGACACTTGAGCAAATCGAGCAAATCTGACAACCTTCCACATGCTGCGGAGTGCAATGTGCCTGACCGCTGCCCTGTGCGTCTCTGTTTGTTGTTCAGCAGTGTTCTCCTTTATGTTGTCATGAGATTTGCTGAGAGCATTTCCAGTCTTGAAGGGATGAGGACTAGGAGTCAAGCATCATCTGTGATCCGCCAGTGTCCTGTAACAGCTGTCTCTGGCATCAGAACATGCGGTTGCCGCTATCCCATATTACATCTCTGCCACTCAGCACCAACGGATCAGCAATCCAATTTCACACAGGCGCGCTCCGAGGGAGGCAACGCTGACGCAGGAATGAGGATCTATGCTTCAACAAAGACAAGAAGTTGTTTGAAGTGGCTGGAAGGGTTGGTGGTCTGCGGGGGGAAGAGACGGGCTGAAGAATTAGATAGAAACAGTAATGGAAGTGCGATGGAGGGAGATAAAACGTAGGGGTGATAACGTGGGAAAGGCGTTTCTATGACTGTTACTTTCATCAACTGGGCTGCTGCACAGAGCAGAATAAGCTCCTAATTTCCCAACCCGTCTCCAAGCAGAGATGACAGACAGAGAGAAAAGCCTCTGAGACAAATCTGCACTTTGTAAACACACCTTTGTTTGTGTAGTGACGTCCAACACGCCAGCTTTCGCTCAGTCAGAACCCAGCGAGACAATGATCTCTGTGTACTGCTGGGAGAGCATATGTACAGTATTGGATGACAACACACTCCTCAGCCCTTTCAATATCACACACTCATATTGCATAGTCATTGTGACATAAATAGAGAAGGGGGCTCGCGTCTCGTCTTTCACAGAGCAGAAAGAGATTTGAATCTGATATCCAATGACTGCTTATTAGATCGAGCCATCAGGCCGTCAGTTTGGAGCCAGACTCATAAGACAGCCGGTGTGTTGAGGAGGCTGCTTTCCAATCCCACCCACCCACACCCACGCACACAAAACACAGCAGAAAAAAAGAGGAGAGCAAGCCCCTTCTGGACCATCTTCTCTTCTCCTGCCAGAGCTGCACATGCGGTCTTTTGTAATGCCCGCGGTAACCAGCACAAACCCACCACAAAGCCAGGACCCTGAAAGGTCCCCTATTTTGGGCTATCAATGGTTTTCAGAACAATAACCCATCCCTGCCTCTGCTTTATTTCCTCCAAGAGGATTCAAATCCAGCTCTGATGGAGCAGATGCACCAAAAGCAGCGGACTTGGCCAGGTTTGCAGAATTGTGATAGGAAAGACAGGCGGTTGGACGGATGAATGCAGCGTTCCATTGTTGGTACGAAAGGTCAGCTGGGATCCTCGCCCTATAGATGGAAAGAGACGCGGATGGACCCGTGAGAGGATCTGGATTGGATGAAACCTGTGGAACATCCTGTAACTGTGAGATTGACAAGACAGACAAAGATAACACTTGGCTTTGCCTATTCTTTCAGTCTCAGTACAACACATCCTCGTGCCTACACGGCTGGAGACACGACCAGTCCTTTCAACAAGCATGAGACTCACAACACCGTTCTACATTCCAATCTAAATTCCACAATGCCACATATTTGCAATGTGTTTTCTATTTGTAAACACTACTACTTTGTATTTGCATGTAATTCAAGGAAAACATGCTCCAAATATTTGTGTCACAATTCAGCTGGAGTGAAGGAATGTACTATCCACATTACTCAATGTGTCACAACAAACCAGCACAGAAATGACCAACATAAACCGCCAACAACCATCAATTCTGAATAAAGACATTACAAACACAAACAAACTTTAACATTTGCATTTTGCAATATAAAATAGCAAATTTAAACTCACAGCAATGTATCATGGGATAATGATGGCAAATGAGGGCTGCTGCACATCACTGTCACAAGCCCCATAACGCTTGAAGGACACTGTCACACAAGTTACATCACACAAACTACATAAGCTTTCCAGACCTCATACAAGCTTGAAAATGTTTGTTTTTTTAAAAAAGAGTGCTGGTATCAGTATTAGCATCAGTAACAGCAGATATCCAAATTCAGATGTCTGAATTGGAATTGAAAAGAAGCGGACTGGCACATCTCTGTACATGACAGAATAGGTTGATTGCTAATTTCTACCAAAACCACATATGTTATTGGCAAAGAGTACCAGTAGCAACATACTTACCGGGCTTTAACTATGTAACATAAGTCATAACTCTTGTGGCATTAAACACATGGACATGGACAGTTGCAGTTTGGTTAGGTTCAGGCACAAAAACTACATGGTTAGGTTTTGGAAAAGATCACGGTTTGGGCTAAAGTGGCTATGCTATATATATGACACGGCAGAATTGATGGTATTTACACAACTGAAGTCACGTTCACAACAAAATTTAAGTTACTCAAAACCTTAAATAACTTACTTTTCATTTCACACAGGACCCGAACCCCGAATTCCTGGATGAAAGTCCTATGTTTGTTTGATGCATTTATTTATTCATTTATTTATTTTCATATATTTTAAGCTGTAGTCAAAATGCCACATGCATGAGGGCATATGACATATAAAAATTTAGTGTGCAACATTAGATGTTTCTGCACAGAGTATACTATATGATGCAGTATTTGATTTGGTATAAAGCACATCTCCATACTTGGGCTGCAACTAACGATTATTTTCATAGTCGATTAATTGGCCAATTATTTTCTCAATTAATCGATAAATAGTTGTTTGGTTGATAAAATGTCAGAAAATGGTGAAAAATGTTGATCAGTGTTTCCCAAAGACCAAGATGATGTCCTCAAATGTCTTGTTTTGTCCATAAATCAGATATTCAATTTGCTGTCCTGAAGGAGCAAAGAAACCAGAAACTATTCTCATTTAAGAAGCTGACTTGAATTTGACTTTTCTTTCTTAAAAAAAAAAAATACTCAAACCGGTTACTCGATTATCAAAATAGTTGTTGATTAATTTAATAATCGATTAATAATCAATGAGTCGATTAATGATTGCAGCTCTACTCCAAATATGACCCAGATTCTTGCAAGAATTTAAAAAAATGTATCTCCAGATTCTCTGTATTTGGATTAGCTGGGATCCTAGCCCTATAGACAAAAAGACAGATGTCGGTGGACCCATGAAAGAATCTGGATTGGAAGAAACCTGTGGAACATCCTGTCACAGCGAGACTGACAAGACAGACAAAGATAACACTTGCCTTCACCTATTCTTTGACCTGTTGCTTTGTTATCGTCCCACATCTGCCAACCGTTTCATTTTTGTGTGGAGTGTTTTTTTTCTTTAAATGGAGAGGACCGCTGTCAATATTTTGGGTTGACAATAAAAGATGACGATGTCCTGGCTGTGTGATGAGGGTGTGAGATTTCTGATAAATCTGTCATCAGATTCATGACTCCCATTTTCCACCCATCTGATTTCAAATGCTGATAACAAAAAAAATGAAGGCTGACAGTTCCCTTTTTACAGTGCGTTTCCCTCTGACAGTTTGACAGTGTGCAGTCCTCATGACTGAGGTGTCTGTCTATCTGTCTTTCAGTCTGTTTGGCTTTCTGTCTGTCTGTCTGTCTGTCTGTCTGTCTGTCTGTCTGTCTGGCTGGCTGGCTGGCTGGCTCTGTATCTCTGCACTTGATTAGCAATCACTGCAGCAAAGCTTGGTCTTATTCCGAGTGGAAAGCTTTAATTCTCCCCACATGGTGCTGAGACATCCAGACCCTGGTGCAATTGCTTCTGGTAAACACACAATCACTGCTTCTCGTTAACACTCAAAAGTTTCCATATATCTTCTTAAGGAAAATCACTGTTTACTCCCTGCTTCGCTCCCTTGAGGTCCACTGTTTCTTAATGAGTCTGTTGTTGTAGACGGCTGACAGCGAATTTGTTTGTCCACAAACATGATGATGATGATGTTTGTGTTTCTGGAAAAAAAAGATTGTAAAGAATTAATGCATGACTAATGGAAAGTAAAACAGCGAAGAAGGAAAATGATGACGCTCGCTTCATAAACTGTCACACCAGTTCATATATATATATTCTTGGAAATAGAGCCCGACTGATATTATCAGCCCAATGTTGGCCTGGAACAGCTATATCAGTATCAGCATATATGTTCCTACAGAATATAATGCAGTTAGGTTTTAGTTGTTAGCTTTTATGTTTTATGTATGTATTAGATCCCCTTTCGTTTAATATATACCGATATTTTACATTCATTCTGTTGTTTTATTTATAGTTATGGGAGAGCAGGTTGAGTTGAGCCATTTTTTACTTTAGGTGTTTTTAAAGTGAGGGCATGACAGTAATTTGTCCCACTGAAATATATACATACAGTAAATTACAGGATGTAGTGCACCCTTGGGAATAAGCACTTTGGATCAAAAATAGTTTTCATGCCTAGAGAGAGGAGAAGTTGAGCCTCATGGCAAGTGTTTCCTGGAAAAATAATAAGTAATATTTTTAATAAATGCACACTTGCTGCTTTTTCTTCTCTGATCCAGACTGCATGTTGCATGATTCAATGTCATTTTGTTGTGTCAGCTCAAAATGCCAGATCACAACATTTCATGGCACTTAGAGGTCGCAGATCATTAAAATCTCACGGTACTATATTCAAAGTCTCTATTTTTTTTAATTAAAGACTTGATTGGCACATCCTGGATTCTGGTCTAAAATTCAAATTGTCACATAATTTCTGTTATAAAAAATAAGAATGTAGGATTACAGAAAAACAATATTTCAATAATAATGATAAGTAGGGATGAGGTGAGCCACTGGCTGATCTGCCCCCAGGACTTTTAGCTCAAATTAGCCCACCTCTGCCAACCTGCATTATCTAACGGTTTAGAGCTAATGTCATGCTATCACTTTTTTATTTTATCAGACACAAGAATCCTGACTTGTTAAACTTCTGCTCATTCCATGGGCCTCTCTCCATCACAGACGAGTAGAATGGATGACTCTTCAAAAAGGTGTAATTTTGTCTATGATTACCAAGGAAGAAGGGGTGGTTCGACTTCCCCACAGGCACAAATCACGCAGCTCTTCTCTATTTATAATTACAGAAAATACTGGTTTCAGGGCTCTGATGTTGTATGATCTTTATCACAAGTGCTACCACTTTTGAAGGATCAAAAAAAATGTTTATTTATATATTACATATTATATATTATAATTGATATCGGATTTTTTTTCACTCCCTTACATCAGCCCCAAGAAATGCAGTATTGATTGGGCCATGACAGGAACATACTGAACAACATGAATGCCCATACAGATATTGACCAATATAGGTGTGACAAACCAATATCAGACCAATAATCAGTCCACTGATATTTTGGTCAGGCTCTGTTTCTAAGAATACATTCAGAGTTTGTCTAGTTAGATGGGTACACCTGATTTTACTCCCTAACATTAGTATCAACCCCAAAAATCCAGTATCTGTATCCAGGAAAATGAAGCAGCAGGTACATTGTTCTGCACCAGGAACTCAAAACCTGCTTTCCCAGTGAGGAAACAGAGGTTACAGGAGGGAGTGGCGTTTTTAATTGTGGCATGTCTAAAATACTTCAGGGCAGCTTTCTGCATAACCACTGAGATCTGTCTTTATTCAAACTGACATTTCTGACCGGACAGTCAAGACACAATTAGCTGACAGGTTCAGTCACAGCTCAGCGTCAGACAAGCTGACTTTTAGCGCTTAAAATACACTCTGACACATGCACCACTTAACCACTTAGGAAGAACAAAAATGTGCAACGGACCTCTGGCTCTTTGTATTTAAAATTGCATAACTGTTCAAACACCCAAAGTCAGATAAAGAGCCACTTGACTAACCTGCGAAAAAAAAGCCTTCAGGTTTTACACAATGGCAGTATGGATAATAAATGAAAGCGGAGCAAAGTATTTCTAATCAATCAGATTGCTCTGCTTCTGAGGAATTTGTCGTCGGAGGAGCAGGATTTTGTGGCATTTTCGCTGTGAATGCAAATTGCACGCGCCAAGTTTGTGATAGGATGACAACACGTACAGTAGAGGCTAATAAATCACATCCGGGCGGCGGAGTGTGAAGATTGTTTACCTTCCTGCTCCTCAGAGAAAGATAAAAGCACCTCAGGAAGCCTGTGCTACTTAGTATTTAGGGGGACTTTTGAGTGTATATTTTGTTATTAAAGTTAAAATGTCAAGAATAAAAAGAACAACACAATATCCTTGAGCATTGACAGATTTCTGGTATAAACATTTTGAATTATAATCAGATTGGATGCATCATCAATTTATGTCCATGGGTATAAACAACAAAAGGCAGGCTGGATCACATTATTTCAAGCTGTGAAGCAATCATTCCTCTTCCAGCTATGTTTAGTGCTCCTGGCTTCCCTCATAAAGGAAGCGACGGGGTTTTCTTTAAGACCTCATGGTGAGTCTGTCTGCTTTGGAAATGTAAAGTTTCATCTTTCCTGGGTGATGGAGTTACACCATTTGATAGAACAATTGTAGTTTCCTCTCCTATCTGAAGTTAATTCAAAAGCAACTCTCTGCCACCCCGCCATCCTCCACCATCCTCCCTCCTCCTCCTCCTCCTCCTCCCCCCATCTGTCTTCGTTCTGTCTCCCTCATCCAGCTCCCCCAGCGTGCACCTTCTTAAACTTTAATCATCTCATATTCAATACATTTCACAGCGACTCGTCACAAGGTTATCCCAGTTTTCAAAAGAAGTCTTCCCCTTTCAGCCTCAACCTCAGTAAAGATTCAGTGATTTCAGAACCTTCCAGTGTATTCATTACCAGCCTGCCTGGCACAAGCGGGATGTTGATATAAAGAGGTTTTCTCGATGCAGATTTTTAAAAACCCAACAAAAATAAAAAAAAAACAAAAACAAAAGAACAAAAGCTAAACCACTGCTAATGCACTACAAAATCATATCACACTGTCGATCCACATGCGGCTCCTGCAGTTGACTTTAAAAATGTTGAACGTTTCAAAGCTGACAAAATATATTTCATCGTAATTTGTTCACCCTGTCACTGTCAGAAAAATGACACACATGCCTCGATGTTCTCGCAGCGAAAAAACACAAAAATACAAAACAAATCACTCAGGAGAGGCTTTGCTTTTTGTGTGTATTCTTTCTTTTTCTGATTGTGTCAGAGTGAGGCCATGACGCCCGCTGTTCTCTGGATACCATGTTGTGTTGGCCGCAGTATGGGGTCTGCTTCAATCCATTGGCTAGCTGACCTGGCTCAAATCAATGACCAAAAAGGCACAATGTGTGATTTTTGTTTCAAGACGAGCTCTATTGATTGGTGCTGTCAATTCTTGGAAATTAGGAATTTCGTTTTCATGATGCTTGTCTGGAGAACTTTTCGCACATGCATCTTAAAGGAATAATATGTCACATCAAAATGAGAACTGCAGTCCAAATATCTTTTAATCAATTTCTCTTGGTCCAAGTAAGCAATACATCATCATAATCACTCTTTTTTCTGTAGCTGTGTCATGTGTTTCCCAATCACTATGTACTGTATGTATCTTGTTTCCCTTTTATTGATCTTTTATGCATTTTCTTTTCTTATGTGCAATAAAATAAAATTAAAATTGAATAAATATTGAGTGGGAGCCATAAATGGTATATTAGATAGGCTGAATCCCTACAATTAAAGCGAGTTATTTCTCCCCATCCCATCCTCCCCATGATCAAGGCAGGCTGGCAACTGGACAATAACAAGCAATGATGACTGTCACACTGTAGGTTAAGGCCGTTATCCTGAAAAACTTACCTTACTAACTGCCAGACTCCATTAACATTTTGCTCAATTTAAATGTTATAAAAATCTAGGCCTCCTAAAAGATTATTACAGCTTATAAACAAACAATTATTTATCCAGCAAACATTCAGCATTAATTTGAACTCTAATAAACTGAACACAAAGGAATGGTAATTTAAAAGAGAATATACTGGTTGCAGCAATGCTGTTAGATAAGCCAGTAATTCAGCTAGTATTTTTCCTTATGCGAGTTTATGATTTAGTGCAGTAAATATATCACAGATTTCTCCTTTCAATTTAACTTTCAAAAGAGACATTTTCAAAAATATGATAACAATGCATTCAATATGCGCACTACTCTAGCTTTTAAACATATGCACTGGGAAATGGAGTAACCACTTATTGTAAAAGAATCTCTGCCAGGTGGTGCGATCTGTCATGGGATGCGGTTTCTGCAGAGACGTGCTCAGCAGAACAGAACGCTTCATTTGGCCTTGCCGTGGAAAACCGCTTTAATGGACTGCCAACAGCAGGTATTCCATTCAGTCCCTATCAGCACAAGATCAAACAGCCGTACGTATAGCCAGTGAAGCTGGAGTAACACTCCTTGTTGAGGATGACTTTTAACAAATAGAACTGAAGGTAAACATCAAAAATATCCATCCTCATTGTTTACCGAGCTGCTGGCATAAGTGCTACTTTGTTTTCCTGGAAGCGGTACTGCGGTCATGCTGTGGTCGCTGGAAAATGAATGAAATGTGCAGCAGCCACTAGAATCATCATCAATGAGACGACAAAAAGACATCTGATAACTAACATTATAGCTCCACGTGACTGACTCTGAAATTCTCCAGATAAAACTGAGACAAAACTACCAACTGATCTGCTCTCATCCTGCACACAGCAAACAGACAGACAGACTGAAGGCAACCCTGTCGCCTAGAAATTAGAATTGTATATGACTAAATTGTTTTACGTTGTGGTGACAAGGTAATGCCTGCCTGGATTATGTTCACAGACTACACTTCCTTGAAACAACACATTTATATAACACGCTGGAGTCCCGAGGAGGTGATTGGGGGGGATAGTGGGCGTACAAATAGTAGTTCTTTAACAACGCAGACTGGGGTTTTCATGCAGACTACTGCAAGAAAAGTGCTTTGTTTAAGGTAAGGACAAATTGTGACTTTGGGCAGGTTTAGGTAACAGAAGCACTTTAGGTAAGATTTGGGAAAGATGGTCATTTTAGGTAAACATTAACTAATAAATCTAATCTCTCAAGTCACTGTTGGATTTTTGAATAATGGCCTATTTGGGGTAAAAAGAAAGGAAATCTGTCAGTGAACATTTGACTGTCAAGTTCAGTGTAAACATTTTTGCGATAAGTTTTCTCATATGTTAGAAAAATGCATTTCAATGATATTACATTTCCCTCAAAACAAATTTGCTTTTGCAGATTAGGAGACAGGGTTGCTAAAAGAAAGACTCAGACTTTTATGTATCTTCTTATTTTCAAAAAAACAATGTATTCCACATATTGCTCTCATGATTTATGAGTTTTTAGAAGATTTTTATTTTCAGCTCTTATATAAGAATATTGTCAAAATAACACAAAACACAGAAAGTAATCTCTTGCACCACATTTCTAAAGCAGCTACCTGACCAGAATAACATGAAGAAAATTAACTTGGAGTTTGTTTACAACAACATTAAACTAATGAATTGGCTACAGGCTAAAAGAAAAGCTCATTCTGCAGGCTCAAGACTGCAACTGAAGAAACTAAATTCTATCCACAGACATTTTGACAGAGAAATGAATGAGATGTAAACAGAGTGAATCAAAATGCCAATGATATGGAGAATCAGCATAAGCCTACAAGCATCAGCCTCATACTAAACAACAGTTATTAGTTCGTGGTACTCTCTAAATCAAGATGTAACTGTTTGTTCTTTAACTTCATCTGTGGCGCCTGCATTTCTGTTAAATAAAGACTGGTAAAAAAAAAAAAACGAATTCCAGCACTGCTGCTATTAAATATCAGGGGAGGCTGGATTAAAAAATTCATATTAAAAAGGGATTAAACCATGCAGAGAAATCCATATGTTTCAGTGGGCTATCTGTGGGAAGATACTTTCTGAGTAATATTTTGTGTTCGGATAGAAACTCCAGCTTTGGCTCAATTTTAAACCCTATAAAATCCTCACTGACTAACAGGCTGTAACGTTAATGTGCAAACATTTAAGCCAGCATAGATCTTTCACAAGTGGCTATTTTTTTCAAAAGCACAAGCCTCGTGGCTGTTGGAACCAGTCGCTGTGACCCCAAGTAACCTCAGTAACAGAGCTCTCTTTAACATTCAGCCAGTCAAAAAAGCATTTTGGTAACATCTGATGGCACAGACGACTCTTACTAGCCAAATACCTTTTCAACACAAGGGAAGTTTAAGCATTCACGCAGTTTAAATAGTGTCTGAAAAGTAGTGATAATAATAAACAGGGTAACTGTAGGAAGGGTATGTCTATAATGCATTGCAACCACCTTCATCAAACACTATAATAGTAGCATTATTGTGTATTATTGACATTTATAAGACATTATTACATTTCAGAAACCTATAATCTGATCTGATCTTTATAAATGGTGGCCGTTATGTTAATTAAAATTTGCTGTGTAACCCAGGACTATCAGTTTGGCATTCATAAGAAATATAGATAATATTTTATGAATGTTGTTACAAGTTGATAATTATAAACATGTATTAAGAGTTTTATAAAGCCTTATAAATCCATTATAATATCTTAAGAATGTGCTTATAATGCATTTTTACTATTATAGACATCATAAAAAGTGCAGCCAGGAATTCTTTTAGCCCAGTGTTTACATTCAGTCACACACCCTGTATCTGTCTTTGTGTCTCTGCATTGCTATAATGAATATAAACAGCCATACCTGCAGGATGGTGAAAAACAAACACATCAATCACATCATGGTGGCATGTTGGTTTATTCACAGTAGATCTGTCTTGTTAACCTAACATCAGCTTCCTTTGCTGCTGCCATGTTTGCTAGAGAGCTGGATTGAAGGGGTTGTTCATTTTTTGTAAATGCAATAAAGCTGCAACATAAGCAATAACTTAATTTTGAAGAAGTTTGTTTAATGATCACCCAGTAAACTGAGTGGAATTTATATTCTAAGAAAATGGTGCCCTGAATCACAGTATCATTTGGTAAATGTCATGTAAAGTGAAAACTGGACTTTCTGCTGACATATACAAGTCGTGTTTATCAGCAGGAGACAGAAATAGCTGTGGTTATTAATAACATTGATTTAATGTGTGTAGTGACTATACATCCACGACAATGGCATAAAAATACATAAAAATTAATGAATGGCCTGGCAGGAGATGACAAAGTATAGCTCTAAATTAACTGTAGTCCACTGTTCCATGTGGTTAGCTTTACATCCGGATGGACAATGGGACCAGATGGTACTTTTCAACTCTCAGCATTTGTGCTACACACACCCTCACACATGCACACCTGCGCACATCTGCAGGCTCACACACAGCATCATCATGATAACTCACTTATGTGATCATTAAAGCTGAAGCACACCGCATGAAGATAGGTTATTTACAACAGACCACAGAAAAACACCACAGCAACGCCGAAACAATACACCTGTTCTTTACATTAAAGGGATTATCCGATGTGGGGTTGTATGTGGTACTTACTGATAGTCAGTGTATAAGCTACCATAGATTCTGGTCAGCCAGCACCCAGTTTAGAGAAGCAGAGAGGGGCACCAACACAGAAGCTAGGCAATTTACTGCTATGGACAGGGTCAGCAAACATTAAAAAAAGATACATATAGAATATTTTCACTGCTTTACTTAGCCATCAAACAGCCTTTTCCAATGAAAAACAGCCATTATATGAGCCAAATAGCGCTCTCTCTCCAAACCAACCAAACTCCATAGGAAAAATCAGTAATTTTACCTCACAGAACACAGGAGTTGCCTATTTACTGCTGGCTTGATCTGTTAGTTTGTTTGGGTTATTATGTGACTTCAGTGAAACTGAACTGTCTCTTTACTGTCCTTAAAGGGAATTCAGTATTCCATTTATCCATTTTTTACAGAGTCATATGTGCAGGGGTATCACTTTCAGACACACACACACACACACACACACACACACACACACACACACACACACACACACACACACACACACACACTCCCGAACATGTCTAGCTATTGGACTGTGTCCCCACTTGGGCCGCTGTGTTTATAAAGAGAGAGTCTCCAAACAGTGGAGATCAATAACGGCCTGTCAGCTTTTTAGTGTAGCTACGGACAGAGCGGAGACACAGGGACCACGGAGAGAGAGCTGCATCCGTCCATCAGACTCTTTGTGACCCCCAACAGCTTTGATCGAAGATGACAGAGAGAGAGAGGGAGTAAGTGAGGACAGGAGACAGCTAAGAGAAGATAGAGAGACAGGCTCCTATGGTATTGGCCAGCTCTTGAGGCCCCCTGTATCTTTTTTAGGCCATAATTAAAGCAGAGCCCATGCAGACTGGGTATTTCCCCCCTTTAAACGTTGCTGGTCTCTATTGCCTGCCTTACAAAGGACTGTCGGGCAAGACAAAGTGGAAAGGTAAATCCCTGAATAAAGCTAACAGAGAGGCATCTGGGGAGGGATCTGCATTATATCTGCTGCATATGGACACACACATTCCCACATATACAGTACCTTTAAACAAATTGCATTCACATGCGTGGCAATGCACCTAATTGCTCTGGCAGCCATTGAATGATGACAATGGCCACGGTGGGAGTTGGCAAGACTTTGTCAGGATGTATGTAATTATTCAGTTGCACAAAAGGAGGGGCCGACGCGGTGCCAGAACAGATTTACTGTGTCTGTGGTCAGTGCATTCAGCAGGGGTATCTAATGATGTGCACTTACGGGCTAAATTACCAGAGCATTGTTTACCTCTGCTCTTAGAGTGCAGTCTCCACCGAGAGTAAGAGCCTGAGAAGGTGAAGAGAAGAACAAAAAACGCAGCCCAGAAGGATCTGCTGAAGTTCAAATTAAAGCAAATGATCTGATAGTTAGGAGGAGTGCTGAGAGAAGATGAATGGTATCCATGGAAGCAGAGGCAGGGGAGAGGCTGAAATGTCTAACTCTTTTTTGGTAAAGGCCCCTCTCTTCACACACTGCTGACAGCCAGCTAGCTAGCAAATCCCCGGACGGGGGGGTGGAGAACATAAAGTCTACCATGCTTGAGGATACCACTCAGACATTTTCAAGCTGCAGGTTTCTGTGTATGTAAACACAATATGCAATATATATATATATGTAGTCTATATATATACATATGGGTTCCACTTTATAATAAGACCACCCTTATAAGTGGCTTAAAATTAGGTTGTAAACATTTTATAAGTCATAAGCTATTACAATGGCCACAGTTTGGAGAAGCAGAGAGGAGCACCAGCAAGTAAGCTAAGCTACTGCCGTGGGTCAGAGTTAGCAACAAAACGTATTTAGCAGGTCAACCTAATAAAGGAATCAGTATCAGTTTAAGTGTACATTATAATAAAATATTTTCACCTCTTTAGCTTGCTGTCACACAGTGTTTTCTGACAGGAAATCACCGTTATACAAGCCAAATATAACTCTCCCTAAACCATCCAAACTCCATGGGCCAAATAAGAAATTTTACTCTCCAGAGTTGCTGGTGCACCACTGCCTTGATCTACTGGTTTGTTTGTGCCATTGTGTGACTTCTGTATTTTAAAAGGATGGTTTGGATTCACCGAAGTCACACAACAAGACAAACAAACTAAAAGGTCCTGCAAGGTAAAATTATTGGTTTCGACTAAGGGGTTTGTTTTGTTTTTTGAGAGAGCGATATCTGGCTTATATGAGGACAGTTCACTGTCAGAAAATGCTGGCTGATGACAAAGCAAAATTGTGAAAATATTCTAAGTATAGCGTACAGTTTGATATGTATCTCATTCAACCCCACTTCAAATAATCCAAACTATCCCTTTGATAGTAAGCCTACATTTATCCGTACTGTTAAGCCTCAGATCTCATTGCTTACTTAGCTTTTCTCCTCCATCAGTCAGTTACAGTCATTTAACCACCATCAGCATAGCTTGATGAGCAAAAAGTTTCATTTGGCATCAAACTAATATATCCGATTACCAGATGGTTGGTTTCCTCTTCAGGATAGATTTCCATGTCTGGCACAGTTGGTAATCTTCCTTTACTTGGTGTACTGATCATCCAATTTTAGCTAAAATGGAAATATGTTTCACACTTTGCAATAAGGCTCCCTTTTTTCAGTTATAAATAGTAGTAACCTATTAGATTAATTAGTAGTAGTAAGAAGTAACTGGATCGTGCCAAATAGTGTAACCTATTTATAATTGCTTATTAAATTTATAAATGTTTACAACCTAATTATAAACCATTTATAAATCATTTATAAAGGCTGTCTTAGTGTAAGTGGTACCCAAATGGGTAATGCAGTCAAATGAGGAATATCTACATATACATCACACACAAATGTTGCTAGTTGAGTCCCTTGAGGCCTCATTAAAAGTTGGTTTATAACCTATGTTGAATCAAATATAATGGTCAGAATATGGCCTGGTGATACCTAAGCTATACCTGAAGAAAGAAAGAAAACAGAAATAGACGAGTATGGCAGAAAGAAACAGCTGTGAGCATGGGCTTTAAATCTTTGATATTAAGTAAGGGCTCACATAATGATGTGTTCCTTTTTTGTTTGTTTGCTTGTTAAGAAAAGCACCACCTCCAGCCATCGCTTCTGACAGCAGCACCCATCTGAGCCACTGTCAGAGGTCATTTACATAATGAAAGAAGAAAATTACCAAGGAGGCAAAGGCAGGACAAGCCTGCCATTTGGCAGAGAGGGAAAATGAAGATGGAAGGAAAATGGTTTGGCAAGAACGGGGCATTGGACAGAGAGAGTGCAGAGAGGGATAAGGGAGGAGAGTGCAGGAGGCAGCAGAAAGAAAGAGAGACAGACAGACAGCGAGAGAGAGAGAGAGAGCGGACGGGCTTGAAGAGCTGAGACAGTTGAACCATGAAGACAGGCATGCCAGTGAGTTGGACAGTTCAGAAACATTTGGAGAAAGTGAGTGAGAAGAACTGGAGGACAGCGAGAGAGAGACGGGAGCTGGAAAGCCTCAAAAGCGTGGAGAAAGTTGGAGATTATGTCCAGTTGGGGAGTCTTCACAGATTAAAAAGTTGGACACAGGCAGAGACAAAGACAAGAAAGAAAGTTGACAGAGCAGAAATAGACACAGAGAGGTTTCCAGTCAGAGGGAAGCAGGTGTTGCGGCATCCACTTGGTCGTGGGCTCTTACCTTGGCTGACGCCGGAGCCACCGATCCTGCTGCCGTGATGCCCCGCTTGACCGCTATGTCGCTGCTTGATGTTGTCACGGCAACTGTAACCGGGGTGGGGAGGAGGGAGGGGATGACTGGGAGGGGAAGGAGCCCCGGACGGTTGTTGCCATTGACGACGGCAGAGGCACAGCTATGGTTGGCTCCTCCATTGTGGAGGCCAGAAGGACGGATGTCTCTCCGCTCCCAGGGTCCCCGGTAGTCCCTCTCAAAGCGGTGGTGGTGGCGTGACATCACTTCCTCTTCCTCTCAGAGGGAACAACGGGGGCAGGCCTGCAGGAAATGGAGAGAAAGAGGGTGTTATATTATATGTATGCAAATCGAGGGGAGAGATACAGACACAAGAGCAGGGTTTCAGAGACAGAAAAAGTCCGGGGGACAAAGAAAGAGCAAGACACAGGGTGAATTAAGGAGAGAACACGTTGATGTGAAGGTGTAAACGCTCACAGCATCTGCTCCCAATGCACCTGACTGACACGAACACACTGCGGCTCATTTGTTGCTTCTAATTCCTATTCTCCCAGTCATTAACGAGGGCTGCGACAAGAGGGAGAGAAATGAGCACTGCTAGGCAGGTCTATAAAAAACACCATCAGTGCCAGCACCATAAGGAGCTAAATTTGTTGTGCGAGGCTCAGCAATGAGAGGTTAAAACAATACGGCCAAGCAAGACTTCAGCAGGTACACGCTCAGTTGGGTTTTCCTGAGGATGGTGCAGCAGCAGGCTGGTTATGAATATTTCAAAAGCCATTTACAGGCCATAGCATAGTCCTGAAAATGTCATTTAAAGGCCATAGCATAGTCCTGCAAAAATCACTTACAGGTGTGGAGTGGAGACAAAATGAAAACCATTAAGTATTTCTGTAATCTTCAGTTTCTAGCGGTCTGTTCTGGTGTACAAACCCAAATCTGTTTAAAATGATATTCTGGTAAGTAAAAAAAAAAGAGTAAATGAAGGATCTCAATATTGTTAATCCTTTCACGATGTCCACTGCAGGAGCTATACTTACAATCATGTGTGCACAACACAGCCGACCTCAAGAAACGTAACACTAACCTCACGTTCCTTGCTTCTAATACCCGTTCTCCCTGTAACGAACGAGGGCTGAGGTCGGAGCGAGAGAAACGAGCACCACTAGACATGGAAGGTCTCTGAAAAAAACACCATCAGTGCCAGCACCATAAGGAGCAAGACTCAACAATGAGAGGTTAAAACAATACGGCCGAGTCAGACGCAAACAGGTACACACTCAGTGGAGTTTTTCAGAGGTCGGTGCAGTAGTATCATGACCTTGTGGTCAAAACTCATTCATCTGAATAGATAAATACCCCTGCAATTACAGCTCATCTCATACATCTAATGGCTGGTTAATTCAATCAGATTGCCCTTGAAGTGCATTTGAGGGTTCTCCCCTTTTCAAGCACAGCATGCTGTGATAGGCTAAGAGGCGACAGTGAGCTGGAATTACATCAGTATGGGGTATGGCGCTATTGTGTAGCATGAGCAGCGTATCACTCTATATTATATCATAAATCAAAGCGGTACAGGATCTGAGTAGAGAAATCCATCACTGGGGGGATTGTAGCGCATTGTACTCCTCCTCACCAAAGGCACGTTATGCTTCCCGAGCCCTTGATAACAGATGAAATAAATAAATAACAACCTCAAACCAGGTTCAGCAAGCCCCATACAAAATCCCCTGGTCTGTAAGGAGAGAATGACAGCGGATGATAGGTCTTTATTCTGCACGCTGGGGTCTGTCACGCTGCCTCTTACCTCACAGAGGAGCGAGTGCCTTGAAATGCCGCCTTCTCTCTGTGTGTGTATCTCTTTCTGTGTGTGTGAGTGTGTGCAAAAGCACTATATACTACAAGTGAATGACTGTGCATGCACCTAATGTTTTGGCAGAATTTAATGAGTAGAAGGCAATACGCATGAGTGGTGCAGGGACTTCTGAGACCCCAAAAATCCAGTTCAAAGAGTCAGTTCCTGTATATACTTATCGATTTATTAGCAATGTGCCAGCATTTCCATCGCAAGAACCTGCCTCAAGACATAGTGATCAGAAAGTGAGCACTATGTCACTGTGACATAGGGCTTAAATATAGCCTGTAACTGCATCCACACAGTCCACAGCTGTGCTGGAGGTGTGTCTGTATTCACAGCAGCAGCTGACTCATTCAAAATCCTAAACTGCAACAACATACCTCTTAATTCTACTAAATAGGTAAGGGAGAAATTTCAAAAACTAAAATAATTAAATAAACAAATAATAATCAATAATATAAATACAATAAATTAAATAATATATACAATTTCAACATTAACATTTTAAAAACCATTATTATTATTATTATTATTATTATTATTATTACTATTATTATTATTATGAAATACTAACTAATAACGATGATAATGATAATATAAACATCGATTTAAAAATGTAAAAATATTATTCTATATTTTATATTTTATATATTTTTTACATTTATTTTATTTATTCTTTTATGTATTAAAGAAGAATTATTAAATGGGGGAAATTTAAAAATGTATTTAAAAAATAAATAAAAGTCATCATAAAAACATTAAAAATAAAAATGTTAAGTTTTTTTTTAAAGAATACTTATTTTATTTTTATGACTATTGTTTAATTTAATTATTTTCAAAAAAGAAAATTAAAAAGCCACTATTAAGTGGTATTAAGAGGTTTGTGGATGTCACAGCTGAGGATCATGTGATTATACTGAATTTAAGCACTATGTCACTTTATGAGAGCTTTGTCTTGAGAAAGGTCCTTTTTAATAAATCAATGCAGAGGTGATAACTGTGTGCGGGAACAGACTTTCTTCTCTGAAGAAGGATTTAATGAGATGAGTTCAAAACTCCAGTGCAGTGTGTGTGTGAGAGGCTTTGAGCAGGCTGTTAGAAATGAAAAGCAGCTTTAAAAAGCTTTGATGCGAGCGATGCACGATGCAGCCTGTGGTGGGAGCACTGGCCCTTCTGTATTTTTTTGCTGCTGCGACCATCTATGTATTTACCCACTAAAACACTCATTCTTTCTCCTTTTATGTCTTTCTCGGCCCCTCATTCTTTTTCTTCGCACATTCTAGTCCCTGTCTGAATCCGTCCCTTCATTTATTTCTCTCTCACACAAGCTCTGCTCTGTCCAAATACAGCAAGCTGATACGCGGCGATACGAGCCAGACGGAGCAACTAAAAGCTGTGGGACAACACTCTCACACACTCTCTTTCTCTTTCTCACTCTCTCTGAAATAACCTCCTCTCCCTCTCTGCAGTAACCCCTTTTAATAACCTCGAATTTTACAATAGAATAAGCTCGTATTATCTCTAAAATATTTGAGACAGAGAGAGTAACAAGGTGCTAGTCCGGTGGAACAATGGCAGAGTTAGTGCCAGGTAATATTCTCTTATCACACGAGCTGCACACCTGAGCTGAGAAATAAGAGGGTGGAAAATTCCTCCACATAAAAAACAGGAGGAGAAAAAGAAATAAGGGACTTTATCTCGACAAGAGTTGGAATTGGGGGCACAGTGCATTTGCATTCAAAAAAAAATCTGTACAATTTGTTTTTATCAATCCTTTTCAGATGTGAAGTGGGTACATGCCACTGTGCATCCACTGTGCCAGCAGTACAGTTTTGTGATTTTACTGCAAAAAGTGCTTTGTGTTGTCTTCCCGTACACCTCCAAGAACAAGGGCACATTGGAAGAACAAATCCATTACATTATGCAGAAAAGGCATTGAACCAAGTTTTCAAGAGCCCACACAAGGTAGCTTTGTGGGATAACCTTCAGAAGACTGCGATATACAGCACAGGGAGGAAGAATTAAAGTAAGTAAAAAACATGTTTCCACAAGAAATGTTTTAAATAAGGGTGACCTTGGTGGCTTAGTGGTCAAAGGCGTGTGCAAAGTATGAAAATGAGAAGTCCTCTTGGGTTCTAAACAAGTACTAAACTAGTATTGCATCATCTCCCTCTCCTCCCTCAGTCTTACCTGCTTCTAATAAAGGGGGGAAAATGGATAAAAACTAAAAAAAAAAGAGAGAAAATTAATGAATTTGTAAAGGTTATGCAAGTATCTTGTTAATTTATGCCTTAATTCTTATTGAAAACTGCATGTTCTCATACATAAATGCCAAATTAGGTGGTTATGGGTGTTTTCTGATCTGCTGTCTCTAGGGTTGAGGTACAGTTAAGCAGGGGTGGGTGATACGGCCATTGTACACATAATTTTCTATCACTGTAACACTACTGTAAATATTCTACAAATTTTAAAACAATTCAAATGAAATTTCCCTACAAATGGAAACAGCTTCCACTTACGAGACAACGCTCGAGTTACAAACAAAGAGTAAAACTAACATTCTTTCAAAACCTTTTTAATGTTCCAAATGAGAACAATAATTTCAAGTGTTACAGATTTTAAGGTACAAATAAATAGCAGGCTGGGATGCCTGCTGCTCAGAATTTGCAGTTTCACTCTCCTCCTCCACTCGTCTCCCCCTCTTTCACTCTCTTCTTCTAGGGCAGTTGGCAAACCAGCTTAGAGGTGCATCACTGCCAACGACTGTCGCTCTCACATCACGTGAGAATTTAGTAGTTTTAGTAGAAGTCCCGATGTCCAAATTGTGAGATCACATGATAAGTGCCTGAGATCAAGCGATGGACACTATATTGCTAAATATCTGCAGTGGTTAAAGACAGGAAAGGTCAGGGTCATAGTTAAAAGTGACTGTGTTGGAAATGAGACGTTAACCTCCGGTGTCCAGTGTCAAAGACAGACAATTTTTATAATTTGCCATGGTAGCTGGGCAATTTGGGTTAAAACCTTAGAATATGGAATTTTATTTTATACTGTAATATCGTAAGTGATTGTAAGTAACTGTTCATGGATAACATAAACAGGAACCATGAGAATGTTTTTGGATTATCTATTAAATTAATGCGGGTAAAATCAAGTTACTTCATCATATTGACGCACAAAACATAAAAACACATTATGTAAGAGCCAGTTAAGCTCATATTGAATTTCATGCAGCATCTAATGTATATTTGGAATCGTTTCATATAGGCGGACCTTGTTAAAGTCATTAGTTATTTTTGCTACTGTTCTTTCTTTAAAAGGTTGGAATAAAAGGTACATACACTGATCATCCACAACACTAAAACCACTGACAGGTGAAGTGAATAACACTGATCATCATGATACAGTGGAACCTGGAGACAAGTGAACAGTCAGTTCTTCAAGTTGACATGTTGGAACAAGGAAAAATGGGCAAGAGCAAGAATCTGAGTGACTTTGACAAAGGCCAAATTGTGATGGCTAGACGACTCGGTCAGAACATCTCCAAAATAACAGGTCTTGTGGAGCGTTGTTGGTATGGGGTGCTTAGTACTAACAATGTAGGGATGCCCACAGTGGCCGGATGAGACCACTGAAAATCTTGGGGTGGTACAGGCTGTTGGACTTGTGAATGAACTTGCATTTAAATAGCAATTTTGGCTTATGAATCAATGGAAATTATGGAAATCCATCAACTGAATCAATGCTTGTAAAATTCAAAGTACTTCATCACATTGAAGCGCAAATCAATGTGCGTCTATGAGGGGTGTGCATCTCACTGACTGAGACCGCTTCGATTCGTATCTCGATACATGTTCAACGATACAATATATCTTAAAAATTTTAAATGGTCAGCGATTCGGTTCGATTTGATTCAGCTCTGTCACGAAATGATACAATATGATGCAACACAAGACAATGTAATGTGTAAATCTTTACATTTTGATTCAATTAATGCGACATTTGTGGAGTGTTATTAGTTGCAAAAAGAAATCATGATAGTTTTACTAAATATAGTAACAGAAGAGACAGAGAAAAGGAGTCATTACGGTGATATTAACATCTTATTATGAGTCTCATGTGTAAAAGAGATACTGTAGCCTAAATGAAAATCTGTGAACAAACTTTAAAACAGTTTAAAATATTAGTATTTTTGCAGTAAGATGATCTGCTGCTCTGTTTCATATGAAGAATGCTGTGGTTTTGATTAGTGTGGAGGAACAGTGATGCTCCGTGTTACCTGCTCTCACAGTGACATGACGTCTCTTTACACGTTTTGTGTAAATGATTTGCAGCAGCATTTCTCATCTTTCTTTTAAAACCCAAACTTACTCACACTTATTATGCGTGTTACGAAAATCTGGTGGTGCAACATGGTACAATGTCACTTCTGTCGCTGTTTTCGGCATGGTCTGTTTTGAGTAAATGAAGAGGAGACACAGGAGAGGGAGGAGGGAGCGCTTGTTTTGTGTGAGGGCGGCAGCAGGCATCCAGCGAGGGCGGTGCAGGCAGAGGCAGGATGAGAGAGAAAACGGAGGAAACTTACAGTGGCAGCTCTCTGATGACAAAAATTGAACATATGCGCATCATAATGAGATGTATCGATACGCTAGTGCTGCATTGATTTGTTTCCGATTCATGTTCAGTTATTTATTGATATAGGCCGTCTGAACTGATGCACTCGTACTTTACACATTAAAGTCCGATGCATCGGATGGAGTGAATCATTACACCCCTAGCGTCAATAGTTGCAAACTATGTCAATATGATAGTTAAGGAATCACACACAGATATCTTTTCTTATTTTACAGTTAATGTTACATTATTAATTATCTTGTATGCGTAGACTAATACCAGTACAGTTAACATTCTGAGTTCCACATTAATCCTATTTTAATGAGTTGTGTATATATAAATGTAGGAAGTTCATTGTAATTCAAATAGGCTAGTTATCCTTTTTCTTAAAGACAAATATACAGCTTTAATTTGAAGGACTACACTGATTGTAAGGAATAAAACATCTTCTTGGAACAAGCCTACGAGGTTTAAAACACCACACAGAGGCCTCGAATTATGGATGTTATTAACCATTATGAAAAATACACATAACTGATTTAAATTAGTAGTAGCTAATGTAAAATATCAAACAGGAGCATATTATGCATACTCATTACTCAGAAACATATTATGTATATGGGACTAATGAAGGGGGAAACGATTCTGTCAGGGTGGCTACTATACAGTATGTACATTGTCTGGGGACAACAGCTGGAAACTGCATTATATCTGGTGCAATACATTTACACTGTCCCTCTTAAATAAAAACAAGGTAGGCTTAAGTGAATGAATGAAACTAGGTTAAGTAATCAAAGGACAGATCTGAGACTTTATTTTCTGGTAGAATCACCTGCCATTATTTGTTGTGATCTAAATCTTCAAACAAACCCTCATTCAATGTTCCCCTGCCTCTCAGATGTAATTAAACAGAACACAAGTCAAAAACCAAGGTGCTCTGCAGACATAATGGCTGCTGAAACTGGTAAATGGACCTGCGCTTTTCTAGTCTTCCGACCACTCAGAGCGCTTTATACTACGTGTCACATTGACCCATTTACACACACACTCTCACGCACTAATTTCAGAGGCTGCCATGCAAGGTGCCTCATCACAACCTCTCTCATTCACAGACATTCACAGACGGCTGTGCCTTTGGGGGCAGTTTGAGGTTCAGTACCTCGCCCTTCAACATGTAGGCTCGAGGGAGCCTGGATCGAACCACCGATCCTCTGATCAGCGGACGACTTCCTCTGCCACTAAGCCCCAGCTGCTCGGGATATGGTAAAACAGCTGCTTAAAATATCTGAGTAATGCAGTTCTGCTTATTTGACTTACAATATCGCATAATGGTCCACACAACCCACAGAGACATTAAAAGGATTGCTACTTTGGTATAAAAAGTATGGGTATTGCTTAAAAGAATTCTTACTTCCAAACCAGACATCATGATCCAGCCTATACTTCCTTTGTATAAACTACTTAGAACAACCCACATTCACCCTCAGTATCAGACAACAAATGTTGCTGTTTATCTGGAGAAGAGCCTCTCACATTTCCATGCTTCAAATTCCATCACTCACTTTACCCGAGTGGCATTTTCACAATCTTGGCACTACATTTCACAATGTACACAATCCTGTAAGTTAATTCCTGTCATCCTTGCACTATGCATGTCAGTATGTACTGTGTAACCGGAGGCTGCAAACTGATCCCTGCAGAACAAGTGTCACGGAGGCAAATCCCACTACATTTATGGTCCTGGGTAAACAGGAGGATTTAAGCTACTAATTACAGACACTTAAATTCCCTTCACAAGTGTGTTTCTGCAACTGCTCCAACGTCTGTGTGTGCGTGTGCGCGTGAGTCGGTGTGTTACCTTGAGGCTGAGAGTGTGTGCTGGGTGTGTTTGCAAGAGTAAGGTGATAAAAGAAATTTTGCTCTTAGAGGCGCCTGTGGAAACCAACACCCAACACACCTGTGGACTCTGCCAGACCAGATAAACACTTAAATACATCACATCTAGAATGACACTCTGCTCCGTGCCGCACTGCTCTGGGGAGAAGGTGCCAATAAAGATTTGCCCATTTTCTTTCACATCCAATGAAGTCACTGTCAGCCCCGGACAAAACAATGGTGTTATAGAGGGGGAGATGATAACCTTTGCTGCGACGTGCGCGTGCTAAGGCAACCTTCTTAAGAGCCTTTTCAATTTCATGAGAAACTAATGACAGCATTTCAGTCATACCCTACAGCAATTAATGAGGCGCTTCAGCTCCTGCAATCCTGTCAGCATGTTAATAATCTTACCTGATGGTATCGAGACTTTCCCACACCAAAATGCTATATTCAGAGTCTGTCTGGCTCCTACTTAAAATAACAGCTGATGACTGAGAATCCTTTGCAGGGAGGAGAAAATCTAAACACAATGATTAAAATCACTAATCCTCCACAAGCCCAAATGCTAACAAAGAGAATCTGGTTTCCAACACACGCAGAAGAGCCGGAAAAGAAAGTGAGAAACACCATGTCAGCAATCAAACCTAATGAGCTGACTGACTGACTGACTGACTGGCATCTCCATTGTGTTGTCAGTCACGTCATGAGTTAAAAGCAGTCAGCTGCAGAGAAGGCAGAGAGTGTGTGTGTGTGTGTGTGTGTGCATGTGTGTGTGTGTGTTGGTCGCTGGGTGTTTTTTGACTCCTGTTTCAAAAAACAGCTATTCTAGCACTGTTGATGCGTCAGAATCAGCACCCGGCGTACGATGTTCCAAATGCAACTGAGACCGAAAAGTGAGATGGTGTGGGTGTGTGTACACGTAAGACAGAGATGCAGTGAGGGAGTAGAAGAAGAAGAGGAGAAACAGTGTGTGTGTGTTTATGTGTAGGAGTAGGCCAATGTCTGCATGTGTGCAAGGCCAATTGTAGCTGACATCATCGTGACCTCATTGCTCATTGCCATGGAGATGCCCTGCACGTTCCTGCGCGGGTTGTGAAGAGCATGTCAGGTGCCTTTGATGACTTCAGCTGCCAAATGACGGTGGAATGATTAGCCAAAATAAAAGGTTGTCTGACAGGTGGACAACTGCAGAGTCTTTTTGGAGATGTGGTAAAAAAAAAAAAAGGTCCATGATGATAAATCCAACAGTCACTGTCTCCTGTGGTTATTTATCGATTTCTTTCTTGAAAGAAGTTGTTGCTGTTGTTGCTAACGTGTTGTTAGCTGCTCACTGGCAACCCTATGATGCCTTGGGTTCAGTTTTTCGCACAATCAGAGGCTGTAGTCCTGACTTCTCTCGTGTGGCAGTGTTGATCCATAGGTGTATTAATACATCCATGCATGGACCTAAAATGCATTGTGAGACTGACTCTTCAAAATAAAATTTGGACTGATGACAGTAATGAGCTCGACCCAAAACGCCAACTGTAGCTGACATCATCGTGACCTCATTGCTCATGACAATGGAGAAGGCATGCATGCTCTTGTGCAGGCTGTAAGTGCATTTCAGGAGCCTTCGATGACTTCAGTTCCTGAGCAAAGGTGTGCAAGTGATTAGCCAAAATAAAAAGTTATCTAACAGGTGGACGACTGCAGTGTCTTTTTGGAGATGTGGTAAAATAGGTCCATGATGATGATAAAGCCAACATTGAATGTCTTCTATGGTTATTTATCCATTTTTCTGTCTTGAAAAGTTTTTGCTAGCATGTTAGCATGTTAGCTGCTCATTCACAATCTCATGATGCCTTGGCGTTGAGTCTTTCAACCAATCAGAGGCTGTGTTCCTGACGTCTTGTCTGACAGTGCTGATACATAAATACATTATTCACATCCATGTGCTGATCTAAAACGCCTTGTGAGATTGACCCTTCGAAAGTTGCGGTGATAACAGTAATGAGATCAACCCCAAGGGCCAATTGTAGCCGAAATCTTCAGGACCTCATTGCTATCACCATGGAGATACCCTGCACGGGTTGTAAGTCCATGCAGCGAACATCAGGAGCCTTCAATGCCTTCAGTTCCCGAGCGACGGCACAGTGATTAGCCAAAATAAAAAGTTGTCTGACAGGTGGGAACATGAAGACACACACCCTAAAGAACAGCATCTGTCACTCCGAGGCGGCACGCAGCATGTCGGGTGTGTGTGACAGAGCTGCGTTAACAAAGCCATGTGGGAATACGCAGGGAGCCGCAGATAGACGTGAGGAAAGAGGGAGTGTAACAGATGGACAGAAAGTGGCAGCGACAGAGAGACAGCGAGACAGTGTGAGCGCGCGAGTAAATGAGATATAACAGCAGTAATGTGTGCGTGCGTGTGTGTGTATGTGTGTGTGCAGCCTGAAATAGAGAGAAGGGTGTTAAGGATGGGATCAGGGTGGGGTGGGCCAGGTTGTGTGTCATACTTCTGTTCCAGGGTGTGATGTTTGCTTTGCTGGCACATTCTGCCCTGCGTTCAATACCCCCAGCTATTCCCCCCCGCCATAGATACTCCCCAGGAGGAAGGGCTCTATTTCCAATCTGTAGTAGTGTTTACTTCTATTGACCCAGTGACAGCCCAGCTTTCACCACACTCACACACACACACACTCACAAGCAGCCACCTGCTACACTCACGAGTCTGAGCTAATGATCAATTCGTCCATCAGCCAGTCCGGATGGGACAAATGAGAGCCGGGGAAGGTCGGCATACTGTAACTTTACGAGGACAAGATATTGCTGTAAATGAGCGGCCCTGTGGGAAACATACACAGACATACAGACACTATAACTGTCACAGACACGCACGCCTGCTCGCACGCACGGCGCACACACACCAATGCGACTGCACACCAGTTAATGTGCTGACAGTTCCTCCAGGACAACAGAAGTATTCATCCCGATATTTAAATAATGGTAGAGACGGTTGGTACAGGAATAGCCCGGAGCAACGCGAGCCAGAGTCTCAGGCTTTTTACATTCTCCTCCTCGGCTAGAGTCCGGTACCGACACAGCACATAATGAAGACACACGCTGAAATGATGAAGACACACATATCAAAGATGGTGTATCTTTCATGCCTATACATACTTGCCTGCTTTTAGAGCAGGGCAAAACAGCTTATAAATGATAGCTTGATATCTTTAGGCTATGCCGCATAAAAAATAACATACATGATCTTATATAATATGATGCAATGATGTAGACAACTACCTAACAGTAGAGCTAAGCAATATGGAAAAATTCTACTATCACAATTAACATAGTGGGAATGACTATTAGTGCTTTCATAAAATATTAACACAATGAGATTTTACATCAATAATGATCAGTGATGTGGATATAATGACTAAGTGGGTAAAGGCAAATAATATCACAGCTAAAACAGTCTGGAAGGTTCAGAAAATTAATTACTGAATCACTTTACTGTAGTAGCTTTTAAAACCAGGCAAAGACAACACTTACAATATTACAATATCCAAAAACTAAGACAATATCTAGTCTCATAAACTATATAAAATTATAAAGTATAGACACACATGCACCTGCACAGACTAGCAATTCAGGTGTTATTAATGAAGCCATGTGCTGGCACACTAAAATATGCTAAATTAGATGCTACAGATTAAATACTTTCTATAATTGGATGTTTTTCTTTCCAGCATATTTAGGTTTTTTCTCACTTTTGTGAAGTATTGATTGATGAAGCAAACTGATCTTGCCAGAAAGGAACCAGGGCTTCCTGGATATTTTTAGCTTTCCTTCTTAAGGACGTGATACAGGAGAAACCTAACTGATGTTCCAGGAGAAGCGAGAAACACAAAGAACAACAGAGCGGAAGTTGGAGGAAAAGCAAACACAGGGAAGGAAAAAGGAGGTTTGTGTCATCTCAAGAGCTCAAGACGCGGTTAATGTGTGAGTGTGGAGGTGAGGCATGGGAGGCTGCAGATAGGGTTGGGTTACCGAATTATGGTTGCAATTTATGAGTAATTTAATTTTTGATTAATCTGTCGATAATTTTTTGACTTAATCAACCAGTTGTTTGGTCTATAAAATGTCAGGAAATAGTGAAAAATGTCTATCAGTGTTTCTCAAAGCCCAAGGTGACATCCTATCTTAAATATCTTGTTTTGCCATCAACCCCAAAATATTCAGTTTACTGGCATAAAAAAAAACTGAAGACATTCACATTTTAGAATCTGGAATCAGATAATTTTGACTTTAAAAAAAAAGAAGACTTAAACGGATTAACTAATTACCACAATGGTAGGCTAGTAATTTAATATTCATTTAATAATCAATTAATCTATACATTACTCTATACATAACCATACTTTTAAGTGTACCGACTGAATTACATTGGTACAGCTGAATACAGATTCACGTTAATTTAATCAGTGCCATAGTTCGGTACCTCACAGTGCATCTGGCTGAGAGAGTAATATATACAATAGAGAGAAAAAGAAAGAGAGAGCTGCATTTCCCCTGCAGCTTGTTGAAATCAGCTGAAAGTGGTCGCAAACTTTTCAAAGCTCGATACAGACAACAATCTCTGCAACATTTGTAGTGTGAAACACAAAGCTGGCGAGGGCAACACGTCTAACCAACCACAAAATACATCAACAAGCTGAAGAGTGTACTGTGTTTAGCCTGAAAGCCAAGTCCCTCGACTTGCAGCTGCAGTTAACGTTAGCATGCCTATAGCTAGAACCTCTAAAGTTTAACTTGACCCTCCATGAACAACAAAACTGTAAGTGAGGCATCAACATCTCCAGGTGATTAATTAGATTGTTGGATTGTTGTTGTTGGAAATAAACTGGGGTTTTTCACTGATTTGTTTGATGTTAGGTTAGCATGCTACAAGAGATTTATCAGTACGTTTGAAATCTTAGTATAAAACCAATTGCATGTGAAATGCATACTAATAATTACAGTATGAAACACTATGGTAATAACAACACCCCAGTGTTAAATGACAGACTGACAGGATTTTATTTAATGTGGTGTTTAACATGTTATAAATAAATAACAAAATATTGTAAATATGTAACTGTTGAATTTGATAAGATTTAACTTATTTTTTATCACTGAAATTAGAGTTTTGTTATTGCAGGGACCTAAAAAAGGTAACAGCAATGATTTCCAAAAATCAAATCAAATTATTATTATGTGAATTATTATAAAATTGAATTTAAGATATTATATAACATATCTCATATCATATTCTAATTCCCTGCCAGTCAAAACATCATCAACAACTCCTGCCCAAGTAAAACTATCACGCCACGTACATAAAGTTTGGATTTAATGCCACACTGTAGGAACGGCTAGGATTGCCCCAAATGTGTTCTCTGCCTCAAGACCCTCTCAGTGCTGATTGTCTGCCTTTAGCGTCACTTGAAAGAAAAGCACCAGTTGACTTTGGGTTTCTAAAGACGTCTTGCAAGTAGGGGGCCTCAGACATAAGATAAGGTAAGGTAACAAATACTGGTACTGGTACCATATGGGTTCAAATGTGAACGGCACCCAACCCTAGTAGCAGAGAGGAAGAAAAAGGACCATTTCCAGGGATAGGAAACAGATGAATGCAGCTACCTGCTGGCATGGCAACCAACAAGCCTATTGTTGGAATTGATTCTTAGCATTAATAGGTCCAATTAATCCCAGCGGTTTGAGAGGAGTTAGCACTCTGCTACAATTCGTGCACCTCATTAGCGGTCTGTGTGGAATTCAGAGACACCACACAGTCAAGCAGTGTCTCATAAAAACACGGGACGTCTCAACACAGAGCCCACCAGCTAAGGCACCCTTCAGACCAGAAATAGCTTCCGTTAATAGCAGATTATTCGAGGCACACAGGCTGGTTTTACTTTAACAGCCACAGCTACAGGACAACTGGGAGGCATTTGACAAATAAACCTGAACCACAGGGTAGTCCCCACTCATTCTGAGCAGATCTAGTGCTAATCTGAATCCACCTCCTTATCTCATCTGCCTATTAGGATTTCCACTGAGGTTTCAGAGGAGATGATAGTTAGAGATGGCACACTGTACATTAATCTGACACCTTGATGGATGAAACACTGGTGGGTGACATGCACACACTGCCTCATTTTGCCAGAGACAGACACTTCCTGATCATCTTCTCTTTGATAAAGCATGCAAGCAAAGGCCAAATCATTCAAAGCGTATAAAAAAAAGGATATACTAAATTAAGTAGACATAGAGAGGAGAAATAAAAAGGATCCAAGGCCGAGGGTTATTTTTTCTTAAGATTAAGAAATATTGCACATACCTGCGCTACTGACAGCACATTTCCCCCTCAGTGTGCATCAGCACAATTCTTTTAGTGGGGCATTAATAAGTAAAACTTTCTCCCAATCTGGAAGAGAAGGCAGCTGTGTGTGCATGTGAGGTGCATGTGTGTTTTTGTGTGGGACACGACATGATGCAAGGATTTCCAAGCTGCTTGTTTACTGTAGTTTGAACACACGGGATTTGTTTTCACATTTCACATGATGAAAACAACATGGGCTGACTGTCATTTTTCTGTCCAAAAAATGTCAGCCCTCGCCGGCTCCCGTGCAGACAGAAATGACCGCGGCATTATGAAATATTGCAATGACCGGGTAAAGTAACACCCTGCCAGTGTTTGGTTGTCAGCATGTGATTAGCCTGAAGAACAGAGAGGCAGCGCTACCTCCACCGCCGCACGCTGCTGCTCAGTTAATTAAAACACCGACTTTCAACAAAACGCCACATTATCACAACGGCAAGACATAAAGCTGGAGAAAAACCCTGGGGCTAGTGTGCACTTTTTCCCACCCAGCATTTCTGCATGCTCTTCCTACAGGGTGTGGGAGCGGCAGATTTCCAGACGCCAATCACGCAGTGTGTTTATGCGTGTATGTGTGTGTGCGCGTATGTGTGTGTGTATTCTCTGTGGCCCATGGCAGCTGTCGCCTTTTCTCTCCCCGCTGCATCCTTTTGCGGATTTCTCTGTTCTCTAAATAAAAACCAACAACAGCATCAAAACAAACAGCTCTCACTGCTGATGCCACACATGCACACAGTCACGCACAAAGGCCCGTATACACACATACACACACAAACACGCAGGGCAGTTGGAGTAAAAAACCTGATATGTTCTATGGGCTGCTGCATTATTTCACCCAGTGTGACATGCATGTGTATTAGCTACAGTAGATGCCAGTCGGCTCGCCCCCACTTTATAAAAGCAGACAGATAGCTAAGCAATGAACTGCTGTGGACAGGGTCTACAACAAAGGATATTTTAGCCATACAAAAAAAGCTACACCTAAAAAAATCAGAACCAGTTTAAGTGCATCCTATATATTCAGAATATTTTTATCAGTTTACTTTACTGTCAGACACCCTTTTCCAGTGGGAAACCATCATTGTACAAGCCAAATATTGTTCTTACTAAAAAAAAACAAACTCTGAAACCAGTCGTTTTACCTCGCAGGACGGCAGGTTCTTGTTGACTGGGAACAAATTAAAGCAGTGAAAATATTTCAACAATTTTCAGGCCATAGACCCGCACTTAGCTGATATAGAAAAACAGAAGGGACCCCCTATTACATATATCGCATTGAACTCTCATTTGCATATGCATATGGATAATGTTAGCTGTGTAAGCCTCACCTCTGCACTTTTGCCGGTGGTTCCTGACGTGGAGGATATGTCAGAGTCTCTTGCTTGAAGTTACAAAACAAGATTGTCTGTACACTTGTGATAATACAGATAATTGATCAAAATGTTTCAATAATATGTAGCTAACTTGTTAGCCATTGTGGGTAGGTTCTACACAGCGAGCGATTTAAGTTAGCCAAGTCACATGATTGTACAAGGATCCTGGGTAGCCTTTTGCCAATGTTGTGTAAATGAGATGTTTTTTGAAAATACACATTAACGTAAGTCTAACATTTTATTAGCAGACAGGCAAGACACTGACTACTGATAAGTACCTCATACAACCCATAGTATAGTCTGAAGTATCCCTTTAATATATGCTGTATATGTATACAGTATGATGTATGTGTATGTGTGTTGTTCAGCTTTGGTAGCGGGACAAGAGACAAGTGCAAGAATAGTGACTTAATTATCTAAATGGCTGCTGCGGAGATTACTGAGGGCAGTGAGCATCCATCTCTTTCAACAGCACCAGCTTAGAGTGCATGGCCAAGCTGGAGGAGAGATCAAGAGATGCAGACATCAATAACAGAGACGGACCAGCAATGAGAGAGTGAAAAAGAGACCAGGAGAATTAAACAGGAGCAAGAGATGGGAGACAATGCGGAAGAGAGCATGAGGAGTGGGTACAGTGACATTGATTTACAATGGAGAAGTTTGTGAGCTGACTGGCCTTCACTATAAAAAGCTGCCACGGCATGTGGTTGCATCCTTGGCTACAGAGAGTTCGCCAGCAACAGGGATCATGACATCACCTCTGTCGCTATGGAGATGCCCCACACATCTTCGATTTCGCTCTTCCCGTCATTACTACAGAGATGCTCCGGGGCTGGATGGAATCACGACCTCCCACGAAGCAACAAAAGCTCCACATTTAGATCCATCCTTCCCTTGCATGAGCGCGCAGTTTTGACTTTTTCACCGCCAAGCCGTTACAGAGGTCATCCTCGGACTGAGTGGCCTCAAGGTTTTTGATCCCCTTGTGTGCGAGTGTAGCACTCCACGAGCCCTTGAGCAAGATATTTAACCCCTACCTGCTCTTGAGGCCCCAGTCTTGCTGGTTGACCCTGCACCTCGACCAGAGGGCTGGAAGAGAATTTCCATCTAGAGGCTGAATAAAGTGTACTGCATGAAAATAAAGAGATTCACACTGTGAGCATTCATGTGAAGCACCATCCATATTGTAACTCTAAGAGGCGATTTAACGAAGAACAAAATCCCACCACCATCCAAGACTCCTCGTTCCTTAGCAGAGATTATTAAATGCCTTTATTAAATGTTCTTGTTAGGTCTACGTTTTAGAGGAAATGAGTGGGAAATGACAGCTTATACAGCCAACACTTCCCTTGTTAGAACTTTAAGCTCTGGCTCCTGACAGTAGGAACAGCAGTACAGAAAGAACACTCTGCTCCTGAGTGCAAAGCTCACTGGTTTGAATCCCCAAGAGGGTCTGAGGAAACAGAGAGTGAACAAATAACACTCGCTGTTTGCAACAACTACTGTCATCACACCACTGCACAACATACTACTGTACCATAACATCCCTATAAGTTGTACTCAGTTGCCTCCCTTGGCCCCATCCAAGTTCAAGGCAGGGCTGCAACAGCATGCATTCTTTCTTACTACAGTGAAAAAGCAACATATTCCTGTGGGAGAGTGGTTAACCTGTGAATGCCCAAATAAATGCATTTTATTTGACTTTATTGAAGGATACTATTTTAAGCATACTGTAGTGTGTAATGCGTGTGCAGCATGCAAATGAGGGAAACCAAGCAGCAGACTGAGTGGTGGTGCTGCTAGCAGGATAAAGATTAGTTGTGAATTGTCAATCTGGCAGTAAATGTACAGTACAGCTTACAGTGTGTCAGTTAATAAAAGCTGCAGCTTCTCCAGACCAAGAAAAGTCTTGTCTTTTGGTTCGAAACTGATGGAAAAGTAACAGGGGTTAGCCCCAATGTAAACTGTGAAGAAAAGGCTGACAATAACGGTATCTTTGTGCCTACAACACTGGCTCTGTTGCAACTGTATTTCTTTCAAAAGCTTCATAATCCAGCCTTGAACAGCAGTGTCTTTTAGTGAATCAGCACTGAAGGTCCTTGTTGATCATGTCATGTTGTTAGTCTCACATAGCCAGACCTCTCTTCACAGCGCTCAGCACTGGAGAAAAGTCTGGCTCCATGCAAACACATCCTGCTATAGGGGGAAAAAAAACACCCTGCCTTGTTTGCACTTCTTTGAACCAATCACAAACATTTTGGGCGGTGCTAAACCCTGTATGTAAGCGTAGCGATGGTGTTTCTGCAAAGTAGCGTCGAGGGGGAACTTGTTTTAGTGGAACATTTGCATGTTGGGAGGTGAGCTCTGGCACTAAAATGACCATATCACTGCAAAAGACACGGTAACCGCTGTTTGCTTGTTTACATTCGCACCATTAGCATCCAAGTTGCTAATTTGCTGTTTTCAGCCTGTAGGTTGCAACTAGGAGGTTGCTCTTGTTTCCCAGGGACTTTAAAAACGTGGATCGTTGACACCACAATGCCACTTGAAGCAAACAATGGCAGGAATTAAAACCACGGTGTGCATCCAGTGAGTCAGACTAGCATGTTGTTAAGTGTTCACTGGCAATCCTGTGATCTCTTGGATCAGGGATGAAACAATACTTGGGTACACGATAAGATGTGATTAAACTCCAAATGATTATCACATTTTACTTATTGTGATTCATTTCAACAATACTGATAACCATGATCATTTTGGTGAATAAAATAGTGATATGAAATTTTCATACCGTTTCATCTCTACCTTGGGTTGAGTCTGTCAACAAATCAGCGGTTTTGTTCCTGGCATGTTGTGTGTGACAGATAAGATACAAAAACACTTTGTCCAATGGAAAAACATGAGATGACATGACATGAGACCCCTGCAAAATAAAATGCGCAGTAATGAGCTCGACCCTACAATAGACATCCCACGACCATGGTAATGCGGTTCTCACATTAGTTAGTAGTCGAGTTCGAGCAGCATGAGTCTCTGTCAGTATGGGAATAGCATCCAGGTCCTCAGGGTGAGCACATGCGCACACACAGCCTTACTTTCCCCTAGTGACAAACCAGACAACAGTATCAACATGGTTGAACCGCTCAGCTCCCTGGTGATAACATGTTGAACTCTAAACGTTAAGTCAACCTTGAGCTTAAAAGCAACAGAAATAAAATGAACTGCAGAAAACAGATGGATAGACTGATACTCATACAACCCCTGTTTCAATAAGAATGCTGATTTATCACGCATATAATTATACACAAATTCTTTTTAAAGGTATTGACTGTTAATGAGTTCTTATGTTTTTTCCCCTGAGCGATGGCATTAAAAGAGGATGTTCTCTGAAATAATAATAATTTGAAAACATGCAGAGGAATACTGTTCAGAGACAGTTTTAGATTAGCGAGGTGTTTGGTGTACTTAGCAGGATAAACAGGCTGTTTATAGATTGAAGTCGAAATGGCACAGTACAAGGAAATATCTAATAAATCAAAGACCGATGTTTCTTTCTTAGAGAGTCAATTACATTAAAGCTGGAGCTAAACAGAGTTCAGATGTGCTGCGCATCAAATTCCCAACTCAGTCAGCTCCAATACTTTCTATCATGGTTAGTGACAGAGCCTCGAGTCAGGCGGTCTTCACTGCCAAGTTTGCTGCATCTCTTCATTGCTTTTTCTTACAAAGCAAAGACACACAAATACCAGTGCACACACACACATGCACACAAAAATTCCCTCACTGCAAGTCACACAAACACTACTGCAAACTCAGGTACACACACACACACACACACTCACACACACAAAAACCCACAACCAGGACAGCGCTCTCTCCCTGATTAAGCCAGGCCATCTGCTTGAGTCCCCCGTCACCAGTGACGGCTGCTGCGTGTCCAGGCCAGCTCCGGGCGAGCCAGAAATCCCCCAGTGTGATCCAACGGCATATTAATCTCCTCAAATCTCAACCTTTTCAAAAGGGCAGACGCCACAGTAACCTCAGTGCAGTTGTTCAGGCAACATCATCTCACTCTCTCAAACACGATTCTGTCACTTCTGCCTTAGATGACATGAGGAGTGAAGGAGGGGCGAGTGCTTTTTCCTTTCTCCTCATATCCTTCTCTTTCTCTCCACTTATCTCATGTCTCTGGGTGCTTTCTCTAAAAGCCATTCTCTGTCTCTGTCCATCGTTTCATATCTGTATGAACACAGTGGCCTTTCAGAGCGCACAGTGAGTGGCGCCGCCGTAACCCAGCCTGGCCCAGAGGAGTGGTTGGAGCGGTATAGATTAATGGCCCAGGAGACAGCCTAGGCAAGTGGAATGAACAAATAGAGAGGCCAATGAAATGACCAAAGAGGGGGAAAAAAAAGGAAAGAGAGGTAATGATAAGGAGAATGAGGCGTACACTAAATTGTAGGAGAGGTACCGACTGGGGGAATGTGTTCTGTCACAGTGTAGTTTTACACCCCTGTCACACTGACAGAGTGAATTAAAACTGAATGGGTCAATGTGCGTCATCCAACATGGATTTGTGACCCTCCTCTCACCTAGACTGGACGGAAGGTCAGACTCTGCCCAGATTTAGTGAGCGGCCCTCTTTATTAGGGATGAAACTTCAATTAATGCTACTGTGGTTAAAACGACATTTATTAACATTTACTTTCTACTCCACTAGTTAAAAAAAGTGAAAGAGAGTAAAACAGAGAAAAAAAACTTTAGAGAAGGAGATCCAGAGTGGGCAGGCAAGAGGGAAAGTTTTTTGGAGTTATGCATTAATGTAAGTAATTCTGCATGTTACAGCTACAGCTGCAGACTGAACTGTGACAATGTGTGACAGCAGTCTCATGCTGGGATGACGTGTGACTACAGTCACAACAGTTCATCCACTTGGCATCAAATTAATTATAAAGATTTTTCTCAGCAATTAACATACTGCAGCCATCCTAGCATCAAAACATGCTCATAATGCTAACATGCTTATGTTTAGCACGTATGTTAAGGCTACATCTTCATCATCTCTCTTTAGCATATTAGCCTGAGAATATTTGCTAATTACTACGAAACATTAAGTCATGTAATGTTATTAGCTTTTTTCATATTGGTGATGAGTCAAATATTTGCCAGTGACGGCATGCTAACATGCTCTCAATAACAAATACTAAGAGCAAACATTTGTCATGTTCATAGCATAGTTAGCATATTAGTATGAGAATATTTGCTACTTATTACTCAGCATAAAGTTAAGTTAAAGCCAATAATAGTGTCATTCATTCTGCATATTTGGTCGTATATTAAATATTTGCCAAAGACAGCATGCTAACAGCTGAGGCTGAAGTGAATGTCATGGCAAGTGATCAAAATTTTTGGAGACATTTGTGGAGGAATAAATGTGGACCTCATGGTGGCACCACAGGAAAACCCATCTCACTGGAATTCATCTTCTCGTGACAGTGAATGTCTGTGCAAAACTTCATGACAATCCATCAAATAGTGGTTGAGATGTCTCAGTCTGGAGTAAGGTGGTGGGCTGACAGACCCAACAGACCAACATTGCCATCCTTAGATTATCGCCACTAGTTCAGCTAAAAATTGACAACTTCACTGTCAAATGTGAGGATTTACTGTGTTTGTCAGTTTCATGTAACTGTTGAACTGAAGATCTTTTGGATTTGGACTGTTGGTCAGACAAAAGAAAGCTGTTTGAAAATGTCAGACAGAGTCAGAAGACAGTATCTCTTATGACTCCTCACGTTTTAAGCAGAAAATGCAGAATTTTGCCCTCCACTAGGGGATTTAGAGTTCCTCCGTTTATACCCAACAAGCTGAGGAATTATACATCAGTCTATTCTGTTGTGAAAACCCATCGGCGTGCTACTAACTGAGATCTGAATCTACAGATATAATGAGATATGTATAATTGCCATGACAGGCAATGATGTGTCTGAGTATCAGTGTATATTTATATCTTGAACTTGATGCAAAATAAATTTCAGTGTATAATGACGATAAAGCTGTATTGTATCATATTATCATCTTGAGCTCTGGGAACTTCTTTAACAATTATTCTTACATTTTATACAGTAAGTAATTGATCAAAACAGAACACATACATTTACTGTTGATGACAATAATGATTATGTATCCATCACTCATGGCTCCACAGTATGACAGGTGTACTGGAGGGTGTATGTGTAGGTTTATTTCTGAATTCTCCTTGAACATATGGCAAAATAAAGTGTGCTAAAAAAAAAAAAAGCTGAAGAATTTTTAATGTCATAAAAACTGTAGTTCCTGCATTTTCTGCTTGTGATTATTTGAATGAATGAATTGTGCCGCTGCAGCTACAGTAGATAGAATTACATTGCCCTCTCTTTGTCTGTCTTGTTTGCTCTCTCCTCCCTCCCATCCTTCCCCGTGCCTCAGCTGTACTCTCACACACAATCAGCCATATGAGTCTGGGTCCAACGAGAGAGACGGAGAGAGCCGGGGATGTGGTGGAGGGTTGTTGGGCAACATCAGAGATAGCGGAAGTGAAGTGAGAGATAAAAGGAGGAGAGAAAGGAGAGAAGGAGAAGTGGGAGGAGGATGAGGAGGAGGAGGAGGAGGAGAGGCAATGACAGAGAGGGAAAATAAGAAAGCCTGTGGAGATGGAGAAAAAGTCAAACACACACACACACACACACACACACGCACACACATGTTCTTTAATCAATATGGTGGGAATGTGGCCCCATGGTAAATCACTTTCCTGGCAATAACAGAGAGCAGCTACTATCCCTCTTTTTAATATGTTGCCAGAGTGTCAGTGGGTGATACACAGTAATATACAGCGTGGAAGAAGGGAGAGAAGAGCCAGAAAGTGGGGGAGTCATGGGTGTGGGTGTGTATAGAGCTCAAAAGTGACCGTCCACTTTTTCAATGGCTCCAGTTCCAGAAGTGAATTTACTACATATTCACGCCACTGGTGTTTCAGAAAAAACTTTTATAAAGTGTTTCATGCCTGGAATCATGCCAACCAACTACGAGATAAATCAGGACCATAAAACATATGACTCAGAGCAAAAGAAAAAGATAGGAAAATTATTTTAAAAAAGGAACTACTCATGACATAAACCATTGCAAGTGATACCTCTGATATATCAACCAAAATAACCCAGTGGTAAGTGGTGTCAAAACTTCTCCAGTTGAACAATACCTACATTCAACACTTTTTGTATCCAGATCTGTGAAAAAATTTACTATTTGTACAGTTTCACTTGCAGCCAGTCACCACAAGTGTCCTTCAGTTTAATGTGACATGATTGGCCCACTATTGCAGATACAGTAGTTACTAGCCAGCTAGTCTCAAGAGAGCTAGCTAGGTACAGCTAGCAGCTACATATAAGGGTTGAAGTTGAGTTTGGTGTAATTGATGGAGGTAACAGTTCAGCACATCAAGCCACCAAAACATTTTAATTATGGTAGTTTAACGTATTGAATAAAATGAAATTTATTAGTATCAGTTCATCTTGAAAGGCAGCTGGATTTGCGAGACCACAAGATCATGTGAGAATCCATCTTGCCAGGCTCTAAGCTATCCGTTTGTGTCCATAGTGTGAGCCAGTCAGTGTCCTCAAAGGGACCACTGGCAGCCATGGGTGTGCTTTTAGATGCGCCACCAGCGAGAAGTGTCCTTGGAAACGACTCGTCTCAAACAAATAATGGTGGCTCCTGAAGAGGTTAGTGTAGATACTGCGATAGCATCAGCTATATCAGAACTGTAGCGTACTCCTTCACTGAAAGGAGAGCAAAGAACTGCACTGAAAACTTTTATCAATAGAAAAAATGTTTTGGCTCTTCCTCTGACTGGCTTCAGCTCAGTGAGTTCATCTGATTGGTTGAAAATAGCTCATGTTAGACGTGACAGATAGTTTGTCCAATCACCCGCCAGGAGTTCTTAATGAAACCTTACCTTTTCCAAACAGTTTCTATGGATGTCTCCCCAGATGGTTCTGTGTAACAAACCATCTGGCATGTCATGTTAGGTACTGGTATCACGTCAGTGGTATTGATACTGTAATTTCTGAAACAATAGCCAGGCCTAATTATTATAGTGTTCATATTGTTAATAAGAATGTTTAAATGCTGTAGTTTCTGTTGCACATATATATAAATTAAAATTCACTGTGGCATAATGACTTTATTTGTGTGATTCATGTTAGCTACCTTGCTAGGCAGCCTGCTAGTGGAACTACCCAGTCGAAGATAAACATTTCCATGGTAACAGCTAGGGTTGGACCAATACCTCTTTATTTCAGACTGAGTATGAGTACAAGTACTTACATTTGGGTACGTGCTAATACTGAGTATCAATATATGTAATTAATATTGCCATTACTGGTCTTAGAATGACTTTAAAAACTTCTTTTATTATCATCAGATGTTCATCACTTTCTAAATTTTGGGGTTATGTGTATTAACTTGCGGTGCTTTTTTTGTGTTCTTTATTAAGATGTGCAGTTCACTGTGTACATTATACAGTACATTTCAGTAGGAATAATTCCACAACATTATTATGGACTTGCAGAATTAAGTGTACTCTCACATACTCTGTGAGTTTGTTTGAGTTTACATGGAGCGCTAAACAATTTTATGGACAGTGGCCAAGGAGAGACGCAGGCCGAAGCTTTGTTCTCCCAGCAGTTTAAGTTGGACACTATTTTACTGTATGTCGCTGCAGTCATTAGTGGATGACGTTGCAGTCATCCTGGAGCTGATAATGACAGCACAGCTAAGAAAAGAGGGTAAACATTAGCAAACTCCTTATCAAATAGCTTGTGTTGAAGCGGCTATTTTTCGTGATGTGTAATTGGATGTGGTGATATCAGAGTAGTTTTAGGAGTACGAGATGCTGGTATCGATATCAGTGCATCCCTAGTGACAGCAAGCTCCACCAACCAGAGGCATCTCAATTACACTTTAGGATTGTGGGTAATACTTCTCCATGATTTTCCAAATAAAATGTAATTTTGTTAAAACAAGGTTGATCTCATACAGATTTCTGGCTTCTACAAGTGAATATACTATAGTTTCACAATCTCATAGCTTGTGATAAGTCTACCTTGAATGGAAAATGCCATTATGGCAAATAATCTAAATCCTCTGTTCAGAATTCAAATGAGATTTTCACCTCTAGAGCCTCACTGTTGAGCTACTGGGGGGTGTGATATATAGGCCTGGACAGTTGGTCTGCACTCAGATAAAAGAGGGGAATCATGATTAAGTTGGGTAAAGTGTTCACAGAAACACACACTCACACAAAAAGAAAATCCTGGCTGGCTAGAGAGCCTGTCCTCTCCCTCTCCCACAGGCCCCTTATCGTGTGTCCTTTCTCATGAGCTCTCAATGCATCAAAACCTGCCCTCCTCAGAACAAGGATCCGCTATAATATGAGAATTTCATTACAGGGGTAAAAACTATCCCTCTCCTCTTCTGGTCACATCGATTTAGGGGATATTGAAGGCCGGGCAACTTTTCCACCTTGGTCTTACGAATCTGTCTGCCTGTCACCGTCCAGAGAGCCACCAGATTACACGGTGCCCCGGCAGGTTGACCTTCACTTAACTATGTGACCGCGGGGCACATCATCCTCCATGTCTTTATTGACTTGATTCCATCTCGCTCAATCTCATCTTTGCCCGCTGTGTTTGAGACGGCTCGGCAAATGTTGTTACCGTAAACGAGAGCGGCTTCTCAATTGACTTGGGTCCCCTTTAAAGTGGTGTTAAATAAGTAATGGGGCGTCTCATCTGCTTTGGCTAGCCAGTAGCTGGATGGGTTACAGTAAAGGGAGATTAATGGATGGGCAAATGGAGATAGATGTATGAGCTAAGTGGAAGCGGTCGACCAGCCTATGATGAGACCCAGTGACATATAGTGCCGATGCCCAGCTGGACAGCCGTCAAAGTGGACGTCGATTCTAGGTGGGCTGCAAGACACAGGTAGACTGATCATCCTTTTACTAATAATAATAGACTCGTTTTAACACTCGACAGATGACACCATATCAGCAAAATCTAAGCCTGAACAGAATTTGTAGAGGTGACAATGAAATGAGTAATGACTGTCTGGAGAAACAGTTTCTCACAAGAAATGGCCTATTACTGTAGGTAGATGAAATGTGGGGGGTCTGAAATTCAACACCCAAGACTTGGCTTCAGTTTCGTGGTCAGTCAAACTGATGAGAAAGGCTAAATGTGTTGCTAACTTTCAGGCTAAAATTAGTTATCCCAAACACAGCAGCTGTATATCTGGATTAAATTTAAGCTTTAAAAGTACCCTCCATTTGTGGGCCAGAAAATCTAATAAATGATGCATTTGTTGAATGACATTATGGCATTCATTTCCAACTATTTTGATGATTGACTGATCATTTCAGTCATCTTTCAAGCACAAGAACAATCTTACATATGGAGATTTATGACTTTTTCTTCTTATTTGGACCAACCAAGCATCATGAAAACATAACCTTGGACAAGAAAATTATAACAGACATATTGTACTGTAACATATACTGCAGATAAATCAGTTATCTAACATTTCAGTTCCATAAATAATTAGTTTGCACAGCTATGTTGCTGTGGTGCTTTGTGTCTACTGGGTCCACTCTATGACAAAAGTCACCAGCTGCACAACTAGTCAAATATTAATCATAATCATGATTTTGGCTTCCCACAATTAAATGAACACGATAGACTGTGATACTGACGCTTAAAATGCAGCTTTGCTCACAGAAAACCCTGCTGCATATCAAATCATCCACTTCCTAAACTAAAAGCCAGCCACCCTGCAGCACCAGTCTGTGCAAAATTTCCTGGATGTTGCGGCTGCAGTCCAGTAGAGGAGTAATTTAACAGTAAATATAAAAGTGAGCAGACGGGCAAAATAAAAATTAAATGTTTGGAGCAGAAGGCAAAGAACAAGTCCCTTGAAACGGATCGCCATCCGTTGTTTGGAAGTATTTCGGATTTAGGGCAAATCGTGGTTAAGCAAAGAACAAATCATATGGAGAGAAAGCATGAGACCTGTGTCTGCACACACAACTAACTTGTTCAACCACCTGAAAAAACACAAACTGCAGTATGATGCATACATGAAGGCCAACAAAAATAACGTCATCCAAGACGCACTGGTTGTAGCACAAAATGATGGAGAAACAGTAGTCTGTTTATTTAATTAAAGGGTAAAAAGTTTAGGAACAATGTGCAATGTGAATAATTATTAGGTCTTATTTTGAAGCACAGATTTGTAAATAAGCAGGAATGTGGTGAAGCATGGAAGTAAAAGCAATGCTCTGTTTATTTAAATGTGAGGGTGCAATCAAAATATTTTGTATCCAAAACAGATTAATGATCATGATAAATAATCACGATCTCTATATTGATAAAAAATAATTGTGATAATCATTTTGGCTATAATTGTGCAGCCCCTCTGAGTGGGCAGAGTCAGCACTTCAAAGCAGGATGTGGCACATGTGCCGGTTAACCCGCTCTAATCTGGCAGCTAAGACAAGCTTCACTGCCAAAACATAAACAAAACAAAAGCACAGTCCAGCTGAACAATGACAGCTCCCTGGAGATGGATACATCAACATGGACTGTGGTTCACACTGAGCTGCTCATTTCAGATTTGTTGTTGTGAAATCAACAAGCAAAGCTGAAGTTAATTAGCCTGAGTGTAATTAATACTGACCATTTGATTCTCTGCATACCTTTTGTTGTTGTGATCCCCTACCACTGGAGACCTCTGGCACTATTTTAGCAACGACTCCACCTACGTTGGACGTGCCAGAAACTATTTTTCTTTTTTTGGGGGGATAGTTTGGTGGCTCCTCCATCAGACTTATTTACTCAGTCTCCTGGCATACAACTCCCTCTGTCCTTTAAATCATTGATTGAAAAACATTTTAACAATTAAAAAAAATGCTAGAAACCTCAAGGAGAAACACTCGATGAACAGAGCAACAAAATCACATTAGATAAAAAATATTGATGGCAAGATTTCTGATACATTAAATTAAAAAAATATATCATATATCCTTCCAGTCTGTCTGTGGGTTTCACATTTCCACAGCCTCCAATCACACACATCTTTCAGACATCCACGCATTTCATACAGTACTGATAGTGGACAGCACAGTGGAGCAATAGTTAGCATTTTTTTGCCTCACAGCAAGAAGGTTGTGGGCTCGAATCCCATGTAACCCCCAACTAAAGTGCTAGTTTAGATCTGGTGTGAGTCTCCAGCAGCTTCCCACTGCTCCTAATATTATGGTGGGTTAAATGTGGGGTTGCAAAGTATGTGTATTTTCTTTACTTTCTTTTATTGCTGAAAACACCAACAATCAACTAATGATGAATAAGATATCGAACACGTGTTTTCTTCCTCATCTCTCTTTGTAAGTTTAATTTTAAGTTTCCCTATTCAACAAATGGCTCCACCAGACAAAAGAATGTCAAATGAGGGTCAAATACTGTCATTTCCAGACTGTCAATTAATTATCAATTATACATTTTTAATCAGCTCAATTATTAATGGTGATAATCGGATAATGATTAATCATTAAGATCTCTATTTTAATGCAGAGACTGAATCACAATGAAATACTGTAACAATAAGGTTGACCTTCACCTTTACTTCTGACATCCACCACCTGAGTTTATTTTTGCAAATTGTTTCATTTTGAATAAAAAACAACTTCTGGTGATTACTCTTGATCGCTTTCTTTGTATGTAAGTGATGTAAATGAAGGACGCTGGTGATCTGCGTCTAACCACAGATAAAGCAGCTGATGAGTCGGCATCTTGCTGACAAACAGAGGCTGCTCTCATCTCCTCTTTGTTCCTACAGTCTTACTTCTCTTCTGGCCGTGCCATTGCCAAAGCAAACGCAGCACAAACCCAGCTACAATCAATTCACTCAATTTAATCTTAATTAGCTGACCACAAAGAGCTGCACATTATTACCGATGTAGATGAGGCTCCTCGCTCAGCCTCGATCTGCTTTAAAAGACATTTTTATGTTGCTCAAATTTCACAGTACACATTGTAATGACATGTGGGGTCTAATGATGTGTGTTAAGCCCCAGCCTGACAAACCCGTGACACACAAGCAAGACTGACCATTTTCCCGTTTCATCGGCATCAAATGAGCGACGGCTTTATCGTCTGATTGGCATCAAAGGAATTGCAACGGACAGCACAGGATCTGTCAATGCTCCCATGTAAGCAAGCTTTTAACCAGCCGCCTCTCATTTCCAATGCAAGATATGAACTGTTTGAACCCTGCTTTTTCATATTCCCCAGCTGAAATATGAGCTATGGTATAGTAAAATGTAAAATGCCCCTGGGTCTTGTATGAAGAAATGTGCTTAAATCAGATGTGGGCTCACGGTAAAAACAGTTTGGGATTCTGTATAACACTCCCCTACCAGTTCCTACACTGGGGCTTTGTAAAAACTGAGGATAATGGATGTCTCCACGGGCACATGTTCATAAATAAAACAAGCCGAGCTACTCGCCTGGTATTAACTGCACTTTTCACGTAGAACAGGGAATCGATGCTAATGGAACAGATGCAAAGCAAATAGGGACAGTTCTGTGGCCTCTTGACCTCTGGTGGCAACAAACATGGCTGCGCATGTAGAGAGCAAATTCAAAGAGAAACCTGCATCCAGAGAGGAATAAATATGTGGATAATATTCCCTGCGCTCAGCAGTGTCGGTAAAAAAAAAAAAGCTGTGAAATGTAGAATTTGATATGCTGTAAGGGTCAGCCCTAGGTTCTCCAGGAGCGGTGGAAAAGCAGATGAGCCAGAAATGGTGGGGATAGAGTACAAAAAAAAACAACACACACACACACACGAAAACATCAGGCACTACTATGAATTCATGCAGTATGTATGGATGGACTGAGAGCTGAGCTATGACAGCAGCAGCATGAAAAAACATATTAACGTGTGAAAGATACACCCTGCCGCTCGTGTGGTTGTACAGCTGTAGAGCTAAATGTTAAGGCTGCTGGAGGACAGATGTATGATTTGTGTAGGAGGTCTAACAGAGGAAAGTTAAGGAAACAAAGAGGGATGAGGCAGAGGAGGAAAAAAAAGTGGCGATGAGAGGAGGGCGGGGGTTGGGGGGGCTTCAGAGCAGTGCAATAATTTACAGGTATTGTAAAAGCCAGGCTGGCGGGGACGTCAGTAAAACAAAAATGCCAAACCGCTCTCTGGAGGGAGTGCGGCTTTATGCATTTCTACAGACATTTTTCATCAGAGGAGAGTGGAACACTTTCTCAAGTAGTCCCTCCAGAACATTCAAGTAGGGCAAAGTGCTTTCTTTGGAGCCATTTTTTAATTGCCCTGTAAAGTTGAATTCAAAAGATAACAAGGAGCACTGATGGAAAATATCTTAATTGTAAAGACATGTCATCTTCAATCTGTATTGTTATGCACAGTTCACCTTCAAAGATAGTGATACAATACAAAGATGCTCCTTCAAGCTTCCTTACTTTTCTCTTTTAAAGTTTTTTTTTGGCTTTATTGCTGTAACACACATCATCTGACAGAAATACACTCATAGGCAATGAAAAAAAACATGTGGGGTTCTGATTTAAGAGCAGAGCAAAGACCTTATGGCTATCAAAAAAAAATGCAGTTGACATCTTTCAAACATGCAGTCAGATCAGCTGAACACAATGCCGGGGACCACCTCAGGATGAGCGGAGGAGAGCAGGGGTAAGAGTCATGCTAAAGCTGGGACTTAAGGTTGCTCCTGGCTAATGTCCAGTCATAAAAATAAATCAGATGAAATGGGCCAAGAAACAGGAATTCAGAGACTGTTATGCAACGTCCTCCAGAGTGTCCCAAGATCGCGTATCTAGCTGCTGCACTTGACAGGCGGATCATACCCTGTGCTGAAGGGACGCAACATGCAAGACTCCAGCAGGATGAGTGGAGGAGGACTTTGACTGTGCACAAACAGTCAAAGATGATGGACACCGTTTCCCAGATGTCAAACTTGTCCCAGATGTCAAAGGCTTTTTACATTCAGCCTTAAGCTAATTAAAAAAAATGCACAACAGAATTATTAATTCCTGGGTACATATGTGTAATTATTTACACATATATGCGTATATGTGTAAATATTGTTTTATTTTGTTTTATATTTTATCCCATTCCATTATGATTTTAATAATCAGTGTATTGTACTTTGTATGTAGCGTTAAGGAACTACAATTCTAATTTTGTTGTACAAGTCTATGCTATGTAATGCTAACAAATTAACTTGATTCCTTGATGATCCATTAGTTGCACAAGACTGTCAGCATTTGGCATCCATTGACGCATCTGACATTGGTTCACACTTTCCAACCCCCGTGTGCCTCGTTCCCTCTGAAGCCCAAGCACAGAGCGATGGGTTAGGGGCCGCTATTTCATGCCCTCCCCGAGGCCCCTTCACTTTGATAAAGGTTGCATACCTCCGGGCATTTTTGAGAACATTTCCCGCTCTCTCCTGACACTTCCACCTTGCAACCCCTGTCCCCTAGCAGCACGCCCTTTCCCTCCGGCACAGCGCGGCTTACGGACCGTGACACAGCGTGCCGGCTGGATAATCCCAGCGAGACAGAAGCGCCATTAGGAAAAGGAGGCCGCTAAAATGCCAAACCATATTACCAACCCCTCCTCTACCTCCTCTACAGGGTTCCCTCACTGTCTCTTTCTCACAGAGGGCACCTGATACTGCATCTCTTCATTAATGAATGGAGGCACACATACACACTGCCAATTCCAGTTCAGCCCCTTCATACTCACCCTATCAACTCTCAGTCCGTTCACTGGTTCACGTTGAGTGTCTGCCACATTTAGTGTTGTTCCAAACCAGTTAGCCTTAAGGGGGAGTCTCATACGAGGGCCACTTTAACATTCAAATGCAACCCTAACTCCAAGTTGGGACGTTGTGTAAAGCGTACATAAAAACAGAATGCTGAATTTCTTTATAGCTTTTTGTAAATATTCACTCATTCTGTATTTGATGAAACACTCAGTATGTGTTGGGGAATTCAGGACACTAATTAATGACGTTTTAAAAGTGAAATTCTTTCCCTTTCTTGGTTGATATATGACTTTAAGTGCTCAACAGTCCAAAGTCCTAGAGGAAGGCCATCCCTGAAAAAAGACCTCATCTGGATGGCAGCATATGTTGCTCCAAATCCTGTCTGTGCCTTTCAGCATGAATGGGGCCTTCAGAGGTGTGACAGCTGGCCGTGCCATGGGCACTAACCCACCCCCATAACATGACAGATGCAGGCTTTTGAAGTTAGCACTGGTAACAATCTGGATGTCTTCTCCTCTTTAGCCCAGAGGTTACAATGTCCATTTCTGATATTTTATGACCCAAACAATTAATCGAGAAAATAATCGACAGACTAACTAACAATGAAAATAATTATTAGTTGCAAACCAAGGTCCACAGCCGTGAGTGTGACTTCACACAGAGTTACACTCTGTCATGCGGTGGGAGTGTTTAGGGACCAGACTGAAAATTGGGCCACTAACACACGCACCTTCTCATTCCCTCACACAGCCACTTATCTACGGTGAAAAGCATGACTACATTGCAGGTGCCCTCTGACAATGGGGGGCAGGGAGGCAGGGAAGGAGGTGTGTTAGACCTCAAAGCAACAGTCTAGTTTAAAGCTAATCATGCTGAAGGTAATGAAGCTACCTAGAGACACTGTCATCCTGCAAGGTTAATGGAACACCTGTATGCAGAATGTGAGAAACAAAAGAGTGAGAGGCATGATATATGCAAGTCAATGTGTGTGTTTTTGCAAGCTCACTTGGCTTGTGCATGTGCCTGTGTATGTGTACATTATTCACTGGAAGCGCTGTGAGCCCAGAGACGCCGCAGCTCAAAAGGAAACCGTAAAAGAGACGCCACTGTGCGACGCCACCGCTCATATCTGTCAGCATCACAGAAGAAGAAGAAACCCGTCTCCCTCCGACACGAGTGCAATTTCGAAGGAAAGAGTGGGAGTGTGTGAATACTTTAGCAAACCCTGAAGGTGAGACGAATCAGAGGGTTACGAAACCCGTAAAAAGAATTAGGTGAACTTGTCAGTGGCAAAAAAATAAAACATTTAACTTTCTGTGTAGGAGATCAATTTAGCGTCTTTGAAATCAATGGCATTTTAGAGGCATATTTCTGTTAATTCTCGCACCGATCTCTAAACAAATATTCAAATCTGATCAAACAAGCCATTATGTTGACAGCTTTCAATTCCATTCAATGACAGAAGCGTCTGCAGGCAACCTTTGAGGAGGAGAAAGCAGGCGGCTAAATTATGCAAATGTCTGTCAATTTAACGAATCAGAGGCAGAGAATTAGCAGGCTGTTAGTCTCTCTTAGACCCGCAAATGCCGCTAATACAGATGAAGGGCTGGAGCCTGATTTCATTATCGCTGCTCTGAAAAAGAGAGGAAGGGGGAAGAGAAAAGAGGGAACGAGAGGGAGAGAAATGAGAGATCGGGAGATGGAGACAAATGTATGTGAAAACACAGGCCTCTATTCAGAGGCCTATCAACTCCAAATATCAAATTAGGCAAATGAATGGTACAAGATAAAGGAGAGCACGGGGAGGGGAGCGAGCACGGCAAGACGGGCAAATGAAAGGGGCAGAGAGAAGGGGGAGAGACAGCGAGGGCGTGTTAAGAATGGAGGGGATCGGAGAGTATTTCAATAATCGATAGAGCGTGAAGTGAAGAGAGAGTGAGACACGGAGAAAGAGAGGGAGAGGAGCGCAGGATATCACAGTTCATTAGTCATTGCGGGTGACAACTAGAGACTGTAGCAAGAAGATTGTCACTGGGTCTTAATCAGATGAGAAACGATGGAATGCCAGTCGTTAATTCCAACAGCATTATAGCGTCTATTGTCTGCCTCTGAAGGGGCTTATCGCAATCTCTCTACCTCCGACTGCTGCTGCTGCTCCTCCTGCTGCTGCTACGCCAGCAAACAAGCTGCCAGCCAACTCACCAGGGAAACTCTAAAGAGCTGGGGAGAAACTAAACTCTCCCCTTTCTGCAAAGTCTCACTCTCTCAGACTCCTTTTCTCTTTCTCAACTCCTGTCTCTTCACACACGCGCGCACGCACACATGCACGGGAGGTAAAAAACATGTAATGCTACAGTAGCCCTTGGTGCTACACGGAAGCATCTCTGAGGCAGAAACCAAGAAATCAATTCTCTCTTTTTAAGCAACCCATTAAAGGGCGCCAAGGAGAGTTAAAGCACTTGCACAAGACATACCATTACAGTATATTATATATTCTGTTCCAAGGGAAAGCCTAATGAACACACAGAATTGCACACACACTGCTGCAAAAAAGGTAGTGCATGCACACACACACACACACACACACACACAGTGTAGGGTAGACTGGGGATGACTGCAACAGGGGACAGTTGCAAGAAGTCTTCTTGTGAGCACTACTGCTTAGTATGTCAGAAAAATATTTACTATGTCCTAATACATACTATGTCAAATACAATGTGCCAAAAATTCCAGGATGTCCTACTACATCCAGTGACATTTTGCATTAGGCAAGCAAACATGCTTTTCTGGCTATTCTAACCCACAATCCTCTGCACAGTGGAAAATACGCCACAATGACTAAGCTGCCCAGAGAGCACAGACAGATGACAGCTCACAATTGTTCCAAATCACATAAAACGTACGCTTTCTTCTATGGACTGAGACAAATGTTTGAGCAAGAGGGATGGCACAATGTTATGACAAAACAGTATGTCCCAATTGTTATAGCTCATGCAGCAATACATGCTTTGTAAGGGCAGCTGCAGTAACAAACCCTTCTTTCTCCAGTCATATAAAATGCTGGGTAAAAATGCGAGGTATGAAAATAATTTTTTATGAGCTGTATTTTTGTCAAACTGTCCTCTTTTATGAATTAATCAAAATTTTCTGAATTTGAATCAATGTTTTATTGACTTCTAAATAACATGGTTAGCACGTGTCAAGGTCAGTGTGGCTTAGATAGCACATGATGTTCTATCATGCCTGACAGGGTGGGGACAGTTGCAACATCTTGTTGCAAAACAGACCACACAGTATTTTTCAAAATAAATTTGTCACTGTTGCCATTTCGTACAATGGGGTCAGTTTAATATAAGTTTTGTTTAATATATAAATATTTGGTCTAGTCCAAACAGTTTCTGACTGACCGTCCCCAGTCTCCCCTATACACAGTTCCAATCAATGCTTACAGTATACTAACAAAAAAAATGCGCCGAAATAATAAAATGTCATAGTCACTCGTTTCATCTGGCTTTCGTTTGTACACAGACACAAATAAATACTGCAACATCCTCCTTAAAATGCACATCTCCTCCATGTTTTCCTCTCCCAGGGTCTGTTCCTGTCAGAACCATGGCCCAAAACTCTCAGTCAGCCAGCTCAGCTGGGGACGGCCTCTCCGACTCAAACAACTTCCCTGCCTGGCTGGAAATGTGTTTACTGTATTTGTACCACTACGCTGCACTGCCTGCCTCATTCACCACAACCAAACAAAAACTACGGCCGTCATGAAGCTACAGTATGTGAGCATTGTGTAAATTGTGTCTGGAGCTCGGTTTGGGGTGTGTGTGTGCTGGTGTGCATCCTTCTGTGTGTCGCTATACGGGGGGGAAGAGCAACTGTTAACATGAAAGAGGAGTAACTTCACAGGCAGAACAAAAGGTGGGGTCATGTAAGGTTGCATGACAACTCGCAGCCAGCTATTTTTTTTCCCCTTGATTAACAACTTGAGATAATTATGACATCTTTAGCAGGTTGTTTTGACAAATACATCTGTAATACAGCTGAAAACCTTTTTTATTTCTCACAATTGCTGCGTGCTGACATTCAACAGTGTGTTTGCAGTTAGTGTAGTGTAGTGATTAAGTTCTGTCTGTTTTCATCGTGTGTTTCCAAAAGCTTTCTCCTGTCTGGACGTGCGTGCATCCTTGCAATGAAGTGCATGCACATTCCAAGTTTCTAGTTTGTTTGTCACACACTCAACATAACTTTAGATTGTGAAGTGAAATGCTTTGTTGCTCCCTCTGGTACTCTGCTAATCATAATTGAAAATATTAACAAGGCAAAAATGCAATATATATATACAAGACATAACAAATCTAAAAATGAAACCAAGTGTCTATTTGCACCCGAGAATAAAATGATTAGAATAAGGTGAAATCACACAGCCGCTATTCAGTTATTTATAGCGGGCCCTGTAGCTTAGCTATAAAGAGCAACAAAGTCTCTGTAGAGAGGATGTTGTGGTGGATGAATGGACGAAACACAGGCCTCACCGCTGGGAGACCAGGGTTCAAGTCTTGACCCGAGAGTCCTGTGTGAAACTAGTAGTTAGTGTTGACTTTTAGTTCTAAGTCAATCATTTTCAGTTTTATATTGTTATTTCCAGTTAGGTTTAGGCTAAAAAAAACTATCTGATGAATGCAGGTGTAAATGACCACAATGAATATTCCAACCTGGGTGTAAATAGCATTGTTGGCAGCTGACACCTGGGTGGTAACAGCATCTGCCAAAATGAAATATTTACAGCAAAGAAGGATAGCTAGCATGGGTTTAAAAAGATGCTATATGAGCAGTAGGAGATAGATAAAATACTGCAAAAACAATAAATGGATAAAGAAACTGATTAAAATGTGTGAAATGTGCCAAAATTGTAATATTGGTGGCTTTCATCTATATGTGTGCTTTCCTGTCTGACTCAAGTCCCCAAGTAATGTGCTTTGGGGTTAATTTGCATCGTGACTAAACCGTGTAATTACGGCAATTGATGCACAGTGGACCAGAAACACTTTTTGTATATGTTTATATTGTTAAAGGAGCAGCTGTAACAAGGAGACTGTCACATCCCCAACAAAATGACTCGCTTTATTATCAGAATTTGATCAAGTTGGTCCGGTAACATTTGATAAAGTCTAGATGAGCTATGCAATTAAATCAACTTACCGGAATTCAAGTTGCCAGAATTCAAATTAGGGCTAAACTGAAATTATTAGTCGGCTCAGCAAGATAAAGTCTTTCTGGCTTCTAGCATCACTGAGCAGTTTTCATTTGAATGAACAGAGTCCCACCTCCAACACTGCATCCAGTTAAGACTCCCTGAAAACTTGGTATCTCACCCGGATGCTGGAGGTAGCAGTGTACACTTTACCAGGCTCCACAGCTGTCTCAACCCATGCTCTGAGTACATGAAAAAAAAAAGTTGAACTGAGTGGCAAAGTATAAAACTAATCTGGTAAACTAGACTGAATAATACATGCATACAATTATTAGCTTGGTTTATTTGAATCAAATCTTTGCTTGAAGTTACAAACAGGCATGAGGTCTCCTGTATGTTCAGATTTCGAGACAACCCGACGCAAGCCAACGACAACCCACATGTGTGAGTTTTTAGGGAGTCCCATATCCAGTTCTCTTTAATACATCCAAGAGAGCTAGAGACAGTCTGAGATCATGTGGCTCTGTGTGACAGTGTGATTCTGTGCTCGACTGTGTATGACTCTGTGTGTGCATCTCTGAAATGCTGCAGAACCGTGGCTGAGATTCTGTGTGTATGCAATTTTGCTACTTATGTGTACTAGTGTGTGCGCGCTACAGTATGTGTGAAACACTGCAATATAGTGTGACTGCTTCTGACAAAGTGTGTGTGTGTGTGTGTGTGTGCATAGTGAAGTTTGTCAATGAGAGAGAGAGCTTCTGCTTCAGTTATTTGTCAGCAGTGCTGGTGTTTCACTTGGTTGAAAAGACCAGTCAGGAGAGACTAAAGTACCTCCTCCCTGATGACACACTTTTCTCACTGCACTCTGACTGACCTCTCACCACACACACACCCACACACAAGGACAAACACAAGCATACAAAGCACGTGTAGATACACACACACACACACAGGTACAAACGCGCACACATAGAGTTATAACCACCCATACAGCTGCACACGCACACGTGTGACTTAACCTTAACCCACATATTCACATACAAGACACACACATATACACACCCCAGGCCATCTATACATGAACATATGTAAGCACACACTGCATGTATGAACGCTTGGATGCACTTGGAAGCACACACACGTGGATGGAGAACAGACACACACACACACGCACAGTGTAGGTGTATCTAAAGCTACTGCAGCTACTGTATCCAAGGAAGTGAAGTAGGTTTGATCTGGTTGGATTCACAGTGAGCATTACTGTTCAACAAACCATAATAAATGGCCACAGCTGTGGAACCCTGTGCTCGTGTGTGTGTTGGCATGACTTTGTGTGGTCTTCCATAGGTTTTTGTGTTTGCTCATCCTTCATCCCAGCATAAAAAACAGCCCACTCACTATTACCCAACTCCATCTAAATTCCATTTAGATGCCTCTTATTCTCTTTCTTTCGTCCTCTTAAGTCCTAATTCTCTCTCTCATTCCGTCTCTCCTCTTTATCGATCGCACAGAAATCTGCGAATGTATGCCTCAGCAATTATTCTGTACAGGGGCTTCAGGGTTCAAGGTAGGACTGTAAATTCAGCATGGAGGAGAAATCCGCCCTGGAAGGATATTTTCGTTTTATTTCATCTTTGGTCAGTAGCCACATGTGTTGAAGTACAAAGTCGTAGCAGCACCTTTTCATTTCAAAATGCTATGTAAGTCTTTCAGAGCCACAAAACTTCCTTGTGTTCATGAACTGGACTTGGTTCCCAATCAACACTGACTTTGAACTTGGCTGGGGCCTTGAAAACGGACCAGGCTTCAGGTGGAAAAAGCATTCTGATGTAGGGATGTTCATGATTGGTCATCTTGTCTGATTGCCACCATACGATAAAAATAAAATACTAGTCTATTAAACAAACAAAACAGTCTCTGGCTGCTTTAGATGAGTCAGAATAAGCAGTCATATATCCACTTGACCAGAGCGATATGCAACCACATTCAGCACAGGCATGTGAATGTTAACCTGCAAGGGTGGTTGTGCTAGCACTGCTAACATTAGCCTCACTTGGCAAACTATACTGGCATAATAAGACAATAAGACAGTAGTCTGAGTTTTCATAGTAAACCACTTAACTGGGAAACTATCCATTAATACAAGGCGTTAAAAGCAATCAGCACCACAGGTAGCAAATAGAATATTTCAGAAGTTTAGCTAATGAAGCTAATGTTATCCCCAAGAATTGGTTGAAAAAACTATCTGCAGCTCACTTGTTTTTAGCTTACTCGTTTTTACTCGCACATTTTAAAACAGAAACCCTGTTAAAACTGTATACTGTAAATAACTATGTAGTAATAACTGTAATATGCACTTGATGACTACATGATATCATGCTAAGGATGTCCAATATATTCTTTACAGTTTTGCCCAGTTAAACAAAGGATTAATATTTTATTAATGTTAACACAGGTTAACTGTTGTGTCCAAGATGGTACATGGCCACCCGCCCACCCTGGCAGGCAGGCGCTTATGTTCAGAAGTAAACCACCGAGGTGGAAAGTAGAACAAAGATTAACTCTAAATCAGCACTGTTTGGCAGTATATTCATCTAGAAAATTAAAATAAGGTTGTACGTAAGCTGTGTCACAACTGCACCCGACCAGAGCAAGATGTAACCAGATTCAGCACAGGCGTGTGGACGTTAACCTGCAAGGTTGCTGGTGCTAGCACTGCTAATGTTAGCCACACTCGGTAAACCAATATAACATTGTTTTCTGAGTCAACTAAGTGGAAATTAAAATTTAGATTAATCGGCAGGGAAATAAGTTACCAAGAACATCCCTAGTGTTAAAAGCAATCTGCTCCACAGCTGGTAAACAGAATATTTAAACTAATGTCAGCTCCATGAGTTGGTTGAAAACACTTTCTCCAGCTGACTTTTATGTTTTTATCTTTTATCTTTATCTTTTAAAATACAAACCCTGGAAAAGTTGTGTAGTGTAAATGTAGTGTAAAACTAATCTTTGCAGTTTTGCTCTTTTGTTTCTGTTTCTTTTGGACAGGCCAAATAAGAAGACATGACCCTCTAAACCCTCCTGCTGAGTATCACTCCAAGCACTAACCCCATGTGCACCTCTTTGCCATGGACAAATACAAAGCTCAACAGTTTTTCAGTGCATAGTTACAGTTGCTTAGTAAGGATGGGACCATCTCAGTTCTGGGGAGGGTTTTAGTGAATGTTCAATAGCGTCCATTTTGCATATTTGTTTTTGTCATACAGCTCTATGATGGTGTGCATAAAGCAAGGAGATGAGGGTCATTTATGTGGCCATTAAACCTTAAAATGACTTTCTAATTTTTGACTAAACTCCTGGAAGGGACACTGCAGCCATCACATTCAAACATAGTAATAATTGTAATAATGATAATAATAGATTCAGCACTTTGAACAGGAGAAGGAAATGATACAAGCAGACAAAGTTATCTGTTGGACAAATCCATCAGCATCAGCAGCTTTGAAATTGGTTTTATCTCCAAAATGACTAATGTGCATTTGGATGAGAAGGCCTGTACAATCAGGAATACGTGTTAAATTTATTAATATATGCACCAAACAAAGACTCCCATCAAAAACAAGGGGGAGATTGAACTGGCAATGTTTTCCCAGAGAGCAAAATGCAATTACCAAAGCTGTGTATGACAAAATAAATAAATAAGGAAGTAAAAAGGAGTGTATGCTTGACAAGATTAATAATTTCCTCCCTGGGTTATGGCATCAACTTACTGTCTCTTCACTGGACTTCACTAAATACCTTTCTTATTTCCACAGAGGGCCCCCATTCTGTCCAGATACAACTCATGGCCACAGCTGAAAAGGTCACCCTCGTGCCACTGTGGAGTCTAATTACCATGTATTAAATGGCTCGACCCCTCTTCATTTGCATCCACCTCTGTTCTTCCCCTGCCATTATTTGCTCAAGAGTCTTTTTGGGCAAAGATCACACTTGGCAACGCATGTGCTGCTCTCTGATGGAAGGTGAGCTCATGAGAGAATTCAGTACTGCTTCTTTACAATGCAGATGTGTTGCGGGAGCTCGGTGCATTAACTTGGAGTTAGCCAGTTCATGCCAACTTTTTGTTGGTGTTACTTGTAGTTGCCTGGCAGATGAAATTAGGTACGTTCGAGATGAGCCAGGCATGTACAGAATCGATCGCGCACAATGCATGCCGGTTAGATTCGTGTCTGACTCGACCCCGTTTCGCGCACATGGGCAACGTTAACAAACAAAGCAGTTCATCTCGAAAAGTGTGATGCAGACTCGCAGTCACAGCAGAGAGAGGGAGGGAGAGAGCGCTCATGTGGACTGCACAAGATTCTCAACATGATGAAACTACTGATAGTCAGATAGACCTGTAGCAAGCCACAATTTAAGCATGCATGCATCATGGGCGTGCTCAGGTACTTCAATAGCACTACTTATTATAGTTTAAAAGGTTCTAGAGCGGCACCAAAAATGTACAATGTAATACTATGCAACCAAAATCATATATAAAAAAACATATATATACATATACACAACGGATATATACAAAACAGATTAAAATCTCATGTCCTATCAGCTTAACTTCACAGTAATAATTCCTGCATTGGGGTTTCAGGGCCAACCATTCAAGTGTAGGTAGGGTATGTTAAAGTTTAAAATAGTTTCTCACTTTATCTGAGTCAGCTCCGTGTGAATTGGAGGTGTCAGTCAAAATAATGAACATCCTCATAATAGCTCTGCAAACTTGTCACTAAATTGTAATGGATACCTTGGCATCAGTCATTATGAGCTATGTTGCAGTGCCAATCCCTTCCAAGTACCTGCAATACAAATAAGTAGAATAATATGGTGAAGGTTATAGAGATTGATTGAAAGTTGGTTGTTTAAAGATTAAAGATCCACTTGGAGTTGATCAACAGATAGATCAAGCTGACGTGTGATTGATGTGTTTGTGACTTTGCTTCACTTTGCTGTGATATTACCAAACACAGACCATAGACAAAGCAAGCTGTGTCAGCACAATCAGCTACTCAAACAATTAGTTTATTCAACCAATTATGTTCAAACTGCTGAGACAGGTTGAAACACGGTGAGGGGTGGAGCCGTAGGGACAGGCTGGAGGTGGAGGGGGTTAGCTAGTATAATAAAGTGCATATTCACACAACACATCACATAGCCAGGAGCCAGCTTCAGGGCAATAATGCAATAATGAGGAAATTCAATCAGCAGTGCTGGCAGTGTCTGGACTACATGACTGTCTGTAACTCATCTGATATGGAAGGGGAGCCATTAATTGGCACTTTTTTTTTTTTTTTTTACTGTAAATGAAAATATTAAATTTCTAAACGTTGTGTACAACAAATATATAAAGATAATGCTATTCCCGCTATATTCAAATGAATACAATACAGAGGGGCAAGATATTTTATGTTTAAACTGATTAACTTTAGTGTTTTCTGTATATATACATTCAATATGACTATGATACCTGGAATACATTTTTGCTCAGAAGTCTGGGGTCTTTGTTGTGGTATTTTGTGCTTCATAATGCACCACACATTTTCAGTGGGAGACAGGTCTGCAGGCAGGTCAGTATAGTACCTGAACTCTTTTACTATGAATCCACACTGTTGTAGCACATAAAGAATGCGCCTTGGCATTGTCTTACTGAAATAATGGATGTTCCTGAAAAAGACATTGTCTGGATGGCAGTATATGCTGCTCTAAAAACTTGTATGCACCAGATGTGACAGTTACCCATGACCCATCACAGATGCTGGCTCTTGAACTTTGCACTGGTAACAATCTGGATTTTCCTTCACCGCTTTTGATGTCCAAAACCAACTGGACTTGTGAGACCACAGTATGCTTTTTCACTTTGTGTCAGTCCATCTCAGAGCAGCTCAGGCCCACTACTTGGCCACAGTTTTTTCACAGTGGCGAACCTCGCCCCATCCTTGCTTGTGAACAACTGAGCCTTTCGAGAATTAATACCCAATCATGATACCTTCACTTGTTACCAATCAACCTGTTTATCTTAGAATATTCCAAAGAGGTGTTTTTTTTTAACAAACTTTCCCAGTCTTTCGCTGCCCCTGTCCCAACTTCGTTGGAACATGTTGCAGGCACCAAATTTAGATTCCATGTATATTAAAAAATAAATAAAAGTTTATCGGTTATCAGTGTTGTGCTGTAGTCACTTGAAACAAAGGATTTTATTGCATTCTTTCATTGCATTCTGTTTTTATTTCAGTTTTACACAGTGTCCCATTTTTTTTTTCTTGGAATTGAGGTTTGTAGCACAGCTTGTCCAGCCTGCATAAGAAATCACAACAAAGCCCAGAACTACAGTAAAAATGAATCTAAAAGTATCGATTTCTGCACTGCACAACACACACAGCTCTGCTGAGGCCACTTGAGGAGTCCAGTGTCTCTTATTGTTCAGAGAGCTGAACATGAGCTTTGATCAGGCAAAACTCTGAGGCTGGCACTGATGCCAGAGCAGCAGAGTGGAAATTAGAAGGGCTCCCCTTTAAAATCCCAGAATCGCTGCAACCAAATGAAAATACACACACCGCTCTACATTATTACTTGTCGCACGGAAGCAATAAGTGGGAGAGATTTACAATAGGCAGCAGAGTAATACCTGCTAATATACTTGCGTTCCATGGGGCCTTTAGTCTGGAAATCTTCCCGTTAAAGAGCCTCTACATTTCCAAATGACTGCAGTATGAGCAGTTAGTGGAGCATATTGGATTTAATCAACCATCCAGCAGAGGTGTGGGGGAAACACTGACAATGGGGTATTTGAATATTAGTGAGAAAGCCGTACAATTTTAAGATTTCGCAACCTGCTGTTCATTTTGTTTTAATGATGTTCTGGTGGTCGTTATCTGTTAGGGAAACCCTGATGTTCAAAGGGATTTTTCGCATAATCAGAGAATCCTGAGGTAGTGCAGCCCAGATTGGAAAAATACACAGTGCAGGTTGGACACCCTCAGGCTATTTAACTTTTTTTTTTTTCCTGCAACTCGGGCTTGTGGTCATTTCTCTAAATGACAGTGAAATATTATCATGAGCCCAGGGATTGACGTTGCCTCTGAATACTGAACCCTATCAGCTCTTTGCAGTTATAGCCTCGCTCTCCAGCATGTTCCTGGGAAACACTCATTTCCCTCCCTGGCTGAGGTGTTGAACCCCTGCAACATACTGACATTTAAAAAGCTGCACATCTTAGCGTTGCTTTGCACGCTCATTATTTTCCTCCACAATTCACACGCGTAAGCAAAAAACGTTAAAATACTCGAAAATGCTGCCATTTTTCTTGCACGTCTGTTGAACCTCAAAGGGATTCTTTTGTTAATTAAAACTGTTACGCTCGCTGTTCGGTGGCTGGACAGCAACTATTGTAGCTGCGACGTGGCCACAGAGATGGCAAGTGAAGAAGAGGGCGTTTTTTTTTTTGTGTACCAGACAAAAAGAAAGCCAGTTTGATGAACGGTGGTTCACAGTGACCATTATTTTTGTTACGGTTTATGAATATCTCAGGAGATGAAAGAAATAAGGCTTGGGGGAGCAGCAGATGGAAAAACTCCATCATATCTCAAGAGGTACAAACACTGACTCTGTGTCGCACACTCGCACACACTGAAGTACACAAGCTGTGCACAGGCGCAGATACACACAGGATTTTCAATTTGCAATCAGACCCAGCGTGGTGAACTCTCCATGTTCGCCTCCACTGTCCTTTGTATTTGGCATCAAAGTTCCGCCCCGCCATAAAAGCCAAATTCTCTATGACATAGTGGAGATTGCTCTGTCGAAAATGCAATCAGCCAAAGCCGCCTCAAGTGCTGATGAATTACTGTGGCTTAGGAAAAGACAATGACTTGTCAGTTTTGCACCGATTGGCTCCGTCGAGGGACAAGCACCTAGGGGACCTGAAGAAGTGACAACGCAGCCCGGCATCCTCCAAATCTGAACCGATCAACATTCTTGAATGCCAAGTTAGCAGTGCGATATGACTCATCAGAAAACTTTCTGCCACAGTAATTATGGCATTCAAAAGATAATTGAATATTTCTTTTATATTCACATTGAGGAATATGATTTGCTCATGAAAACATTTGTTTTATTACAGTTTTATAATCACTACAGCTGCCACTGAAGAGCTCTCATGTTGTGCCGATTTTATTTTCAGGGCAATCTCTTTCTGGAAAAAAAAAATATTCAATTTCTGTACTGTTATTTCCTCGCTGTGCTGCCCTCCATCAACTCAGTTGTTTCTCAAAATAACCTTTGGAAAAACATATGGTGCATTCATATTAAGATGTACTCACAGTGAGGGCAATTATCCAAATTTTAACTTACGATTAAACATGATTTGGTTTTAATTTTACAGAAACCAGTGACAAAAAGCTTCTTCCTTTGGTTTGACTGCTGCTTCTATGGGTTGTGTGTGATGGCTATGGCTGCAACTACTGATTATTTGCCATTATTGATTAATCTGCTGATGATTTCATGATTTATCCAGTAAATGTTCAGTCTATAAAATGTCATAAAATTGTCACAATTTCCCAGAGCCCACAGTGACATCTTCAAATTACTTCTTCTGTCCACCCAACAGTTCACAACCCAAAGATTCTGCATTTACTACCGAAAACATCTTTGCTTGAAAAATGATTGAAACTATTAATCAATTACCCAGATAATAGGCAACTAAATTTCTTCTGATTGACTGATCGATTAATGGACAAATCATTGCAGCTCTAATGATGGCAGATGGGTCCTGAAGGCTTGTACACACATATTAATACAGAATGGAGACATTTCTTTCAAATTATGAAACTTTATTAACATGAAAACTACTTGTGCAAAATGCAATGCTCTCTGTTGATGTTTTTATACTCAATGGGAGTTAATTTGCTTGAGGAATTGCCTAAGGTAGTGTAAAATCTCTCTACTTGCATTGCAGGCATGGAGAAGCTGTCCTGATTACAATTACAGAGACGAAAACAGATCGGGCTGGAACTCTATTTTAAGTGCAAGTAAAATAATAAATGTGAAAAATCTATCTAATTCGAAATGAGCTATTGCCACACGCAGTATAATCTTTCCATGCGAGTAAAACAAGTGTTTAATCTAGGCTTTTTTGTTTATAATCAAAACTTCACTGACTAAACCCATCCTACTCATCGCTTCTCTATCCATCGACTCCATCCTTCTCTCATCGCCTTCTCATCCCCGCTCTTGTCCCTGGTTTCCTCAGTCACCTTAAAAAAAACGTCGCTGCAGGCAAACGTAATTGAAAAGTGTGTAGTTGCCCACATAAAATGCAGCTCTAAGACACAGCAACAAAGAGGCCACATGAAAATACGACGCTTTAACCGACAGAGACGGTTGAGTCAGCCGAAAGCATCAAACACTTGCTCCAGCGCTGCGTCACCCGATTACTGTTTACTCTCTGCAAATGCACTGTCAATACCGGTCATGGATTTGACTGACTGTAGAGAGCTTTCAAAAAAGATGTTTTGGAAATAGAAAGCATAATGACGACAGGAAATTGCCTCTCCACATTGAGGCAAAGGTAGATTACCAGAACATCACAGTTTTTACAGTTTATCAATTTCCTGCAACGCAATTTAAAAAAAAGATGATTTGCAGATATTACTTTAAATCATAGTGCACTGTAAAAACAATCCTACAGCAATTTAGTGAAATTAATTCATCTTTTCTCATTAATGTAATGTAAATATACAAGTTTGGTTTACTCAAATTGACTAAACTTAAACTTTCTAATGTGTATTTTCAGAACACTTCAGAACTCATTTCAAGTCAAGACCTGAAGTTTTGGAGAATTTGTCTTTGATAAATTGGTTGAACTCTGTAGAGACATTCTCCTGAGACCCTTTGTCTGAAATGAAAAATGACAAAATGTAAAAGGAAGTCAAATTTTTTGGTAATGTTCATCAGTGTAATTTAAGAGTTGTTGGTTATTGAACATGTTTTCTCAAGTACAGCTGAATTAGTATCAAGTCTATCTGATGATAAAAGTTCATTTGTTTTGAGTCACTACAAAATTACCACAAATTGTCTTTTCAAATTCAGTCAACTTAAAATTTTGAGGCAGCCTGAACACTGACTTTTTGAAGTTATGACAAATTATTTTTATAGTGTAAGTGAGGTGCACTTGCAGACTAAGTGTCTTAACATGGATATGTCTGTCCAAGACCACAATGCTGCAGAAATATTGTTTTTAAAAGCCAAAAAAACATGTATAGCCAGTTTCTAACATAGTAAACAAAGACAATAGTGAATTGAGAGTGTTTCAAAAGGGGGCGCCATTCAACAGGTACAGACTGGACATTGTATGAGACTAAAACGTCTAAACATATTTCCACACTCATTGCCATGACAATGTTAATAACTCATGCTGCCAACATGCCAGCATCTTAGCTGTGCTCAAGGAGATAATTGTGAAAACCCTTCCTCACGGCTCGACTTGTGTGATTATAACAGACAACCTGCCCTGCTGAACACTCTGCTTCATAAATAGAAACGCTGTTAGCGATGCACAAGTCCTTTTAAAAATGGATCTTTTGCTGTTACGTCCCATTAAAAATGGACGAGGGAGGGGGGTCACCGAGAGTTGGTTTTGTTTCAGAGCGTCATTCAACATCAGCTGGAGAATGAAAATAGGCTAAACCTACTCAGAGCAACGCAAGAAAGCGGAGTGTTTTGTGACCTCCCATTTCCCCTCAGTTAAGATGAGCACAATCACATATCATACCCCGGCAGTAAAGTGCTGACTCTCCCATGTTGCCTCTGTCAACATTCATCCATGTTAATTCACAGGGGTAATGGTTTTATTCTCTGTGGGTGAAAAAAACACACACGATCGTGAGGAGGAGGCGTGTTTCTAGGCCTCCTCAGCCCTGGCGATGGTCATTAAATAGTCATGGGTCCCTGTGCTGAGCTGTGTGCCGTGCCCGGCTGGGCTGGGCCCGGCTGCTTCAGCTTTAGTGCTCATGTTATGCTCATCACCGCAGGGGTCAGGTAGAGTGCAAGGCTGCTCTTCAGTTACAGGACCAGTTCATCGTCACTTCACGAGAGCCTCGGCACACACATGCATGTTCACCTCGCTTTCACCCCCGCTGGCTTGTCTGCATGGAGTAAGGTCACATCACGGTCACTGAGCGGTTTGACGCGTCACAGAAACACACGATAGGCTCTTCGTATTTTTTTGGGGGAACGCTGACTGTCTGGTCTTTTTCTGTGAGCATACCTGTCTTTACCTGTTTCTGTCTGTGTGAGTGTATGTAAGCTGGTTGTGTGAAGGTCACCAAGCAAAGTAGATGAAAGAGGAAGCAGCATTTGAGCTCTTATCGGGCAATAAGAGCGCTGTGTGTGTGTTTGGTCAGTCACAATGGAGCAGCCCTTTGCGGTGCTCAACTGTGGAAGCCAATGAGCCGCGTTTTTGAAGTGGCACGGCTTAAAAGATCTGTTCTTGATGTTTGGCTTCCTCCCACACTTTTTTCACTGTAGTTTACAATGGAAAGCACACGTTTTATAGCAAGTCATGAAATGGTGCATTTTTCCTCTACGGTGTGGGTGTGGGAAGAGTTCAGCTCTTTCTGTCGCGTAGCAAAATAGAATAAAAAACAGACAGCAATACTGAAGATCCAACAATGGATATTTCTGGGTGTGAAGAGTAGACTATAAATCATTTGGTTAGTTGAGTTGGTTAATCTTAATGGATTTGCCAGCCCACAACTAATTATTATTACTTTCCTCATAGATTATTCCATTGATTGTGCATTTTCAGCCAGTCCCTTTGGTCAAGACTGACATCTGAATCTCAACCAGTATTGGACGGATTGCCTTGAAATTTATTGCAATTATTCATGTCCCCCTCAAGGTGAATTATAATTATTTTGGTGAGTCTCTGACTTTTCCTGTCCAATACTTACTTTTGTTAAGTATTTGGTTATAAACCAAACATTCCCATCAGCATCAGTCATTCTTGTGTTACATGCTAATTAGCTATTGTAAGCATGCTAACACACTGAACTAAAATTGTGTATGTTATACCCTAAGAGAGAGAGAGAGCATTCCTGTAGACTTGGTTTTTCCTTAAATAGACAGTGGAATCATTTGATCAGTGAAATGTCAAAATGGTGAAGCGTCTTCACTAGGTTGTACAGCCCAAGCCGAATCTTTGAATAATAATATTTGGCTTTGTTAACTAATAACATTCCTATCAGCCTAAGCTGATTTGTGAACCTATAATTAGTCAATGTTAGTATGTTAACATGCTCAAATAAGATTGTGAAAATGGTGCGAACATTGTACCTGCAAACCATCAGCATGTTTGTTCGTTGGCATTGCGTATAGGTAATTTTGCTACATCTTCATAGAGCTAACATAGTTAAGTCTTGTTTAATTACACAGAAGAAGAGTTTGGTCAACGAGATGTCAAGAATGGTGAAAAGTGCCATTCACCAGTTAGTACAGCCCACGTTGACATCTTTGATCAGCTTTTTTGGTTTCTCCAACAGTCCAAAACCTAAATATATTCAATCTCCAATGATATAAAACAAAGATAGTGGGAAATCCTCCGATTTCAGAAAATGGAATCACATAATATTTGGCCTTAAATGTTAAGGATCAAGAAAACCCCCACTCATCCCAAATTCCTACAGCCTGCAGATTCTGGATGATCAATTAAGTTCCTTCCATTACCGTGGTGCGTTTCTTTGCTTTCAATGCACCATCGTAGCACCACCCTCAGGGCCTCATGGCAGGCATCTTGCACACTCAACATATAACCGCCGTGAACTGAATCAGTGGAGTGATGAATGACTTCCAACACACTGTGGACTCAGCAAATGTTAAATATTCTCATTAGCTGGTTGAGAGATCACACACACTCCGACGGCACTGCTACCGCCCTTAACCGTCTGAGCCACAGGCGGTCCAAAACAAGCCCCAACCCCCAACACACTCAGGCCGTCTTCTCCTCCTGTCTTTATCACCCTTTCTTTTTCTGTCTCGATCCATTGACTGTGGGGCTTCAGGCGCTTGAACGACAGGCAATGCTGGCGTCTGAGCTGTCAAACATGTCCCTGTCACAGCAGAAACAGCGGGACACTGGAGATGGACAGACACCTGATCTGTTGTAACTGGTGCTCCCCTTTGGGGCGACTGATCCCGGTTGTTATCACCAGCGTCAAGATTAACAGAACCAGCTGTCCTTACAAAGTGCTGCAATTTGACTTCTGCTCTATCCTTGACTTCTGCTAGATCAACTAGCACTAAAAGAAGATAATAACTGGAAGGTAACACTTTATTTGAAGGGGAGTGCATAAGACTGATATGACACCATTATAACCAGGACATGACACCTTTCATGAAGATGAAGGTTGATGACTGTTGTCATTAAGGGTCACTTGGCCAAGTATGTAATTTTTAATTCAAAGTTGGCATCTTTTAAGATGTCTTGGTTATGAAAACTTGACATTAATCAAGACACCATCACCTCAGGCTTAATTCTCAAATGTAAAGAAACTATTAGCTTAATATGTTAACATTAAATTCAACTGTCACCTGTGGTTAGTTTTGACATTGTCTGTTATGAGACAACTATAATTGTATCATGAACACGACTGTCATAAGGATGTCATTAAGTGATATTACATTGTCAAGTGCTTTTGTAACAGTGTCATGAAGTTATATAATTTCTTCAAATTTGATAATTAGGCCTGCCCAGCATGTTTCTTATGACAACTTAACATGAACCAAGACACCATAACCATGATCATAAACACGCCATAGTGGGCTTAATTATCAAACTTAAAAAACTATTTAGCTTTATATTACATTAAACTGGCACATATGGTCTATGGTATATCAAATGGTTCTACAACTGTGTCATGCAACTAAACAGTTTTAGTTTTATAAATAGACCAAGGTGACAAAAGCATTATTGGCTGATTAAATCTGAAACAATGTCAACTTCGCATTAGTAATTACATAACTGACCAAATGACACTTAATGATAAAAGTGGTAAGCAGTCATAAAGACTCCTTCATTTTCATGACAGGTGTCATGGTTATGACAGTGTCATAATGACACGGTGTCATGTCAGTCTTATGTACAACCCTTCAAATAAAGTTTTATCAATTGTAATAACTGTTGGTAATAACTGGTAATAAATAACACTGTACTGTATGTCACCTTACTATTCAAATTAGCTTTATTTTGTTCTCAAGTTTCTTTCTTCACCCACCCTGAAGAGAAACAGGTAACAAGACATATTTGGCTCTATTTTCTGCAGTACCAAGCTGCCAACAACGGGCCTGTTTAGGAGGAGGGTCTGGGATAAAGAGTGGAGAGGAGCAGGAGAGACGAGCAAAGCACAGAGCTCAGGGCAGAGGTGGCTCCCGGCCATCCATCTCTGGTTTCAGGATTCAGAGAGTGCTGACAGGTCTGGGTCCCCCGGCGCAGGCCTCTGGGCTGTAACCACGGATACCCAGACAAACCAAGAGCTGTCACTCAAGCGGTACCAGCTAGACAGAGTCACAGGAGATAGGAAAACAGGATAGCGAGACACCAGGGGTGTGTGTGTACGTGCTTATACCTAAGTGTCTGTGTGTGTATTACAGAATACAAGGCAGGAAATGCAGAATCTAGGAGCGCAGACAGTCACGGGTCTAGTGAGATATCATCAGTCAGTCTTGAGACACACACACATGCAGAGGACACACGAAAAACAATTCGTGATACCGGAGGAGGTTTGGGGAAACTCCAGGCTTAGACAAACACAGACATGCTGATAATAGCAAACTGCCACCTCATGAATTTTGCAGCTGTCTAAATCTCCTTGACATTTTTATAAAAACATGTTCTTCTTTTGGCAAGCACCCTCTTTTAAGACAAATAAAGAGGATCGTGAGGTGGGCGCAGTAAAACAAGAAGAGGTGGTAATGGAGGCTGGTTTTAAAATGTGAATCATCGGGTTTAATATCAGGGCAGGCAAATATTTAGAAATTAATAAATGCTCAGTTAGGACAATATGAGAGCAAAATTAAAGAATTGAAATCAGCCTCTCATTTCACAATTCTGTTCACATCTCTTTCTAAGAAAAGTTGTGCTTTTTCTAAAGGCAGTTGTGGGTACAGGAACTTCTGCAAGGTTTTCAAAGTACACTCATCACTTATCATATCTAGCAGATGAGAACAAGTGCAACACATAAAAGACACACACACACATACACACACACAAAATCAGCCAAGAAAAAGCATTGTGTACCCCCATAATGTCGGCACATTGATGAATTGTCTACAGCAGAAGAATAACAAATAAATTATTCAAATCTCTACCTTGGTGAAGTCAGAGGGGGCTTTCTCTTTGTTCTACACCCTGGCATTGATTTCTCCCAGTGGCGAAGAGTGGGATGCCTGAAGGTTAGACACACACACTATGTAGATAAATGACTCCTGAGCTCTGGAGTTTGATCCAAATGAAGCAATGATGTAGCTCACTGGCCCGGGCCCACACTGAAGTAAAGTGTGTGCTCTAGTAAAATGCGCTCTCGGTGAGTCAGAGAGTGTGTGTGTGTGTGTATGTGTGAGGATACATGCAAGTGCTATACTCCCACCAGCATGGTAGTGGCGAGGTGGAGAGACAACAAAAGGGAGGGGGGGAGAGAGATGATCTGCAGCCTTGGTATGAAGCTCACATGTACTGCAATGACCATTGCCTGATTGCACAAACCACCTTAAGTTTCAAACTTGAGTACGTCCTTTGAGAAAAATATTTCCAATGAATTTCACTTACAAGCATTGCATAAATCCTTTTAGGTTGTCTCCTTGCATAAGTGCTTAAACTAAGGCTTTCACAGTAGTTAGTGTCATAATACAGCACATGTGCACTTCAGTTACCATGGTTACACTTCACTCACAGTCTTAGGGGTTACTAGACAGCATGGCCACTTTCATAATTCCATACTAACGTGCTATGAAGTAGGCTAAAACAGTGTCTGAGATTTTTAGTTTGTCTGAAACTTCAGTATGAAACCAACAGTACACAAGGTGCATACTGTATCTGGGAAAATATTACAGTATGCAGGCTCTAGACACCACACCAGCATAAATATCCCACAATGCAATGCAGTATTGACAACATCAACAACAACAACCTAACAGACAAAGATAGTCAGTGACCAAGGCACCACTGTGTAACGTCAATAACACTTTATTTTTAATGTAAGTAAGGTTTCACTTTGCTGTGTGGAATATTTTTTTTAATTAGTTTATCATTAGCACGGGTTACCATGGTTACACATCTCCAACAGGCAATGAGACTTTAGGGAAGTGACATGATATAAGATGAGCAGTGCGTCCTACACAAAAGTAGAGCTTCAATGACTAATCGATTATTAATTGATTATTTAATTAATCACCATTCCAGCTTCTTAAATGTGAATATTTTCTGGTTTCTTTATTCCTCTATAAAAATAATTTGAATATCTTTGGATTGTGACTGACATAAACCACCGGAGGACGTCATCTTGGGCTTTGGGAAACACTGATCAATATTTTTCACCATTTTCTGACAAACGAGTATTAATTAATTAATCAAGAAAATAATCGACTGATCAATCAACTATGAAAATAATTGTTGGTTGCAGCCCTACACAGTCAGTTGTTAGCTAGCTTAGCTAACACACTTAGTTAGCCCACGTCAACTCCAAAATGGCCAGGACAGAGTAAAGAAAAAGAAATCCAAACTGGACAGAATACGAGAATGTTGTTCTCCTCGAAGAATCATTAAAGCACATAATTCAAAGTTAATTTAACACAACCAAAACAAATACACACAAGCAGAAGATGTGACAAGAAGTAAGCTAAGTTACAAAATCAATGCGTAAAAAGTGCTGTAAAACAAACTGTAGATGAATGAAGAAATATAAAAATATTACTGTGACAGCAAGAAAGAAGATAGCTTCATGATTTTATTGAAACTCACCAGTTTTTGTTTTAAACTCCTAATATATGAGTCAGTTATGTTAACATTTGGCTGAGTGAGGATAGATTGTCCAGTTGGTTTTCTCTGTTCTGAAAAATGCATCTTTGTATCTCCTCCTCCTCTTCAATCACCACAAATTCAGCTGTTGTCTTATGTTACACTTTTTTTTTTTATGGGTCTCTTAAAATTTTCAGAGGGAAATGATCACTAAGGACCTTCTAGCATGGCACAGGGGAATACTTAAGTGGTTAATTGCAAACACTGTTGTAAGGGAGAACCCTTCAATTTCTGAGGAAATCCTTATGGCAATTTTATGCATCTCATGTTTTCCTTAAATGACAAATTTAAAGGAAACCTTAGCCTAAGTCGTTTAAAGCAGCCGGGCACAGATTTTTAACATTTTAATTCACAGCAGCATGCTAGCCTGCAATTATGTGAATCATATGTATGTATTCTGTATTTGTGTCTGTGACTGTGTGTGTAATTATGTTGCTGCTCATACTTTACTCCCTTTTAACTCCAATCTCTAAAGCTTAATGATGTTTCTAAAAGCATATGTGGCACTCTGCGTGGTAACATGCGTGTGATGGTGGTAATGTTTATGCTTTTCCTTTTCTCTCAACCCAATGCCCAGCGGTGTTCCTGGCTATGCAGCGCCGCAAAATTGGCCTGAGAGGTTTGGGAACATTTCCCCCTTACAAACAGGGGCAAATCAATAATGTCTCGGTTGAGGGAGCCACTCTCCATATGAAGGTGAGCTGACTCAGCAGTCCCAGCAGCCGAAGGGGGCAGAGAGAGCGAGAGAGAAGGAGAGAGAGGGAGAAAGGGGAGGTGGGGATGGAAATGATTGCTTTACAAGCGGTAAAATGCATGGTGGTGTTGAGAACCCTCTGTGGACGCCGCGCTACACGCCTTCGCAATCCTCTAGCGGAGGAAGCGGGATGGAGGGGAAGAGGAGAGCGCACACATGCACGCTTGGTTTGTAAATACAATAGGCTGCTCTCTCTTGAGCTGCGAGTGCAATCGAGCTCTATTGGTTTCTCTTTTTCTTACTCATACTTGCTCTCTGTCAATCTACCACAATGCAGTAGCCTCGCAAGCCCCGATTTAGCCTTTGCCAAGTCAATCACGGCGCTATGGTTGCACGATGGAGCTAGAGACTGGAGGGAAATTCTTATCTCTACTATCTCTCTTGGTCCTTTTTATTGTTCCAGGTCTCCACAGCTATCACTGTGCTGATTAAATGCAAGAGTTCACTAATTACAGGGCGATCAGGCAGGAGGATGGGTGAGGAGAGGGTGGATAACGCAGGGCGCTCCGACGTCCTTCAGGCACAGTGGGGGATCAGCAGCAGCAGCAGTTGTTGGCAGTAGAGAGGAGAACACTGTATTATCTCTCATTAGACATCCTGTACCATTTCATTTCATTCATTTATTTAAAAGGACCACATACATTAATCAGTATTCCTGTAAATGTGCCAGTGTTAGCTGCAGCCCTTTGACCAGATGTTTTGAAACCAATGAGGTGATGCCTAAGGGCTGGTTCACACCAGCGTTGTTTAGTCTGAATGAAATGAACCCTGGAGCATTTACTACTTTTACACAGCTCGTTTCGGTTGGTGTGAACGCTGGATGTGATGTGATGTGGATCAAACAACCGCTTCAGAAGGGTGGTCTCGGACCGCTGTCAATTAAACTCTGGAATGGTTCATTTTCTAGTGTGAACAACATCTGAACTAGGGTTGGGCTGATACACGTTGCCATCATCCATCATGATAGAATCGACCACTGAGCCCTCTGCCATTGTAGTATGGTGATTTAAAAGCCTTTTGTATCTGAGGAAGTGTGACCCTTCGGAGTTGCCATTGAATTGCTGCTGCTGTTATTACACTAAATCTCCATGCCGTGCTCATTGTTTTATTTTTAAACACATATCATTTATGGATATGTGGTGCCAAGATAAAGACCCTTTTAGACCCAACAATATCATCGTCCATCGTAATGTTTTATTGTGCACATATGCCAATTCAGTAGACAATCAAAGAAACATACTTTTGTCTTTGTCATTTCGTTGGTCAAAAATGTTTTATTTTCTTGCTTTGGTGACTGGTGAACTAGCAGTATGTTTGCTACTAAAATTGGACCGGCCAGGGACAAAGCTGGACTCAGCAGTCTTGCTTGACATTCATATGCGCAGTTCCCCAAAGTCTGCTGACAGGTCTCCATGATGTACAAGGTCCAGGTAGAAATTTGGTAATGTGTAAACTGTATGACCAGTAATGAAAAGATATTTCCATTTATAGGATTGCATTTTGCTTTTCTGAATGCAAGCCATACCGTTTGGAAAACTGAACCAATGTAACATCCTCACATTGGTTTGATTCAGAAAAAGGCCCTTTAGGAGTGAACCCACCCAAAATTTTACACAGAAAAGACAACAGAGACACCATAAGGACAGCAATGGCAACAATTTAAGCATTCTCAAGTCAGTACAGAAGCCATGCAGAGCAGCAAGAAGCAGCAAAACATTAGGACAGTTACACAACATCAATATCAACTATTCAGTGCATGTCGCTATGCAAGACACTGCCAAGCAATCATCTCTCAAAATCACCTACAAGTCCCATCTGTTTTCTCTCCTCTTTGTTTCTTGTGTCCTTGTTCAACCTTCAATTCACCTAATGTAGTTCATGCAAGAAATACAAAATATAGCAGTGGGTGTACGTGTATGGGTGTGTTTACTACACCTATTTTCAAATGTGAAGGTAATCTGTATCTCAACATATCTTACAGTTGGAGGTTAAAGGATCATATTGGTGGTAAAGCATGTTCTAGCCCTCCATACCAAATAACAGTCTTGCCAAACACTTTCCAAAGCGTGCCATAAGTTGACACTGATCTTCGAGGGAGCCAGTGGTTTACGTTTACTTCAACTCACAACAAAAATCTAATCGGAGAGCTCTGACCCCTCGCTCGAACTGGGTCATCCATCACTGTGAACATCTTTTCATCTCAAAGCTATGCTATTGTTGTGCGAAAATAATGTAGTTTAGAGCTGGGACCATTTTGAAAACTCTCCTTGTTGGTGTTTGGTCAAGGACACACAACATCTGACATTTAAGACTTGGCTGCTAAAAAACACTGCATACCTGAGTTATGTTGACAGAAAATCAAACCCAAGGAGAAACGAGCGTTGGACATCGGAAGTTGGACAGGCTGCACAAAATACAACAGGAATTTGGCCATTTCTGACATTAAAATGGGCGTTGTTGAATTATCATACAGTTACTGGTGGTGGCAGTGAAAGTGGCGGCGGCATGTTTTCATCAGTGTCAACACCAGGAAGCACTGCATTAAACATGCAGCTAATCTGATCTCTAATAAAGTGAATTGGCGCCCATGTTAGTGAGTGAGATTTGAGATCCTAAAGCTCTCATCAGATTTTTAGACTGATAGAATAATAGAGCGAAGCAGCGAAATCTATGAATGGATAGGAGTCCTGAGGCATAGCTGAGAGGGAGTAATAAATGAAGGAGTGGGGCAGAGCGAGTGAGGTTGTAAGTTTGACAAAAACTAAAGGCGATGAAATGTTCACCGTGATGGATTACTTATTTCAGGCAAAGTTTAAGTCTGTGCGAGTTGATTTTTTAAACCTGAAATGAATGAAGAACAATGGCTGCCCAGAAGAAGGGAAATCAATCCAAAAACTTGAAAGAGTGATATGTTTTGTAGAGTATACGTGTGCCTTTGAGTTAATGGTATAAAAGACGCAAATCACTGGTATGCAGTGGCGGACTCAGGCTGTCTGAGGGGCAGGGGCAGAAAAATAAAAAGGACACCAGCTGTTTGCAGTTCCAATCCCTGGTTTAGAATGAAATTATTATGTGACTTAAGGTAGAAAAAAATATTGCACCTCTGTAATAAAACCCCCAAGGGAACTATAACCAATGTAACAATTTAGAGGAACCTAGAGGCCAACTAATTTTCTAGCATGTAGGGCAGCCTATATGGCACTGCATCACATTTTTCCTACTTGAAGGGCACCCTAGAGGGCACTATCACATTTTGTCCAATACATGGGCACTCTTAAGTGCATTTTATCATAATTCGACTGCTGGAGGGCATAGTAGAAGGCATTTTATCACATTTTGTCCACTGGAAGGACATCTTAGAGGACACTTTATCATCTTTTTTTCTATCATAGGGGCAAAAAAAGAAGGTGCTTTTTCTGCATTTTATAGAAGATGAGGGCAACAGGAGCACCGACCCCCCTCCCGAGTACACCAGCGCTGGTATCATGATTTAAGCATGTGTTCCTGAAGGCTTGGAGGCTACGCTGCTGCAGCAGGAATCCAGTACATCCCTGGGGCTGAAGGTGACCAGCTGATTTCCTCTCTCGCTGTTGTAGGGGGCGGCGGTTGTGCTGCATGGTGACAGTAAATAAAACTTCTGGTATCAGGCTTCCACATCAGCACTGGCGAGAACGGCAGCCGTTGCCATTTTGTCATCTAATACGGCGTGAGGAACAGAAGATATTAAGGAATGCTCTTTGTGACAAGCTCAATGCGGTAACGCGTCCCTGTCCATCATTTGAATGAAATGTTAAATGACATGTGCATGGCAATATGTCAGAAAATAATAGCCTACTGCCACATCTTCCCCGCATTCTGGTGTGGGTTAAAGCAGGTCTACCGTGGTGCAGTGCAATAAAAAAAACAGGAAAAACACCACACAAATGTGATAGTGTGAAAATACTTTGTGTATATTATATATATATATATATACACACGAGATAAAAAAAACTAAAAACACCTCATATAGCAAGCTATCTAAATAAAGCTCGGGCTTTGTATCACTGACTTTTCACTCGATTCTGTGGTGATTAAATAATGCAGCCCGGTTACAGCAAGTTGTTGACAGTGTGAGAATACTTGGTGCACACAGCCTTTATAGCAGCTGTCTGCTCTGGTGAGGGGCTAGATGAGCCAACCAAGGTGAATATATTACTCTCACTCAGTGAATGTCACAAATGCCATTTCCAACTGCTGAATGTCACAGAGACTGTTGGGGTGACTACTAACACTGCGGAGCACCATGACGTCTATATTCCCGCTGTTAACATCCCATATCCCCGCTTTTTTTTTAAATATCAAACAAAATCACTCTTGCTATGAGCCAAATAAATATCAATAAGCCTGAGATACTGAAGGCGATTGGTTTGTGTTTTCCTGCTGATTGCTCCTAGAACTTTTGGGCCATCACTGCTCCACTACATGTAGTGCTTTTTCAACAGAATAAGAAGCTTTGATATTGATTTTTTTTTCCCCTTCCAAACTGAGCGCAAATAACAAAATCTATCAGTAAACAAACATTACAGGAACAGCTTTAGTTTAGGATGTTATTTGGTGTTGGGAGGTGGCCATTTTTAATGAGCGACTCCTGAGCCTGATAGCCTCTGGAATGCACTCAGGGAGGAAAAAAAATAAAGTGAGAGCACACCAAAAAGAGAAGAAACTGACTCTCTAACACAGTCCTCTGCGTCAGCGGAGCTCATTGTTTGCAGCGCAGTTGTTGGGGGGGTTGCGCTCCTGCTCAGTGCTGCAAGCTGACGCTGATTATTTCCCACATCTTCAGATATGAATGTTTGACGCCAAGGTCATTCTCTTCCAGCTATCTATACCTCTAATTCTGCCATCAGTCATTACAGCTATACACACATTCTCCACTCTTTGTATCTCTTGATATAATGAGACGAAACCACAGGTACCACCAGGGGGATGGGAGTGTCAAAACTGTGGCCTTATTTTATTACAAAATGATATGGTTATAATTAGGGAAAATATCTTAAACCTGACAGAGAAAGGAAGCTCCAGATTAAACTCATCATTGTTTGTTTGGAGTCAAGACTGATTTAATTATTTTTTCCATAAAGACTGAAGTTCTCTTTTTTAATTAAAGGTTCTTATCAAATCTGAATAACCTGCATAATTGGCTGAAGCATTCCGTGTTAGTGTTAAAATCGCACCATTAATTCCTTCTCACAGCAAATAAACCACAACAATACAGCAGCTAAAAACAAGAATAGTGTGCAGGGGAAATTATTTTTGTTTCTTCAGGCTCTGAAAATACGTATTCCTCATGACAAGTCTTTGTGCTCCACACCGAACCATGCATCAATATAAACAATAATTATTCTTTCAGAATGTTTGAAGATTATACACGGCAAAGACAGCTAATTTCATGCAACTGCCAACACGTTTGACTGTATTTACTCATAAACCACCTATCAATCTTTCTGCTTGCTGAGTCAAACCGTGCCCGTCTTCAAGCTTTGTGCATCTGTCAAGTAGAAAAACAGGACACTACTTTCCAAGAAGAAAAGGGGCACTGTGCCGACCAGCGTGTACAACAAAAGAGAAACAATCTCCAGTAATTGCCTGCCATCAAACGGAGAACAGTGATTCAAAATGCAGGATAGACGAGGGGGGGTATGGCAGCACGTTTTGCAAGCCAGTCAAGGACGTTAGAAGCATCCATCTTCCAAGAAATCTCAGAGCAAATCAAAACCAAGAGCTGCTGGTGTTGGTGGTGTTGAGGTGTTTCCAGCCAGATTCATTAGCGCTGGACATGACACACACTAAACAATGAAGAGTTAAAAGGCTGGGCGGCCACTGACCTTTTGAAGGTAAAAGGTGGGGAAGTGCGCACGGGGCGGAGTGGCGCAGAAGCTTATTGATTTCAGACAGTTTATCTGTATCACAGGCAACAAGCCCACACAGACTGCACGAACACCGCTTTCACCTGTCAGGATTAGGTCTGTAAAGCCGAGCTGACAGAGACAAGACGAGCATGATGTAAACATGGACACAGAGATCTGATATCCAGCCATCTATATATAGGTGGATTACGCCAACTGACCAGTGCTTTTGTGGGAGATAACTAATGATGAACAAATAAAGTGGAAAACTCTTACACTGATCTATCTAATCCACTATAAGTGGATTATTTTAACCAGATTGTTTTGTTTGTCTATATCTTATGCAGATTACCATCAAATTGTTATTTGTAAATTTGTGACATGACTATAAAATAATGAAATAGACTTTTTTTCCTTTTTTCCACACGCTAAAAGGTCACTAAAGGGGGCGTAATGTGACTGGAGATCAAGCTGGAGAGCAAGTACTACCCCTCGCCCCTTTGTTTTCTGTCTCCATCACTAGCAGACTATTTCTTGTTGTTTTGAGTGGACTACACAAGGTACCCTGAGGAACACCAAGTTTCACAGTTGCTTCTCAATATTGGCAGTTTGTCAAGCTTTGGGGAGTCCACAGTTTTCATTGAGAGAAAATTACTTTCTTCTTCCCGTCGTGATGTTAATGTGCACACACTACCAGCCTCAGGTAATCATGGGAATATTAAAATGATTTTCCATCTGTTTTCATGTATGTAAAATGAAAACTGAACCTCAAACATTTACAGCAGTAAAACGCAACATGCACATAAATGCAACAGCAATATTAATGAGCAATTGAGTGTTTGACACTTCAAGTACATTTTGCTGTAATTCCTGCATAACTTTACCCAGAAGTTTTACTTGTAGTGGATTATTATAGTCTTCTCTTTTAAGGAAGGTGGCTTTGTGGGTAACCTGTGTGTGTGTGTGTGTGTGTGTGTGTGTGTGTGTGTGTGTCGGAGTATGGTGGGTTTGTTGTGAAAGTTAGCTTGCCAGGTAGCAGCTACATCTCAGTATGTTTCAGAGGTTTTTTCACCATTTTTTTTTTAATCATCAGATCACGTTACTCCACCCATGGCTTAAAGCTCCACAACGTATCTCAGAGACCTCCAGTTTGAGCCTATTTTAATTGCTTTTAGCCTGACTTGTAGCTGCTAACTAGCTAATGTTACACAGTCTGGACAAACTGCTGTGAAGCGTAAAAGGAGATGCCACAGAGATGTTACATAAACAGGGACTTTCTGTGGCAGCATAATGGCTGACAAAAGTAATGTAACCAAGAATTTTTGGGGTTTGCCTGGGTGAACTGTAACAGTCACGCAGAGGCAACCAGGTGATGCACTGAAAACACAAATGTGTTGATATAGTCATCTGCTATATCACCCACCAATAGATATTCAAGTATTTATGCCTGTGATTTCAACAAGGATTTACTGTTCACAATGTAGCATTACCAGGGAAAGAATAGGGTGGTTGGTGGTCCTTTCAGATTTTAATGTATGCTCTGACGCATGCATCAGAGATGCAAAACATGTGCCTATCAACATCACTGTCCATATAAGCGATTTCCACTATACTGAATTCCCTGTATGTGTGCACATGCACTCTACTGATGAAACGACGAAGGTTTGTATGGAACACATTAAGCCATTAATAAGGCATAGTGCATACCTCAGTGCTATGTGATTTTTTTCTCTGTTGCCAATATGTACCACATCTCTGGTCAATACTGAAGCTAGACATTTTATATTGATTAGTTTGTTTCCAGTGCACTAATACATAATTCATCAAGTCCCTGTGTGTATGTGGATGTGTGTGTGTGTGTGTGTGTGTGTGTGTGTGTGTGTGTGTGTGTGTGTGTGTTAGAAGGGTAAATCATCAGTCAAAGTCAACACTTCCCCTTGCACAATTACCAGCTGTGTTAAGGTAAAACAAAAGTCTCCTCTTAAAATATGGCGAGATTCTGGGGACCAAAGCAGCAATCACATCTCTCTCTTATCTCCCTGCTCTTCATGAAAGGTTAAAAAAGGGTCTGAGACTAGTTCATGAAATAATTAAAAGCCTGATGCGATTAAAAGACAAGACGAGAGAAGAAAGAGAGTTCAGCGCCTTGCCCGGAGCGCGTTAGCCTCCTCAATCTTTCAGTGGAAATTGGGTTTGGGGCCGGAGAGTGTTCTCCCCCCACAGGCACATCACTGCCTTCTCCACAGATCAGAGATCATTACACCCATGCTCACAGTCGATCCAAACCTTGGCCGACCAGAGGAGAAACGTGACGTCATCACAACAGTGCCGGATCAGTGGTCTGGGTCAGTTTCTGTAAAGTGCTGCTCATATCACAAGGGCACTGTAGCGCTCTGGTGAGGGGTCCTGGATATACACGTTCAGCTGCTGACCGGCGCCTCAAACACTCTCCAGCAATGATTCATAGACATTGGTTAATCTTATCAGGGACTACCTGGACACAGCAGTAATAAACTGGAAATTGTCTAGTGAATCTCACATCAAATCACAACCATGGGGAAACTAAAGCAACACAGCTGCTCAAAGCAAGACCGGACACGTCTGTGGACTGTTCTTGTCAAGACAAGCTATAATGTGATGGAGGTAATTAATTATGTAATAAACAAACATATTTTACTAGAATCACTGGTCGCACTTTATTTTGTAGTACACTAACAACAACAACAAGCCGCACTTTGTATCAAATTAGACAAAAACTAGAAAGAATATCTTCTTTATTAGACAGTGTTAGACCCTAATTGGACACTGCGTGCCTAACAGTGAAATACTTACAAGGTAACAAGCTGTAGTTTGTATCAAATTAGATTATAACTGGAAATAATATGTTCTTTATCAGACTTTATTAGTGTAATTAGGAACACTTATGGACACAACAGAAATGAACTTTGAACTGAAATGTCTCATGTCCCTCTGTTAGACTCAGACTGTTAGATCTTACTAAAGGGTACTTTGGGACACATTAAAACAGAATTACACTGTAAACTAAGTGAAATCACATATCTGCTACTTCCCAATTTTAAAACAACATGTGAACCAGACCTACCAGCTAAAGGCCAAAATTATACAGGTAGAGGAATATTTTGTCAGTGGGTGACAGACTAATTGTAATACTGCAGGCAGCTAATATGATTGTATGGGACCAGCCAAAGAACATCTCAAGTAGCACATATGAGATTTAACTTTAGTTTACGGTACAGTTCTGTTGTAATGTGTCTCTAATTACCCTCTGTGGAAGAATAATAAAGGTCTAACAGTGTGAAATAATACACTTTATTTTACAGTACAGTTCTGTTTTCATGAGTCTCTAATTGTCCTCTAATAAAGTCTAATAAAGCATTTCATACTGTCTAATAAAGAACATATTATTTCTACATTTTCTCTAATTCTCTCTAATAGTAATACAATGAACTTCTTGTTACATCTTATTTGTGTATTGTAAAATAGAGTGTGATCAAATCACTTCTTAATATAAACTCCTGGCTCGCTGTTTTCCTCATTATGAATCCTTTATCTAATATTTATCTCAAATCTATAAAGACTGTAAGAAGATGTATGGCCAGCCCTTTAAACAGCAGTAAATGGCACGGCTTGTGATTCAACCTTGAGGTTAATCAGACACAGAAATGTAATATCTTCATTCTCCGCCCCTAACTTATTGAAAACTGCCAGTGAGACCTGCTACTTAACTGAATCTAAAGGTTGTTTGACTGGTCGCAGGTAGAAAATGAGATTATAGTGAGGACTTGAGTAATGAAGGAAGCTGCCCGTCCTTGTCCACGATGTGACTCTTCCCCCCGTTCGCCTCAAAGGAGGTAGTAAAGCCGCCTGCCACGGACATAAAAAATGACTGGCCACTTCAATTAGCCCAATCATAAAATATAATTTGAGACACATCTATCTAACATGACCTGAAGACTTTGGAAAAAGAACTGTCCTGTTGTTCATTTATTAAATATCACATTCACTCAAGTTCTCTGTCTGGGTCGCAAGTGACATTGAAATGTAAAAATTAGGGGTCACTGAATAAATGTTCTTTTGTTAAAATATTTAACAGCTGCAGTAAGGTGAATCAGAAGGATGCAAGTTGAGACTAAAAAGAATTATACAAAATCTTATTAATGCAACAACTAATTTCTGTGATATGTGAAACATAATAATTTAGAGAAGTGAGAATGTGAAAGCTGATATGCTTGTGGTTTTATATTTTCTCTTAAGGCTAGATTCAGTCTAAACACCAGTTACTGGCATTTGTATTTTCAAGGCAAATAACTCAATATTTTAGTAAATGATGTAGAAAAAGTAAAAATCTAATAAAATACCACTGACACTCAGCCAAAAATGGATTTCAAGCTGGAAGTAAAATACTGATAAATCAAGAAGACTAAGAGTCAAAAGCCATGCTAGCGGCTCTGAGGCTGTAATTCTACATGGCTTTGAGTTAACACTAACATCAGCAGATTAACAATGCTAAAATGCTGATGTTTAGCAAGTAATGTTCACCCTGTTAACCAACTTGTCAAGAAAATAGCAATACACTTGACTGTAAATGAATAGATACATTGCAGTTGTTCTTTTTTTGTTCTGTTTAAACTCCCGACCACTAGATAGCAGTGTTGTTATCTATCTTGCATAAAAACATAAACTTTTTTAACGCATAATTTAGAAATGGCAATACATCACCTTGCTTCCAGTATGGCAATGTATCACAATATACTGAATCATAACCCCTGTATCGTGATACGTATCATAACACCAGAGTCACCTGCAAATACACAGGCCTAATGTCAGCATGTTAACATTTGCTAATTAGCACTAAATCATGGATATACTAAGGAGAAGTGGATACAATGTTGGAGGTGGGCCTTCCACGTATGCTTTTGCATCGTGGCCAATTTCCAGTTCAGCCCACCGCTAACTTCAGTGGGGTTAAGAAGATTTGATCCTGCTGCTCTTTTGGACTTTCCAGATCAAATCCTGATATTAAAATGAATAATTGCTCTGGGGGTTATTACCACCGTTTTACAGCCTCTTCTTTCCCAATGTAAGCTTATGGGAAAACAATCGTTTTGTGCCACTGTGAATCACGCGCTCTTGCTGGGTGCTTGGACGAAATACACAGTACAGCTGAGGCTAGTATTGGACAAAGACAAATGTGAACCTGCTGGTGGGGCTCGAAAATTCAAAGGATCATTAAAGTTATTAGAATTTATGCTCCGTGGAACATGAATGTCAGTAGAATAGAAAGTAGTCTACCCTTTGCATGCAAAAGGAAGGAATGTGTCTTTGCTTACATAATAACTAACACAGTAGGAGCTACATTAAAAGAAACACCTGATACTTGATGGTGAGGACTGAATCAGGGCTAAGAGAAAGAAAAATAATGTGTAATCTGTAACAGAGTCATCATCAGACATCAGAGTCAAAAGAGGCTGTCCTTTCTGATTGAGATATTTTATTGCAACAGAGATAAACTATTTTCAGAAGATGATTTTCTTTACTTTAAGGTCAGTAGCTGAAAGTGGTGACTTGATGGGTGACTGCTGATGTGCTGGATATTTGTGCTGAATCATCTTAGAGATGTAAACGTACTTCACTTGCCGGTGGCGCTAGTCATTGGAGAGAACCATGGATGTTTATCCCAGAGTTCATGGCCATCCATGCAGTAGTTCTCAAAATACTTTTACTATAAATCAAAAATGTCAACACCATGGTGTTGCTACATGCAAAGTCAGGGGATCACCAAAACCAGTGGACTTAATTCCTCTGGGGACCAAGAAAGTCTATACAAAGGTTTTTGGCAAACCATCCAATCACTTTTGGAGATATTTCAGTCTGGACTGTGGTTATGAAGTGTTGACTGACTGACTGATGCTACCATACCTTGAGCCATACTGCTTGTGTGGCTAAAATGTTTTGCTCCGTTTAAAACAAAAGAAAGTCTGAGTCACATCCTCTTCTTCTGATCATTTTATAAACGAGAAGAAACAACCGAGCTCATTGTGATTCCTGACTCACCGCACAGAAGGACTGAACATTTTCTAATCCATGTTTTTCAGACGGGGGCCCTGCATACCAGCCGCCATCCTTCAAAATGACTGAACAGTTTGATGTCCTGAGCAAAACCATTTTTGTGTCCATTATCCAGCATGAACCAGATAGCATCTCACCTCCGGCTGTGCAATGTTTTGTGGATTATTACAATAGTTCAAGAGGGTTTACACCACGCAGGCAGCTCTGCCAACAGTGAAACCAACGCTGAATTTATTCTCCTGTTAAAATAAAGACCCAGAGATGATGAAGGGTAATGCTGATGTCACTGTGCGTGTCAGGACTGATTTCTGGTGAACTATTCCATTTTATCTACTGTTTCCCTTCAGCTCTCCATATAAATGATCAAGGTTTGATTGAAGCAATTTCATTTTCCCTCTTGTGCTTTCAGTGTTTTTCGAGCACAACATGGCCCTGAGTTTGACGTGAGCCAAGAAGCACAGAATTGCCTGAATAAGCACAAAAATCTTTAATAGGTATTTCTGGGTTTGTGGTTTTTGTAAGGGAAATATGTCTCTTGCATTCCCACACTTTTGTTAGTGAAGCGACTCCTATCTCCAGACTGATGGGAGTCAATTGGCGATGTCAAATGTGATAACTGGCAGTTCGCTGCAGGTACATATATACACTACCTGCAACCAATCCAAGCTCAAAGAAATAAATGAAGCTATTTGAAAAGCAATGGAAAGATCATCCTAATATAGCCTTGTCATCATCTTCACTCTTAGACACTGCTGTTTATTTTCCCCTGTGAGGCCGACTGTGGCCTTGGATAGCGAAGAAGAAGACGCCACTCAACAAGCTCATCTTCAAAATCTGTTTACCAGGATGCAGCGTAGCAAAGGGGGAAATCTGACTCACAAATTCAACCTCAGAGCGTTTATGTCACTGTCTTCCTATCTGATTGTTTTGGCATTCACATCTGAATAGGACTGAGAGCGTGAGGCAAACACGGCGGCAGCGAGCTGCAGATGGTGCCCCAGCGAGAAAGCGAGTGGCGAAAGTGCCGCCACCAGACTGCGCTTTGGCTAATCAATGTGAGACCACGGTCGAGCCGAGCTCAGCCTGAGCCTGTGCAGTGCTGGTTGGGAATGGAGCAGACAGTGATAAAACAACATGCTGGAAGCACCTGCACAATTTCCTGGACTCCTACTCTCTGCAGTCTACAGGGTGCAAGACTGTCTGAGTAAGACAAGTTTCACTTCGACTGAACATTTTGTTCAGTGCCAGAGTTGCAGACTTTAGACAAAAGTTAGAATTTGAGAGTTAACTTGCCTAAAAACATTCTAAAGTCTCAAGCTGGATCAGAACATTTGTTTTTATCAAGAATTAATAATTAATAACACATCATTTGACAAGTATAGCCACAGAGCTTAAAATTAGAATTTTTAGTCTCGTGCATTAAAAGGATTCTGTCTCCGGCATATGACAAGACTAGGACTGTACACACCGAGAATGATTATTAAAACAATGTATTTAAAGTACAGCTGCAAGGATTCATTGATTGTTGTCAGCTATTAAATTAATCACTATTTATATTGCACTATTTATATTTCACTAAAAAAAAGTCCAAATGCTCCGATTCCAGCTTCTTAACTGTGAATTTTGCTGAGTTCTTCACTCCTCTGTGACAGTAAACTGAATATTTTTTGGTTGTGGTCAAAATCTGGAAAACACTGACAAACTTTTTTTTTTTTTTTTTTTTTACCATTTTCATTGGCCAAACAACTAACTGATTAATCAAGGAAAAAGTCTACAAATTAATCAACAATGAAAATAATCATGACTTGCAGCCATAATTTCAGTGTGGACATATTTTCAGGTTTTTTGTTTTAAATTTATTTAATTATCTTTACTGGCATGAGGTTTTAGAACAAACATATCACCAAAGTAGTTTATAAAAAATGGTAGTAATACTGCTAATGTTCCCAATCTTGGTGCTAATTAGCATGCTAAGACACTGAACTAAGCACAAAGTAGAGATGAGGGAAGGCCATCAGTTCTGCATGTATTAGGCCATAAAACAAAAGTCATAGATCAAAGAAATTGAATTGAAAAGTTAAGGCGATATTAAAGCTAAAATACTTCATCCTAAGGAAGATATGAATGCCTGTAACACATTTCATGACAATCAATAGAAAATGTAGACATTTCACTCAAACCCATAAATGTCCACCTCATGGTGGCACTAAAGGAAAAGTTAGGTGAATCTGAACTAACCCTTTAAACCATCAAGGCAGCGGTAGACCAGCAACTCTGTGTTCTGTGAGATAAAAGTTCTGGTTTTGCCGACGAGTCTGGTGGCTTTGCAGCAAAATTTGGCTTAAATATATACAAGCTGTGGAAATATTATAAATATAGCGTACACTGAATTTTGCTGTTGATCCTGTCCACAACGGTACATTTCTTCGCACACCGGTCCTCCAGCTGCTTCTCCAAACTGGTGCTGATCTCCATCTACTGTCAGTAATAAACCAATTATGGAATACCTCATACAACCCCACTAAAAAAAATCCAAACTATCCTTGTAAGAGCAGCTCTGTTCAGCAGTTTGATGGAATGCATTGCATTTCACTCTGGCCTCTAAAAGTCCTTAAACAAAACCGCAAGCTAATATTTTCTCCACATAGTCCAAATTGAAGAACAGACAACCGACAGCCGAGCCCCTGAACCAACATAGCTCTGCAGCTCTTCAAATGCTTTATGCTTTGACTTGCTTGAAGTGGTATCAGAGTTCAGCATATTTAAATAGATAATAAACTTGGTTTTTGTAATGAAGTCAAATTTCTGATATCATGAGGGCAGCGGGGCGTGCAGTGAACGATAATGAAATTCGGTGAAAGGAAACAGGTTTGAGGAAAATGCAGGCGTAGAGCAAGCAGAGAAACAGTGAATGAGAAATGTGTCTTTGTGAGTCAAAAGCTCATTAGTACCAAGTCTGGATGTGGTTTGAACAGTGATACCACAGATCTGTGAAATCTGGGCATTATTCCCACCAATGGCAGTTCCAAAACAACAGGCCTTGTGCTACCCAGAGGGTCTGCTTCTATTCAGTTCCCAAGATCCTCCAAACCAAACAGTTTGGGTGACAGCTGGACTTTCACTCTTTACCATGAAGGGAAGCTTCGTTTCGACTGTGTTTGGAATCCGCGACGGCGGGCCAATAGACACAAGATTACAGCCCACCAGGGGATGGAGATGTAGTAAAAACCTTTGCCTGGTCGCACAGGGAGGGATCGGCAGACTGTTAGCTACAGCTTCCAAATGCTCATTTCCACCTGAAGGTGTGAATGCTACACCTATGCATTCGTTGTAGATTTATACTCAATTTCAACAACACAACTTGAAGCACAAACAGGGCTTATTGCTATTGTTGTAGGTCATGAAAAAAAGGAGTCTTATTGTGGAAGCAAACGGAGGGCAGCGAGGCTGAAATAGCAACCTGCAGGAGGGGTCTTACACTAATGCTTTCTCCAGCTGCTCCACCTTAGGCTTATTGTTCCACTGTGCCTATCAGAGACGGACGGGAGGCCATTTGAACAGAGCCTAGGCTGGGGCCGGGGCAGCACACCTTGGCCCTCACATGCTCCATTAAACCGGGAGCAGGGGAAAGTATGAGGTCTTGACAGTTCCTGGCTCTGAGCCCTGCTGCTGACACAATTACTAGCCCCTTGTCCCTCATCCGTGCTTTGCTACCTTGTTTAAAATGGCTGCCTGTAGCCACGACGGTGGATGTAAACAACAAGAGGAGCTGCAGCCAGAGGACGGAGCTTTCAAACACCCCAGTGACAAGAATTTCTCCCACGGACACCCCCATTAATTATTAATTTGTTTGTTGTGCTCAGTACAGACGTTGAATAAGGTTGCTGGCCAATTTCTTGGATCTGTTTCTGTCTATTCACACTCCAAATACTACTGATGTATCAAGTTTTATTACCAAATTGTAAATAAATAAGGTTTAGTGCTATTTAAATGTGTAAAGGTGAAACAGGTATGCACAGCCCGGACAAATCGAAAAAAAAATGCCTTGAACCATAACAGACTCACAAAATCACATTGAGAATATTGCTATTTTCCCTGAGGCAGAAAACAGCTGGTCTGCGCTTCATCCCCAACACTCTCATAATATTCTCCCTCTCCTTTCAAAAACACCAACTCCATTGTGCCTACGTTCTTTAGCCAGCAGACGCTTTGCCAAGGAAAGCTGCGAGGGAAAATTAAGTTTCATCTCAGAAAATGTTCTGTTGTGCTACAACTACTTGATAGTAGAAAAAAAAATAATAATTGAAGCGTTGACTTCTTTTGAGACAGAACACCACATTGTGTTTGGAACAATAACTAAGGATGCAGATAGCCAGATTTCATTAAGCTGCTTTATATGAGTTTAGAAGAAAAGAGATTAAATTCCTTGAAAATTCAAACCTAAGCAAAATAAAAACAAAACAAAGGCCACTTGGCTTTAATTTAAAGGAGAAATATGTAATATATTTATGTACTAAATCATAAAATGACCATGATATGTCATCAGAGATTAAGGAAACATGGCATCTCAACAGCCAGTATGTTCCCCCTTTGAAATTTCCATTCCAGCCCACAATGTGTGTTTTTGTTTGCCGATTTCACGTTTATTGGAGTTCATTTTCATTATTATTATTAATATTAACATTTTTTGGAAGAAACCTACCGACTATAATTGCTTTCTTTTTTCCCCCAATTTCAATTTATTTTTACACACATCCACAACAAAACAAGGTGGTACAAGACCATGAATACCAAAAAGGGGAAAAGTGGGGGAGGGGGTTATTGAAAAAAGGCACTAGTCAAAGGACCCCTCACACCATCCCAAAATACCCCAGGGCAGAGACTGCAGACTTATAACACTAACTGACAACAGTCACGCTTAATCATCAATTCCACAACATTTTATGCATACATGTCATTTCAGCTTCAATTTCACAAAGTATTAGTGTTAAAATTAATGCTGAATGTACACAAATGTCTAAGTGTCTGTTTATGAGTTAAAAAAATAATTTATAATCTTTTAGAAGGAGTAGATTGATATAACTGTTGAAATGAGCAAAATGTTCATGGAGTCTGGCAGGCAGTCATTTTATTGTCAGATCAGTGGGCTTTTGTTTTTGGGATAATAGGCTTAGCTTTACATCAACAGACAGGTGACAGTTCACAGTGTCAAGACCCCTAGAGCAAGGGCGGGCAATTATTTTTCCTAAGGGGCCACATGAGAAGCCCTGATTGTTGCTGGGGGCCGCACAAATTTTTGTCACACTGTACCTCAATTTTATAGCTAAGATTAGTCTTCAGCCTTTATTATATTGAAAATCATTCCAAACAGCATCTTATTAAGAACATTAAATTATGCAGGAGTCTTTGAAAATACTGTACAGGTAATCTAAAGCATCATACCAGGGATTCTGTGGACACAACCCATCCTGTATACCTGTTTTATCTTTGGCAAGAAGTGTTAGCTGCATAACAGCCAGGTATAAAATATACCAAAAGAAAAAAAAAGAGAGAGAGAGCATTAGTTTGTTTTTTAATAATCCACTGTGGATTCTCAGTGTCAAAAACAAATAGCATGACAAAATAATACTGTTTTGTACACACAGAACAAACACGTGATGCTTGGACACAACTCATCATGAACTCCTGTTTGCATCTTTGACAAGAACTGTTGAGCAACAAAACAAACCACAGAATACAAAATCTCCTGTCCTGACCTATAAACACGTGTAGGTCACTCTTTTCAATTTATGAGAACAGGAGTACTTTTGTTTTGTTTTTTGGATAATTCAGTGTGGATTGTCAATGCCAAAAAACACAAAACTCTTGATAAAAAATAAAACTGTTTTCTACACAGCAACATGTTCGTTGCAAACTAAGCACACAGCCTCGAAGTGCACTCACGCCATACAAGCATTTCAAAATAAAAGCTGATTTAGATCATTTCATTCGTCTCTTTAGCCTCCTAAGTAAAATGGTGTGGTTTGTCTTTGACATCGCGGGCCGGATAGAACCATCATGCGGGCCGGATCCGGCCCGTGGCCCGTACAATGCCCAGGTCTGCCCTAGAGGGTCCTCAGCATAACTCCAGGGGGCCTCCAAATTATTGTTTGATGATTAATAATTTTATTGAATTTTGCCTGAAATAACATGAATCCAAAAAAAATATTGGCAAAGATGAATTATTCACAAATAACAACCCTAAAACTGAATGAACATGAATCTTACATGCGCTCATGTGAACTTGCTAACTTACTGAATCACTGTGAACCTAGTCAGCTATGTATAATTAATTAGTTAACTAAGTATTAGTCAAGTATATTGGCTAATTAGCCGTATTATAATCTCAATTATACAGACACTCTTGTGAGCCACAATGTATGGTTTTGTTACCTCATAAGTGAAAGACTCTGACATAACCTCCACCTGCAGTTATGTGCAAACACAAATGAGAAAAGACAGAGATATTTTAAGCAATACACAGTATGTAGCGTTCCATTTGCTGAGGGGTCTATGGCCTTAGAGAACATTGAAGACCCCTGTTCTCTGGCTCCGAACTTGTTATTTGGACTGCTGCACTCCTTTTTGAACACTAGCGTCTTACATATTGCTCCTTTAAGATTGACACAATAATGATAGAAGGCTGTCTCAAACCTCTCATTGGTCAAATCGTTTCCATCTATCTATGCTAATAACACATCTCTTTGAAAAAAGGAACCACAACAAAATAGGGCTGCTGCTGCTGATGCTACATTTCTGACATATCACCCTGCCCATCACTGGCCCCCAAACAGGCAATTTATTTTTATTGCTTCTAAATAAACGGTTATGCATACAAGCTACCAACTGCAGCTTTAAATTTTCCAAACGCAATTTCACCCTGCTAAATAACAGCAGAAACAGTTAATTCTTCCTGAGTCAACTGGATTAAATTTATAGTCAATTCTGTCATGCTAAGCCTTGTTTTGATGAAACCACTGAGCGGTATCCAACAGAAATGAATTATTCTGCTGTTTTAATTATCAAAGCTAACATATAAAACAAACAAGCAAACAGGTTATTTGCTGAGGTTATCAATGTTAAGCCTCTCGGTTACTAAGAAGCTCTGTGGTCTGACCTGAAGGTGCAAACAGCAGAAAGATGGTAGACAAAGAAAAATCAGATCCTGCATCACCTGAGGGAAATAGAAAGGTTAATTCTGGCAAGCCTATTTCACATCCCAGAATAGAGCAGAGTGCATAAATGATTATCTACTGCCGGGGAAAAAGAACACTTCTGATTGGATTAATCCAAACCCGGGTCATCTCGGAACAAGAAACAATATATCTTTCTCATATTCACACTGTATGTTTTCATTCTAATTGAGATGAGCCTAAAGGGGGGAGAGGGGGAAAAAAAAAGGCAGGGAGAGGAGAGATCATGGAGAAGGACAGCCTCCAGTCAGCTCCAGCAGAGGGGCCTCGCTGACCTAGATCCAGGCTGAGTGGGGATGATATTAGCAAAGCAATTAAGGAAGATGACAGCCGTCAGGCAGGGTCAGACTGACAGGGATAGCAGCCTGTCTCCCTCCCTCTTGAGCATGTTCTCTCTCTCCCTCCTGTAATGGCTATTGATTTTTCACAACCAAAACAAGAGGCCCTCTCAGCCCAGAAGTGGCTGAATTGGTAAAGAGATATAAAAAAAAAAAAAAAAACTAAACTTTTAAAAGAAGAGTGGGAAGGAGAAAGAAGAAAGTGAGGATGGAGTGGGGGCAATGTAAGGGGATGGGACCGAGGCTCACGGGTTGCTGACCCTGTCAAGCTCTGTGCTTGGATGTGCCGAAATCACTCCAGGCATGTCAAAAAACTTCATTCCCCAGAGATGATAGGGAAAGTGTAACTTCTACCTCAAAAACTTGTTCCGTGTTTTTGCCATGGGGATGAAAAAGTGATAATATTGGGTAAAGTAAGGGAAACTAAAATTTTTTCTGTCTGGTGTGACGAAAATGGAGGCCAGACAAGTTAATTCACTCTGGAAGATTGAAAAAGAGTAAATTAAGGAATTATGGAGTAGGCTTAGTATATCCAGAAATTTCAATTTGTTGATTAATTTTGCTTCTTTGTTCATGTCCTCATATATATCTCAATCAGACATTTTGGTACATAATTTTGTTGCACAGTACTAACTTCAACTACTTGCTTGATAATGCTTTGCAATTAAAAGAAGAAAAATATTAAAGAAAAATATCTAGTATTCTCCTTGTAAGTTCCCCTGCTGCCTTAAAAATGTGATGTAACAGAACATGGGTTGAATAATTGGTTTATAGCTGGTCTGTGAGTTTTGAAAATGTCAGATCAATTGAGTTAAGTAAACTTCAAGTAATTCAAGTGAGCGTAAGATATTAGGTTGAATCAACTAAGTGTATGGGGGGGGGGATAATGAGCAGTGTTTTCAATATTATGAAAACAGACAACCACAATTTATCAAGTTTTCTTCATTATTTATCACAACTTTTCTTCATTTATGTTCTCTTCAAACTACATAACAGATGGGTCATTTTAATCTTTTGAAACTTAAATTAATGAGTTGAGTCAACTCGGTGTTACGTTCATTTAACTCAAGACTGCAAGTCAGAACAAGTCATATTTTTAAAGTCTGAAATGGTCTGAAAATAAAACGTAAAAACTAGACACTTTAATTCAATCTAACTTTTATTAGATAATTAAAACATATTTACATAAAGTTAATTCCACTGATGTTCTGTATGTTTTACAGTTCAGTAAAACAAATACAAGTTTCCTTCTGAAGATGTTTCAGACTAAGTTATATTTCAAAATGCCAAAACTGTTGGTAATGTCAATTTATACCAGAAACATGAGAGCTGGTGTAGACAGAAAGTGAGATCTACTGGACAGAAATAAATGAAGGATCAGAATTTGACTGGACTCTGAGATGATAATTAAACTACTGGCCTTGACTGGCTCTGAAACAGGACAACCCACACTACCATTCAACAGTGAAATCGCCTGCCACAAAAGCTTGATTTGATGCAGCTGGATGGCTGAGAGCAATACTTTGTATTTCTGAATGGTCTTTCATGCTTTTAGGTTTTAGATATTTCTCTTTACAAATAGATGTTATTTTGTATGAAGGTTTGCAAAAGTACTGTTTTGTACATGGAGGACAAAACACTGCAGAGCCAGACTGACCGTTGAAAGGGCAGAAAGAGACAAAGATACCTCTGAGCAACAGTTGAATGAGAATGTAAGAAATCCCCAGTCACTGGGAAAAGAAATGGGAAACTTAGCTTCAAAATCTGTGCAGATAGAAACGGTTTCCTGCTAGCAGTCTCTTTTGGTGTGTGGATCCGGCATTTTTTCTCTTTTTACGCACTTGATATTTTGTGATCCAGCACCCAACCCATTGGGCCTCGGTGATGTGCGTGCCCTTCTTTTACAGCATCTGTTTCAAGTGCACAATAATGTGTGTAAGAAGCTGCAATTAACAGGCACGTTGCTTTAGAAAAGCTACCTTTAAAACTTTAAAATTGAAATAGAAGGTTAGTCTAAGGTTAGCACTGTTGGAACTGTATCATTGCATATCAGCTGAATACACTACAGACCAACCCTTTAAACTAGACTTAAATTAAGAAATATAAAATTTAAGCCACTCTTTAAACCTCAGCTTAGTTTTTCCTATAAATCTAAATTAAATGAATTTCTGTTGCACCTTAACTTTAAACTCTGTCGTGACTAGCTGGGCTAACTAGGCTAACTAACTTTTTAGCTAGCTATCAAATTTCCCCTACTGCAGGAATTTTAGGTCCTGAAAGTCAGTAAATTTGTTTTTTATTTATTTATTTATTTTAATTTGGGTAAGCAAGTAACTCCATATACATCAGTAAACAGAGATCAGTTTTCAATTGTGCTTAATATTAAATCTGGATTTACTTATTTTAAACCTTTTTATGCTAAACTCTAATTAGAAATAATCATAGATTAAATTGATCTTTGTTGTTGTAAACAAATACATGTGGTGTCTGATTTGTACTGTTTTTTATCTGTGTTAAAAGAGACATTGAAGAAAAGAAGAAAATCATAAATGCAACAGGTGACTTCAAACATTCGAACAGTACTGTACATCTCAAAGCGTAGACTTTTTCTTCACAGGTGTGAGGGACTTCAACGCCACACAGAATATGGAGAGAAACTGGAGAACGTGCAGATACAACCCCAGGAAAAACACGATTACTGGAAATCTCATAAAAACATATTACAGTATGGCTGCGTTTAAACACGCTATGAACCATACATCCAAATCAGATTTACAGCAATTACAGCAGACAGCGCCACTTAAATCACCGGCCCATTCAGCTGTCACAGAGCGGCGCACTGTATGTGTCGCTCCGTCCCAGCATGCTTTGCTCCAGGCGTGCGACTCAGTGGTGTTGTGTTCGACATGTCGGCTTTAATCTGATCTCGGTGGGTGGTTGTAAGTTTGACAAAAGCGGGAGAGGTAGAAGTACAGGAGGACAAATTCCACACAGAAACAGCTGGGTGGAACATAAAGTGACATGATGAGACAAAATGGCAGAGAGGAGAAAAAAAAAAAAAGGTTGGTGACAGACGTGAGGGAACGCATGCTTTCAAATCCACAGTGCTTTGACAACTGTCTCAAATCAATACATTAAATACGATCTGTAGGTGGCATCTGCGAAGGCATCCCTGTGAGATAACGACAGTATTTTCATGCACTGCTCACCGACATATGTGTTTTGATTTCATCACCACGTTTCGCCGGAGAAGGTCAGCATGCACGGAAGAGGCCTTCTTCAACTGCTCTCCCCAGCCAAGAACACCTGCTCATCTCATACCTCAAGTACACTTCAGACAACATGCCTGGCTAGGCAGGCACTCACTGCTGCACTGTTTTCCTGCTCAGATTCTCTATGCCATAGTGTCATGTGTTTTTTTATTTTTTTTTTTTATCAACACGAATTTCTGCTTCAATCTCAAAATCAATTTTACAAGCAGCACTTTCATTTTTCAGTGTACGACTTGGAGGCAAAAACCGTTGAGTTGTGTGAGCGGCTGGGCTGATGTGAATTTTGATTATTTTAGTAAGCAGCGGGAGTTAAAACTGAAACTTGATTTGTTTTGCCTCGGAGATATGCAAGGTTTGGAACAAGCTTTTGGGGGACAGAGTTTAGGAAAAACACATATGGCGCAGGAATGCACATTTACAAGCACGGGTTAACCTCTCTTCAGCCCCTATAGAATTGCTTTTGACATCTGCATTACAGATGTGTCCAGCCTGTAAAACTCCATGAGAATCCTTTCAACAGCCTTACACGTGAACCAAATGCACAACCTGTGACTCAAGAGATGTGATGTCTAATAGAGCCTCTTCACTATATTATTGAGGCCAGACAGAAGCTGGAGAACAAATCTTTATTTTCAAGAGCCCAGCATAATGTGTAACAGCAAATGACCTATAGCATGCAAGTGATAGCTCAACTACTTAATGTCTGTATTAGCTCTCTCTTCTCTGCTGAAAGGTTTCAGCAGTAACCATTCAGATAAATGACAGCAGCCTCTCAAGCCACTGTTTAAGTGGAAAATGTAGTTTTAGTTTTTCTCTGCCTTGAGCTAACCTTGGCCCCTTTAGTCACGCCTGTGAACAGCAGTGGAAAAATGTCATAAAACATGTGAGGCGTCCCCCGTACATATGCAGGGATAGAGATATGTGCCATAATGAGTTGTACTCTGCAGATGGCCATTAAAACGTATGTCAACATTAGGGAGATATCCAAATAAAAATTTGGCAGATGATACTTGCAATTAATTCTGAGTAAATTTTCACGCAGACCCATTGACCACAGATGATAAGAAGGTACATCTGAATTCTTTGATAACGGTCCCTGTTGGGAAATTAATTTCAGCAGAGAACATTTGGTCCGTACAGAGCGGCGATGTAATTAAGGTTAAAAAGGAGTTTTCATACCGGGCATGGAAATTGCTTCCTTTCAAATGTATCTTTGTAAATCTGACAGGGGCAGGAGCGGCTGGACCGTGGCTATTCACAATGTCAGCGTGTTCTTCAGCTGATGCTGGACAGGAAACCGCTGCACCGTGCAACAGCTCGACCCACGAGGCAAAAAAGGAGAGGAGATCATATTCTTTACCCACCAAACAGCCTGAGTCAGCTGAATAAACTAAAAATGGTTTGGTCGAGCTCAGTGGGCAACAAAGAGGAGGCAATAAGTTGGGGTTTTTATCTGAATCTCATATACTGCATAATAAATGTGCTGATGCTGTTTTATACCATATGTGCATGTTGTAAGCATCACTGTGGATGTTACAGTAAAATAAACACTGTCAAAAAAGCATACAGTAATTTATTGGAATCAACTCCTCTCTCTTTAATTTAACATAAGTATACATGTTTTACTTATTCAAGTTAATTAAACTTAAACTTTCTAGTATTTATTTTCAGAGCACTTCAGAACTTAAAAAACATGAGGACTCTAACCTGAAGTCTCTTGATTTAAAACGATGGGTTGAATAAATGTACTTACTTACATTATACAACTTATTAAATAAAGTTTCTAAAGAAACCATATTAGGTAATTTTCCAGGAATTAACTATTTTTTCACAGATTTCACAAATTTTATTTATTCCAAGAAATTTAATTAAAAATTTCTAGTATTTATTTTCAGAAGACTAAAGGGAACTTAAAAACAAAGTTCTCCTTATTTGAAGGTTTTCAACTCGAAATGATGAGTTGAATGAATGTACAGAGTTCAACCAACTCATTAAATTAAGTTTCTAAAGAAATTTGATCAGCATATTTGCAGGCTTCCCAGCATGCATTGTTTGAGAGTTAAAACTATCCTGAGACCCTTAATAGAACTTAATATCTTAAGCTTATTGAACATATTTTCTCAAGTACAATTGAATTTGACATGAGAAGCTTGTTTAAAATCATCACAAAATTATCTCAATTTATCCTTTCAAATTCAGTCAAGTTAAAATGTTAAAGCAGCCTGGACTCTTAATGTTTTTAGGTCAAAACAAACAAATTATTTTTACAGTGAACACATTAAAAAGTTAGTGTCCGGGCTGCCGTAAAATTTTAAGTTGATCGAATTCCTAAAGAGAAGTTGAGATAATTTTGTTATGATTCAAAACAAACTGATGTTTCTTATCAAATATACTTTGTTCAGTTGCACTCGAGAAAACATATTCAATAAGCTTAAGATATTGAACCAACAACCGACAAAGATCATAAACAAATTTAATTTCCTTCTGCCTTTTTTATAGCCACTTCTGTAGAGTGTGAGGCAGAAAAAACAAAAATATAATACAATATAATGTTCTGCAAAGATGAAATTACCTATAACTCTGTTTCTGAAGCACACACTGTTTTATATCCAAGCTTAAGTTGAGTGCTGCCCGAGACATTAAGTGAAACATTATCTGCTGTGATAACAATCTTACAAAAGCATGGCAGCTAATGACACACGCTAAGCTTTGATACGCTGGTCATGCTGCACCGCCTCCTCTCCTCAGCCAGAGAACAGATACCCAGTATGAAAATCAATACGGCATCACTTGCATGGAGGCCAAGTACGAGGGGGACGTTCAGGTGTAGATATTCTTAAGTAAGACAGCTGACATGACAGACGCACTGTACGCCCTGAAATGGCACAAGTCTGCTGCTTGATATCGTTGGGCTGCAGGACATCTTCTTCACCAAAGGGGAAATGAAGGTTTGGCATCAAGAGGGCTCAGGCAAACCATGGCTGACAGGATTTTGTAGATGAATAGATGGATGGATGGACAGCTGGTGATGCTGAACACTTTTCAGCTTTCTCTTTGCCTTATGTCATCATGTTCGCCTTACATTCCTCCAGTGAATTGCCCATTTAAAAGAGGAATAAAAGGAGGATATTGTAAAAAAAAAAGAGCCTTTCGATAAACGAGTACAACACAGTAAAGCTTATTTGTCAGTGTCTGACTGTTGCAGTTAATGATTTTTCAGCGCAGGTGTGCTTTTGTAAAGCCCTGTATTTCTTCTAGCTCAAGGTTCTATCAATAAATTGCAGCTGACAGGGTTGGCATAGGAGATACCTGATGTTTTTTTTATTTTTGATAAATTTGTCACACGTCATTCGTTTTTAGCTCAGTGTCACTGCTGCCCATCCTACCGAGGGAGCGATTTTTAATTTCAGGTTTTCTAGTTAAACAACTGTTTAAAAATAAATGAAACAAAAAAAGGTTTAAAACACTGAGTTCCAGCTGAAGGACAGGGTATATTTTCAATTGAGTTAAAAATGGGTCTTTTTTTCAGAATGTAAAGCGAATAATGAAGCTGTAATGAATGAAATAGGCTTTTTGTAGCCCTAATCCACAATGCGCTATTGAAATACTGCACAAAAGAGCTTATAAAAACTGGTTATTTAAACATCACTGTGAGGACATGATGGTCACATCATGATGTCAAAGCAGGGAGGATAGATTTAGTTAGGTAGTTTTACCTTCTGACCAAATATCAGGAGTAGAAATGTCTGCCTTCTCTCTGAAAAACTCAACAGCAGTGTCTCTTCCAGAAGCCATGACCTGGTTAGTCAGAATAACCCCCAAAGCTTTTTCGCGTAGGAACTACTTTCTTTGTACCATAGAAATGAAGTAGTATCTTGGGTAAACAGGTTATTATTTCTGAAAAGATGCATTCCTGTTGAGTTTTTCAAATGTACTTTTTGGTGCTTTGAGTACCACAAGAAAATTACCGTCTAGTACCATTATATTCAAGAGGAGGCAGATATCTCTACAGCCAATATCTGCAAAACTCAGCAACTCACACCAAGACGATGGAGATCAGGTTTTTAAGTCTGAGACTATTTGCCTCCTCCCAGGCTAAGCTTGGAAATAGGCAACCCCATTGGTTTACTTGCCTAGTTTCAATTTGATTTGAGTTAGTTTCAATTCCTGAGATGCCTTTGATCATGATGTTATTTGATCCCATACACAACACTCTCAACACTCGAGCCAAAATAGCCTAATACTGCTGATTGGCATGACTCTGTTAAGGTCTGTCCAAAAGCATTTTATAGTTTTTGACACTGGGAAAGTGGGAAAAATAGTAACATGTCCCAATACTATATTACTATGCAAAAAAAAAGGGGGGGAAATATAGATATGTGGGGGAAAAGTTCCCTTGAAAAAGTTTTGCATTGCATATTTTGACTTAAAAACACTTTTGCTTCTGGGTCAAATCCCAAAGGCATAGAACGTGTCAACCAAGTTACTTACATTGTAAGTAAGTTCTTTCACACGTTAATATTAGAGCTTTGGTAACCTCACCTTTAGCAAGCAAGCATGACCACTAATGTTATGTCTGTTTATTTCATTATCAACTTTTGTGAGCTTAACGTTACTACGCATGCTAACTATCTTATAATAGCATAATAACATTAGTGTCTGTATTCTTAGCTGTAACGTTATTTAATTTTTTTCCCACCTATAATATCTATCCCCATCCCCACCTCTATTTCTTTCTTCCCCCAAATCACACACATTTAGTCTATCCTGTGCAATATTACTTCCTTTCCATTTATTCAGTCTCCCTTGAAACTGTTTGGAGCCCCCTTTGGAAAGGCCCACCATCCACCATGAAAAGATCTGATGTAGATGGATAAATCGCACTAAAGGTTGGAGGAAAAGTTCTGTATTTTTGATTTGGGGGTGAACTGGTCCTTTAAATGACTTTAAATATAGGAGTGTTTCTCTTCTCCTCAATGAGGACACTAAAGATAAAGTAGTTGCACACTTCTCCTCTCCCTTATGATGCGTTTATGCTGTGCGGTCCCTTGAGGGCATTTTAAGGCAAAGAGACAACACTGATAGCACTTCTAAAAGTGCCAGCATGCCCTATTCACAGATATTAGCCTCAATGGCCTGGATAAGATGCCATGCTAAAACCCCTGCTGTGTGTATGTGTGTGTGTTTGTGTGTGTCAGCCTCTTAGGATTCTATGCCCTTTTAACCACGGACCGACCCCCTGCCGTGCCTTACGTCTTAATCACTCCAGGGGCGTGCAGGAGACAATGCCGCGCTGTTTATGTGACAAGAATAAAACCAGGGTACGTGTGACAGCATGGGCTGCGGCCGGTGTTTATGCGTGTGTTTATGTTCCGCCTCTGTTATGGTCTGGTAACGGCATGTGAATGGGATCCCCGTGTGTCCGGAACAAATAAAAAAAAAAAAAAGGAGGCAGCCATTTTTATCATTAAGGCAGCGGGCGCACGCTGCAAGGGGCCGCAGGTCGTCTCATGAATGGCAGCGGGGGAGGCTTGTGAAAAGCATGACCTTGCTCCCCTCCTGCTCCTCTCCCTCCTTCCTGCACACCTGATTGCTCTCAGCAGCAAAGACAATATCAGACATGCACCTCATGGCAGCCGGGTCAGAGGTCGCGTCATTAGTGACATCACGTTTCTGCTTAGAACATACTTTTACCCAGAACGACCACTATCATTTTCTGTCTGTACAGCTGAATATACTTCAGTGCGCTGTGTCCAGATAAATGCCCTTCTCAAGGCTTTTTCTTCCTTTGTCAGCAGGCGAGGACTAGTTCTCGTCTTAATAATGGAGCTAGGTGGAGTCGGGGCTTTTAAAAACATTACATAAGGCTACTTCTGCTAAGCCATGTTAAAAAATGTGGCTCTGGGAAATGACACATGATGGCTAATGAACAGGAGAGAGTATTTTATGGTCTTTATCCCGTCACAGCGGGACAGACCATTAGGTAAATGCACACGTGTGCATAAACACAACCTGTAATTATGTAGTGTTGTCTTTTTTGACATGGATAATGCATTGTTACAACGCAAAACAAATATATTAATGCCATGTTATAAAAAATTAATTAATTAGCGTGGCATTGAAAACTAATTGCAATCATGGCTATAGGCATCATGGTTAATTGACTGTGAATTATATAGTGTGCAGCTAGCATGCGATCTGACCTCATATGGTTGTATGATGAAGCTAAGTCTAATATAAAGGCATGTTTTAAATATTTTAATGAAGAATGTTTGCCCGAGGCAGTCAGTCACTCCATGAAACACGTGATCCAGAGACAAACATCTCACAAACTACTGGCTGGCACCGACTGCCTTGAAATTTTGTGTAAATATATTCATAGTCGAAACAGGAGGATTCTGAATGTTCTTTACTGAGAGTCACATCTTTTGTCCAATATAACCCTCAGGTCAGAATCAGCTCTTGACCAAAACTTTGGCTCATGATGTAGTGCAGAGCTACATTCAATTCCCAGTGAGCATTTTTCAGTTGAAAAGAAGTTTAATAAAATGACTGCGGTCACCAGTGAAAAGACATTCAGAACAGAAAAGTGAATTTTGTTCCAACAGCTATTTGAAGACATTGATTGAACGTTCCCATTTAGACCATATTTCGCTGGGATTTGCAACAGTGACATTTTTAATTTCGCAGTAATGACTAATTATCACTTTGGAGCCTCACAAAACAACCACATCAAAATTTCATACAGAGCTTCTCCCATCAGGACGTCCTGGAAGCTTCTTGTTGGCAGCACACAGCCTGTACAGTTCACTGACATTACATGCATTAAACTAATGTCTTTGTGTTGACCACGTTTCACCTGCCAGTGAAAATTGTTGATGGTGAAATTTCGGTTGGTGTTCACTGGGTTCAATTAATCATCTTTTGTTACTCAATTATTCATTAGGTTCTTAGTTAAAAACATTCCCTGCCGCTTTTCCAATGTGTGAATTTCTCCTGATTTAATAAATGTATTTCAGACTGTCGGCCAAAACAACTACAAAACAACCACTATTTTCTGACAGACTTGACGAAACAAGTAGTCGAGTAATTGAGAAAATCTCCTGCAGATTCATTACATAATTACTTAAAGTGTCTTGAAAACCACTGGTGAGATATGTCCATTTAATGGGATTTAATGAATGTCTGTTTTCTTCCTGTCAACGTTACCTTCCTTACAAAGTTAGTGATTTCACATTTCATGATTTGTTTTTTACATATTGTAAAGGTATTTACAGTTTGTTCTGTATATAGCTGGTGTTTTGGGGCATTTTGTTGATCTCCTCAGTGTTTTAGAAAACCATTAGCTAGCTAGCATCATCATCATCACCTGCATTCAAACTCCAACAACCACCAACTCCGGTTCGGTTGAACTAAAACCTTAATCCACCATGTTAGATGTGAAAATATCACTGGGAGAGGAGCAAGAGGGAGGTCAGACATCAGAGAAGCAGTGGGAACAAACTGCGTGTACAACCACACTATTTTCAAATCTGATGTGATGAATTAAGGGTTTCATTTTGACCAAACAAGAGGTTGGTGATTGTTGGAGCAGTGGAAGGAGATTTTTGGTGAGTTTTATTTTGTTTCTGTCAAATATGACTGAAGATGGCGATGCTAGCTACCTAATGTAGCTGTACCAAAGTCACACCCCGACTGTCTTGACTTGTAAAAACAATGTTTTAAATTGATAAACGACATATGTATAATTGGTGGCACGGTTCAAACTAAATCATATCATCATATTTTTTCTGAAGTTAGGTCCCATGGGGCTCACCGGAGCAGGCGTGACTTACAGACAGCTTAGCGTTTATTTTTAATAGAGAGGTGAAGTAAATGACTTAAGGATGAAAAATCACTAAGTTTGTAGGGGAAGGTAACATTAATATAGCACTGACAGGAAGTAAACAGTAGTGAAGCTTATAAAATACATCCATCACACCGCATTGGGCAAATAGAGAATGGTTATTAAGAGGTGAGGAACACTATTTTTCCATTTAGTCTTTGTTGGTATCCACTGTTTCAGAGCGCTCCCACACAGGTGCTTAACATAATGACTATAGATAGAAAAATGAGATCTGCATAATAATAAAGTCATAAATATTGAATGCTCAATCCAAAGTCAAAGTTAGTCCTGCAGATGAACACAAAACTGAAACTTCTTTTTCGGCTCCGAGAAAAGGTGACCGCTTGGTTTTATTAGGATTCACCATCAAGAAGTCAGTGGACACGTCTCACTATAATTTACTGCACTCCTCAACAGCAGAGGTGTAGCTTTCTTTCTCATTAGGTGCTAGCAGAGTCCCCTTGAGGGTTTTATCCACTGCCACCACCACCCCCTCCAACTTTCCTCCACAACCAGTGCGGCAGGTAGGCTGCCAGCTGATGGCACCTTTGTCTGAGTGGCTCTGCATGCTACCGAGAGACGTGTTTTCTTCCTCGCAGAAGCTTGTCATCTATCATTACTCGAGGTGGCCTTGAGAATGATTCTGGCAGACAGCTCCAGCTTACCGTCTGGGGGCCCAACGTAAACAGCACACTGCTGGGCAAACAAGGGTGATGATGACCATTACTTCCCAAGGTATGTGGTAAAAAAAAAAAAAAGAAACTTATTGTGTTGTGTTCCAGCGTAAAATTCAGGAGGCAGGCTTGGAAGGCAGCGGGCCATGTTTCATTGCTTAGATTTTTTTAATTTTTCTACACCAAAGAGATGTTATTCTTTGTTCTCACATGCTGCTGTGATAATTTAGGCCACATGCATACCGAGAATGTCTGGAGTGGTTTAAACAAACTCTGGATCAGTCGCTCATTTTTAGTTGAAACGAGAACAACAGCATTCAGAATTGGCTCTGCAACAAATAACCACACCAGGGCCGCCTGAAAATGCAAGTCTGCGTCCCATCCCAAGCAAAATGTGGAGCAGTTTGTTTGGAGTAAGAACAGTCATGCAGACTAATGGAAAAACCCCAAACCACTCGGAGCTTTATGGGTGCACAGAGACGGATGGTGACACCTTATAACCGGCGGGTAACCACTGGCCATAAGATATTCCCATAGACGTTTTAGATTAGTGGGTAGATGGGTTGAATGCAGGGTATTGAATAGTGGACTTTGAAAGTTTCAACACCTTTCTTGTGATGTTCACTGAAACTTCAAAGCAACACAAAATCCGGGCCTTTACATGCTGTAGGTGTTGTTAAAAATCAGCTAAACTTCTCCATAATGGATTTATGATGACAGAGGGCAGCATTTTAGGGCCAAAACAACTTTAGTACAACAGATTATTTTGAAGACATGTAATTTTAGGCTGTAAGACATTTGAGTTTCAAAGTCAGGGGACTGGCTGATGCATAACTGTTGAGGTGGGGCTAGTTTCTGGATCCTCACAAACTTGTTGGCTATAGGCTCAAAGAAGTTGTCAGAAGTAGAGCTGTAATGATTAATCAATCAATAGAAAATTAGTTGCCAACTATTTTGATATTCAATTGATCATTTCAATTATTTCTAAAGAAAAATTACCAACATTTGTTGTTGAGGATTTGCTGCTTTTCTTTGTCATTCATTCTTTGTCATGACAGTAAATGAATAGTCTTTGGGTTTTGGGTTATTGGTTGGACATAAAAGCAACTTGAAGAAATCACTTTAAGCTCTAGTGACGTTTTATAGACTAAATTATTAATCAACTATGAAAATAATCATCACAGACCTAGTTAAAAGTGAAAAGTTTCTGGACAATCAAAGTCAAAGTCAGGGGGGCCAAAGCTGTAATTCAAAGCAATAATTACTTAAATATTAGAAATAACAACGTAGACTTTCAGAGAGTCTCTGATGAGAAGTATTCATAGCCTTGTACTCTGAAGTGCACTAAAAAGTGACAAAAATAGTCCTATAAATAATGAACAACAACAGCTTGAGACACAAGCTCAGACTCACTTCACACCTGGCTAATCGCTGGGTGAAGTGCGTGTGAATGTTGTCAGCTTTGGAAAGTTACAGAATATGTTGAATGCAACCTCCTTAATGCCGAAGTCAGACAGATGCTCGACCAACTGAGAAATACTTCTCTTGAGTATACTGGTGCTTTAATGGCTGAGGTTCAGAAACCCTGGTGCAAAAAAAAGGCCTAATGTTATGCTCAAGTGGTTCTCATCAACTTGTATACTTTGGGAATTTTCACATTTGCCACAAGAAGTTGCACTTGAACCAACAAAGTGGTAAATACCAGTGGTAAACAAACCATTCTGAGATTACGCAGGCCTCCTACACTTTTTCCAAAGTCAAATTCAAGCAATTTTCAAGCTTTTTCAAGGTGCATTTTCAAGCTTCTCCATCACCTTACAGCTGTGATTAATGACATATACATACATGCTCAAAATGATTAGGACCTATTTAATTTCTTCATCACATCCAAACAACCAAAGGTTATTCAGTCTGAGACTGATTTATCATGAAAGGAATGCAATTACATTTTCAATAGTTGCAGTTTCAAGCACTGTCCAAAATTAGACATATTGGTTGGTTGATATATCAGCTCAATATGGGCCTGATATGGACCTATCACAGATATATCTGTATCGGCGTATATGTGTACTGATTTGCACGGATATAAAAACTTCTTCACAGAACACATTATACAGAAAACGATCTTTCAGGTGATTCAGATTTAGCTCAGTGGGAACATTTATGAGGACATAAGGAGCTCCCTGGCAGGTATAAATACTGAGGAGCTGCTTCTCGTTTTACAACCAGCCCCTAATTGACTGACAGTATTAAAATAGTCAGCAACTAACTGAACACTGAACGGTACTGATGTTTATATAGCTGTTTAATATATTTTTATTCACTCTTTATTTTCAGTGTTTATATCTACAAGTGATTGGCAACATATATGTTAAATATAATATATAGATAAAAATATCCTTTGATTAAATTATTTGTTTCAGGGGAAAAAAAAATCAGAGTACCTTTGCAAAGTCATATCAGTGCAAAATTGTTGCACAATCTAAAAGTCTACTTTCATTGCAGCTCAAAAATTCACTGTGTTTGCCGCTAAGTTAATCAGTGAGTTTTTTTCCCTCTAAAATCCGTATTAGTGTCAAAAATCCCATATCAGTCAGGCTTTATCCGAACATTTACATTACATTAAAATTCAAGTGTCTTCGAGGGTTTCAAGCACCTCTAAGATCCAAGTTTACAAGTTGTGTTGTTTCAACATATGATGTGCTACACTCTACAGTACTACAACGGTTCACAGAAGACAACACAAGCTGCAGGTGTGATCACAGGTGAAATGCATGCAGCACAGCGGTTAATTTGCAAAACTGTGAAAGCTGAACGCAGCATGGACCACCACAGGTTTGGACCACAGAGGCCACGGTGGGAGCAGCACACAAAACCAAACACCACCGAGTGATTTTACACCTGAAGCCCCCCCCAGTGAGGGCTGAACCCTAGCAAAGAGCGCACATAATGAGTCCTGTTCATCAGTGATGCACTGACCCAGGACGGACACAGACACACACACACACACTAATACACAGACACAAAGCCCAACCACCCCATGTGCCTGTGGCGCCCGCGCCTGGTCACCTCGTTCAGGGATCAAAGGCAGTATGTCGTTCTAATCAGTCCTCGCAGTGGGCAACCCCATTAATTCAATTCTATTTCATCAACGGTGAGCGGACCACCAGAGGGGTCGGTACATTCCTGGGGTCCCACAGTCCAGGAGTAATCCTATCTCTCAATGACCCCAGATCTCGCTCTAACGCCGTAATTGCTTGGAGACCGACTTGGTCTTGCTTGCTGACAGAATTGCGAGATCTTTGCGGGAGGGGAAACAAAGAGAGACATAGCTCATTTTCTGGACACGGCAGGGAAGTCAAGCAGAATTAATGATGCTATATATCAAATAATTCCAGACGATCAACCCCCCGCTAAAGCAGGCCAACACCACTGAACATGTACACATAAACGCACAGTAAGCTGTAGCAAAGGATCAAGAGCTCCACATTAACATAGGAAAAGTGGGATTTGTCAGGTTATTAACAGAGTAGAATTAATTATTCCTGTAATAAACAAATTTAAAGGGGCTGTTCGCCTCAAAATCAAAGACATTTATCTGTCTAGATTATTCTGGTGTGAACTGCAGAGGAAGTAAGTGGAACTAAATGGCACTCAACCTGTGGTGATAAAAGCACCAAAAAAAATACAATATAGAAAAACAATCTACATACAGAGTTTTCTACTGCAACAATAAAGTAGCTTTGGTAGACTCTACTGCATTGAGAAAGTAATCCAAGTAGAATCTACTGCAGAAAGAAAGTAGTTCTCTTGTTGCTCACTACAAGTCTGTAGATTATCTTAAATACCAGGTCATGATTTCTGGAAAGAGACATTATCTGTTTTGTTTTGTTTTGTTTTGTGTTTTTTTTCAGTGCTTTGAGCACCAGAAGCTGGGTGACATCTAATTGCATCATACTGAAGTGAAGGCACACATCCCTGTGATAGATATCTTTTAAATTTTGCAACTTACACCAAAACTATCTAGATGGAGAACTAGCACTACAAGCTGGATTTAAAAAAAAAATGTATTTATGAGTTTGAGCTTAACTGTCCCTTTAATTGAACTATAATAAATTATTATTAGTAGTAGTATAAATTAAAATAATAATAACAATAACATAATAATGTTAGTTCAATTACTAAAATTGTCCAAAATAGCTTCTATGGGAACAGAAGTGTACCATAAAATGATGAGGCAGAACGTGACTGACTCATATTTTATTGTGCTTTTGTCTCATGCTGTGTGGCCTGTCTGCGGCATAATAAAATGTTTATTGGGACATAAGATAATGAGCTTTTCATATCTTACCGTACCTTTGGTCTCTGGTGGATGGGGATGCTCATCACAGACAAATTAGATCTTTTGAGTATTGCCGTCTACACCTGCAGAAACAATAACAGTTGGTGAATACGGTGAGGCTCTGCAACTGAAAATGAAATGAAAATGTCCATAAATCTGGCACTAATATTCCCGTGCTTGCCATCTGTTAATGACGAAATAAAAAAAAATCAGCCTCCCCTCACTCAAAAGAATGAGGGGGGAAAAAAACATAATCAAGTGCGGAACATGTGCATCAAGAGAATTATTAGTGTAGTCTTTGGTCTGGAGAAGAGATAAATGACTCCATAGAGACACGCTGACTGTCCTGAGAGAACGTTAGAGGTCAACAGTGGATAATTTGGCGGAGGAAAAGGTCGAACTCAAAGCATGTGGGTGCAGTGGGGAAAACTCAAATGAGCAAAATTAAAAAAATTACTACAATTATATGCAATAAACCGAAGGCTCTCTGCTCCTTTTTTAAGATGACGACAAAGGAGAGGGTTCGCATGGGAGATGACACTTCAAAGGGCCTCATTGTGGAACATAACAACAGTGCTGGTGTTGGTAAAAAAAAAAACAGCGATCATCTGACTCCTCTGCGGTGGCAGCCTTTGGAAGTCACCACATCTCGTTCTTTGTGTGCATCTGTCTGTGCATGAAAGAGTCTCTGCTTCTGTTTTGGAATCGGCGTACAAGGGCAACTTATTGATGAAAACAAGCAAAGAAGAATCCCGCCAGACATCCTTTATTAGTCTCAGTCATGACTTGATCACAGCGGGTGAAAGAAATAAAGGTTAATGTAGCGAACAAACATGTGAGTCTTTGGTCTGAATCATTTTTGATGCTTTGGTGAAGTCTTTTACTCATTCCAAAATGTACCACGGCCAAAAGGTTGATCACAATTCCACTGCAGCTAATGACCTTCAGATCAGTGTTTACATCCATCACAATCCACAGAAATCCCTCATCAGGCAGAGATGCGACTTTCTTCGCCACCATAAACCAGAAAGCAGTGCAGCCATGTTAAGCTTTTAAACAGTGTGAGTCCTGTTATTTTCTTATTTTTACAAACCTCTCCCTCTGCCTTCTAGTGGCTGACCAGTATGAGATTTTCAGTGGCGAATGCAGATACTAGTGAGCATGGTGCATTATGTGGATTTCAGAACATAACTGGTATTTTTTGTTTCTCGGCCTTGTGAGTGCAGGTATTGACCAATGCTGAAAATCTCAAAATGTCAGATAATCAGCTTGATTAATCATTCAACTGATCAATCGTCTATCAGTAATTCCTAGAATCCACTCAAAATTAAAAACAGCAGGGAGCCAGTCTGTCTAGACTTGACAATCGTACAAACATATCAATCGGAAAAAACACTTCCAGCAACTTTCTTCTCCGGAGCAGCCTTCATAAACCAGAATGCAATGCAGTCATGTTTTCATTTTTTCTCTCTACCTTCACCTAAAGCCCACACCTGAAATTCTCTGGTATGTTCATGTACATGGTGTTAAAAGGGACTCTTGAAATGTAGGCAACTTCTTACTCAAGTAGAGGTGGATGAAGCTGCTTGAGGGAGAAGAAAAAAGGGTAAATTAGATCCACTTCATCGGAATAAAAATAACTTCTGGGACATAATTTGATGAAATCTAGCACTCAGAGAACCCAAGGTAAAATTGCAAGACAATTTAGTGTCTAGCGTCACCGGGTTTTATCATATGCAAGTACATTTCTTTGCTTTTAAGGTATGCAACCAAAAATGATTTAAAAAAAAATAAGTGAACAGTTCAAGTATCTGCTGTCTTTCAAAATAATTTGCTGATGTTATAGACAGCTGTCAGGAGGGGCTGCAGAGTAGGGCCACGTGTCTGAGGCAAAGCAGACAGTGAAACCTTTCCAAGAAGTGAAATATCATTGAATGCTCATTCATCATGTTTTGCTGACTATACTTCCAAGTCTCATACATCACATCGGGCTTAATAGCCTGTAGAACATGATTTTCAGTGCGTTTTTCTTTTTAAGATGAAAAATGGTGGTCGAAAGCATGTTTTTTTATTCCTTAAAAAAAGAGAAAAGAAAAGAAAAAGTCTGATTTCCATTGTGATGATTGTGCAAGAATGGAAACAGCTACCTTGCCAAATCTTCCTCGAGAGGATGATAAAAGACAGTAGCCCGCTGATATGAAACCAATTCTTTCCGCCATCAGTTTATGGAGCTAAAAGGCGTCTGCTGTTGCACAGAGAGTGAGTCTAAGAGAAGTTCTGACATATGGCTGTTTATGTAAAGCTGCCAAAATATTACTAAGTGAAGTTTCATTAAAAGTTAGTGTCCAACTGTGCATGGATTAGAAATATTTAAAGAAGTTGTAATGTATATTACCCCGGAATTAATTATGTTCTCCTGCCAACTCTCTTTATCATATAATTAAAACTACAAAAGCATTGATGATACAACACAGCATCTAATTACATAAACTGTTAAAAAAAAAAAGCATCAGCATATTAGCAGACTTCCCAGCATGCATTGTTTGACAGTTAAAACCCTTATTTTTCATATCAAAGAAAACATCAGTGTGACTGAAGAGGTGTTGGGTCAACTTATGGAACTTGTTTTATTCATGTACAAGTTCATTTTGTTTTTAATCATTACAAAATAACTTTTCAAATTCACTCAACTTGCGATTTTAAGGCAGCCTGGACACTAACTTTTTAAGTTTAAACAAATCATTTATTTTTACAGTGTAGTACTCACATAAATACACAACAGAACATGGTTTTAATTTAACAGAAATTCAAATACTGTATTAACAGTGATTATACTGAGCGAGAACACTGTTTGCCACTCACTCACACTGTTCAAACAAAACCTGAAATTTCTCTCTGCTTCTTTATTTTTGTAACAAGAAAATGAGTTAAAAGCCCGCAGGAAAAATGTTTACTTTGCCATGAAATTAGAGATGTTTTCCATTAACTCCACACAAAGCAAAATCATTAACTAGCTCATTGACTTCTCCCTATAGATTTATATTTAGTCTCCTCTTCCTCCAATTAACTACTAGCATCTCCGCAATAACAAACATTATGTGTTTGTGTCCAAAAAGTCACTAAATGATGAGAAACTGCCACAGTAACTTAAAAGTAAGACATAAATACTTCATAATAAGTGATAGAAAACATATAGAATTTAAAATAATCTTCTTTCAGCATTTATTACAGATAACTGTAGATACATTTTGGCTACATATTTAACACAATCCTGAAGAAATTGTTTACATTTATTTCGCACAATAAGGCACTCTCTCATAGTCGCAGGGCATACAGAAAAAAACTGTACCATGCCAATTATTGTAAACTTGTCAAAATGGACCACAGCAATACATCATCTATGTAATTATCAATTGATTGAAGGAGCTATCTAACTGTGAAAAAACACTTGGAAGCATGATACATCAATTTTAATGGAATTTCTTAATCAGAACGCTCAGCAATCAGCAGAGACCAATTAGGGCCTGAGAGATAGAGACCCGCCATTAATAATCAAACTTGGCTGCCGTCACTTCGCCTCCATTCTAAAAGGCTGTTTCAAGTGGACTCTTCATTTCAAGGTGAAGTTATTGTCTCAAAATTCAGGATTAGAAAAGCAAAGCAAGGGTCTACTCCTCCAAACTGCAAATTCTGAGCAGCTTTGTGCCGGGCCAGGCTGTCAAATGACCACCGACTGGCATAACTACAGTTTAAAGATTTCTCTCATAAAATCAAAAGGCTTCTTTTCCAAGCGGGCAATGAATTCATGTCCGGAGAGAGGGGGAAATGGATAGGACTATCTTGCAAATGCTGAGAAATAGAAATGTCTACTCGGGAAAGCTATAAAATTACACCAAGGCCCACAGGCGCCAAGCAATGACAAAAGCTATCTTTACAATGCCACCTTCAGCCGCCGTCTTATTAACATTATGGTCAGTTTTATCGCAGCCAAATGTCTGTGTGTCTTTGAATACAAGAAACAGCCAAACTGCAACACATAAAATATACGAGCTGCACAGAGGCAGAGCAGAAATGCTGCCCTTCATGTGTGTCCAAGCAGGAGTTTACTTCTCTCTGATTTTTCACTGTTCATTTCCTTGGCTGCAGATATGAGCGCCAATCGCCTGACTTTCAAGTCCACTCCAATGAGCTGTAAGGATGTAAAGAGAGGTTAAATAACCGGGGTTTTTCAATTGAGCAGAAGCAGCAGAATGAGCATTGCACCCCCTCCTGTTTTTTAACCCTTTATGTTAGTCAACAATAGTCTTATTTTTATATTTAGGTGACCCACTAATCTAAAGGGATACGGCCACAGTTAGAAGAAGCAGAGAGGAGTATACAATGACTTCGGGCAGAAAACTGTCATTATATAAGCCAAATAATACTCTCTCCAAACCAACCAAACTACATGGCAATTCTTCCTCGCAGAAGACAGAAGTTGCTGGTCTACAACTGTCTCAATTTCTCAGTTTGTTTGCATCATTGTGTGACTTTGGTGAAACTGAACTATCCCTTTAAAACATAGAGGTCACACAATAAGGAAGTGGTAGACCAGCAACTCCTGTGTTCTGCGAGGGAAAATGACTGATTTCACCTATGGAGTTTGGTTGGGTTGGAGAGAATGATATTTGGTTTATATACACAGTATTATATAATATTTTCCATCAGAAGAGGTGGAAATATTCTAAAGTTAGCACACTCTTAAACTCTCATTGAGTTTTTTAGGTGGAGCTTTTTTTAAGTGGTTAAAATACAGGTTGTTGCTGACCCAGTCCACGCTAGTTCCTTGCATAGCTTTCATGCTAGTCCTCCTTTCTGCTGCTCCAAACTGACCGCCATCTCCTGTGTGTAGCACACTGACTTTAAATAAGTATCTCATATAGCCCTACTTCAAATAATCTGAACTATCCCTTTAAGTGAATGTGACAACTCACAATTTTTCACCATTTACTATGTATCAATAGCAACAGATGGACCCCCCTAACAGACAGCAAGAGCGCATTTTAGCAAACAGTCTGCAAATAAAAACAGTCTGTTTTCATTATTATTTGCTGCCAGATGTCGTGCAGTAATTACTAAATACAATTAATGACCCTGGTCATTGTGCTGCAGGTATTTATACAGAGAAAATCTACTGCCAAAATGAATTAATCAACGCTTGAGTACATGCATCACAGCATTAGGTGGTTGGGATAGCGCCAATATTTTATAAGCTATTGTAGTCCTTGCAAGAATACATCCAGGGCCGAGGCAAACAGGTTGTAAATAGGATGTTATTACAGATGCACATCACATCTCCTGCGAACACATGATTTATGTATCCTCTTAACTCAAAAGCCACCTTTCAACTTGCACTGCTGGAATATGCAAATCAGACATGGCTGTATGTCGCTGTTATGTATACTTCTATTAACTGTGAACTATTTACATATTCATTCCTTACAGGAGACAAATGGTTTGAGGTTTACAGTTGCAGAATGAGCAGACCCCTCAAAACAAAACACATGGCAGAGAATTAATAAGCAGCAAAATCACTAGATGCAGGAAAACAAAATCAAATCTTTTTTGGTCATCAGTGTCACTAAAGAGTCGTTGGTTCAACTTATTATCTGACGCTTATTCAACATGTTTTCTCGAAAAATTAACGAAGTTAATTTGACTAGAAAAGTTCCCCGTTTTGAATTATTGCAAAATTACCTCAACTTGTCTTCAATTTCAGTCAACTTAAAATTTTACAGAAGAGCATACGCTAACTTTTTTTAAGTTAAAACAAAGTGTATTTTTACAGTGTTGTGATTACCAAGAACAGTGGCAAAAACACTCCACAGTGCAATTACTGCAGCACATAAACTATATACCGCTGTTATGTAGAGGCAGCACTCAAATGACAGTAGCAAAGCTCAAATAGTTTTATTGTAATTTCCCATGGTTGTGAGAAAAAAGGCAAGGGGGAAATGAGTTCAAGTGACTTCAGTGACCGGTGAAATTTGTTTTCCTCTTGAAGTAATTTGAAGTCTGGTATGCCTCAAGCGGACAGAGCTGGTTTGAGTCTGACATTCCACCTCAAAACCTGTTCCAGCAGGCCTCCTTTTAAGCTGCACGTCTCCTGAAGGCACATTCAATTATTCAATTTCAAATAAATTATTACATAATACAGCCATGTCTTTCTAAGGGCCAATGCACTCTCAAATAATGTCTGGTATATTCTGCATTTTTAACAGCCCAGACATACCTAGAATAGATTTTATATTTTATTATAGATGATGTTTATTCCAAAGCAGAGATAAGATAGTATAATACACCTTATTAAAATGACTAAGGTTCATAAAAGAGATGCCAAGGGAGCTGTGGCTGTCAGAGAGCCGCCAAGCAGAAATACTCCTGTAGCCGGGCTTAATGGGTGCCTGCATAAGCAGTCGTGGTGATGGGCTACAAGATAGGAACAATTTTCCTTGTCCACCTCCCTTCCCATCGCTCCCCCCATCCATGGAGCAAACCTGCGGTGTCATCATATGGGGCTAACAGGCTTAACCTACCCCCCACGGAGCCACTCACCGCACAGCGGGTTCACAGACCGCAGGGGCCCCGAGATGAAGCCTCACAGGCCCAAGTCCAAATCAAATCCTCTCCCCCCTGTCCCCAAACATGTCAAGTGAATTTAAGCCATTTGTGTGGGTATTAAAATTATGGTAATGGTTTCAAATTTTCTCCTCAGAGAGGGCCCTCTTTTTTTTGCAGGAAGCCAAATATTTCCAAACACAGAATGAAATGACACTGGGTTAAAGCTACGGGTAAATTTGGAATTGGGTCCCTATCTGGTAAGTATGGCCCTTGGCCCTGGCTCCTGGTGTCAGCTTGCTTGCTCAGGGCCTAATGAGTTTCAGCATTTTGTTGGGCAGCGAAGCTTGGCTCTGCTTCCTGGAGAGCATGGCTGATGGACTACATAGAAAATATTAAGGCCACAATAACACAAGGACATGGGCTAATGCACAGCTCTCAACAAATATGGCATGTAGGTGCACAGTATAGTGCTGAACAACATGGATGGATCCATAAAAGAGTGTGCACTTTATGTTTTATTTTTAGGCAACAGGAAATAAACAAATGGATTTAAAAAGGAAATGATAAAGGAAGAAAAATCTGCTAAAACCTTAAGGTTGGGATGCACCAAGCAAGGATTCATTTTTAAATCTGATTAAATTGTGGTTTAACTTTCAATTATGTTAAAATTAGCTAAAAATTTAAGAAAGAGACCATTCAAAACTCCCTTTAAACCCCAGTTTAGTTTTTATTCTAAACCTGGATTAAACATTTTAAAATGTGATCCAGTATTAACTTTAAACTTACATGCGAGGTGGTTAACTTTTAAGACGGCTGCTTTTTTGAGATGGATGGAGCAAAATAATAATAACTTCCTTTAAGAAAGTTAAGGGACAGACTGAACCCAATTATGTTTTATGATGCATCTCTTCTTTCTTTGTTTTTTTGTTTTTTTTGTGTTTTTTTTTACATTTTAGCTAACTAGCAAACCATATAACACTTTCCTTTTTAGCTAGCTCACAAACAACAACATATTTGGTTTTTATTTTTTATCTAACAAGCATCCCTCATCTTTTGTACTCACTTGGTCAAGACAGCACTTAAATTTATTTTTCATTCACGTATTTATTTTGGGTAAGCAATTGGGTAAGCATTGCTTAAATTCGATTTAATGTCAGTTTATATCACTAAACTTGGATTTACTAAGCTGAGATTAATTTTTAATTGTGCAGCAGATCTCTGCTTAATTTTAAATATGGATTTACTCATTTTGAACTTTAGAGCTAATCTTAGATTAAATTAATCTTTTTTGGTGCAATCCAGTCTAAATGCGCTTAAAGTTAGATATCCAAAAACACTTCCTATAAATTAAAAATAATAAAACTAAGCAAATCAAATGTTATTAAAGTTTCTTACTTCCACAGTACAAAAACTTATTTTAGATGGCACACACCAACGTTTGAAAGTGACTGAGCTACCAACTCAAATCTCCATGGATGTAGGAGGTTTAGAGCTTAGTGCATTTTGAGACCATTCGGGTCTCTGAACAGGGAAACTGCAGGCTTTTTAGAAATATGATACCAGCATCACTAGCCCTTCAGCGACTGTGTTCAAGAGGGCAGCTGAAGAGACTGCCTTTCATAGTTCACTGATCTCTAAAGAGCTTTGGAAGCACGGCGTTTGCTCGTGGCCTTTTGCCCCGTGTACATTAGCAAGTATATTGTGCTTTGTAATAACCTCTGATGCTAAATATTCATCGGCATATTTGAGCAAAGATATCACTGCCACCAAAACCCATAAAGAAAAGCATAAAGGCTGCAGCGGGAATAGCAGAAGACTGATGCTGCACTGTTGGTTAAGATAGAAAAATTCACCCTAAAATGTTTGAACCATGACCAAATCCATCTTTATTGTCCTTAGCAAAAGGTGTCACACTTTTCAGTATGGAGGGATAACTCCAGATGATGTACTGCAGAGGGTAAACAGCGTCTATTTGTCTAGCAAGGTTTGCCAACAGCTCACTAAATAACATGGCTACGGAAATAAAATCAGAAATGAGTATTAATAGAAACTCCAAACTTTACGGTTACAAATTATTTACAGGTGTTACTTTGAAAATAAAACCAAGATGGCCTCAATCTGCTTTGTGTTAGAAGAAAGTGATATCCTATCCTCCTCCTTTCACTGAAAACTCCTTCATCATCTTGATATCAAAGCTGCACACAGCCAACCAACTCAAGACAGATCAAGCATTCTCTCAGCTCTTTTGCTATCATGCCTGTTACCTTTGATACGCTAGTAAACATCGATGGCTCCGGTGTCAGAACAATTAACCGACTGCGGGCCGCGGTGAAGCTCGGAGGCACACGGCTGTTGTTTCAAACACGTAAAGATAATCTAAGTATTGGCCCCGCTGTCATTTAGCTGCCGCTCTCGCCACTTCAACACAACTACTTCAAAAGGGGAAAAAAAAAAAGATGTCTTGATACCGCCTTGATAAGCACGCCGCACTCAGTTACCTGTGTGCAGCACTTATGTGACTGTAGCAATTTATCTATGATGGGCTGCACTTCTTAATGCTACGCTTACCGGGTGAATTCAAATGACTAGTGGAACAAAAGACAGCAAGAATACGGAACAACAAGTATATGGTGTGAACGGGTGAAAGTGAGTTAAGGGGTACAAAGACCCATAACCATAGATCACCATTTACACTGGGTCTAACAGTGTGACTCTACTACTTCTACCACCACAAAAACCGTAGATCATATAGTGATTAGTTTGACAGATATTGCAATATGATTCATGATTAGTGGCAATGATCATTTTTGCATCACAATTTTCATTTTCACAAAAAAAAAAAAAATTAAATTCATGATGATGTGACATGTAATTACCAAACAAACATGTTTTCTTACATCTGGACAACAGGATTTGTAGGCCAGGGCATCACTGCAGTGCTGCTGTACCTCAGTGTAACGCTGTTTTGTCACACTTTTTATCTTCATTAAAAAAAAAAAAAAAAAAAAAAGCAGCTTCAGCTTGGATATTGCACTTGGCCATGTTGTGATTACATTAATATTTCGAGTAACTGTGTAGGCCTATTGGAAAACACGATTTGGGCTCTGTGGTAAGTACCACATACACATCACTGGAAAATTATCTTTTTTCCCCTGAGCGTTACATAAGATGATTGATAGCACTCTCATGTCTGTACAGACGGTATAAATATGAAGCTACTACTAACTAAGTTGGCGGTCAATATTTCATTAAATATGTAATGTTATTATCTGTGACATAAAAAACGAGGACAATTCCGGTTTCATGTATTTTGACCAAGATGACTGTAACTATGGTACAAGCCAAGTGATAAATTGGACACTAACTAAATAACTTTGTGCACGGTGAGTGAAGCTACTGTAAACTACAGAAGACGAATGTTCAAACACACTCTGACAGACAGAGACAACACTCCTTCATCCTTTCCTTCTCTTTGCCTTCCCACCTCACTCCTTTATGCTGTCCTCATGTCACTCTTTAACTTTTTCTTCTCATCCTTTCCTCCTTCCTCTCCAATGTTTAATGTAAATAGCACACTATTAGATAAAATACTTTGGTTAACATTTGGGATTTTATCTCAAAAACATTTGGAATAATAAATTGACAGGCTCTATAATCATATTTACCTTTCTTCCTTTATCTCCCTCACTGTCCTAACTTCCACACTCTCCTTGACTTGAAAAGACATTTCAGGTGATGTTGTACATTCACTTGACACTTGCTAGCTTTTGGCAAAGTTTTCCAAAGCAGTTTTCTCTCAAACTAGTGCTAGCAAGCAGAGGCAGAGTGATACGAAGCTGCTGGAGTGAGCAGCCCCCCTTTATTGACCAAAATGAGCACAGCGCGATTGAGACATCAACCTGCAGGCTCTGCTGCCCCGTCTTTCATGCCATTTCAAATATTATTCCACTTTGCAGTCTGTTTTTAATGCACAGTAAAGACACAAGGACATTCCAGGGGACAGCTTTAGCTGGACAGGTCACCAAAAATGGAGAATGTCCCCACAAAAGGGGAACATCTGAAGCTACTACTACAACAAAGCCTGAAAACAGGGAAACAACTAGCTACCAGCTAGATCTGTCTAGGTTACAAAATCCTCCTAAGCACCTCTCCAGCTCTCGAACTTACAGGGAATTAAAATGTGTCGACTAAGCTAGGCTAAGCTAACTGTTAATCATACAGATACAGATAGGAGAGGTATCAACCTAACTATCAGCAAGACAGTGGCTAAAAGCATTTCCCACGATGTCAAACTATTCTTTTAATGAATGCAACCACTACATATTTTCAATTGTTTGGTTAAAATCACACTAATGTGTCATGAAACAATGTGGCTGCTCTTGCTAATATTAAGTAACTTCTTGCCATTTAATTTCACCCAAAATTATGACACATGCTGCGGGTGCTCCGACCCGTCAACTGCATTTAGTTTTAGCGCTGGTTAAAATTTGCTTCATGTTTGTGTGGTAAGTGCAGTGCAACAACATCATGCACTCCAGGATCAAGAGGCTCTACAATTTAACATCACAAAAAAATACTTCTATGGTTCAGTGTGATCTGAAATTCACAAAAAAAAAAAAAAAAGACCATTCAAAGACATTTTAAAGCTCTCCAATTTAGTAAAAGATGTAGATGAGCCATGTGTATAACCGGCACGATTAATGTTCTGGAAAAATGAGATAACACCTTGGTAGTTTTAATATCAAATTTATTTTCCCAATGTCACTATTGTCACTTGGCTATGAGAATCTGATCACAACACTTTTCAACGGCAGACACACAGATATGACAGTGGTGCAAATTACTACAGAGTTTTTTCCTCACTCCATTGAAAATTTTAGAACCAAAAATACAAAGAACAGCCTCCACACACACACACACACAGGATCTCACACTCAATTAAAATAGAGCGTGAGATCCTCATGTGTGGAAGCTGTTCTTTGTGACCATGTATGTACGATAATTGTCTTTCCAGCTTCTAGTCAGGTGAGTGGTGGACAACAAAGAAAATGATGACAAGACTTGGTATTTTTCCAGCTGTACTCATGATTACACCTTTTTAAATTCAGTTTTGAAATGGTGTTGACCTTTGCATTTATAAGTAAACTATACATGTGTAGACATCAGCAGTATCAGACTTTGGTGACACAATTAAGGTGGCCAAAACAATTTCCAATAATGATATTAAAAAAAAGTGAGGTGGAGTTATTAGTCAAATCTTTTTTTAAAACTGTGTTAAGTGTGTGCTTTGTCTTTTTTTTGGCAAATGAATTACACTAAAAATACGAGTGTAGGGAGGTGAACAAGAGTGAGGGTGGAGGTGGGGTGTTGGGTGAAGGAGGCAAAGCAAGAATAGAAATAGAAATAGAATAGAAAGAAATGATAATGATTTAAGGGCAAAGAGTATGTTACTGAGACATGGAGCTGTTTACGTTTTATTATACATGCTGTTCAATATTTATTTTTTTAAATATATCGGTTATCGTCAATACCAGTGTATCACAACACCCCTATTTGTAGAATAAATGCACCCTCTCAAAATATTCGAAATGATTTAATTGCTGAAAATTGCAAAATTTGGTAAACATCTGATAGAGTATCTTAAATTAAACTGGATTACAAAAATGACACCAGTTTTAAAGGTTATTAACTTTATAATCTGTGCATAAATAATGCTGCATACTAATGGAATTCTTTATTTTGTTAAAGCATGCAACCATAAATTCACAGCCAGGCTGTCAAAAGTATCAAAGTACTGATGCGTTTTCAATATCACGGGATTAAAAAAGATACAAAACTAACAGCATCAAAAGTACAGAAGCTATAAAAATGATCTAAATGCTCATCCTGATTGAAATTTGGCTTCCACCACAGCAAAACCAGTGTCCACTCCTATACATAGAATAAATACACACACTCAAAGTAGCCTATGATGATGAAGTAATTACTGAAGAAACTGAAAATTTGTTAAAAATCTGCTGGAGCATCTTTTCCCCAAAAAACAGACATCCATTTTAAACTTGGAGAAAATTGACTTTCATTGTCTTACAAAGACCTAAAAATATGCACAATTGCTCTCCGTTTTCATTCTGATTGGGGGCGGCTTGGTCCAGATTGGCCTCCTAATACCCACTGCTCCACCAGAATCAGCGTAATTGCCAGCTACATTCACACATTATTATTTTGCTTTGGTGAGCGGGGTGCAGATAAACAGAGGCATTATACTGTACTTTCTTGAAAGAAAGGCAGTGGAAATGGGCTCCATCTCAGCATCCGAGCTGCTGCCTCTACAGCAGCCGGGGAGGCACCATTATGTTTATGTGACTGTTGTTACATGAAAAACACTGAGAACCTGGCTTTCTGCGGTCATGTTTGTTGCTGGAGCCTGGCACAGCTTCTGTTCTCTCGACTCCTTTAAAGCACAGGCCATCACCAGAGGCAAAAGCAGCCGATCACAACTTCATCTAAGTGCAAGAATACACAGTGCAGCGTGTCATCTCTTCCCACCTTCTTTGTGTATAGTGCATGTACTAAAGCTGAACATTCACTTGAAATCTAATCCTAATCGCAATATGGCCTACTGCAGTTTTCAAATCGCAGGAGGTGCAATGTTTGTTAAGGGTAAAATGTGTCTCAAAACACCATTTTAAATTAAATATTAATTTAAAGATATGTCCTGGCTCACACATCATATTCTATAGGCTTAAAGGCAAAATATGCAACACATTCGTAAAATAAAACACAATATGAAGACTGAGAAACACGATCCCTTTCAATTAGCAGTTATGACTCACTAGCAGTGTGTAGTATTGACTCTGCCCTCTGCGAATATGTCCTTCTTTTCTCACATCATTTGCTGTGTTCGAGACGCTTTACCAACCCAAAATGTCGGTATTTGACGTCCTGGGAATGATGTCTTTACAAACAGCTCGGACAAATCCTGCCGATTCTACCTTTAAGAAAACATCTTTGTTTGATATAGATCCAAGCAAAAAAAAGAAAAGCACAACATAAGCATTGGGGATAGGTATCAAGAACCCGTACTAAACCGGTAGTCAGTGCCAAAATATCGATAAACTCCTGAACAAATGATATTTCTATCGGTATTTACAAAACGGTACATAAACAGCTGACGGGGCAAAAGGTTCAAGTATTTCCTTACCATTATTTTGCTGCTCTGAGGACACTTGGGACCAGCCCATAATGCAGATATTTGATGTCCTGGATGTTTCTGGTGCCTTTACAAACAGCTCAGACAAATCCTACTAATTCTACCTTTGAATGAATATGTAGCTAAACGCAGTAACTCAAGAAACGATTTAACTTTAATTTTAAAAAAAAAAAAACTCTTTTCACATCTTTTCAACTTTTTTTTTTTATATATCAAATAATGGCAAGTAATATAAGATAAACAGAATCATCATCAACATAATCAGCATTTTAATGTATTTTTTTAATGAAAACGAGAACAATGATGTAAGAATTATTATTCCCTCTAATGTCACCGATCATATCACAATTGCAATATCAGTCAGAATTAAGGCTGAGTATTGGTACTCAATAGCCTCAAGGTATCAACTGAAATAACACAGTACCAAGTAGTATCAAAACAGTCAAACAACACCTGCATGTGATCCTTTTGGTATCCACATCTAGAAGAAAAAAGATTTGTAAAGTTTTGTCACCAGATCGTTCAAAAATAGGGCTATACTACACGTCTGCAGTGTCTGATAAAGACAAATGCATAAAATGTGGAAGGATTATTTAAGGAAAAAACTGTGAATATGACTAACATGATGAGCACCAATAAAGCATGAAGAGACTTCAGGGTGAACAGCTGCACCGTGTTGAAAAAGTATCCAACAGAGTGTACTCTAATGGTATCGGTATCACTGTAAGGGTACCGATATTGATACTGATATCATAATTTTTTAAACTATACCCATCGCTCGTCAAAATAATCACAATTAGATATTCTGTCAACATTTTTCAGACCTAATAGGTACACAGACACCAATCAAATAATGAACCCCTTACCCTGCAAAAGAGCTCTCCTTCTTGTTAAAAAAAAAAAAAATGAAATAAACGGCCCTGAGCTACAGTATTGTTATTTGCTGACCATAACAACAGGAGTCGTTTTTCGCCTGGCCTTTACTAATAGGATAAATGCCTCTGGGTAATTTCTAAATGAATTCCTCGGGCCAAAGCGGTTCCCCCGGCCAACTTAAATCACCTTTGATATACAAGGATTATCCCTGATTGAGTTTATGGCAAAGAAGCTTGTGACAAACTGGAGAAGAAGCCACAACACTTGCAGAGAGTTGAGGCTCGCCTGAAGACACACACATCAGCACACGCACACACCTCTGAGTATCGCCACTGTGTAATCATTCCACCTACGGTGACTGCTACTGCTAAATATGCAGAGACAATTCTCCGTCATACACGGCAGATGAGGCGAGAAGACCCCTGCTAAATGGCTCCCAGCTCTGAGGCAAATGCATTGTCTTACCTCGTCGAGTGCAGAGCTCCCCTGCCTGTTCAGGGAGGACTAGGACTAAAGCCCTTAATCCCCCTGCCTTGATTCACGATAGCCTACTAGGTTTTCAAATGTCATCGGCAGGGAAGTGTGTCCTGCTCCTGCCCCACATGTTTGCCCCATTAATGCAATAACAACGCCGGGGTACATCAATTTAGGGACAGGGACTCGGACTGTTTATATATATAGCACCACGCTCATGCCAGGGCTCGTAAACAGGCATCAGAGCCAAAGACCAGCCAGGATTGACAAGCGTGATGTTGGGAGTTGATAATAAAATTGTGCTAAATTTGGCCTCCAGATTAAATGTGATAATACTATGATTAGTACCAACCTCATTCTTCCATCAACACCTCCCCACTGGCCAGAGAATAAATGAGACACTGCTTGTTGTGGCAGCATTTCTAAATAGACGCATGGGTTCAGTATTAATCTGTAACTTTCTGACACGAAAAAGGCACGGCGTCCCTTAAACCAGTGCTCTGCTTCACGTCTAAGGTTATGGCAGCACTTCACCGTAACAACACATGGGACTGGTGATGAGTAATGCTTTGTAGGAGGATGGTGCAGGCTACGAGTTACATACATCTGTAACAGGATTTTATAAATACACCTAAGACACACTGCAGAGTGCACACAAGTAGGATACAATAAGATATATTTTTTAAAAAGAATCTGTGCATTAATTGTACTGCGTATTATGGAATTGTTTATTGTGGAACCATGAGCTGAGATTGTCAAAAGTGAAGAAATTTTGACTTTTTCAATACATTGAGTTTAAAATCAATACAATACTGTATACAATAGTGTTCTATATAATAGTATTGAAAGTGATTAAAATAAATTATCTGAATGCTCATCCTCATCTGTCTGAATTTAACTTTTTTCTGTACCAGCAGTGTGTGCAGGCTGTCGAGTTAATTTTTTAAAATAAAAAATCATCCTATTTTTTGCACCAGGACGTTTTCCTTTTTGCCGTGTTATCAAAAGTGGTATCAAGTATCATTTTTTTAAACTTGTATTGTATCAAAGTTTAAAATCCTGGTATCATGACAATTAGTGCATATGAAATTATATGTTCTGGGAACCATAAATTCAAAGCCGTACTGTAAAAGTAAAGCCACATAACATTAGTTCATATGAATTTAGTGCTGCGACAATTAACAAATTAGTTATCAATTACTGAATTAACTGCCAACCACTTTAACAATGGATCTGAGTCATTTTTAAAGAGAACAAAGTAAAAAAAAATCTCTGATTTCAGCTTCTTACATGTGAATATTTCACATATAAGTTTGGGTTGTGGACAAGACCTTTCAGGACGTCATCTTGAGCTTTGGGAAACACTAATTGACATTTTTCAGCATTTACTGACATGTTACACACCAAACACTAATCCATTAATCAAGAAAATAATCATTAATGCAGCCCTACGTAATTTTCCAGTTTGTGCAATTTTATTCTGCATAATAGTGTAATCATTTTTTCAGGCTATATTTAATAAATTTAAGACAAATTAAGACGCTATTTTTCATGTTTTTAATCAACTTAATAGCATCCATTTGTCCTATGTTGCTGCCCTTCATACACACCACTACTTCAGTATCTCCCTAACCCTCTCAGTTTCTGTCACAGGCTCTGAGACGTGAAGTTAGTTTTTTCCTTCTTGCAGGAGCGCTTGCGCACAACGTGAGCGCCGCACACACCATTTGGTAGGCTATGGTCCTCAGCAGAGGGGTGGCAGTGAAACTGATGATCCTCCTCTCAGTCATTCATGATAGGACAAGTTCCCGTGTGCCCGCGTCCAAACTCTGCCTCGCACAAAGCACGTCAAAATCAAGCGTACATGGGAGTCAGCGTGGCGACTGTTTCCACCTACGCTGCCTGACTGAAGCGCTTACCTCCCCGGCTGGCCGCTCGCTGCTGCTGCTGCTCCTGTCCCCCGGCGTTTGTCCTTGTTTCGCTACGACGCTGCTTATGTATGAATGCTGTCTTTATCCCGCAAAGACTGCTGTTGCATTTTACTGCAAAAGGAACAACAGTGTGCGCCTGTAGCGGCTGCGTGCTGCTCGGTAAGTGGCCTGTCTGTCTTGCCTGTGCACCGCTCCGCACGTCTCCAAGTGGAGTGGACAGGACTTGGCAGACGCGTCTTGCTGCGCTCTCCTGCGCGGTGGCGGCGGATCTGAGATGTAAGCGACTGCTCGGACGGGCTGGCACACCGTGTGGCCACTTTTCTCCCGATGCTGCTCCTCCCCTTCCACTTTGTTTGGTTCACACAAGCCCTACAGCGCCGCCCACCCGCAGCTGCGCGCAATTGCATGCGCCTGCAGAGCTCTGCTCGCACTCCAGCATCAGCACCAGCAATAAAGTCCTTCTCATAGGGGTCCTGGGATCAGTGGGGGAGCCAGTGCAGGTACAGATTGTGAAGCATTTTAGTTTAGTTCTCCAGATGAACAACAAAGGAATTAACAAGCACATCCATTTTTAACGTCCACTTACAGTAAAACCCATTTTCATGTCCATTTCTGTGAAGTGCTTCCCATAGTTTCAACAAAAGGGCCACTAGCCACTGGCTGTTTTTCATTGTTGGTCCTGCTGTACCCAGGCCACTGCTGCTTTCCGACTGTACCTGGTAGTTAAATGCCAGTAATTACATTCACTTTGCATCCAAGTTGTAAATCAGCCCCTGATTAGATGGCTAGAATGAAAATCAACAAGGCTCTCCCTGGCTGGATCCAAATCGCCTTAAAATCAATGTGCTTCTTTTGCTCTCTGAACCACTTTTCCTGGAACACAGTGAGGAATGTGATGTGGTCAAGCAAAGATGAAACAAAGGAATTACATGGAGCGTTGGCCTTTTTCACAGAGGACATTTTGACATATAATGGTGTGAAAATTCCAGGTGCAGATAATAAAATGAGGGAGGGACGAATTACATTTATCAGCTTTGGTTTCATTTATTTATTTATTTTTTACATTTAGACAAGCTCTTATCTTGGCTGCCTCTTGGATAGGCCACTGGCAGGACAATTAACTGAGGAATTAACACAAGAACCTTCTAATCCACAGTTTTTTACTGTCTACATCTTCACAACACCTTCTAAAGCTTTCCTGTAGTTGCTTAAACAGTTAGATTATCACCCTGTCAGGGACAGAGTCCATTGGTTTACTGTTGTAATGCTCCTTTACTGCCTCTAATGGTGCACCCACAGATGTTTTTTTTTTTTACTTTATTTGTTTGATTAGTCCTCCTCTTGAGACTGTGTGGAAATGACTGATTGTCATCTCTATCAGACAATTACTGGTGCAAAACAACTTTATGACTTTTAGGAGTGCACAGTGTTCGGTGACATCCTTTTTTAGCCCCAACCGTCTTCAACCTCATCTAAACAGCATCGAGTGAAAACACCAATGTTAATAATTACAGCATAAGTATTATAAGACTTATAAGACAGCTTTGGTTTCAGCACCTTTCTTTAAACATTTAGACAATTTGACCTGCTCTTATCTTGGCTGCCTCTTAGATAGGCTACTGGCAGGACAATTAACTGAGGAATTAACCCAAGAACCTTCTTATCCAAAGTTTTTGGCCACATGGGACTTTTAAATACTGTCTATATCTTCACTACCCCTGCCGAAGCTTCCCAGTTGTTGTTGAGCAGTTATTTGTGCTTGCCTGACAGATAACCACACTGTCAGTGACACAAGATGTAGAATGCCTTAGAGGCCATTGTTTTACTGGTGTAATGCTCCTTTACTGCCCCTACTGATACACCCACACAGGTGATATTACTTGTTTGGGACTTGTTTTGACTGTGTGGAAGTGATCTTACTGTTTAATTGACATCTCTATCAGTCAGTTGCTGGGGCAGAACAACTTTATGATTTTTTTCAAGTGAGCAGTGTTGGAGGACATCACTGTATTAGCTCCACCCACCTTAAATATAATACAGTACAATAACACAGTATAATAAGAATAAAGCTGCGGGAACTGGCACAAGTGTAAATAATGTAATTAATGAGGGCTGAGTTACACGTGTCAGCTTTGGTTTGAGCACCTTTTAAAAACATTTAAGCAATCTGACAGGCTCTTATCTTGGCTGCCTCTTAGATAGGCCACTGGCGAGGCAATTAACTGTGGAATTAACACAAGAACCTTCTAATCCATAGTTTTTGACTTAAAAATACCTGTCAATACCATCACGCCCCCCTTCTAAAGCTTTCCAGTTGTTGCTTACCTGAGATTATCAGCCTGACAGTGACATAGAACGTAGAGAATCCATTGTTGTAACGCTCCTCTATTGCCCCGACTGGTACACCCACACAGGTGTTTTCACTTGTTTTGCTTGATTAGCCCTCCTCTCCTGTCCAGACTGTTTGATTGACATCTCCACCAGTCAATCATTAAGGCAGAAAAACTTTTAAGCATGCACAGTGTTTGGTGACAACACTTTATTAGCTCCAACCGTCTTCAAGCTCGTCTAGACAGCGTTAAGCGAAAACACCTGTCCTCACAAAAAAGTTTAATGCAGCATAATAAGCACAATGCTTCAGTAAGTGGCACAAGACTAAATAATTAAATCAGTGATATTGTACATGCTGGCTGCCTGTCATATTGTCATGGTCACCAGATCAGAACTGAGCTGCTTTTCCAACTAAGCTGAATCAAAATGCTGTTGAAAAAAAGGCATATGGTGTGTTAACTATCAGAGGAAAAAAAGCAGTCAGTGTTGCAAAACGTTTCCAATGAAATAACTTAATTTTGTGTTTTGATGATATGCCATGAGCATTGAAGTCCTTGCGATGACCACTGTTGTCACCGTAATATAACTCTTGGAAAATAGGAATAGTAGGAATATAGTCATTTACAGCTCTGTGTACATGGTCCCTTTACAGGACATGACATGAGAAATGACTTCTATTCAGCTTTTGCATTATAATTGCATTGCAGTTCTTCTCACACTGGTAGTTGTCATCCTTAATCATGTTCTCTTAGGGAGAGCGTACCTCCATAGGAATACCCAGTAGTGAAAAGTAGTAAATGGTAAATTTAAAAAAAAATACTCTGTTACAAGTTAAAAATTAAAGGTATGCTTAAGTAAAAGAATGTAAAGCCATGTTTCCACCCAAAGTATTCAGACCTTTTAGTCCCAGGTAAGACTTTCAAGGAACTTAAAGTTTCCTTCCGCCTGTTGTTTGCATTTCCACTGTGGTCTATAGAACCACACAGAATCTTTGTGTGCAGCGTTACAACAATGATGCCTGGACTTGGCCCATCTGTCATACGTTTTCTTCTGTAGCTCTATGTTGATGTGTTGAAGCACACGTCCTACCATTCAACTACTTACACTATTTGGTAGTTTAATTAATAAATAATAATTCAATAATTAAGCATATTCTAAAATATCAAAGCCCCTGCACACCCACGTCTCACACCAGCCACCTCTTGTCAGGACCGTAAAACTGCATTTGACTGACATCTCACTCGCTCCTGGGTCTTTTGTGCCAGTTAGTGGACAACTTAAATCACTGTTTTTTTTATTAGTACATCGAGATGTTACATTATGCACAGCATAGCTTCAGGCAACTTACACCTGACCAGTGTCCTATTCCACCAGAATAACTGAAAACATCCTTTTGGATATGCAGAGCCTTTAATTAGCAAACTAAAAAAAAGTACAATTTTTCACTCTGACATGTAGTGAAGTAGAGCTAAAATCTGTAGACCATGGAAACACTTAAGTACAAGTACCTAAATGTTGTATTTAAATATAGCACTTGGCTTAACATATAGGCTTGGTTGCACCAACAAGGATTCATTTTTACACCAAAATTAAATCATCATATATGTATATATATATATATGTACATAAAGAAAAAAATAATTAAACATTTCTATAAATATCAGTTTAGTTTAGTTTTTACTCAAAATCAAGATTAAATTTGCTAGCTAGCTAGCAAGCAATATATTGTATTTTGTTTGTTTTTAACTCTCAAGCTAGCTAGCAATCTATGCAACGTTCTGTTAAATTTTTACCTAGCTAGCTAGCTAGCTAGCATGCAAACAATGCAACATTTATTAACTTTTTAGCTCGCTGGCTCTCAGACAATGTATAGTTTTGTTAAGGTATACAGATTTATTAAATTATTCCGTTTACATCACTAAACTTGGATTTACTAAACTTAGATTAGTTTTTAATTTAATAACAGTGTTGCTGAACACTGATTCATCGTTAGTGCAACCCAGTCTTGAACTAAATTCATATAGAACATTCCTGAAATGGTTAATAACTCTGATAAGAGGATACCAACTGTTTGATATACATGTAGACGTGTATAAAATGGTTAGCTATGATGTGTGAGTGGCCACGGACTGATTAAAAAAAAAGTCAAGACAGTGCTTGAAATAATAAAGTACTCATGAGTGTGAGTAAAAATATCACGTTCACCGGCATACAAGTTAAGTATATGCACTCCATAATGCTTGGATAAAATACTTGAGTGCTCTCCACTCCTGAGACATCCAGCATTTCATCAAAATGTCACACTTGGCAGAATAGATAGTGGGCCTTATCAGGGGTCAAATTCTATTTTGCAGTAATTTCAAAAGTCTCCCAGCTGTGCCTTTCAGCCATGGCAGCATGTGAAATGGTGTGCGACGGCGTGTACTAATTTGTCGTCGAGCTCAGTGAGCCTAATCTGAGCCAGCAGGTACTAGTTTGAATTAAAAAGGACTTTTACATTGAACAAATAAAGCTTCCTATCTGAGATCTTGGTTTATATGGAGTGACTCACCCAAAGGAAAATGAGTATCATGTTCAATGGTGGAGCAAGCTCTGTGGGGCCGTCTGATGATAGGCTTACATTCAATAGCATGACCCAGAAATCAGGAAGAGGGAGAGACAGGGATGAGGAGGGCGTGCAAGTACAACTCCACAATCAATGGCAGCCTTGATGAAGATGCAATGCAAGATCAGTAAGAAGCAGGGAACAACAATGGGCCATTGTTGTTTGATAATTAACAACACAAAAACAAAAAAAAACAAAGAGATAACCTAAAAGTGTTTTTCAATATGAGAGCTGATGGGACAAAATGGGGATCTAAAACAACCTTATTAACCTCATATTATTTGATATTAAGACTTTAAAAAATAATTGAAGTTATATTTTTAACATGTGTAGCAGGTGTTTTGAACTTAAAGGGACAGTTTGAATGTGATTATATGAGAGAAAATCAGTCATTTTAACTCACAGAACACAGGAATTGCTTTGATTGGTTAGTTTGTGTCTGTTATTGTGTGACTCAGGTGTTTTAAAGGGATAGTTTGGATTCACTGAAGCCAATGGAGTTTGGTCGGTTTGGAGAGAATGATATTTGGCAAATAGAACAGCAGTTTCCCATCAGAAGAGGCTGTCGGATGACAGTTAAACATACCATACACTTCAACTGATATTGATTTATTTTTAGGGTGGACCTTACATAAGTGGCGAAAATACCTTTTGCTGCTGACCCTGTCCATAGCAGTTCATTGCTTAGCTTCCATGTACTCCTCTCTGCTTCTCCTAACTGGGGACAAGCCAATTGGTATCTACTGTAGTTAATACACTGACTACTGAGAACTACCTCAAACAACCCACTTTAAACATGGAAAAGTAAGGAACTGTAAAAGTCTGAGGTTCCTCTGAATAAAATACACCTTTCCTATGTTTCTGTGTTGGGTGGGCATGTTGAAACTTGTTTTGTTATTTGTCACAGGTTATTTTGCAGTTACTTATGTGGAGTGCCAGTGATTCTGCAGGACAGTGTGTTACTCATGCTCTTAACTGTACCCTATATGTGACAAAATCTGCAGCCTGTAAACAACAGTAATTGGGCTCATGGGGCAGTGGGCAAAAACAAACTACATCTGTGAATTTACCTATAATTTCATCCTGCTGTGCGTGGATTTATTTTACGATGTACTGTATAATCCAGATGAACACAATAAAAGCAGACCAAAAATTGAAAACGAACGTTCTGCACAGGAGTTTCTTTTCTAGTCCAAGAGTTTTTTTAAAAGTTGTATAGAAGTTAGACAATAACTGGGGGACCTGGGGACCTCTTCTATTTTTCACTTCCACAGACGATCAATCAAATACTATTGATCTATTATTTACTTCAGGCCATACTCTCTATCAGCCTAGTTGTACGTTGCACTTTAACATCAGTGCTGCTTCTTTTACCAGCCGTGACAGGGCTTCTGCTCCAGCGCTTTTCTTTTACAGTCAGTGTTTATCATTGTCAAACACTGTGTCTTCTCTGCAACATTTCTCTGATCCTGGTAGTTTACTCTATGTCGAGTGTGCCGGTTCCAGTCTTTTTGTGCATATGCCTCAACAAAACAAAGTTTTGTGCAACCTTTGCATTTTTAACTATTGCGAAAAGTGATTCTGAATGAACATTTGACAGGAAGTGAAATTGAGAAATGATAAATCAGTGGCTCCCAAAATAGAGTCCAATAAATGAACCTCAGCGTTGGTGTCTATAGGAATGTTTTTCAAGACTTGAGTCACAAATTTGATGACTCATTTGACTCATTTATACGTATATATGTATTTATTTATATGCCTTTAATTATATAGGACAGCTGGAGAGATGGCAAGAAAGGAGGATAGAGACTGGGAGAATAACATGCAGCAAAGGAACACAGGCAGGAGTCCAACCTCCAGCCACCGCAGAGGACTCACAGCCTCAGTACATGGAGTGAATGCTCTACCAGCTGAGCTATTCAGCCACCAGACTCGACCCTTTTGACTTGAAAAGACTTGATAGCTTCAAATAAGCCCAAAGATTAAAAAGTATGTTATTTAAAATGTGTGAATCCATGAATCACTTCATGTCCCTTCATCTCTTGAATGAAAAGTTAACACTTTTCATTCTCAGCAAGGAGAGGAACACAAAAGAATTAACGTTACATTACATTGTAGTTGGAAAAAAAGATACCAAAGATGACTTTGATCACATACAAAAACTATACAGTAGTCAACAAAAAATGAATTCCATTATGCCAAATATGTAGGATAAAAATTACAGACTGAGATACAACAACTTCCAACTTTGCTTGACACCCCAAATTGCACAAAAAGGGTGAGTAAAGTTTGTTAAAATGACATGAAGATCACATTATGACTTGTTTAGGATTTAAAACTCAAAGTTTAAGACTTGGGACATGCCTGTCTTGACTTGGGATTTGAATGCAAAGACTTGTTTGTGACTTGCAAAACGATGACTTGGTCCCACCCTTGATATACTGTATAACAACTGTGAAAATCTACACACCCAGCCTGAGCCCAATTCTAAATAAACAGATCTGAGTAGACAAAACTGGACCTCCCATGCAAAAGTTATTGATATTTCCCCACACATGTAAATAGCATGTAATGAATTTCATTTGAATAAGGATCTAGAATTAAAATGTCTCTTTTAGAACTTGTATTCTGACTAAACACCTTGTTTTCGTTTCTTATATAACTATAGCTAAATGATTATATGCTAATCTGTGGGATGACTCACTTCCTCAAGGGTTTATGAAACTTATTTCAAAGCAGCAGTGCTAACTTTAAGTGCACTTGAGTGTGAGACTTGAGATTTTAAATTAATAACACAAATAGCTGTGGTTTTGCTGAAAAGGACTGTGCTAATTGTAGAACCCAGGTTTGTTGTAGTAAATTATACTTTTAAACAGTGGAGGATAACAAGCAGGTTCATCTTGTTTTAGCAAGGGAAAAATATATTTTCATTATCTCCTCTATTCATGTGAGTATAAAGTTCTTTATGGATGTTACAGATGTTAACTTTTTGCAGATACACTATACTGCAGTTCCCTCTTGTCTTGACAGAGTGTAACATTGACCCCACCCCAGTGTGGGAGACTTGTTTTAAGTCGAATTACAAGAAAGGGGAGAGTCAACACATTTATCCTATTAGAAGGAGACAATGCAGACAGTGAGTCTGTGTTTATCCATTATGAAATCCATATCTGTCTGGAAATGAAACAGCCTAACTTCAGTCTCCTCACCACTTCTTCTTCGTTGCAGATCATAGCCTGACCACCAAAGAATTAGCTTTTTTTCAAAATGATTAATTAGCTGCTCTGATTCTCTGATCAGCCCTGGAAAATCAATTAATGTTAGCATCCACAACGTGGCACATTTAGGGCATCTTCAAAAGGGGGATTCATGACAAAAATAAGCACATCGAGTCAAGCAAAATTTATATTCCGGATGACTCTGCTCCTGTGAAGAGACTGGTGCAGCAATGCCAAGTTTTCAGAAATGCAAATGTTGTTAAAGGAGGGCCTTTGGGTGGAGGTACTTGGCCTGCGTTAAATCATAATGACATCTATGCTGCACACCCCCTGAAACTATCAAAGTATTTTTCTCCTTGTCTTTGTTTAAGACAGATTTTTTGATGTTAAATATTTCTCCTGTCTAACAGGATGTTCCTTATCTTTGTGCCTGTCAGTGAACACAGGTGGTTAGTACGTGGTTGAATAGCCGCCTTTCTTGAAGTGATGTTCAAGTGGCTTTTTATATGGATGGAATGTGAATTAAATTGCCAGTCCTATGACAATAAAGCCTGTAAATTGATCACAATGTCTCTTAATGCCAGCAGGGTTTTGCAGTTAGAGGTGTAACTTGATATAAATTAGAAACTGTGTTGTTGCATTCCTTCTCCTCCGTGGATGCCTGGAAACCAAAACAATTAACAGGACTATTTCTGTTAGAGATGACCACAAACCCACACTCTTACTGCCGCAGGTGGCAAAAGGCTCTCTTCCAATTAACAAGTCTAATTACATCACAACTCGTTGGAGTTGTCTGGCGTTCATTGGCCCGATTGTCGGTGTGTGCTTGTGTGTGGGTGTTTTGTGTGTGTGTGCAATTGTTCATCGCAGAGTGTGAATAAAAACAGTAGAATGACAAGTGGGGTCAAGGGATGAAACTTTCTTACTTGGCTTGATAATTGGCACGGAGAGTTCTCAGCAGTTAGATCCTGAATTTCAACACTTAACAGGCTTCATTGTGCACTTGATATTTCAAGGGAAACAACTGCTGTATTATGGAGAGCTTAGGACTCAGATAGCAATGCAGATGTATCACTGGACCGTTACAGCCAGACATACCATTAATTAAATGTTATTTTTGCAGCTTTTCTAAATGACATATTTTGTAAACTGGCCAAATGGGAACGATAAAATTAGTTAACAAATCAATTTAAAGCAGCTATAATCAGTGATCTTAAAATTAACAGTGAATCAGATGACTACGTGTTATGTGAAATGGGTCGCTCGTAGTGATGGAAACTCTCCATCCAAAACCCAATGGATGCTACGTACCCTGACCCAAACGGTTGGTAGCAACAATGGTGGGATCAAGTCATTGTTTTGGAAGTCACAAGTAAATTCAATTTTTGCTGTCAAGACAGGCAGGTCCTCAGTCAATCCCCTTAAAACTACAATATGTAACATTTACAGATGAAGATGTCTACATTAAAATACATAATTCAAGGTAACAGTGTGTTTCCCATTAGCCATTGTTAGCTAGTGGCTAGTTGCTATAACCTCCAGGAAAACTTGGTATACACCGGATAGCATAACTAAACAACGTAACCAAACATAACATGAAAAAAACTTTAAAACCTTGTCCATGAACACGATTTCTGCTTCAATCACATCAGATTCATTTCATCAGCTACGTCTCTTGTTATTGTTTTAATCAGAGAGTGGCCCCTGGCAGCAGAATTGACATATTGTGTGCTTAAGTCAAGACTGACAAGTCCCATCACAGTCCCAAGTCCAGTTTCAAGTCCCAAACAAGTCGTAATTTAACACTGAGTTTCAGCCTTATTGATTTACAAAGTTGCATAGCTTCTAAGCTTCTAACATTAACTGAGCATTAGTTTGCCATCAAGTACTTTCAAGTCAAAAGCCTCAAGTCCAAATGAAGTCATCAGTCATTGGTCTTAAAATCCAAGAAATGTCACAAGTCTGTTTTGATTTTGTCGAGTTGACTCTGGAGTCATCAGATTTGTCTGTCTCGAACTAGAGACAAAAAGTGAGTAAATATTGAACATACATGTGATCAGGTGGAGAGAAAAACAGATCTAAATCAATGCTAATGTTGCTAAATATTTGCTGGATGTGTTACTATGCAACTGTTTGCATGTTAGCAATCTCAGCTTAAAGATGCTAATACTGTATGTCAGTGCTGGTTCCCGCTGCCCTAGTTCTTGCAAGTTTCAGAAAATGTATGACGAGCTCTGTTGTGACAATTGCATATTTGATTCCCTGTAAGTGATTCAGATTTAGTCAAAACATTTTCTCAGGCCATACATGGTTTAAGATTATCACATCACACATTTGGCTGTTTAACTTAGCATGGGTTTTGACTGATCAAAGCTTGTATTTTTAATGTGTTTACCAAATTGTCTTCATGTGCAAAAATAGCCCCTAGCCATTTGCAGGCATGCAGCAGGATGTTATAGTCTCCTGACTGCCTTATTGAAAAACCTAAACTCAGCCTGAACAAAAACTAGACACTGCATGCTTCAGAGGTTTTATCTAAAATGAGAAGTCCATGTTGTTTTCTCCTTTCTCCTGCGTCTCTTGTACCTCAGTAAGGCACAAAACAACCTGTTTCACCCAATTATCTCTCCCACAGGGCACAGTCAGGCAATTTGGCTCAGTCAAGACTCTGATTCATTGAGCCAGATGATTTAAAGCTTTTGGGGGCCACAAGTCAGCCCACTAGGACTGAAACTGCTCCGTGATTCTCAGTTGATATTTAGCAGCGCGACTTGCTCCACTAAAGGTTGCGGAGACAAAAATAGCATGTTACTTCAAGTCGTCCTCATTTGTCACCCCGTGAAAACCATATTTCTGAGTGTTAACAAAGTGTTGTGAAGCATAAAACAACATCTACCCTATAGTGACAGGTGATAGTACCTGAGAAGTAAATATACAGAGAATATGCCGATCACAGATGTGTTTTATTGTGAAACGTAACATATATTCTGCATCTTGCACAATTTTGCTTTCACGCCTAGTGTCCACATTATTTCTGCATTTTAAGACACCTAAAGCAAAGACATTTGGAAACATAGCTGGCCCTGTTTCAGTTTTAAAACATCCAGGGTTGGGTTTCAATCTGGACAGACAGAAACAAAGACCTTTGCAAATGACCCAGACACCCACATGTGCTTCCTGATTGGATCTTTTCATTCATGACATGTTATTCCCTGATTCGTTACACCAACAGACGCTGTGAGGCTGGCTGTTGCCTGATTGCTTCAGTTTAAATGCTCTTTTATTTGCTTTTAGCTTTATTGCTCTTTTGAAAGTAACTAATCTTTATCTACCTCGATTACCCCATACTGGACTTTTCTGTCATCCATAATGTCATTGTTGCTGGTTTTATACAAAGAAATAGACATACATACATTCTGCGATTAAGGTAAACAACTGATCAACAACCGATCTACAGCTCAGCATTATTTGCTGGGTCTGATCTGGTACTTTTGAGCCACTGACATTTGCTGTGTAGTCACCACAACACAGCTAACAGAGCTAAGAGCTAGTTAAAAGGTTAGCACAGTACTACCTGAATGACAAGGGAAGACTCCAGAAAACCATTTATACATCTGGACTATCCTGACAAGTTGTTTCAGTCATAAATGTGTGTGTGTTTGTGTATTTTGATGCACCACTGTTGGAAAGTTTGCTACTACATGTTAGCTGCTAGCTTTGGTTAGCCTGCTGTTAGTGTGTTCAGCCACTGCGTGTAGACATAAAGGGATATTAAGATACAATGGGAAAAAAAAGAGAAATACAATGCCATTGACAGTGTTTTCATCAAAATAGCATTATCCTGGAAAATGCTATGTGAAGAGCAGTCATGGTTCCCTGCGTCATCACCTTTGTCCTGTTATTTGACTGCTTCCTGTTTACACCAGAACAAGCATGCCCAGTGTGTGTGCATGGTCATGTGATATGCATGTTCAGGCATGTTAGTATGGACTAAAACAGTGCTAAAATACTCATCAGGATGTAGATAAGTGTTTTAAGTGTCTTTGTTTGACAACCTGGCAATGAGATTTAGCATTCAGCCATCTTTCTTCAGAATTGCCTACTGCACCTTTAATACAGATAATCAGCAGTGAGGCAAACACAGTGTCCTTGACAAACATAGGGGTAATTTTCACGGCTCTTGCAAAACCGATTCATACATGCCTGGAGCCCCAGAGGATAACATTTCCGATCATTACTGTATGAGGTTCAGTGTTTGGGCACATAAAAAAGCCAATGCTTCATCTGATGCCTGCAGTCAATATAACTGTCCTCATAAGAGCAACATATATACCAGCCTCTGAAGTCTGGACCACTGAAACAGTTAACTGCAGCTTTATTGCCATGTTTAGTCATTTGTGGTGAAAAAATAATAAAATGAGCCAAAGAAATACCTTTTGCCCTGCAAGAAAATGTTCTGTGATCTCTCTTCTGCTGCAGCCTGTACTTGCCTCTACGCTGTTTAAAGCCATTAATGGTTGATCAATGCGTCAAGTCACTCTGGATTGTTGCAATTAGAAAACAATGCCCCCAAAAAGCTATTTTAAGTCAGTGGGAACAGCAACAGAGAGGATAATTGGGTATTGACAAAAGCGTGTGAAAAGCAAAGACAGCATGCAAGACCACTCTCCAATTTACTCTGTCATCTTGAGGCTCTGATTATGCTGTTTACTGACCAGATAATTGGGGCAACGCTTGATAAAAACAAACATTTTAGGGTGAAGCGTCAAATATAAGCAACATGCATAAAATGATTCCGAACACTTAATTGGGATGATGCTTCCCCATTTCCTGCTCCTGCTTGTGTGGTCTGACACACTCATGACTTCCTGGCTCCCTGGAGCTGAATGTACTGTTATTCACTAGGCTGAGCAATTTTTTTAAAAGCATGGGGGATTTTCATGCTTCCTTGGCTGTAAACTGATACTAAACGGCTTTTTAAGAGTTAATTACCAGATTAATCATGGTTTCTTCTGCTCAAGCATTATAAGGGCTGTAATCAGTCCAGGGTTTACTAGTATTTAAGGTCTAGTGTCAAAGATATACGGGGAAGTATTGGCAGAGTATAGCAAAAATTAACTGCTATCAAACTAAACTATTGGTTTTCACTTAAATTTGAAAAGACAAGCTGAGGTAATTTGTAATGATTCAAAACAAATAAATGTTTTTAGTCAAATTAACTTGATGTTAATTAAATTGTAGAAAACATGTTCAATAAGCTGAGATAGTAAGCTGAACCAGCAACTGAAACACCAACAAATATTACAAACAAATTTGATTTCCTTTTACAATTTCTCAATTTAAAGAATCAGTTCTTAATCATAAAAATGTGTAAGAGACACAGAGCAAATTTTCATTGAACCAGAAAAAAGAAAGGTCTCAGAAGAGTTGTAACTCTCAAACAATGCATCCTGGGAAGTCTGTTAATATGCTGACCATGTTTCTTTAGAGCTTTAATTAGATGAGTTGATTGAATTCTGTACAGTACATTCATTCAACTCATCAATTAAGGTCAAAAGACTTGTGTTCTGAAAATGAATAATAGAAGGTTTAAGTTTAATTAATTTTTTACAGAGCACACACACACTTTTATGTTTTGCGCAAGCTAAGGGAGTGAGACAAGGTGTTAGCAATCTGCAGGCTCACTCTTAGATGTCTTTAAATCCTACATACTGGTCCTTTAAATGTGTTTTGTATCCAAGGGTGTTCAAGGCCCTGAAAACCATATTTCTTGATGAGCTTCTTATTATGAGTGATAAGGTACAACATTAAGACAGAATGATCTGCCAACGATAGAACTGATCTGATCTCACATAAGAGATTTTTGTGTTTATCTAGGCTTTTCTCTCTGGTTTAAAGTAGTGGCGTTTGGTGGGTACTTCAGTGCACCGATCAGGATTCTGTAACATCTGGATGATAATCTGATGACAGTTGTTGGGTCGTTTGCTTAAGTTGTCAGGTCACTGTCAGTGAAACATGATCAAACCACACCCACACACTTTCTGACTGTTAAACATTTTCAAAACTTTATCTCTGAGTATGACTTATTCAGTCATTAATATTGAATATTACCCAGAAAAGTTTAAGATTTAACACCAACTTTCCAAAAGTGACAGATAAAGTTGCATAATGCAGGAAAAAATAGCACAATTTTTTGGGATAAAATTTAACCCTGTGCAGTCATTGGTGATCTTCATTTCAGGCACAGTATGTCACTTAAACATCAGGACACACCACTGCCAGGATTTACATTAAATATTTAGGTAACACTTTAATTGAAGGGGTGTGCATACGACTGACATGATACCATTATAACTATCATGAACATTAAGTCTTTATGAATATTTATGACTGTTGTTATTACATGTCATTCTATCATTATGTCATTTTTAATGCCAAGCTGACATTGTTTGTGATGTTTTTGTTATGACAATTTGACGTGAAACATTAGCAGCCATGATGCCGTTGAAAGCATTTGACAGTGTAATTACACCTAATAACATCTTTATGGTAAGTTCAAAAGGTAACACTATAGTTGGGGTGAGGGGAATTATTCATGGCACTGTTATAAAAGTGTTTGACACTGTAATAACACCTAATGACATTTTTGTGACAAGTCCAAAATGCATCACTGTAGACGAGATCAACACATCACACTCATAATGGTCTCATGACAGCATATATGACAGTTTGTTGACATGTTAAAACATAAAGCTAAACAGTTTCTTTAAATCTGTTGATTAGACCTGCTATGGTATGTTAATGATGTTGTCTTGATTTATGTCAAGTTGTCCTAACAAAGACATCTGAAACAATGTCAACTTTGCATGAAAAATGACATAACAGACCAAATGACAATGACAACAATTATATGCATTCATAAGGACTCCTTCGTGAGATGTCATATCTTGGTAATGACAGCATCAGGTCAGTCTTATGCACACCCCTGTCAATAAAGCGTTACCAATGTTTGTGTAAATGAATAATGGACATATATCTTTAAATCCCAGTTACACAACAGTGTAACAGCAGAACAATATATATACATATACCATACATTGTGTGCATGTGTTTCTGTGTATGTCTTTTGAAAGTAACCCTGTTCTAACCAGAAAGGACAGAATATAACATGAAACTAAGTGGTCTTCCTCATGTCATGAACACTGCCTACATCTGCTATTAACAACCCAGAAGCTCTGTTACTGAGCACCATCTAGTGTTGAAAGAAATTATTTTTAATCTTTTTCATAACACCCAAGAAGAAAATAACATGTATGTGCCCTATAGAGAGAAACCTTCACAGTGTTTTAATGAGATGAGATGTAGATGAGGCTTGTACTCCGTGTAGAATATGCCTCTAATTTATTTATTCAAATTATATATCCACCATTAAACAAAATGTGACACCTGCCCCCTTATATGATTGCTGGCATGCTGGCAAGAAGATATACTTAGAAACTAAAGTGAAATGTTTAATAAAAGATTCAAAGCTTGATTTAAAAGTACAGCTTGTTGATGATATAAGGAGACTACTTCATATATGACTCATCCACCTGACTGCGTCCCAGTCCTCTCTGTTGCTCAGTGGGTTTTGTAACCCGGAGCCAGCAGAAACCTCGTGGCTGGGTGGAAGACAACAGAGGCCATCTGTTGTCTGTGTGTTTTCTTTGGTGCCCTGCCACAAAACTCTGCTGCCAGAACACCCAGGGGTACCCATGTGCACCGTGCTGCGCCTGGGGACCGGCTCACTGAAGCACCTTTATAGCCTACTGGCTCCGTTGGGGGACGCCTGTATTCTGCCAGAGTGCAGACACAATAGCAGCGGTGTTTGAAAAGGGCTTTGTGTGGCAGGATCGTTACACAACCATGCCATTAACCTTAATTGGAGCAGCTTGGTGGAACACAGAAAAACTTTCAGCGCACTGAGACGGCACTGTTGTTCCCCAGAGTTACATAAAATCGAACCTGATCTCAGGCTGAGTTAATTGAATTGCAGAATACTTATATTCCTGCTGAGGAGCTGAGGAGTAAGTGAGGAGTAAGTGCTATACAGTAAGATATCATCCTCTGCTTCTGTGCTCTGACAGCACACTAAGGCCGTTACATAAGCACACAAACATGACATCATTAGGGACGAAAATACTCTTTTACTGGGTAAACATAATGATACAACTGAATTTCCCATAATGGTCGCCGTTGGTTGTAAGCCAGAAAACATACACATGCAGTTAGGCAAGACATAAGAGGACCAAGGGATAGTTTCCTCTAAAACTGCTCTTAAAGGACCAGTGTGTAACATTTAGTGGCATCGAGCAGTGACCTTGCAGATTGCAAATGCCGTGTCACGACCTCCCCTTCCCAGCATGTAGGAGAAACTATAGAGGAGAGAAAGGGCCTATCGAGAGCCAGTATTTGGTTTGTCCATTCTGGACTACTGTAGAAACATGCTGGTCTCCGTAGAAGAAGAAGACCTGCACCTCTAATGCTTCATTATAAGGTGACAACAACCCAACAGTTCTTGTTTTCAGGTGATTAGACACTACTTATGAATATGATATTCACCTGGCAGCCATTTTCCTCTATAGGATAGTGCCATACTGCTGTGTTTCAGGTTGCAAGCTGTATAAATGTAGGGAATCTGACAAATCATTTTCATGTCACTGACTCCAAATTGATCAGCAAGTAAAAAGACAATGGATAGTGAAAATCTGGAAGGACAAAAGGCCATATTTCAAGGTAAACAGCATATTTTGTAACCCATTAATTACTGTAGTTGATGTTAGCATTCAGCCACTTCCCAGCTAACATTACTGTTTGACAGAGTTACATGATACAATATTTTCAGTTTCTGATCAATCAGTATTCAATCATTATTCTTTTGATAACACCAAGTGTGACATCAGGAGAAAATACCCACCTATCTTCACCTTTCTTCAACTGCAAATAATATCCAGACAAGAAAACTTTGTCAGCATCTGTTTTATTAGGGGGCCAAGCCCGCGGGGACTGGGGAACGCGGATGCAAGCATACGCGTTTCCCAGTACCAGCGGTGCTGGGAACCCTATTGTTTTTGTTCAGGTTTTTATTATTATTTTCTTCCTCTATTTTTATTCTTCCGTTGATAAAACTCATGCTGCAGGCTAAACCGTGCAAGGTAGGACGGTGCAATTTGGCGGGCTGGCCCACACCCCCGCACGTACCTCAGACGCAAAAAACTGCACACGTCCACCTGCGGGGGGCGCTATAAGCAAGGACAACGCGTTTTGGCCTATAACTCCCACACCGTATGTCGCACATTCAAAAACCTTATATCCCCACATTCCTTGAATAGAGCTGAGTCACTTTGCAATTGGCCACGCCCACTTCCGTCTGGACGTCTTTTCCCGAAAAATCGGGAAAACTGGAAAACCTGTTTTTTCGAACTCCTCCTAGGGATTTTGTTCGATCTGCACGAAAATTGGCCCGTACACTCTTCGGCTGCTCATGACCTAAAGTTATCAAAAGATTATTTTTGCGTTGAAAATTCTGCGAATTATTAACGAACAAATTTCCGTAGCTAGCCTTAAAAATGGAAAATGTTGCATATCTCGGTCAAAGTAAATGCTATCGACGCCAAATCACAGATCCTTGATTGGCATGAGACTGGGAGCCTATGAGCTGAATTTGGCGAATGTCGGCACCTAGGGGGCGCTACACATGTGGGAAGTTTATATCTCTAGAACGGCTGCACCGATTTCTACGAAATTTGGTCCGTACGATGTAGGGCCACTCCTGAGGCCAGATCTTCAAGGGGGTCATGACAGGTCAATGTGGGCGGGGCTTATTACAAGATAAACAAAAAAAATTAATTTCTGCCAAAGTATAACACTTAGGGCTTTGAAATTTTATGGGTACATGTAGAATAGGACTCAGATCCCGCCTACCGAAAATCGCGTTTGTGCTCCACTAGGGGGCGCTATAACGCATTTTGGCCTATAACTTCCACATTTTAAATGACACGTTGAAAAATCTTACATTGCTGTATTCCCCGAATAGCGCTGGATTTTCTGACGTAGGCCCCGCCCACTTTCGCCGAAAATTCCCGTCGCTAAGTCGCCGCGTGTCCGAAACCTACTTTTTCGAACTCCTCCTACAGTTTAAGGGCTATCTGCGCCAAACTTTGCACATACGATGTCTACACGTGTCTGATCTAAAGTTATCAAAAGAATTGTTGCACGACAAAAAATGCGCTAATTATAACCGAACAATTTTTTGGCTAGCTTAAAAAACACATGTTGTGTCATATTTCGGTCAAACTACAGTCTTTTGACTTCAAACTTAAGACGCTCGTTCCAGAGGTCATCGGCAGACTCTGTGCCAAATTTGGTACGGATCGGCCGATAGGGGGCGCTACAAACCCAAAAACATCAAGTTGCTCAGATTTGTATTAAATTTGCTGTGCATGATGTGGGTTCCCTCCATTTTTGCCTATAACTTTCACATTTTAAATGAGACGTTGAAAAATCTCCCATTGCCTTGTTCCCTGAAAAGCGCTGGATTTTCTGACGTAGGCCACGCCCACTTTTGCCGCAAATTGCCGTCGCTAAGTCACCACATGTCCAAAACCTACTTTTTCGAACTCCTCCTACAGTTTAAGCGCCATCTGCGCCAAACTTTGCACATACGATGTCTAAATGTGTCTGACAAAAAGTTATCAAAAGAATTGTTGCACACCAAAATATGCGCTAATTATAACCGAACGATTTTTTTGGCTAGCTCAAAAAACGCATGTTGTGTCATATTTAGGTCAAACTAAAGTCTTTTGACTTCAAACTTAACACGCTCATTCCAGAGGTCATCCACAGACGCTGTGCCAAATTTGGTGCGGATCGGCAATAGGGGGCGCTACAAACCCAAAAACATCAGGTTTCCCAAAAGTTGCTCAGAGTCGTCCTAAATTCGCTGCGCATGATGTGGGTTCCCTCCTGAGGCCGACCGCAAAGTTATCTAATGATTGGTCATGAATACCGCAGCTCGGACGACGGCGCGCGTCCCCGCGATCGCCCCGAGCCCCGCGTCCCTAGGAGCCCGCGGCGGCGGGTTCCGAGGGCCGCGGGGACCGGGATCGCGCGGGGAGGCTTGGCCCCCGTTCATAACTGCTTGCAGTTCTAGTTATTATAGTTTTCAGTCTGTTCATCTCACTTTAAAATGTTTTTATTGCAGCAAATTGAGATTGTCAATCAGACAGACTGACCAACACTGTCATAAAAACCTATCAGTCCTGCTGACCGTAAACTCTGCTGACCTCACCAGAAAAAAAAAAAAATCAGCGCCATCTAGTGGAATAACAAGCAACTGATTGCATTAGTCTAGTACCAAAAAGTTTAATTTGCAGTTGCAATAATTAATAACTTATATAATAAAAGACTGATACTTGTATGTGTCACTGCCCAGCAACATATTGCAATTCTATGCTGTATTGATTTCTCCCCCCCACCACTAATCCTAGGGCAAACCAGATGGCTGTAAAAACAGTTTGCCCATTCAACACATATCTATGTATTGCATCCTCAAATGTCTGGAATAAAAAAGGAATATCTTAAATTTCAGCGCTCTCTCCCATTTGACAGCTTTGAGACTCTGGTCTATCCATCTCCCACAGTAGGGAGGGAGAAAGTATTATTAATATCTCCCATTCATCAGAGAAAATAGCCCACAGTACTTCCTTCCTAAATCCGTTATCTCATACTCATATTAATCTCCATGGAGATTGGATTGTGAAAGAAGATTACTGTGACAGCAGGATTTTCCAGGGCAGCGGGTCACTGCATGTGTCTTGGAATCAGCGGCGCTACCATAACTTATTTGGATTTTAAAGCAAAAATTATGTTTTTCCTCAAAGTTAATCTTCCATTTAGTGTTAATGGAGCATTTTTATGCTCTATGCCGGTTTGTCTTTTTGACAGAAAACCGAGGACAATAGATAAACACATTAAAATGCCAAAAAGGAAAAATAAACTCATGATTTGAATGGTTTTCCCCTCTAACTCAACAGCTGAGTCACCGTCCTGGTGTTACAATAAGCTGCAAACACACATCAATTATTTATCTCAAACAGAACACAGAGTCTGAGATGTTTTCAGTGTGTTTTCTAAGTCTTGAAAAAGTTTGCGAATGTCAACAGCTTTCACTGCGAGCTTGACAGATTGTGGAAATGCACAGCACTGAATGAATAGTGTAAACATGAGATGAATCATCCCTGTCAACAGGCAACACAAGCAAACAGGGAGGGGAGGAACACTGGCTGTCTGCAGTTCCGGTCTTGGCTCGCACCAGCCGTTAAATCTTTGCAGCCGGTAATGACTTTTATTACTAGAATCTCCTCTACACCTGGTGAGATTCTGTCAAAAATAGAAATAGTAATATGGTTTGCTATTGAAGTGTTGTTTACACTGTGAAACTGTTACAGCCATGTTGTGTAGTCAGCAGGAGCTCTCTAATTAGTCAAAGTCCTAATTGCACAGTGTAGAGATCGAAACTGCTTTAACAAATTCAAGCCACTAATTCAAGCCTAGTCTGCACGATAAAAATACATAGCTTGAATACACATTTGCCACTCATAACAGCTGTCTCAAATTAACCACGTCTGTACCAGAATCAGACAGTAGAAATCTGTTTATCTGTCTGATTAAGACTATATGTACAAAATGTATGATAAGCTTATAAAATATCATGTATTATTATGGTTTTAATTACCCCATTATATGCAGTAGGTAGTTACAGTTACCTCCACCTCAACCAGCCACAACATTGATATGCCTCCTACATTTAGGTGCCACTTTCTAATAAGTCACCCATTATAAATGTTTGTTTAAGCTCTTCATTAAAGCTAAATAATTTACTTTATAGACATGTTATAAACCATTAAAGGGGCACTCCTCCGATCTGACACAAAGTTTTTTTTAAGCATTGGTTTCAGCTGATAACCCCTTAACATGTCATTGCACCAGTAATAATTATCCAACAATATATGTGGTAGGGGAGACCAGGGATGGTAATAACGCTTTTTGTTTGAGTATTAGTAACTCAGTGGTTATTCGTGCTAGAGCTCTCAAGCTGTGACACAGTACCCAGATTTGTCTTCTAAAAGAAAAATTCACTTGAACATTCACTACACAATCGCAGATTATGTCATGTCAGATACAAAGAATTCTGTTAGATAGATCTAACTATGAGAGGTAGTACGTTCCGATTTAAGAAAGATCTTTACTGACAAATTGAGAATAAATGGTTTTGAATGAAAAACAATTTAAAGTGATAAAAATGTGTATTTCTTCTAATGTTTAAATTAATGTGTGTGTACTGTATTCCTGAATGTGTAAGTGTCACAGAAAGGTTCAATCACTGTTACAGCTGTGTCAGATGTAGATGTAGCCCCTGGGGTGAAGATTTTGTGGGCTCGGGACTAACAACATACACATTTGCATGCAGAAATTCATTTTAATCTTTAAACTGTTACAACTACACCCACTCCATGCAGTCATTACATAAAAGCATCATATTTAACTAGAGAAAGTGCTACTGCTGGTTATGTTGGTCAAACAATTGTATCTACAATACAATGAATGCTAGGGAAGAAAAAATGAAATGAAAATGAAAAGGGACTGTATGACATTGATGATATCATCACCGGACTAGAGGCATTATAAGCCACTAAAGGGTACTTTACCAATCTTACATTAAAGTTTTTTTTTGTTAGAGCTTATAATGACTCTTTAGAAAATGGTACCCACATTTTATGCATCAGAAACAATAATCCAACAGTACATGTGGTAATATAATACTGAATAACCTTTCACACTGAATCAATTTTGCATGATGAAGACATTACTTTTTGTGGCAGTTTCATTTAAGAGCTTTTTTTTATTGCAGGACTATTCATTTAATATTTTTACACTGAGGCGTATCTGTCCCTGTACTTCCAGCACTCATGCCACTAGAGGTCAGGATAGCATTCACTAGCTCAAGTTTATGAAGGCAGTACCTATCTACAGAGCACCACTATTGTCTTTTGCAACCTTTAGGTATGTGCTGCCCATCTATTTCACATTTAATGACAAGGAAAGTGGGGAACCTTAGCCCGGAAAGCTCATAGTAAATCATGTCTGAAATCCTTTTCAGTCCTCAATAATGTCTCATCTTTTGTCAGCTCAAAGGAATCAGATGGAGGAGGAGTCAGGGCTTGCATTTTCTCACAAAAAACACCATTACCATTGTGTGCCAAAGGCTGTTCATTCATCCTGTTTAAAAAAAAAAAAGAAAAACGTGGAGATAGCGACCATTTGGGCTATTACATGCAGCTGTCTGCTCCATCTGATAGATATAACCTTAATCAGGATTACTCTGCATGAACATGACAGGTGGAACAGCTCTAGGCGCACACACACAGACACACATGTGCGCAGATGTTGGTCCACACAGACACACATGTCCTAGCACTGCTTGAACAAATTTGTGATTTGACGTGATTTTCCTCCTCGGACAGACTCAAAGACAGGATGAGGTCACGCAGCAGAGCGGGTCAGCGAGCTCGGCACAACTGCAATGCCGTCAGACTGAGCGGAAAAAGAAAAAGACCGCAGCCCTAGTTAAGGGTTTCTCACAAGAGTGCCACCAGGAAAATTATTCGGCTGAAGAGCTTTTTCCCAGTGCCTCATGTGTGCGATCATTTAGATGAAGTGGGTCTGACAGAGCAGTTCAAATGGAGCAAAAGCCTTTTTTTTTCTTCCTGCTCATTTGGAATCCATTCAAGTTCTGTCGGTGATTGCAATCTCGTGATAAACTGGGAAGTGCTTTTGTTAGGGCACACTGACTGAGAGTGTACTGGTAGTGAAAAATAATTATTTTTTATACATGGATGTATTAAATGGAGCTGCAACAGATGTGGCTTGTGGATGAACAGCCATCTCTCACCTTCTGGTCAAATACCAAAGAAAATGAGTGTTTTGACTAGCTGTAAAAGTGTATTTTTTACAGATTATCCCACTGAGATGTCAGTGACCATGTTCAATTTACAAACCTCTATTCCAAAAAAGTTGGGACACAGTGTAAAAGCAGAATGCAATGATTTGCAAATAATTTTCAACCATATATATCCAACTGAATACAGTACAAAAACAACATAGTTGATGTTTAAACTGATAAAATTTAGTGCTTTCACAAATATAAGCTCATTCTGAATATGATACACATTTTAAAAATTGGGATGGGGCATGTCACATCATCTTTTCTTTTAACAACACTCAGTAAGCGTTTGGGAACTGAGGACACGATGTGTTGAAGTTTTGAAACTAAATTCTTTCCCATTCTTGCTTGATGTACGACTTCAGTTGCTCAACAGTCCAGGGTCTCTGTTGTTGTATTGTTTGCTTCATAATGTGCAACACATTTTTCAGCGGGAGACAGGTCTGGACTGCAGGCAGGCCAGTCCAGTACCTTAACTCCTCTGCTATGAAGTCGCACTGTTGTAACATGTGCAGAATGTATCTTGGCGTTGTCTTGCTAAAAGAAGCAGGAACGTCCCTGAGAAATGACACTGTCTGTACCTTCACGCATGAATGCAGTCTTCACAGCTGTGTCCATGATTTCCCAAAACAATCTGTAATGTGGACTTGTCAGAACACAGCACACTTTTCCACTTTCTGTCAGTCCATCTATGGATGAGTTTGAGTCCAGAGAAGTCATTGGCGTTTCTGGATGTTGTCAATATATGGCTTTCGGTCTGCATGGTAGAGATGCAGCAACAAACTGTGTTTACTGACAACAGTTTTCCAAAGTGTTCCCAAGCCCATGTGATAACATCCTTTATACAGTCATGTTGGTTTTCAGCCTTTCCCCATACATGCAACTGTGTGTTGAGAAACGTTCATGCTTGCGAATGACTGAGCCTTTCGTAGATGCCCCTTTCACAGCCAATCATGATGCATCACCTGTTACCAATTAAACTGCTTGCCTGGGGAATGCTCCACACAGGTGTGTTTTGTTTTGTTTGTTTGGTTGGTTGATTTAACTTCGCACAACTTTGAGTCTTTTGTTGCCCCTGTCTCAACTTTACTGGAACGTGTTGCAGGCATCAAATTCAATATCAGTGTTATCAACATTGAACATTTCATATATTTTCTTGTACTGGTTTTATTTATGTTCACACAGCATCTCAACGCTTTTGGAAATTTGGTTTGTAGACTGTATTTCATTACTCAATGAACATTTGTATGTATTATTGACCAGATAAACACATCACACCTTTGTTTAAATACCAAGGTGCAGTATGACAAGGTGTAATGCTGCATGTCGTGTCATCTAGTAGCTTTAAATCTGTGCTGATAAGTGTATGGAAAAGAACAACAAAGTCAAACAGCAGTTCACAATTTATTTACTGAATAAATTTGGACAAAACACCAGAATCTGTTACGATACAATCAGAACATCTGAGGCAGATATCCCACCATGCACCACCCCCCTCCATGAAACAAAAAGGACTAAACATTAGCACCAAATCAGCACCAACTTAAATAAAAGATAGCTCAGTCTACAAAAAACAATAAAAGCAATTGTTTTTTTTTATTGAAAAGCAACTCAGAAAAGTAGCAAATTGAGAATTTTCATGTTTTTAACTTTTCTTAAAAAACAAGCACCCTCCTTCCCCCCCAACCCTCCCCTTCCCCTCCCTGCTAGGCAGGCTATAGCATTCATGGGGCACATGCCAATGACTAGATAAAAACACAAATTCAAGTAACATTGAGATACGACAAAACATGTCCACTGGTACCCATTCCGAGCATGATCGTTTCACAGAACCTACGCAGGCAGTAGAAAACTAACATGAGGTCCTGGAGTGAGCATGTCATTAGCAATACTATCACTGAATATCTCGTATCAAGTTTTGAAAAAGAAATGAGGGAGACCAGGTGGCATGGGGCTGTTGGGGCACCAGAATACTGGCACAGAAGTTATCGTGTAATTCTAAAACTTCAGACAGACATTTTCCTCTTCGCGCCTGTCCTGTGTCAAGATATTGCCTACATCATACATGAAAAAGGAATCTCTGAATAAAGGAAAAACCCTGCAATGTAGTTTTAAATATATATATTTATTTATATATATTTATATATATAGCTGTTACAATTTAAATAAATGTTACGTTCTCGTTTTCTACAACTGAAGAATGAATTTAAATAAGAGGAAGCTAATTTTTAAGGTGAACTCGTCCGTTCACCTAACACATCAAGTGCATGATGCCAAGTTTGGAGGCTTACCAAGAAAAAAAGATTGAGGTTTGAAGGGAGTGATATTAAAGCAGCAGTAACAACAGAGTGGAACAGCTTAAAAACAGGAAAAAAAAAGAATGACTGTTTACACAAATGAAAAATAAAAGCGTGGTGGTGAATTAAGTGTGGTAAAGGCTTAAAAGACAAGACAAATTACTGAAAACAAGGCCATCACAGAGTTTAGTGACAATGTCAGAATTATCATTAACATAAAACTGAGACAAATGAGAGATGGTGAAACAAAAAACAAAGATGAGGTCAACCAGGTTGATGATGAAGAAAAAAAAAGCCTAAGCTGCTCCATTTATTAACCAATAGTCCCAGGTCATAGATAATCACCTTGTATTTGTTTAACAATAGAACTCGGGGTTGTGATTTCTGACCCTGGGTGTGTGGTTTAAATAGGTACCACCTAAAGCTATGACAAAAAAACACAAACAAAAAAAACCAAAAACAAAACAAAATCCATAAGAAAAGGTGTTGTCAGTTCATTTTGAATTGTTCTCCTTGGTTTCCGGTGTTCTTATGTCCCTTCATGCTTTCCATAGTGTCAAAAATGGTGAATGTGTCTACTTTTATGAGCACCACATTAAACCAAACAGATCCAAAAAGAACATTTGCTACATTGTTTGCAACTTGCATGTCTGGCGGCACCGTTCCCCGAACAAGGGGGGTGGAAGGGGCGGGTGCATCGCCAGGTGACAGGTTTAGATGCCATTTGTCATGCCAGGCTCAAGGTTTTCCATGAAATGGTGGAAAAGGAAACAAGATGGAAACACCTTTTATTATGAGTGACAAATGTTCACCTATTTAATCCCTAAACTACTGTTTTTGGCTCTGCTGTGAGCGTGGCGAGCCAACCGTGGCGGAGTCGTCCATTTTGTGCTTGGTGTTTTGTTCAGCTGAAGAACTGCTCCAGCTCCTCTTCCATGTTCACCTCAGGCACCGTCTGCTCCTGCTCTCTTTCCCCTCTGCCGTGCACCATGGTGCCCCCTAGCGCCCCGGAGGAGGCGAACCAGGGGTGCTCCAGGATCTCCCGAGAAGTGAGGCGCTCTGCGGGTTCCCGGCGGAGGATGGAGCGGATCAGGCACTTGGCCTTGGGTGTGAGCGTCTCGGGGATGTTGAAGTGGCCCCTGCGGATTTTGCTGAACAGGGAGCCGGGCTCAACGTCGTGGAAAGGGTAGCGCCCCACGAGGATGGTGTAAAGCATGACGCCCAGACTCCAGACATCAGCTGCCTTCCCCGAATAGCTGCCGTTGGCGTTGAGGATCTCGGGACTGACATAGGCTGGGCAGCCATGTTTGTCTGACAGAGAGTCATCATGACCATCCAGGATATAAGTGTCCTCAAGGCTCTCCAGCTTCACGAGGCTTCTGGAAACACACAAAGGAAACAAAACACATTGAACATGATGATACCACTTCACAAAACAATGGACACATAGATTCACTTGATAATGTGAATGGTATTAAGTGATAATTACTATCATAGTGCTGATCTTTGAATGCCAACTAACAAAAAAAGTGAGATACAAAAGACACTTGAGTGGGGTAATTTGCTCTGATGGACATCTTAAGTGTTTTAGATCCATCGCTTTTGGGTATCAGAGGAAGTAGAGCACATAATGCTCTGGGCTTAAGTTTGACATTTCCTTTCACTTAGATAAAAAGTCCGGCCAAAAAGCATCGACATACAAATAGGCTTTCCAGAAGACCTCCACAATTCAAAAGAAACACAATTACGGGTGACTGATCGTCTTAGGTTTCATGCATTGAACTGTTTTGCTCAGAGAATTAAGGACCCGGCAGCGAGGACTTTTTTATCCCTGCTCTTCCCCCTCAAAATAGCATCTTTTTGCAGTCTTCTCTAAACCCCACAATAGCAGTTATGATACCCTTGAGTGCTGATAATAATGGCTAATTGTTCAGAAGCATTACTGCTAAAGAATCTTGAGAGACTTGGGCAAGAAGATGTTCCACGTGCATGGTAAGAGACACTTGTGGGGCTGTGCAAACGCTGCCATCTGCGTGTGAGGTCCATGAGACACGACGCACCAGACAGAGAGCCAGGGTGTGTGTGATACTATCTACTGGGAAAAAGGAAACCGGTACATATGAGCTTAGACATATTCAAGAATGTTTTTACCATCTGTGCCACGTGCCTACACTTTCCCATCAGCCCACTCGCTGGTTCATTGTCAGTAATAGTAATTTGCTTTCATTAATATGCTGAAGAGCATTTTCACAAGCTCAAATCAGGAAATTTCTATTGTTACTTTGAGCCAAAAGCCCATTGTTCCTCTGCAAGATAAAGCGCCATGTGCTTTTTTAAATACAGCAAACCACTGCCGGGATAACAGCTCATTTGGAGGACATGTGCAAACCTGCAATTACAGTGAAGAGGGCTTAGAAATACAAAAAAGACTTAGCCCATTTTTTAATAGTTGTACATTGTCTTTATATAAGCTGTGTGCTGATCTTAAAATGTCTCACGAGTTTGGTGTAGGAGGAAGATCAACACGGCCTGTTTAAGTAGCTGTGTTGGATCCTACTTGAGGTCGACCTTTGATCGATGCTCTTTAAACAGGCTGCTGTTTGGTCAAAGGCTAACAGCAGCATGACAAAAATCGGGTCAGGAAGCTTACAAATGCTGAGGAAGCCTGCTCAGGTGTAATGTTACATCTGGTCTTATTCGTTTTCATTCACCAGTGCCTTTTGTCGCACACTTGGGTTGAAGCCAGAGCAGATCTCAGAGTTTCTAAAGCAGTGTAGTCTTCTCATCTCTATACTTGCATTCACTGAGCCAGCAGAACTGAAAAGGTGTAAGAGGATTCTTGACAGGCTATATAGTAAATGCGACCCAATACTGTCCTGCACCATCACTCTTAAAATTCACCTGACATCAATCATTTAATGGGACAAGGAGGAGCGGGAGGGGGGCTCATGAGCAGTCTGGTGTAACATTCAAGGTCACTGGACCCACACTAAATATGTGAGGCAGCTCAACTTCCCTTTTCCACAGTTGGCGCCAAAGAATGACATCACACTTTCAGATAGAGGGCATTGAGGAGCAGTCTGTACCTGTGCCATGAGTTTTCAATAAGAAACCTGAGAGTCTAATAAAATGTCATCAGTCTGAATGAGAGTAATTATCATTTTATATTTTTCATTAGTTTTTATTTTTAATTTTTGTTTTCAATTCAATTTAATATCAGTTTGTTTCCATGGTGGGTTTGGTTGTTTCCATTTAGTTTCTACTAATATTTTGTTTTTATTCATTTCAGTATTAGTTTTAGTTTTTTGCTCAGTTTTTTGTGAGGGGCAAGATGTAATAACTGGAAGAACTTAGACTTTACTTTAGAACTTTAGACTCTGGAAGTATTACAATACAAACACAACACTTTGTGAAGCCAACCGACTCGAAACATCCCAGTAAACATATGCACCAGTGCCTCCTAATGGCTCACTGTGCTGACTAAGACTAAAGACATTTCCTGTTTTTCTAAATTCAGTTTTATTTTTATTTCAGCTACCTGAAATGTTTTTCCCACCTTGTTTTAGTTTTTAACTATAATAGCCTTGGTCTGAATCAGCATCTACTAAAATAAAAAATATGCATATTTTCATTAATAAAAAAGGTGCACTCAGGTTGCTGTGGCAACAGATGCCTGGATTTTATGCATGTAGTTCTGATATGCCGCCACCAGGGGTCAGTATACTTGTTCTATAAGTGATTGCACAGATTTCTCCTGCTGATCACTACAGAAGTGCAGCAGTGGCAAAAGCTTTCTTTAATTGATCATCTGTCATGGATAAGCTTAGTCTTGATAACTTCTGTGGTCCTGCCTTTCAGCTCATCTGCACTGCAATGATCCTCACCATGTGTGATTCCATATGTCATATATACTGTATATACTGTATGCACCATACTCACTACTAAACCTTGTGCACAAATATAGCTCAGGGAGACACAAAGGGATTATGTTTCCTCTACTCTGCATAACATCTGGGAGCGGCATGTCAGTCCTGCATCGTGTCAGTTTACACTATACTTGGTGTAAGCTGAGATATGACACAAATGATACCAACGCGGTTGTTATATCACATACAACATGGAGAAATAGTGCACAAAGTAATGGTCAAAGGTTTCTGCAGAACTCACCTGTCCTCATTCTTGAAGACAAACTTCCTCAGTTTGAGGTCACGGAGGACCAGTCCGTTGTCGTGGCAATGTGCCACAGCCGAGGCTATCTGATAGAAGAGTCTGGCAGCTTCGTCCTCCCGCAACTTCTTGCAAGTGCGGACAAAAGAGTGCATATCTCCATAGCTCCTCTCGAAGAACACATAGGCTCGAGTCTCCCCGAGCAAGATCTCCAGGATTTGGTTAATGTGCTGGTGCTGGCCCAGGGCAAAATAGGCCGCCAGTGACTCCTGGTATCGGCCAATGTCAAAGACCTGGAATCATAAGAAAGGAAAGCATTCATATTTACAGTCAATGTTTTACCAAAGCAGCTGGTTTTTTTTTAAATCTAGGGTGACTTCTGAGTGCTAATGTCTCACTAGGTGGTTGTTTTGTGTTCAGGTGGGAATATCTGCCACAGAGTCAAAATTTTCCCTTTTTATTTTGGAGACAAACAAAGATAGAATCAGTAGGATTTCTCTGAGCTGTTTGTAAACACACCAGGAAGATACCAGGGGTTAAATACCAGTGTTTTCAGTTGGTAAAGCATCCTGAGCACAGCAAAATATTGAGAAAAATAAGGAAATGCAGGCAGAAAGCAGGGTCTCTGCAGATACAGCTACCACAACACACAATTCAAGTAGGCCATTACTGATGGTAGAAGGGCATCTTGTTTATATGAGCTGATGAATTGTTTTTAAAGAAAATGTTGCATATTATACCTATATACTGCACTGGAAGAGCTTCGAAAGGCCAGCAGCAGTCTACCACATTCTTGTGACACCAAACTTGTGTTTACTCTCTTGGCAGAGGAGTGTGGTTACACAGAGGCAAAGTGAAAGCATTGTGTTATTGTGTTGCAGCCCAGGGGTTGCAGTGTCTCTTTTGTTTCCATAGTAACCCCCCCCCCCCACCCCACCCCAATTGACTTTCAGTACAACCAGTTCAGGTGAGAGGGCTCCTCTGCTCACAGTCAATAAAAATACACCCCACAGCTCTCCACATCTTAAGTTGTGACCTAGGCTTCCAGCTTGGCGGCAATGATCAATTGCAGAAGTGGGGATTGATTGGTGGTGTATTGAAAGCGGCACAAGGCAGATGAGGTCAAAAGGCAGTTAGCTCACAGGCTGTGCCAAAGGCTGTTAATTTGTTATTGCCATGACGAAACATTATCTCTAGTCAAAAGGTACGGGTTACTGGATATGTCGTGCCTTATGAGTTCAACGGTGCATGTAACTATCGTCTCAATTCAACAAGCCACTTAAGCCTGCTTAAAGCAGGAATGTAGCTCAGGGATAATAACCCTACCACCCTTATAATCAGTAATATATCAAAGTCAATATGTGTGCCATGAATGTGGTGAGGAAAGGGCTGCAACTAATGAGGTTATAGTCGATTAAGTGATTCATTGTTTGGTTTATAAGATGTCAGAAAATGGTGAAAAATGTTGATGATCCACAAATGTCGTGTTTTAGCCCACAAACCAAAGACAATCAGTTTAATTTCACGGAGGATTCAAAAAGACAGGAGGAGCAGGAGTCAGGGAATTTTGACTTTCTTTTCCAAGCCTAATGTGTCCCCAGCCTTCAAGTAAAATGGTTTATTTCTTTCAGGTGGAGGGGTCAATGCTGGGACCAATGTCATAGCAGGTGGCTGAACTCATGAAGTTCCCTTACCCTGCATGCTTTTCTCTCAATACAACTGTCCTCAGATGTGGAGTTGCAATGATTAATAAATTATTAAGTGACTATTAAATTACTTGCCATCTATTTTGAGTCATTTCTTAAGCATTGATGTCCAAATTCTCTTATTTCAGCTTCTCAAATGCAAAACTATCCTGGTTTCTTTAATCCTCTATGACAGTAAACTCAGTATCTTTGGTTTGTGGACAAAACAAGACATTTAAGGACTTTCTCTTTCTCTTTAGGAAACACTGGACATTTTTTTTAAACTATTTTCTGAAATGTTATGGACCACAAAAGGAACTCATTAATCGAGAAAACAATCAATAGATTAACCAACAATGAAAATAATAATTAGTTGCAGCCCTAGCCGTGAGTGTCACTTAAGCCTTAAGAGAAAAGTGGTTAATTTCTTACGGTTAGGGGGGATCAATACTGGAGTCAATGTCACAGCAGCTGGCTGAACTTGTAAAGTTCCCTGTCCCTGTGTACTTTTCCTACACTGTGGTTTCTTCCCTGTTAAAGGGGAGGAATTTTCCTTATTCTTTTGAGGGTCTACAAGACAGATGGTGTTGCATACTGTATAGATTGTAAAGCCTACTGAGGCAAATTGTGATTCGTCATACTGTGCTATGTAAATAAAATTTGACTTGACTTCTATACAATGTACGTGTGCTCAAATGATCACAATCCCAAATAATATCTGGTGCAAAAGCTGCTAAATGACGGTGCTTTTGCACAAAATATAAAAGCAAGGGTGCAATAACACGATTATAGCATTGCACTATGAAAGAGAGAAGCCATGGGTAAGCCTAGAATAGCAGGGAGAGGAGTGTGTGCGTGGTTACTCACTCCTTTGTCAACGTTACATCATGCAATCCAAACCACGCAGCTCGCCCCATTCACTTTTTCCATTAGGTTGCTGTGCCAGCTCTCTATTTACAATTCAAGCAATTATTCAAAAGTTGAGGGATGCAGACTATTGATACCACCTCAGTATTTCTCTGTATGGTACGTGCATTAAATTTGGAGCAGTATGTATTTTAAAAAATAGCAATCTTCCATGTTATGGTGACTGCAAACCTGCAAAAACACGTTTTTTGTTCTGAAAATGTGATTTTCATATTGCTCGCTTCTGTATGAAGCTCATCTTGAAAGGCAGAGGGGGTATTATAGGTGCATTAAAGGTAGGATCCGTCTACCATACTGCCTACTAACCTTACATACGAGCTCTTCCCCGCTGTGCAGGTGGGCGGCTCTGAAAACGTGGTCTCCCTCCAGTGGTTCCAACAAAAGGTAGTCCCCGATGCGGGAGATACAGTGTGAGGAGTCCGGGGTCTCCGGCGGGCTGGGGGACCCGAGGTTGGGGCTGAAGCTCTGGTGCGACTCTGTAGTCCTTAAGCAAGACAATTCTTCGAAATCGTGCGATTTGTGCCGCGATCTCCCATAACGTGAAATGTTAATTGGATTTGACCTCTGTATGTTCATGAGGAATAAGTGCGATAACTCCACAAAACCGGGGGCCTTGATCCTTCTCCTCCTCCTCGATTAGGGCACCACTTTTGTTGTGCAATATCACAAATCGTTTGACACTTTAGTAAATGCTGACCAAAGTAAAAAAACAGATAAGGGATCGACTTAAATGCACCTTGCTTGGTGGAGAGTGAGGCAAAAAAGGGGTCTGTAATTTGCTTTTCGAGTTCAACTGTTCATTTGCCCCCCTTTGATTTCCATTCAAGAGGTGAAGCCAGCCTAAAATGACAGAATTACAACCCCAGGTCGACTGAAAACCTTCTGCACGGACTTGCTGCAATTTCATTCACGTTAGCAGTGCGATCAAACTGCAACAAAGGCGACCAAAAGTCAGCTTTGACAATGAATGAAGAGTGCTAAGTTAACCCTTGTTTGTTAGCTTATGTCACCGGTTATGGCACGTTTCATAAAACAGAAACAATATGTAGGACACAAGCCTGAAAAAAAATGCACAAGCAAAAAATGTATAAAGCAAGTTTTGCAGGCTAATTATAGCTGCTGAATTTAACCGACAGACAAATGATGGCTAGCAGGTGCAGAGCTAACTAGTTAGCTTCCTTGGCTAACTAGTACCAGGTCAGTGCACGGCGGCCTTGTTCCCCGGGATCATATTATCCATGCACGGTGATTGTCATCTAGCACACAAGGAGGAGAAAACCCCATCCGGAACAGACTGCCGCTGCTGTGGCTCTTTGTGTACCGGAGTCGACGTCCTCTCTCCTGGTCTCTACTGGTCCAAATGGAAGAAAAGAAGTGTTATATGACTGCTGCTGTAAAGAAAGCTGCTGCTGCTGCTGGAAGGAAGGAAGGAAGGGACGGCCGGCCGACTTTCCCAGGCCTATCCCTTGGTTCAGCAGGACATCCTCTCTCCCGTAGTGCTGCTGTGCTTCTTACGTGGCTGGGAATCTAGTCCATTCAGTGCGGAGGGAGGCCAGCCGAGCTGCACACTGACTGCACTCACTGCGCCTGTACACAGCCACGGAGTGAGTGAGTGAGAGAGAGAGAGAGAGAGAGAGAGAGAGAGAGAGAGAGAGAGAGAGAGAGAGAGAGAGAGAGAGAGAGAGAGAGAGAGGTTTCTTCACGCGCACACGCGCGCGCACACACACACACACACACACACACACACACACACACACACACACACACACATAGATGCACGGACATACCGCCCTGCCCCCTGACGTCATTCCCACAGCGAAACCCCATTGGCTTCCGAGCTGAGTTATAATATGCAGCGCAGTCATGTGAGAACCGTGTAGTGAGGCTACACCCCCAGAAATCTAAATGCATCGCACGCTGTTAAATTGGATGGGGGGGGGGGGGTGGTGATGCGAGTGAGAGTATAGCTACTGTACGTGCTGTGTTACAAATGTGTTTCCTCCTGAAATGTCATTCAAGGAAAAGAGAGGGGGATCCCTGTCTTACAATAGCACGCAGATATACACACCGTCCATCAGCAGCACAGTTATATGGTGGTGATGTTCATTTGCAAAAACTCTGTATCCAGCCATTATGTTTAACTTTATATTTACTTATTTATTTATTAAATACAACAATGTTTTTGTTTGTTTTAATTTCTCTATAGTCTCTATTTGATCATGTGACAAGATATGATATAAAGTACCTAGTTTAGGTGCAAACCTGTCAAGACTGACAAGCTGGCTAACTCATTCAAATTAGAAATAAAATATACTGTATATACACCTAATGGTGTGTGTGTTCGTGTGTGATTCATAACTAGCAACTAGCATGCACCAGGGACCCTCATGACAACCTTATATGACTATCCTATTCTTTTCTATTCAGATTTTTATTATGTGTACATATGTTACATAAAGTATGTGTGTAGCATGAAGGAACAAAAACTTTCTTGTTGTGCAACCATGTGTTGTATGACTATCTAGCTAACATGTAAGACACTGAGATGATCAGGGCTGGAAGTGATTACAAATTACAAATACTCATGTGAGTCTGTACTTTTACTTGTTTTTCTTTGTGCATTACACTACATAAGAGTGTGAGTACAAATTTAAACAATATCCAAACGTTTCATCTGCATTTTTAGCCATAAGGCTATGTGATCCCAAAGAGGGCAATGAAAACCATGACATACGTATGAGAAAAAATACAAAAACAAAAACAAAAAAAATCAAAAACAGAACAGCACAGTAGTTGGGAATAATTTAAGCTAAAAAGTTGGAGAAACAGAAACCCCTTTGAATAACTATCTACTATTGATAAAACATTGTGAGGGACCAAGCAGGCAGGCATGAAGAGTCACAGGTGGGTCCCCCCACCCTAAAAAACAGGTTTAATTTCAGGCTATAGTAACTTGAACTGCATGAATTGAACTCACCTAACAAAGACAGCATAGACCTAAAGAGCCACACACAAAGGGAAACATATATAATGGCTAATCAGACCATTTTGAAACAAACAGGGTTACACAGAGACAAGCACTAACTAAACTATAAGTGAAACAAAAGAAGAAAATCAGTCTTTCAGAAGAAATATTTTTATTATTATTAACCAAAAGCAAAGCACCAAAAAACAAATAGTTTAAAGAACTACACAAAATCCTAAACTAGAAATCACAAATTTCCCCCATGATGCACCAGGCACTAAGAAGGTATGATCTAATTGGCCACTTCCTGTATTTAGCAGCTCAACTTTGGCAGCTGCTTCTTGTGCTCAGGTCTGGCCAGATGTCCCTCCAGCTGTGGACACTCCACACTGGTAACTAAAGAAACAATAAATTAGAGCTAATTTGACTTAAACTTAAATGTGACGACAACTAAATGTGCACGCTGCAAATAGACACTACAGATATGCGAAATAAACATGCATGAAATAAAAGTTGTGTCATCATGAATGTGTTTGCTATCTGTACGTGCTACATGGATGTCAAATGAATGAGGTCAAAGGTTAACAAACTAAAAACAATGAACCATTTAATGTAAAGAAAACTAAGATGTGTGCAAAAGGGTTGCAGACATTTAGCTCATCTATGTGGCAGTAGGTGTGACCATCACAAGAGCTGAAAATTAAGTAATACTCAGAATAGTTTTTGAGAAGAGTACTTTGTACTGCAATTTTCCTCTTTCCTGTCAAGAAAAATTACAACAAACACTACAAAACATGCATTAATAGTAGAAAAGGGGGCTAATAAAGGGCATGGGTGTTAGGTGGTATGAAAATGTGCTAAAAATCAGCTCTGAACTGAAAATATACTTATGTGCTTACGTGTTTGAATGATATGGATAATACTCCAGATATTTGTCAAGTGTGGAAGAAAAAGATCTATGACCACAGATTTTATTAAAAGCTGGCACAGGGCTGTGTGCTTCTGAGACGGCCTTTTAACGAATTCCTGTCTTACCGAGTTGTGCCCCTGTAATACATTACAAAGCGGAGGATGGAAGAGGTTCATTATTCATTGTTCTTCCTAGATTACCAGGGGGTGTGACAGCGGGATTGTGCAATTCCACGTAGGAATCCGGGGCGGTGAGAGGAATGCTTGCAGCTGGACGCAAGACACTGACAGAAGTGTTCGATTTAACCTTTATTCCCCTGCTCGCAGGCAGTAGCAGCACGCGCACACACACATACACAAACACGCACTATTCTAAATCTTCGTTTCGCACTGCCTGCCTGAATAAACCCCCGCAACATGGAAATGCATTTTTCACACAGAGGCCTCTCATCTCAGAAACGGTGGTTCGCAGTTGCAGAATGTGGCTGCACCCACAAGCTTTTACATCCCAGTCCTCAAGCTTATGTGTATGTATGTTTCTGAGTTCTGTGATATAATCTCTGCGAGCCACCCACTTTGTTCTTTGTTATAACACTAGAACATTCTTCACTATACAATAGCTTCGCTTTTGTCCCACCTATTCAGCTGAGAACAATATAAACATGCTACTGAACTATGGAAGTACAGGATTACAGGTTACTACAGTACATCCTGGATAAACAGTAATATATGCATATGTTAACACAACATTTTATGATTTATGACACTACATCTGCATTTGCCCATCACTCCAGCCCCAAATAGGGATTCTGCTAAGCCTAAACCACAGCTGTGCATGAATCAGAATAATAATCCCCAAAGACTCCTTTTGCCCCCATTCCCTGATACACTGTGTGACTCATTCTCAGTGGAGAGCAGCACTAGAGAAAATCCAGCGAGGCTCATCAGCTCTCCAGACACACCTACATGCCGAGGTGTAACGGCAGGCTGCCCTGGCACCGCTTTCCAGCCAGAGCTTATGACTGAGTGCTGCTAAGGCAAGATGTCCTGGAAAACTACAGAGGTCAATGAGGATGGGTGAGCGTCTATGAGCTTCCGGACCGATGTTATGATGTTACCAGCTTCCTAATAGGCTGTGTTGCCCTGTAGATGATGATCTAAGGTCACTTTCCACTGTAAAGCTGAAGTCACAGTAAGGCCTGAGGCTGGGTTGCACCAACAAGGATTCATTTTTAAACCCGATTAAATCAGGATTTAACCTTAAATTATTTTGCTCCAAACTTCAAAACTAGCTTAACATCAAGAATGATTCAATTTAATTTTATCATCTTAGTTTTTACTCTAAACCTAGATTCAATTTAAGTGTCATTTTTTAAAATGGCCACCTTTTTGAGATGGACTGAAGAAAATAATCAAGTTCCTCAAAGAAAATTAAGGGACAAAGTCAACCTAAATGAGTTTTATAATGTCTCTTTTCTCCTCTTTCTCTGTCTATTTGATCCCTTGTCCTCAATGTGTTGTCTGTTTTTAAAATCTATTATTACCATATTGCTTCATATTAATTCAGTAAACTGTTTTGGGTTTTTTTCTGAAAAAAGTGGAAATTAGAGCTTCTCCGTACGGCCATCATGAGTAGGCCAGCTAGGCTAACTAACTTTTTAGCTAGCTGGAAAACAAAGTAACATTTTCTTAACTTTTTAGCTAGCAAGCAAACAACAGAGTGTTATAGGGTTGCCTTTTGTATGTCAGTCCAGAAGTTAGCATCGCTCTGGTTGTCTCCACAGAAAGCCAGTGGGATATTTCCATTGGATTTTAGATTTGTGCAGAAAATAAGCTAAGTGGCAAACAAAAGTTTATGAGGCTGATGTTTTGTTCAGCAAGATAATCTTCACAAATGAACCCCACTTTTATGATTTTTGAAATGTAAATGCAACAGTCAGAAGTAAAAAGCTAACGTTAGGCTACCTGTAAGTGACTAGTGTTCAGCATGATGAACACTCCTTACTCCTCTTCTTCCATTTCAGAAGACATGTTAAAGCTTCATAATTCAAGTGTGGGGTATTAACTCACGTATTTTAGATCATATTTTAGAGTAAAACACGAAAATGTTTTCAGCTTGTGTTAACCACAGACTTTAATTTGGGCAAATAACCCATTTAAAAGAAGAGGGAAGCAGAAGTATTAATATGTTAACTTATTTCTGGGTTTTAAGACACATTCCTGCACCACTCTATTATAAAATTTTGCCAACTTGTAAGCTAGCTAGAAACCAATGTAATACTTTAACTTTTTAGCAAGAACAATGTGATCAGCCAAAAGTTACTGCTTTCCATCCGCGTCTCCATAATAATTAAACTCTAATTAAACTTGAAATTCATTAGAATCCATCACAAAAGCCACTCAGATGATAGTCATTTTCCGTGCATTGTACATTAAGAAAATAGTCAATTTCCCACTGTCACATAGCAATGCAGATAGCCAGCTCATGTTGACACCAGCAAGAATCAGCGCTGTCACATCCACGCCCTGCGGGTAACTTCCACTGAGAAATTCGATCATACGCGAGAATTTAGATGCAGAGGCATAGGAGGAATGAGATCATTCAGTGAGAGTGAGAGGAGATGATGTGTGGGAGAGCGAGGCAGGAGGACAGAGGATGGAAAAGCAGGCAGCAGGAGAACGTGACGAGCGGTGGAGAGAAAGCGTGAAAGCAGAAGAAGAAGAAGAAAGAGGGCTGAAAGTGACAGAGAGGGTTGTTCCTCCCCAACGTAGTCTTTGGAAAACAGGGGAAATACTTTCTGTCAGGCCGTGAGATGCCAGCTGGAGAGCTGAGCAGAGGAACAACGTGTTTAATACATAATTGTACAGAAATATGTGGGAGTAAAGGGCACTGAATCAAACCAAATAAAGGCAAAGATGCTTCACATGACAACACACACAGTCATGATGAAAGACAAGTTAATATCAGAGGTATTCTCAGTCTTGTTTTGACTGTAGAGCCTGCTCCCATGGATTCTTTAGGTTTATTTTTATGTTTACTGGTGAGAATTATACAAATTCCCAGGATACTCATTCTTTTTACGACCCGTAGTGAGTGTGTTGGTACAGGGCAACAGCTGCGATACCCCTCAATTTCATGTGAGTGAAAAAAAAACAAGTTATTTTGGGGATGGGTACATGTGCCACATTCTGCTCTCCAGGGCGCTTTGGGACCTAAGGCCTGTTTTTAACCAAGAGAGTGAGGGATGGAGCTGTGGATTCGAAAGACGGAGGGAAGAAGAGGGGAAAGAAAGAAGGAAAAGAGGAAGTGGGGTAGATAATGTTTCACTGATGATACAAAGATGCTCACATCTCATCCCATTCTTTCCGAAGAATCTGCTCCGGCTTGTCACACAATTGCAATCATAAAAAGTAGCGCAATTACATCCTGCGAGCTTGTTTCTAATATCGCTTTACATATTAAAATGACATGATATACAGAAGGAAAGCTCACACTGGTGATTGTGGAAGTGCATGGCGTTATTTCTATATCCTAAGAGGTTCAAAAGTGCAATTTTTCATTATGATGGATTCATTCACAGTAGGAGCATTATCATCTCCTCTCAGAAACTGAGACAATGAAGACACTTAAAGGTCTGTTATACACTGCATAGCACAGTATTTATCCTCAAAGGAAGCTGAATGTCAAGATAACCCATAATATAATTTTAAAACCAGTGAAGAAGGAAGTATTCAGATAATTTTCCATAGGAAAAGTACTGATACCATACTCTGTTACAACTAAAAGTCCTGAAAATACAAATACTTTGAAAAATTGTAAGTATAATCAGGAAAATCTACTTAAAGTATCCAAAGTAAAAATACTAAATGTAGAAGACTATAACTGTTATACTATAATATACTATACCATTGGGACACAACCTCTTTTTCTGTCAAATGAATCGCATATTTGAGTGTCTAAGGGTGCTTGAAAAACTTGCCACATACATCAGTCATGGTGAAAATCTACGTCTGATCTACTTGACAATATTCAGTAATAGTCATAGCGCCACTTACTGACAAGAGGAAATTACATGTTTTATACTGAAATCCAATTCAAATATGGTCAGAAAAACCTTAAGACCTTGATCACGCTGTATTATGAAGTTTGTGACATTATGTCACTTAGCAGATACATTTTTATCCCCTGATGTGCGGGTCCAGCAACAATGTGTGCAATATCTGATCATATTTTGATTACGTACCTTAATCTTTGGCTTCTTTCCTCCAGGTACAGAACTCCACGGCAGCTTCCTGGATGACACTAAAATACGACAGAAGAAAAGAACAATTAAACACACATGCTGTTCAACTGGCTTATATACATACTGCCTTAAACCACCATCATGTACCCCTGAAGTTGCAGCCTTCTACCTGCAAGATACCCTGACTGACCACTTCAAAAGTATGATGTGGGAAATTAGCAGAGCTCATCTTTTCAAGGGGTTTACAAGATCAGACCCATATTGAGGCTACCTAAAATTTGATAATATCAGCTTATATAGAATGGATTTTTACGTTACAAATAGCTTGTTTTGGAGGCAGAGGTTATGTCTTTAATTGATACGACAGCTGAAATGAGGGCAGGAAAGGGAGAGATGACATACAGCAAAGGGCCACAGGCTAGAATTGAACCCAAAGCTTCTGCTGAGGACTTACAGCCTCAGTACATGAGGTACATACTTTACCAAGTGAGTTGCCAGGGCTCCCAACCAGATACCTTTTGGTGTGTTTCTGGCCATTTCTGACTGCATGGAGAAGCAGCTGAAACCAGGCTGGACATCTCTAATTAACTTAGTTGGGAGGTGATTTACTCTGTGGTGGAAAAACTCAACTGAACACAACTGCAACTTTGTAGGAGATCCTAATTATCTCGGCGTGGGATAAGTGATCTCTTGCTTGCGTGCATGCATGACCAACGGACCTGAAGATTGCCCACAGCTAATCTCAAATACGACTGGACCAATCAGCCTTTTTGTTGTTGTTGTTGTGCACATTCACGACTGTAAGGACCTCTGAGATTCAGTATTCTTGAAGATTTCTGAAAAACATTTTTTATGGCTACAGACATTATGTTTTCCTGTCATCCCATTTTTATGAACACAAAATTTCACAAACACATCGAGGGAATTTCTTTAAACTTGGCACAAATGACATTTGGACTCGGAGATGAACTGATTAGATTATGGTGGCCAAAGGTCACAAAACATGGTGTGGTATTAGTACTTTTACTTAATGAAAGGATCTGAATACTTCTTCGACAATTGCCTGAAATGTTCCATGCTGTATGATTTGGCCTTGGCCCATTCACACTACTTATAATGACAATAACTTTACCGTCATACACATTTTGTCTACTTATGGCAGTACAGGAAATGCATGAGTGCAAATTAATGAACAGTATTGCTTGAAATATTGTCCAGTCAACGTCAGGGTGAACCCAAAGGGATAATTCAGCAGATCAAATAAACACTGTTACTTCCGTTGACCTTAATTCAACCTTCTGGCTTCTGACCAACAGTTTATGTGCTGCTACATTAGTAATCATCAAAATGAAAACGTCCTGTGCTGACAAAATCAGGATGCAGTGCCTCAAGAGTTTTTTCGGTGAGACATTTTTCCCCGCTTTCCTCCTCAGCGAGGCAGTGGGAAGTGCGAGCGGTTATGAGTGGCAGGTCACGCAGACAAGACCTCCTCTATGCGGAGAGGAAGGATCTTGGCTCGAGGGGGAGACAGGATTGGCGTCACTGGCTTGGATCTCTCCCTCATGAAGTCAGACAGCTGAGTGAGGACTTGTGGCAGCTCTGTCACTGGACAGGGTGACTCACTCACTCATAAGTGGAGAGGTTAATAATAGTCATACATTAGAGCCACAGAAGTGAAATCACACAGCTTTAGCAGCTTAAGCCTTCCAAATGGCTCCGCTTGCAAAGCAAAAACGCATTTCACCACCTTGCCTATCTCTCATTTATGAGACAGTTTTAAAGGTTTGGATGACAATTATTAAATGTAAATGTCCTCAGGCTAAAGCGCTGACTGTTTGAAAGACATAATGATATTATTCCAATATGCAGTATATACATTCTAAAGTGACAGACACATTAAGGCACCAAGCATTACATGTCAAAACTGCCAGGAAAATGGAAGAAAAGCCCCCAAAAATACAACACTGCTGCTGACTTGATTTGTGTTTTCTCTCTGCTCTGTCTGACAGCAGATATTGTCTTCCATGTGTAGGAGATATTTCCTGGCACTGCGACACCTGCATGGAACTGCCTAAGGCGACACAGGAAAAAAAAAGTCAGATTTATTAAAATTCCCAAACACTTGACATTTTGGAGACGCAAGGCAAAGACACCAACATTATACTGCATTTGCTAGGGATGAGTCAGTCACAACTCTCCACAATTTGCAGTGGAGTCATAGCACAGAAGTCCAGCACAGTAAGGAAAGTGCACTTCAGTTTCCAACACTACAAGTCATAATAATGCCTAATAAATATATATATATATATATTTTAGGGGGGTTAAGAAATATCTTATTGGATTATCTAAATGATCTTTTCCTGTTTGATCATATTCACCAATGCTCATATTGTGCTACTGACAGTGTTTTGAAACTTATGACATGTTTGGACTTGAGAGTAAAGACAAAAGGAAACTGATCTTTGGACTAGTCCGAAGTCTGGCTGAGAAAACTACAAATACACACCTCGTGGCTCAGTGGTTAGCACTGCTGCCTCAAAAGAAAGAGGGTGTCAAGTTCAGTTCTCATGTGGGTTTACTCTAGTGGTCCAAAGACCAGCAGAGATCACAAAGGTGTGACACATTTTAAAGGCAACATGGAACATCTTCCTAAAAAAGAAAAAAAAAAGACCAAATGTATTTCTTTATTTTCCTCATTATTTAGGATTCTCTACTAATTAATGTTGGTATTTGACATCCTGGCACATTTATGACCATCTTGGACAAATCCTACTAATGCTACCTTCAAAGCATGTAAAAATATTCAAATATGAAATCATGTTTTGTTTAACATAAAAAGCAGGGCTTGAAGCACACCTACTTCTTCCTCACTGAGATCCGGACTCACACCCCATCAAAAACCACTGTTTGTACTTGGTTGATTTGTGAGAGAAAATTGTGTCTAGAAGGGAACCACAGACCATACTTGTCAACCTTGAGACTTCAAAAATAGAAAGCTTTTTGATACCAAAAACATTGAGTTTCAGAGACGTCATTTCCTGCAATCTGGCGACTTTTAAAGAATCAAAATAACAAAATAAGAGGTTTACCACAAGAGCATTTTTATGTTGAATAATTTTAATTTTACTTTAAAGTCTCAGGAGAGAATACAGAATAATTAATCCCAGCATGAACTTTGCGTAAATATCTGCCCTTGACCCGGACAGGAAATTTATGTGACTAGGAAGTCTAGTTTGGTGTAGCTGTGTTGTTGTCCAGGTGGAAACAGTAGATGTTTAGAGTCGTATATTTCTTTTAAATGTTGTCAGTGAGTCAGAAACAGGTTGTGATAATGAAAAGGGAAAAAAGTGTGAAAATTTGTCAGAAATTGGAAGAAATACAGGAGACTTGCAATCCTGGGAAAATCGTGAGGGTTGGCAAGTACACCCTCAACCTGCAAAAGATCTAGTGAGAGTGATCATTTTAAGCCAGTCAGTGATCTTTTCCTAACACTAACCAAGTTTAGTTTAGTTCATTAAGTTTATTCATATTAGAAACTGTACACAAATTACATTAGTCTCAATAACAGACATGATGCTTTGTACCAGATTTACCTTACTAACTAATGAAAAACTGATTTCTGTCTCAGATTTTTACAACAGCATTGTCACATTATAAAAATGTAATTAGTTTATGCAAGGTGTGCAATGAAGAAAAACACGTAAATCTTGCACAAGTTTCATAAAGCAAGGGTTTGCTTCTAGGCACAACAGTGAAAGAACAGTGTGTATCTAGGTGGCTAGTGTTAGCAATAGAGGAAGCATTAGTTAGGCTCAGATGGAGAATCTGTTGTGCACCAAAAACGGTGATTTACTCTAGATGTATCAGAATGATAAGTGTAGTTAGCGTCTTTCATTTATGTTTGTTTGCTTGTGACTGACAGTGGCTGACACAGCTAATGCTAACTCTCACTCTATACTGACAAGTCTACTCTGTGGTGGAGGTTTCTGGTTTCTTTGCTTGCATAAAGCATATTAGACAACGACTAGCTTTCAAATTTATTTCGAATCAATTTTAGCCTGCCTTAGGTAAGTTGAATTTTAGGGAGGTGCACAGACGTCTCCCCCCTTCAGTACAGGGATGTCATAACACCTCTCTAATGACAAACTTTCACACACAGTATATAAAGTGAGTATAGTCAAGATCAGACATTTTAGGAGACATAAACATAAGAAAACATTTGTGAGTAGAGGAGATAGAACATATTGAAAAATTGTAAATTGCAACTTGTTTGGACTGAAATGACAAGGACAACACTGGCACTACAATAAAATCTTGAGGTCTGTCTCAAGTTCTGTGTAATATTCTCACAACGAAGAGACCCAAGCCAGTTTGGGGCCTTCGGGTCCCATAGCCCTGCTGTTTACAGGAGCAAAGTTACTATAAAAAGCAATCATGTGTTCACCCTTACAAACCCACTAGACACACTAGAAATTCTAAGATTTTTTCTGGACCAACAGATGTGGTGATGTTACACTGGACTGCGTTACATTGTGATGAATTCTTGTTATTTTGTCCATGTAGGTTGCGGACAAATACCAGGAAAATGCACCAAAAGGGGAATTTGGTGCGCTTTGAAATGCCTTACAGCCCAATGCAATAACAAGTAACACATTTAAGCATAAATGAGTTCATATAGGTGATATTTAATGAAGACTACAGCGTGTGACGCAGACATATTGTATGTCATATAATATCCTATCTCTATTATTTGCCGCACAACCTTTTCTGATAGCATGTGAAAAGACATGTATGACAATGTGGATGAAAGTAGTCCAAAAATGAAATGCAGTATCTGTGACTATGCAGGCAGCTATTATGCATAATGTGGCCACATTTTAGTCACATTGAAAGGATATTCACATTGTGAAAGGTCACTTAAAACTGCTCTTTTTCAGTGATTCAGAGTCTGTGTGATAAGCTATGAAATGACGAGAGCACACTGTCCTTGTCTGGCCTCTGCAGGAGAACACACTCACACACACACACACACACACACACACACACACACACACACAGACACACACACACACACACACACACAAGCTCGCTCACACACACACACACACACATCACTGCAATTCACGCAACGTTCAAGCTGCTGCCATGGCAACCTGTCTCCATCCCCCAGGGGATATTGTACAGGACCGCAAACATAAACACAAACACAGGACACACACACACACACACACACACACATAAGAGACCCCATGCTCTAATCTCCTGGGAAAGAACACTCTGCTCACTTTGTGAGTGAGTTTGCAAGAAGAGGTACGTTTCATGCCTGTTTAGAAAAGAATATCATGGCAAGGATTCATTATTCACGTTCCTTTAGCTGTACCATGCACCGTGATGTAGCCACACAAGTCCATCATAGCATGATTACAGTCAGCGTACTGCCACAGCCATCATCTAAAGTGAATTACCGCTTCATTACGCTGCATTTGTTTTATATGCAACATGTTTTTTCTTGATGGGTTGGAACAGCCTCTGAAACAGCACAGCTTAGACCACCACATTAAAACTGAAATCCATGCAAACAAGGCTGAGAGGGTTAGTTTAAAAAATTACTTCAATATAATTACTAATTATTCGTAAAAATGTAGTCTAGATATTCTTTCCCTTATTAAGCACGAATGCATGGTTAGATTAATAGCATTAATTATACTTGCATTAAACATACTTTGTCAAGTATGCTATTCACACTCAAGTCAACCTTAAGTATACTGATAGAAACTTGTTCCAGTAGAAGTAGTAATTAGACGGCTAAGTGCTATTCCTTGCAGCTAACCTTAGCGGTTGGTCTGTGTTGCTAACATCAGGGGTTGGCCTGTGTTGGTCTGTGTAGCTAAAGTTAGTATTTTCACAGTTGAAGGCAGAACTGCCAGTATACTTTGATCTTGCTCCTCTTTTCTGATTTAAAGACAAAATAATGGTGACATTTCCTCCCCATGAAAACATTTTTTACATGAGAGGCCATGACAGTGAAGTGACAACTATAAGATTAGTTATGGTTTCAGACATGACAATTGAAAATTGTAATCCTGCTAATAATCCCCATTTTCGCTAAATTTATCTGTAACCTTATTCTGTCTCTTTTCTGTAACTGTAATGGAATACAGTTACCTTTTTTTGGTATCCTACTTACGTAATAGGTAATCCTCTTTTCCATTTTAGTGGCATAATAGCCACTGTGCAGTTATGTTCATGCTGTTATTGTGCAGAACAATCAGACCGGTTGAGTCCCACACAACATGTGGAGGCAGCAGACTCTGAGGTGGGGATACAGCAGTGAAGTAGACGTTGATGAAGTGCTGGCGAGGACATCACTTGCTACTGTGCTTCATCACTTTGGCTCAACTTCCTGCCTGTAGTGCTGCTGCTGTGTCTCATGTGACAAGCCTAGTCTCTGTGTTTGTACCTACCAGACTCTGGCAGGTGCAGATATACGCACACAGACACACACACACACACTCATAAGGCAGCTTTGAAACCCTACTTCTGTGCAATCACTCATTATACTGTGGGTGTCAAACAACCCCTTGTTGAAGACAGTGGGGATAACTGCTGCATGACAATCAGTTCAAACAAACAAGGCTCTCTACCTATTTACCCTCGATGTTGTCTTTAAGGGAAATCAAAATAGGCAGAAGCCTTCTATTCTACTGTGAAATATGGACAGGGAAGTCGTTGTTGCAAAATGAGAATCTAGGCCATGCTAGATTGAGGGCAGCAGATATCAGATAAGAACATGCATCATTTAGTTGAAAAAAATATGAATGGTTTCATGATGAGAGTCGCAGAGGGAATGCCTGCCTTCTGTAGCAGTTTCAGACATTCTTGTGTGGGCTGTGTGCCACACTGCTTTGAATATAGCGCGTATTCACATATGGCGATGTGCGGCTCTTAAGATAATAATTGACTGTCGTCTCAAAAGGCCTGCACCTCAGGCGAAACAGCCTCAAGCCTGACAGAGACAAACAAGGAGGTTGGACGGAGGGAGAAAGAGAAAAGGGAGGAGTGAAGGACCTGCGATTACTGTCACAGTAAGCAACATTAGCAGCATTAGCTGTGACAGTAATGATCTGTTTCTACCATATCTGGCTAACAGAGGCTGGCATGTCAAACAAACCATGCCTGTGGCAATCAGCACTGGGCATGGGTCAATGTATTTAGCATAGCACTACAGCTCAAATAACTGCTGTCTACTACACTCTTAGAAATAAGGGCTCCAAAAGGGTTCTTCCTGGAACCATTATTTTCTGAAGGAAAGAGTTTGTCAAGGGTTCTTTGCAAGCTGGGTGGGATTTAGATGAAACCCTTGAAACTGATAAGGGTTCTTGGTAGAATCCCTTGGGTGGGTTCTTGTTAGTACCCTTAGAGGATGCAAAGGTTATAAATAGAACCCACAGAGGCTGATCTAGGTGGAACCATTATACCATAATTTAATATATTTTGAGATTCCCCTATGTGGGTTCTACATGAAATCCTTCAAATGGAAAAGGGCTCTCAGTAGAACTCCCTGGGTGGGTTCCTGTTAGCACCCTTACAAGATGGAAAGTTTATGACTAGAACCCTAAGAGAAGGTTCTAGGTAGAACCAATACACCATAGATAAATAGATTTTGAGATTCTACATGAAATTCTTGGAATATAAAAGGGTTCTTGAAAGAATTTCCTGAGTGGGTTTGGAACCATTACACCATGAAGAAGTTCTCTGGAGAACCTCTCACAGGGGGTTCTCGGTTAAAACTTTCAGAGATGGCCTTAGATACAACCTATGGGCTACAGATAGAACGACTTTAATAAAAGGTTCCCGCCAGGAGCCAAATAGGGACTGCCTATGGAGACAAGCCGAAGAACCCTGTATAGTTCTAGTTAGCACTTTTCTTTCAAAGAGGAGGAGGCCAACACAGAGGAATGCTTATGTTTCTTTTTCCTCTTGGTCTTACTGTATTTTTGAAAATGATGGCTTACATAGACGTGGATAATGAGCAGGGCTGCCATGTCTCAGTGCATAAAAGGCTCTGGAAATCCTTCTGATGAAGGCTCAGATAGCCATTACCATAACCTTTCATATTGTCTGCCAGATAGGCCCTGTAACTCATTTTACAGCCGATTTTAGATAAGTCTCTAATGTGGTACATCATAAAGAGACAAGGGGGTGGATGTGGGCGGAGCATTATGGGTAGCAGACTTTTGTGATATCATCTCAGTGATTGTATCTTTGATGGTTTTTCCTCCTCAGAGCAGCAGGAGAGCCCCTTCAGCAGCACACCTCGGCAAAGTGGAGCACAGATCAGTAGATAAGGTGGAGGATGAGAACAGCTCAGCTGCATGTTTCTCAGTGTAGCTCTTTAACTGCCCTTTTCTGCTGACTCGGAGGGTCCTGGCTTTAATGCTGACCTCACAGGTGTGTGTGCGTGTAAGCAAATAAAAGCGAAAAAGAAAGTTTTGCCTACTTGCATTCCCACCAGGTTCCTTTGTTTTTGAAGGCCATCAACTGCCATCATGGGTCATCAGTATATTCTGTTAACAACAAACACAACCTTCATGTTACGAAAATACACTGTAAAAAATATACAGGAATTTAGGAGAACAACTAATCTTTTCTCATGAACTTAATGTAGATATACAAATTTTATTTTTTCAAATTACCCTGTAAAAGAAAGTTGAGAAAACTCATCATTTCAAGGCAATTGTCTTCGCAAAATCTTTATTTTAACTCATACTAGTTATGAAATTAACCATAAAAGGTTGGGGTTTTTTTTTGCAATCTTATAATCCTTTTTTGAGATGATTTTTGTTTCTTTAGATAAACTTAAAAAAAATCTTTTTCAAGTTGTTCTCAGTGAGCTGTGAAACTGATTTGTCATTATTTGGCTGCAGTTGAAAATCCCATCATTCCCTTTAATTAGTTTACTCGGTTTTGAAATACGAACATTTTCTGTCTATAACTCAAAGATTCAAGATAAGTAAATCATCTCAACAAAAGATTACAGAGAGACAAAACATTTTTTAAAGTTTATTTCATAACTTAAGAGTTTGAGTTTATCCAAAACACAAAAATGTAGTGACTTGAAATTCTAAGTTTTCTCAACTTTCTTTTTAAACAGTTAAAATGTTGATTTATTTTCAGAACGCTTCAGAACTCAAACATGAATTCATCTAACTTGAAATGATGAGTTGAATGAATGACCTGCGCAGTGTTCAATTAACTCTCTAAATTAAGTTTATAAAGAAACATGATCAGCATATTAGCAGACATCCCAGCATGCACTGCATGAGAGTTCAAACTCTAATGAGACTGTCCTTTTTATAGTTTGAATACATATATGATGAAAACTTGCTCACTTGAAGATGAGTCATGGTTGCTTGGATTCACAATAATCAAAACACAGCAAACCATGATAAAAATTGGTGTTGAATTCAGTCACTACCCCTGACATTTAAAATGTAATACATTATGATAAATACTTAAAAGTTATTGATGTTTGTCAGTGTGACTGAAGACTTGCTGATTCAATTTAATATCTTTAACTTACTGAACATGTTTCTTTGTTATGTTTTTGAATCACAATCAATTACACAATCAACTGAACTTGTCTTTTCAACCTGAAATTCTAAAGCAGCTTGGACATAAAATATATAGTCTATTTTTACAGTGTACTCAGGAAAGGTGGCGTGTGAATACAAAAAACAACCTCCCTCCTTATTTACCCACAGATACACACATTTACATTTTCATTTGATTTCATTTTCTCTAAAATGTAATTACTCTTCTCTGCTTTCCTTTCACATACACACATGCTTGCACGCGATACCCAAATGAACACACACACACGCACACAGATGCAAATAACACAAGCATGATGTAATTATTGCAACCTTGGAAAATTCTACCCATTTCCTGCAGAGAAATGACCTGCAAATGAGAGCCACTGTTGTAACTTAATTAAAAACAATCACTAAAAATGCAGGATGCATATCTTTATCTCCATTGTAATATAATGAAGTATATTATGCGAGAAAAAAAGAACTGGAAATTGCGTTGCTGTGCCAAATATTCCTCCCAAGTGGATTGTGTCATATGGTTGCTTTTACAAAGTTCCTGTGTGTGTCTTCTAGGAAAGAAGAGAAAGACGTTTCCTTCACAGTGCTTTCCATCAGACTAAACAGATGCTGTAGTCACATTCCACCCTGACCACTGACATCACTATTAAGTGTGCTGATGAGCCACTGTTGTCTCCAAATTAATTCAGCCGTGATGAGCCGTGTTTGGAAAAAAGTCAATTATTGCAAAAGGAAATGTGATTTTAAAGAATTATTAAGGAAACTGAGATCATTTTGCTTTCATGTAATGAGGACAATACCCTTCTTTGATTATTTACAGCAACAAAGAATGTTAATAAGGATCATGATGATAACAGCGACTCCTCTATGCTGCTGCTGCTGCTGCAACAGATGATGATTATAATGATCATGATGCTAAGAATGGTGATTAGAGGAATGGGATGAGATGAGCTCACACATTTGAATCTACTTTCCCTTAAAAGACACAAAAGCCTCCAGACATTAACAAGCCCCTTTAGTATCTGATATCATTCTCAGAAACGTGTCCTACTGTGATGCAATTGTGTATCAGATGTGGCACAGCTACAGCACATATTGTCTGCCTGTCAGAGACGTTGCTGTGTAAATTACTTTGGGGATGTAGTTTGGATATGGTGTATTATTGCTCTGAAATGTGCCACGAGTGCCAGCGGACTGCTACATTATATGAAATCTAACAGATGGCTTTCTACAACCTGTGCAATATGTTGAGGTGACCTCTCTGACTTCAGATGTAATAACTGCCAAAGAAATGAGGGAGTGAAGCGAAAAGCAATCTCCTCAGACAGTGATAACATCACACTTTGGAGGCGCAGAAAACAAAAGGATTGGAATGAAAGAAAATATCAAATATTATACAACAATGGGTCGCAGATGGCGTTTTAATAAGTCTTTCACTTTGTATCGATTTCAGCTGATCAGAGTATGTGATACTGAAGCGCTGCTGTGAGGCCTTGACACTCGGCGTTGAGGATAGCAGCAGAGAGAGTAGCCAGTGATGCAACACAAACAAATTACATATTAATTAGAAAGGGCACTTGGAGAACGCAGATCTCCACCAATGCCAATAGTTCAGTCTTGCATGGTGTGCAATTCTGCAAGTGCAACCACTGGGTTCAAGTAGAATTTGGGATTAATCTGGAAATATCACATCACTGATTGCTAATTTCTTACAAACCTGCCGCATTTCTTTCTACGGTGATGTTTAAGGTGGCTGTTACGTTTTGTTGTATGTTTAGTTGCGGCAGATCATTCACTTAAATGTAAAGAGGTTGACGCATTTGCATCAAATTCAGTTCATTTTGCCATAGACACAATCGTTGCAATCTTGTAATGTTGACAAAAGTGGAAAGTAGTTTCTGTATCCACCCCATGATCTGCTCCAAAAATGTCCAAAATCTCCAAAAACTTCTTGGCCCATGCTACACCCTTTCACAAAGCTTCATGAAATTCATGCCAGTATCTTTTCTGTAATCCTGCTGACAGATAAAGGAAAAACACACCAATGGCGCTGAAACCTCCTTGGTGTCTGTATATGTGGAACTATTAGCCTCGCAATAACTAATAACTGCTAATAATAACTACAGCATATTATGATGTTCCTGTGTGTCTGTGGTCAGATTTTTATCTAAATATAGTTGCACTGTTTTGTTTAATTGCAAATGGGTAACACTTTATAATGAGGTGCACAAAAAACTGAGTAGTTACTGTGGAACAAGTGAGAAACAAATCAGGAATTACTGATAATGAATTACTAGCGAGTATTTTCTGAATAACTAATTGAAGACTTTATTGTAGATAGTGATGAGTTATCTGAGAACAGACTCGAATGTACTATGTGAATGAAACAGTACGTAATGATTAGTTCTTAGATATTTGTTTCAACTTTCTTGTTGAGTTTTATAATACAAAGCTGATAATAACTTATTAATTTGTCCTCTAATGACCCCTTTAGCAAAGTAGTACATCATACTGAGATGTTATAAGTAACTTATGTTTTTGCTTGGGACCAACACAAAATTTGCATATTGTTCAACAACTATTAATCCAATATGGGTTTATACTATCTTGATTGTAGGCTATCTGGGGTGAGAAATAGTTGTGTGTTTTCCTATTTTTTGGTCGTTTTAAAAGATTTTTGTCCATCTGTCGATTTTCATAATAAATATATCTTGCTTTGAGTTTTTCAGAGGCTTATTTACACGTTCCCGGCTTTTACCCTTGCATAAGTTTTTCTTTTGATTTATTTGGGCCTTTTGGTTAGTAATTGGTGTTAGTTAAGAGGCAGATGGTGGGGAAAGTAGGAGAAGGATGACTTGTAACCAAAGTCCCAGGCTAAAATTGAATCAGGAACACTGCAGTGTACATAGTACGTGTCTTGGCCGTTGTGATGCCTAACAGCTTTTTTATTCATACAGTTTGTATGTGTGTATGGTTAGGTGTGTTTGTGTAAATGTCTCTATGTATGCCATATATGCATTGTTTTTGGCTGTTTTTTTGGCTGTTTTTTTTCATTGTACATTATTTTATTTCATTAATGTGCAAAAATCAGTCTCAAATTAACAGATTTGTATATTTTGCTTCAGTGAAGTACTCATTATCTCTTTATGGATGACAAAGATGAACACTGAAATTGGGTGGAACAGCATGATTTGTGCTGAGTTGCATTTTGACACTGTGATGGAACATTTCTGCAGAAGAAGACTAGCTGTGCTCCATTGTGGAAAAAACTAACAGGCCCACTCCGAGCCAGCCCCCAGCCCTGTCTCTGTGTTACAATGAATCTGACTCAGGCTTCCAGAGGAATGAATGGCTGCTGCCTGCTCACTGCTCCTCTCTCACATGGCCCGCTGCCAGAGCTCTAATTTAAGCTCCAGGCCTTCTGCTGGGAGAGGGGGAGTGCAGAGGAAGCCTAGCCCAGGCAAGAGTGCAGCGGGTGGGGGGAGAGTGCTGGGCCCTGCTCCCTAGAGTGGAATTGATGGCTGTTAAGCTCATCAATGGGGATGAGTCATCTGAGGCAGCCAGCCGCTTCATTCCTCCTGGTCTGCCTGCCTGAAGTAGAGGGGAGTCAAAATGCTCAGTTACTACCTGCTCTCTCTTGTGGATCAGGCCTTTTATAAAGCAAATAATAAGGTGCAACTTCCAACATGCACTACACTTGAGACTGAATTAGTGCTGCTATGTGCTTTTGAATTGCAACACGTTTGTGTAGGTTTTTCTGGGTGTTTGCAAAGTCACCAGAGCCAAGAACCTGTGTGTGTTCATGTGCATACTCATGCAGGCTCAAAACCTGTTAAGCAACAATTTCCATATCCGTCTAATTCTCAAAGGTCAGAAGCTTTTAGGCAGCCAGCAGTGGGCTGATGGCGGTTGGCTGAACATGCATCTGATTCCATTTGGGCTGGTTTCAGTTTCAAAGCCTCCCACCTTCCTGTCTCATAATCACTCCTACAGATTTTCGAATCAATTCGGGGCCCCGGCTCACTCTGACATGACTTCTGATCAACAACTGGCAGTTGTCACAGCTAAAAAATTTTCACTGCGGTCTCAGAAGGATGTTTTGGTGTCCGCACAATCTTCTATGATTGCTCAAAATGACCGAGAATGGCCGCAATGTGAACTCCACAGCGCTGTTTTGGTCCAAAATTTCCATTCCTTCAGCACAATCCAGCAGCTCTTTTCTCATCTACTACACGAGCTGCAATATATCTGGGTGGTGACTGGTCTATAAATGCTATCTTTAAATTCTGTGGCGAGCGTGTTACCAGGACTGTTAACCAGCTGCCAAGAGTTGTGTGATAGCATCGGATCGAAGTGGATCACGGCTAGCATGCAAGAGCACAATGTACAACGTCTTATCACATTCATTTTCATGTAGGCATCCTGCTTATCAAGCCACTGCAACCACAAACACATCTCAGGGCTGCTACAGGTCATTATGCCCTCTGCATATCCACTAACTGTGTGTGTGTTTGTGTGTGTGTACTTGCGTATATTTGCACAATCTTGTTGGTGCAACAGGAATGTTAAAAGCCCTCATTATCTCTATGGAAATTGTGCGATTGCTGACCAAGGTTGTGTTGACATGTCAACCCTGTTATGTGCTATCAGAATGCATTGAAGCTCAGGGACTGAACTGAGCTGTTAAAGGCATAGTTGGGATTATTTGAGGTACGGTTGTATGAGGTACTTATCGATAGTCAGTGTATTACCAACGGTAGATGGCAGGCAAGAAGCCCCCCAGTTTGGAGAAGCAGAGAGGAGTACTAGCACAGAAGTTAAGCAATGTATTGTTGTTGACAAAGAATTCCATCCAAAAAAAAAAGAAGTTTAAGTGTACGCTGCATTAAGTATATGTTCACCACTTTACCTTGCCATCAGACAGTTGGGTTTTCTGATAGGAAACAAGTATAGCTCTCTTCAAACCAACCAAATTCCAAAGGCAAAATCAATAATTTTATCTTGCTTTTCATGGGAGTTGCTGCTCTACCACTGACTCAGTCTGTTAGATTGTTTGTGTTACTGTGACTTCAGTAAATCCGAAATAATCCTTTAAAAGACTGAAGTGACAGAAAAAGACAAACAAGCTAATAGATCGAGGCAGTGGCAGACCAGCGACTCCTTTGTTCTGCGAGGTAAATTACTGATTTTGGCTATGGAGTTCGGTTGATTTGGGAGAGCAATATTTGGCTTCTATAACGCTAGTTTCCAGTCAGAAAAGGCCGTCTGATGACAAAGTAAAGCAGTGAAAATACTGTAAATTAACACACACCTAAACTGATATTTTTTCCTTTAGAGTGACCTTTTGTTAGTTGCTAAAATACTTTCTGTTGCTGACCCTGTCCACAGCAGTTCATTGCTAAACGTCCATAAAAGGTGCCCTTCTCTACTTCTACAAAGCTGGGTGTGCTGACCACCACTGACTACATACAACCCTACATCAAATAATCTGAACTATCCCTTTAAAAAAAATTAAAGTACTGTAGGATGCAGGGGAGCATGCCTTGAGACATGTGAGAGAGATGTGTACGACAGTAATAAGAGAGAAATAAAAATCCCCTCTACGTATGTTGCTATTTGTAGCATCCTTGCCCACACCCTCGATCTGAAAGAGAAGCTGCCCACCAGACACGTGTTTGAGCTTAAGTCTACACTGTAGACTGCAGGTTCTCTTATCTGCACATAATCATTGCAACACAAGTGCCTCAGCACGGCAGCACAAGATACAGTGTTTACAGTTTCACATTATTCTCATAGGGGTTTCCTCTTGTGGCTGGAAACACGTATACAAACATATATATTGTATGTACCCGTGCAATCTCTAAGCACACTCTGCACGTGAGGATAAACACTGCAAATAAGATGAGACTGTACATGAATTTGAAATAAAACTGTGCACGTATTTAACTATACAGTCCGGACCTTATATTGAGCTTGTCCGTGCTCACGCATGCAGACACGCAAATGAACACACAGGAAGCCCTGTAGTGACTCAATGCCACAATGATTTAGGTTCAGAATGGCAAAGGAGCACTCATGACTCAGAGTTTCCATTGTGGCTCCCACTCTCCCAGTGCAACTTTGCGTGTGTGTATGCAGGTGTGTGTGTTTATAAGTGTGTGTTGTGGTGTGTGTACGTCTGCTGCTGTTCATATAACCACTGTGCTTGCTCTGGGGCAACCAAAGTGGATCACAGCACGATCTCTTCTCCCTTTCTTCCAGTCTACCTAATGTGCTGCGTGCTCTATTTATGCTCCACGTCTGTAAGAGATAGCTAGCGGCAGCCGCGCACACGGGGCAGGATAAAGCATCAGAGAGCATATGGTGGCACATAGCACAGAGCCAGGGGTTTAAAAGAGAAATCTTTATTCCCACCCTTACAGAGCTTCGGCTTTCATGCTTAGACCCGTCATGTGACACACTATCAGAACATTAAATGAATTCGCAACTGTGCCTGCACAACAAGCAACTTCAAAGTGCTGCAGTGCTTTAGCTGAGAGTTCTTGGCTCAGACATCAAACGTGGTATCACTGTAACTTTGCCGTAGATGAAAAGGACAGGATTTTCCTTACTGCGTAATACCTGGAGAAAGTATCCCAAAATCAAGCCTTTGATACAGCGAGAGAGAGCCAAATGAGGCCAGCCATTATGGTGTGTCACTCAAACAGAACAGGTGTGTCTACCAATCACGTGGCTTCTTTTGAAAGTCACATGCAAGCTTTGTCAGAAATGTCTTCCTGATTGATTATTAGTCTAGACATATTGGTGCATACTGCAAAGTTCAAACCTGGGCAAATCGCAGTCCGGGGGCCAGATGTGGCCCACTGAAAGGTTTCATGTGGCCCGCAAGGCCATCATGGAAATACAAAAAATTAAAAATCGAGCAAAGACAGTCAATAGCATTTTGTTACCATAAAACCATTATCAGACCTTTATTTTGAAAGGGGTTATTGGTAATGGTTGGTCATGACAAGGACATTTTTGTCCCAGTGTCAACAATGCATTGAAAATTACATAATGGACAGAATGACAATTTATCATTAACATTTGTAAAGGCTACTTCAGGTTCATGACAGGTGTCATGACATGGTTATAACAGTGTAATGACAGTTTTATGGGCACCCATTCAAATAAAACATACCTCTGATAGTTTTCTTACACTTCAGAGAAAACGAAGACAGAAAATAATTCAGACAAATGATTACAGCATTGTGTATTATGACTTCACATTGTGTGGATTTGCTGTTCTGTGAGTGTGAAGCCAGTCTTTGGTCTGGTGGTCTGGACTGCTGTGTCACATGGTTTCCTGCCGGCCAGGTCACGTGGTGTCGGCCGCTCCTTACTGGAAGACAGGAAGCACTGGTCTGTGGTGTCTCACATGCCTCACATGTCTCTCTGAAGATGCTAGTGGGCTCATTTATAATGCATTAATGGACAGGAAAGCCTGTCTTCTGATGGGGGAGTACCAGAGCACTTCCATTCATCACGTCTGGATACAGACTCACAGCAGACAGGCCTATGATGTAGTTCCTTGGCTCAGGCCAGCAGAACAGTGGCAATCAATAATTAGGAGAATCTACCGATGTAGCTACAAAGGAAAGTTAAAGTTTGGCATGTAACCAGCCCCTACACATCCATTTTGACTTTCTCTGTGGAACTTTTCAGTAATTTCTGGACACACCCAGCCTTTTCAAAAAAAGTTCTGATGTAAAGTTTTGCAGTTTTTGCCTCAGCCCGGAGCACTGCAGCCCGCTGTCTTTCCAATGTTATGTCTCTTGTTGTGGCTATGATCAGAACATGATGCAAGGCAGGGCGGTGAGTGAGAAACATGTGGCTGGTGGCTCTGCTTTGCCTGGGGAGAGGGACCTCACCTTGATTGTTGCTGATGAGGGCTGACTTCACTCGAGGCACTCAGACGCCAAGCTGCGTTCCAGCCCAGAAAAGATTCGAGGCACATGACGAGATCTTCTTGAACTGATAAGACAGTAAACCCCATGATTTCTGAGAAAAATGCTCAAGTATGTAGTGTATGTGCAACCTTCAGCAACCAGTTACTGCCACAATGACACAAAGCATGAGTACAGATGTTTGAAGATCAAACCGAGGCTTCAAAACATAACCTGACAGAAAGATGGACTTCACACTAACAGACACGCTAATTATCACCTTCTTTCTTATTATACATCTGTCCCAGTACATCACTGGAATTCAACCACTTCATTTTAAGGGTGGCTTTAACGCTTGGATGGGAATTGATTCTTTTCTTGGAAGCCATGCCGAATTCATTCCTCCGACTCAGACAGGCAGAGGCAAGATATGAACGGCTACTCAGTGCTTCAGAGAAGAGAGGTTAAACTGATTCTTTTTTTTTTGTCTTATTCAATCCCATGGAAATTGGGACTATGTGTGTGTATATATTTGTTTGTGATCAGGGTGTGCGGCTGGGTGTGGAGTGAAATTCCGCGAGTGAAATTAACATGTTGGCCTCTGGTTTTGTTGGTTTTTCCCCCATCACTGCACACTCTGGCAATGAATGCTCTATCTTGTTTTTTAACAAGGACAATCATAATCACAACCACAGCATTTCCTGCACAGTAAAAAAAATCTTCATTCAATTTTTCAGTTTTCAATTGAACTCATAGTCTTAAAGTTTCAAAATTAATGTTTGAGTGTTTTTATCACTCAATAATGACATTATGTTTTGTGGTATTTTTTTTTTAAAATGGTTGACTCATCCTGCACCTGGGGGCATAACTAAACTTTTGTCCAGTGGAACGTTTTCTCATAAAAGGAGAACACATTCATGATCTGTAGCGGACTGGAGTGTTTCTCTAGTACAGGCCTCACTGTGCAAGACCACAATTGTATAACTTTATTTACTGATTTGGGTGAGACTGGATCATATTTTATGGAGAAAATATTTTCGGATTTCCCCTCTGATGTCCTCCAGCTGTTCAGCTTCAACTCTCTATGACTTAATTACAGTTTCCTGATAAATAGATAGCTTTGTTTCTAAAGTAGCGAACCATAACAGTTAGCTGCCATTAGTCGGTAACAGACTTCACCAGAATGAACACAGCCTCTGAGATTGACAAGAAAACAGTTCCATGGTCATTTGCAGAGTTTCTTAATGGAAAGATGGCTTTACTTGTTGCTAAAGCGAGTTAGCTAACCTGCTAACTACCATTAGCTCGCCTTGACTCAGTCCCAGGGTGCTGGGAGTCAGACCCGGAGAGAAAACCACCTCTGCACTGAAACCTATTCCCTGTCATCAAATGCCCTCCATTAGCTGCATTCAAAAGTGATAATTCCCATAGCTGCCTGTTTTTAAAGGAAACATGAAAGCAAAAAGCGCTCTGCAAACAGTTTTAGTTTTGCTAACCTATAATCTTTTACTGAGATAACTTACTTTTCTTCTCAGAAATACATGAAAATTTGTTTTTCAAAAATTGCTGCAACAATTTAATATTCGAGCACCCAAATAATGAAAAACAGCTCACTGTCAACAGTTTCAAATACAGAATTCTTTGGATTTCATCTATAACATTTTAGTTGAGCCATATCCTCCAATCGCCATTTTTAATATAAAACCTTTAGTGTCAAGAAATATTTATAATGTAGTTGCGTTTACTCGTTCGCTGACTTGCCGTTTTATCTTTCTTGGCTGCAAAGAGTAACTTAACCCCCCTTTTCATTCCAGGTGGCTGAAAGGTGTCATGTTCCATCTAAAACTGGAAGAGGTTAAATTTACCCTAAGGAAGAAGCAGGCTGAATTTAGTAAAACGTGGGCCCCATTTATATCTTACATCAATACTTTTACTGCAATAACAGTTCGGAATGACTCGTAGTGCTCTTTGTGTAGGAATGAAAGAACGTATGGATCAATATGTGTAGCTGTACGCATGATTCACTTCTCTTGTTCTTTTTTTGTGTGGGTTTATACTTGTTTGTTTCTTGGTTTCTTTGTTTCTAATGTTTTTCCTTTTTTGTTATAGCCCTTTTTGCAATTTAATTTATTATTGCCACAGTCATTATTCTAGCTAGTTCTAGCCTGCTGGGGTGGGACTGAGTCTACGAAAGGGTGGTGTGATGGGTTAGGAGAGGAGAACGAGTAGGAAAGACTGGAGTGTTAGAAAAGGTGAGAGTGACTTTATATTTTGAACATTACATGATGCATCTGTATTATGTATACAAGAATATTTTGAAAATTCAATAAAGATATGTTAAAAAAGAATTTTTATGTTTCTAAAAGTTAAATATTCAAGTTTATCTAAAAAAGAAAAGTATCTCAACAAAAGATTATAGGTTGGTAAAAGTTCTTTTAGTTTATTTTAGTTCAGTTTATCTTTATTTTTTAAAGAAAGCTTTGAAAAGAAGAGCTTTATCAACTTTTTTTTACAGTGTACTATTGGTCCACAATGCTATTCTGCAGTGGTCATCCTGAGATGAAAAGATTAAAGATTCAAAACTTTATTCTCCACTGACGCAAGCAATAATGGAAATTAATTTGTCACTAGTGCATGGCATGGGATACATGCACTGTAAAAAAAAAAATTGAGACAACTCAAAATTTCAAGGAAACTCACTGCAATAGATGTAGAGTTCTGACCCTGACTCTCAGAGTTTCAAATAAATTTTAAAAAATTAAAATAGAATAAACTAAAAAAGTTTTGCTGACCTTCAATCTTTAGATAATTCACTTTTTTTCTTTAGATAAACTTGAATGTATTTTAAAAATTGGTCACATAAACTGTGAAACTTATTTGTACCAGAAAATTGGCTTTGAATTTTGAGTTATCTCAACCTTTTGATTTTTACAGTGTAATACTGTGCATATAAAACATCAAACTGACACACGAGGACAACACATTACATGTAATAATATTATTGTTGTTGAGTTGGTTGAGTTAAAGAGCAGCAACGTTTCAAATCTTTAACTTTCTCTTGGTGATCGTGTTCCCGTCCTTTTCAAACCTCATCCCTTCTCAAGAGGAACATTACCACCACTCCTGACTCATTAGCAATATACTTTATGAGTTAAAGGCAATGCGTTACCCCTGAGGGTTCATGCTTGGCAACAGCGAATTATCTCGGGAATACGTGATGTGTGCCTTCATTATGACATGATAAGTACCCATTGACACGGCACACATGTATGTACATGTGCATGCACACTCGCAGACACCTACACATCCATGCACCTCATAAACACATGTAGATAGACAAACAGTAGAGCCTGAGGCATCTTTGTGAGTGTGTGTGTGTGTGTGTGTGTCTGTGTGTGTGTGTGTGTGTGTGTGTGTGTGTGTGTGTGTGTGTGTGTGTGTGTGTGTGTGTGTGTGTCTGTGTGACTCAGCAGGCCTAGTTTAATAAATGGATGTGTGAGTGATTCTGAGTTGCAGACATTAGACCTCTTTTAGCGCAGATAGCAGAGGTTAAATCAGTTCAGAGAGCACAGTCTCTGACACATCATCACTGGCATGATAACAATAAGAACCTGCTCATGTTTGACTCCATTGTTCCCAAGTTTTGTAATCCAGTCTTTCACTGGGAGGGTGTAATTGTATTGAAAAGTGTAACTTTTGTATAAATTCATTGTTTCAAGGTCAGCTTTGAGGCTCGGCAATTAAACACGAGTGAACTCATAAATGCACAGCACTGGGGGGAGGAGACACCTCAATAAAAAGCTAATTTGTTGTGAATATGAAACTTATTAAATTCCAAGTTTTGATCTGCTTTGCATATTTTGTGCTAATTACAGCACAGGCGGAAATGCCTCCTTTGCATATTTAAGGGAACGAGAATACGAGAGCAAGAGAGCGAAAGAAGGAGACAAAGAGGGGAGAAAAAGAGGAGAAGATTACATGCTGTTGGCCTCTATAATGAGATTGTCGTCAAATATTCCAACCAACCTTAATACCTCTCTGCTGTGTTTGAAGATTGTGTTTCCATTCAGGGCCAGCCTGGATGGACTGATTAATCACTTTTTAATCAGGATGCCTCAGTGAATAACTCACCCCTCTAACATCTTCTGAAGCACCGAGACGACGACACAGTTTTAAATTTATCTGGTCTCAGTTCCTCTGCTTCCAATATTTATCACAGAGACAGAAAACTAAATGTTTGATTCCTTTACACTGTTGCAGTGCTGATATACTGCATTGCAGTAAAGGATGGCCAATAGCCAACAAGTGACAGTATTGTACAAACTGTTCATCCTTTCAAACAAAAAATAACCTCCAAACATTTAATATATCACATCACTCACTGGGTCTCTGCTTCTTTCTTATAGTTTTTTTTTTAAAGAGAGAACCTGTTAAGTCTGAAAGTTTACAAAGAACAACCTCTGATCTGCTCTGATTTCTCACAGCGACTCATCCACTGCTGTGTGACAAATGGCTTGTTAACAGGTGGCTCGTGTGCATCACTCAAGGGTGGTTTGCGTACACTTTACATAGATTTACATCATTTGACATTGAGAAATCACCCACCTGCACAGACACAGGCAAAGTCATCTGTGTAAGTCACACAGTGATGGAGACTGTACAAGATGTGGAGTGCTTATTTGCTTCTGGTCTTTTGGTATATTGTGTCGAAATGTGTATTTGTGTGTGTTCTTTTATGTGCAGCATAAGCATGTATACAGAATATGTGGGTAAGCATTTATATTGTTTTATTATATTTATCATTATTTGTAGTTCACCGTTAAAGGTCCAGTGTGTAATCAAATGAAAATAAGAAGAGTTGTGATTTTGTTATCCTAGATTGAGCCGCTTATAGCTACAGAGGGTGCAGGTCCACTTCCAGAAGTCTGCCATGTTTCTACAGTAGCTTAAAACAGACAAACCAAACACTGACTCGAAAGAGGGCTTTGTATCGAGTTTCTCAACCACCATAGATTCTCCTACATGCTTGGAAGGGGAGGGTGAGGCGAGGAGTATTCAGTTGGTTGTAATCTACAACCTAACCATTAGAAATTTCTACATCCTACACAGGTGGTGCTTTAAAGCTGCTACAATCAATATGGATCACATGGCTACTTGTCTACGAAAGGGGTCACTCATTAGATGAATTCAGAGAAAATTATTGACCAACTCTAACGAAAAAGTCAGAAAAATGACCAAGACCAGAACGTATCAAGACAAAACCAACACTCTGAGGAGTTGAGATGAGAAGTCAAGATGAAGACAAAGTACATTCATATCTCTAGCTCTCTCACCCAAGTGAGCAAGTGATCTGATGTAGCTATATTTATATTAGCTACATAGCTTCATGTGGCCTGCCTCACCTTTATTCATCACAAGCAAAAACATAACACTGCTAGCCAGTTTTGATAGCATCACTTAAAATTAGTTTTTCTTTCAGTTTCTAAGTGCAGTTTGATGTGGTCCCACTCATCTCAGTTTGTGTAGCATTATAGAATTTTGCTGCATTTGCTGCACTGTTTTGCAGATGTACTGTTTGGGATTTAGGTAGCCAATTGTTATTACAGAAGTTATATAAATCAGTTATTGGCTGCATTTGAAGCAGGAAGTTTAGTGGTATCTGGTCTTGACTGCTTTTGAAATAAAATCCTCTTTGACTGAGACCAAGGCAAGACCAAGTAATAATGCAGTCGATTGCAAGACATTCAAAAAGTGGTAGCGTCTGCTGCCCCAAAACGGCCAAAAAGTCAGCTATTACAAGTTTAATATTATTTATGTACTTTTGGTTTGCAGATGTAGATATGCACATATGCATAAAACAATTCACCCCATCTTTTTCCATTGTGAAGAGCTGTAAAACTGTACTTTCAAAATAGAGACGATGTGCACAGAATGCTTACAAGTGTAATTCACGTTGTGTTATCACAGGCCACATGTTCCAAAACCGCCGGGATCATCTGTAGGTTATTCGTTTACCAACATTACCTCGACTATATTCTGAACACCCTCTCCTGGTTGCTAAGAGTGCTGCTCACTGCCATGAACTCACCTCAGCTCACACGCCACATCACAGCACCCCTGGAGGAAAAGGGGCTTTTTACCCCCCCCCGCCATTCTCTTATTCTGTCTGCCTCTCTCTCGTCTCAGATTATTCATTCAAGAGCTAAAAGTCAAAGTTTATCTCTGTCTCTCTCAGTGTGTCTCTATGGCTCTGTCAATCTACCCCCACCTCCCCTCTATTACTCTCCCCTTTTATCATCTCCCTTCTCTCCCAGCCTGGGATGGGGAGGGGAAAAATTCATGATACTTGTGATGTTTCGTGGAAAAGCGGGGAACAGAGTGGCACAGAACAGTCAGTCAGCCTATCAGTGTGCATGAGTCATGCGGATGCGTTAGAGAGGCTGAAATACAGAGAGAAAAGGCAACAGAGTCAGGGAGGGAGTGCAACAATTATAAACAGCATAATTCAAGAGGGAGAAAAGAATAAAAGACACAAAGAGGCACAACATTAGGACCCTGGTCATCTCTAGGAAAAGACAAGAGGGGACATTATCTGCAGTGGCAGGCTAACAGATAGCTATCTCTGTGTATGATTTATGAAGGAGTGTCGAAATTGAAATTCGAATCCTCAGTATCAACCTCCAGCCACACTTTTAGATATAAAAGGTGCCAAATAGAACCATAACGGGTTCCTCGGCTTTTTCCTGAAGAGGCTTTTGTGCTCTTAGTAAAATCTTTTATAAAGGTTCCACTTGGAACCTTCATTGAATTCTATCTAGAACCCACTATAAAGGGTAATACCTAGAAGGATTTGAGAAAGGTTTCACACAGAACCCCCTATAAGCCCTTTTCCACCAAGTTAGCTCTGGTTCTCAAATTGGTTCAGTTCAGTATTCTTGGAACCTTGGTGCTGTGTGTTCCAGTTTTGAGCAGAATCATTGTAATCAAGGATGTCATCAAAAGAGACCAAAGCACTATGCAGAACAAACTGTAGAACATGACACACTCACTTTGGTTCCTCAGGAAAAAAAAAAAAATTGGTTCCGGCTTTTCAGGGTGGAAATGCTCTGAAAGGTTCAAAATTAGGTGCTAGAACCAGAATAGGGTTGGTTCATGTTGGTAGAGAAGGCCTATAAGAGAGCTTCTTCAGAGAACCTCTCTGTGGTGTAATAGTTCCAGCCGGAGCCCCCAGAGAGCCGGAGCCTCTTCTACCTTTAAAGGGTTCTAACAAGAAACCACCAATATGGATCTACAGAGAACCTTTTTATATTCCAATGGTTTTAACTAGAATCACCCCAGGGAATTCTACAGCAAAACTTTTTATATTGCAGAGTTTTATGTAGAACACACTCACAGGGAACCCTTTTTTTAGATTATGGTACCAAGAACCTTTGACAAAACAGTTCTTCAAGGATTCTTGAAATCCTTGGTGGGTTCTTTGGATGCAACCTTCAGTCTCACAAAGAACCCTTGACAAACCGTCTCTCCAAAAAGGGGTTCTTTAGAAGCAAATTATTCTGAATCAAGCCTCAACCCATCAGGAGAAACCTTTTTAGAGCCCCTATTTCTCAGCGTGCATCAGAGTGCTCTCCTTCATCACTGCCATCTTATCAGCATTGTCTTGCCCGAGTTGAGTGACTGCGTTTTGCATACGGCCAGCAGGTTTTGCATGTGGGCCACATTATTGTCACCTTGCTGAATTGCATTAGAGAAAGTGAGCGAAGGAGACTCCAGAGAGCGAAAAAGGAGAAGGAGAGACAATCTTCTCCAGGCAGGGGTGAATTCAATCTGCACTCACTAAGGGGGAGTTTCTGTCCTGCCCTCCAGTGAATTAGCCTTCAGACTTCAGCAAGCTCCTGTCTCGCAGCACAGTTCAGCATGCACAGAATGATGTGCCCTTTTGTTTCAATTTTTACCACAGTACAGATTAATCATAGCTCAATCTGATACTCTGCTAATAAAGCCTTAGGGCGGAAGTGCACTATTTCTTGAACTAATTAAGAAGAGAACTTGCTGTTGTAGCTAAATTTTAAAAGATTGTAATGCTCAGTGAATCCTTGCTAGAGTGAAGAAAAACTAGTGTGTGTGTGTGTGTGTGTGTGTGTGTGTGTGTGTGTGTGTGTGTGTGTGTGTGTGTGTGTGTGTGTGTGTGTGTGTCTTTTCTCTCCAAGCCTCTGAAGTCATGTGGGATGTTGGCCTAGTTTGGGCAAAATCGAGTCAGCATATCAATGTGTGGATGCAAGCTGAGACTTTTATTAGGACAACGTCTCATTTTAAACTGTTAACTGTCATATTTCAGGCACTGTAAGCTAAATTTCATGATGCCTTCTGGGCTGAGAGTTAAAAATAACAGTAAATTAAAAAAAAAAATGCTGCCTTCATCCCAATACAATGAAGGTGAATGGATTTTTGTGGTGCTCACGACATTAAAAATTACATCTAAAAATGTCAGCACCATCACCCACTTCCAGTTCAGAGCAGAGTCCTCTTGACCCTAGGAACACGTAAATGTGTGTGTGACTAAATTTTCCAAACTCAAGGCTCACTTTCAGTGGAAACAAGAAGCAGATGATGAGAATCCTTCCCCCTCACCAAAACAGTTCCTGCTAACTCAACAGGGAGCACCTGAAGCATCCCAGTGAGACTCCCTTACATGTCAGAACATATCACAAGTCTTGGCACCACAAACCTTGTGTGTGGAAGGTGATTTTGTTATATTTGGTAGCTGTCTTCTTCTGTTTTCAGTCTTGATGCTGAGCTAACACTCTGTCCTAACTAAATGTGACGAGAGCACGCATCAGTGACAAAATCCATTGTTTTCTGTGTGAATGTCCTAACTTGTCACAAGCGACATGGTCGATTTATTCAGTTAAAATCAGGAGTTCCACAAAATGTCCTCATTTAATGACAAAAACTTAAATAAGGTGGCTGGAGGGAGATCACAAGGGAGCTGGTTTATCAAAGCTGGTTGATCATCACTAACAGCCTGCTTTCTGTTTGCTATATTGTATGTAATTTTCATTAATCCCAGGAGTTTTAAATAGAAACTCTGAGCTCTCTTCTCGCAGGTGAACAGAACCGCGTCTCCACCGTGGGTCGTGCAGACAGGTTAAGGAAAAGGAGTGAAGATAAATCCACTTTTTAATTCCAAAAGTTTGAAACATAATCTCTGAGCTTTCTGCCAGAAAAGGAGTCAGAGCAAAATCAGTGTGACTCTGGTGTTTCTTCCTTCAGAAGCTCCAGTGTACCTCCAGTCTCTCCCCCAAAGCTCCCTGTCTCTCAGCAGCTGTCTGTTGGTTCTGTGTCTCAGCTCCACACAAGTCCTCTCCGCACTTGTATTTTAATGGCAATAAATTATTACGTTCCCTCATTGAGGCTACCACTAACGTACCTTTGGGCTGCAGATACACTGGATTCTGCCACATTTCCTTAGCAATGTGCATTCACAAATTTGTTTAAGTTCTATTTGCTGAAGACGGCAGTGGGACACAGCCAAAAGCTTTGGATCAAGCTAGTAAGTGAACCTTGAGTTTAGAATATTTTATCAACAACAAGTGTTCCTGTTAGTCTGTAGTTCACAACATATACTTTTGTCAGTTTTCACAGGGACTATTCCTGGTTATGTGCTGTGCCTGTTAACAAAGTTTTGAGAAACCAGGATGAGCCAGCTTGAGTTCTCGATCTGATAGAAACTAAGATACTGTGGCATGCAAACACTTTTTTCCAGGTTTCTGGTCTATTTTGGTAGAGAAATGATTGACTGAGATAATGAGGGATCAAGACACACCTATGCAGATGATTAGAAGCCTGCACACTGTTTTGATGATGTGTACAGGGATATGAATAACTCAACAGATATGTTTTTTGGTTGAGTAGGCTGCAGAATAACCTGCACCAGATTTCCATTAGTTGGATTCAAACCCCTGTTTCTTTTTAGCCTGACTGTGTGAAAATGTCTGGGTTAATTTTAGTCAAAATTTGAGCCTAAAAAGGCAGCATGTCTACTTAGGGTGTGCTATGTGAATAGTGCTTGGGTGGCACTTCTCCTATGTGCTGGCCGCAGGACTGTAATACACATAATCAATAGGGGCTGGCTCAAATCGCCGTGATCAGAGCATGAAAGCTTTGAGTGGCAGAGAGCAGAGAGCAGCCGACATATGTGACAGCCCGCCAGCTCCGGAGCTGCTGAGAGAGAAACGGCAGCATCAGCAGCCGCATACAGAAACGCACTGTACCCATCCATCCACACTGCTGAAAAGCAGCTTCAAACAGACTGTGAAATCCATCCTCGCTCCACAGTTTGGGGAGACGGGTGGAGAGCTTGACTTATAGACAAAGAGAAAGACAGAGAGTGAGATGGACAGAAAAGGAGAGACAGTCACCGCTCTCCGCTGGAGTTATTGATGTTCAATTGACTTTGGAACATCTGCGAGCCCATTTGGTCGTGTTAATTATACAGCCACTAATTTAACTCACACGCTCAGTAGCAGAGATGAGGCAGGAGATGCCTGGTGAACTGTGGAGCGCCGTGTCCTGACTTCTACTCGTGTTCAACCTGCCTGATGATGATGCTCTCAGGCAGCTACTGTACGTCTCCATGGTAATTATGCAGCCTTTTTAACTGGTTAACTGCTCTAATGCCTGGAAATATTATCTACCTACTGAGGAAGAAATCCAGCACTAATATGTTGCCTTGCAGCTGAGATTATGCAGAGGATTTTCAGAGTTAACACTGCGAAGACTCTTCCTGTGAGATAAAGTGCAAGGACCTTGAATGACCTCTTAGGCCTGGATTCTTTTTTGTAATTTAAAGGGATGGTTGGGATAGGCTAGGCCTCTCTATAGTCAGTGTATGTTACTGCTGTTACTGTACTGCTGTGGACAGGGTCAATTCAGCAATTAGGTATTTTAGCCACTTAAAAAAGGGCCACTTAAATTATCAGTCAAGTGTACACTATATATAGAATATTTTAACTACTTTACCTTAACATTAGAAAGCCTTTGCTGACAGGAAGCCACTGTTATAAAACCAAAATATCACCTTCTCCAAACCAGCAAAACTACATAGGCAGAAACAGTCATTTTCCCTTGGAGCACGGCAGTTACTGGTCTACCACTGACTTGGTCAGTTGGCTTGTTTGTCTTATTGTGTGACTTCAGTGTTGTAAAAGGATCATTTTTATTCACACAATGACACAAATAAACTAACAGATCAAAGCAGCAGTAGACCAGCAACTCCCTGTTCTGCAAGTTAAAATTACTGATTTTGCCTGTGGAGTCTGGTTGGTTTGGAAAAAGCGGAATTTGCCTCATATAACAGCAGTTTCTCATCAGAAAAGGCTGTCTGATGGCAAGGTAAAGCAATGAAAATATCCTAACTATAACATGCACTTATACTGATATTGATTTTCTTAAGTGGCTAAAATACATTTACTGCTGACCCTGTCCAGTACACCACTACATTACTTAGCTTTTGTGCTGGTGCCCCTCTCTGCTTCTCCAAACTGGGGGTGTGCCAACCAGCATCTACTCTAGCTAACACACTATCGATTGGTAGCTCATACAAACCAACTTCAAATAATCCGAACTATCCCTTTAAAGACATTGGCGCACTATTGGCTCATTTAACTCTAGTATTACCTCCATGCTGGCACTGCATTACATGAATTTGTATTAAACATGGAGGTATTACATTTAAGTACATTTAATATTACCAAAATATATTTTTAATGGAATTCCAAAACTACTTCTACATATTTCAATCAATTAATTAAGCACGTGCTGCAACAGTAACGAGGAATATCTCAGCGAGACATGTACAAGCGTGCCGCTCAGAGACAAACATCAACCAAATCTCAACTATACAAACAGCCCTGAAACTGTGTGTTGAATTGAATGATGAAATCTGAACCCAAACGAAGTCGCATCCATAGAGAAAAACGTGTCGGGCATTCTGATTGGTTATATAAGAAGAGCATACAGGGAGAACAAGTGCACACACACACTCATACAGACCCCAGAGGCCTGTGTTTGCCTTTCCTGTAATCTGAGCTTCCGTTCTCTGAAGAATGATGTAACTGAATGCCAGCCCTAAACCAAGTAGGAGAGCCAGCCAGCCAGACACACTGAAATATGTGTATCTGTGTGTGTGTGTGTATATATTCTTTATATCTCTTTACATCACTTGTATCACTATTTATTACTAATTGCAAAAGGTCGTTAGACAGAGAAGTTATTTTCCGTCGCGGACTTGCCTCGGCAGATTTTGCTGCAGTAAACATGATCTTTTATTGCATCACGTTGCCCTGCAGATACTTTTACAAGGTCACCAAGATGTGGCAGCAGACCAAGGCACACAAAACTCCTGTAACTCTAAATCTTTGACTGGTTTGTGGACTATTAACGCAAGTCTTTCAGAGCCAAGTACACACTGTCTCAGGCTGCGAATTGGTCAGGAGGGCATCTAGTTAGAGATCTGAATGAATGTCGAAGAATGATCTGTCATGACCTCTTTTCGCTCTTCCCTTCTCTTTTTTTCTCCCTAATCTCCTCTCCTTTCCTTCTCTCTCCTCTCTTCCTGTGCTTTTGTCTGCAGTGAGTGTTCCCTGCTAACCAGTAATGAGTCACCGTGCAGGGCTCTCCTCGAGCAGAGAGGCCGGCGCCTCCCTAACTTTCTTCCTGCCTTCTGCTTCAGCATCACCGGCAGGAAGCCGCAGCAGCCTCAGAGAGACAAAATGTTAACTTTGGTCACACTTTATTTTGCGGTACACTAATAAGATGTGACAAGCCAGTCTTTGTATCAAATTAGACAAAAACTTGAACCGATACGTTCTTTATTAGGCAGTTATTAGACCCTTATTAGACTTTCTTAGAGGGTAGTTAAGGACACATTAGAATAGAACCGCGCTGTAAACTAAAGTGTATTATTTCCAGTAGTGGGAGTAAGTCACACATGTGCAAGTCACAAGTCTTAACCTTCAAGTCTCACACAAGCTGCTTGGGGAGAAGCAAGTCAAATCACATCAGTGCTAGTAAGACAAGTCAAGCCTTTGCTCAGGTCAAGGAAGTCACAAGTCAAGTCATATTTATATTAGGCTGCATTTGACATTTTGTAGCAATTAATAACAAGCCTGCAAAATGGTCAACAATTAGGACTGAAGCTCTCAAATTATATATATATGTCTATCTTATAGCTCTAAATGCCTAAAAAGTGAAATATAGCTTCCTACATGACAGCTGCATCCTGCGTTGGCTGCTGCTGGTTTGCTGCATCATAATAGGTTGCATGCATTGCACAAGAATCACCCAGTCATGTTTCCAAAAAATGTAACTAAACTAAAGTTTTAATTAAAAAAATATATTGATTTTAAATAAAAAAAAAAGGTCAAGACCTTTTTGAGTCATCTGTCCAAGTCAAGTCTCAAAGTAGCCTAATGATTACCAAATAAAAGTTAAGTCAAATCTTTTATCAGTGTTAGCCAAGTAAGTCTCAAGTCCTCAAACTTTAATTTTACCAATGCTCCTCTGGACACTTTCCTCTGCATCTGCCTTCGAAATGGCTTTTCCATCTTCCAGACTGACAGCCATCTAAGTAATCAATAAAAATGATTTAAAAGGAATATTTGAGAGGAAAGTGAAAAAGACAGTTCTCTGCATTGGTCCAAAAAAGTCTTGCACTAACTAGGTGAAACATATGGCTTATGGCTTATACTTTAACAGTATAGTATGTTGCAACATAAGCATGTTGTGCAAAAGAAAGAGGCTCTTTTTTTTGCTTAGTGGTGAAATAGGTCAGGGGTTTCTTTACTTTGTAATACTGCACTTGATGCTAAGGGGGTTGCCACACAAGTTTTAAGTGTTTGTGTGTGTGTGTGTGTGTGTGTGTGTGTGTGTGTACGTGTGTGTGTGTGTGTGTGTGTGCGTGCGTGTGTGTGTGTGTGTGTGCGGGTCTCTGCTTGTTTTCCTCTCCATGTGACCTATTTGCTGATCGACCACAGTGTTCCCCGCTCTGCCGGGGTTTCCATGCCAACGCAGCCAGTGGCAAGACAAAAGATGAGGACTTACTTGGTCTTGATCAAAGAGACCACCGCTTCAGACTGTTGCTCTTGTTATCTCGTATGTTCTGAAACTGATATTCTGTATACATAGAGAGGATATTGTACAGCAGTGCTTCTCGTCTGTATTTTGTCAGATGTACCCCATGGCCATGTCACATGTGCTCAAGTCACCCTTTATCAACAGCAAGTGTCATGCTCCAGATATGTACTCTATCGTAATGTATTGTGAATATATATATGAATATCTTCCTTCACCTCAAGTAAAGTGGTACATTTTGAACTTGACAAGTTTTATTGCACTTTCAAATGCTTTTCCAGGACCTCAGCTAAACTGGGACCATTTGGTTTCATAAAGATGTCATTAAATGTTAGAAGGTCAGTTTGGCCACAGAGTACAGTACCAAGATTATTTAGGTCACAGAGTCACCTGATGGACAGATAGCGGTTAGCCAACTTACTTGTTGATAAAGTTGGCTAATCGCTGTTTGCTGTTATCTGTAGCAGGCATTAGCTAGTAAGCTCGGTTAGCTGTGGAGCTAACTGTCTAACTACCTGACTCAGCCCCTTGTAACAGGAGCAAAATCAAACAATAAAACCACCTCAGTGCAACTGGTCACAGTCCGTCTCAGTCGCTGTATTCAGCCCTGGTCTCCAGCTGAGCCAGATTCAGCTAAATGCTGCTGACTCTTGCGCGGTGGGGGAAAATGCTCATCAGTGCTGAATATGTGCATATCGCAACACACTTGCTTGTTAACTATTTTTTAGGCACCATCAGTAGCAACGTAGCAATGTACTCTTATTGATGGACATCTTCCTAATTATTGAAAATTCATTAAAAGCAGCATCACACATTTGTAATCTGCTTTACCAGCATTTTTTTGTCTTAACAAAAATGTGTGGATATTTGTTTATCAAATCACAATGATGATTTTAGTTGAGTTAGCATTGTTTAATTAGTTAAACTTTCTATGCATCCCCCTACAACAACAGAGGTACCCCCTGGGGCACAAGAACACCTGGTTGGATTCTCGGGAATCACTGTTGTACAGTATTTATTATTTGCTTTATTGCTGTGTGTTACTGTGCTTCATTAACGTGAAACTAAAATGACTCCAGTTTAGTGGTAGTTTTTTAAGGTGAAATGGAAAACATGAAAAAAAGTATCATTTCCTGATTGAAAATGAGTTGCTCAATATTCAAATCTGCAAATACAGAGAACAAAGGATGAGTTCTTGCAGTGTTGTGAAAAGACGATCAATATAATGCACCAAGTCCAGATCTCGTGCAGAATACAAAATGCTGTATTGACAAGGCCAGGATGTAACCATTAGCTGCTAATCAAAATGCCAAAGCCAACATCTATAAGCTGTGTTTACATGCTAATTTCTCAGTATGTAATTAATACTCATTGTCATTCACAGAGGAAAGGGTTTTATTGATGCACTTTTTATTTACACACCTGATTGTTAACAAGCTTCCGATTCTTCATTTTAATATGGATGCACACTGATGTCAGTTACAAAATGGGCGCTTGTTTCCACTGACACTGTAGTTTGTGGGAAATTAATAGTCTTGGCTACTTTGGTGACACAGCAATATCATTCTTCCCAAATAAAAGCACTTTCCCCAAGTTCCTGCATGTCAGCCAAGCAAACAAGCTCATTCATTGTGACGATAAGTAAAGCTGAAGTAATGCACTCACATAAACAGCGGAGGGAGAATAACAGTTGAAAAGCGGAACTGTATTTAACAGCCCTCTGAATGAATGAGTAAAGAAATGCCACAGCAGCTGCGTTTAGTGATACTGCGGGAACTTTTCCACTTCATTCATCAACAGCGAAAGAGGAAGTGGAGAGTGAGAGTGAGTGAAGGGAAAAAAGGAGACAAAAATAAAATGAGAAAGAGATACAGATTTGATGAATGAGAAGGGCAAGCAAAGGGGAATTAGTAAGAAGAAGAGAAAACAAGAGAGAGAGCTGCGAAAACAGAAAAAGGGAGGGTGGAGGAAGACAACAAAAGAGGGAAAGCATGATGTTTGGAAAGACAGTTGGGAGACTGAGTCGAGTTCAGACTTTCAAAGAGATGCAGCGCCTGACTAATTTGCCAGTGCTGAGACCTCAACCAACCAAAGCCAATTTGTGCGGCTCAAGGTGACCCCTGGGAAAGTAAATCAGTGTGTGTGTGGGGGGGGGGGAGAGAGAGAGAGACCTAGAGAGACAGAGTGTTCCCTTCTTTTGATAAATCCTCATCAGTGCCGCTGTGAACAAACAAGTGCTGCCTTCACCTATCAGAAAGCCACACGTGGGCATCCTGACACACACACACACACACACACACACACACACACACACACACACACACACACACACACACACACAAACACACACACACACCCCAGCATCCTCATCACAGGGGAAGATTAATGATCTTGCTGTTGTCTCTTCTAGATAACTGCCTCATCATCAGCCGGGCGTCCCGCCTCGCTGATCAATCATTTTAATGTAAAGAGATAGACTCTGACTGCTTTAACCACAGCCACATTCATCTGACAATCGCTCATTATGGCTGCTGTGAGCTCCTCCTGTGAATGCTGTATTGCACATGATATATCTATAACAAGCAATTATTGGTCTTTATTTACATTAAATGATTCTGAAATGCATATTGATGTATATGGTGCTCATGTCATCAAAGCATGAGGTTGTTGTTATGACGCTTTATATGTGTCTATTTATATTGTGTTTCTTTTATATCTTGTGTTAAAGGGAGTCCACCCCAACATCAAAAATACATATTTTCCCTCTTACCAATAGTGCTATTTATCCCTACAGATTGTTTTGATGTGAATTGCAGAGTTTTGGAGATTACAGCTATAGAGATGCTGATGATGAGATAAAAGTCCCTTGTTATTTTGTTATTTAAAAGTCTTTATGATGAAGCAACAAAATCAGCAAATGTGGAGGACTAACTGGGTCATGATTTCTAGAAAGAGACACTGCTGTGAAGTTTTTCCTGTGTATTTTTTGGCACTTTGAGCACCACAAACTGAGTGTCATCTAGTTCCATTATATTCAAAAGAAGGCAGACATCTCTACAACTGATATCTCCAAAACTCTGCAGCTCACACAAAACAATCTATATGGATAAACAACAGTACAGGTCAGGGGAATTATTGATTTGGGGCTGAACTGCCTCTTTAATGCCTTTATGTCTTATGTAAATCATTTTTAATTACCTTGTTTAAAGTTGTTAGAATCTGTCATAAGAATCTCTGAGTTTGCTGAGAACTCACATACTCATCAGTATCAGTTTCATGAAAGTTGCAAAGCTGCATGATCAAAACGAATCTATTAACAATGCAATTCTGTCAGGAAATCTAGGGTGTTTCTCAACAGACACAAAAGACTTCTGAATAATAGAAAAAGATGCATATTTGGAGCCACCAGAATATCAATTTGGTCCTTCGAGTCTCTGATATCTTTGATTAAGTCCTCTCTGCTGCAGAATGTTGCACTCTCCTGCTTTGAAGGTACAGACATATCTGACAAGAAAATAATGAGATCACTTCAATCACATCTGTGCAGAAATGCAGATGCTTGCATCCATGTTGAATTATGCCATTCATATATTGTTTTCAGCTGTCTGATAAGAGTGTGAGTTTGGGGGCGTGTGGTGTGGAATGAGGAACGCTCTCCTGCGTGTTGGATTAATGGAGTCAACAATTCCCTGTGGCGTTCCTCTGATTATGCACATACCGGCTCGCCCTACTCTCCAGGAAGATAAACAAAAACAGCTCAAAGCAAGCTGTCTACCAATAGGACACACATATATACATGTGCACACTTGTGCACCTTTACACACACACACACACACACACACACACAAACATTTGTAATGACAGCATACACCCTCATTAATGCTCGCATATCCATACAAATGCATATCGATGTATACACACGGAATATATACTGAGGTGTATTTATATAGGGGAAACCAGGGGCAACTGAAACAGGGGCCATTGTAACCCACTCAGAGTGGTGACACTCTGCACATGCTCAGTAGGCTTTCAATTTCATCTTTAGGTTATTAGATAAAAATGATCATAAACAAACTAGGTTAATATAGTTGTTGCTAGCCAACATATGAGACTTTATCATGGCTGCATGATCCACATGGCACCTTTTTTGTCAGTTGACATTTTTTTCTGTTACAAAATGAACATATTTCACTCAATTAAAACGTACTAACTTTTTTCGGGCGCCCCTATAGCTCAGTCAGTAGGGCGTGCGCACCATGTACTGAGGCTGTTAGTCCTCTGCAGCGGCCGCCGGTTCGAATCCCGCCTGCGGCCCATTTGCTGCATGTCATCCCCTGTCTCTTCACCCCCCTTTCCTGTCATACCTTCAGCTGTCACTATCATTAAAGGCAAAAAATGCCCAAAAAAATAACTAAAAAAAAAAAAAAACATACTTACTTTTAACCAAAATGAAAAACCACTCCAATAGTTGCCAAGTCCACTGCAAAAATATAAATAGAAAGGCCATCCCGATAAATAGTAGTCAATATTGAGAGACAAATATTTTTCTGAATTGTGTCACGGATTACACATATGATGTTTGTCAATTTAAAAGATAATTTTACAAGTCAAGGAAGTTGCACTATGTTGTAAGTTTATTGTAATTTAATTTACTTCTGTGTAAAACCACTCAATGAACTACATCTCTCATCTCGCCAAATATACGTCATCAAGACCAACCTCATTGTCCCTCGTAGTGTTATTGTACCTGACGTGTTTCATCCATTGACTTCTGGTACTTTTATCAGCTGGAAAGCAAAAGAATGAGGAAGACACATTGTTCAAATGACTACATCCCAGTCTGCAAAACCACAGGCATCATAGTTTCAGTGTATAACAAACAGGATCAAAGAAATATTTGTTCCTTGCCACTGACTACCATTTATATTTCTAAGTAAGGTCCCGGTGGACCACCACGTCCAGAGACTTTTCCTCTCTCTCTTTCTTTCTTCTTAAATTTCATTTTATAGTTCTGTCCTTGTTAGTGAAAACACATCAGTTGTATTATTAATTATGGCATGTAAGTTTCTTATTTCAAAACATGATTTGTGTATTTCAAGTAGAGGTAGTAGTAGTAGTAGTAATAGTGAGAAGGAAAATGTATAACATGTTACAGTTGCCCCTGGTCTCCCCTATACTGTATAAATATATACTGTATGGAAAACGAAAGAGAGAGATACTGGCAAGAGCACACACACACACACACTTTCTTTTTTTTAATGCAGGGTGAATCACCAACCTGCCAGTCTTCCTCGGGGTCTCCATCCGGATGACTCATCCCTCATCAAACGGTGGCCCTGTAGGAAAATCAACACACTACCATTCACACATCCACTCACGCTACCAATAGTATAAACACTATCAAACACAGACGCACAAACACATGCACACGCTCACACACACACACACGTACTTAAACACAAAGGGCTTCCCTTTTCTGTATGCTTGTTGGGGATTTCGTAACGCATGTAATGCACTGCTGGGGAGGGAAGCCCCTTGCAGATAAATGTGACTGTACGTGTGTTTGTGCGTGCGTGTGTGTGTGTGTGTGTGTGTGTGTGTGTGTGTGTGTGTGTGTGCATTAAGAGAACGATCACATGCTCCATGTGATGAGTCATACACAGGCTGGTTTGCCAGGGAGCGGCTGGCTGGTTGGAAGCAGTTAGGCAGGAAACTCATCAGCTATGCACCGCTGAGCTCAAGACTCCGCTGAGATTCATACAAGACTCTCTGACTTTCTTGTTAACTGATGTTTGATTTGCAGTTGGCTGCAAAGTAGCTGCCTTTACATGTTACATGCTGTTCTGTTATGGAAGCAGCCCCACACTTTGCAATCAGTGACTTTAACAGCCAGTTTCACACCTCATTAGTTCGTTTAATGCATTGGAAGATAGATACAGATGGTTTTGGAGAGAGGCAGTCGCAGGATGGAGAAACTCTGAATGCGTGCCACTGCTCAAACCCTTTTTCCATTAGGTCAAGGTCATGGAAGCATTTTTATTATTCCTGTTATGTTTTGTTTCATGACTCTGTAACATAAACAGCTGCAAAGATAGGGGGCTTGAAGATTTATGGAAACTACACTGATTTTTAATTGAACTATATCCTAAAGGAGTTCTTGTATCGAACAACAGCATATCTAAAGCAAAAAGAAATAAACAAATAAGCAAGGTCAGACTTTTCAAGGTCAAAATGAAAATAGTGCATGCTGAAAATAGACACAAGGATGAGACAGGTGGTGCTGAAGCTCGACAATTAAAGGTGTTATGCTGAAATATTCGCATAATGACACAGAATAGACAGAACACCTTGGAAAAATAAGTCAATTTCTAAGAGGAACTGGGTCGGGTTTTGCAATAAATTTGTTCTACTGTACAGAAGGAAGGAAGGGCTGCTGTGCATCCTGTACAAACACAGCTTGAAATGGCAGATAGTGGACCAAATAAAAGGCCGCTTCAAAAATCACAGCTAACACGTTTATCCGTCAGCACTCAACCACGAAGCAAAGCCGGGGTGACAAACTGCCGCCCGAACAGCAGCATTCTTCTCATAACTGAAACCAGGATTGAGAAATTTAGATGCTTACAATCCTCCTGGTGTAAGACTGAGGCAACCAACAGTGGTCTCATTCATACAAATTACTGTATTTCTACCTTTAAAAGCCAATTTTACAGTGATATTTGCAATTGCTGCCACTGCCAATGGGAAAAAAAATGAAGACAACAATGTTTAAATGTAATAAGGTAGATAACGTAATGTGTCTAAGGTTTGTTTATCATGCACATCTAGGAGGGAGGGGGGGTACGCTGCCCAGAGCTGCTTATCTCCTTTGGTTTGAAAATTCCCTGCACCAACTGAGGGCAGCAGGAGCCATGCAGGAGCCCACAGCTATTACTCACAGCTGTTAACTGTGTTTGCCTTTATTAGATTACCTGCAAACAACACAACGCTGATGCAGTATAACCAGTAATAACCAAACAGTCTGATGAGGTCAGACCGGTTCTGAATTCAGCTTTTTTTTGATGAAGGAGATGAGTTTATCTCTTTTCCAACTTTCTTTTCATCCTTGAAACACATCACAGTACAAATTCCGTTCTGAAACATTAATTAATAAACTATATGACCATGTACGAGGTGAGTAGCGCCGGCCTGGTCTGATCATCACCAAATCCATTTCTTTGCTTCTTTATGTTGATGATTATTACCTGATGGAAACTTATCTGTCTTTGGGGGCAGATAAGTACTCATATGTGTTCATGTTGTGACTCCCTGAACCATCCAGACATGTTGGATATCTCCTAAGACAGGAGAAACTAGGGAAAAACAAGAGCATTGGCAGATATGACAAGTCAGCCAGTCTGGTTTCATTTGTTAATGTGAGCATTTTAAAGTAACACTCATGTTCCTGGAGAGTGGGTGACCGTACATATTCAGAAGAGGTTGTATTTTATTCAGGTATTGTTAAAAAACAAGCCAACAAAACTGGCTAACTAGTGTTAGCTAACGTGTTTAAGGAAATGTTTGCCTATAACTTAGTTCTGCCCTCAAAAAATCCTTATAATCTTCAGCAGAACAGAAGAATGGTCTACAAAATATATATATATATATATATATATATATATATATATATATATTTATATATATATATATATATATATATATATACATATATATATGAAAAAGACAGAAAATGCAGCACACACATGAAACATTGCACATGGATCCTTTGAGAATCATGAACACTGAAAGCGGCTGATCTAAAAGCACAGAGGAGGAGTAATAGAGGGAAGATGCTGCAATAGAGGGATTGTAATGATTAAAGACTTTCGCTCTGACACAGGATCCACATCAAATGTCTTGAACGTGTTTTTATCCTCCATCCATAGATCCATATGTGGAATGTAGAATTCAGTTAAGCCATGTGTAGTTAATGCCAATTTCAAGAGGGGGGAGAGCAAGGAAGAAAGAAGGGAGTGAGTGTGTGTGTGTATCGGGTAGGCACATGAAGAAGTGCCAGAAGAAAGGCTTTGATGAAACAGCTGTAGGAAATGGCAGGAGAGCGATGAGACAGTGGGTCACTCATCACTTTGTTCTACCTTGCACCTCAGGGTGTGTGTGTGTGTGTGTGTGTGCATGTGATTGTGAGTGTGCTGGGCTCCCTATCCTCGACTCAAATAGAAATCACCTGGTGTACCTGAAACATCTTTGGCAAACACTTGCATCTTGCTCCTCTCACAATCCCCTCCACAGACCCTTACAAAGTTTGGCATTCGCCACTACATCAGTCATCTCCTCTCCTCTGCCTGCCTGGTGCTGAGGATGCTGCTCTGACTTTCCATAAGGCCCCAGATTTTGACATCTGGTGGCCTAGATAAGCTGGAAACACACTGAGCACATCAGCCGATCTGTGAGACTAAAGGGCAATTAAAGCACATAATCTACCTGGTATATAATGAGGGGTCACAGCCCAGATCACAAGGCCGGACTGACACAAAGATAACCACTCAGAAATGAGGACTACATGGTGTGGTGCACATCTGTCATGTTATGAAAAAGGCAGAAGAGCAAAACCTTTTTATCCTAAAAGTTCATGTTGCTATGTACAATCTCTAATTGATTTAAAAATGTCTCTGTGTATATAAATGCAACACTTTTTTTCTCCCATTTTTCACGAGTTGAATTAAAAACCTAACCCTGTCTAGACCACAAAGGTCAGCATCACGCTCGGGTGACAACCTTGTACACGCCACACTGAAGCATCTGTTCATATGGGATGGCAGTTCAAAGTCTCCAGCAGTAAATCAGCAGTGTGAATATTCTTTGGTTTCTGGTAACAAAATAGACATAGGGATTTCAGTTCAGCAGAGAAGTTTTCTAGTGGCAGTAAATGTACCATTTGCCCACAAAAACACTACAGAAAAAGCCCAAGAAGTTCCCATGTCTTGTTTCCCAGCTGCTGAGTAAAGTAAAGAGAGAGTCTGTGGGATTAAACTGGAGCAGTGTGAGCTCCAGACAGGAGTCTAGGTTACAAAATATGGATAAAATATGTTTTCAGTGCTATTTTATGGGCATCAGCCAAATGTATATTGTCGAAAAAATAGACTTAAAGTCTAAATAAACCCTCCAGGTCACGAATACGCATGTCAGATGCAGCTGGGATCCTAACAATAACCCTAACCACAAAGTGAATAGGTACTAGCCAATCGAAAGCAGAGTAGGGCGGTTCTTGACTTTGCCCTCCTGTGAAAAAAAAGTGGTATCTTTGAGAAAAACCAGGAGGACAAAGTCATGAATGTCTTATCATGATATTCTTATTCTAACCCTAACCAATCAGTCCTCACACCTAAACCTAACCAAGCTAATCAACCAGTACTAACTAATCAGGGGCAGATTTGGGTGGGTCATGACATTACCCTCCAAGTGAAAGAAAATTGTTGGCATTTGTATCTGTATGTGGAACAGTCATAGTGCAGTGGCTATTAAATGTCTTTTTCAAGCTAACACTGCACATTTTAGAGTGTCTTTTTATTGTGACCAGTCAAAGGCACACCTGAGCAATAATCCTGCATTGAGAGAAATAACTCCTTTGTGTGCATAGAAGAAGTCTTAGATATTTTACTTCAGCACCTGAAAAATGGGAGCAAAAGCAAAAGTCTATCATCTCTATGCTTTATGTAGGGCCTATATGTGCATATGTGTGTAAATATACAATCAAGGTGTGTGAATGTGTGCTGTGCCTATCTCGTATATGTGTGTGTGTGCATGTGCATTGTTTTGTTCCCACCCCTTTTTGTTCTAGAAGCAACCAAAAAAAAATGATGTGCATGAGTCATAGCCTCGTGGTGTAGAATATCAGTGATCTGAGTGTCCCTGATGAAGAGCAAATATGGAGAGACAGACAGACAAGAACCCCGCGGAAACAGTCTGCGACAATGCTGCTCGGTTTCCATGACGACCCAGCTCTGCTAGGAATCAGCGGGAACATAACGTTTTTCTCTAATGAGGCAAACTGGATCATTTTGTCCATCTACCTGTGTACCTAGCAGTCTTTCTCCTGTCCTCCTTGTGCCTTTTTATCACTTGTGCAACACACGCAGGGGTGGGGGTGAGGACGGGGGGAGGTTATGACTGCAGCTTGTGTATTTACTTTGTGCAATGCTGAGAGGGTAAATTGCTTCTCTGTGCTCTGATGTGAGACTCGCTAGACAAATGTGAAAAAGATTGCCTTCTCTAACTTACTGATTTGCGCTGCAGTGGCAATGTCAAGGTGACCCTCACACTTTCTTTGCTGCTCCACACGTTTCCACAATGTCACGATGGCACTGTGTCCAACTAATGAAGTGCAATCAAACCTGCCATCTGACTTCAACGGTCTCCAATTATAATGATCTTTTTGATTGGATGCTGGACATTATATGATGGGATGCTTAACATATCTGTATTGGTACAGAATACTTATCATCTCAGTGTTGTCAGCTAATCTAAGAAGCTCTGACAGTGTTAGTATCTGTGTTGTTAACAGTAAGGACAGCCTGTACTGTACTGGAGGCAGATGGCTTCTTAAGAAAGGTCAAGCACCTTCTTTTATCTTGCGTCTCTCACAAAGACCCTCACTAAGACACATAATCATTCTTTATCATGCCATGCATGGCACTTAAGTGTCTAATCTGTGATCAAAATGTAAACAAACTGATGGTTGTCTGAGGCAAACCAACAAAATTCCAACATCTAAGTTAGTTAATCTTTTCTGGTGATATTAAAAGTTAGTTTACATCATGTTAGATGTTCAGTGCATATTATCATGGCAAAGACTTCACTTGTATCTGTGAGTTTAGCTTAAATTGTGGTTAAAAGATTAAGGATTGACGGGTTGGGAACCAGATGAACCTGCAAGCTCATTTACATTTGCTCTGTCAGATACATCTGGCCTCCCTCCCATCTGAGGGATATCCACTCATCCTGCATCTCTTTCGGCCTGTCACCACTGTTATAATGTCAGGCAGATTTGATACAATGACTTACAGAGGAGAGTCACCACTCCAGGCTCAAGAAACTTGGATAAAACTGTCACACTACTCAGTGCTGATCAAATATGAATCACAATTCTGCTACTGAATTTCCTATTTCTTGCCTCAAATGTCTTAGCGTACCGTTTAGGTGCCATTTGAGAAAGTTTGCGACCAGGGCGCCATTTTTTTTCCTGCTTGCACACAAGCGCATGGTGTTCAACTTTGGTGAACTTTGAGAGTCGGAGTTGCAGCCTCAGCCAATAGCAAAGACATATGTGTGGTTCACCTCAGCAGGCAATAGCCACTCCTCTTAATTTGTGCATGTGTGACTGTGGTCTTAATATTACACATTTCATTGCTATGATTGGTTGTAGGTCTATCCAGTTAGTAGAACCATTTTGGTCAGCATTTATTGCCAATGTCCCTTGGAAATTAAAAATGAACTGGGAGATTCCAGACTAATTCACATATTTGTGAAATTAGCCTGGTCATACCAGACTAAGGGATTGGACCTTTAAAGTACAAATGTTATCTTTCACGATGCATCTAACATCTATGCTTTTATTTACCTGAGGATAGCAAAAATGAATACGAGTGAAGTCTTTGCCATGATAATATTCACTGAACATCTAACATGACGTAAACAAACTTTTAATGTCACCAGAAACGATGAATTAGCTTAGATTAATTTGTTGCCGGTGGTGTTGCTGTGGTGATAGTATATTTGAATTCTGTTAGTCACTCCACTGATTTTATGAAAACAGCCCATGAAAACAGTTGTGTTATATCTTCTGTGGCTCTCAGGGAACTTGGTTAAATCTCAAAAAATAACAATGGTAATGTCATCAGGGTTATTTTTGATGGGGATTGAGACTACACATTGGGAATTATAGTATCTGGCATTTTTGGACCAGGACACATACGTGATAATGGGGATTAAAAATTCATTCTGTTCGTCTTTTCAGATCATCAAATACCAACGCTTTGTCACTTCACTCGGTGGCCCATGCAGACACACAGGGTACCCTTTAGCACCTGTTTGAGACACACCAGACTTTCAAGTAACCGCAATGTAAATCCATCTGCATCAGGTGATGTAGTACAAAGAGCGAATAAGTCCATGTATGGAAGTGGTGGGGTGGTCCAACAAACAGGATTTTCACTGAGGTTCATGTCCCATGTGAAACCAAAAGTTAATGTTATCATGAGTTTTAAGTCACATGACTTACTCCACCTATGCCACGTGATGTACAAATACCGATATGGTTTATTTTAAGACTCTGGTTTACTTTACTTTTATTTCTACACACATGTGAAAACTGAAAAGACTGTAGTATCTAGCCAACTCAGTCTGCATGTTCCTCTTTCAGGGAGGTTCGGTCAATGTCCAGCTGTTGCTGCATAAAATGGCGGACCTCGCAGTGAGTGACAGGCATGTACCTCACAGTTGAAAGAAGTCACGTGACTCCCCCCACTTTGCAGAGTCAAGATATATGACTTTCTTTTCCTTATCTGTCACAAATCCCCAAAACTTTATGTAAGTGCAATATAAAGTTGCATTTGCAAGTTGCATATCAATTTATCTATAAGATTTACATTATTGCCAGTTATTTTACAAATGGTATCATGCATTGAAACTTGCTTGAGATTTGTGCTCTGTTAAAATAAACACTGTTATTTTTGTAAACATTAAATTATTGTAATGCAGGTGCAACATGTGGAGTCTTGGCGCCAAATTTTTTTTGACATCCTTGATTTGAAAATAATGGGATTCAAAAACTATGTTGTTGGAAAATGAAAACAAGTCTAGTAAAGTGAAAACATTCATTTTTGCATAGAGGGTCACGCCAGCTCTCAAATCTCAAAATTCTCACATCTGTGTGTTTTGAATGCACTGTCAAATAAAGTTTTAGTGACTTCGACAAAAACAAGGCCAGTATGTTTAGCGTGATTGATTACTGTTTCAATGAAATTTCGTGCTGCTGCTAAATGACTCACACGATGAAGTGAAATGAAAACCAGCTGCTGTCTTTAAGGTGGTATATCAATCTTAACACTTATGGTCTGCTTGAGAAAATAGTCAGCAGTTAAGTGAAGAATTTGCAAATTATAGTTAATAGGCTAAGACCCACAAAACCACCGGTATGGTCCTTTAAATACCGGTCCTGCAGTCCAGCTCCAAGGCCCGTAGATCTAATGGTGGGAGATGATCTCACCATCATGCCCACGATGAATGCTGGATTATTCAATTATAGAGCAACACAATGAATCATTCTCCTCCTCTCTGACAATCTCCTCCACACTCCACTCATCTGACACCGCCAAACCACAGAAGATGGCCCTGTTATCATCGTAATATGGATAAACAGTGACAGTTGTCTGAGACGGAAGGCCATTTCGATGGCAGCAGATCAAATGAGAGCTCATTATGGAAAAAGTGGCACATCAGTGTCTGTAGCGAGGCTTACACTCATCATATAAAGAGATGGCAGTCCTGCTGAGATGCCTGTGCCCCTGCAAAATTCCTCGCCCGCCTGGATGGAATGAAATTAGTCAACTGGAGTTTGAGTCCCGTGACTTCACTCAGCTGACAGAAAGAGACACTCCAACATTTCAGTTTGTGTGTGTTCAAGAGAGAGAGAGCCATTATTTCTATCTCACTGCGTCTCACACACTCACATACTTGTCTTGTTCCACAGTAAATGTGTCAGTCATGGGTCTCATCGCTGGAGCAGCCTGTCAGATCCTTCCCCTCTCCCCCCCGAGGTCATTTTCCTCACTCCTCTCCATTTTTGGACATTTTCAAAAGGATGTTGAAGGAGAGCTGGGTTCATACGAAAAGAAAGCAAGGCTGTGTTACTTGGGATTATCTGGATTGTGTGGTGATCCACAAAGAGTCAGAATGGAGTAGGTCAGCATTCAAGATCTTATTTCAGGGCTTGGATACTCGGAAACTGTACAGCGAATACCTCCCACAATTTATCATCCACCATGGGATAGTACTTTATTTTATGATGCTAATAATGGTGGTTAGATAAATCAAACATGCAAAACTATTGTTTATTTTAAGCTACTACAAGCGGGTTTTAACTGGTTATGAAACAGTCTCAATTTAAAACTGATGCCTCTATATCACCTACGTAACAAACAAGACCATCAATGAGAAGACTGGATTTTTCTGTATAGTTATTCTTAATGCCCGCCGCTGAGTTGGATTCTCCTTGAAATCAAGTGAAATGAGTCTATGTTTACATTTTCCCAGGCAATTATTTTTGACATTATATTTTGTGGCTATGGCAGAGGAAACACAACCATGTTTATCCACAGGGGCCTCCAAAATCAAGAAAGTATGAAAGTTCCTTGTAGTTGCGAGTTTCCACGAAACGGATGTCGAGTGCTAATTGCTTGTCGCAGACATTGTTTTGGCATTTGCAGTAACCTTTAGCACTGTGTATTATTCTCCCCCACCATGCAGCGACTGTGGTCCGTGGATGTAGGAAGGACAGCAGTAACATTCGACTCTTCCCAGACTAAGAGCTCCCAGCGAACACGTCCAGTCCAGCACCAAAACAGCCTCCAAGACCAATGAAGGCCAGATGGGGAATAGGCTGCCAAGGTGGTTTTCTGGCAGTTAGCAGTTAGCTATGTTACTTTAGCGTGTTATCTTTCCATCAGAAAACTCAGTGCTGTATTTCCTGTCAGTCACAAACACTGTGTTCATCTTGGTGACCACCTGTGTTCACTGGGAGGGATTTTAGCCCAGTTTTGTTGCCCGTTGTCATCACCATCAACAGTCTATTTTAGTAACACGTAAAGCTTTCCATCAGGAAATGTCCTCGGTACTGTATTCCATGTTGGTCTTGGTGTCTGTGTTCGTCTCTGTGACTGACTGTGTTCACTGGACAGCTGCTGATCCCAGTTCTGTTGCTATCAGCAGCTAACAGCTAGGAGTTACATATAGCTACATTAGCAACCTTGTAAGCTCAAGGTCAATCAGGAAGCTCAGTAATTAAATGACCAAGGGCTGAAGCAGACCAACCAGAGGGCATCAGAGGGAAAACCAGAAAATATTTTCTCTATAAATTATGATCCAGTTTTACCCAAAACAGTGAATAAAGCCATAAAGTTGTGTTTTTGCACCCTGAGGCCCATTCACTCCCGTCCACTCTGGTTGATGGATGCATTCTCCTTTCATGCTCTGCTGCATCATAAGTGAGAAAGTGTTTCATTAGTGTACGCCCCCAAGTACAGGAAGAGTCATCAACAGTTTGTAATTGTTTTACAGAAAAAGAAAAACTCTGAAATAACATTAAGAATACTAGAATATCCACAAAAGTCCTTATCTGTCATTCTTGGGCCAGATACTGGCATATAGGTGATGTATAGTGCAATACATATGGGATAAAAACATTTAAACATTAAATTAATTTTGACTTCATGGGAACTCTAAAACAACAGTGTACACAAAGTTAAGCTATGATGAGAATAATGTAAAAAAGAAAAAACAGTCTAGCCATCTTACTGTATGTCTGCAGGCAGGCAATATTAGATGGGTTGAGCTAGTTGGCCATATGGTTGGGCTTCATTTCATGTAGGTATTTTCATGTCTGTGGTCTCCTCCACTTCTGGGACATGACCCAAAGAAAACCGACAAATTCAGTATGGAGAACACAGACCTTTGGGAGGCAACCCCGGAGTTAATTTGACACTGTATATTTGACAACCGGTTGCATATTTGAAAAACAATCTGTCTTGAGCCGTTGTGTCAACAAGCTGAAACCGAGCGGCAGGGTGCAGTGTTTCGCGAGAAGTATTTGTGGTTTATTTTACTGGGAGAGTCTTTCTTCTTCCCCGTTAAAGCATCAATCCGAAACAGCACCGAGGCAATCCCCGTCAAAGCCTCTGTCCCTGCAAGTGATTGACTCAGAGTGTTCAGCATGCCAGGGGGCCCTTGTATGAGCAAAGTGGTGATAAAAATTAATGAGGAAAATCCCAGATGGTTGCAAAATGCATTTTAACTATACAGAGTGGCCACCCATGTTCCCTTTATATTGCTATATTAACTTTTAGTTAAGAAAAATGAGATTTATGAAATTACTGTGGACCCTGCCAAGAGCAAATGTCTGTTGGGGCTATTTTACACAGCATCAGTATCAGCATCAGCTCTGTATCTCAGTGTAATCCACATGGAGATTTTATAAGTTATTAGTGAATAAAAAAGTTAAATGTGATACTTGTAGCAACCTTTGTTATCGTGAAACAATTACAAATTAAACACTCGGGGAAATCAAGATCCTGTTATTAAGTTTTCTATTAAGTTTTCTACAGATTGCTATGAAATGCTATTTCATCAGTAAATTCACCTCTGAAAAGTTTTGAGGCGATAAATCACCTGTGTAGATTTCAAATATTGGCAGTTTTACTAAAGTTGAAGCTGAATCTTCGAACATTTGAAACACAAGCCTCTTGCCCTGCAGTCACGAGAAAAGTTTACAGTGACCAAATATGAGGATCAATACAAACAAAACTACCAGTCAAAAAGTTTTGTTAAGAGGCACCCAGTTTGATTGAAACAAGGATAACAGGGATAACATTATGCTTTCAAAGTAACAAATGCCATGAGAACTAGTTCTAACATACATTACATAACATTACATTGTGTTTTAAAGCAAGGTGACAAAACATTGGTTAATCTGGATTCTTCCAGTCATTGGATATGCCTTATCCATCTCTCAGGTAAATATTTATTTTTGTGAAAATCATGAAAACATACCCTTATAATTTATTAATCCAGAGCATAATGGGATGTTACGGTACATAGTAGTGGTGGTTTTCCAAAACCGGAAACCAGTTACGCCTGGCCTAGCATAGTACAAAACACATTAATATTTCACACAGCATACTACCATGAAAAGCAATATATAATATAGTATACTGTATATTGCACACACTGCGTCATGCATACTGTGTTCATCGGTAATATGTAGTAGACGGTTCTGGAAAAATAAAGGGTCTAATATGAAGTATGTAGGTGACGCAATGCACTTTCAGTGGTCTCGCATGATTCAGCTGATCTGCATCAAAAAATTACAGCAATGTGCTGACAAAGGAAGGAAAAAAGAAGACTGCTACCAAGTAAAAAAAAATATATGTCAACAGTGAAGATGTCAAAAGTTGCAAAAGGTTGGCCTCATGAATGTTTTATGAGGAAATGTATTCAACACAGTTTCTTATGCCTCTTATACACACACAATGTGTTTTGGTGAGAAACTGAACATAAAGAGAAACTTTGTTTTCAAGAAACTTCTACAGATATCTTTAAAGAAGGGGACAGTGAGGTGTATGAAGCTATTTTTTTCACATGAATATTTAAAACAAAGCAGTTTGCTGTTTCTTTTCAAGTTAAGCCAAGATTAGTCCATGTTATTCATACAGCTCAAATTCATCAATCATATATTTGCATCTGTGAATCTATAGTATATAAAACCCACACTCTTAGACTCTCAGTTTGGATTAATTACAACTCCTCAAAAAATGTAAGTGGGAAGAAAAGGACAAACGTGCTTTATGGCAAGATCCAACGTTTTTGAGCATTATTTTCCAGTCAAAAGCATTAACTCAACATCTGTATGACCACGGCTGATGCATTCACAGGAGAGACTCAGGATCGGGGCTTTAATTGGGCAAGACTTTGTTTTCCTCCATTAACCCGTGGATGTGAAAGGATGACTGGTTGGACTGGCATCCTTTCAGCCAGCCAAAGCCCCTGTGATTACACAAGTGCTGGACCTCTGCCATGTTACACAACCCAGAGAATAGGTGAACCCAGAGGAGCAGGGTTAACCTGGCTGTTGCCAGTTCAGTCCCTTCACTCTGAGCGTCAACTGACTGTGAGTGCATTGAAAGAAGCTGAGGATCAGTGTCTTTAATTTGCTGTCACTGAACCATTGGATTTAAGATGGATAAAGTCTTCAGTGATGACAAATATGATGAGTTTTTTCCCTTCCTGCATGAATGTTACATGCTCGGATGGCCTGTTGACCCCTGGTGGGAGGGAGTGTATGTGCAGTTACAAGACATAAAGACACCGCCTATGCTGATCCCAGCATGTGTTTCCTGTATGGGAATGCTTAGAGTAGTGCAGAATGCTTACAGTAAAGTGTGTGTGTGCCTCAGCGAGACAGAAAGGAAGGGAGAGAGGCATATCCAAGGGGATCAAACCTAAACCACAGGATATTTCTGACCTTGAGGGCGAGCGGGTGAAGCAGGGAGGGCGGGGGGGAGGAAAGAGAGGAGAAAAAGAAAAAAGAGAGGAAGGAACAAAGAGATGGAGCGAGAGGAGCGGAGTCTTTGGAGGGCAGCTGGAAAGCCTCCAGAATCCTCTGCTCAAACCAACCATAAAATTCCAACCAAAGCCACGAAACCAGTACGAGGACTGACGAGGGTGCCTTCTGCCCACAATGGCTGTGTGTGTGTCTGCCCTTGTGTGTGTCTGTGGTGTGCACACATGGACTTTTGTGTGTGTGTGTGTGTGTGTGTGTCAATGTGTGTGTGCCATATGTGATTAAAGGGTCCGAGCAGTGGAGGCCAGGAGGCAGACGAGTGATGCAATCCACGGAAGCGAAGGAGAGGACACGAGGGCGGCAGGAAGGAAGGGAGGGAAGAGAGAGGAAGGAGGAATTGTTGCTTCTGGGGATCCAGCAGCTCTCCAGGAATGTGCTGACGGTCATGTCCCACACAGTCGGGGAGAGTGTTGCATTCTGGGAAGCTCTGCGGAGGTGACACCACCTGTTTTAGCATGCAAACGGATGATAAAATCACACATTATAAAGGGATAGACTTTGTGAGTCATTATTGTTAATTTTCAAAGGCACAACAATCTCTTTTCCCTCACTGCAGGCTGCAGGCCCGAATCCACCCTCACACAGCAGTAGTGTAGCAGAGATCTATTTCGGTGTGAGCTACACAATGTCCATAAGCACCCACACAGACTTGGTGGGTAAGGTGATTGGTAAGCCTGGACAAATAGTCTATTTATGAGCATGGCAAGAGTGGGTGGTTGTCCTTGAGCTGGTTTGTCTGCCGTCTGAAGTGCTAAGTGGTGTATACAGTTACAATAGATAGAACATGCACAAGGACGACTGAAGGTGGAGAAGGGCTGAGGGAGGGAGGGGTGAGTGCGATAGAGCACTGGGAATAGAGATGGTGAGTCAGAGGCCATTTGGAAAGTAATTTCATCTCTGAATGCCATATATCTTTTCATCAATGAAAGGAAAGTATTTTCCGAAGCAAGAAGAAGAAAAACATCTCTGTTTGATGAAATGGAGCCTATGTGAGGGGGAGAGGACAGATACCATTCATAGGTTATTTCTGCACTAAATTTATTTCATGTAGGTGAGGTTGTTTGTAGCAATACACTGCAGTGAAAGATGTTTAGAGCAAGTCTAAGAGTCTAAGAGAGAGCCATGCTGGCTGCTCTGTGATGCTGTACTTGCTCACAACAATGCTCACCTGAAGTGATCAGATGTCCAAGTTTGTCCAGAACTGTCAAGCTGGGTATCCCAAATCTGACAAATATCTGTAAAACTCTAAAATGTCTCAGTCTTCAACATTCATTACCAGATTTTCCCAGTTTTCACCTCAATTAAAATAAACTTAACATAACTATAGTATTGTGCTTGTTTTCAGCGCTTACACATACATTTATAATGTTCTGTCCCACTCATAATTACCAACCAAGTATAAAAACAAACAATGCATGAAACATGTGAATTTAACATGGATTTGTCTCTGAGTGTGTCAATCAGTCAATGTGTCGTTTTCAAGGCTGTGAGTCACAGGCTAGCATCATAGGGCTATGACGCTTGCAGCTACTTCTGACAGAATGTGTCAGTACACCAACAGTTAGCTGTCACGCTCAAGAGAAAGTCGATCTTTTATAAAGAGCTCCAGGAGGCTTACTCCATCCTTCGTAAAATTACCTGGCAAAAAAAAAAAAATGTTGCGTTCACGGCTTGCATGATGTTGATAGGTGTGTTCCACAGGTCTGAAAAGTGCTGAAATAATTGCCCCCCATCCTGATGAAATAAATGCCTATGTTGCTGTTGCGTGCATGAATGTAGACCTACAGTACAGTTACAGGCGCAGGTGTAGGGCTTTGAAAATTTTACCCACCCTTTGCTAACCAGCTGATGTTTGGCAAGTATGTTTTCCACTGTCACCATCCTGATGGTGATAGTGCTAGAACATGGACTCTCAAAGTGCGGCCTGCAAGCCAGTGGCAGCCCTCAGAAACGTTTTGTGGGGCCCCCAAACATGGCATAAAAGACACGCATTGTATTTTAGCCATCCAATGCATTAAATGTGCCCTCCTAATGAACATCTGACAGGTTAGGAATGACAGCTTGTGAGAAACTACTGTTGCAGGAATTACATTTTGTCATCAGTGATAGTGCTGTTAGCTTATGTTAACAATTCAGCAGTTCTATGTGGTAGTGAGATTGAAAACTGACCACATAAAAACACTGTAGCTGAGAAAAGGAAGTTCAGAAGAATGGATCAACTCTTACTTTGTTGGACCTTTGAGACAGAAAAAGTTATCTATCCTATCTATCTTATCTGCAAACAGGTGAATTTGGTGCTCAAGGAATTTAATGTTAATTATAAGACAAACCACAAATCCTATGACTAAATTCATGGATTTTCCTTTGAAAAGTCAGAACAGCATCAAAGTCTTTAGGTCTCATCCTTTGGTCAAGATGGATATATGTACCAAATCTGGCAATCCTTGAAATAGTTGTTGAAATATTTCAGTTTGGGCCAAAGTGGCGGAAGAACTGACCAACAGATAGACAGACACTATTATCCCTAGAGCCATGCTGCTAAAACATTTTAATCTTTTTTGCGTGCTTGTGAACATATTTGGTCACGTGTGAGGCCGTGTCCTTCTGCAAGTACTTAAATTTCTCATCAGCCTTAGCCAAGAAAGAAGAAGTACATTTCCACATTATGGCACGAAGAGTCTTCTGCAATTTTTGTGAATCATTGGTTTCTGCTGTCCTGATGTTGCATTGAGGTTTTAGGGGTTCCAACGAGATTCTGGACAGGCTGAATGTGGTGTGGCGTCCGGCCAGTGAAAAGGGAAAACAGAAGGGCAAAAGGGGAGAGAAGTTAGGTTGAAGTGTTAGGAGAGACTATACCACAGACAGGTCTGGACTGCTGTGTGTATCCTGGCAAAGCCACCTTGGCTTTGACACGACTGAACAAACATGTACAATATTTGACTCCTGCCCAATTTCTTCCTTACACAAACATGGGTGGAGATTTCGTGTCCATTTACTAAAACAACTAAAACGAACTCTCACAAACTCTCCAAATTAGGAACATGCCATTGATAAAAACCTACCAATGCCTGTTGCAATACAATTTGAAGAGCATGAAGAAGTAAATTTATGAAACATGTTTTCTGTTAACCGAGTTCACTGACTGGAGGGGAAGAGAAAGACACCACAGAATACAGAGTTGGACTGGTTTTTGATTGGTCTGGCATCAGCTGTGTGGTTCTATGGGCAAGCACAAAGAGAATGCTGCGGTTATTCTTGGACCACCGGTGTCCACACTTCCATGTAATGTTCTGGTGTTTACCATCACTGGTTCAGTTCATCTGCTGGGATTATGAGTCAACTCTGTTAAAGCGCTGCAGAGAGGTCCTGCAAGGACACTGACGGACCGACTTACCCCTCCATCCAAATTTAAGTGTTTGCACGACTCCAGCACACAAACCGAGCCTGGACGCAACCATCACCACCAAACTCCAGAGTTCTGCTGTGTTTTGGTACAGCATGTGTGCTCTGAAGCCTCAAATTAAAATCGGCCTTGGCTTTGGGTTTTACTTCTTCTCTCTCGCACACACAGTGCACACTTTGTCATGTTGTCTGGTGCTGTGGAACGTCAGCACAGATATTTTCGGTTGTGTGGAGGAGTCTATACCCGTAGCAGAGCAAACACAACCCGACATCGGCAGAGTGTTTTGTTTGCTGAGCTCGTCACCTTTCAGAGAGCGTTTGCATCTCGTCTTCTTCGCTGACAACCTGATGATGTATCTGCGGGAATTTAATTTGTTACTGGACAGCCTGGTGATCCAAGCACGCCTGGCATTATCTGAACCCTCGACTGTACTTACACGATACCCACTTTTTTCTCTCTCCAGCTCGACTGTGCCACCTTTGAATATCACAGAAAATGCCCTGGAGTCATTTGAAAAGTCAACCGCTGTCACTGCCGAAAGTAGATAAAAAATGCCATGTTTCTGAAATGACTGTTTGACCTTTTGTTATTTCAGTGATGCTGCATACGTTCCCCATGATTACACAACCAGTGATGACAAGTAGAAACCTCAAGTCTGGTTCTCTGCCATATTCTGACAAAACATCCTGTGACAACATCACAACCCACAACTAGGGCTTAATATTTACCACAGACATTACGTAGAACCTGAAACTGTTGAACTTTTTTTGTATGTCACATGAAAGAAACAAATAAATAAATAAATATGCCGTTAAATGCACTAAAAATACTATTAAAAATAAATGCATCTATTAATTGTTTTATAAAATGTGACATTTATTTTCGGTTTAATTTGCTTCTGTATTTATTTACCTTTGTATGTAGATTCTGCTGTTAGCGGTCTCTCTCACATTAAAACAACAAAAGACGTAGTTTGATGATGTTGTAAAGTAGCGTGAGATCAGAGTTGTCATCTTCACTGTTAAACAACATGACATGACATGACTCAAGCAGAGAGTTTTATTCATGTTACATTTAGTCATGTACGCCGACATCCCTCCTCACTCTGACGTATCTGACGTATCCCATGTTTTCCCAGAAGTTATGGCAACTAGCTCGCAACAGCTAGCAGGGAATGCAGCATTACCTTGAATAAATTATGGATTTCTTAGAGTCTGAACAAACATTTGGGATTTTGGAAACATTTGGGATGATTTAAGTTCACAGCTCAACAAAATCTACAATATTTGTCTAGCAATATTTTAATGTGGAAATATAACATATACATGAATTATTTAGCAAATGTGATGTAAATTCATATTCCTGTCTTAATTTTATTTGCTTATCTATTTATTTACTTTTGTATCCGTACCCCATATATCTGCTTTCCTGTTTAATTTCCACTTTTACTGCATTATTCATTTATTTTTAGTGGATTTATTTCTGTATTATTTCACAACTATTTAGTTCCACAAATGTATTTTTTTCTGTATTATCTTTTCACATTTCTTTATGCATTGCTGCGTCATTATGCAAACTTCATCTCCTGCATTCTGGTGATTTTTTTATTCCACCAATTTATAAAGGAAAACACAAAATTCAAAATATAATGACATATGATGCATTAAAGCTCTCAGGCTAGTGATTCATCAAAATAAAAGTCCTATGTTACTTTCATGCTTTTATTGAGGGGGACATATGCACATATTCTAAATATTGAGGCAGACCTGTCCCCTTCACCCCCCTGAAATCTGTGTAGATGGAGTACATAGACCGACTACACTTACTCTGAAATATTATTTCTGGTGCATTCAACTGCATATTTATTTATTTATTTATTATATTGGCAGCTATTGTTCTCCATATGCAGTATGCTGCAAAAGGAAAATGAAAATATTTTATCTTTCTTATTAAGCAGTTTCTATAAACAGCCAGCTTTTCTGTAACACTCAGTCTTTCTTTCAAGTCAAATTAAAAAAAAACTTTTGCACTACTGTGCCCACAGTACAGTTGTCTCCTTCCTCACAGTCATGTCAAAAGTTGTACTAATGGCAATAAAGTGAGAATTAATTTTTAAGACTTGTCTCATTAATTTGCACATAGTAATTCAGTATTCCATTAAACTCTGAGCTTATTTTCATGCCAGTACTTTATACCATATTAATATCTATGCAAATACTTTTGATTCCCATGAGCATACAGTTACAGATCATTACATCTGCAGATGTGGTGTGTACTTAACATAACAATGAATCACAGAGGACCAGTTGTATGAAAAATGTAATGTATAAACTATGGTATAGTGTGTGGCAGAGGAGTAATGTAATGAAAGCCAGACGAACACAGTGTTCCAGGTCAGAGCTGAAGTCTGTACAGCTTCGGTCCAGAGAGCAGCATGAGTCACCGGAACAGAGCAGATTGCTAGCTTGCAGAATTCATTAAGACAAATGTAAGGTATACGGATTTCCTCTGGAAGGAAAAAAAAACCCTTGGCAGCTGCAGAACAGCACCCCAGTGAATCCTCAAGTAGCTTTCCATTCACCTTTGGAATGACAGCCTGCCTTTTGCAACTCTGCTGATGATGGATGCTGGTCTGAATGTAAATGCATTAGCTTAAATCCTTCAGGTTTTTGGCATATTTTCTATTACTTTTGGAACCATTTCTCATACAACAACATTAGCCTACTATTTATGAATACTAAACAAATATTCTTTGAGCAGCTAGTTTAACATCTCATTAGTCTCTCCAGTGAAACTATCTGCTAGAATGCAAGTAAGTCTGTGTCAAAACTGAAAATGCAAATTTGTCTGTCAAAGATGTAGGCTAAGCTGCTTTTCAATCCAATAGTAAATATTATGTTGCAATGACGCCCCCATGTGGGTATGAGGCAGTAATGCACTAATAAACAGTGTTAAGAGTTACTGGAACCTTATAACTTAATTCAATCACTATTTAAAATATAGCAATAATGCTAAATGAGCTGTATACCTTAACTTGTTTAATTTTCACAAAGCCTTGACTTGGCAACAGACGTTTTTCACTTTTTCACTGTGCAGGTGTTTTCACTTATATTAATTAAGTTATTTTGCCATTCAAGTCAAACAGAGTCAGAGTGTTTTTATTTGTGCGTGGTGACTCACTGGAAAGGCTCTGCTGCGCTAAATGGAACTGGACCTTAATTCGTATAATTGGTAACACCTGTGTTTACACTACTATTTGATGTTAGTTTGTCTGCTGTAAAAGAGTTCTACTAGAAAGGAAATGAGGCACAGTTTTTTTGTTTTTTTTATTAAACTACCCAACAATGCAGCTGAATGTTGGTAATTATGACAGCATTTCCCATAATTTTGAGGATTTTTACAAACCAAACAATCGGTCCATTAAAGTTGATCATTAGTTGCAGTCGTGTTCAAAAATAGTTCAAACTGAGCTTCACTACAGCCGCTTGCAACCGTAAAATCCTGTTCTTACAATAATGCATGAAGAGGACATTTTACAGCTTTAAGTGCTTTTACTTTGAACACTTTACATATAGTTTCTTTATTACTTGACTTTGAATGTGTTGCCTGTCTTTATCGTAGCAACAGGGTCTAAGTGAGCCTGTGCAGTATGTCATTATTCTAGCATTTTGTTGTTTGAGGAAATTAGACTTGTTGCAACTGTCCCCTTACCCAACCGTCCTCAGCCTACCCCCTAAAATTAAAGTGGAACAGATAGAAGCTAAATACTTTGTCACTGATGTAAAGCATCAAATGTCACGTTTAAACATATGTCAGAGGGGCCAACTTTCTGCGCCTTTAGTCAACTAACCTGATTGACTGGCACCGGATGTCGCTGAAGTAGAGTGACATCGGTAGGTAGAAAGATGGTGGTGTCTAGAAGGGAACCCTTGATTTGCGTAACTCTCGCGATATTTTCCGTTGTTTGCCCGTTGTCCGAACAAATTATGTTTTATAATATGACAACGATGTGATTAAAAACAAGAGCTGGTTTGGGAACAGATAACACTTAGTCAGTATTGGGGAAAGATCGTGGTTTGGTTAAATTGAATACTCTCGCGAGATCTTTCGCGTGTCTGGGCTTCCCTTCTACACACGAGCTAGAAAGAGAAGTGCCGTTTTCTACAGGAAATACCTTCCGCTGCTGTAGAGAGCATTTGTGAAGGGCTGCCATTTTAGCGACCTTACGGTAAGAAAACTTGCTTCATGTTGATGTGTCGTTAGCTGGCTGCCATACGTTCATACAGTGAACTCTGTGTGCTGTAGATTCAACCTGCATTGAAGTATATCCAAATAGTTTGCTCTATGTGGACAGTTAATATTAGCTAACCTAGCCTGTCTACCATTGTGCCTTTGATGCTACTGTTAGCTGTGAACATTACCATGATGACAAAAGCGCAAAAATATAACGTTTATCTGTTGTCATGCAGCTAGGCTTTATATACCAGAGTTTGAGGATTTACAGATGCATTTTATGTTATAAGGGTAGTTATTTTAACGAACTCTCTTAGCATTTAGCTTGACAGCTGCCCTTCTGCAGATGTTATCTAACGTTAGCTCATAAGCAACGTTCACCTCTGAAAGTAGTAGCAGGTTGATTCATGATGCAGAAGAGCCACAAATTGGGGCTTCTGTCTGCTCACAAACCAATAAAACAGTTAGTTTTTTAGTTAGCATTAGTACAACGAGGGTCTATAATTAAAAGGAACATTCTGCACTTTTTATATGGATGTTCAGTCAGTGTTGATAGTAATTGAAGCAATAAAATGCCTCAGTAAATTAAGTTCTTCAACTGCAAAATCTGTAGTTCTTCATCAACTCACTGATGTCAGTGGATATACGGAAGAACTCTAGGGATTTTAACTTGGGTTTCTGATCTCCACACCTTGATAGCTAGGGGGCATGGTAGAAGTGTATTTTTAGCACCTAACGCCTTAGGTGCTAAAAATACACTTCTACACTACAATACAATACACTTCTGTTTGGCTAACAAAAAGGAGTATCTGTAGGCTTGTGCAGTGAAATACAATTACATGGGTGCAGGCATCAGAGGGTCACATGCAATGCCATGTAGGCACTCCTGCACACTGGTAAATATAGCATGCACAGAGAAAATTGTTGTTTTAATCAACATTTACCATCAACATTGCCATCCACATGAAAAGTGCCAATTTTTTCTCTTTTTACTCACCTGCCACTGTGGCAGCACTCAGGCCACTCTATGTTTTTTGTCTGCCACTGCTGAGGTCTATGTAGATTCCTGCAGAATAGACCTTTTTCACTGCAGCCATATTAATATGAAATAGAAGAGTAAACACAGGTGTTACCAATGATACCAATGAAGCTACTGTTCCATTTGGGGTAGCAGAGCTTTTCCAGTCAGTCAACATGCACAAATAGCAGCACTCTGACTTTGTTGGAGCTGAATGGGACGCTTCAGCCCAAAATCAATAATATATATTTTTTTCTAGCCTGTTGTGCTTACCACAGTAAAATCCTTGACAATTAGTATTACTGTTTCAAATTTAGATTATAACTAAAACTGTTTGATAACTGTGCTTTAAAAAAAACTGTCCAGCATTTAAAACACTGTCCAGCATCAACCAAACTTTGCAAGTCTCCCACCATGCAACCTGGGTTTGTTTTGCACCATTGAAACACTGTCATCACAAACGACATCATCATTTCAAATTGTTGAAATGATTTCATTGTGTATATCAGTAATTTCTGAATGTTTTCAGCACATTTTAACAATACCACAATAATACTGATAACCACAATCGCTTCACTTTTCACTTTTGTTCACTATAATCCTAATATGGAAACACTGTTTCATCTCTTTGTGTCACTTGCCAAATATGATATCTGAAATATAAGGGAACCAGATGGCACTTGGCTTGTGGAGCTCAAACTGCAAAAAAAAAATAAATAAAAAAATTGGAAAACTCAAAAACAATGCCTCTGTCCAGAAACAATGTCAGTCATCTTGTTGTGAGTAGTTTCATGTAGGAACTATTTGCTTTCTACCTTTGAAAGAAAGTAGTCACAATAAAACAATCTAGATGACAACAAGTACTACAGACCAGTGGAAAAATCTATATTTTTGCGATTTTATCAAAGGAATTGCTAAAAAAAAAAAAAAAAACTAGATAGAAATAAGAAAACCTGGCATTGTGGCAGGTGACATGAAGTTTTTACCTTCCACAGCCAACGTTTACCCTATATTTGGCAGCTCTTGATTTTATTCCCTGATTACAAGTCACCATTCTCTCATTTTTGTTTTTCACAGCAACACAAATTAATTATGGGGGGCAAAATAATACAGCTCACCTCTAAGTCCCACCATGAAAACATCTTGGCCTCTCTGCATCAGTTCAGGCTGCAGGGGCACCTGAGTGACATTACAGTGCAGGTCGACTACCAGGGAGACGTGCAGGAGTTTCAGGCCCACCAGGTGATGCTGGCGGCATCCAGTGGCTACTTCAAGAAGCTCATTCTCTCTCAGGATGCTGCCCGAGACAAATTTTTACTTTCAAACATGCACGTCAATGATTTCTCCAAGTTTTTGGAATTTGTGTACACCGGTAAAGTGGAAGTAGCCAGAGACAGGATTGGTGATGTCCAGGCAGCAGCACAATTTTTGGACTGTGAGGATCTGTCGCAGGTTTGCAGTGAGGCCATGAGTGCTGGAATCCTAGAGAAACCTATAAAGAAAACATCTGCACCAGAGGTTGTTGATAAAGATGGCTTACATGGTGCCAAGAAGGAAAAACGGACAAAAGGGAAGAAGCAGCCTAGAAGCTTACTTCTCAAGCGGCGGCTGTCTCCACAGAGCTCTGAGAAAGAAGTCATTTCCAAAAGATGGAAGGCGAAGAACACAGTGAGGGAAGATAAAAGACCAGGAAGAAAGCTAAAACTGAGCTTGGCTGGTCGGAAAGTCCTTCAGAGGCATTTAAATCCTAAAAGTGAGGAGGATTTTAACAGTGAAAACCAAGATAAGAATGAAGACACAGAGGAGCGTGAGGACAGGACTGAAGCTGAGGATCAGCCAGAGGAACCGGCAGAGAAGGGAGACGAGTCATTATTGGCAATGCCAGTCTCTGATGGGGATGACTGGGAATGTGAGGAGGATGAGCACAGTAATGATCCTGAAAACACCTTGTTGTTATCCCCAGATGAGGAGGAGGAAGAGGAGGGGGAAGGGGTGGAGGAGGAGGAGGAGGGTGGACAGTCCAAGGAGGCAATAAAAAGAACATCCAAGGCCCAGTTCCAGTGTAATAAGTGCCAGCGGACCTTCCACTATGAGAGAAGCTACTTGAAGCACATCAGGTAGGACACAGCAGTGTTCCTGGGTTAAGGCTCATTTATTGACTGATAGCAGCAGTGAGGTCAGCACCCAGCTGTTTACAGGGTCGCACCCTCATTATCAAACATTTTAGATTTTTCTTTTTTTGGTCTTATAGTTTTCTTCTGCATGTTGTTGACTCCCCTTGGCGTGTGTGCACTGTTCTAATGTCACTGGGGAATTGTGAGTCACCTTCTAGGTCTCTGGTCTGACCTTTGAGCTCCATAGTCACTCTTCAGTGGTTTTACATATGTGCTATAGAAGTACCTTTGTCAACACACACGTCTCGATCGGTTGGGAACACAGGAAGACCTAAGATAACTGTGTTCCTGATGTATTTAAATAATGAAACAAGATGGGAATAAAGTAAAGGCAAGCTGATGTGTTCTGACAACTCCTCCTGTGATAATGACCACACTTTTGGTGGTGTGTTTTTTCTCTTGAACAAAGTCAATTTTTACTTTCCCCTGTACAAATTGTTTAATATGAGCGTTAATGAGACTAAAGTTAATTGTCATGTTTAATCAAGAGCTGCGATGTCTATAAAATGTCACAAAATAGTGAAGACCAAAAGATATTCAGTTCAGTATGATAATAAATGGAGAAAAGCGGGAAATCTCCATATTTGAGAGGCTGCAGCAGACATGAATGAATTGATCAGTTGTCAACTATTAAATTAATCACCACCTATTTTGATAATTTTTTAGATAAATAAATCTACATATTCTCTGATTTGAGCTTCTCAAATGTGACTATTTTCTGGTTTCTTAAGTCCTCTATGACATGTTGTGCTTTGGGAAAAAGTGGTCAACATTTTTTTCACAATTTTCTAACATTTTATTGACCAAGCAAGTAAATGATCAACCGAGAAACTGATCAACAGATTAATGAAGATAATCGTTAGTCATAGTCCTACTCATAATACATCCAGCCTCTTCACAAACTGGTTATGCTGTAATTTTCAAAAAGCTCATACTACGTGTTTTTGAATTTTCTGAGGAAAACAAATAAGCACTAACTTAACCAAATACTAAAATGTGCCCACACACAAGAAAGGTGGCCACTGTGGTGGTTAAATTCATGTGTGATGTAAGCATTTTGCCATCACAGCTCTACGATGTTAACTGGAGAAAATCTTTTCAGGCAAATTCCCCTCTAAAGCTGGAGCTACGTCAGATAATTCTAAATGCATCTTATCATGATGCCTGTTGGTGCTGTAACTTGTCCCTGCTCTCTTGGACAGTACGTACCACGGAGTGAAAGCAGATGTCATCTATCGCTGTGAGACCTGCCTACAAACCTTTGCTAACCGCAGCAACCTGAAGATCCACGAAAAGCACGTTCACAGTACTGAGAGGCTGTTTTCCTGCGACTCCTGCGCAAAGACCTTCAAACGGAAGAAGGATGTTGTCCGCCATCAAAGACAGGTGACGATCAATGAAATCCTGCTCGGTTAATGTGACTAACTAAAAGTCATAAATGTATGATTGCCATGATAAAATATATGCATGTGCATGTTGTTTCCTCAGGTACATGAACGTAACAATCTGCGACATGTCTGCCCTGAATGTGGAAAGTCACTCAGCTCCAAAACTGCACTGCTGTTGCACGAGAGGACACACACAGGTGCAAAGCCTTTTGAATGCACTGACTGTGGGGCCAGATTTACCCAGAACTCTGCCCTCAAGATGCACCGCAGGTACGGAGCTCTCTGATAATGGCTGGTCGAGTGATCCTTAGCCTAATTGGGCTGTTGTAGATGCCAAAGACAGGCAGGAAAAAATGTAAATGAAAGGTTTTAATGTTGGGCCAGTGAGGAAGAATGTACATTAGAGAATCTCCAGTCAGATGAGGACTAATCGGCTCTGTATGACTATGTGTAGGACTCACACAGGAGAGAAGCCCTTTGCATGTGATGAATGTGATGCCCGGTTCACTCAGAAGCACATGTTGGCCTATCATAAACGATCACACACAGGTAAGAGTTACACCATTTATTCAAAACTGTTTAGATTTGTGTTTTTATTAAATCCCGTCTCTGTTGAAGCCTGCACCCAATGAAGACGAGACCAGAACTGAAAATTGTATTCTTTTGTCCTGTAAGGAGAGAAACCCTTCATGTGTGAGGCTTGTGGGAAAAGCTTTGCATCTAAAGAATACCTGAGACACCACTCAAACATCCACACCGGGTCCAGGCCGTACAAGTGTGAACAGTGTGGTCGAGGCTTCGCTCAGAGGAATTCCCTCCATCAGCATTTAAAAATACACACAGGTAATTGTGTAAAACACTGAAATAGTTACTCTTGTTAATTATGAGGCATAATCTCTTTTAACCGCTGTGAAACCACTTCCCCACAATAATTTTACTTGTGTGTTTTCTTGTTGTATGTTTGTTCCCTCTTTGTTGATTTATTAGGTGAGCGTCCGTACAGCTGTAAAGACTGTGACAAGCAGTTCACACAGCTCAATGCCCTGCAGAGGCACCAGCGCATTCACACGGGAGAAAAACCCTACATGTGTGGTCTCTGTAGACGCACCTTTACAGACAAGTCCACCCTCCGCAGGCACACTATGGTGAGCAGAGATGATCCTACTGCAGTGAAACAACAGCGTTGATAAAAACGTCACATGTTTGAGGGGATGAAGCTTTTGTACAATAACTGCCAGTGCATATTTATCACCTGATAAATTGTGGTTAAAGGGAAACTTTGACACTTTGAATGTGAATGTCCAGTCAGTGTTGATGGTAAATGTAGTCAGTTGAAGTAATCAGTTCCTCAGTGTGTGCTATGTTGACCAAGAGAACTGGGTGAAATTTACACCATGCCAAAGGTAACATCTTAGCCTAGTTGGCTGCAGCCGTTCTTCCCATTGGAAAACAATGGCCAGTACCGAGTGGTGTTACTGCTGATCATGTGTGGGCACCTTAAGGTGACAAAAATACTCATCTAGCACAGCTACACAGAGGCAGAGACTAGAAATCCAAGCTGAAATAGCGTGTAGTTCCTCCTGTGTCCAGTGATGTCACAACAGATTTTGCAGCAGTAGAACTCAGCTCTCTTGGTCAGTATAGCACACACTGAGGAATTAATTGCTTCAAGTGACTACACTTACAATCAACACTGACTGGACATCCACATGAAAAATGGCACATTTTCCTTTTAAAGTACCTTGACCCATCAGACTGCTGTGAAGCTAACATGAGCTCTTCTAACATTCAGATCCACGACTCAGATGCTCCTTGGAAAACCTACCTTGTGGTGCTGGAGGGAAATGTGGAAGACAAGAAACCCAAAACCCCCACAAAGGGAAAGGCAGAAAAATCAGGAGCAGGGGAGAAAAAGAGCAGTACGAGAAAAAGTGGTGGTGCTGCTGGCACTGATACTGATACTGGTACTGCTGGCAGTCCTGATAAAACCCACACTGACTCAATTGTGGTGCCAGCTGAGCCAGTCACCCTCTCATCCGATTGGACCACTCATGGAGCCATCGCTCTGGTGAGCCATGCTGCCCTTGGCGGGATCACTGTCATCCACACCGAGGTGCCACCTGGGACACAGATCCAGCCCATTGTAACCACTGACAGCACGGGAGCCAGTGTCATATCCTTAGATGGATCAGCCATCCCTGTCCCATTCTCCATACCAGTGTCCATGGCTCATACTATTCCCATGTCCTCTGAAGCCTCCACCATCTCTCTGTCTGTGCCCACTCTCACAGTTCCTGTCTCCGATGGCACTTTGGCGTCAGTCTCAGTGATCCCAACTGTCTCTACGGCCTCTGTCCTGGAGGCTGCTGCTTCACAGACAATTTTGGCTGCAGTTCCAGAGACCAAAGACACTTCTGAGACAGACATTTTGCGGCCCGATATTCAGACTGTGATTGTCAGTGATAAAGTTTGTGAAAAAGAACAAACAGCTGCTGAACAACAGAGGACAGCGGATGATCCATTAGCTGAACCTAAAGAGGCCAGAGTTCAAGATGCTGTGTAGAAAAAGCTTGGGAATATAAATAATTTTATCTGGGTGAAGGGAAGTTAAACCTAATTTTTAATGGTATTTATTTTGGCATTAACAGTATCTGAATATGAGTTCTGACTGAGGTGTTTAATCGTTATTTTGATCTTAAATCCAGTGTCTCATTAAAGGGATAGTTCTGGTTGTTTGAAGTGGAGTTGTATGAGGTACTCAATAGACAGTGTATATCTACAGTAGATGGTGGTCAGCACAGCCCCAATCTGGAGAAGCAGAGAGGAGTACCACCACAGAAGCTAAGCAATGTACAGCAGTAATAAAAGGGATTATAGCCACTTTAAAAAGCTCCACTTGAAAGAGTCTACATCAGTTAAAGTATACACTCTATTGAGAATATTTTCACAGCTTTACCTGACTATGAGACAGCCTTTTATGTTAGGAAAACTGTTATATAAGCCAAATATTGCCCTTTTACACCAAAATGAAGTATTTAAAATATTCTAATTATAACATACACTTACACCAATGTTTTTTAGGCAGGCCTTTTTAAGTGAATAAAATACCTTTTGTTGCTGACCCTGTCCACAGCAGTACAGCGCTTTGCTTCTGTGCTGGTACCCCCCCCCCCCTCTGCTTTTCCAGACTGTGGGCGCATCATCCGCCATTTACTGTAAGCAATAGACTGACTGTGAACGAGTACCTCAAATAACGCCACTTCAAATAATGCAAACTATCCCTTTAACAGATTAGACTGTGATATTCAGTGTTTGTCACACTCTTCTGGAAAGTGAAGGTATGAATTAAAAATCACAACAACCTGCTTGTGCTTTTCTCAAATGTTTAAGTGATATAACTAAGGCATTATCAAGGTATTACATAGAATTAATTAAATTTTAGTGTCCATGTCCTAATTAAGATAAATTGAGGCAAGAATCACGTTGAATAATGAAGGAGATTGAACATGAGATCAGGTTCTGTACATCTTGCCACTCAAATGAATATTAAACATCTATTCCCCATACATCGTGTATTGCAGGAGTTACAACTTCGATGCTCCATTATGCAGTGGGAACCTTGTCAGAAGTCCTTGGCAGCTGCAGAACAGCACCCCAGTGAATCCTCAAGTAGCTTTCCAGACACCTTTTAGAACGACGGCATACTTTTTGCAACTCTGCTGATGATTTATGTTGGTCTGAATGTAAATGAAGTGGCTTAAATCCTTCAGAGTTCTGGCACGCTCTTTCTCTTTGAAACTGTTAACTCATAGCCACAGCTGTGTTTCAAACTGTTTATGTTCAGCAGGTATCTGCATAAAATCCGTAAGGATTTATAAAGCTGCCACCAGTGAGAAAACCTGAGAGTTTTTCTAAAGGTTAAGGAAAATAACCTCTGAAGTTTGGAATTTTAAACTCAGTGTTAAAATTAGTCTTTTACTTCTTTTCAAATAGGTCAAATGTTTTATTTAGGATAATAGTTCACAAAATTGTAATCAGTTACAATCAAAACAATACTGTTGATTTAAAAGGTTGCTAACTACATTTACAACAAACTTATGTAGTAATTATTCAGCTATCTCACTACTACTTACCCATTTCAACTGGTGGAATAATAACAGTAACACATGACAAGATAAATGAATAATAATAGTTAATTTAAATAGGTTTCTGCACTACTGGAAATGGGCCTGGTACTGAAATATTACTGCGGGAAGTGTTTTTGAAATGTAATCAGTGTTCTATAAGCAATATGCTGAAATGAAAGTACCCATTTTTTTTTACTACTGAGACTCAAAAATACAAAGTGTACCTCATGACATGCTGGTAAAGAAAAAATTGCACCGTACTTGTGAAGACATCAGAAGACAGTAGAAGACATGGGTAATATCAAGACTGAGGCCAGATAATTAACAAGTGCAATGTAAAGTTTGGTAAGAATTTAAATATTTAAAATGCACTTTCATTCCTCATCAAATCATCAAAGTTTCCGTCACAAGTGGAATATCGTTAAATTACTAGATTGTTAGGTGTGCAATATGTTATACCTAAAAACTCAATGCAGTTAGGCAACAGGCTGGTTTATCACAGAAATGTCCCAAAAGATGATTTAAAGACAGATGGTGGTTTATTTCCATGGCATACTTACCATTAGGCAAAAGTCTGCAACTGCCTTATGCCCTAAGCTACTAAGTGCCCCATAAAATGCCTCATAAAATTCACTATCAGTGGGTGTATGCACCAATCTGATTTGTTAATCTTTTTTCCCCCAGGATGTTCCATAGCATTCATTCTCTTCATATTGGTGCATGTTTTACAAAGCGTTTACTTGAGCCATTCCATACGATAATGAGAGCAGTCATATCACATCCATATACATATGTTTACTTTTTCAATGTTCTGGGATCAGAACAGGTCTTAGCATCGACCGATTCACCATGTTCATGTATCAGGAAGTAAAAAATGTTGCTGGAACATTTCTTGTACAGACTGTTGAAAAATTAAACAAAGCATCGTACCAGAAGAGCAGCGTCCTCCCTCAAACTGTGAAACTCCCCATATAATCCTCCATACTCAGCTATGAATAAGTTTATTTTTTTTGACTTATTAGTTTGTCCTGCTGCCACCTGCAAGAGATAGATTAGTATCCAATGCCAAAGCACCAGACTAAAGAGTGGCTTCTTCCCTGAGGCTGTGAGAGTCCTTAATTCATCCTTACTACCCAACAATAAAAAAATATTTATTCTTATGACTTCTTAATTCACCCTACTTCCATCTGGCAAGAGATACAGAAGTACCTGCTGCTATACCACCAGACTTTACAGCAGCTTTTTCCCTCACTGGAAGAGTCCTTAATAAATCCTCCGTACTCAACCATGAATGTTCATTTTTGCTATTTTATTCACCCTGTTTCCATCTGGCAAGAGATGCTGTTTCACCAAACTAGCAGCTTCTCTCCTGATACTCCTTAAATCATCCCCCATACTCAATCATTAATAAGCTTATTTTTAGGACTTATTCTTTATTCAGGTGTTGACGAAGGGGGAGAACTAGGGATGTGGAGGGCCTGATGCCTGTGTTTGCCTTAGGTCCCAAAGTGACTGAATCCAACCCTCTTTATAACCTACAATATAAGGTTTTTGTTTAATAAGTGAGGTCAAAGGCAGGATAGCAAAGCTGGGATATACATATCTTTATTATTGTCCATTCGCACAAGCATACAGATCATATCCAAGGTCCATTGTCATTCCACCTGGAAGAAGCTGGATACGCAGGGCGACTGACCCTTTTGTAAAAACTTTGGTCTGGCTCACACTAGTGAATGTAACACAACACTGAACTATACACAATGACATGCTTAGCGACTGGCCATTTGGAAGGTGCACCGCAGTAGTAAACCTTCTATGATGAGTTCACATCACAACACAGCACGAGATGAGTGACTAATGATGCACGTTACCCCCAAGAATTTACGTCCCTGGAAACAAAGAGTAAGGGTTTCCTTGTCAGTGCTTCTGATTCAAAAATACAGTTTCCACTGGCAAACTATAAATCACAGCTTACAGATCCAAACATTCAAAGTATTGTTACATCAACAAAGTAATAATAAATAACCATAAAGTAATATATTAATCATGAATGTGTATGGTTGTCATTGGATACAAATGTTTAACAGTCTACACTTGGTGCATATCATTGCCCTTCTTCAAGAAGAGTCTCTCCCCAGTGGTGATAAAATGGAAACAAAATCAGTTTTTGTGGTGACTAATGACTTTAGTTTTAAGAACAATCACGATGTCCAGCTCCCCAACAGATAAAAAATTAAGATAATGGTACATTCTTTAAATCCATACACACATGACAATCTTATGTACAACAAACTGAAACATTTAAATAATCTGTTTAAATATATAATAAACTAGATTTAAAAAAAAACACAAGCTGCATCTGACTAGGAAACAATAATTGTACAAAACATGCAGTGCTTGTTGTCAATACTAACATCAGTTTCAATACAATATACCGCTCTGAAATCCCCCAGGACAGATTTCAGCAGAAAAGGTATGCAGCAATCCTCTAGACAGAGGTGAGGGCGAGAGGATTTACATTCTGACTAGACTCAGATATGCTCGTAAGGAAAGCCAAGATAGTACTCTGACAGTGTAGCAGTGAGCAGTGGAATATTCAAAATCATCAGCAGACACTCATCTCCAGATGCTATACACAGTGAGCTGAGTGAAAGAGTGTGTTTGTGTCTGTGTGCGTGAAAGCATGCGTGATGGATTTGTCCCTCCATGCTGCGTTCGTACCCCTGGGTTTTCTTTCATTTCAGATCCCCTTCATCACCCTGGATGGTCTTTTTGATGCGCAGCAGGAGGGTTGTGTGCCACTGGTCCAGGCGTGAGATTGAGTCAAACTCTTTTACCTGTAGGCAGACAAGGGACACACAGATAAGCTTTTCTTTGTTTTTTTTTAAATTAAGATTACAACTTCAAGGTTCTGCTCACTTCTCTAAATTTGTTACATATTACTGGTTATTTCCAGATGAAACTGCACAGTTCAGTTACGTTCAGTTTCTACCACCATTAGGTTATGCATAAGCTTCAAATTGCACCAGTGAAACATAACAAATTTTAATTCTTTGCTTCCAAAATACTGTAATTTGGAAGTAAGTGTCAAACCACTGAAGGTTCATATTTCTACTACATTTTTGAATGACCTGTTATTAATGACTTCTGGGTGTAAAGAAATGTGTAAAGAAATCAATATTATATTTAAGATAAACATTTTCAAGGGCCAGCACACATAACATTAGCAGCACTGATTTATAGGATAACATTATTTACAACAATTTGAGAATGTTTTAAAGAACAGCAGACAGCAGTAATGAACACTAATGTACACCAAGAAGGTGAGTAAGGGGACACAGCACCTGAACGCTTCATCATCACGTCATTATAATAATGCAGCGCAGTGACAGACATCTCAGAGGGGACGAGTCTGTGTCACACTAATCTGCCCGTTTGTCACCCATACAACTGTATAGTAACATCAGGATGGGTGGTCAAAATGCTTTTACATCACTTCAACACTCATACCCCCCACAAGGTGCTTCTTCTTAGTGCATGTAGCTTTATTCTTCTTCAGTGGATTTCAGATGCTCTCCCTATGGAATTGGAAATCAATAAAAATACCTGACATGAAAATCTGCATGTATCATCTAGATGAGGATTCTTCCCTCTTCTGACTTTGAGTTAACTTTGAAAACTGTTTTAGGAGCTCAGCTATAAATGGTTACAGGGATGAACTCCATCAGTCTGCACCACTTCCATATAAACACACAGTCCTGGGAGACTGAGTGGATACCTGAGATCCAGCCTTCAACTTTCTTGAACACACAGGGGATCCAACAAAAACCATAGGAGCTCAAACAGTGGGACTGCTGTGTGCACCAAAAGCCTTGTTTTAAAACTTGAGAACTTTCCGAGGGTATACAAGACTTACTGCCTCTGTGAAAGCCTCGCTGTTCTGTTCCTCATGAGCCTCAAGAAGTTTCTGTTAAGACAAAAAACAAAATGTAGGTTACTCAGAAACAGAATAGATTAGGGGAGAAAGTAAGCCATCAGATTCCTCAGAGTTCTTAGCATCGAGTTACCTTCAACAGTTTGCATTCTCGAGAGTCTGAGAAAGCCGGGAACATCTCCTCATATTTTTCAACTGCAATCTGTGGAGAGACGGCGTGTTAAAATTCTACCACCATTCCCCGTCCCAAATCCTGAGACTGAACCACAAAGGTATAAACTCGCCTTAGCGTTGAGCTCGTCGACGATGAAATGACAGAGGGAGGCTTTGAAGAAGTACTCTTTGGCACTGTATTTCAGCAGTGGGTTGTCCATTGTGTTGGCTCCGACCTAGATACAAACAAAGCATAAAAAATGTATTAGAAGTGTCAGCATCAACACAACAAGTCGGTGTTGATTGAGAAATTACAAGCATGACAGACAACACATGCAACACACACCTGCTCGTAGATCTCAATAGCCTTCTGGTACTGCTCCAACTGAGCACAATAAGCCCCCACCTTCAGCAGACACTTGTTGGCAGAACTATAGAAAAAAACAAAAGGTACACAACACTTTTAATGCGACACAAACTGTAAGAGCTACACACTGTATTCAAGTATGTGATATCTGTTATTTCAAAAGTGTGAAACTATAAAATGTCAAGAATGGAGAAAATATCTGAACACAGGCCTTTTTCACAGCATTTTGACTTGACATATTAGGAAGAGCTCAAGTGGAACAAATAACATAAAGTGTTTTTCCGTGCACAAAACAGAGAAATATTCAACAAGCTAAATTTGAAATAAATGCAAATGTATGTGCTTTTTGTAGTATTCAAAATGCAAAATACTGCAAACTCTCCACTACCATGGGAGAGAAGGTCACTGCCATCTATACAAAAACCAGATAAATGCATAGCAGCACATGTATGAAATTATTGCAGACCGGCGCCTTTTCACTGCAGATATATTTTGTTGCCATAGCAGGGAAACAAATGTGTAATTAGTAATGATAATGAGTGTTATCCATGTCAGTTCTGGGGCCCAGGTGTTGTGTGTGTTGGCTCATGTGTGTACGCTTGTTAACATTACTGGTGACAGCTGTGCTTCCTGCTATGACAAGTCAAAATGCGGAGAAAAAAAAAGAGCCTCTATGAACAGGAGCATATCTGAATCTGTAGGAACTATTCGGAGATTCGAATGAAAGCTTTCCAGCATGCAACAAGTCCTGTTCGACTTCATTACTTGTTGAACTTGTTGACAAAAACAAGTAGCTGAAAAATAAAAATCAACTATACCTAAAATGTAATGCACTGGAAAAGATTTAATCATAACACTAATTTACTATTTTGGTTGATAAGTAAATGTCTAAATGCATAAAGTATACATTAACACTGCAGGCCTTAGTGCTCAATTTAGGTTTATTGCTCAGATTTGGCTGTTCATTTTTTTTTTAAATGTGGTCAGTATCAGATTACAGTGTGAACAAAAGTCAAAGTCAAGTCCTGAACTGACCAACTGTGTTAAAGAACAAACCTTCACATGCAGCTTGCTGTTGTTCAAAGTAAACATGGAGACCAATGAAGTCTGCATTTACACTTTCATTTAGAAATTAATGTGCAGTGAAAGCCAGCAAATTTGTGAGCAGATGATAATGAGGACAAGGAGAAAAACAGCCAAATATTTTATTTGCAGCTTTTCGTGGCGCTATGGCTGCTACCTCTGTACGGAGGTGTGTGTGGACGTGGAGCTGGAGCCAGGAGTGCTGAAACTGTGACGTGAATGGCTTCACAGAAACAGGTTTCATCCAAAATTTCAGGATGTCAAGGGCCATTTTTTTTAGCAAGATCTGTCAGCACATCTTTTCCACAAGAGTTTTGTGGCAAGACACTTCGGCCAAGTGAATGAAATAAAAGTCGCATTAATTCTGATATGAGGTTGCATTGCAAGAAATGAGACCTGTATCTGATTTAACTACATATGAAGGTGGCTCACAACAGGATTGAAAAGATCAGATTCTATGTGATTTATGCTGTTCACACTTTAGATATTCAGTCTTAGACCTTAACATACGTGACTGTGAAAACTGAAATCACTTTTTGCTTTAGTATGTCACACATAAACATTGGTGTCTCAGATATTAGAGCTGAATTACGATGATAACACACAGTATTTTATCTTAGGAACAGTAAGAACAGTACCTGTTGGATTCTTCTCCTTTGTAATAGTCTGCTGCTTGTTCATAATGTGCAATAGCCTTTACAAAGAAAAACAAGGGTAACATTAATAAGTTTTAGTAGTATTACCCAAATATGTAACCAATCCTTATAACATTACCTTTTCAATATCCACCAGCTCTGACTCGTAGATCTCTGCGATACTGATGTGGTGCTTGGCTGCGATAGTGAATCTTCCCTGGAGGAGGAGGAGGAGGAGGAGGAGAAATCATTACTAACTGGATCTATCCACAGCTGCCTCTCAAGTCAATGAAAGATGAAAGCGTTGTGTTACATGATTCTCAGTGCAGAGAGGCAAGGTCAAGAAGTAGCCTTTGGCTTCACGTCTACAAGGTTTTATCTTTGAAATTAATCCTCGCTAAAGGGAATAACAAGCAGGCAATTTGATCAAGGTATCAGTGTTAAATAAGCAAACTTGTGCGCTATGAATAAGTTAATATGGGCCCAAAAAAAACAAATCTGGGAGTGGGAGGAAAGGCAGGGAGAGTCTGCTACATCAATATGTATGAAGATGTCTAGATGATATGATATCCAGAACTAAAATTGCAAGTCAGAAGAAAGTAGAAGTCACAACTTAACACTTGTCACGTATAAAAACAAAACTGATCTGGCCAAATTTACTGCTGTGGATCAGAACATAGATGGACACTTTCTATGTTCATCTTACCATGTCTGTGTATATATCGATGGCTGCATTTAAACACTTGATTGCCTCTTTTGGCAGCATAAAAGAAAGAGGAGGGAACAGTAAGACATCATGTTAGTTTTGTTCAAATCTACATCCATCTACATGCTGTTATTTCAACATGGTGAAATGAGGTGAAAAATACAATCAAAGTTCCTCATACATTTCATGCAGTCCAGTGTCATGTATGACTGGTAAAATACAACACAAAGCAAGACTCTCCTCTTTTGTTCTCCAAACCAAACATATCAGCTCGCTACCATCCCCCAGACCTATGGCTAAACCTGCAGTATATTTAGGGGAATATTAAATGAAGCCACACTAAGAGCACAATAAATCAACTGATGATGAATGCTGTGCAATTCAAGGGCAATAACTCTAGCATGTCAGCATTTAAAAGTATCAACTGCAAAGCAGATTGTAAAAAGTCAGATCTGCCTCATTATAAACTACAGGCTCATAGCTTGAGAATCAGAACTAAACTGCCCTGATTTGCTGTCAAAAACAAGAGAATTCATCCTGGGGACACCAAATGTTTTGAGGAACTAGAAAAATGCTCTACGGTATAAATATCTAGAATGACTTATCTCTGGAGACTAGACTAATTTCCTGTTAGAGGACATGTCCCACGTGCATAGCCTCATTTCCACACTGCTACATGTGGAATCCTCTTGCTAGTTAACTTTACAACAAACATTATTCACACACACAGAAACACACACATACAGCCATAACAGTGACAACACTCCCAGTGATAAGTCTTTCAGTCATGGATGTGATAAATGACAAAAATGACTGTGCTAAATGCTAGAAAAAAAATCTATATTTAATTACATAAATAGTGCACATATTTAGTTAAAAAGGGACATAAAAACATAGGGCTAAAACCTTGTGGCTGGTTAGTCGATTGGTTTGTCGGTATGCTCTTGTCCAGCCAAATTCTCATTGGTCAGAGAGTCACTGGTGCAGACCAGATGTATTTTATTCTTAAGTGAGAGGCTATTAACTGAACACTTATGAGTCTAAAGTAATTCACACCAAGTCAAAGTACCAAATTGCTACATCACCCCACCCTTGGAATATAAAAGAGCTGAGTAAATAAAAAGTTTATTTTTGATGAGAGCATGTGTCAGACTGCTTTATCAACAGGGGGCCAGCTGGTAACTGCACAAGCTGAATGATGGATAAATACCAGCTGTTCTTGACCTGACTTCAAGTTTTGCCATGTTTTATGTGTTATACTGTTGAATTTGTGGGTTATCCTGTTGAATTTGGTGTGAGCATGTTGCTTATGAGGCCTTTCTCACAGGCTCGGGCAATGCTGGACTAATGTTGTAATACTGAGTGTGAGTCAAGACAAAATGTGTGACTGTTGAGCCAAGGAGTTGGTTGGCTCAGGTGAGGTTTTTCATGTTGCTTTGTGTGGAAGTTTAAATTGCAACACAAGCTGCATCAGCTTTGTTTGTGAACAAAAGCTGGACAGTTCTGCTCTTTGACCCTGCTGGTGTGTGCGCACGGTCTGTGTTGCTGTTGTATGTAAATTTACTTGATAGACATTCCTAGAAGGCAACAATATAGCTAAGTGTGAAAAAGAAATGGTCAAACTGCAAGAACTCATTTGCTGGGCAACATTGTGTAAGTATACGTAAAAGCTAGCAGGTAGAATCGCTCTTGACACTTGAATTGGTTAAGGAGTAGGAGTAGCCAAGTTTTTATTTGGTTGACAACAGCCCTAAAAAAATCAGACAGTAAAACCTAAGATATGGTTCAAATTAGGTTTCAACATAATTAGTTACCACAACATCTTACCATTAGGGTCAGACTTCTTGTAAGCATTTCCTGCATCAATGAAACTGGTGGCACAGTCATGTTTGTTCTGCAGCTGCATATGGAGACGTGCAGCCTTGCAAAATGCGTTTCCAGCAGCTGAAGACACAGGAAAGAAGAGGACAAAAACTTTCACACTCACACGCACACAGAGTGTAGTTAGCATTTAGCTTACAGTCTAATTTATGCACATAATTCCACCTTTTTTACTCGTGGCACCCTCACAAGTGCTGCGCTTTGCAGTTACAGTGCCAAAAAAAATAAATAAATCAGCACATAATCCTACAGCTTCTCAAGTGTGTTGAAATTGATAAGGTAGATATCTTTAGTAAGAAAAAAAAAACCAGCTTATCGCACCGCTCCAGTTCTTGGCCATCTTGAACATGTTGGCAGCTCTGCAGTACATCTCACATGCTTCTTCCACTTTGTGATGTCCCCTAGACAAACAAAGGAAACAAAAGGAACACTGTGGTACACATCTGTATATCGTACAAATTTCCATACAGCCTACATAGTATACTGAGAATAAACTGGTGAAAAAAATATCAGTCTGAGCTACATATTGAAGTTATATCTAACATATTATGCACCACAGGAGGATGGACTGTGTAATGTGCCAAGCTGTAGCAGTTCTCAGGGAGATGCAGTGCTCAGATTGGTGGACTGGCTTATATAAATCCCTCTATACAGCAGTATAGATCTCCCTCATTCCATGACAAGAAGAGGACCCCTGGGAGCTCCCTGCAGTTGTAATAATACTCTGACCATTCAATCATGGCGGAGGATTACATCACTGCTTGGTCAGCCACAGAATTACCAGCATAAAGACTGCCAAGATTTATCACACATGAGAACTGCCGACTAGTAGCATCTGGGGGTCACCTCAGACAGAGCTGTGCGAAAAAGGACTGAGTCACAATGACGAAGATTGTATTTTGGGCCTATACATACAGCCTTCCCAGTTCTTGTCTCTCTCAGATGTTATATGACATGCATTTATTAGATTTAAATAACAACATATTAAATATCTCCCCAAGGTCAAAGAGAAAACACCCCAATAGTTACATTAATTTTATCATTACCAGTCAGATAAGCCTTGCACTAATTTGACTACTGTTCTTGTCTCAATGTAGGAATCAGACAGTCAGCGCAACTTGCCTGTAGGTTCAAAATGCAGCATCAAGACTCTTCACTGGTACAAAGACTACATCTCCCTCATACTAGCCTCTCTTATCTTGTTACCAGTGGAATACAGGCTTGATTTTAAACTTCTTTTATTTGTTTTGAAGCACAGCATGATTGGCACCAGGTTAGTATCTCTGAAATACTCACCCCCTGTCCCCACAAGTCCGCCGACCAGTGACTCCTCTCCTTTCCACGCATTGAAGTTAAAAAGCTGAGGTGACTGAGCATTTTCAGTTGACTGTCCTTTTATCACTGTTTATCACTAGCAATTAGATTTTACCCCTCCACTGATACCTTTAAAACCCATCAAAAACCCATTTGATTCTGCAGCCCTTAAACTTTATCACGAAGGCATGCCTGACCAGACTCAGTTTTTTTATGTTTATATTGGATTTTGTCATTTATCTAATGCTGTAATGGTTATATCAAGATATTATTTCCTTTATTCTTGCCTGATGCCATGACTGTATTCTGTATGTTTACCTCAGAGCTGCAACAATGGGTCGATTAATCAATTTGTTGATCAGAAGAAAAATAGTTGCCAACTACTTTGATAATCACTTATTCATTTCAGTCTTTTTTGTTTTCAAGCAGAAATGTCAAACACTTGCTGGTTCTAGCTTCCTTAATGTAACGATTTGCTACTGTACTTTGAGTACATATTTTATAGACTAAATGGCCAATTAATAATTAATGAAAATAACCATCAGATTTATCATTGATGGAAATAATAGTTAGTTGCAGCCCTAGTTGTTTGTACTCCATACCATGTTATGATAGTACAGAGTCAATAAAAATCTGAAATCTCAATATGAAACAAACTGAGGCTCAGTGGGACTGACTGCTGAAACCATCAGCATAAATCTTATCACAGAAGCAGGCATCATGGAGGTCTGCTTCATCCTTTAACCTAGCCTCTGAGGAGAATCCTAGGGTCTATGCGTTTTGGCGATTACTCAGATGTTAATGAGTCCACTGCTAAAAGTAACCATTAATATTGAACCATGTTATAAATGGTGCTGTGTTAAAAGCAATAAATTCATGGTCATTGCCCTTGGGGATTATGACGTGAGACCAGAAGAGAGTGTGTTAGGGTTTTCACTCTGAGGAGGGTGTTTTCCACAAAAAACGGTGTTTCTTGACTTGGATATAGAAATAAATCCTGGAGTTGAGTTTGCCTGGACATATGTGGTGATGATATGTACTATGTGGTAGTTTCATGGTGAACTGGTTAGTAACCTGGACTCTAAATCCAGCAATCTAAGCTTAAATCTAAGTGGAAATGATTTTATGGGTGAGAACAAGTAAAAATTAAGTACCTGATTACTGAAAATGACAAATGAAATTAATACTGCACATTATATACAAACACAGCCTGTATTAGTGTATATGCTGAATGTATATTTTGAAACACGTCGAAGTACATAAACACAGATATATTTATTGTATATTATATTCCTATTTTATCTTATTTATTTTTACTCTTTTGTTTTCTTACTACTACCTTCCTTTTCCCCTTATGCTGCTGTGTCAAATTGAATTTCTCCTATCTTATCTTATATAATCTTAGATATGAACATACAGTATATGTCCACTTGTGTAATGCATAGACTAGGTTGAATTGTGTAAAAGGTTGCAAATAAAGTGAAAGGAAACAGCTAGCTTAATCCTCTAAATTAGCTAAAAACATTGTACTGCGTAGCTCCCAAGCTACGAGAGTCGTGATCTGCTGGCTTGTTTACAATGATAATAACAGCTAACTTGGCTAACTGATATAAAGGAATTATTACACTGAGGACCACGTGTCTTCCCCCGCTGGTATAATAGCTAACTAAACTTCTACAACGTCTATCTAATTAACATAACTGAATATACGTATGTCTCCATAGAAATAGGCTGCGTGCCAACTTTGCTGCTGACAGTTAACGCTTGCTAGCTGTTTGTTCTTTGGTGCAGTGCTGTCTTACCCTCCAAACATCCCTCCCAAAAAAGAGCCAGAGGACTTGACTTTTTTGTCAGCGTCGGCCATTAGCTGAATCGCTTCCTTCTCTTTCCCAGAGTTGTCCATTTCTTCGCTTTATTCGGAACAAACTTATAGTAAGAGACAGAAAATACCCGCAGAGGATTCCGCTGAGTACAGTGAGGATTACAGTCGACGGGTTTATTTAACGTGGGCGTGCACCAGCTAGTGGCTTAGGTGAGCAGCGTGGCATACTGGGAGTTTGAGTGTTTTACGCAACAAACGCAGTGGGCTTCCGGGCAAACCAAACTACAACTCCCATTGAAACACGAAGCAGTTTTTATACACTGTATTACGTAATAGCTAACGGCATATACCCGGCGTTATTTTATTTTCTGTCATTACATTTTACACGACATAAAATCACGTTTTGTTCTGAGTTCTCTGTAAAGATGAAATGTCTTATTGTCCTAAAAATCCTAAAGAAACAACACAGTTAGTGTACTTTTCTTTATCTACAGGAGAGGGCGCTAGAACATCGCAACTGATTTGCATCCTCTTGCAAAGAAGATTTACTAAAGTTTCGCGAGATATGTACGCGTTGTTTGTACTTTCTAAAAAGCAGATATGTTTTATTATGTGACAACGTTGTAGTTGCAACAGTGCAGGTGTGTCTGCGGACAGAAAGCGATTGGTTATGGGTAGGGAAAGCTAAGGGTTCAGGTTAAAATGATCACTCTCGCGAGATACACTTATACACGCCTAAAGGCTCTGTTTCTGTATACATGTGCACGATTCATTCCATTTGTCATTTTCAGTCATTCTGGACTGAATTTTTACTTATCCTCACGCTATATAACTCTTCCTTATATATTCCTCATGATATATATGCCTTCTAGACACAACCCTATTCAAAATCTAAGTATACTGTAGTTTTCGCCTTATATTATAATTATACAAAAGTAGATAAAGCTTAATGTACCCGGAAACTTGCAAGTGTCACAAATAAAATGAATGAATAGTTTACTCTTTTCACAGAGACATGAAATAGTGGGGTAAACACAGGTGTTAATACTCTGACTGACTCTGTCTGACCTGAATTTAACAAAACTTTAATTAGTGTACTTTGTTTTTTGACACCAGTCAGTTAGAAAGCATGTACAAACATGCCCACACCCTGACACTGGCACACCTGAGTGGAAAGCAGCCATTATTGTATGGGTATTTCCTGTTGTACCATGTGAAAGGTACAGTGAAAAAGGTTCATCCCACTTAACTTCAACAAAGCAGGGCCTCCAAATGGGCCTAGAAACCTGTAACCTTAACTAAACAGCCCCTTTTGCAATTTAAAAATCTAAATCGTGGTGGAGTATGAAGTTCATTATCTATAATTTTCAAGGTTAGAAAGTGTATAATGGGTATCCTTTAATGTTTTAATTCATATCTTCTTTAACCTTGCATCTGCCAAAGGATGTGTGCTTTTTTCTGTCCTAAGCATACAATAGTCCAGGCTGTTGTAAATGAGAAGACTGGTCAGTGATAAATCAGATTCAAAGTATGAGTTACAAGGTGCATGCTGATAACTACTGCCTGAGAAAATCATTATTAGATAAGTAAAAAATACACGTCATCAGTGGTGCCTACTGATACAGAATGTGCAGATTAATCATGAACCAATGGCTAAAAGGCAGTGCCAGCAGCGTTGGTACAGAGGGTGTGGAGTGTGCTGCAACACGTGTCTGCAGGTCAAAGTTGATTATATATCATGGCATATTATCCTACAGCCTCATCTACAGTAAGATGCACACACGCGAGTCTAAACTGTTGCTTAAAATCACAGAAGTCGCTAAAATCAGTAACAGCTTTTGTGATTGATTATTTATTCAAACACATCTTTGCTTTGTTGCTTAAATATTTGGTCTATAAAATGGTTTAAAAAATTATGCCAAACAAGGGACGTCCAGGCTCCTGTTTGTGCTGGACATGATGAGATCCCTCCTCAGTGCATTACAGTGTTACTGATGTTGGACAAAACCCACAGTCCTTGATTTTTGTAACAATGTATTCGACAGTTTATCAGAATATGAGGCTTCAGCAGTCTGAGTCAGACAAATCAAATAGTCTTCATAAGTTTGTCTTTTTGGGACAGTATTCCCTCTTTTTGTTACTGTTCCTGCACTGCAAGTCAACAAGGAAACACTGCAGGAAAATAAGACTCCTGAAGCCTCATACCAACTTCAGATACACTTTTGAGTGTTTTCACAAAAGGGGACAGTTGATTTTGACCCCAATAACTTACACTGAAGGGGCATTCGATAATGCAGATGTTCACAAACTTTCTCCCCTTTGTGGGACAAAACTGAAACTTCTGCTTTTCTTTGTCATACTTCATAATAAACCGAATAGCTTTGGATTTTCAGACTGCTGGTCGGATACAACATAATTTCAATATATCACATTGGGTTCTGGGAAATTGCACAGGACATTTTAGACTATTTTCTGCCATTTTATAGATGTTTTTTTTTTTTTTTTCAATTAAAAACAAAAATGGGCAAATTAATCAACAGTCAATACAAACGTTATTGGAGCCCTACTAGAAACATCCGGTGGGGTAAGTCGAACCTTATGGTAGGCAAACACTGGCCTGTTTTAATGGCCTGTATGAAAAAGGGGAATGATTACAGCATGTAAGTCCTGGAACATCGTGAGCTTCTGTGAGCCTCCTCTTTTAAAGCTTTGTTTTGTGAATAATTCAGACGTTAGAGCTAGTTAAAAGTTTCAACTAAAAATGGTTTTATCTTAAGTGCATGTTGATAATGCTGATAAAAAAGAATCACTGTGAAGCTTTGAGGTAAAAGAGCAAAATGCAAATCATTTTAGATCAAAGTTATTCAAAACAATCATTCTGTATTACTTGATAATCAAGGCGAGCCTGCAGCAAAACAAAATGTAAAGAACCCAACAAAAAACTGATGCCAAACAGAAAAAGTCATAGCCATAATAAACAAATATAGGGTTGGATTTTATTTACAGAACCATTTACACTCTTGTCCTTACATACACATGCATCCATACTTCACTTTCCCTGGTTATTCTTCAAGATATTTACGACCATGCATGACTCAATCATAAGAGATGATGCTATACAGACAGTATACATTAAATGGATTTGTTTTGCTGTGTTCAAAATGCAGCATTATCATTACAATACACTAAAGCAGCACTTAAATATTCAAATGATTAATTCAAGTGTAATAGGTGCCAAAAAGAATCTGCCATGCAATAAAAAGAATGTGTATTGTGCAGTTTAAGAGGATTTGTAGAAGTATTTGTTCATTCTGTACAGACATCTCAACTCAACTCTACTCTAATAGATGATGAGTGAGGTATTGGTGATTCTGAAACAAAAGGCAAGAAACAGACAGATCATTTTCCCCTGCAAGGCTGTGATACGTTTGTGCGCTGCTGCAAATAAAACATTCTTCTGCTTTTCCATACATCAAGTAGATATATACAATACATCCAGTCTGCAGCATGTAATTTACAATAAAAGTTCTCAGTCCTTAAAAGTCAGTAAGCAGGAGTTTGAAGGTGTGGAAAGAGGAAACAAGTGTTTTTCAAGGTCTGTATCATCCCAGTGCAGATTATCTTGTACTACGTCTAGTATGCAAACCTAACCTAACACGAGATGTGCCAGACACTCAAATTATGCCTGTGCTTGTCATACCTGAATATGCAATAAGTAGCTCTTACTCATTGCTGTTGGAGACAATGAAAATAACACTTGGCAATGGCTACATTTACAGAAACAACAAAATATAAGAAACAAAAACAGCATAATCCTGTATCATCATAAACTTAATGAGATACAATTTGCAGTTCTGTCACTTTTACACCCGTAAAATAACAGAAGCATCAAAGTTTAGCACTTAGACTATGACATAATGGCTGAATAAATATCCACTGTGAAGCATAATTCCCCAATAAGACATTGTTTCACTATTATGCCACCTCTGTGCAGCCTATTCTGATTCCTAAACAGGAAAAAATATATGTGTATGGCTGGCTTTATATTTTGGCAAAATATCAATCTATTTAAACATAAAGCATAAATAACAAAATATTGGTGAAGCTACAAGATAACAGACAAAATCTGTAACTGAATAGAGTGGAGTGTAGATGGTTTAAGATGTGCATGATGCCATTTTCAGTTTCATAATATATACACAAATCTGAGCTGTCATGTTTAAGCATATTTTTGCTGACCCATCCAAGCCCACCGTGGTCTGTTGAGTGTGCATGTGCAGTGAGGTCCACTGAAAGGCAGAAGTGGAGGGATATTTATGAGGAGCTGAGGCCAGAGTCGGACTCAGCGCTGCCAGCACGGGCCTTGGAAGCGATGCAGGGAGCCATGGAGCAGGGAATGGAGTAGCAGGAGCAGGTGGAGCTCTTCATGGTCTCCTCTGTAATAACCTCCTGCAGGGAGTGTTGCTCCTCTACCTGGAAGATGTTTGGCTGCTCTGCTTGGTCTTCACAGATGCTAGAGGAAAAGGAGGAGACACGCTTCAGTTAAGACCAGTGGCTGCAGTTGGCGTATACTGGTGCCAGTTTGTTTACATGCCATCCATCATTCAAAAACCAAGTGAGAGCAGAGTTGTTCTGATCCAAAAACGTTTAGCTAAATAAAAAACTAAAAACCTGGTTGAAATACACCGCAGTCACTTTCATAGTAGTGAGTATATTTTTCCACCATCTACTGTATATACACTGCACAACATCATCTTATCCACAGTTACGCATCACATCAGACAAAACTCTTATACTTGAAAAACAAAATCTTCAGAAAGCCATTCTGTTACATATAATTACAATCTGATTGTAATCAATGGTTTAGGTAAAATAATCCCATTTTAACAATAAAAAATGTTAGGATGTGATGGTATGATAATACTATTACAAGAATCCACTGAAAATTGGTAAATGATAATATTGAATTATTGCTCAACACTAAGTAGTCAAGAAGAACAAAAGCTATCGTTACTACTACTAAAAAAAAAACAAAGATTTATGAAGTTATTTAATTTTGAAAACTGTTATCTGATATCCTGTAAATAAAAAAAATGGTAGATTATCCATAGGGTAAGATGCAAAAACATAGAGACTCCTCCAGCTCTGCTCTAAACTACTGAGCAAAGAGGTAATACAGTAGCTCCATACTTATTTTTTCATGCACATGACAATGGAAACAGCAATATCTGCTGCATTCATTTTAGCAGGGGGATGATTGTACTGGTTACTGTTCGGACAGTGTAAATGTACTCTGTCTAATAGTTTTTAATGAGTTAAAAGGATTTTCAGTGAAAAGGCATGGCAACTTTTTTTTTTTAACTGCCTGACGTGTCAAGGCTTGTTAAGTAACGCCCAAGTGCTTGACTTAATTGAACTTGATTATCAATGGATTAGCAAATTTACTTTGGGCAGGGTGCTGGCTTATCAGTTTTTATTTGGATAGATCATTTTTATAACCTGTATCTAGGTAGATTAAGCTCAGGTCAAGTAACACAGATGGCCAACATTCTCATCAGTCGTGTACGGAAAACAATCAGTCCATCCTCATGGGGACGATCTTAGACATTGTTCTAGGAAGCTAAAACATTGTTTTCATGGAGGGAAAGTACCATTTATCACAGCTATGCAGGTATATGTGTAAGGCAAATGTCATTCACGTACTACATGACACTGAAAAAGTGTTACAGAACAGCTGGTCTGCCATTGAACTGCTTTTCTCAGCCTGCGTATTCTCCATCGATCAGATAATTTAGGCAGTTACATCAGGTGGTTCAGGTTTGGATTGATGCCAGCCAGTATTAGGGCTGGCCAATATTAAACACAGAAGTTGAACTTATGCTCAGACTGAGAGAGTGGCACCTGTCAGACCTGTGAGCCTAGTAATCCATGATCCAAAATATTTTTGTCAAGCAAAATATTCTGATTGTGTTCAACTAACTTCATGAGACAGGCCACTGAAGGCTCTGCTAAATTACGTCAGAGCCATTCAACGCATTTTCAAGCTCACAAAGAGCGTCCAGTGCAATCACCCCTTTTGTAAAGAAACCAAACTGCGGCAGGTGCAAGTGCAAATAATAGAAAGTAAAACGGGTGAAAAATAGGGTGTGATATCTGACAAAGTTGCTGCGAGGTGAAAAGCTCTATGTATTAGGACCAAAGTGCAGGTCTCCCTTTGATCAGTGTTATTGAGTCCATCTATCCTTTCACTTTCATTACATTTTGCTACAGAGTAAGTATGCATGGGTGTTAGGGTGGTTTGGTGCTTTGAAATGGCATGCATTCACTTTAAGCAACTTAGATTAAAACTAGCACTTAAAAGGGCAAATGCAAATACATATTTTCGGGGGGGTTCAACTTCAAACAGTGGCAAATATGTCAAGTAACACTGCCTCATGCACTAAACAAGCCACAAGTTGAATGTCATGGAGTGTCATACCAAACATAAGATAAGGAGGCCTTTCATAGCACACCAAAAACAATACACAGGCATTAAAATGGGAAGTGATTCAGCTGTCAGTTAGGGAAACCATCAAAAATGATAAACAAAGCAGCTGACCAATCAATGTTTTCAGAAAATCCCAAAATACAAAACACTCATTGCCACAGAGACATCCAGTACTGTGCTATTAAGGTGTGAAGCAAATGAGAAGTCAACCGTCTTGCATCATTGTCAAGGAACATTATTTTGTTCCCGCTGCGCACTAATGAGTAAGACAGGGGCTTTTCAGGCAATAATTGGAACCAAAAAACAGCCAAGTAGAGTGAGTAAATTAACAAAACACGGCCAGGAACCAGAGAAACATTACAGGAATCTGAAGAACTTGAGTCAAAATATGGCACCAAGCATTCACAAATTCTGAAAGAAAGAGGGACAGTTATAACAACAACCTTGAGATAGTTTGATTTGAAATGTTACATGAAGTTACGCGTGGAGTCTGCAGAGACTACCATGTAGAAATATAGGGCTCAAAGCCTATGGTCTGCTTTCTGCAGGGGGCTGTAAAAGTCTGGGCCAAAGTGCAACGTAAATGTGGAGCAAATGTCATGGTATAGTGAGACACAGAAGTGAAACGGCTGAACAAACAGGCCCTGCTGACCACACAGCTTTGTTAAGACCAGAGGAAACTCTCTTTCATCCTGCTAACAACCCAAGCTTTATGTAACAGCACTGGCACAGCTTGTGAACCAGTTTTCACATTCATGCATACAACATGAATAATCAAACAATTTTCATCAACAGCTATGGCAGGTGCCAAGTGATCTGCATGTCTGCCAATGCTTGATTACGTAATCTTGTACCCTGAAAAACAGCCTTGTAATCATTTAGTGGCACGAGGAGCTAATGAGTAATCAAATGTTTCAAAGTAAAAGCCCAGCTTAACAACTCATGTATGCTTTCAGACTGAACCAACATCACAGGGTGTACTGTGAAGGTTGCAGTGAAGCGTGTTGCATAACAGGCAGAGATTGTACACAATTGAGAGATGTTTATCAGAACAGAATTACTGTGATAAGAAAGTGTACCTGAAAGTTTGAATAGAAGAAACTGTTTTGCAAACAATATTTGACTGGAGAGGTTTGTACCTCATGCACACAAAATTTTGAATATCAACAGAAATTGTTGTCTGTGGTCACAAGGACCTGCAAGGACATACACCTACCTATCATAGATGAGCCCATCGATCCCCTGCTCTCTCAGCTTCCTTCTGTTCTCATGGTCATTGTTGTCGTCTCCCCAGCTAAACACCACCAGGCCTTTAGACTGGGCGTCCCCAATGTAGGAAAGGTTCTTCAGCAGCTCTTCAGTGTGGCCACTGATCCCCTACAGGAGGAAGTCCAGTGAGAATGAATGGTCGTGTTTAATTTTGTTCATCTCAAAATAAATTTAACTTTTAACCTATGTACTCTTACGTTGTTGTAAACACTGGTAAGGTCAGTATGCCCTCATAACACGTAGCAAGTAAGCTAACTCAGCTCCATATGTGCGCTGAACAAAACCAGTAACATGGTCAGAAGATTATACTGTGTAAGCTGTCTGGAGTCCATTTTTGCATCTGCTAAAACCACTTAAACACATGTCTTAGTCAGCTGACACAGCTCTATGCAAGCCAACGTGTTTGTCTGTTCTTATGACTGACAAGTGATTAATAACCTACTTCCTTTAAGGCCTTTCAAATTCAGCTTTTTTTTTTTTTTTTTAAATAAGACTTTTATTACAATTAAAAAGTGTGTTTCACATGCTAAACCCTTGTTGCTGCATTACACATGTTACCCTGGGTTCTCTATTATATATAGAGTAGTGCTTAAATTAAACATTGAATTTTGCTACATGAGGTATTTTTTAAAGCAGTTTATGTTAAACTACCTTTTCATTAAATATGTTTATATTTATACAAAATCTGAAAAATTCTGCCACAAATACTCACCAGAATATTCTCACTCTGGGCAAAACTTATGGCGATCTGAGTGGTCTGGCAGCGGATGTCCATCAGCTCAGGATACCTGTCTGAAATTCCCTGAGTCAGGAAGAGGATGGGGTACTTGTTCTGCTTCTGACGCACCCTGAGGGAAACGCATGAACAAAATGAAAAGATCTTTACAAACAACACACACTGCGTATTTGCAGTTGATGTGTGCTATCGGCTTATAAATCTGAATAATTGTGCCAATACATGAAATCTGTCAGAAGCCAACAGCTTCACTGCCATGTAAAGTCACTGTAATTCAGTTTCTACAGCCTAATCAAATCAGGGCATTCTTAATCCTCAGTTGCTAACTATGCTTACATTGTGCAGATATCTGGGTCGAAGCAGGAAAAGACAATGCGTCTTTTTCCACTTCTCTGTAGGACACAGGACAGGACAATGTCGAGGAAGGTATTCATATTGAAGTAGGATGAGAGGTTGCCGTCCCATGACCCATCCTGCCAACAAAAAGCACCGATCTCATGAGTTCATTATGAAAGTACAGTTCTATTTAACACTGACTTCTACAATAAAAATATTATTTGCAATACATAATTAATCAAAATAAAAATAGTGCATTCCTCATTCTACTGGAGACTCGCTAAGCCCTACTTACTATTCACTACACATACCCACCTTCATCTGGCAGATCCATTTAAGCTCAATGTTGAAGCCCACATGCTCAGGAATAGCTTGGAATATCTGTAGGAGAGGCATGAAGGATGCTATTCATTTTACTGTGACTTTGACATGACAAAAGACAGTATGGGCAAAGAAGTGGTTAATAACTGATTACTAACCAGTTATGTCACTGATTAGCGAAGCTGTTTAATAATAATTATCATCATGAAGTCATTTACCTGTGAAAGTGAAGGGAATGGCTGATGCTCATCGATTTCATCTTCATCATCCAGCAGATCTGAACACGAAAACAAAACATCTGGTTATTACACCTTTTATTACCTGCTGACTTAGCTATACATTCAGTTCACATCACTTTGCTGTGTTGCATATGAAGCAATCTGTGATCAAAACTCTATTTATGTCAGTCTTTTGATCCACAGTTAGTAGTATACTGTATGCAACAAAACAGTGATGAAAGGCTTTTCAACAGATGGTGGTGATAATTAGTATAATTACCATAATAAGTAGTATCGACAGAAAAAACAGCAGAAGAAATTTATGGATATAAAAGAGTTTCTAATTAATGCTGTGATGTCGTTCAGAGCCCTTCATGCTTGGCAGGCTTGTGTCTGGAAGTACAGATAAGACAGGCCGAGGAAAAGCTCCAGACTCCCTTCATGATACTGACGGAGAATCAACATTGACTGAGAGTTGCTTAAATTGTTTGCCTCCTCCAGGGTTTTGGAATACCCAAGGACTTTTGTTTTGACTGTGTCCATGCCTTCACGCTGTTCCAAGATTTTATGTGTGTGACTTATTTGCATTGGAAATAATCTTGTGCTGTATATTGATGAAGAACAAATAGGGCCTTGCATTCATTAAAATGAAGACTGGCCAGAAATTCAAGTTTTCCACATGACAAACGACAGGTGCATACCTTTGTCATCATGTCCTTTCATTGCAGTGACATGGGCCAGCTGTGTGACAAAGCAAAGAATACATTATCAGTATCATTATCCAGTTCTTGTTTTCAGCATATGGATGGGGCATTCTGGGGTGGCATAGTTTAAGTTGTTTTTGTCCATTCCAGGTTTAAATTAGTAGTAGTGCTACAAGGGTATAGTATGCTACCAGTAAAGATTTGGTATATTTCTGTTCATTGGTAACTTTTGTGAACTACTCTAAAGCTAATTTCAATGCATTGAAACCTGCAGCAAGTACATTTCTTTATTCCAGGTATGTGGCCGTTTGTCACAGCAAAGAAACGATCTTTGTTTCAGAAAAAGCTTTCAAGATATCAAATTTTCATTTTGTTAAAATACATTTTATAAAATTGGTATTGAATAGTATTGTTCAAGAACCAGTATCGAAGTCAAAGTATTGCTACTGGTACCATAAGCAAACATTTTTGAACGATACCTAGCCCTCGAAATGAGGCTTGATATTACAATGCTTTTCCCATTTCCTCCTCAACTACTGTAGGGGGTACTAATCCCAGAAATGCTCCACAGTTTCATGCAAGACACAGTTACGTAACTGCAATGAAGCTGTCCCCATGTCAGACTGCAACTGTGCAAATTATTTCTAGACAAAAATATTTGTTCATTTTATTAATTTGGAAAACCAGATGAAACAAAAAGCACAGAAAAAGCACAGGTATGACTACTCTAAATGATAACAAAGGTTTTTCTCAACTTGGGTCTTATTTGCATAATTTTGACCATAATCCAGGTTTTTACCTTCAGAAGCTGCAGCTGATCAAATGTCAAGTCTTTGACTGGCACCTCAATAAGCTCCAGAGAAGTCTTGTCATTTTTCTGAACAGAAAGAGTGATGTTAATTGTTTTAAATAGTGACACACATTAATGTATGCATGTCAATCACGTCAATGTGATTAGTCAATGAAAAAAATACCAACACAGAAGTCTTACATTTCAGGTTTTAATATGTTGTTTAATATGTAGTCATTTTTATAGGTTCATCACTGAATACAACAGGCCTTTACTTTACCTTCTTGGTGGATATGCAGCACGTTAGATCATGGTATACAATGGGAACAGCATCCTTGGAGAGGTGGACATCAAACTCTACAAAAGCTGCACCCTACATTACAGAATTAAGGCAGAAGAAAATGTTATCGGTAAATATAAATATAAATATTCGTCATGCTTCAGCCCTCTGTGTAACTTACATGTTTGGCAGCACTTTTAAATGAGGCGATTGTGTTCTCCCTGACTCTGTGGTGCCTGCAAAAGTTAAAGAAAAAGACTTGACAAAAGGCAGATGCAGAAAGATTCTCCTCTACTGACACATAGAGCTGTGCAATTAACTACGTATTTTTGGTCTGCATTCTGTGTAAGGCTGTTGTTATGACTCACTTGGCTGCGTGTGTGCTGCCAGCTCCTCTGTGTCCCACATCTAGAGCACTCCTTTTCTTCCAGTATTTGGTGAATGAGGCACTCATGTCACACTGCAGCCCTTGGATGGGCCGGATCACCAGGTAATCCACTAAAATAAGGACAACATTGTGTTAATTGATAAGCAAAGATTTCAAAAACAAGTCAGATCACTGTCAGCCAGTGTGTAAGTCTTTTGTACAAAAGCTTACCTCTGACTTTCCCGATGGTCTGTCTAGAATTTCGACCCATTATGGGAAGTGTGACTACTCCGTTGTCCTTACCACTCTCCCCAAAAGAGGAGGAGAGGAGGCAAGCGGTGCCCACATGTCCTGGATGAACATCCCCCTGGACTACATGCTCACTCAAGTCCTCCTGCAAACACATATATGAAATTAGTACAACTCTAATCAAATGTAAACAGATCTTTCTAATCATGATGCCTGGTTTGTTCTTCCTTTTTGCCTTGTATTTGTTAGTCAAGAATACTAATTTCATTGCTTATCAAGAAATGGGTTTATCAGAGGCAGTATTACCTCAAAGAACTCAAAAGTGAGCTCCAGGTTGTCAGGGTCCATGGTGTGGATGCTGTACTCAGTCCACTGGGAGGGCTCCAGTGCATACCCACATTCAGGCTGCGAGTGGCGCGACTTATAGCCATTGGCACTGATCATACTGATCTCCAGAGTGGTGGTCATCTTGTGCCAAGATGAAGGACTGAGATCATCTTCGTCCTCATCTTCTTCCTCCTCAATCCCCTCTAATGTCAGCTTGATTCTGTAGAGGCAGGCAAAATACAATATGCATAATTATATACAAAGAAGCGTTCAAGCAAATGCTGTGTTTCTCAAGGATCTATCCTGGGTCCTTTACTGTTCTGTATCTACATGTTGCACTAGTTCAAGTTAATCACAAATCTTTTTGTCCATTCCCTCACAGCCATAAAGGCCTAGATGTCCAGTAACTTTCCCATGCTAAACAATAACAAGACATACTGATGCTTGGACTCAAAGTGCACAGAGATTTTGAAGATCAGACATTAGATTCCCAGGGTCTGCGGTGTACCAGTAAAGCCAGAAATCTGGGAGTAATTTTTCATTCTGATCCAGATCACGAAATCAGCTATCAGTCAAATCAGGAATATGGCCAAAAGTGGGTCATTCCTTTCATTAAAAGACACACAAAGTCCATGATAACTCCTTGCTTTTGCCTCCACTCGTCTAGATTACTTTAATTCATTATTCACTGGACTGCCCGAGAAATCAGTCAGCCTCCAAGAACTCAAGATTATGAACACAAGAACACCAAATTATAAAAACATTACATTCTCTCCTCATTACACTGATTACCTGTGGTGTTCAGAATTGATTTTAAAATTTTAAATCTCTGAGAAGCCTTACCCCTTCTTACTTATTTGACTGTCTCACCTCCTACACCACTGCCTGTACTCTTAGATCTGCTAACCACCTTTTACTGTCAGAATCTATTTGAATCAAGTTTATCATTATTATATTGGAAGCCTCATATAATGCACCAAAATGTATAATAAAAGGTCATTTTAGGTTCTCATTATAATTCTGGATGCTGGATTTCTGTTACACTTAGCTAACAGGTTGGGTATTAGTAGCACAGTAATGATCCACTGAGCCGTCTCATGTCACTTTCAGGTGGAACTTTCTCTGGGCGGGTGTTAAATTCGACCTTGGAGTCGAACATACCTGAAGCGAGACTTCTTGAATTTCTTCTTAGTGATGGACACCGGAGACACCTTAGAATAGTGCAGACGCAGGCGAATCTCTGTCTGGCACGTCAGCCACCCAGAGTCAACACAATTCACCCCATCTGTAAAAAGTGAGGACACAGACAGGAAGCGACTGATGATGACAACGTATATCCACTTTGTCTCCCATGACTGCTGACCACAGAACTGGTGTCAGCAACAATAGGAGGGAGGAGACGACTATTTGTTCTATTATAGTGAACAACCTAAAAACCATGTCTGTACAAAATAGAGGAAGTGACTACATTGTCGTCTATAGGGGACCCAATTTCCCAGCAAGCTGCAGTAAGCAAATTAGTTTTACAGCACTTTGATCTCGTGGAATTATTACATACTGTAGATACACAGAGAGTAGGTAGAGAGTTATTATCCAACTTACTGTGAATTCCAAATTGTCCATCATCAATATTCTGGTGTGATGCTGCAACAGAGGAAAAACACATTAGTAAAAGGATAGCAGAATCTCAACAGTACAAAAGTAGAGGTCAGATCAAACCAGAGCATTATCTGTGTACAGAGAAAGAGAAAAATCTCAGTTTGAACTCTTGAAACAAAATGCCAAATTCATCCCTTCATGGATTTGCTCTGAATTTGATTTGCCTCAACTTTCAAGAGTCAACTGAATAAAAAAACTAAACTTTGACGACAACATTAGCCTGTCATTGGGGTTAATTTAGCAGGATGTTTATGATGACAACAAAGAACTTAATCAAAACACAAACAAATATTTAAAATAAGCCTAATATTTGTAACAAATCCCTATTCTAGTGAGGAAAGCGTTTTAGTAGGATTTGCTCGATGAAAGAAAGGGGGGAAAAAAACAGGATGGGGTGACAAGCTGGGGTCAAAGAGGACATCAAGCAGGGTGCAGACATGATTGCTACTATTCTTCCTATCAAGCTCATTTTGAAAGAGCTTTGTCTGTGCTGGGCCGACACAATGACTATTTAACTAGAGAATTCTACAATATTATGACATCTACTGCACTGCAGTGTTTCCTCTACAGCTATAGATTATTCCAGCAAGAGTTGCCCCTGGTCTTTGCCAAAGCATACACACACTGCCAAGTAAGCAGAAAGCTCCAGAAGCTACCAGTAAAATAAAGAGTTTGAGAAGGAAACACAGCAGTCAGGTGGCAGTATGTTCATTTCGTTGCCCAAAAAAGAAACCAAAAGGTCAGTTCCCTGAAATATGAACCCTCTTTTTCAGTGGGATTAGCAAAAACTTGACTCTATATTCATGTTTTGACAGGTAACTGCTGCGTCTAGTGCGAGGGCAGGGACTGGGAATGGGAGGTCTGTAGGGGGGTTTGAGTATAATACACTTTACCAAACCCAACCACACCGTGCACCGTTTTTTTGTTGTTTTATACCTGTGGGGCTCATCGTGCGGGGCTGATGATGGGTCTCCCACAAATTGACTATCACTTGACAGGGACCACCTGCACTCTGCAATTCCAATGTTTGGTACAACGTTAGGGTTTTCAAATCAGATACAGTTTACTACTTTTCAGTCTGGCTGCCAAGCTGTTGTTGGACCAGAGTGTGAGAAAGGAATTAGAGCTGGTATATTCACCATCTCCACCTAGGGCAGTCAGCCACCATGGGTTGCAATCTGAAAAGTGGATTTGTTAGTGAAGGATAAAAAAAAAAAAAAAACTTGGAAACATTTCTGCAGTTACACATTAAGCTGCTCTCTTTATCTGTAATAATGCCATCATTCACTATACCAACAGTATATTAACAGCACCACATTTTGACCTTTGGAATTTAGTTATGTCATTACAGAATTACACTGTTCATGTCAACAATTATGGTCCATGAATTAAACTGTATATATTGCAGCCACTGCTGTAGGAATAACTTCAGTTTCTTAAATTTCAAGCTTGACTCAGACTGCATGAATAAATCATCACACTGATAAATTTCTTTAACCTTGCATCAACTGTTGAAAACCAATTAAACGGTTTAAATCCACAGCAGCCTGGAGCAATTTTCTAAATGAAGCATGAGGCGTATCACAACAACACAGTACAAACATGAGGAAGTCAGACCGCCGTTGACTTCTGTGATTCAGGGACAGCAGTCTAATGTGAGCCCCACCCTTGACTTAAAAAAAGAAACAATAACACACCACGGAGAAAGTTAAGCGCCAGAGGCCATATTTTTTGTGAGAATGTCTGACTCATTTACAGTCTCAGTTCCAGGAAAATTGGATCCCTTGTAAGTTTGTGTATGTGTATATACAAACGGGCTAAGGAGAAGCTCACGTGTATAGATTAGAGCCAGATGGCTGTTTGCCCAGGGTTGGCTAGTTCACAACACTGATTACGGCTGTTTCTACAGCTATAAACACAGATATAAGGAAACTGATATGCAAATCTTGTGTCCATCATATTATGATTATTTTGGCAGATTGTGATGCATATTGCAATTGCACTATTTTTCATTTCACTAACAAAAACTATTACAATCATGATGATGTGATATTTTTGGGGGTCTGTGGCAGACAACCATGTTTATTTACATCTGGAGAACAAGATTTATAGGCCAGGACACCTCTGCAGTACTACAGTGCTTCATTATAATAATGTCTTGTCACATATTTCACCTTCATCAAGGAATCGCTCCTTCTGTGATTTGTATTTTGCACTGGACTTACTGCAATATTAATAAGATTCTGACCAGTCGTAAGTGTAAATCTAACAAACCCTTTCAAAGTCAGTAAAACAAACAAACTAGCAGAACCTGTTTCTCTGCTTCCTGCTGATGAGCTGAAAAGAAAAGGTACCGATTGACAAACTGAAATAATTACATCACAAAACATGCAACAAGACCTTAACACTGGCTTTGAATTTACAATATTTATCTTTTTAACAAGTCACAGCCTATACAGCTTTCAAAAGATTATCTTTGGCAACTATGAGCAAATTGATCTGTACTTTTTAAGGTTACAAAACTGTATAGACAGAAGAGTCTGCTCACCTTTGACTCCAGGAAGAAGCCTTTGAAATAGCGATACTTGGAGACAACTCCTTTAGGCACAGTGACTGTTGTAGTCCAAAAATTTCTGTGACGGAGTCAACATAATACACATTAATATTTTAGAGGACAAGATAGTAACAAAAGCAAAAATTTCACATATGAAATTTTACCTACCCATCCACACCATCAGGATGTAAGGTCACAGCTTTTTGATGGTTCCAGCTGCCCAGAGATTCACAGCTCCCAACAACTGCAATCACCTCCCCTAGAAATGTTCAGATTGGGTCATTATCTGATGTTACTTCAACAAAAACTTAAAGCGACTACAAAGAGTTTTAACTGGTTGTGAAAGTCTCAATTTAATACTGATGCCTCTATATGAGTTACATAAGCAAACAACACCATCCTGGAAAAGAATGGCTATTTTTATCCAGTTATTCTTAATGCCTGCCACCGGGTCAGATTTTCCTTAAAATCAGATGAAAGCAGCCCGTATTTGTGGTTTCATGGGCAAACTTACAGTGTGTTGTGCGTTACCCAGTTTAAAAGAAGCAGGAGGAGATTTTTATTTAAATAATTTTTAAATAAAAGGCGCCTACAAGTTCCTTGTCGTAGCTTTAAAATACAAATACAATTGGTATTTGTAACAACATTTACAGTTTTACCTACAATGTTTTACATAAACATGTTTGAGATGTCTTTGTAAACAATAAAATGTTATCAAGGGCGTCAGATCTTCTTAAATGTTAAATTCTGGGTCTAATAAATATGTGCAAACTTCCCATGAATTTAACAGTGTGGAAAATGTGAATACATACAAATTCACATCACAGCTCAAATATGGTTCAACACATTTGGGGGGAAGATAGTTTAATAGTTTGCTATTACTACACTTCACAATAAAAAAAACAAATAATTACATTGTCTTACAAATAATTTTACAGCATATCAACTTGTAAATGTAAGTAAACGATCATCAAGTTGTATCGTTACTTCCTCTGCCACTCTTTGTTTCATTTATTCAATCATACATGTGAGGTTTGTTGTGGTTTTTACGTTGAAAATTCCAGAAATAAATGATCTATAAAAGATCATGTTGTGACAAGTGTCGACCCCTTCATCTTTAGCTGTGTCTACAGTCATACCTGGGGATACGTCTCCTCTGACCGCCAAAGTCACCTGAGTTGACTCCATTGTTGTCGCGGGCAAAAACAAAGATTGTCGGCAAAAACAAGCTGAAAGACAAACGGGTTTTACATAAACAGTCTTGTTTCATTAACTCGTAAACAATTAGAAATGTAAAGCGGATAATAATCCCGTGCAAAATGTGGGCCATGATGTGACCACTGATTGTTTTGATTAGCTACTTAAACCGTTACCGAGATAACGTAAACTGAAAAAGAGCTAACTCGCCGCAATGGTTGCTGGTTATAACATGAAGAAGCTAACCTTGCTAGCCATCAGTAAATCGCACGTCTACTAGCAAGTTAACGTCCTGAGAATAGCAACACCGGTACAAGACAGATGGAGACCACGGTCATAACAGCTACCTTCTTCCTTTTGGCAGCTACGGCTCGACTCTTGGCAGCCACGAAAATGGAGAGTTCACAGAGGTCCGCCTATCCTGCACACGGGCATCTTCGGAGCGAAGACAAAGCCGGTTCACCCTTATTCATTGCTGCCCTGGTAACGTCAGTCAAACAGCTAATAGATATTAGGTTTGACCTTAACAAACGTTAAATAACCAGCCTCGACAGAGTAGCTGAGACAAAGACTAACCACCACTGTCACTTGCACGGTTCAGTAAACACACACCACATAAGCGTTAAGTATACAGAAATGAAAAAATAAACTTCCGCTTTATACTTTCAAAGTAAAAGATTTAATGACATGTTTTGATGCACGAGGGGAGAAAATAAAGGAAGAATTTTGGAGGTACACTGGCGGCATATCTTCAGTATCTTTGATATCCTCTGTGTATTTCTGTCAGCAGTGATATGTAAACAATTTAAATCAGTAAAAGGCGTTAAATAATACACAGAGGACGGATAAATAAATAAATAGATTAATAAATGGGTGACAATCGACAATTTTTATTTTTCAAATATTGTTTTTTTTCAATCTGAATAATGATTTGTGATATAGGTCAATATCAGTTACAAGTAAGGTAAAATAGTTTTTTCTGTCTGGAATTTGCAAAATAATATAAACATCGAGCTTTTTTCAAAATAAATTAAAATGTCATTAAGCAAGGCCATTTGGCCTGTTTAAGTCCTCAGCGTCTCTCGGATACATTGCTTCCAGAGTGATGTGGTCTCAACCGTTGTAGGTATTTAGGCACTTTTATTTTGAATGTTTGATTTCCATTCGTCGTGGAGTGTTATGGTTTCCGCTGACTACTTGACGAGGCTGGTTCATACCGCCCTGCTCCGGATCGGTGCCCTGTCATACATGCTGCATTAAGGGACGCTCGGAAATAGCTGCATTACAATCTAAATGCACATGTTCGACCTCAAAAGTGGTAAACAAACGGGGAAAGTCGCACCTTCTTTAAAATATCGTGCTCCCACAATGTTAGTGAAACATGTGACGGCAAAAGCGACGCAATTAAAAATATTTGACAACTTTATTAAGCACAAATATCAAACACAGCATTTTTGCAATCTACTACTGCAGTGCACTGTAATTCTATGTACATTTCTCAAGTAAAACAGATAAAAATAGCTTTGTTACTAGGCCCATTTTGCCCATTTAAAACCAAATCCGGTCGGAAATCATACGGCAATTAGAAAGTAATAACGAAACAAAAAGTTGATAATCGGAGTTTACGAGGTTTTCACAATGCCACATCAGCTCGCTCGTGTGTCTGTTTGCTCTGTACCGTGATCAAATAAAGTAGCGACGGAAAATGTTTCTACGTTAAAGAAATAACACCCAGAATAACAGCCAACAATGTAACAGTAAGTGTGAACATACCGTTAGAAGAAATCGATAAACGTGCACATTTTCGGTGAAAACACAAGTTGTTTTGAAGATGAGGCCGGGGTGGTCTTTTAAATAGGAGGGGGTGCTTTACGCAGCTACGTCATGAATACGCTAACCTTGACGGCTGACGAAAACATTTCATTCACATGTTGGAGATACCTTCTAAAATACACAAACATAGAACTCGGTCCAAGGACAGCATTTTCTCCGAAAGTGTCCAGTATTTGTTAACGTAACTCAGCTGTCACTTTTCACTATTTGGCTGCGGGCTGTGACTCAGACAGCTGGGATCAGGTGGCGTGTAGTCTCTGTAGCTCAAATGTCTCCAGGCTTAAAACCACTGGTGAGTTCATCTGTCACACTTTCACCCACAATACTCCCGACTGTATGATGAAACCTACAGTATTATCATTTATCACGAGAGACGATTACGAAATGAGAGCAGCTGATGGCAGTGTGCAGGAGTTTCACTCTGGCTCAGCCAGCTGGATTTCTGGGGCCGATACAAAATTAGGAAATGAAAAATCCAGTATTGATACATCAGTTGATATCCTTTATCCACAATATGGAAAATCAATATACACAATTTTTTTTTTGCAATGATTCCTCAAGTGTGCTTAACACTTGTAACAAAGATATGTAATGGAGGCAGGCTATTTTTCAGTTCAATCAGTACAATCTGAATAATGTTCTATTAAAGGCTGACATATACTTAGATGCCATACTTAGGTCGAACAATATAGCTGTGATAGGCTATATCAGGCCAATAATATCAATCTGCCAATATATTGGTTAGCTCTACTAAATTACCATGCTGAAGTAGACGTTTGAAGTCCTTGTACTTTACTTCTGTATTTTCATTTTCTGATACTTCTGCTGCACCACAATTCTGTGGCAAATATTGCACTCTCCACTCTACTACATTTATTTAATAATGTAAGTAACTTTGCAGATTTTGATTTATGATATAATCAATAAATAAATTATGATCAGCTGTAGCTAAGAGTATTGATCCCTGGTGGAACATTCACAAACTACCCAGCAGTATATAATTGAAATTGTCTCAGCAAGCTGCAGCATTACAGTTTGATGTACACATTCATGCATCAATATTTATAATTCAATAGCCTAATATAATCGCCATTATTCTGAGATGGGGTTTTCTGCGTAATGAGTACTTTCACTTTTGGTACGTTTAGTATATTTTGAAGCAAAAAATGTTTCTATTTTTACTTCAGTAAAAGTTCTGCGGACTTGTTCCACCACCGGTTGAAGCATTTCTTTGACCTCCTAGGATGCTCCCTGTGGGCATGATTAATTTATGTAATGAATTATGCGTCAGGGTGATGTCATGTTTTCTTATTTATTGAACAGTTACACAACCCAGCTGGCCAAAACCACAGCTGACCCACTGGAACAGAGGGGGATGGATTGCCATTCTCAAGTTAAATTCAGCAGCAGGTAAACATAATCCAGTTAACTCACTGCTTTGTCAACCACTGACAAACTATAACAAAATAAAATATATCCCATTATATTGTATTGTATACTATATAGCCATTATATTTTGAATTTTATCTCATTGTTATTTCAACCCATCTGTACTTAGCCACATAAATTATTATCAATATTTTTGCTACAGTGAAGTCTAATGAACAATGACAATAATGAATAATAATAAGTGGTATTATATATCTAAGCTTTTTTTTACAGCACTTTTCAAAACAAAGTGACAAAGTGCAGTACAGAGTTGAACCAGAATTAAAACATTGTATTACTGCGATGAAGCAAATGAAATGAAATGAAATGACAATTAAAACAATGCAGTATTAAAATGCAATTCCCAACAATAATATAAGATAAAAACAATAATTTAAAACACAAATAAGACATAATGGAGACTTATGAGGATAACTTTTTGACAGTGCTACAGTTTACACTGAGACAGATCAAATAGCCTGGGTCTCAGTATTAAAGTGTCCTCTACTTATTAATGCTCTTGGGGACTGACAGTGATTGCTCCAACTGTGCAATAGCCTAGATACATTATCAGTAGCCCTTTCAACAACAGGGCCTTCAGACAAAGGGATGATACTGTGAAGATTTGATTAACCTGGATAACCTTAAACCCTTTGTAAAACAGCTGTGACTGTGGTTCTCAGCCTCTTACAGGTTGTTTGCATACAGTATATGGATCAGACTGAAAACCACAGTTTAGCCTTTAGCCCCCTCCAGTGTTCAAATAAAAACAATACACCATGCTATGAAGAGACCTGGAGGAATCTTTGCAGTATAAATGAAAATAAACCACATTTTTCCAGAACTCTCAGTGCGATTCTTCATCTCTGACATGCTGTAGGTCTATTATAACAACCATACATATATATAAACAGAGCAAGACTGAACTCAGTCTTTAGATGAATCAGGGGTTTTCTGTATCCCTCCTGGTACGGATAAGGAAGACACTGCAGAGTACTAATGAGTGCAATGAAGATAATGAGAGTTTTCATTTTGGGATGAACTGTTCCTTAAAGTAGACTGTCTTCATTTCCTGTCTGGTTTTGTTAATTAACACCAGTGGGACCCCGCTGTGATGAGGCAGGGGCAGAGAATTATCCATCCGACCTGGGAAGATGCTAAAAATCTGTGTTTTGGATGTTCAAGTGTGAAAAGTTTGGAAAAGTAACTTGCTGCTAGAGCGTGTGTATGAGTCCTGATTACTGTGTAACCGTGGATCAATGCCAAAAAGTGGTTTGAGAAGGCAAAAAAAGGGAGGGGGAGGAAGAGGCCCATGAAGGAGAGAATATTTGGAGAGAGAAATCATTACAGATCACTGTCTTTTACCAGCCACAACCTCATCAAACTCATTTATTTGCATGTTTAGTTTTCTGTATACATGTCCCTGTCATTGTAGTAGATTGTCAGAGGCTGAAGCAAAATGAACAGAATTACAGTTAATGTTACACCAACTCAACTGGCAACTCAAACAAAAGTTAGGGCACTTCAATAAATAAGTACCATATTAACTCATTAGTACTACTGATGAAATACAAAACACCATAAAGTTGCTTTTTATCTTTTTATGTTTGGTGAAGCAAACAGATCTGGCTTTAAATTACAATTGGAAAACATGTAGTTTATATAACAATTTATGTAATGAATTATAAGGAAACTAGAATTAATGCCTCACAGTTGTATGTCTCCGCCAACTAGACAACTTCCTGTTAAAATTTGTCTGTCCAGACTCTTATAATGTATGGAGAGAAGACTTTGAAGAAATGTATGATCCCAGTGAGAAACATGCTGTCTTTACTTAGAGACTGTTTTTACAGAGGAGAACACTGGACTGACAGAGAGCTGAACATTATGAAGTCACAGTGAAGTTGACCTTTGACCCTTTGGACATAAAATGTCATCACTTCATCATTTTATCCTATTAGACATTTGTGTAAATGTGACTAGTGAGGTGACTTTGACCTTGACCTTGACCCCCAAAGCTAATCAGTCAATCCTTCAGTCCTAGTGGACTTTTGTCAGAGATAGATGTAATAAAATTCCCTCCAGGCGTTCCTGAGATATCATGTTCGCAAAAAGTGAAAAAGACGAGCTCAGTTCTGTGGCTCAGATCAGTCACCGGCAGAATTAGTTTTATTTATAAAGTAAAAATGTACATATAATGAGTATAACATGATAACAAGCTCCATATGTCCATATGTATATAAATAACATTTTGTCTAAAAAGGCAATGGAAATTAACATGAAGTCATTTACAGAATAGGTCTTTTTTCTAGGTAGCTACAGTAGAAGATATATTGTAAAATTAAAGAGTGTAAAAGAAATTTAAAAATAATGCAATATTAGAAGATTTCTTGTCTATACAGCATATAGATGCTGAAATACTGTTTCTGATTTTTAATCAGTGACTGTGTGATCAGAGACTTACCAGAATACCTTCCTGATAGCAAGGCCACACCTGCAGTCAAACAATAATATCAAGGTTGGCTCGTATGAATCAGGTTCGGAGTTTCTCTTATCAGGTGGGGTTTTATGAGTCAGATCTGCCTCAGCCTGGGAAGCAATATTCTTGCTTGGATCGAGCTTAATTGTGAGAGCCAGGTTCACCTTTGTGTGCTGATTCATCCAGTATTTCCGAGCGCTCAAGTATCAGATATATCCTGACACTGAGCTTGGGAAATGAACAGACCTGATTGTTATGGTCAACTAAAATGTCCCAAGGCTTAATAATCTTTTCATAATTATTGTCACACTTTGGTTGTGTGAGAGCACAACACCAATTTACTTACAGCATATAGCCAGAGCTCTTTCTCTGTATCTTACAGATGTGTTAGCCCTTATTTCTTCCACTGTAAATATAAGCCATTTATTGATCTAATTTATCTCACAAAATGTTCTATTTTTTCTTACAGGATACAGTTTTTAAGAACCTGAATCCTGTGGAGTTTCTGGGAAGAGCTTATCTAAACTATCAGGTGATTTGTCATGTTGCAAACACAACAGCCTCAAGGTGAGTTGCAATTAGTGATGTTGCACTCAGGGAAATGCTTTATGGTATTAGTGTCAAAAATGAGAAAGCCATGATATTATCAAAATTTAAAAAAGCTTTTAATCAGGATGTATTACATAAGAGTGAGACAGCAGAGCACTCACACTCTTTACACTGTAAAAAAAAAAGTTTGTACTTTACAAAGTTAGTGTTCAGGCTGCTTTAAAATTTTAAGTTGACTGAATTTAAAAGGACGAGTTGATGTAAATTTGTAATGATTCAGATCAAATACACTTTTCTTGTCAAATAAACTTGATATTAATTTCTTTTGTACTTAAGAAAACATGTTCAATAAGCTTAAGATATTAAGTCAAACCAACAACTCCTCAGTCAGACTGCTGAATATTACAAATTTGATTTCCTATTACATTTTCTTTTATTTTAATAAATAACTTACAGCTGCAGCAGCTTCTATTGGAGCTGCTGTGTTCCAGCACTGGCAGAAAGACAACATGTGAAACTGCTGTCAGTGAATATATTACATATTAAGAATAAGGGGGTAGGGACTGAATTCAATACTAAGATATATAAGAGCCATCATCTGTGTTTTCTTCAAACTGTAGAAAACAAGGCTCTCGGGATGGATGGAGGGAAATCTGCTAATATGATGAACATATTTATTTATGAACTTAATTTAATGAGTTGACTGAAGTCTGTCGAGTATATTCATTCAACTCATCATTTAAATTCAAAAGACATCAAGTTAGAAAAACACGTTTGTGAGTTCTGAAAATAAATATAATGTATGAGAAATTCTAAGTTTCATTAAAGTGAATAAATAAAACTTTTGATTAGTTGATTCCACCAAATTCCTGTATGATTTCTTGACAGTGTGGTATGGAGAAATATTTCATTCTAAACGACTTCAAGGTTTTTGAGTTCAATACTGTGACACATTTTTCTCCAGTGATGCTGAAATAAATAAGCTAAGAATAGAAAAATAGTGAATAATATTGAAATTTCAGCCCACAAGGCAGGGATTTCATATGACTATCCACTACCATACATATTCATGTAGATAACAGTTTTCATATAAAAATCAGTCATATGAATGAAATGAATGAATGTGGGACGCATAAATGAGATCAGCTGAATATATATTCACTTATATATGCATTCATTTGATATGTTTTATTTACCCTGTTTGTGCTGGAATTAATGAATCAGCAAAAATGTGTAGGGCAGTCTGTCACATTTGCCTGCAGTATGATCCCCATCTACTGGTCATGAATACACAATGTTTATCTTTCTCTCCCTCTCATGTGTTCTGTTTGGCTCTCGCCCCACTTTCCTAACTCCATTTGCTGTAATATTTATGTCATAATGATAAACTTGGCATTTGAAAGCTTTCAAGAGGCCACAATAGATCTCATCAAGTGCCTCAGTGCTGGGAGGACAGACAGATGACATAATGTAGGGTTCATAAAGAGAGAATAAAAGTAATTCCTCAAGGCTGAAGTCTCAGACAGAAAAATATATGGTGCTGGTTAACTTCCCTGATGGGCAGAGAGCAGCTGAGTTATCATGATCAGTTCTCACTGAAATGCAGATCGCTGGCACAGTGTTACATAAAGCCTTACTGTGAATCACTGTGCAAAAAACCTTTTGAGCGCGCCAACAAATTCTACTATTCTATAACACCTTACTTGAAGGGGTGTGCATAAGATTGCCATTACCCTGTCATAACACCTACCAAAAACAAAGAGTCTTCATGAATGTCTATGATTGTTGTCATTAAGTGCCCTTCGAACGGTTATGTCATTCTTAAGGCAAAGATGGCATTGCTTGAGATGTATTCTTACTACAACATGACATTAATCAAACCACTGTCTTTGTCATGACAACTAAACCCTAACCAAGACAATATAACTTGTCAATGTCTTTGTTATGAAAACTTTACATTATCAAACTCAAAGAAACTACTACTGCTATGTTGGCAACAAGTAAACGAGCTGACTGCTATCTGTCCATCATGTAACTCTACCATATAACATTTAACAACATCTTTATGCCAAGTTCAAATGGCACTGCTTTAGATGAGGTCCAGGAAATTGTTCATGTTACAAAAGCATTTGACAGTGTAAAATCTTTATGACAAGTCCAAAATCTACAACTTTACTTAAGGCCAAGGAAAAGATTCACACTCATAATGCTGTCATGATGGCCAGTGTCAGTGACAGTTTAATGTAATGTTAAAACATAAAGCTAAATGGTTTCTTTAAGTCTGATAATGTCAAGTCGTTATGACAAAGACAATGACAGGTTATGCTGTCTTGGTTAAAGTCAAGTTGTCATAACAAAGACATTTTGTCTTGGTCGGTCAAGTTGTAATAACATAATGATGCTTAATGACAATAGTCATAAACATTCTTCATGTTTATGACAGGGGTAAGAGCATGGTTATGACAGTGTAATGACAGTCTTATGAACACCCCTTCAAATAGAGTTTTACCTAATATCCTATAATGTGATCTCAATGAGATACAAAACAAAAAAACAAAAAAAGATGAGTTTTTTTTTAAAGTGCAAATGACACTCGTGCCATTGTAGCATCCTGAAATGACATTAGGGCGGGCAGTGAACTGTTGACCTGTGGTCAGACCAGGCCTCAGGGGAAACTGATGGCTCCACAGATCAAAGAATTACACCATATGATCCCACCTGCCTGTCAGAGCTGGTGAAAGAGGAAATGAATACAGAAACATAGAGATGAAGGCAAAGAAAAAGATGGAGAAGATGTGTTATCTCTGTTTGCTTTTGCAGAGGGGAAACACAATAACAGCTAGAGGGTTGCTGCTGTTGGTTTAAAAGCAGCAGCAGTGTGGAGATGGGGCTGTGTGATAATAAATTTATCCATGGGCTAAATTTAATTTCCTTTGAAAGAGGAGAATGAAGAACGCATTATTCTAGTTTTCTGTCAGCAAGTTAACAGAGACTTCTGACTAATGTTGGAACATTCAAACAGTAAACACTTTGATTGTTTAGTTGCTCTCATTTAACTGGTGTTGACAGGAAGTGAGAGCTACAGTTCACTCTCAGATATTTTTAGTTCTCTCTGTGTAGTCAGGTCCAAACAGTGAAAACATGAGTTACACATCAAAAATCAAATCCACTGTTGACAGTACACACAGATAAACTTACTGTGCAGATGAGAACTATTTCAAATAAAAAAGCAGAAGTGGATTTGTCTTATTTAGCTTATACTGGTATCCACAGCCACTAACTGTCACCCTGGTGAAAAACAATCTGAAACAGTGTCAGTGAAAAAAATGCCTGAGGACATCTTTTGATCTGACTTGGATCTTTGTCAGGTCAGAATGATTCTGATCTACCTTTTTCTTCAGCTTAATAAATAATTATCCTTCTAGAAGCTTTAACTTACGCTCCCAGAAGGTAGCTTTACCATACATTAGCCTTAACTCAAGTTAATCAGACTTAAACTTTCTAGTATTTATTTTCAGAACACGTCATATGTCATAAATATGGCTCTTCTTTTTATAGTTTGAAGAAAACTGTATGATGAAACCTTCAAATTTGTTTGTAATATTTGTCAGTGTGACTGAAGATTTGTTGGTTCAGCTTCATATCTTAAGCTTATTTTTTCTCAGTTGTAACTAAATTAAGTTTATTTGACAGAAAACTTTATTCGTTTTGAATCATTACAAAATTATCTCAACTTGTTTTTTCAAATTCAGCCAACTTAAAATTTTAAGGCAGCCTGGACACCAAAACACTAAACACTAAACACTAAAATACTAAAAACAGATAGGATTTTCATCGTTTTATTTTTATTACACCACTTCTAGTTTAGACCTCATAGAGCGACGTCATCAGTGACCTCTGTCCCATTAGGCAGTTGCTTACCCCCCTGGCCCTGTGACATATTGTTGTCTTCAGACCTGTACTGAGGTCTGTGGCCCTTCCATGGGCAGAAAGGAACGTAACGAACCCAAGACTGTGACGAAAGGCAAGAGCTTATGCCAGAGGGAAGGTCATACACCCCTTCAGTTTCCAAGTTGCTGCAAGAGTCCTCAAGATGATCTTCGTCACTGGCTAGGAGGCCTCGCTCACGTTTGGTCCCTGAGACAGAAAGGCTATTAGGAGAGAGCCGTACACCACACCTTTCTATGGAAGCCCAGCAAGGAAAGAAATTCTGGTGACCTATTTTCCAAGTCTGATCTCAGCTCTGGTACATGGTATTGGTACCTAATACCTTGGGTTAAGAGTGCATGGAGAAATTAAAACTCACTTGGAAGAAAACATGAACGTTTTTTAGTCATCTGTTCCTAAGTCATAAACACAGGAAAGAAAACAATTTAGATCAAGCTTAGAAAATGGGAAAGCAGAATTTCTTTCCTCACTTGCCTCTCGGGACTTCTATACCTCTCTTTATGATAACACATATATAGTTTATCTTCATAAAAAGGTCTGATTTAAATAGTGAGTAGATATTAGTACAGAAACAATGCACAAAAAGACAAATTGCACACCCTGAAGCTACATGGAGCTGCTATGTGCACTGAATGCAATTTCATTCAATTACAACTTTCCACTTCAGCTTACCAGGAATTGTGTTATCTAGAAAGAAGCCAAGGAATCCTCCTACAAACATATGGGTGGTCAACAGTATGTGCACCACTTGGTCTACCTCTTTAACACCTGCACACCAAGGACAAGAGAGAGAAAATATTAGTGCAAAATTCAAAGCACCTTCAGACTGACATGTATCATGTCTTTTAATATAGTTACAAGACTGAATGCTACTTTGAATGCTCAGTTTTTTCAAAATTAAAACACTCAAAAGTTTCTTGCAAGCTGGTTGTAGCTGAGGGGAAAGCTGTTAAAAAGTAATGAAATGTACCTGTTTTAAAGAAATCAGGATTTTTCAATATCCAGTTTGGAATGACGAGTGCAGTAAACATAGAAAAGCCAAACACAAATATATTCCTGGAGGAATTCATGTCTGTGAACTGCAAAATGAGAGGTGTCAGAAAAAAATTCTGAATAGTAGCAAAGCATTTGGGAACCATCTGGCTGAATATCAAATCATATTTCATGCTGTTGTTTACCTGCAGGTTAGAAATGCCTGCTGCAGTTATTACTCCAAACATGATCAGGAACATCCCTCCAAGCACAGGGGTGGGGATGGTTGTGAAGATGGCGCCGATTTTACCCAGTATTCCCATCAAAAGCATGAAAACTCCACTCAGAATAATCACCGTTCGGCTGCCCACCTGTCACACAAACAGGCAGTTTGAGATATGTTTTGCAGACTTGCTTGTTCTGCAGTTCCACATTGAAGATTTGTAAATATTGCTAATATTGTCTGTCTGTCCCTCATCTTACTGGAAAGGTATCATACAACAGAGGGTGTATTAAGGCTTTTTTGCTGAAAACAGCTGTCTGCAGCTGCTTGAAAACAGTCTAGTTTTGAAATCAGCAGAACATATCACATATTCAGTGTACTTTTAGCTCTGTTTTGGTCTCCACCAGCTCATAGGAAAAATTCCTAGGGCTACAGATGCAAATTTAGTTTAATTTCTAAACCACCTATCACTAACCTTGTCTGTCTGTAGCATTGCAACAGCCAGTTTACTGGAGCATTTTTGCCAAAACAGCGTAGTTGTAAAAATCATGCACTTTAAATTCATGTTAAACTGTAGGCTGGACGTCAGTCTTGCTGTGAGTATCTTACCTTGGTGATTCCCAGAGCAGCCACATTTTCACTAAATGAGGTGGTGCCATTGCCTGTCCCAAAGGCCCCTGCCAATAAACAGCCAAGCCCTTCAACACCGATGCCCCGGTTGATGGCGTGCTTTGGGGGAGGTGGGGCCGCGGCCAGCTTTGCACATGAGTGGTAGTCACCCACAGACTCTGCCATGGAGCATATTATTCCAGCCATAATGCCAAATACACCTGCCACGTTCACAGTTGGTACACCCCACTGACCTGAACGAGGAGTCAAATGATGATTAGTGAGTAGTCTATAAAAAATCTTCAACATTTGATTCCACTACACTGACTGCTCTTTACTTGCACCATGAAGTGTGACGTTTTACAAGCTGCACATCTGTTTACTCCCTGTCAGTGAAACTAAACTTAGTAATCCTCCTGATGTTGTGATACTGCCGGTTGCGATTTACAATCGGCATAAGTAGGACTGAATCATCAACTGCCATTCTCTTAAAATGCACGTGTGGGCTCCTAAGTGACCATCTAGAAGTAATCCATGAGACACACACCCAGGCCTGAGCACCCTGGGGTGGATGACTTTGCAGTTACTGAAAGTTATCTAATCACTGAGGTGATTATCAAACTGCTCAAAAACACCAGCTATACAAAACAAACAGTAAGTAGGCATATTGACTATATGTACCTCGCTAACTGAAAAGTGAAGCAACTAATATAAGTATTAAAAAGTAGAGAATAGCGCTTGCTATAATAAAACTTGCATGATGACAGATGTATTAAAGAGAGAAGACGAATATAAAGGTACATTGATATTATTCTTGTGCATTTACCAGGATAAGGAAATGTGAACCAGGAAGCCTTGTTCACCACGTTTCCCTTCACATCAGTACGAGCCAGGTGGCCATATTGGGCTGGATCAGATGGTAGGACATCATAGATGGTGAGGAGGTAACAGACTAACCATGACACAGCAACGCCCAGCAGAATCTAATCAATATCTAATATTAGTACCAGTGTCAGTATTTTCAGGGAACCACAAAATACCACAAAAATGTTTTTTTGAAAATACATATATGCATATGTGTGTGTGTGTGTGTGTGTGTGTACAAAACATACAGGCATTATCTGGAAGATATAGAACTTGGAGGTGTGCAGTTTCCTGGCTTTGCTATATGCAGGAACAGGGATGGGTATGAGACGGAGGTACTGGGAGAACAGGATGATCAACACTGTGGTCCTGTGTGTATGGGGAGAACTGTAATTAGCATTATGATGCAAAAACAGAGACTGAAATTTAATTTGAAACAGACCAGTGATTACACTTTCCCCACTAAAGGAAATCTGGCTTGTCAAATCTAAATTTTAAAACAGCTTTGGGTACAGGGTATAGCTACAAGCAGAATTTAGTTGTTAATGTAATTTCGGACTGTGACCTCCTGAGAAAGAAGGTCAGTGCTAAATTTGTAGCCCAATACTGCTGCTTCACCCATTGAAAACATTCCCCTTCCAGCTGAGCAAAGAGACATTCACCATGGCTGTGAGTGGTAACGTACATAGCAGAGATGCCCCAGTGGCTGCCAAGTTTGACTCCGGCTGAATCATACAGTGACAGGCCTATCAGAGAGACTGTGGGGGCAATGGTTAAAGGGCCAATGAAGCGCATGAGGAAGCCGATGAGGCCAGAGAAACCAACCAGGATCTGGAGGAGAGATGCCACCATGATAGAGCCCTGCAGCTGTGGACAGGGACACAACAACCGAGATCATTAGGGTTGATGTCACTGCTCTTTCTTTGGCTGAGTGATAGACTGTAAGAATAATATATGATCAGTTACTTTCCACAGTGTAAACTACATGAGTTCACTGAATTAATTATGAGCTCCACAGAAGCGCTGTCTGACGCCTTTGTTGGCTTGATTTCATGGAAAGTTGTGAATGTACAGTGTTTGCGTTGGCTCACTGTTCTCATCCGGGTCTGCCACACTTCAATGAAGACAGGGGAAGAGGTGTTGACCAGACTGGCGTTCTGGGTCCAAGCTGGGCACTTCCACTCTGGCATGGACAACATGGCCATGGCAGGGGTCAGCAAAGCAAACGTACCCCCCTGAAGGATGGGAAGCCTACAAGTATGACATAACAATTCTCTGTCAGACAAAATGACGAAGCATTTGCTGAAAAATGAGCCAAAACAAAGCAGTTGAGGGATGCAACATGTATTTATGTTTCGTATAAGACAGTAGACAGTATGCAACTCATTAACTTGCATTTGATGGATGTTTTTGTCTTTTGTTTTATTTGTACTGAATCCATTTTTGTATTTGAGATTAGCTAAAGGCTAAAATGGGTGAGACTTGCAGTAGCAGCAGTGCTTTGAACTAAATGCTAACAACATGCTGACAATGACAATGTTAACAGTGTTTAGTGTTAACATGTTTACTATCTTATATTTGTTCTACTGTGTCAGCACGCCAGGATTTGTTAATTAGCACTAAGTTCCAAAAAGTTAATGGGAAGTCATCGGTTTTGCAGGTATTGGGTCAAAATGAACAGAAATGACATTTTAAACAGTATCACTGACATGTTATCAAACCACTGCTTATTTACACATCCATCAAACTTGGAATAAAATAAACACTGATTTTGTGTTTCTGTCTAGCAGACAAATGTAAGCCTATGTATTGACTTTCCTTTTGCCTCTGTTTTGGTCTCCACCAACTCCTGAGAAAAATATCTGGGTCTGTAGCTGCTATCCCTGACATGTCTGTCCCTCATCTGCTGGGAAGGTGACCAGGTGTCCTACTTTATGTGTGACTGCCCATAACTTTGTTAGGACAACTTGACCTTTATCCCTCGTCCTACGTCCCACATAATTGAGACCACGTCCCACATTTTTATTGGCTCTAGTTTTCAAAAGTCAAACCACTGCAGGACAGATGTTTTTTTGTTTTTTTTTTATCTGGCTTTTATCCAGTGGCTGTGAAGAAAGCAGGGAGGGCTGTCATCACAGGGCTCTGTTTGATGTCAGTCAAACTGCAAACAAGTGGGTCAAGTGCAGGTTAACCTGTCACTGTCCTTGCAAGTCACCACAATGTCATAAATTGTGCAGATTTAGTTGGAGTATGATGGACAGTACGTCTCTTAATGGTATAACATACTCAGGCTTGAGATACTGAACTACCTCTTAGAATCCTTCATCCTCTACTGCACTGATGAGGAGCATATTGTTCTCAATCACTCAGTACACCAGCTGTGTGATGGCCACAGACCAGTGCAGATCACACTTTCTCCCCCCGACAAGCAGCAACGCGATCTTTTGGACATGGTGGTATTTGTTCTTATTTTGATGCAGTATTGTGCTAGTACTATTATCACATAATATACATTTGGCTTTGTTGCCTTTCTGAAGGAAATGTTTCACACAATGCTTCATTTTTTACTGCAGACTGCTAACAACAACAACACATTAGCAGAGTGTACCGTATGTATGAAAATGAAATGCACAATATGTGGATTCTGCTGCTGGGGATCTCTCTCACATCAAAACTATAACAACAAAAGATGTAGTTTGATTGATTGTAGGTAACTTCACTGTTAAACATTCACCATAGCTGATGACAATCTATCTGACATGATTTAGGCAGAAATCATGTTCAGAGAGGAGGTAATATTAAAGTTTATTTGTGTTAGGTTTGCTAGCAATAGCTGGTGTTACTTTGAGTAAATTATGGTTTTCTCTGCATTTGTAAATGTTTTGAATAATGTAAATACCAAACTAAACACGTCTAACTGGTCAGAAATATTCTTGTATTTAACTTGTCAGTGGTTAACCAATGATATCCATAATGCTGACATTTGTAGCTTGTGTTAGAGCAGACAAACATGCAGTTTTAGCCATTTCTTTCATTTTTGCTCCTCAGTTCTTAGTTTTGAAAGGGGTTTCAAACAGACATCACCCTCCAAAATTTTGAAATGTTGAGTAAGCCCCACATACACCACTTCATTATGTGGAGCTGGAGACTTTGAGAGAATTATCATGCCTAGTTACGACTGCTAAGCTGTGACTGGACAGTTACTGTTCAGGGATTTAGGAAATAGTCAGCTGAAAAGGGAAATGCAAAACAGGCAATTGAATAATAAGGCTGTTCAATTTCAAGTTATTATATCCTCCAACTTGTGACTCTTTTATAGAGAAAATCTGATTTTTTTAACTCAACATTCAATTTGAGCATAACAAATTGAAATTTCTGCAATTCTTTGCTTGGACTAATTTAATCTCCTACCAAACTTTGCTGTCCAGTAATCTGGAAACCTTCAGTTACTCATTCTTTGTTAATATAAATATGTGGATTAATGGACCTTTAAGATTGCTTCCATAAAATGATGTTAGTGTATTGAGTAAGAAAACATAATGAAATAAAAGAAGTAGTGAGTGGACCACTTTTAAGCTTTTCAAAGGTGTTATTGATCGTCTAATGTATGTAAACAGAGTTCACCTCAACTATCTTGTCTTTCCTTACAGGATATGGAGTGGTGGAATGAACACCATGAATCTGACCTGACACCGAAGATGACCTGCAGCAGGGTGCACAAGCCGGAGACGAAGAAAATGGTGTTAATGAGGCGACTCTGGACCAGGCTGTCGTGCTGTAGACACAGCCCCTCAGAGAGGATGAGGGGGATGGAGAGGATCCCACCGAATGCCGTCAGGTAATGCTGAGGGGAGAGGAATTGATGGTATTGATGACACCACAACATCAAGAACGCTGGTCTGTAACACATACAGTATGTCACCTTCTGAATTCATACAAGGCAAAGAGGGTGTGTATTTAGAATCAGTCACAGAATATATGCTTTTGCAACGTTATAATGACTGGAAGTAATAAAGGTTTTATTGACCCAGTCACAGTACCTTGAAAGATATTTTGACACAGCTGCAAATTTATATTGGAGGCTAAAGTCAACTCAGGATTTCACCCACCTGTATGGCCAAAAAAATACAAAGATACCAGGGAGGGACATCAGTCACACAATAGGTTGGTTTATTTCTGTCTTCCTCTGCTACACAGCTGCTCCCACAAGTCTTTCTCTCCTTTTCTCTGGGTTGATCATTGACTCGTTCATCCATCTGCAGCACCATGTGAAAACACATGCAAATGCAAAAACAGATAAGAGCTCACCTGGAGACCAATAGTAACTTATTTTATGACTAGTACACATCTACCTAATGCATATTTAACACTGAATTATTCTGAACATTTTGTGTTTTGAAATGTAGTGAAACAGACAGACATTTCAGGTAGAAAGACATCACAGACGGCAGATAGATATCTCTGTTATTGTGTCTCTGTGTTGGGTAAAATGTGAAAAGTTCTAAAAAAAAAAAAAAGAATGGGAATTTATGAAGCTTTATGGATCTAATCTAAACAAAATAAGATTTTGTGCTGTGTGGGCCCTTCCTATGCAAAGGCTGTGAGAGCATAGAGCGAATTTCAGCAAGTTTCGCAACTTTTTGAAATTTTTAACTTAAAGTACTGCCACTTGTACAAACCCTTATCAAGTGTGTAGCAGGATAAATCAGAACTAAATCTAGTGTGTCTTCTGAAAGCTTACCGGTGACGCTGACTCCATTTAGAAAGAATACCTAAAAATGTCTGCATACGTTATATTTTACATGAATAAGTCACTGTACTTACATCAAATGCAAGATTGTCGATTCCACTGCTTTCTTTCCCTGAAGCCATTGCAAGTGTAGTATAAAATAAAAACTTCCTTCTGGTTCCTTGAGGCAGAGTTCTTCTACTGAGAGGTGAATAGCAAAATAAATGAGAACCACAGAGTAACAGAGAGACCAAATACTGAGGAGTCAAAGGAGGAGCCAGGAGTCATCTTCAGAGCAGTCAGAAATTACTCACTTATTAAAATGTGAATTGTAAAGGTGCAATGAGCACACCGAGCTTTAGCTCTGTTATCACATTTATAACCATAATGTGCATTCATTTCAGGACAAAGTTAAGTTTACTAGTCACTTAATTAGGTATGTTGGTTAATTATTACCAACAACTTTCAAGAATGTGGAATTATCATTTGGAAGGGATTCAAAGTCAGGTCAGGTCAAGTCAAGTAAACTTTATTTATATAGCACATTTCATATGACAAGTGTAAACTCAGTGTGTTTCAAGATACATCATATATGACAAACATAAAATAACATGTAAGATAATTAAGTATTACATATATAAAAACAAGCAGAACACGATGGACAAACAAAATAATAAGGTATTATTATTAGCATTATTTTTAAAAAGGGAGATAATAACAATAATAATACTGATTCCTAAAACAAAAATACACTTAAAAACCTAAAAGCTTGCAAAAGAAGATATGTTTTTAGTTTGTGTTTGAAAGAGAACACTGTTGTAGCAGACTGTAGTTCATGTGGAAGAGAATTCCAGAGATGAATGTTTATGACTATTGTCATTAAGTGTCATACAGACAGTTATGTCATTTTTTATGCAAAGTTGACATTATTTCAGATGTCTTTGTTATGGCAACTTGACATTAGCCACGACAAAATAACCTGTCAGTGTCAGCGTCAACTTTGCATTATAAATAACATATCTGACTGATTGGCATTTAATGACAACAGTCGTAAACATCAGGACTCCCTCCCTCATAGACTGACTTCATCATCTAAAGTGTCACTGACTGATATGAGGATGGATGAATGGATTGATAGATAAAATAGGACAGATAAAAAGTTTTTGTTAATGGCACAGAGCAGGGTGCTTACTTTTTTAATTTACTCAACTCCATTCTGAAAAAATAAAAACAGAAGAAAACTCTTGTCCAAGAGCCCAGAGAGAACGCTGACAGTCTGAGCTTGATGCTTTGTTTGATCGTGGTTTGCATTTAGTGCTCACTTTAAACTGTCCCAATCAGTTGACAGCACAAAATTGGGAAGGTGGTTAGATAAAGAGATTTAGCGCCTTCAAAGAGGGAAAGCTTCCCTCAATCGAAGTGGGGAGAGAATGTGGAGAATTGATATGATCTCTCTGTGTGATGCTGATAAATGCGCCATGGCAGGAGCAGCAATGCATCTTGGGAAATTACCAAGTGAAAACACACTCCAGTCTAAAGTTTTATAACAGAAAGGATCCTAAGAATTATAAGGCAGCAAGAGCTTCAATTGTAGAGTTGCCCTTTTCACATGTAGGTACCAGAGTAGAGTTTAATGTCACTTTAATGTCACTCAAGACTCATTCATTCATTGTCCGTAACCACTTATCCTTGAAGGGTCGCAGGGGGGCTGGAGCCTATCCTAGCTGACATTGGGTGAGAGGTGGGGTAAACCCCAGACAAATCGCCAGTTCATCACAGGGCTGACACATAGAGAAAAACAACCATTCACTCTCACATTCACACCTATGGGCAATTTAGATTCAGCAATTAAGCTGTTACACTGTATGACTTTGGACTGTGGGAGGAAGTCGGAGTACCCGGAGGGAACCCACACACAAGGAGAACCTGCAAACTCTGCACAGAAAGGCCCTGCCCCAGCCACCGTGCCGCCCTACTACTCAAGACTCCTATCAGTAAATTCCATCAAGAGGATGTTATGTCTCTCTGATTGGCACTAAGCTGTGAAATTTATAAAACTTGTAGAAACAGGATGAAACCAGGTCAAACTGACACACCACTCATATGCCATAAAGTACTTGAATCATGGCATGGAGGGACAATCAACTACAGCTTTTATAATAATGATAATATCTGCCGCTTTGTACTGGTTTATTAGTGCAGTTGGGCTCTGCACTTAGGGAGTAATTTATATTCTAAAGGATGCTCTTTGCAGAACAGCAAACTTTAATGTTACTGACTGCGATGTAGCACATCATTAACTCACTGCAACGGTTTTACAGATAATGCCACTTTATCATTTTGTGATTTATAACCAGGTAGATTAATTTTTCATGTTTTGAGTTTAGGGAAGCAATTTATCTCCCCAATTTGTGGGGAGAGAGCATGGTATTCTGCACTGATGTCTTCAGCTCTCTGTTCATTTAAAACACAAAAGTGTAAACCATAAAAAGGAGTACTGGTGTAGGAAGCTAAGAAATGTACTGCTGTAGACAGGATCAACAGCACAACATAATTTAGCCACCTAAAAAAATCAATATCAGTTCAAGTGTTGGCCATTTCGAATATTTTTATGGCTTCACCTTGCTGGATGGGAAACAGCTGTTGTGTAAGTCAAATATTGCTCTCTCCAAACCAACCAAACTCCTTTGGCAAAATCAGTAATTTTATTTTGCAAAATAAAGACGGCCAAATGGTAAGAGGAGAACCCCAGACATTCAGTCATTATCTAGACACCCTCAAGCCGATTAAAGGTCGGGTTTAGATCTTTGTCTACAAAACACTGCTGGAGTTTCACAGGAAAACTACGTTGCAGAATCTCCCAAACAATGGAAGTGACAAGTGTTTTGTGGTCTAACAAAATAAACCCAACTCTCAATCGACATGAGGGTGAGTAGATAATGATTGAATCTTCATTTTTGGGTGAACTATTCCTTTAAATCAAGGGTTCCCCTCTGAACATAATAAGCAGGAGGACAGGCCGCTGCAGCAGACGGAGGTCAGTTGAAGTGAGTGTCTATGGTTACAAGGCTGCACCAATGCAAACATTACAGACATCTGTATCCAAAATTAAAGGTTTTGCAGAATCTGGATAAGCCAACATTGGGGCTGAGATCAACATAGCCTTGAGCTGTTAAAACTTTTCTGGCAAGCTTCTGACCACTTAAAGCATCTCCACTTCTCTGTCAGCTGATGAAGGGGGCGGGCTATTTCTGTGAATCCCTTTATGAAATCTGTAGTACGATCCTAGCCCTACAAAACTTCTCACCTCTGTTTGATTTTTAGGTACTGGCCACTCTTTCACAACCTGCACCTTGGCTGGATCTGCAGTGGAAAACACGTTACACTTGGAGGGTTTCACCTTGAGGTTCGCCTGGCACAGCTTAAGCAACACTTCATCCAAATGAGACAAATGCTCGATGAACATGCGGCCAAACAATGATATCATCCAGGTAGACCGACCAGGTGGTCCACGGTAGGTCAGCCAAAACCATATCCATGAACCTTTCAAATGCGCTTGGTGCATTATACAAGCCAAAACTCAACACATTAGACTGAAATAGGCAAGGGGTAGGCATCCTTTCTGGTAAGATAAGCCTCCGATAATCAACACAGAAACAAAGCCCATTCATCGCTATGGCAAGGCTCTAAACATCTAGTCATGGCTACTTTCAACAGAAACTCCATTATACATTTCACACAGATAGTAATGAGGACATACATTTCAGTTTAACAGGATCATCCCAGCCGTTTACATTAGCAGCTAACACAAATTGCTCTACCCAATCAGACCATTCCCGACCCACCCCAGTAAAAACTTCAGGCATGAACACTGGATGAGGGATTGAACTGGCTGGAGGGGGGCACTAGTGGGGCAGCCATGCTGCTTGAGGGGCTGTTTTCACTTGCACTCATTTCCTGTAGCCCTGACTGGGATAAAATGTTCTCTGCCTCAGACATTTTTTAATATTATCCAACAGTGCAATAAATTTTCGTTGTTAAGAGTAGCCTCACAGCAAGAAGGTCCTGAGTTCGATCCTCCAGCTCCCCGGCTGGGGCAGGGCCTTTCTGTGTAGAGTTTGCATGTTCTCCCCGTGTCTGCGTGGGTTCTCTCCGGGTTCTCCGGCTTCCTCCCACAGTCCAAAGACATGCATGCTAGGTTAATTGGTGGCTCTAAATTGCCCGTAGGTGTGAATGTGAGTGTGAGTGGTTGTCTGTCTATGTGTCAGCCCTGCGATGAACTGGTGACTTGTCCAGGGTGAACCCCGCCTCTCACCCAATGTCAGCTGGGATAGGCTCCAGCAGCCCGCGACCCTTACAGAATAAGCGGTTACAGAAAATGAATGAATGAATGTTAAGAGTAGCTTAAAGCTGCCACCACCTTTATGAACCTGTCCTGGTCCAGTGCCAGAGGTAAGAGAACATTCACCCCCCACCGACAAGCATGTAATACAAAAATAGCTTATATTAAATATACAAATTCATAAAAACTAAAGGACAACCCCAAACAGGAAGCCCCGCAAAGGTCAATCACTATAAGACTCGGACAGCCCCCCTACCCCACCCCACCTCAAACCTAAAACACACAGCACTGCAAGTCAATTAGGATAAACTTTTTCACACCTTATGAGAAAAACTGCACACAGTACTAAGAGTACAGTCACATGTCAGCCAATAGGGGGAGGCAGAGGGCTGACAGAGTCACTAGTACTGCCTCTGAATGGGCCCCTGGCAGGGTGTCAGATTGCTAAAATCTACCTTAAAACAAATCATAAGTGGATCTTTTCATAGATTAGGCCTCATTTAAGAATTCGTGAGTTTTTCACACAATTTGAAACGTAGTTACTTACATCCATCTTTTTAGACATGTTTTCTTACATTATTCCTACATTTTGTATTGTTTCAGTTGATCTGTACTGCAGACTGTCGACCAGCTCAGTTCATCACTCCAGAATCTTTTGGGCCTCTTCTCTGTTTCAGCAGTTGTCACAGGTAGGCTATTTTTAATACTATGAAACACGGGGTTACGAGGCATTTTCAATGTCATTGGTTAACCATCGACAGGTTAAGAATATTTTCAACCAGTTACGCATGTCTGTCTCTAGGTTAAAGCTATAATATGTAACATTTCTGCATTAAAATGTCTAAAAACTCCAACACAAGCCATTGCCAGCTAACTGCTAGCTGCAATATCTTCGAAAAAACACAGGAAACATCTGATGCATGAGAGAGTGAGGAAGGATATCAAAGGTGACCAAATGTAACATGAATAAACTTTAATATTACCTCCTCTCTGAACATGATTTCTGCCTGAATCATGTCAGATAGATTGCTATGATGGTTGTTTAACAGTGAAGTTGCCTACGAGTATGATCCCACTTCATAACGTCATCAAACTACATATTTTGTTGTTATAGTTTTGATGTGTGAGAGATCCCAAGCAACAGAATTCATTTCATTTTCATACATACGGTACACTCCACTAATGGCTTTGCTGACAGTCTGCAATAAAAAATGAAGATCTGTGTTAAACATTTTCTTCAGAAAGGCAACAAAGCCAAATGTATATTGTATTTGTGTATTATGCTGCTTGTCAGTGCAGTAGAGGACGAAGGATCCTCGTTAGTTCAGTACCTCAAGCCTGATGTTATGCCATTAAGAGCTACTGTGAATAAACACAGTTGTGCAGAAATTCATAAAGGATTATCACCCAACTGCATCAGAACACATATTTCTTAGCTTTCACATTTACTTTATGGTTCAGTTTCACTGTTTTTATCAAGTGGTTTTAAACAGCAGCAAGCAGCTGTTTTCAGCAAAATAAATTCTGGTAAACCTGTTGTTGGGTGCTATCTCAGTAGTACCTATATGACAAGGTGGACTGACCTGCAACGGCCGTGGCTCAGCCGGTGCCTCCTGTGGCCAGCTGACGGCAGTTGGGCACCCAATCTTGCTGTGATGTGTTTGAAGGGTGTGGCTATAGCATGGAATTTTTGACATGTTTTAAACTTTGACGTGCGTGCAACTCAAATCTGGTTGGAAAGGCCTTAAGTCCATTGTAATGATATATTATGAAGATCTTGACGTATTGTGAACTGGTGTTGCCATGTAGGTCGATGTTTTGCCAAAACACAGGAAGTTGCATTAACTTCCGTTTACTTGGTCGAATTTGCCTGACACTTTGGGGCCTGGGGCAGCTGTGGGGTGCCCGACCTCACTGCAATCGTTGTTGGAAGGTGTGGCAGTGGCGTGGCACGAAATTTTGATGTTTCGACATGAAACACGAAATTGCTATAACATCACAATAAATGATCCGATCTGCAGCAAACTTCATGTGTTTGATAAGGATCCCGGTCTGAACACGTCTACATGACAATATTCTCTCACAGTCATAGCGCCACTTACTGATAACAGGCTATGACATGTTTTATCATTTGACATGCTCCTCTCAGCAGGTTGACCATGTCCAACTCAAATCTAGTCAGATAGGTCTTAAGACCTTGGTAATGCTGTTTTGTGAAAATTGTGAGAATGCCTCATGTTCAGCTCTGTGTCATCTCTAGACAGTGTTATGTGGGACCTGACTGACATCACTCCATCCGTCCAGTATTTCAAGTTTAGTGAGCAGACTGTTCAAATTATTTCTTGAATGTAAAGAAAACGGGCAGAACCACCACACACCACATTAAGTACTCTGGAAAATATTCTCCTGATAGTTTCATTATTCCATTTTCACTTCCTGGTTGACCTCTGGTCCATCTTATCAGAGATGACAGATTTCAGGATTGTTACTATACAACTTTATAATACAGAGTTCCTTCATCAAAATTAAACCCACTGTTGACAGTACACACAGATAAACTCACTAAAATTTTATTTAAGAATAACAAATGCAGATGAGAACTGTTTAAATTTTAAAAACATAATTGGAGAGATTGACCATAATTGCATTCTGCATTTATGAATTATTTAGCTTATACTGGTATCCCCAGCAAACAAATAAGTGCAACAATTGAATAGGCTTCAACTTGAGAATAAATAAAGGGAGAGTAATTATACAAACATCACCCAGGTGAAAAACAATACTGTGTCAATGAAAAAATGCCTGAGAACAATGTTCAATTCGACTTGGATCTTTGTCAGGTCAGAATGATTCTGACTGAACTTTTTCTTCAACTTAATATATAATTATCAACTGGTTGTTCCTTCTGGAAGCTTTAACTTACGCTCCCAAAAGGTAGCTTTACCATACATTAGCCTTCACTCAAGTTAATCAAACTTAAAATTTCTAGTATTTATTTTCAGAACACCTCAGAAGTCATAAATGTGACTTCTTCTAACTTGAAGTCTTTTGACTGGAAATGATAAGTTGACTGAATGTACTGTACAAAGTTCAATTGACTCTCCTGAGACTCTTCTTCTTATAGTGTGAAGAAAACATATATGATGAAACCTTCAAATTTGTTTGTAATATTTGTCAGTGTGACTGAAGATTTGTTGGTTCAGCTTCATATCTTAAGCTTATTTTTTTTCAGTTGTAACTAAATTAAGTTTATTTGACTAGAAAAGTTTATTTGTTTTGAATCATTACAAAATTACCTCTCAACTTGTTTTTTCAAATTCAGTCAACTGAAATTTTTACGGCAGCCGGACACTAAAAGTAAACGCTACAACACTTTTTTTTATTACACCACATCTAGTTTAGACCTCATAGAGCGACGTCATCAATGACCTCTGTCCCATTAGGCAGTTGCTTACCCCCCTGGCCCTGTAACATATTGTTGTCTTCAGACCTGTACTGAGGTCTGTGGCCCTTCCATGGGCAGAAAGGAACGTAACGAACCCAAGACTGTGACGAAAGGCAAGAGCTTATGCCAAAGGGAAGGTCATACACCCCTTCAGTTTCCAAGTTGCTGCAAGAGTCCTCAAGATGATCTTCGTCACTGGCTAGGAGGCCTCGCTCACGTTTGGTCCCTGAGACAGAAAGACTATTAGGAGAGAGCCGTACACCACACCTTTCTATGGAAGCCCAGCAAGGAAAGCAAGGAAAGAAATTATGGTGATCTATTTTCTAAGTATGATCTCAACTCTTCTTTCCTGTCTTTGACTTAAGAACTGGTGAAAAAGCTACTTTAATTACCTAAAAAAAAGCACAATATATAAGTTCTTCTGCTAGGGGTCTCTCTCATATTAAAAAAATAATAAAAGACGTAGTTTGATGACATCGTGAAATGGTGTGGGATTGTGGGAGATGTCTTCTTCACTTTTAAACAACCACCGTAGATGATGAAAATCTATCTGACATGAACGAGCCAGAAATCATGTTCATGGATGAGGTAATAAAAACGTTTTGCAGACATCGTTCCTCATTCTCTCATGTATCTGACATATCCCATGGTTTCTAGGAAGTTATAGCAACCAGCTAGGAACAGCTAGCAGGAAACACACAATTAACCTGAAATTTTGAAATTTGAAGGTTGTTGGTATACTGTATGTCTACTGTTTTGAGGAATTTTAATGGAAAAATTACATATTATAGCTTTAATATATGAAAGCAAGTCAAAACAAATTGTCAGGCCCATTTTAAAAGTGTTTGTTATTATAATACTCATTTCTGTGACAAGAGGCTGAAGTGGACCACTACCCCATGTTGTAAATCTGTTTGTAAGCGTCATGCTATCATCTTTCTTGTAAGGTTTAATTTTTCCAAGCACTCTTAACATAGTTTACATAATTATACTGTGTGTTAGCAAGTGATGTAACATTACTGTCATGTATTTCTTTTGGCTCAAAATGTATCTCAACAATGATAGAGATGACAGTGGCACATAACTTGCTAATACTTTGCGTTTAGAGTGTGTAGAGAAATTTAAACTCACCTGGAAGAAAATATTATTTTTTTAGTCACCTGTTCCTAAGTCATAAACACAGGAAAGAAAATTTAGAAACTTAGAAAGACTTAGAAAATGGGAAAACAGAATTTCTTTCCTCACTTGCCTCTTGGGACTTTGGTACTTCTCTTTATAATAACACACATATAGTTTATGTTCATAAAGTAGCAAAGGTCTGATTTACATAATGATGACAGAAACAATGCACAAACAACAAATTGCACACCCTGAAGCTACATGGAGCTGCTGTGAGGCTGCTATGTGCACTGAATGCAATTTCATTCAATTACAACTTTCCACTTCAGCTTACCAGGAATTGTGTTATCTAGAAAGAAGCCAAGGAATCCTCCTACAAACATATGGGTGGTCAACAGTATGTGCACCACTTGGTCTACCTCTTTAACACCTGCACACCAAGGACAAGAGAGAGAAAATATTAGTGCAAAATTCAAAGCACCTTCAGACTGACATGAATCATGTCTTTTAATATAGTTACAAGACTGAATGCTACTTCAGCTCAGTTTTTTTCAAAATTAAAACACTCAAAAGTTTCTTGCAAGCTGGTTGTAGCTGAGGGGAAAGCTGTTAAAAAGTAATGAAATGTACCTGTTTTAAAGAAATCAGGATTTTTCAATGTCCAGTTTGGAATGACGAGTGCAGTAAACATAGAAAAGCCAAACACAAATATATTCCTGGAGGAATTCATGTCTATGGACTGCAAAATGAGAGGTGTCAGAAAAAAATTCTGAATAGTAGCAAAGCATTTGGGAACCATCTGGCTGAATATCAAATCATATTTCATGCTGTTGTTTACCTGCAGGTTAGAAATGCCTGCTGCAGTTATTACTCCAAACATGATCAATAACATCCCTCCAAGCACAGGGGTGGGGATGGTTGTGAAGATGGCGCAGATTTTACCCAGTATCCCCATCAAAAGCATGAAAACTCCACTCAGAATAATCACCATTCGGCTGCCCACCTGTCACACAAACATATAAATATTAATATATGTATATATATATATATATATATATATGTATATATATACACATATGTAAGAGATGAAAAGGGAGAGACAGAGTCTGGACTCTGTTGTTGAGGAGACAAGCATCTGTCAGTTTGGTCTTTGCAGCGACAGATATTTTAATCTGTAGAATTTAAACCATAGAACTGTAGGTAATATCAGGATTTATCATCAATAAAGTTGTTATATCGGTCAGTACTTCACATTCGCGCTCCCTTCCCTCCCTCCTCACTTGCAGTTATGACTGAATAATTAAGTATTTAAAAGTGAACAAATCGGACTTGGAGTAAAAAATCGCTCACCACAGAAGTGTACATTAATGTTATGATTCATGATCATAAAAAGCTTTTTTTTAAAAATATCAAATCGACACATCTGTCCATATTCACACGCTCTCTCCCTCTCTCTCTCTGCCGTTGGTCAGACTTATTTTTACTTTTACCTGGATTCAGGTGGAGCTGCAGCTCGATCAGCACTTGCTCATCTCACTTCTCATATACTTATGTTTATTTGCGTTGAGTCAGTTTCCTAAACAGACAAGCCTTTACATTGTCGGGTGACAGGGAAACTCACTTCTGATTCAAACTATTGGTCAGGCCAACATAACAGAACGTGGATTAATCATGCGTCAAAAACATTAGTGCCGTTGAAAGGAATTTGTGTTATATATGTGTGTGTGTATATGAATATACATACATACATTTATTTATTTATAAAATCCATGTCTGTCCGTCAGTCTCTCATCTGTTACAGGGCAGGTAGCATTGCAACAGCCAGTTTACTGGAGCATTTTTGCCAAATAAAGCTACTTACTTTCACTTGAAAACAGCGTAGTTGTAAAAATCATGCACTTTAAATTCATGTTAAACCGTAGGGCTGGACGTCAGTCTTGCTGTGAGTATCTTACCTTGGTGATTCCCAAGGCAGCCACATTCTGACTAAATGAGGTGGTGCCATTGCCTGTCCCAAAGGCCCCTGCCAATAAACAGCCAAGCCCTTCAACACCGATGCCCCGGTTGATGGCGTGCTTTGGGGGAGGTGGGGCCCCGGCCAGCTTTGCACATGAGTGGTAGTCACCCACAGACTCTGCCATGGAGCATATTATTCCAGCCATAATGCCAAATACACCTGCCACGTTCACAGTTGGTACACCCCACTGACCTGAACGAGGAGTCAAATGATGATTAGTGAGTAGTCTATAAAAAATCTTCAACATTTGATTCCACTACACCGACTGCTCTTTACTTGCACCATGAAATGTGACGTTTTACAAGCTGCACATCTGTTTACTCCCTGTCAGTGAAACTAAACTGATACTGCTGTTTGCAATTTACAGTCGGCATAAATAGGACTGAATCATCAACTGCTGCTCTCTTAAAATGCACGTGTGGGCTCCTAAGTGACCATCTAGAAGTAATCCATGAGACACACACCCAGGCCTGAGCACCCTGGGGTGGGCCTGCCTCAACTGAGGGTGTATTGTGATAAAAGGCCAAAACACTCAATGATGTCATGGTCTACAACTGATAATGTGTCATATTGCTAGCTTCATATAGTGTTCCTCAAAGAACAACCCCACTCAGCTAAGTTCAGTGCTGAATCTTGATTTAACACCCTACCAGAATATTTTCACATCTACTTCAGTGAATTAATGGTTCATTTCAACCAACCAACCAGAGCTGGTGATTGTTAAGCAGTGGAAAAATGAGCCAAGGCATTTTTGGTGAGTTTGGTTTCATTTCTGTTAAATCTGAATGAAGATTGCAATGCTAGCTAGCTAGCTAACATTGCAGTTACTGAAAGTTATCTAATCACAGAGGTGATTATTAGACTGCTCAAAAACATCAGCTATAAACAGTAAGTAGGCATATTGACTATATGTACAGTATCTCACAAAGGTGAGTACACCCCTCACATTTCTGCAAATATTTAATTATATCTTTTAATGGGACAACACTGAAGAAATGCCACTTTGATACAGTGTAAAGTAGTCAGTGTACAGCTTGTATAACAGTGTAAATTTACTGTCCCCTCAAAATAACTCAACACAGCCATTAATGTCTAAACCGCTGGCAACAAAAGTGAGTACACCCCTAGGTGAAAATGTCCAAATTGGGCTCATTTAGCCATTTTCCCTCACCGGTGTCATGTGACATTGACAGGAAGTTAATGGACATGCACACACGTGATATGTCACACTACATTGGGCAAGTAGAGAATAGCGCTTGCTATAATAAAACTTGCATGATGACAGATGTATTAAAGAGAGAAGACGAATATAAAGGTACATTGATATTATTCTTGTGCATTTACCAGGATAAGGAAATGTGAACCAGGAAGCCTTGTTCACCACGTTTCCCTTCACATCAGTACGAGCCAGGTGGCCATATTGGGCTGGATCAGATGGTAGGACATCATAGATGGTGAGGAGGTAGCAGACTAACCATGACACGGTAATGCCCAGCAGAATCTAGTCAATATCTAATATTAGTACCATTGTCAGTATTTTCAGGGAACCACAAAATACCACAAAAATGTTTTTTGAAAATACATATATGAATATATATATATATATATATATATATATATATATAGTATATATATATATATACACACATATGTGTGTGTGTGTGTGTGTGTGTGTGTGTGTGTGTGTGTGTGTGTGTGTGTGTGTGTACAAAACATACAGGCATTATCTGGAAGATATAGAACTTGGAGGTGTGCAGTTTCCTGGCTTTGCTATATGCAGGAACAGGGATGGGTATGAGACGGAGGTACTGGGAGAACAGGATGATCAACACTGTGGTCCTGTGTGTATGGGGAGAACTGTAATTAGCATTATGATGCAAAAACAGAGACTGAAATTTAATTTGAAACAGACCAGTGATTACACTTTCCCCACTAAAGGAAATCTGGCTTGTCAAATCTAAATTTTAAAACAGCTTTGGCCACAGGGTACAGCTACAAGCAGAATTTAGTTGTTAATGTAATTTCGGACTGTGACCTCCTGAGAAAGAAGGTCAGTGCTAAATTTGTAGCCCAATACTGCTGCTTCACCCATTGAAAACATTCCCCTTCCAGCTGAGCAAAGAGACATTCACCATGGCAGTGAGTGGTAACGTACATAGCAGAGATGCCCCAGTGGCTGCCAAGTTTGACTCCGGCTGAATCATACAGTGACAGGCCTATCAGAGAGACTGTGGGGGCAATGGTTAAAGGGCCAATGAAGCGCATGAGGAAGCCAATGAGGCCAGAGAAACCAACCAGGATCTGGAGGAGAGATGCCACCATGATAGAGCCCTGCAGCTTTGGACAGGGACACAACAACTGAGATCATTAGGGTTGATGTCACTGCTCTTTCTTTGGCTGAGTGATAGACTGTAAGAATAATATATGATCAGTTACTTTCCACAGTGTAAACTACATGAGTTCACTGAATTAATTATGAGCTCCACAGAAGCGCTGTCTGACGCCTTTGTTGGCTTGATTTTATGGAAAGTTGTGAATGTGCAGTGTTTGCGTTGGCTCACTGTTCTCATCCGGGTCTGCCACACTTCAATGAAGACAGGGGAAGAGGTGTTGACCAGACTGGCGTTCTGGGTCCAAGCTGGGCACTTCCACTCTGGCATGGACAACATGGCCATGGCAGGGGTCAGCAAAGTAAACGTACCCCCCTGAAGGATGGGAAGCCTACAAGTATGACATAACAATTCTCTGTCAGACAAAATGACGAAGCATTTGCTGAAAAATGAGCCAAAACAAAGCAGTTGAGGGATGCAACATGTATTTATGTTTCGTATAAGACAGTAGACAGTATGCAACTCATTAACTTGCATTTGATGGATGTTTTTGTCTTTTGCTTTATTTGTACTGAATCCATTTTTGTATTTGAGATTAGCTAAAGGCTAAAATGGGTGAGACTTGCAGTAGCAGCAGTGCTTTGAACTAAATGTTAACAACATGCTGAAAATGACAATGTTAACAGTGTTTAGTGTTAACATGTTTACTATCTTATATTTGTTCTACTGTGTCAGCACGCCAGGATTTGTTAATTAGCACTAAGTTCCAAAAAGTTCATGGGAAGTCATCGGTTTTGCAGGTATTGGGTCAAAATGAACAGAAATGACATTTTAAACAGTATCACTGACATGTTATCAAACCACTGCTTATTTACACATCCATCAGACTTGGAATAAAATTAACACTGATTTTTCTGTCTAGCAGACAAATGTAAGCCTATGTATTGACTTTCCTTTTGCCTCTGTTTTGGTCTCCACCAACTCCTGAGAAAAATATCTGTAGCTGCTATCCCTGACATGTCTGTCCCTCATCTGCTGGGAAGGTGACCAGGTGTCCTACTTTATGTTTGACTGCCCATAACTTTGTTAGGACAACTTGACCTTTATCCCTCGTCCTACGTCCCACACATTGAGACCAGGTCCCACATTTTTATCGGCTCTAGTTTTCAAAAGTCAAACCACTGCAGGACAGATGTTTTTTTGTTTTTTTTTTATCTGGCTTTTATCCAGTGGCTGTGAAGAAAGCAGGAAGGGCTGTCATCACAGGGCTCTGTTTGATGTCAGTCAAACTGCAAACAAGTGGGTCAAGTGCAGGTTAACCTGTCACTGTCCTTGCAAGTCACCACAATGTCATAAATTGTGCAGATTTAGCTGGAAAGACTGGGAAAGTACTTGTCTGTTGTCAATTGTGGGCTACTGACTCAACCAGACGGTACGGCATAGAGATGTTTCAAGCTGAGAGATCTCTCAGCATTGGTAATGTGTCACAGATTGTCCCAAAGAAGCATAATCTTTGTCCCACATTGATTTTTGGGTTTAGGTGCTAGGGAGATAGCATGCAGCAACAGATTTACGAGATTTTTTTTTACTGAAAACAGCTTAACAATCACTTGATAAAAACAATGAGACTGAACCAATTAGTAAATGTGGCGTAAAACCAAAACACTGAGTTAAAAGAAGCTAAGAAATATGTGTTTTGATGCAGTTGGGTGATAATTCTTCATTAATTTCTGCACCACACTTGACCAAACATGTTCTTATTAAAAGGAGTCATTTATTCACAGTAGCTCTTAATGGCATAACATTCTCAGGTTTGATGTACTGAACTAATGTTACATATTATAGCTTTAACCTAGAGACAGACATGCATAACTGTTCAAAAATATTCTTGTGTTTAATCTGTCAATTGATAACCAATAACATCCATAATGCTGACATTTGTACCTTGTGTTAGAGCAAACATGCAGTTTTATTCATTCCTTTCATTTTTGCTCCTCAGTTCTTAGTTTTGAAAGGAGTTTCAAACAGACATCACCCTCCAAACTTTTGAAATGTTGAGTAAGCCCCACATACACCACTTCATTATGTGGAGCTGGAGACTTTGAGAGAATTATCATGCCTAGTTACGGCTGCTAAGCTGTGACTGGACAGTTACTGTTCAGGGATTTAGGAAATAGTCAGCTGAAAAGGGAAAATCAAAAGTTATGCACAGGTTGACTGGCAATAGAATAATAAGGCTTCAACATTGGTTTTATTCCTTGTTAATATAAATATGTGGATTAATGGACCTTTAAGATTGCTTCCATAAAATGATGTTAGTGTGTTGAGTAAGAAAACATAATGAAATAAAAGAAATAGTGAGTGGACCACTTTTAAGCTTTTCAAAGGTGTTATTGATCGTCTAACGTATGTAAACAGAGTTCACCTCAACTATCTTGTCTTTCCGTACAGGATATGGAGTGGTGGAATGAACACCATGAATCTGACCTGACACCGAAGATGACCTGCAGCAGGGTGCACAAGCCGGAGACGAAGAAAATGGTGTTAATGAGGCGACTCTGGACCAGGCTGTCGTGCTGTAGACACAGCCCCTCAGAGAGGATGAGGGGGATGGAGAGGATCCCACCGAATGCCGTCAGGTAATGCTGCAGGGGAGAGGAATTGATGGTATTGATGACACCACAACATCAAGAACGCTGGTGTATAAAACATACAGTATGTCACCTTCTGAATTCATACAAGAATCAGTCACAGAATATATGCTTTTGCAACGTTATAATGACTGGAAGTAATAAAGGTTTTATTGATCCAGTCACAGTACCTTGAAAGATATTTTGACACAGCTTCAAAATTATATTGGAGTCTAAAGTCAACTCAGGATTTCACCCACCTGTATGGCCAAAAAAATACAAAGATACCAGGGAGGGACATCAGTCACACAATAGGTTGGTTTATTTCTGTCTTCCTCTGCTACACAGCTGCTCCCACAAGTCTTTCTCTCCTTTTCTCTGGGTTGATTATTGACTCGTTCATCCATCTGCAGCACCATGTGAAAACACATGCAAATGCAAAAACAGATAAGAGCTCACCTGGAGACCAATAGTAACTTATTTTATGACTAGTACACATCTAGCTAATGCATATTTAACACTGAATTATTCTGAACATTTTGTGTTTTAAAATGTAGTGAAACAGACAGACATTTCAGGTAGAAAGACATCACAGACGACAGATAGATATCTCTGTTATTGTGTCTCTGTGTTGGATAAAATGTGAAAAGTTCTAAAACAAAAAAGAATGGGAACATATAAAGCTTTATGGATCTAAGTTTCACAACTTTTTGAAACCTAAAGTACTGCCACAAACCCTTATCAAGTGTGTAGCAGGATAAATCAGAACTAAATCTAGTGTGTCTTCTGAAAGCTTACCGGTGACGCTGACTCCATTTAGAAAGAATACCTAAAAATGTCTGCATACGTTATATTTTACATGAATAAGTCACTGTACTTACATCAAATGCAAGATTGTCGATTCCACTGCTTTCTTTCCCTGAAGCCATTGCAAGTGTAGTATAAAATAAAAACTTCCTTCTGGTTCCTTGAGGCAGAGTTCTTCTACTGAGAGGTGAATAGCAAAATAAATGAGAACCACAGAGTAACAGAGAGACCAAATACTGAGGAGTCAAAGGAGGAGCCAGGAGTCATCTTCAGAGCAGTCAGAAATTACTCACTTATTAAAATGTGAATTGTAAAGGTGCAATGAGCACACCGAGCTTTAGCTCTGTTATCACATTTATAACCATAATGTGCATTCATTTCAGGACAAAGTTAAGTTTACTTGTCACTTAAGTAGGTATGTTGGTTAATTATTACCAACAACTTTCAAGAATGTGGAATTATCATTTGGGAAGGACTCAGAAGACATCTAAGCAATGTCACTCGTAAGTTCTCATAGAAGAAAGGAGGGGAGACTCAGAAACACTTAAAACTCAATGACGTATTTATATGAAAGACACAGTAAACTTTATCTTAGGGCCGTGCATAAGACTGTCATGACAATCTGCTCTTGTGTCATCAACATCGGTCCATACTCATATCAGTCAGTATCATTCAAGATGACTATGTGTGTCTTGGGTAAGACTTATTCCATAGGCTGTCCATAAGCACTGTCATGACACTGTAATAACTATGTCCCAGCAACCGTCATGAACATAAAGAAGTCTTTATGAATGTTTATGACTATTGTCATTAAGTGTCAACAGAAAGTTGACATTGTCTCTTTGTCTGTTTCTGTTGTTATGGCAACTTCACATTAACCACGGCAGCATAACCTGTCATCGTCAAGTTGTAATATCTAAAACAATGTCAACTTTGCATTATAAATAACATATCTGACTGGTTGGCATTTAATGACAACAGTCGTAAACATCAGGACTCCCTCCCTCATAGACTGACTTCATCATCTAAAGTGTCACTGACTGATATGAGGATGGATGAATGGATTGATAGATAAAAATAGGACAGATGAAAAGTTTTTGTTAATGGCACAGAGCAGGGTGCTTACTTTTTTAATTTACTCAACTCCATTCTGAGAAAATAAAAACAGAAGAAAACTCTTGTCCAAGAGCCCAGAGAGAACGCTGACAGTCTGAGCTTGATGCTTTGTTTGATCGTGGTTTGCATTTAGTGCTCACTTTAAACTGTCCCAATCAGTTGACAGCACAAAATTGGGAAGGTGGTTAGATAAAGAGATTTAGCGCCTTCAAAGAGGGAAAGCTTCCCTCAATCGAAGTGGGGAGAGAATGTGGAGAATTGATATGATCTCTCTGCGTGATGCTGATAAATGCGCCATGGCAGGAGCAGCAATGCATCTTGGGAAATTACCAAGTGAAAACACACTCCAGTCTCCAGTTTTATAACAGAAAGGATCCTAAGAATTATAAGGCAGCAAGAGCTTCAATTGTAGAGTTGCCCTTTTCACATGTAGGTACCAGAGTGGAGTTTAATGTCAGGTCGTAGTAACCCAGGCTCACTGGGTCACCCAAGACTCATATCAGTAAATTCCATCAAGAGGATGTTATGTCTCTCTGATTGGCACTGAGCTGAGTTAATGAAACTTGTAGAAACAGGATGAAACCAGGTCAAACTGACACACCACTCATATGCCATAAAATACTTGAATCATGGCATGGAGGGACAATCAACTACAGCTTTTATAATAATGATAATATCTGCCGCTTTGTACTGGTTTATTAGTGCAGTTGGGCTCTGCACTTAGGGAGTAATTTATATTCTAAAGGATGCTCTTTGCAGAAAAGCAAACTTTAATGTTATTGACCATGATGTAGCACATCAGGGAAACAACTCAGCCAATTTGTGGGGAGATAGCGTGGTATTCTGCACTTAGTTCTTCAGCTCTCTGTTCATTTAAAACACACAAGTGTAAACCTTAAATAGAGTACTGGTGTAGGAAGCTAAGCAATGTACTGCTGTAGACAGGATCAACAGCACAACATATTTTAGCCACCAAAAAAAATCAATATCAGTTTAAGTGTAGGCTATTTAGAATATTTTTACAGCTTTATCTTGTTGTTAGACAGCCAGATGGGGAACAGCATGTTTGTTTTTTGAAAGTTCATACAACCTGTAGTTTTTAATTTAATTTAAAACCTGAAATTTAATACTCCACAGCTCTGATCAAACCAAATATGAGGGACATCACTATTACAACAAAAACAAACAACAACTCTTCTGACTCTTCAAATGTTCAATATTTTTCACCAAAAACTTAACAAACATACTTTTACTGTTATAGAACTTTTTGCTGAAGAATTCAAATGAAATGCTCTGACATCATCTGTCAAATCAGATATTATTAGAGCCAATATTTATCAGCTAATATTTGCCAATACCGATATAGATTGATATACTGTGATAGGCCAGTATGAGTCAATAATTTATCAGTACAGATATTTATTGTGTCCCTAGTTATATGAACTTATTTTGAAAATACAAAATGTGAAATTATTGGTTATCTTATCAATATCAGTCATTAGAAGCAGGTAATCATCAGTTATCTGTATTGGCTGAAAAAAAAAAAGCAGCATTCATCAGTGTCCCAGACTGAACTGCCTGTCACAAGTGTCTCATGGTTCATAAAGGATGTTTACAGCCGCTGTCAAATTTCTTTCAATGTAGCTGTAAAGTAGCCTCGTCATAAACATTTTTAGTTTGAATTAATTAACTTATTGACTAATGTTACAACAATGCTCCTGATATGATCAAATAAGGAGAATAAACAGGATCAATAACCAGCAAACCCAGGTGAGTTGAGCAAAATTAACAGAACATGTCAGCAACACAAAGTTTTTGTGATTCGGCTCCTTTTAGTAAAACATTAATTTGAATAACAAACTTAGTGGGATGATTTCATTCAGAGACCCAATGACTATACTGACAGTCAACTATTGTTAGCTAACATTTTATATAATATATGATTCATTCATTCATTTATTCATTCATTCCAAATAGTCCGTTGCCGACATAGATAGTCTATTAAATAGGTTGAAATCCTGTTTAATATACGACCTGTGGTTGAAGCGAGTTGTCTCCTCCGCTGCCTCGTCCACAGACTCAGGGAACAAAGTGAAACACTGCAGGAGGACGAGCACAACATGGTCAACTGACAACAACAAGTCAGGACAAGTCAACTGTCAGTTGATCAGCTGTTTCTAACTCTGTCAGTTGATGTAAAGTTCAGTCTGTTATCCTAAAAATAAAACCCCACTGCTGTGAAAATACACAGCAGGGAAATGTAGGATACAGAGATGTAAACACAGGAGTTTGATAGCAGCAAAGAACATTTAGTCAGCAGACGTCACAGCTCATAAAGTATCGGTTCATCCAGAACCATTCTCTCTCAGTCGAGTCTGAGGGAACTAGTACTGAAAACAAGCTCTTTGCAGCAACATATGACACAGTCAGTGCTGTAGGGGAGTTATAATGGGCCCCAGTGCATGCAAGTTAGCAGCAAAGATTTTACAGTTGTATGAGTTATTGAGGCCATGCATGGAGCTCTGACAGTCAGTCATCCCGGGATTAAATGAATGATAACATGATAAAAACACACTGTAAAAACTTCTTCAAACATTTTTGAAACTACAGAAGATTTTTGAGTTTTGAACCCAGAGCGGACGAGTATGTTCTCCCTAAGTGCATATGTTATTTCTTTTAGACGCAAGAAAAAAAAATTGAGAATGATTGATTTGATCATTTCTCATCTTCACTGGAAATCATCTTAAGCTAATTCAACTTTTGTTCCTTGCTGCCTTAAAAGTATCATTTAAGTAGGTCGCTCAGATTTTGAAAAAGTTTTACAAACTATTAATGTTTTGTTGTACTTTTTTTTTTTTTCCTGAGGGGTGGCTCAGGGATGAATTCAATTTTATCTAAAGAAGAAAAGTACATTATCACAACAAAACATTATAGATTAGCAACACTTTGTTTAGTTTTTAATTTAAGAGTTTGAATTTGATTCAAAATTCAAATGTTGAAAAATATTTGGCTTGAAATGATTTTGAATTTTTTTTACAGTACAGAAATCAATATCGCATATGTGAATATGCAAAAAAAGAAAGAAAGAAAGAAGGAAAATAGAAAATGATGGGTTTAATTGAATAGTTTTTTACACTTTATGCAAATCAAGCATATAAGCATGCAGAGATGGGGTTGCAGATAGGAGTGGGAGTGAGTTTTTAATTTGAATATGCCTGTGTTCAAATGAGGGGGCAACCTGAATCACTCTCTGTGGGCCCCCCCACCCCGCAGACCCCAGTGCAACTGCACTGCTGGCCCCTGTTTACACCCCTGCACAAAATGCCTGCACCATATACTGTAGCCTATGTATCTTTTTATTCTTGAGTCAAATACATAGTGTAATATATAGTTTAACTATTTCCACAACACATTAACTACGTTCAGTACAGAGTTAGCTCAAACATTAACATGCGTATTTTAAATGCCGGTCTTCCACAGGTCAAATAGCTCTCAAAACCAGGTTAAAGAGGGGGTATCCTTTATGTTTGTTGTACTCAGCAGGGAGGTTACCATGTTGTTATCTCACCATAGACTTTGTGGTGTTTAAATGCCATGCTATCACTTCTCTTGTATTTCTGTAGATTTGACAATGAGCAGTGAGATTTTCATGTGTTCAAGTAAACCAGCAGAGACTGACTCCACCTGAGGATGCTCTGCAGGCTTTACAACAAACATGTTTCTTGCCCAGAACTCCTCCAGCTGAGTAAAATCAGATTAATGTCTTGAATGGCTAATGCTTGTCTCCAGCAGAGCCCAGACCTTTTCAAAGCAAACAAGTGCCAGCACCAATCCATTCAAATGTGAGGTCAGGGCAGTTCCCAAACTGCCATTGATCTTGACACCAGTGTGAGTGTCCTCACAGAGAGGCAGGCTCAGGATTATTGATTTAAACTAAAACTACCTCCTTGGATTTTCATTATGAAGAGCAACACACTTTCTGTAATACAAATTAGAATTTAAACCAAATGTTACAGCCTATTTTTATGTTATACTTATTGTGCCTTAGATATGTATTTATAGGGTTCCTGCAGGTTTCAACAAATTAAATTTAAGACTTTTTAATTCTAAGAACTATTTAAGACCATTATGAATGTAATTAAGACCTATGTTATGTGCATACTGGCAAAATGTGCGTGCCCAGTTTGCATTAGTGTTTAGTGCATTAGTGCTGGTTCAGTGTTGGTTTCATGCATGATCAATACCAAACCACATTTAAAACTAAGACAGAAGTTAATGAAACTTCATGTTAAGGTGTAAAATTCTTATTACTTGACTCTTTAATGACCTGCAGAAACTGTAATTTAAATGTATGTTTTTATATCTTTCTCTATGTAGCCAATTGAGAAGCACGTTGTGTGAAAACCACACACGTGCGAAAAACACATTTGGTTGTTTTTTGCACGCAACTGGAAATTCAGCAGCAGGACAGGATCATAAATTGAGGCAGCATCACTCCTGTGCCCAGAATATTTAGCGATCAATTTGCACAACAAACGCAGCAGCATGTTAGCTGCCCTGTTAAATAAGCAGGACAAGTGGGACAGATGTCCACTTGGACTTGATCCAGTCTATGTGGTTAGACTTGGCAAATAAGGTCCTCAGAAAGTTATATAGGTGATTTTCTGGAACATTTGGATATATGATTATTATATTATATTTATCTGAAGGACATTTTTATGTACTTGTATATGTTTAATGTAAAATCCTTTGATTTATAAAACTTTTCTTTTTAGTTTCTGATATTTCAATATCCCACAGTTACAGGGGAAGTGGTGGTGGGCTTCAGACAATTCAAAAAACTTAAACTAAAAATACAGACATAGGGAGAGGTGAGAACGTGAAGATATATTTTATAATTAATTAATATGCCAATATTAAAGTATTTTTGTGTTTTGTAGACACAATTGTATTGCTAATTAATGTTAGGTTAGACAAGAAAACATTTAACGTGACTTCCAGTATAAACCACATTTTATTACTGGTCAAAGACATAATTTTGTTGGTTGAACACATTCAGATACAAATAACCCCTCAAATGTGCATATGTGGATGTGTCACAAATATTTTCAAGAGATTTGAAAAGCACATTCACTTAAACAATGCAGATGTGTTTAAATGTGACCTACTGTTGCCATAATAAGATTAAGTATTTAAATTGTTGACAAAGGTTACCTTTTAAACCAACCAACTCATTAAATGTCACTGGGAAGTTGCCCTGGAGGCAATGACAAACCTTAAACTTTTGAACCTGAGGAAGAATTGAAACAAAATAATCCAGTTTCTGTCTGTGTGCCGTCTCAATCCTGAATGATGTTATCACCCGTGTGAACAATGCTTAACATCAGTGTCAATTTAACCAACGAGCTGAAGGTCACAGCAGGGCAGATGCTTCAGGGCAGATCAATTACCCTCAATATCATGGCAATATGAGAGACTATTAAGATTTTATATTACAGTCTGTTGTATCCCAGAGAGCATGATAAATCACCTTTTCAACCAATGCATGTACATTTTTTGCATGTTTTAATCAAAAATGGCAACACTTTCTTGCATAGAAAAAAAAATCATCTATAGCACTGTGACTTTTTTTACAGCCTCACTATCAGCCTAAGGAGATAAATGATGTTCCAGCAGGTATTTTGTAAGTGGGTTTGAAGTACTTAATCCATAATTGCAATTCTAATTATGCAACGTAAGATATACCTCAGTGTGGAAACGGGAGGCAAACAACCAAGGCCCCTGAAATGATTACCACTAAATTGCGGCTCTGCAGTGCTCCGTGTCTGGGGTGCCTTTCCTGAGTGGCAATTAGCTGGGGAAAAATCAATGACATGAAAAGCCTTCGCTAATTTGAGATTTAAGGAAACTCTTATGAAATGGTGTCTCAGGCCCAAATAGACACAGGCCTGTCTTAGAAATGTGCAGTTTGATGTATCGGAAAGTTAACCAGGCTTCCAATACAGTTTGACTTCTTTAAATCTACTTTTTGCCATTGTTTATTGTGCCTCTGAGGAACAAACAGACTCATAAACTGAACAAGTCTTATCTCTAGTGAGCTTTTTCATGTGACATGTTGGAGTCACATTGCTACCAAGACAAATGCAGTAGCTCAGTCACAAAAGGCTTACTGACATGCAGTTAAGGGAGGATGGAATGAAAGGCTTTAAAGCTCTGCACCCTTTGAAATTGCCTCTTATATCAAAAAAATGTTACATCCTTGGATTTCTGGTTTGTTAAGATTCATCTGGGTTCAAATACACCTGCGTGCAATCGGCCATTTTAAACAAAATCACACATATCATACAGTACAGTTCAATAGAAAACAGACTTCAACTGTCAGAGACTGTCTGATGGCCCCTGTGAAAAATCTGCAGGTGACAGAGTTGTGTAATAGGGCTAGTTTGCATTTACACATCAAAATCAATAGTCATGATGAAAACCCAGGAGAGGAAAGCACAGGCAGCACTACTGCCCCATTAAATTTTCATTCACTGCAGAGGTTCAGCACAAAAGGTTTGTTAACACCCTCAGTTGTGTGGCAGCCAATCTTTTGTTATGTTTAGGCTCATGAAATATGAATGAATGAACAGCAATAAAAGAGCAGTTTAATGTCTGAAAATCATTCACGTGAAAATGAGATTAATGTTATAATAATACACTAGATCGCTAACTACTTTATCAATAATTAAAACTATACTTCTCCCTGATTAAGTCCAAGAACATGGTTACCATTTGATGCACTGAAGCACTTAAACACTTCAACTGACCTTCTATGATGCAATTATGTCTTACTGTAACTGTATACATGTACTTTTGTCAAACAGTTCACATCAGACATTTCTGAATTTTTGTTTTTGTCCATATTTCTATCTAAGTGGGCACTCAATTTAGGAACTGTGATGTCATGACTCCTATGCACCAATCAGGAGTTGCGCAACATTTGAATCAAAATCTGACTGTTGTTAGGTTCTTGGTCCCATGTCTAAAAAATGCTGTGCATGGATTTGACATTAGCTAGGTAGCTAAATTAATGCTATGTTAACGGAGGGTTTACTGCACAGCTAATAATGAGTTTGCAACATGTAGGGTGATAAAAGTACAACACTCACCTGCTACACTCAGTATCCTGCCGATCTGCTGCCACTAACAGGCTTTTCTGTCTGTGGTATGATAGTTGCTGTCTGACAACTGGAACAAAACAAACAAGGCTGCTTAAAAGAACCTGTCCTCTCATCATTTAAACGGCCAGTACTAAATGCTAATGCAAACTAGTTTTAGAGAATCCTGAACACAAAACAGTCTCCACAATTCAGTACAACAGAGTTCATAATTTCATTTTCAGTGATTATTTTTTAAAAGGAACTCTACAAATTTCCTTTACACAGACTTTAACATTGATCACTATTTAGTCATGAATATATAAAAATAGGCTAATTAAAATTTAAAACCCATTTCTCTCACTGAGAAGTTAACAAGCCTTTATAGAGTAAGTGTTATGGTGTTGGATTTTGTTGGTTATTTCCTGTTTTATTTTGGTAGTTTCTGTTCCTCCCTCATGTGTTTTGGTTTTACTTCCTGTCTTTGTCTGTTTTCCTGCCCTTTGTGATCAGTAATTGTTTTCACCTGTCTTTGACTGCCCTCACCTGTGTCTTGTTTTCCTCCCCCTTCCTAGTGTATTTAATCCTGTGTCTTGTCCTCCTTAGTTTGTTGGTTCATACTCGTCTTGTCTTGTGTCAGTGAGGGCAGTCAAAGACAGGTGAAAATAATTACTGATCACAAAGGGTGGGAAAACCAAAACACATGAGGGAGGAATAGAAACTACCAAAATAAAACAGGAAATAACCAACAAAATCCAACACCATGACAGTAAGAGGAAAATCTCTTCATGTCTTGAACATGTAATGTATGGTCTCAAAGAAGGAGACAAATCTATTGTTCTCATTCTGACTTGCTGAAAACTTTGTAGATGAGTGTGTACACAAGTGCACGGTAACTCACCCTTTGCTCAATTGACCTTTCCTAAGTCCCTAATGTTACATATATTACATACATTAGCTAAAAATATGGCCATATGTTGTTTTACAGGTCCCCCAGCTACAAATCTTCAAATTTTGGTTTTAGCACAGAGCATCTCTAAGTACAGGAAAGAGAAAGGAGAATTTTGATAGAAGTTCTGCTCAACTGTTTTTGGACCACAGAGGAAAAAGGGACGGGATTTAGGAAGTCAATGGTTAAAAATTGTACTTGCATTTAAAACTTCCGTGTATTATCATGGTACCACACAAGAGGGACTTCAGTATAGGATACTTTCAACCTTCACACAGCACTTTTTATACAATAACTTGTATACAAAATAGGGCTGTTACAATTACAATGAGAATTTAAGTAATGCAATTTTTTTTCAGAAAAAAATTATAAAAATAAGTTGAAAAGTAGTGAAAAGTAGTTTCACCTCTGAGTTAGAATTTTGACCATTAGCATGAAATTCCCAGTAACCAAAGTGCCCTCAGCAAAATTTGACATGCAGAGATAACTGTGAGTACACAAAACACTAAATTACAGATAACTTTGATTGATACAAAAAAACAAAACAAAAATGAAGATAGCATGAACAACTAAATAAAGCAAAAATTAATAGAAATAGAAATAAACATGAATTTTACACATGGCTGTAAGTCGACACAGACTAATCCACGCTGTGTGTTAAACTCTGCAGATATTCTCTAGGCTGTTTGAGATGTTTTCCAGCTGTGCTCACTGTGCTGAGCTGTGTTGACATTGCATCACTCGTCCATAACCCTGTGACTTTCATTAGCACATTTCAGTAAACAGCTAACCACATTAAAAATGAGCTGGTCCTGCAGAACTCTTAAGTGCTGCTGGTGTTACATCCCTCGGCAGACGAGCCCCAGGCGAGTTGGCCTGTCTATGACTCAGGCCTGGGCTGTCAAAATGTCAGCCAGTGTGATGATCAAATTGTCTAGAATTGATTTTATGTTGGATATGGAGCCATCACAGTCGTGGGGGAAATGGGCACGTAGCCAAAGATGATCATGTAATTATAGAACGACTGACCATTAACTGTTTAAACACATTCATTTGCTCAAGTTGCACAAAAAAACGTTTAATTCATCCACCATATCTGCTTTTACAGATAACACTGTGTGTGTTTTCACTGCACTGTGGTCGCCTTCTAAGAGCAGCAATTTTGAAGCATCGAACAGTGCAACAGTGAAACACAAACCATTATTCTTCTGAGAACAATATACTTTTGGACTCGTCACAACATTCGCAAAACCCAGCCTGCTCCTCCCCATTCATAATTTATTCACATTCATCCTTCCTCAGTCGTACTCTTCATCCTTTTCCCCCAAAGACCTCATTAGGATCTTTACCTTTACTTATATTACTGAAATGTAACATCCATACGTTATCTTTAACCACTTATCCTTTGGAGGATTGCAGGGGCTCTTGAAGCTGATCCCAGCTTCCATTGCGTGAAAGAGGTCACCATTTCATAACAGGGCTGACAGATAGAGACAAGCAACCGAACAATTTTACTAAAGCACAGTCTGCTGTAATAAAAAAACAATTACTCGTACTTATGTGTGAGTAGGCAGTTTACACACACACACACACACACGTACACACGACAAGCTCTCACTTTTCAACACTGAACGAGTGTCTCTCACCTTTGTTTTCCACGGTTCCATGGAGTTCAACCCTGTTCTAATTTACAACAGAATGAGTGATAGGAGCCAAAGGGTTTGAGAAGAAAATCTGGTAATTAATTATTACACATTATAATAAGCACTCACCCACTTGTCTGGTAATGGGGATGATTCAAATCTTGTATTGCACAATAAATCAGAGCTGAATCCTTTTCATGGGCCATTTCAGTCTTGCATAGGCCTTTTGGGTCCCATTGAATGTTGTATTGAGAAAGCACCCTGCTGCTACAATAGTGATGCTAATAGCATTACAGTTCAGCATATAGAGTTCAGGCCTACTATCACCGTGTTTGATGAATGCATAAACAATGAGGTATCTTTTAACAACACCTGCGTGGATCATTTGGACCCACACAGTCCATTCTTTGCTGCCTATTGTCCTCTCTCGTCCAACCCTACTTCACTTACAGTAATATCCTGGTGGGGTACTTATTCTGCAGTGTTCATCAAGTATCCAGCAACTAATGGATGGGCAGAGTTGAATTACCATCTGCGCAAATGCCACAGTGCCTCAAAATCTCTGGGCTTATATATTTTTTAATTTAATTGAAAACTTGGGAATATGCTGCACAGAAGCCTTAACTTAAAGTTATGTAATGGGTTGTACACCTCAGGTTGGAAGAATTCCAGCTCTCCTGTTGCACATCAGTGCATACATACAATTGCTCTATAATCACTATTTTACACAATAATAAAGGTGGGTCCTGATTTATAACTTGACAAAGCAGATCACTGTGTCAACAGGACTAAGACTCTAAGTCTATACATGCAACTATGAGGCTGTGTGTAAATACAGCAGTGCTTTGTGAGCCAAATGCTAATGTCAGCATTATAACATGCAAACAGTGATAATGCTACCATGCAAGTGATATTTACATGTTCACTGTCTTCATTAGTCAGTTAGTTAGTTAGTTTGCGTGCTAATGTTTGCCAATTAGCATAAAGTATAATTCGGGCTAACATGTCGTTAGTTTTGCAGGTATTATAAACCAAAGGACAAGTAAAAATTTTGACCTGATGATGGCACTACATGAGTCAACAGGATTACGCCTCTGGGGATCATGAATGTTTGTACTGTATGTTTCATGGCAATCAATTCATATTTGATGAGATATTTCACCCATTAAATTAAAAAAACATAACTCAGTAACAAATACAACACAAGTTATTTAATGGATTGTTGGGTTGGGAGGACTCCAGCTCTCCTGTTGCACTGTGCCACATCGGCACATATACAATTGCTCTGTAATTACTATATTGCACAATAAAAAGTTGAGTCCTGCTTTATAACTTAATCCTGACCAAGAGGATCACTGTATCAACAGGACTACAAGTCTACAGCCATGCTAGCTGCTGTATGAGGCTGTGCTGAAGTACAGCATTGTTTTGTTTTGTTTTAGCTAAATGCTAATGTCAGTACTGCAACGATGCTCACAGTGACAATGCCAACATGCTGATGTTTTGCAAATGATATTTACCATGTTCACATACATACCAAAGATTCATGGAAGTCCATGACATAATTGTTTCCCTTTGGACTAAAGTGGTAAACAGACTGACAGCACTGTCTCTAAAGCTAGGCTGCTGGTCAATTCAAATTAATTTATTTATATAAGGGTCTAAGGACAGAGGGTGTCATATCCTGCACAGACTGTAAAGCCACTAGTGTGGCAAGACCTTCATCCTGGAGATCTCTAGCAGGTTAATGGCACCACGAGAAATAATTTAATCTTAATCTTATTTGAGAATATATCTTAATATAAAATTGACAAGGGTCCCCAGATATGGTACTTGTTGGCAGGGCACAGCAGTATAATTCACATTTGGTGGAAAAAGCAGGTGGAAGAAGCTGTCTGGAAGTTCATGTTCCTTTGAAAGTTTATTTTATTGTGAAAATATGGTTTAAAGTACAAGTTTGTTAAGCCATTAGAGCCTGTGTTATTACTTTTTGATAAGGGTGCTGTTAAACTGTTATATTGGATAACTATTTCAGCCATTATCAGGATGATATCACATTTCAAGTTAGGGATGGATGTTTGCTAATTAGTAAGATCTTTCGCTTTAGATCTTACATCAGATTGAACTGAAAGATTAAAAATAAGTAGCTCCTCAAAAGGAAAATAAAACTGCCTCCTTCTCAGACAGTAATATATCCAACAGATTCAAAGGTAAGTCCGTTTGACCACAGATGACCGTACACAGACTCCCCTATTGTTCTTGGACCATCATCAAAGTCCCTCAGTAGTTTGGAGCCAAACATAAAGCTTGTCCCCACCAAAGATCAAAGCCCAGCCGAGGCTTTCATGCGGCGTGTTGTATTGTGCTGATGGTGAGCCACTCGCCTTTTGTTCATACATGTAAGCGGTCGTGATGAAAGGGCTGGTTTGGTTGCAGACTGGGACTGATCTGAGTCATGCTCACAGAGCCTGTCTGAACACATCGAGCTGTCCCTCTCAGATCCCCCCACCACCACCACTCCTCGTTTGCTGCCTGTAAGCTCCTATATCTTTATGCCTCGCTAAAATATTAATCATTTCTGGAGCAATGGCAGTGAGGCCACAAAAACACATACACACAGCGTCACATATGAGTGCACACACACACACACACACGCACGCACATTGTTCAGAGCATGGGACTTGTATAATTTATTGCTTCAGTGCGTTTGATATCTAGTGGCTGCATGGCTCACAGTGGAGCGCTGAGCCTCAGTCACAGACATGACTTCCTCCCCGGAGACCGCAGAGGAAACTGCAGAGCGCTGTGACCCTGCTGCTGCTGCTGCTGCTCGCTGTACACAAAACATGGTGAAATTGAAAATCTATCAAAAGGCCAGGGTCACCGGCCGCTTTGGATTTGCGTGTGTTGCTTGGGCGTACAATACAATGTCTGATGCTCTAGACGGGTAATTATTTCAGTTACCATGATGGAGCCTGTCTGCAGTAACAAAGATGGATGTCAATAAACAGTCATGTAGGCACAAGAAGCACAGACGAGAGGAGATTTATGGAGCGCGATATTCTAATTTTGCTCGCAGCTGTTACACTTTCTGGGCTCATGGTTTTCAAGACATGATTGAATTTGAATGTACTCACCATACATAAAGGTCAGTGCTTGTTGTGTAAACATCCCATATAAATATTTATATAAGACCATTATTTTACTGTAAAGCATCATAGAGGAGTTTTGTGGAATTGACTAATTTTTTCTCATGAATCTAGCATAAACATATAAGTCTTTTGTCTCAAGTTAAAATGAATATTTCTAGGTTTTCTCTTTAGACCACTTAAAAAACATGAGTCGTTCTGACTTGAAGTATTGAGTCAGATGAATGCTCTGAGTTCTGAGTTCACTCAGCTCATTAAAGTCTTATAATCAAATTCTACATGTTAGAAAAGAGCTGCTGAAAACATGTGAAAACACTGAGAGCACTGAATTGTAGACTTAGATGTGTAAACTGTGACGTACCAGAGCCACAGCCCCCATAAGACTATATAAACCCCACAAACCGACACACAAACAACACCACCTTCCCTCCCCTCATCCTCCCTAACAGTCAGTTCCAAACATACTTTTAGCCCAGTAGTTCACTTCAGCTCGCTTCAGTTCCAAAAACAGAACACAAAAGAAAAAAAAAAATAACATCCTCCCACTGTCCTCGGGTTCTGGTGGCTCAAAAAAGTCTGAGCAAGTCCAATAAAGCTGCTAGATGGAACATCTTTTGTTTTTGTTTTTTAAATATTTTGAAAACCTATAAGATGACTTTGAACCGATTACTTAACCCATTTTCAATTAACTTAGTTTTTTAAGGCAGAAATGATCTGTTTAATTCTTTGTTACCACCTGCCCCAGCTTTGATTTTTAAGTTGAACCATCTTATAATGATTTGCAGTGTCGATGAGACTGTGAGTCAAATTTGTATTTTCAAAGGTCTCACAGATCACTTCGTGACTTGTGCCTCTGTTGCGTCTGAAAGGAAGGATATATGCACTGAGGAAGAACAAATTGCTGGACAATGAAGAAAGAAAAATATTCATGCAAAGTGCCAAAAAAGAAGATGCCAGCAGTTGTCAGTTTGAATGTTCTGAGCCGCGCTGAGCTGAGCCCACTGACTTTGAGCTCTGTTGCTGCACATGTCAGCTCATCCCATCGCAATTCTCTGGTTAATGCATAAATACTGCATTTATGTATTTATAATGTACATTTCAACCAACCAATCCTCATAATATTAATATTTTGTATCTTACCTTGTGGAACTTTTTATTATCACTGCCAATTTTACTTTCATCATCTATTAGGCACCTCTTTTGCATTTACTCTTTATACACTTTAATTCTACATTTCACTTTATGTTTATCTTATCTTACCTTAACACAACTATTTACAGACCCCATTTTTTTAAGTATTATTGTTTGTCTTTTCTATTTATGTACACTTTTGTAGATATTTTAATATACACATTTTTACACATTTCTTATTTTCTTGTTTTTCTGTATATTGTTATACACTGTAGTGTAATTCACATATTTTTTTTCTGGTTTCTATGTTCTTATAATCTCTCTATGCTTATATATATTTCAATTCTTGAGTGGGAGCAACTGTAATGTGACCCAATTTCCCTCTGGGCTCAGTAAAGCATTTCTGATTCTGATGCGTTGGCTGGTTTCATTTAGAGTTGGAAAATAAAACCAGAAATCTGAAATTAAGATCTGTCCTTACACACACACACACACACACATAAATCCTTGCATTTGTCGATACAATAAGTGCATCTTATGCACTTATTGCTTAGTGCAGCTTATATCTGTAACTGGTATCATTGGAAAAATGAATAATGTTGAGTGTTAACCACAACAACTATTGATCCAGGTCTCCATTAACTAGTTTTTCTCTGCTGGTGCTGAAAGATTCTGTGGGAGACTGGGTGGAAATAAAGGCTAAAGGCTGAATGAATGAATGAATTATTAAAATTCTGACTCAGGATCAGTCAGACCCCATGGCTGTACATGTCTAACCCCCTTTAAGTTTGTTGGTCTACATTACAATAAATCATTCAATAGACTGTAGGGCAACATTGCAGTTGAGAATAAGCAGGTATTACATAATTTCAGCTGGAGACTGTCTGGGGTAAGCCTCCTCTGGAACACAAAGAACAAAAGACACAGGGTGTAGCAGCACCAACATGTCTGCAATCTAATGCAATCCAATACAGTAGACCTGCAATAAACAAAACCACTCAGAAATAAGTTGATTTAATTCAAATCTATAATATTAGTGATGCACTGGTATCATCAGCTGAACATCAGTATCGGCCGATATTCATCCTATTGTCTACTATCAGCATTTATTTGGCAAATAAGATGTTATTCACCAATCGGAGTGGCAGATATTTGTCTGTTTTGCTGAATCAATTCTCTGCTGGTTTAATGCTGTGTTGGCTGCAATTGGACTCGTAGTTGCCAGCAGACCCAGCTGCTGATTCAGAGAAGAAGCCACGGGCTGAACACGACTCTGTCGTGATGTATAACGTGCTCATTCTCAGATAGTAGAGTTATTCCTTTATGATAAACAAATTAGTGTCGGCACACTGTAAAAATAGACTATTTGATTTAACTTTGTTTTTTAAGTTGACTGAATCCAAAAAGGCTATTGAGGCAAAACAAATAATTTTTTTTCTGGTCAAACAGAATTTATACTAATTATTTTGTACCTAAGAAAACATGTTCAATAAACTAAATTAAAATATTAATGTTACGTTAAATATCAATTTATGTTTTCTCAGTTTGAAGCCTTTAATAAGAGTTAGTTAATAGATAACAAGTCCCTCATAAGATGTTTATTCACATTAATATTTATTAATATGAGTATATGAGCTTTGATAATTACATAATAAACATGCTTATTGTTAGATTATAAGACATGTCTGCATTAACACAGGCTGAGCTAAATCAGCTTCTCTTTTACATAAAAAAATCACATTAGAATTCTTCACACAGTAGTGTTGAAAAGTATTGCACGAATCTTCGTGATGTCGTGTCCACCCTCTATGTACGTGTCTGTCCTCAGGCGTCTCCTGGCATTAAACACAATCATGCTGCCTGGTGTCTTGCAAATCTGTTGAAATGCTCACCTGAATGACCTGTGACACTAACTACATTACTAATTAACTTTTCCAGAAAATGTCGACATTGTGATGCATCAGATTTCACTCACATCACTCTCCTTTGCAGGTCTAATGAGTCATGACATTAGCAGAGCCTAGAGCCCTCCTCCTCCCACGCTCCTCCAGCCCACTCCTCTCTTTATTTGAGGCGCTCCTCTGCTCCATCGTTCAGAGCAGCAGGCACCCAGTCAGCTGAGCGCAGCTCTCTCCTGCCGCTGCTGCGGAGAGAGAAGAGCACGGGAACTGGGAGCTTTTCTCCCTCACATTCTCTTGGATATACCCTCACTGCCTCGCCAAGATGAGACTTATTTTTGTTGTTGTTGCGGCTTTGCTGACAGGTAGGTGAAGAGAACAGAGTGGTGGTGAGGTTTCTTCTTACAGAGTGCTGCAACTTAGAGATGAGCAGTTCAGGACCATGGACAGAGACACTTTAATACATGCAGTCCTCCTGCAATGCCACATTTGACTCGTTTTAACATACATCCTTTTTTTCTTATGCAGAAAATCTGGCACTTCCAGTGGTAAAAGAAGGACAGAGAGAGGATGTGGTATGATTTTATTGCACACTCTAATTTCTAAGTTTAAAACAGCAGCTGTGCAGAAATTCAAGCCAGAAAAGAAGCAGAGGGCATCATATTCAGGTTATTTGTTTATTGCAGGTAAAACGATGCTTGGTTGAAGTTCTGTCCAAAGCTCTCTCCAAACCGGACTCCCAGCTGGATCAAGAATGCAAAGACATCCTCCAAGCAGGTTTGTAACAGAACAGATTTTTCAGTGTGCATGGACATAGTAAGCAGGCTTATGAGGACATTGTTGATGCAGTAATCCTTCAGTGTCAGGCCAGGTTTAATCAAGAATATCTTGGCAACCAGTTGATGACAAAAATAGAACTACTAAGATCATTTACAGTTTCATGCCACTTCTTCAGAGACACAAGAGGCTGAGAAATATTCCCATCAATACTGTACAGTACAGTAGCTTTTATAGGGCTGAGCTGTAAGAATTGCCACTTGCCGAGGGCAAGTAAAATGCCATGCCCGACTTGTAAATCTAGCAACTTACTTGCATGATGGGACAGGTGGTAAAAGAAGAAAAAAAGATTAAAAGCATTGTTTCACAGTTAACAAATCCATTTCTGAGCAGAAGGAGGAGGAACTGTCCATTTTCGTTGTGCATGAATGTTTCTTGCTTCTTGAATCTGTGACACACTGTGTCCTTGTTCTGATTAATTTACTTAAATGGATTAAACAGAACAATTATTGAATAGGAGCTAGAAAAAACTGACTTTGTGCAAGTAGATTTCTGATACACTGCCCAAATGAGCAAGTGGGAAAAAATCCAAGTGGAAAAAAAAATCCATTTAATTAAACCTAAATATCAGAAAGCAGATGGCCAAATCATCAAATACAAGATAGGATTAGACCTAAAGCTTGAATGAAACCAAACTAACCAAATAAGAAATCTACAATGACCTATCCCTACGAGCTAAATATAAAACAAATGTTTGAACAAATCATTAAATACAACATTGGATTTGACTTATAGGCTGAAATCCAATAAGAAAGCCATCGTGACCTGTACCTAAGAGCTAAATATCAAACAACTGCTTGACCAAATCATCAATTACAAGATGGGATTAGACACAAAGCCTAAACTCCAAAAAGAAATCCATCATGACCAGTCCCTAAGAGCTAAATATCAGACAAATGATTGACCAACTCATTATATACAAGATTGGATTTGACTTAAAGGCTGAAGTCCAATAAGAAATTCATCATAACCCATTCCTAAGAGCTATATTAAATGGATTTTAACACCTCTTTTGATCTTTCCTGTGTTGTGTCATAGGGGTTAAACATGCCCCACTGGACAAGAAGACTGCGGAGGGGATAGCAGCTCATGGAGAGGTGGTCAAAGGTCATCCTGAGGAGCCTGAGGCGAAGGGAGCAGATGTCAAAGACATCGAGGCTCTCCTGAAATCCGTCGAAGCAAAAAGAGAAACCCTAGAAGACGAGCGCAGCCAAGAATCCTGGAGTCTGGGTGACGATAAGGAGAAGAGACACGAGAACGAAGTGGAAGAAGAGCGGGAGAAGAGGAGCGGCTGGAGGCCTGGAAGATACCACCAACACAAAAGCAAACGAGGAGAGGAGGAAGACGAAGACAATGAGCGCAGTCAGGAGAGTTGGGGGTTAGAGAAGAGATCAGGAGATGAAGGAGAAGGTGAAGACAAAGAGAAAAGGAACTGGAGGCCTGGAAGATACCACCAGAAAAAACACAAACGAGATGAGGAACCTCTGGGAGAGGAGGGGGACGAGCCAGAGGAAGAACGTAGTCAAGAGTACTGGGATATAGACAAAAGGCATTGGGATGCTGATGATGAGAGAGACAAAAGGGAATGGAGGGCTGGAAGGTACCATCAGAGGAGACACAAGCGCGATGAAGAGCTCGCAGAAGAAGCCAGAGACGAACCCAATGAGGAACGCAGCCAGGAATCATGGGGTCTTGACGACGAGAGAAACAAGAGAGACTGGAAGCCCGGCAGGTACCACCAAAGGAGACACAAACGTGGTGATGAGGACGAAGACGGCGATCGCAGCCAGGAGTATTGGGGTCTTGATGATGAAAGAGACAAGAGGGACTGGAGGGCTGGAAGATACCACCAGAGGAGACACAAGCGTGATGAGGAGCTCTCCGAGGAAGGCAGGGAGGAGCCCGATGAAGAACGCAGCCAGGAATCATGGGACATTGGTACTGGACGAGATAAGAGAGACTGGAAGCCCGGCAGGTACCACCAGAGGAGACACAAACGTGGTGATGAGGACGAAGATGGGGATCGCAGCCAGGAGTATTGGGGTCTTGACGATGAAAGAGACAAGAGGGACTGGAGGGCTGGAAGATACCACCAGAGGAGACACAAGCGTGATGAGGAGCTCTCAGAGGATGGCAGGGAAGAGCCCGATGAAGAACGCAGCCAGGAATCATGGGACTTTGATACTGGACGAGACAAGAGAGATTGGAGGGCCGGCAGGTACCACCAGAGGAGACACAAACGTGGTGAGGAGGATGAAGATGGCGATCGCAGCCAGGAATACTGGGGTCTTGACGATGAGAGAGACAAAAGGGACTGGAGGGCCGGCAGATACCACCAAAGGAGACACAAGCGTGATGAGGAGCTCTCAGAGGAAGCCAGGGAAGAACCAGAGGAAGAACGCAGCCAGGAATATTGGGATTTTGATACCGGACGAGACAAGAGAGAGTGGAGGGCCGGCAGGTACCACCAGAGGAGACACAAGCGTGATGAGGAGCTTTCGGAGGAAGCCAGGGAAGAACCAGAGGAAGAACGCAGCCAGGAATATTGGGATTTTGATACCGGACGAGACAAGAGAGAGTGGAGGGCCGGCAGGTACCACCAGAGGAGACACAAACGTGGTGAGGAGCTCTCAGAGGAGGCGGACGGGGAGCGCAGCCAGGAGTCCTGGGGCTTGGACAAAAGAAGTGGAAAAGAAGAGGAAGAAATAGAAAAGCACAAATTTAGGTACTTCTATCTTTCATCATATCAAACAACTTCCACTCTTTAATTGTTTGTTTGTACTCTGCACCCTGGAGCACAAAACACGGCTCAGCTCAATATTTCATGTCTCCAGTCAACAGGGATCAAAACAAATTTGTGCATAAGAAATGAACAAACCCCTTAATCAGTGTGCATGTGCTGGCATAAAAAATAATACTAAAACACCATCTATTTGGGGCTCTTTTTCAGGTATCTGGCAGAGAAACGCAATCCCTGGATTTTCAGAGGCTACTATCATCCTGCATGGTATAAAAGGGATTCAGATGAGCACACTGCAACCTCAAACAAGGTAGGCATTATCCTATGTCTATTAATATAGTTGCAAATTGTTTGTGGTTTTAGTTTCGACACTTTGACTATATTTAACCAAAAAGATTAATTTAATCTAAACAGAGTTCTAATCAGAGTTTGGCAAAACTAGGTTTACAATAAATAAATCCAGATTTTAAATTAAGAAGAGCTCTGTTGTACACTTAAAAACAAATCTCAAATGAGTTAATCCAGGTTTAGTGATGTATATCAAAATTTAATAGTTTAATCAATATGAAGATGTTTGCCTACCCAAATTAAAATAAGTAATAAATCTGAGTGTTTTCAGTACCTAGTAAATATAAAAGAGGGTAGAAGTCTTTTAAATTTTGGCTGCTCTGTGTTTAAGTTGACAAAACGCTGCATTATTTGCTAGCTAGCAACATGTTTTTTAAAAGGTTATATTGTTTACTGTTTGCTAGTTAGCTAAAACATTTCAAAAAAGTGATACATTATTTGCTTGCCAAATAAGAAAGTTAGGTAGCCTAATTTAATTCATGAATTAATGCAGGATGCATCATGAATTCCTGTTGCTCACTATTAACAAATGATGAAATCACTATGACTTTATGTGATAAACTCACACTTAGATCATCAGTTAAGGAATGTTCACTTCACTTATTTCATACATTAACTGATATACATCAAGTTAACTGGATTTCAGTTACATCAAAGTTTATTTATGTAACTGTATTTATATCTAGTTTGATTAAAATCAGAGCTCTGTATTTTTTAGGAGAACAGGAACTGTTCGGCTTTCAGAGAGACTAAGTAAATACATGGGTCTGAAATAAACTTGTATGTCACTGAAATGCAGCTAATTTGATCACGGATCAGTTAATTATTTGTTAGTGGCGAGCAGAAGGAATTCATGACACATCCTGCATTAATTCATGGATTAAATAAGTCATGCATCAGTTCCGTATTTGATTTGTAGCCTTATTGTAGTATTATCAAGTTTGGATTATTTTGATCTACATCGTACAGTTTAGACATCATGTAATTCTGTCTTTAATGTGTCCAGATGGATGAACTGGCCAAGTTGCTGAGCTATAAGATAAACCAGCTAGCTAACCACTCTAATCAAGAGGAGGCAAAGAGGAGCACACACCAGAAAGTACTTACAGCACAGGAGGTAAAGACAAAAAAAAAACCTTTATGGCAGATGTGAGAATGTATATGCTGTCATTCACTTTGTTGAACCTCTAACTATACAACTGAACTGGAAAATACAGCATGTTATCTACAGTGTAGACTGTGATTTACTGTGCAACACAAATCTCATAGATCTTTACTGTGTGGCAGCCAGGATTCAGGCTGAAAAAAAAGCAATTAAATAAAACATGTAGATCTTAAAAACTACAGTCCAAGAATCTACCATGAAACACGAAAGATATACTTGTAATTTTCATGCTTCTGCTGGTGTTTCTATAAAAAAAAAAATCTTTCCACTTATATTCATCTGACCCAGTAAAGCCATGAGGCACAACAAGTACCTCCACCACACTGTTTCACTGAGGGAAAAGGCTGCCATGCTCATTATGGAAATCTCTACTCTACATGGAGATGTCAGGATTTAGCCTTCAGAAGCACAGAGGATCAGTGAATATGCATCTGTGCAAATGCACATCAAGAGCTGTCCCTCATAAGAATGTCCCAAGTACATGGAGACAAAATGGAGCCAGCATATTCATGGGCAGTGACTCGTTCCTCAACTCTGGCACACGTCAAATGAGTTTTTATTGCACTTTCAGCGCTTGTTCTCTCTGCTTGTTTGTCCCCTTACTTCTGTTTGTATTTTCCATACCAGCTTTTTATGACTGCTACAGTAATCACACCAAGAAGCTCATGATTACAGCCTCCCAGAGCAATCAGTCATAATATACTCATTGAAAAGAGAGCAACGGCCTGTAGAGACATACTTTGAAGTAGAAAAACAAATCAGAGGAGAGGAGGTGTAGTGATTTCTCAATCCTAACACACCACGACTCAAGGCATAATAAGAGAATGTTTAACCTAAATTACCAATTCAGCATATTTACGCACATTTTGGATCCAGCATGGGAAAATAAGAGTAATTTATGGTAATGTTATCCTGCTTTCTATCTCATAAGAGAAAAAACTGTTCAGACATCATGAAAGAGTTCAGATGTTGTGATGTCAAAAAGCAGACTGTCCAGATGTCATGAAATTAACTAAATGTATTCAGCTGCTGACATGTTAATGTTCCATGTTTTTCAGGAGAAAGAGCTGGAGAACCTAGCAGCGATGGACCTGGAGCTGCAGAAAATCGCTGCCAAGCTGCATGACAACAGTGCATAAACCAAGATGGACAGCATTTCATTTGACTCAGTGGATAAAAAAAACTGCTGTCTTACTGTCTGTCTGACAATTATTGTGCTTACAGTGTTGAAAAAGACAAAAAATAAGATGTGAAAAAAACTCTGGAGCCTTGCCAAAAACATTTTATCAACTTGTTTATTATGGTATTTGTGATATTTTGATGTTATCAAATTAATCCGCATGGGAATGGTTTTGATGTTTATATATATTGTAAGAGAAACTATGAAAATGATATATATCTGAGACAAATTATTCAGTAATTGTGTTCTGAAGAGTTTATTCAGTCTGCACTCAATAAAAGAAATTATTTCTGGGACCAAACAAATGTTTCTCAAATTATTTCTTGATGAAAAAACAAACAAAAAAAAGGACTCACACATCAACTTTTTTTTAGTACAGCTTTTTAATTCTGTGCAGATACAGACGTAATCCACAGTGAAGCTGCATCAGCAACTGGATCACATAACAAATGGCACTTCCTGCAGGGATAACAAAATAAAAAAAGTTATACAATAGAGAGCATTAACTGGGGAAAAAAAGTTTCTACACCTGGTCTCGAGGCATAAGACACAAAACTGTCTCTTATTTTCAACACAGAAAACATTATTTCAGCAGTTCCTTACATAACACACAAACTGAGCTCAAACAGCCTAAACTGGCTTACAGTTCACTCCGCATCACTACGCCTTCATCTGCACTGATCTGAATGCACAAGACGGGAGAAAGTATTCTGATGAATGCAAACCAGACACTCCATCTCCCTTATTCCAGATGTGTCAAATCAGTTCAGCAGAAAGAGAAGTCGATGCTGGAGGAAAACGCCTGTAAGCCACTGGTATTGTGCCCTTAGAAGATTGGATGCGTGTGTTTGTTTATCCTTCAGTCTCTGTCAGTTTCAGTCTCTTTGGTGTTGGTTCCTCAGCTCGCTGGGAGCCTGCAGCAGGTTTGGAGCTGTCCATGGCAACCGTCGTTCCTGAGAGGAGGTAGCCCCCGCCCCCACTCATAAGTAGGATAGGATGTGTCCTGTTAGGCAACACCTAGAGACAAGATGCAGAAATACAGTCAGGAAACATTAATTCTAAAGGAAGGACTGGGGGAAATAACACTTTGGTCCTCAGGTGAAGATGTCTTAGGGTATGCAAACACTCGGTTTGCAGCCAGCTGGTGCGCTGTACACATGAAAAATGATCATGAAAAAAGCAGAAAAAAGAGCAGTGAGATTAAATGGTGGGAGTAATAATGGATCAGTGTAGTGACAATTTATCACAAATAATTAATCCAGCAAAATGTGGAATATCTGCAACACAGTTCAACCAATACACAGTGGATAGATATGACTTCTTTTCTACATTTTATATTCTTACAAATTGTAAATACTTATGGTCAAACAGTAAACATTTGTATGACAGAGCAAACAATTCAATAATGTCACCTTGATATGAGGGAAATTGTCATGACATTTATATTTTAAAGAATTTTCTGACATTTTATAGACCAAAAGATATATTTTGAAAAATAACTGACAGAGTTTATCATGGGTGTCAAATTCATTTCAGTTCATGGGCCACATACACCCCCATCTGATCTCAAGTGGTCCAGACCAAGAAAACTATTACATAATAAATTTTAAATAACATTTTTTCCCTTTATTTTAGTGTAGAGAAGTACAGGTACATTTTGAAAATGTGAATGAACCATCCGTTTACAGAACAGACAATCAGACAGAGAAAATTAAGTGCAACTTCAACAATAAATCTCAGTTTTTCCACATTCCGTCACAAAGAAATAATAACCGATTAATTTTTATTGGAAACCTTGACATTCTGTGTCCACTTTTCTCTTTTTTGACAAAGACATTTTCCACCAGCAGCTCCTGCATGAACAGTAGTCTATGATTTACACTGTCGTATCTTGTAGGCTGTGTGTACAACAACATATCCAGCACAGTGCCTGCTACTCTTATTATCAGTGTCAGTATCAGTGTTTTGTTGAAATGAAGTGGGCTGGATTAGACCTGCTGTATGACACACCCCTTATAAAAATCTTTCAGAGCAATTTCAGTCATTTGAAAATGACTCAAATTAAGTATGTGATTAATTCGATTCCTTACTGACCAATATTGGTTGATCTTTTTGGCCAGTGTTTGCGTTCACATAACAAATGTATTCAATCTCTTTTTGAGCTCCGTTTTCCTCTGCAGCTCCTCAGAAAAATATGTGCCTCTTCAGCTGCTGAATGCTCAACTACATTCACCAGCTGGTTGTTAACTCTGTCTGCCAATGGTGCTGAGCTGGTAGTGTGAAGTGTGTTTTTGGAGATTTTTTTTTTTTTTTGCTGAAAACAGCAGAAACAACACTGGTGAGAATGGTGAGAGCGTGTCAAGGCTGTAAAACCAAAACACCGAGCTGAAAGACACTAAAACAGTGAGCTGACCACAGAGTCGGGTGATAATTCTCTGTGGGTTCATCACTACCACCAACCCCCTTTCACATTACACAGTCACTTGTTCCATTGTTAATTTAAAATATTGATCAGAGCAGCTTAAAAAAAACATAATTAAGTACTGATTTAAATCTTACCTGGTAATGTCTAAGCCAGGTGTCTGTGAGTCTGAGGTTGACCGTACCGCCTTGTTCCTTGAGTTTTGTGTAGCACTCGATGAGAGGCTGCAGAGATCGAGGGGTAAGAGATGAAAAGGGAGCATTAACAGGAGGAGGACTGCAGAATGCACACACACACACAGTGATCTTTTTTTGCAACATAAGCACAACAGCAGTAGTAAGTGCTGGGACGTGATAAGCATTGTAACTCCTCGGCAGTGACAGGGACGTCCGCTGCAGTAATGTAATAAGGACGTTTCCCCTCTGGAACTCCGAGCAATAAAAACCTGTGTGCACTGGCAGCTAATGAGAGATGTTTTCGAGATAACTAATAATCCTCATTCAGTTGGGACATCAATAGTGTTGTGGTTCTCGTAAATATCACCGGTCATGATGATCTTACCTCTTTGTACTGGGAGTAGACTACAAAAGGCCTGGAGGGGGAGAGGAATTTGAGCAGGCTCATTAGGACTGGACACGGGTGAAAGCGGCTGGCTATAACCAACCTGCATGGGGGAAACAAACAGATGATCAAGCAAACCTGTCCAACATGAAATACACTTAAATGCGCACTTTGTTATTGGAAATGTGTAGGTTGTCTGTACTGTAATTTATGTTTTTAGTGCTGTATGTGAGTTAGGATTTAGTACCTATTGTAGACATTCATTTTATAGAGCTGGATGAGAGTCAGTAAAAGAGGCTGATTTAGGACAGTCTGAAAAATTGGTACTGTTTATGATATAGCTGCTGGGGTCTAGAGAAAGTCAATAAGCTAACCAGATCAATACTTGTACTTCTGGCTCGGATGTCACCCCCACAACACTCCATCCATCAATCATAAAAAAGCATGTTATTCATTTTATATGACAGGAAACTGCAGAGCAATCACTTTGTTCCCCTTGACGAGGCACCGTGTGTTAATCATTAAGGTCAGAGGGAGGAAACAGGATTTATCACGATTTTTATGGACTGGCTTAATAATACCTTAATCACTCATTGGGTTTTCATCCCTGTAGATCTATTTTACTTACTTACTTTACTACGTGGCGCAATCCAGAACCGATAAAGTATAGGAAGAGAGAGAGATGCAGGCTGATGCTGAAAAGAGCAGAGTGCTGCAGAGAAACACAAATGTGAAAGCAGAGGCTAAATCTGACACCAACCCGTCGGCATTCCTGCCTTCCAGCAGTGCAGCTGCGGCTGCCAGCTTCTTCCGCTTCTCCTCCAGCTTCACCTTTCTTTCCTGAGCCTAAAAAAAACAAAACAAAAAAATAACGTCAGGATATTCACGACATCTTTCAGATACTTGAAACATTTGAAACGATATACATTTGCAGTGAAAATTTAAGTCTTCGTGTCAAAATTTAGAATAACACACTCACTGAATTTCACCGGACTGTCTATAAGTACGTTTAATTAAAATAGAACTTAACACTAGCTAACGATGCTTAAATAAACTCTATAACCTCACTATACTTACCTGTATAGGCTAACATTATAACTGCAACAAGGTACATTATTTGGGCATTTTCAGTGGTGAAACTGGAAAGTTTGCATGTCTGTCATTGTAAACAGATCATAATAAGATAGTGATGTAACTTCAGTGTAGTGAATTATGATGTTTATATCTTGGGAAATATCAACTCCTCTGTGCCTGATTGTGTATCTGTGGCACAGCAGCCTTCAGTGTTGAAAGGCTATTACTCATGACATGTAACCAATCAGATGGTGTTGTGGGTGATACACTGAGTGAGGTCACAAAATGGTGACTACAACCAGAGAGAGGCGGCTGCATCAGACACAAAGTAGCGCATTTTTAAATTAATTTAACTTTCTGACGATCTGACGGGGAAAAAAACAAACATGTTGAATATTGGATTCAATAATAGGCCAGGCCTGATAATCAATCCCTAATAAAAAGTAATGACAGAAAAACAAAAACCAGGCATGTTCTTTGTTGGGTTAGTAAGTAGTCAACATACTTTGGCTTCTTTGCGTCTTTCTTTCTCTTCTTTCTCCTGGTCATGGCCACCATCAGCGCCACTGCTCGTCTCCATGCTCTCTTCCTCTGGACTGCCCTGCTGTTCTGCCTCAGGCTGCTTCTCCTCCGCAGCCACGTTGGACTGCTTTGAATCTATAATGTTGAAGGAGATAATCTATATCAGAGGCAGGTTGTGATAAATTATTCATTTTTTTATACTACTGAATATAAATTGTTTTATTTTCTAAATGTATGGATTAATCTTATTCTATGTGTAATTTATAAAGGTAAAAAAAATAATGTTTATGACCACAGACGAATACATGCACATCTCATTTGATATCATTTGTGAAGTTGTAACTTGGGATTTCAGCACAAGCTTGTAGCTATTCTGTTTCATCTAAAAACAACAAGGCTATAATCATCTTGGAGTGATTTATTTTAAAAAGAAAAGGCGAGCTCTACCAGCACTGGGATCTTTGGCAGTGGTGTCCAGAGTGCCTGCCAGCAGAGCATTGACATGGCAGATGGGAAACCCATGCAGCATATCGTGAAAATGTGCAGGAAATCCAAAGCTCTCCACACCCGCCCGTACAGGCTCACCTCCTGGGTACATTTGGATCACTGAGCCGTAGCCTGGATGAGGAGGAAACAGAGGGTAATTATAACAAAGGGCTGAGAAAAGGAAAGTGTAGAAAGAAAATACATTTTTTGGATAGAAAAGAAACACGTTTACAGGACTGACATACCGCCCATTCTTTCCATGACGGCTCCGAGCACGAGGCCAGCACACGTCTCAAACACCAAAACTTTACTGCCAGCGTGGATGTTTCCCAGAGTCAACATCTGGGCGAGTGTGTCATACCGCAGGTGGCTGCATCACACAAAAACACACGCATCATACACTCATCTTTTTCTGCTCCACAAACTTTTACACTTTCTGTTAATCCATGTGCTGACTCACCAGATCTTCCCTGGTTCCCGGCCATGGTACATCATCGCCAAGATGCGGCAGGACGGTTTTAGAATGGTCACAGTGTTTTCGTACCTGGAAAAGCACAAAACGGGAACCAACTGATAACACTAATTACAGTGCAACACATTATTTTAAGTCTGAAAGAGACCGTGGGTGTATTATAAGAAGGGACTCACTTCTTCTTTTTCTTCTTGATGTACTTATCCTGGGCATACTCAGTCTTATCTTTGAATGTTGAGCTGTTATCTATAAGCTGCCGGATGATTTCCTGTGGAAAACATATTGTCACTACAATTTATCTGAAAATTTAAAAGATAAGGTTCCCATGACATGACAAAAACCAACAAATGCAGAGGCCCGTTTCTCAATACTCATCCCAAAGCTCACTGTTTCCTGAGTGTTAATGGCACCAGGACTGTTTTATGGCGCTCACGTTCATTGTATTGAAAGAGAATTTCAACAGTGCAGCTCTTTTTTTGTTAACAGCTGTTTTTTGACAATAATGGATGTCTACAGTGCAGACGAACAAGCTAAACTATGTCACAGTTTGACTACACAAATAATATTCATTAGTGGAATCTTTTCATTGTTGGTTTTTCATGGAATTTGATGACAATAAAAAAAAACATTTATATATTGCCAGCATTACTCTACAATAAAAAGACCCAACAACTGGAGGTACTGTGATACTTTCCCATTTATGTATGTAATGGCAAGATGACTGATGTACCTGACCCTTCAGACCTTGCTCTTTGAGCGCCTCAATGTCATCCCTAGTCAGTTTCTGGGATTTCCCATCGTCCACGATATTTCTGTTGTCTGTGCCAACTTCCTTTGTATCTGGGAAAACACATAAAGAAGATTATTCAAGGTGAAAATGAAAGCATAACAGGCTCTCAGCAGTCTTTTACATGTCCATGAACAGAAAAAAAATGTCTACCATTCCTGAGCAAAAGGCAGAAATTTGTCTTTGCTTGCATGTGCAAATACAACATTAAAAAACATACATAAAGACATAATAAAAGTTACATTAAAAGGTGCAAAAGGTACTCGATGGTCAGGACTGAAACATGCTTAGCAGGGTTAAGCAGGCTGGCTTCAAAAAGTGGCTGTCCTGATTCTCTGGGTCTCAAGACAGCCCTGTACTATGCTGACATTATGCTGCTCCGTGTTTGTTTGTTTTTAACATCAGTGATTGTCTGGACAATCCCTCTCACCCAGCGAACAACTTTTTAAATGTCCTTCCTTCTCAAAAGACTAAGAAGCATTTAAAACCAGAACAAGATTCAAGAAGTGCTCCAACCTGGAGCAGCCTACCTCCTTAACATTTCAAACTAGAGCTGAAGCTAACGATTATAAAGAAAAAAGGAAATAAGAAAAAAGTCTTTTGTGTAATGATTACTTTCATTATCACTTTTTTTTCCATTAATCGATTAGATGTTTGGCTCTTAATATGTCAGAAAATAGTGAAAAATGTCGACTGATGACTAACTAGATAACAACAAAAAAATATTCACATTTAAGAAGTTTGAATCAGAGCATTCTAAGTTCTTCTTAAAAATGACTCAAACTGACTAATCAATTATCAAAATAGCATAGTTATAATTGCTTATTCTAATAATTGGTGCAGCTCTATTTCAAACATAGCACTGCAGGCAGCTCAGCAGGTAAAATAATTCACGCAATAGGGCAGATGTTTTTAAGGCACTTAAAGCACTTTATGTAGGGGGCCGATGTTATGTTATCACTACAGGGAATTTTCCTTACTACTACTAGTGTTGGCATTACTAGTGTTATGGCATTCCTATGTGTTGGATTTTATTTTACTTATTGTTCTATGTGTTCATGAATATTGGCTTTACTACTTTGGTCTTTTTCTGTCCAAAAGTGAGCTCACCAAGGGCAATTCTGATCAAATTAATACTTTATTGATATGATGATCAAGTATCGAATCGAATCTTCATACATTTTAATGCAACAGGGATGAACAATTTTTTGTAGATGTTTTTCTTAGCACTGTTGACACAGTATCTTTTTACCTTAGGGCAGTAGTTGAAGCTATGATTCACGGGATGGCTGTGGATATCTAAGATTTTGTCACGTAAGACTTGGACTGTTTCGGGCTGAGCATTTGCCCGTTGTATGGAGGCTGTTAGTCCTCTGCAGCAGCCGCTGGTTTGATTCCCACCTGCGGCCCTTTGCTGCGTATCATCCCCCCTCTCCTCACCCTGTTGCCTGTCTGCTCTTCAGCGGTCCTATATAATAAAGGCAAAAAAATCCCAAAAGACATAATTTCCTCTGTTTGGCCATGGTAATAGGGGAGTTGGACTTGTTTGCAGTCTGTGATTTTGGAAAGGTTGATCTTGCTTTTGACACTCAAGGCTCGAGCGGAGACACAATGTTAATAATTAATATTCAATCAGATATATATCACAAATTAAAATGCCACAGCATGCATAAGAATTGTCAGTTGTATGCAGTCATGCGAATTAAGCCAATGGAGTTGATGACTCAAACATTAAAGCGATAGTTCACTCAAAAATGAAATTTCATGCCATTTACACCACATTTCTAGCCTAAATGTCAACTGTAGCCTCTCAGACCTGATCCGTGCGCACACGCCTGAAGCAGGTACACAGGCTCTCGCCCAAGCAGCGCGGCTGCAGCAAAGAAATTATGTTCCTCTTCTATGTCATAGTCCTCTGACATTTTCTTCTCTACTGAAAGTTTATGAAGTCAACTGTGCGTGTAACAAGTCACTCTATCTGAGCAGATCTCTCTCCGTTGTCTGAGTCACTTCCAGGTAGCATGTAAACACAGATGTGAAGGTATCGCAAGATGTCATATATCTCGTGTCGCATTGCTTGGGTGAGAGCCTGTGAACACGTGTTGTACCAAGGTCCTTATCCCCGAAATATCCCCTTCCGTGGGAGCACGCCTGCACTCGATAAAGGTGGACGTTACTACGCTGAATGAAATAATAAAATATTGGAATATGTGGACTGTATAATTTACCGTGTGAGTACTGTTGTTTTGTCAGGAGGATTTAAAAAGTTTTACATGGCTCATGCATCAAAAATAAATGTTTTTATTCTTCTGTGATTGTTGTCGAAGTTTATTGCACGAATGCAGCCGTATGTTTTCCTTTCTTCTTGAAGGACACGTTTTCATTATTATTTGACAATGTTATTAAGCACTATGCAGGCTAGTTCATTACTTACTTTTTCAGTGTTTGGAGACTATATCCAAACACAGTGTAATTCAAAGGTCTGTAAGGAACTTGTTCATTCTATAGATAGAGTAAAATCAAGGTCACTGATTTAATTTTATCATATTTTTCACTTCATCTAGGCTGCATCTACGGGACTCGAAATGTATATTAGACGCTTACACTGCAAATAATGGCTTTCCTTTAAATGTGCTTGAATTCACCCCCCTAAAAGGCTAAATAATAATCACAATAATAACCATGGCAATAATATAGGTCCTCTTGTATTTGTATAGCACTTTTCATGGCACAAAGCAGTATGCTACTTATACCAGGCTGGACATGCAGTCTGTCAAAATATGTATCCCCTGTCCATAAAGCTCAATCTTTACCATACCATCAAATGATTTATTTTACAGATACTTTGGCTCATGTCCAATAACACTGGAAAATATTTAAAGGCTCCTTGACAAAACAACAGTACTCAATCGATACCTTCTATATTGCTATATTTCATTATTTCATTCAACGTGGTAACGTCCACCATTACTGTGTGAAGGCGCGCTCTCGCGGAAGGGGATAGCTTCCAATAAATACCTTGGCACAACACCTGCTTCAGGTGTGGGCACGCGGATCAGGTATGAGAGGCTACAGTTGACATTTAGGCTAAAAAATATGGTGTAAATGGCGTCTTTTTGGGTCACATTTTAATGTCGCGGCTTATGGACACTTGGATTACATCACACGAGCAGTATGGAGACATTTAGTGTTTTTTATGTTTTTTTTTTTTTTTTTTTTTACATTTTAAAACTGATCACCGTTCACTTCAATTGTACTGGATTTGGCTGCAACGCTGTTTTCCGCTGAAACTCCGTGTTTTGTGAACTGAAGATCTTCACCCATCCTCACATCAGCACAGGGGTGAGCAGATATTGAGTGAAATTTAAATTTTGGGTGAATTATCGCTTTAATGTCACAGGTGTGTGGTGCTGAATAGCAGGTTACAGACCGGTGGAGCTCTCTGCGTCCTTGGGCTTCCGTATTTGCAGTACCCCGGATACAATTTCAAATGTGGTGCTGTACAAGTGTCCCACGGCATTATCCAGGAAAAACCACTGCTTCTCAAAAATCACCTTCCTGTAATAACACAAGACAGAAAAAAATACATAAATAAATAGACTGGACATCTTTACCTCCCTCAGAGATGTCAGTTATGGTGTAGCTAGCTAGCCCCAGTTTGTGCCTGAAGTTATCATAAATGAGACACAAAGTGGGGCTAAAGTTTAGCTTGTTAAAAGACGTATATTTCATAGCAGTTTTTGACTTACTTCTTCGGTTGAATTTGCACAGCTTTGAAGATATCTCCTCGTTTCAACACAACGTAGTCGCCGTCTTTAATTCTGTACTGTGAATCATCGTCTCCGTTGTCCGCCATGCTAAGGCAGCTAAATGAGCTAACCAGTCAGCTGAGAGCTAACGGTTACCTTCAGAGAAATATACGGAGTCACCGGTGACAAGGCACGGTTAAATAAAGGCACTTAACCACCCTGTAGTGAAAGCAAAACAGAGCAAAATGCTATTCCCACGTGTTAGCTGTCGTTTCCCTAGCGTCTCAGGACGACTAGAAGATTGCAGAGTGTAGGTAGAGCCCTGCTTCAGCGTAGTCGACTGTGATTGGCTGGATGTGGTTCGCTGAGTTTGACAGCCAATAGGAATAAGTGCGATGACCAAGGTACAAAAGTAGATTTCAGAATCATCGATAAACGCTAAATTATCATAAACTACCTACAGTAGGAAGGGGGTGCTAAACCCGGGGATTTGAGCGCTCCCTAATGGGGAAAAGCCATGGATGTACTAATATTTATTTAATAATTAATTATAAATGGGTGATTGGTGACTACAGATGTTTATTATAGCATGGGGGTTTATGAAGGGAATCAACTGGTGTTTACCATGTCATGACTGCATCATGGTGAAAGTGTCCTTTTATCTTGTATATAACTTGAACAAAGCTGAAGCTTTATCGTTAAATTTGTCTGAGTTAATAAAGTTGACAGAAGCACACGCCACCCTTCAAGGTCCAGCCCCAGTGAGGAAATGTATTATTACTATTCTAGGTTTTTCATTATTTGTGTCAATAAAACTCAACATGTCAGCAAGTTTTCTTATAAAACATTATGGAGTCACACTTCAAAGTGGCTGATGTATTACTGTATATATAAGGATAGGAATACATCAAATAGTTGCAATATATTACAAAATATACCAATAACTGTAAACCTTTACAAATACCACTTTTTTTTTTTTTTTTTTTCAAAACGAGGAAGACAATGCAAAGCACTAATTGTCAGAGATCCATTTAGGCTTTGTTCCAGCAGTTAACCCAGTACAATAATTTATTAAGTTGTAGTTATTATGTTATGTGTTACACCTGTGTTTGACCTGTTGTTATCAGCGAAAAGCAGTGGTGAAACCTAAGTACATTTACTCAAGTACTATACTTAAGCTCAAATCTGAGCTACTTGTACTATACTTGAATGTTTTATTTTTATGCAACTTTACACTTCTACTTCACTGCTTCAGATCTATTTTTCACTCTGCTACGTTTGTCTGACAGCTTTATTTTTCAGATTACAATTTTTCATTCCCTCCTGTCCAGGGAAAACCTTTTATCACCAAATGTGATGATTTTGAATGTTTGTGATAAACTAAAGGATTAAGTGTTCCTTTATGGGTTGAAAAAACTCTCATCCTTCTTAAAATAAGTAAAGTGTATTAGACCCCTTTCATATTAGCTGGAAAATGCATTGCCACAAAGCTGAAAACAGGACATCAACATGGAAGCTGATACTGTTGGATTGTATTTCAACAGTTAACACTAACATTTTATAGGGTGCAAACATGGCAGACGTGTGAGTACATCAACTCCCAGCCTGGGTGGGTGTGTCTCAATTCCCACCATGGGGCCACAGTCTGGTGTTTTATAACTGCTTTTAAATGGTGTGCCAACTCCACCTGCCCACCACTAGTGTACAGCAGTGTAGCAGTGAGGCGGCTGAAGAACAAAAGAGAGCATCCTACACTGCACAACAAGTAACAGCATCTGATCAAACTGAAATAAATGATGCAACCTGGAAGAAATCTTAAAGGGACAGTTCACCCCAGACTCAGTTTCCCCCCTGGTTTGTAGTGCTATTTATCCATCTAGATTTTATGGGTATGTGTTGCAGAGTTTTTGACATGTCAGCTGTAGAGATGTCTGCCTTATTTCCAACATATGGGATTAGATGGCACTTGGTTTGCAGTGCTTTAAAATATTACCTTGTGAGGCAGTTGGATTTGCAAGATATCTGTTTGCACCCCCACCAAAACTGTGATAGCAACACTTATATCAGAACTGGAGAGTATTTCCTCATTGAAAAAAGAGCAAAGAACGGCACTGAAGGCTTTCCTCAACGGAAATGACGTTTTCGCTCTTCTCTCGTCCGGCGTCAGCAAGTGCTTGATATGATGAATGATTATTGATGATACTATTAATGCATCCCACACACAGTATCTTTTACAAAATGAAGTATGACATTTCTTTGTCACCTTAATGGCAACAGAAAAAAATACAGATTTTATGAATTCTGTTTTCTTCAAGCTCAGAATATATTTGTGAAATTACACTTCACCACTGTTGGAATAAAAGTCCTTACAGTCTATGAATTAAGATGAATTCAACCATGAATGTAACAAAGGAGCAAATCAAAACTGTGAAACAATTTGTGAAATATAGAACAAAAACCTTTAATGATTCCTTACATACATTTTCTCTGTTGGACACAATGGCGTCTCCACCTAAAAAAAGCTTAATTCATACAGATATCTGTTCATCCAAGTTTTGAGAGAAAGACAAATCATGACTACATATTTACATCAACAACATTATTATCTAGTGCAGAGTTCAACACTGTAACTGTTTACAGCAGGATATATAATGACAAAAAAATTGCTATGTTTTTTCAGTGAGTGAAAATGTGGAAATTTCTGTGATACAGGATGATATTTTCTTTGGCAGTGATTTGCTCAGTGTTCAGGGTTACCACAGCTAGAATATATTGATTCTGTACTTTCACATTGTAACATGTATGTAAATAAACAACAGATGTACTACAAGAATCGCAGGCTTATGCCTTTGTTCATTCTTGGCCTCCAGTAAGTTTATGGAACAGGTCTTCGTCTAGCGTCTCGTTCTGGTCTTTAGATCTTGTGGAGAGGAAGATGTAGCCGCCTATGAACTCGTGGACCACCTTGCAGTCACAGCTCAAACAGCAGAAGGCTATTGACACGTTCTGATCGAACTCTATGGTCACCTGGAATTAAATACAAGGCATTCATGTCTCTGTGGGCAATACCCAAAATAACTGCTTCCTTCACCGAAGAGACAGATAAAGTTATAATATGTGGTACAACTATCCCTCACCTGTCTGATCTCCCAGTTAACGTTCCACTGCTTCATGTTAGCGAACCTCCATGTGGTGACAGGCAGACCCGTGGACATGTCGATACGAATCAGACGGTTGTACGAGATCCCCAGAATCTCATCCTTCTTACTGCCTTTGAATCTGACACAAAAGGATAAAGGGATAACCTCTTTAATTATCACTAAAAATGATACTGTCACGTTAAAATTTGAGGTTTTTCTGGTACTCACATGCATCTTGGATGAGCTGATCACAAGTAAAGAGCTTTAAGTACATGAGCAGGGAAGTGACAATGCATCTCAAGTGACCACGGGTGATCTGATTTCACTTCCCTGCTCTTTTGCAACTAAACACTTTTGTCAACTATTTTGTCAGTTGAATGTCCATTACTGCCCATTTGGCCATTCAATATAAAGATTTAACTATTCGTTCCTTTTTTTTCAGTTCAGCATCACACTAAACCCATCTAACAGCCTTCATGATCCTCATGTTCTACCTGTGCTGTCATCAGTGCGACAAGATAGATGCTTCGTGTTGCGTTAAGACTTTACAACTCAACTATGAGCAGGACACACTATTTTCTCTGACTGCATGTAAATGATGAAGATGATAAAGAAAGGCATTACTCAGAGCAAGAAGAAGTGTACAGTCCAATCAGCTCTCTCCGGGTCTCCTCTTCCCAGTAACAAAATGTTTTTTACAAGGAAAGAAACAACTTAATGCTTTGAATTTAATGCCAAATTTACAAGAAGGCATGAGTAATTAAGAATTTTCAGAAGACGTTTCACTTCCCAGCTCTGTATGCAAATGAACACGTTTGCAAAATGTGTTGTTGTTTTTCACCAGTGGCCCAGTAGTAGCCAACACACTGAGACTAACGGACACAATAAATTTTTCACAAAAAGTGAGTACAAATTTACAAGAAGGTGCATACTATTGAGAATTTGTCATAGGTAATGTTTCGCAAAGTTTATAAAGCATCTTCTCACTAAACGGTTTTCAAAATTGCATGATTTTCTAATGGAGTGTGTTGACAAACATCTGCTGCTTATCTTGGCCATTACAAAAGTCCATGCAATTTGCATCACACTGAACCAAGGCAGTCCTTAAATGTGGCAGAGGATACATTCACGTACACACTGCTAAAAGAATGTAGTCCTAGATCACCTCTGAATATGGACTGAGCCATCAGATCTCAATGCATCTTGGGTGCTTGCACATCTCTACTTGTTAATTGTGATTGGATCACCCAAGACACATGTTAATACCAGGTGTAAACAGGCTCAGTGTCACCAGTTGTATATGTATTACACCTAAATGTGTTCACTGTACCTGACAATGTAGTAGTTTATACCAAACTCTGGAAGCGACTGCCAGGCCTGGATGAAGCGCATCTTTGCCTCCATTAGGGACAGCCGTGCTATGTTCTGATGAGCCTCCAGGATACGTGCTGTAAGCTTTCAACAATCACCAGAGGCAGATTCAACAAATACGTTTAGTGATGACAACAGTGATGTAATTCTGATTGCTGTTGGCAAAGTCAATTATATTGCACGTAGCCCTTAAACAGACCTGTTTGGTCTTGTGCTTTTTGGCGTAGCGTGGGGAAACAAAACATTCAGCATTCATCTCCATAGCATCGAGGTCAGGAGCTGACTGGCCAGGAGGGGGCGCCAGGCTCTTCATTTGCAGGAAGGACTGGATGTTCTTCACTTCTGACTTATAGGAGCTGTAGGCCATTGTCTTGCCCTTGGAGGCCAGGATACATGCAGCTTTCCACTTGGCATACTGTGTTTCCTGCAGCAGAGGACAAGTACAGGACGCTGAGACTTACAATATCAACCCCAAATTTATATACTTTAAAAAGAAGCAGAATTGCGGGAAAATGGTCATAAGCAGGGGGACGAGGACGTGGACCTTACATTGTCACATCGGATGTACACCTCATTCATTCCATCTGCAACTGGGAGCAGGAGCTTGATGCCAAACTTCTTGTCTGTCACATTGACATCAGGGACCACCTCACAACCTGCAGAGGAAAAAATAGTAGTGAATTTAACCACAGAAGAAGAGCAGCAAGATACAAAAAATCTGCTAACATTACCAATGAATAAAACTGTTAAATTTGACTGTGATAGTCAATATTTACTAATTTTCCCTTAACCAAAAGTAACAGAGTTTATTTTAGACTAGATTATAGATTATATATTACATGCATAACATATTTTTTTATTATTAAACAATGAGAATATCTTGGTTTGTAGCCTTTGTAGAGAATAGTTCATGCTCACAGGCAATAAAGACATAATCACACACCATGGGAATGCTTTAATTGGGAGTTATTAATCCTCAGCAACACAGAACACAAGAAGAAGTGTTTCATTTTTCACTGACCTCGTAGGTGAAACTGCTCTATGGGTTCTCCAAAGGAGGCCTCCTTGTTCTTGTAGTAGGAGATGGTGGTGTCCTTGAACACAAACCAGTACTCTTTGTACGGCCGCAATGTTAGTCTTTTGGGCCTAATTCAAGACAGCAAAAAAAGACAAATCGTTGTTTTTGCAATGTAGTTTATGACCTTATCTAAGTAAAGGTCTGAAGAATAAGACATTTTTTTCAAAATAGGACAGGTCACTTATTCAGAGAAGTGAGCAGCTCATCAGAAGGTTTTTTCCCTTTAATCCATTATCTGATCATCTGGAGGCCATTGTTACCATCATTAAGATTAAAAGGGACATGAGTGCATATAATAAATTTGTATGAAGAACATTTCACCCCTGTTCCATAAATCACTTTGAGGCCATTCCAAAAATATCTTGCAAGCCACTAAATTTAGCTGATTTAAGGGCACTGGACAGGTGAAGTTTTAAAGGTTTAAAGATCAATTTCACAGTTAAGTATTCAAGATTTTACTTCGGTTATTGATCATCTTCATGTGTTAGGAATACAGGTTGAAGAAAGGTGGATTTACCTAAAGAGTCGGAGGGAATCTGCCAGCTCTGGAATGTCTGTAATGTCTTCCTGGGGGTGGGACAAACAACTGTCAATTATCCTGCGTCTTCTCCTGACATCACCATGTTAAGACATGCAATCATCGGAGGCCTACCTATCACCCCTGCTTAAAAGACAGCTGTTTCTACTGTTACAGACCCGAAAACCTTGAAATTACACTTAACATCCACTTTAGAGTCTAAAAAAATATGTTTACCAGAATTCTGTCTGTGTGACCGCCTTCAAGTGTCACCTCCAGGTTGGACAGGGCAGCCTCTACTTCATCTATTTCTGGTTCGTTAGAGTGGTCCAGTGGTTCAGTTGACATGGTCAGTTTGCAAATGTGATACTGTGGGGTAAAAAAAAAAACATTTTTACTCCATGAGTAGAAAACCCTAATTTCATTATAGCAATAATCAAATATTTTGTTTTGAAGCAACAAGAACGAGTCATTCTGAAGTTCTCCGACATGACTTAAGAGGTTATGCAAGGCAGGCGTGAGTCAGAGGGTGGTTTGAGCATGGCCATGTGTGCCAGCCATTGCACCAATGTGTAGGTGAGTGCAACACTGATCTGAATCACTGTCCCAACAGTTGCAAAACAACAGCTGAACAGATCAGAGATCTGCTGAAATTTAGACACAGATAATGTCACAGCTAAAACTTTGCTGCGGTTAACATGAAAATCATTAGTTCTTTAGAGCTAATTGGTCTTATGGGACCTATACTTCTTACCATACTACTTAAACTCTCTTCCTGTACCTCTCTTTCCTTCTTGTCTCTCCCATCCTCCCTCTTCTGTGGGATTTTCCTCATGTCCTGACATGTCCTCACATTGGATTAAGACACCAAACCCCCTCTCCCAGATGGATAATATTTTCAGCTCCAAAACACACATAAACTGTACTTAAAACTAATTTAGGCCACATTACTCTGCCCCTCAGAGAACTGTTCATGATTGCAAGCCAATTTATTAAGCCTGGATGTTTATAATTCACTGTGAGGGCCACAAACTACTCTAGCTATCATTCAGATGCAATGTTTAATAACTTTGAAAGTATGATTTATTGATGAGCTTTGTTATGCTGAAGATACAGGTTTTAGCACTTCTCCAGTGATAGCCAGTTATATTTATGAATAACTTGTGTTGAGCTTCGATTAGGTGATTATATTTATAGTTATATAAATATAAATAGTTATAAATAGTTATATTTATATTTAAGTATTTTTTAGCAGGAAAGTCTTACTGGCCTTTGAAATAACCTGCCTTCTGGAATGGGCTATACTTTTGGTTATATTAAATAAATATTAAATAAAAGTTAGCAGGTACATAAACAAGTTATTTCATATTATTAGCATATTATTAGCTAATTCATATTACATGTTCTGTAATCTAACAATGGTGATGCCCTCCTTATATTGTCCAAACATAACTTTAAATTACTTCAATTATGAAAAATCATGTTAGATACAATAAAGCCAGTGTGTTATTCCAGATCTAGAACAGCTGTTACCAAACTTTTTAGGCCATGAGCCCTTTCTACATGCTGACCAGGTTGATGCACACCCAATCCTCCACACCTTTAAAAAAAAGCAACATAGTCCATTTGTTGTCATTGCCATGGTGATGGCAATGAAGTTACACACAATCTGCAGAGTAAAGAACAAAGAGAATGACACGTGCATAGGATCAGAAACCGATACAGTCAGTTCTCCCACTGTCTGAAAACAGGGAGATGTGCGTGTGGGTTGAGTAACCTTGAAGTAGGGGTGGGTAAAAATTTGATTCTTAAATACATCACAGTCTTGAAAGATTATGAATCAATGCAGAAAAGCCTGTAATCAGAAACTTAAAACTCAGTTCTTTTGTTGAGGATGTAGATGGATACCACCTGAACAGCACCCGCTGGCTTAAAAGCTAAGGTAAGGAAGCATTTTGGCTTCTATGAAGCTGAAGGCAAGAACTATGTGTAGTTGTATCTAAAGTAATTACAGATCATTACAAATACACTGTGTTTTAAAAGCAGTAAGTAGTCACACAGTGAGAAAAATAAATCATGTATAGAAGTAAAAAAAAATGATGTATCAATAATTATTTTATAATGACATTGTAGAAGAGATCAGAATCAAATCTAATCTTGAGGCTCCCAAGAGATTCCCACCACTACCATATAGTAATAATAAGAATACAAAAATTACAGCCTCTTGCACACCCCTTAGGGGCAGCTGGCATACCCCAACTGCTTCACACACCCCACTTTGGGAAACCAAAGTGGGGTGTGTGATCCAGAGTAATGTGTCTCTATTGACTCTGCATTGTGTTACACATACAGAACCTTATATCAGTGTCATGAATGTGATTGCATATCGTTCACCTGTAATGAAGCAAACATCAGCATCTCCTCCTCAGTGCAGTCTATCTCCTCCAGCAGGATGGACCAGCGAGCTTGTTCATACAGCTGAGTTATTCTGACGGCATCATACTAAAACACAAGAAAATGAGCCACACTAACTCAAATTTCATTCAAAGTCCACCCTAATTTTATTTCAGGGAGTTTAAAGAAAATGAAATATGACTTTTTGGGTCTCTTACTTTAGGATTGAGGTCAAAGAAGACGTTGTACTTGAAGCGCAGCAAAAGCTTTTCTTCATCTTGGATGTCTTGCTCCATAAGAGAACGAGACGAGTCCAACCACCTGTAACACATAGCAACAACCAGCAGATGAGCCATGGAAACCATTCAAATTATGTAACTCTGATGGTTAAATTGATGATAATTCCAGTGGAATTATATGTTTCTGTATTGTTGTCTACCCTGCATTGTTGACTGCTTTGTCCACTAGTGAGAGCGGCTGGAACATCTTGGCCAGCTCAGCAGGCGGCAAGTTTGGCTGGCATTCAGCTAGAGGGTTTTCTCCAAACCAAAGACTTGTGGCAGACACCGGCATCCCATTCTCTGGGTCGTAGGTGGCTGTCATGGTCTTACTGTACATTGGGCCTTTTGTAAGGAGAAGAGAAGTTAAATGATTAAAATCCAACTTGTAAAAAAGTGCTAGGATCCAGTATATGTTCATAGCAATAGGGTACTGAAAGGAATGGTGAGGGGAAATGCACTTGCAGTTGAGATCTGTCAGATAGTATAGGAGGTGTGAAAGTGGAAAAAAATGTTTAAAACAAAAAGAACATTTTAAAAGAAGAATCAACAGTTAGAATAAAAGTTTGACAGGAAGGTTGAGACTCATAAAAACCAAATAACGCATAATGAAACTCGAAAGGTAATGACTGGGACAACATTAAAGGGTGCAGAGATCAAAGGTCTTAATTAGAGTGATTTTTAGGTTGTGTGGGATCCCAACCGGATACTCAGCTTACTGTAAGAGCGAGAGTGCGTGTTACGGGAAACCTTGAAGAACATGGCAGCACACTGAACAATTCTTTCAGATCTCGCTGATGAAAACTGTGGCCTGTCAGATCTCAGCAGCACTATATTTAGATATTTCTTCTTCTCCTACTCCAGCAGTAGTTCGCTCATAGAAATAGAAATGCTATCCGTTCTAGGGCTGGACACTAATCTGAATGTATTGAATTAAAAGACATAATGAATTTTATTCTGGCATAAATGTAGGGAGAGCTGATTTTTCATCCAAAAGTTGCCAGAATCCCATACAATTAAAATGAGAACAAGTACAACAACCAATGATGTTTAGCTCGAAGTTCAACCATCCAGTCAGGCTATAACCCAGTCCAGAAGACAGGAATCTTCAACTGGTTGTAGTGTAATTAATTAGGATAAACAATTAGTCAACATAAAGAAGAAAGTGCAGTGTTATCTATCCTTAATGTTCTGACTGCATAAAAAGTAAACTTTTCTAACTCTGATTTAACTCCAATACATTATGACAGTCTTCCTAAAATTAGAATTGTAGCTCCCATATCGTGACACATCTCTTATCGCCAAATTCTTGCCAATACACGCCTTTAGTTGTAACAAGATATGTTGACTTTATGAAACTTAGCATGTTATAACAAGAACGTGATAAGTTTGTATGTCATAATAACATGAATATATCTTGTTATAACATGAAAAAACATTTTGTTATTACAATAACAACCAGTATCAGTGACGATGATCCATTTTTGTTTTTGTGGTGAGGCAATAAGCTGCTGCAATTTGTCTGCAGTGAAAAAGATGTATTCAAGTTACAATCCACATTTTTCCCCTGGTCATTTGCGATCCCTTCCTTCACTAGTGGCCCTCGCAGCCACTACCCTAGTACCACTAACTAGAAATGTAAAACAAATAAATGTATTGTATGGAATCCGTCCGATTAAATCAATTAATCCTTAATCTGCTTTGAGCTAAATAGAAAAAAGATGGACTTGTAATAAGCAAAGTGATATACGTTAGCAGGTACTCCAAATGCAAAACATCCATAATGCAAGCAACAAATTTAAATGATTGTGGAGGCCACCATTACAGTACAACCTTCCTCTATGAGAAAATAGTCATCTTAATAAGATTTCTTTTCATTATGTGAGTATTAGCCTGAATCCTTTCAAAGATGTTGCAGCGGAAATAAGATAAGGTGCTTCTGTAATGTGAAACTTTTGATTTTTAGTCTTGTTATGAAACAGCTCTGCGTTTCTTAGTACCTGTGCCTCCTGGCCCCCCGCTAAGTAAATCGATGTCCCAGAGGTCTTCCTGTGCTGAGTTCTTGTCTCTCTTCTTTTTCTTCTTGGAGGGATCATCTGGAGGCTTCAGCAGGGACAGTTCCTCAGATCTTCTGATGTCTGAGATGAGGCGAACAGGAGACGGCGTGAGGGATCAGGAGGAATATGTAAGGAAGGTGAGTTTTAATTTTAGATCAATAGAGGATGATAAATTCTATCTAAGACACACTAAAGCATAACATAAGCAGCAAGGACAAAGGGATACTGCAATCAGAAAGGAGACGAAAAACTCACTAAGTACTCGACAGATCTCCGTCACCGTCTTGAAGACCACACTGGAAAAGCTGACGGTCATTTTGATGGTTTTCATATTGGGGAGCTGCAGCAACAGGGGTTTGTGCTGGGGTGTATAGCGCAGGTCAGCATCAGCCTGTGTGACAAATGAATACTTTTTAAACGCACAGTATGTAATTTCTGACGCTCCGGGGCTCTCTTACATCAGAACAAAGAAGTGTGCGATCATAGCAGGTGTTGTCTTCATTATTAAACAATCAGATGAAAATCCATCTGACATTACCCAGGCAGAAATTGTTCACAGGCGAGGTAATGAAATAAAATTTTATTTACATTACACTGAGTCACATTCGCTGATTACTTGCTCACTCTCTGATGTACTGAATCCTGTTTCTCTGGAAGTTATAGTAACAGACGAAAACACACCATTACCTTTAATAAAAGTTTGACTATATCTGGAACATTTGGGATATTTTTTTAATATAAAATATATCTCTTTTTTTTGCCATTTTTGTCATTTCAATGGGTAAATGTTACATATTTTACATTTAAATCATATGAACCACACATGTATGTACACAAAGAGTTTATTTACTATAAAGTGATGTACACACCTTCAGTGTAGGTAATAAACACAAAAATTAGATAGTCTGCCTATTTTTGCGGGGGACCTCTGACACATGCATGTCATCATTTTGTATACATTTTGATATTTTTCAGCACAAATATGGCCATTATTGCTTTGTTGACAGTAGAATCCTGATTGAACTTTTGAACGTTCTCTGAATGATGCTTGGCTGTACAACATGTACACTAAACCACTACCTTGACCTGCTGCCTCATTGACAGCTTACATCACTACATCATACATCAATGTCGCAGCCATATTGGTCCGGTCAAGAATGTAAATGGGGCAACTACCGTTTTTCTGGATAAAAAACACTATAATGTTTACATTTCTGAATCGATGAGTCATGTTATATTCAAGGGTGGTGTCGATGTATAGATGTCTATGATTAAAACAAAAACAAATGATCTAGTTAAACGTCATCTGAAGTAGCGTGGGATCATGGGAGTTCTTGTCTTCATTGTTAAACAACCACAATTGCAGATGAAAATCTATCTGTCAAATCATGTTCATAGATGACGTGATGTATTAAAGTTGTATTCATGTTATGTTTAGTCATGTTTACCAATTTCTTTCCTCACTCTCTGATGTATCCAGCGTTAGAGCAGCTAGTAGGAATTCCCCCATGTTTGAACATTGTTAGAAACTTGAAAAATATAAGTTCACAACTAAACAAAATATAACATAGGTCTTGCATTGTTAGACATTTTTGTGCCAAAATGTTACACATTATACTTTTAAGAAGCCACAAACACACACCCCTCACAACACACACAAGTGAATGCCTATGCCTAGGCTATTTTACTCTGTTATGGACATTCAAAGGCAGTAGTTTTTTAGAAATGCTTTTCAAGGGAAACTTTGAATTGCTTTTGGAATAAAAATTGTTAAATTAGAGCCAGCACAATTATTAAAATAGATTAAACCCCTTTGGTTACTTTGTATTACCTGAATTCCATACTTGTCCAGGGTCCAGTGGGTCTTTAGCAGCCAGCATTTCCTCTGTTCCCACCACAGGGCATGGTCTGACCAGTCCTGAGGAGCCTCTGCAGACAGACAGATTAAGTAAAACACATTACTACTATTATTAATACCATTTTACAATCATATCTCAATTTTAAAGGGCAGCTCACACCCAAAGTTACTGCACACATTTACATGTCAAGTTTAAATGGTCTTGAGGTGAAGCTCTGGCTTTGTAGCTAAAATATTTCAAAAACCACGACATCTGCTACGAATACAAACACATTCTGAGCCCACTGTTGTGTAGGTGGCTGGACATGATTTAAGTGTGGTTTTATTAGTCTACCTGACATCATGTTTTGGTGCTGGCTGAAATCTGTCTGTTGATGACAAGCTACTTAGTCATCTATTATGTCTCATGCTCTTTAAACAACCTTATTAAAGTCACCTTCATATTATATTAGCTCCTTGGTGTTTATAGGTAACTGTAAAGATATATCAGATCACATCCTGGCTGAACTTTGGCCCCTAGGGCCACACATGCCAATGTATTGTGACTGAACAATGGCACTGCAGTGTAGAAAAATGCAGGACAAACAAGGGTGTGGCTTGACTAACAGACCTGTAGCGGCAGCAGGGGGAGGTTGAGGCACTGTATGTAAAAAAACATTGAATGGATGTGCTTTTATTGGGTAAACAAACCAAAAGTTTTATAAATGCAAGTAAGTAGAAGAGGAAGAGAAATATAGTTCCAGTGCGGAGAGGCAATTGAAATTTTTTCTTTTTTCTTCAAACCAAGAGCATGATGACTTTTTAGATACATCTGACTACATTATTTCAGTCTGAAGTGCAGACTTACAGATTTATCAATAGCAGAATCCAAGTTCTATAAAATCCGGGAATCAGCCTTCAGTTCAATACCAAACATATCGATCTCTCAATTATATAATGCTTTCTTTCATGCCAGAAATGAAAAGACCCTGTACATTAAAGAAAAGTAGGGTAAAAAAAACAGGAATACAATCTCTTTCTGTAATGTGAATATATTTTCTCATGTTTCTCTCTAGTTACATGTAAAAAATTTCAATGAGGTCACTGTACAATGTCAGCCACCATGCAGCACCCCTGGAGAAGTTTTAGTGCCTTGCTCATGGGTACCAAAAATAAAATGCAACACACACTGTAAGCAAAATATAACCCTGACAGATTACTGTGCGACAGTTTTCAGCCCGTCCAAGACACTTACTGATCTTCTCCACCAGCTTGAGCATGAGACCTCCAATGTGCAAGTCACCCTTCACCCTCAGCTTAAACTTCATGGACTCATCTCCCACTTTTTGATCCACCTGCACGGATAGCTCCCATGATGTCTCTCCATACTCTGCGGCTGTGATCATGGCCCTGTTAGAAAGAGACAGATGTGAGACAGTGCAGAGATTAAAGACAGGATGCTCCCAGCTTTAGATATTGCCATCACAGGAGTAAAAAACTACCACTATCCCTAATTAATGACACGGTGGGGGAATTCCACTCAAATATGTTGATTCTTCTGTTGCTTTCTTTTGTTTGGAAGATTAGGAAACATCTGGAATGACAACATGAGTCAGCGGATTAAGTGTGTCTCAACATCCTGTGGGAACATCCAAATTAACTTGGCCAGCAGTTAACAAACAGGGATCTCTCAGTGTTTCTGTTGTAAGTGGCCACCAGTAGAGCAGATTTTTCACCCCACGTCTTCTGCAGTATCTCTGCAATGATACTGCAGCCCCTGAAGTACTCCTCTCAGCTGATATAAAATATATATATAAATAAGACATGAGCGAGCATACAGACTGGCAGATGTACTGGCTGGTGCCAGCAGGAAAAGAGATGAGACTGCATTCATATCACACAGCTCTGCAAAGAAAGGCACAGATATGGTGGAGGGCTTTTGGATTTTAATTATGAAAAAGGTTGAGTGGATGAAAGACATCAGACAGGTAAGAAAGGGGAGAACAAGAACGGAGGAGGAGCAGGGAGGGTACAGCTGTGGAATGCGTGACGAGCAGGGACACGAATCTGCTGCAGGAGAGACCATGCAAAACAACAGTCTCCACACACTGCATCAGATTCCCTTTGTTTCACATCCAAACTCTGAAAATGTGTGAACAAAGATACACAATCACACACACACTTGTCTAGACCGGGGGTACCTATAGAGATACCTGTTTCATTTGTCCTGGGTAGCCCAAGTGGAAGAGTACTGTGCGTGAAACTGTGTTGCCGCGAGGCTAGGTTTAATGAACACACTCTGCTTTCTTTGTGCTGCTCCCTCCCTAGTATGCAGCTTTAGGGTACAGTTAAAAGTTTGAGCTTGCATGTCTGCTGAGGGGAAGGCTTGTTGAGATGTGTTGGAGAGAGCAATGAATTGACTCCCACAATATTACACTAGCTGCAAAAGAGACCAGAAAGTGATGGAAGGAGCGATGATGTCATTTGGGGCTTGTCAAAATACAATCAACAGAAAATAAAATGTATCTTTCATACAAAATACGAAATGTTTGAAAGAGCTGTCATACTCACACTCCTGAAAAGATAGCCAATGTGAAATGTGTCTCAGAGATTTTATTATAAATTTTAATTACTGTTTCTCATTTACAAGTAACAATATTAATATTTAATTTCCAACCTAAACCTCCTTGAATGAGTGGACTTATAGCACTGGAAAAAGACATGCACACTCCATTAAAGATATAACATACCCTTTTTTCCAGTACGACAACTACAAGATTAGTCAATTTATCGATTAGTTCCTTTTACTCTTCTATGACAGTAAACTGAATTTCTGTGGGTCGTGGACAAAACAACATTTGATGTCACCTTGGGCTTTGGGAAACAGTGATTAACAGTTTTCACCATTTCCTGGCATTTTAAGGCCTAAGCCACTGACTGAATAAAAATGATCAACAGATTAACCAAAAAATTTAAATAATTTTTATACTATAAGACGAGGGTTCCCAAGAGTTAATGTCAAGGAGCCCCATAATAGATGCACATCAGACCCCCAATTTGAGACAATTTTATCTTCTCATCCTCTGAGTATTAAAAAAGGTCAATCAAAGATCAAACTAGGATCACTATAATCAATGAAAACTGCCATCCTGATTTCCTCCTTTGTTGTTCCAACTCCCAAAACATGTGATAAAAGTTAAAGTTTCTCCAAAATCCCACTATTCCCCCTTCTGTTGGGGACCCCCTTCAACCCACTCCACCACTCCTGTTGGTCCCTGGACCCCAGTTTGAAAACCACTGTAATAAGAGGCAATATTCAAAAGTATCTCTTCTTATTGTTAGAATAATTCATACCACGGCAAATGTTTGAAATAAAAAACACGAATGATGACAGTGAACCCTGTGGCAGCTATCAAATATCAGTTCTTTTTTCCTTTATAGCCACCAACATTTCTGTTAAAATTTTAGTATTCACAGGTCAGTCAGCCCAGGCTTAGTATGGTAATAATGTTACAATAAAGTTGTACAAATGAACAATTAACTTCCTTCTGAGTAGGCCTACCACAGACACACAAACAAGTCCCAACTGGACCGTTCCCCCTCATATGATGTGATTTTTCTCGTCAGGGCCATGAGACCTCTGCTTTATTCAACCCCAGGTGGCTAATGACCTATAAAACTAACAGCAACTAACGGCTGTGTTTAAGTAAAGTATCTGAAACCACCCTTACCTCGGTTCAAAGTTTTCTGTCGGTGAGTTATTCCTAGAAATATCTTACGAAGTGGAGCGACGCAGGACTGAGGATCCTTGGGAAGTAAAACACGCCCAGTTCAGACAGGTAGAGGCAGACACGGGAGGTGGAACCGTTAGACAAGGAAGTGGGTTAACTACAGGGTAGTAATGGTTAAGTTAACAGAAGTTAAGCTATTTAACGTTACAGAATAAAAGGTGGCAAAGTAGGTGTTCAAAACCTACTGCTGTTTTATGTTTGTTAGCTAATTAATTTGAGTAAAATTTGAAGGGATAATAGTGGTAACTCGTTAAATGTGTAGTTATTCAAATGGTGATATGATATGAGCTAGCTAAGCTAAATAGTGTTATGCTGAAACGTTAGCTTCCCGAGACTCCAAAATTTAGCTAACATACTTAACATGCAGGTAAGCTAGCTGTACCCTACGAAGCATATGCTAACACCCCTCCGTTACAATGTAGTAACATCAAACATTATGCTAACTTAATTAAAGCATGGCAGTAAACAACTGTATAAACAATTAGTATTTAGCGTTTCAGAGACAAAATAATCTTAATGTAATCTATTGAGGTAATGAGGTTTTATGTTGCTTTACACAGTACTTCTACACTACATTTCAGATGCCAACATTGTACCTTTTACTCCACTGTTAGATTTGCTTGTAACAGAGTATTTCTACATTGTGTATTGCTACTTTTTCTTAAGTAAATGATGAGTTTTTGTTACACCTCTGCTGCTCAGTATACAAACTGTTAGGTCAATTAAAGTTAGACTTAAAGGGGCATTCCACCAAAGGTAGAGCTAGTCAGTCTGTGGAAATGGCACTAGTTGCTGTGGTATTGGATGACTCCTCATGATGCTATCATCAAAGTCTCTCATGACTCATACTGGGAATAGAGTTCAATACTAAATTGCTGAAATACTCATTTAAGATAGTAGCAAACAATATCCACAATATACACGTGGCAAATAACTACCCTACATTAACACAAGGCTGCTCTGTGTATCAGAATACTAAGTTACAAGATGATTTAATTAAGATGGTTTTCGAGGATTTGAGTATGCATACTGTCAAATAAAGCATAGTTACTATGAAAATATCGTTTTCACATAGAGCTCTTTCAGTGGATTTAAAGAGACAGGCCCACAACACGATGAATAATGCTTTACCTCGGATGAATCAACCCACCTTCCCTAATGCCCACATCCTGCCCAATGAGTATATCAAGATGAATCACTTGAGTTAGACTTTTTCACAAAATGATATTGCCAGCTCATGAAACTACAATAACACATCAGTAAAACTGATGGATAGCCTTTTTATCATTTGTGCAGATGGTGTTCTACTGATAACCAGCCAGGGACACTGACATATAGCCAATTTTGTAGCTTTTAATATGTAGGTGTGTTTCTTCAGCAGTTTGTGCATGACTTGAATTCTTTTCTGTCACCGCCACTTGGTCATGAGGTGAGCCCGTGTGAGAAGTCTGCCACCATCTGGTTTCTATTGGTAAGATCATATTGTATCTTTTTGCCTTGGATGGTAGTTCAACAAAATGCATATGACTTAATAGGGACTTCTGCCTCATGCATTCAACTGGAAAACATGAATAAAATTACAGACAGTTTGAGCACAGACTGAAGTTGGAAGTTACATTTTAAAGGACTGATATATAAGAACCTACTGTTCAAAATACACAATTTGGAGTTGTAGTCCAGTGACTACCTGCCAGACTCCATTAACATATTTATCAGTAATTAATAGCTTTAAAGCTCTACTCCTTCTAAAATATTATGAATGATTTCTTACGTCTCAAACAGACGGTAAACTCATTTTGAGAACATTCTGTTGTAATTTTCATTCTTATTAACATGAAACGATCAAACAAAAAACAGGCCCTGTCCACAATTTCAAAGAATATGCTGGCTGTAGTGTTGTCAGAGAAGCCAATTTAGCATGTTTCTTTAATCTCTGATTACATATCATGGTCATTTTAGGATTTAGTACAGTATATATATTGCATATTTCTACTTTAAGATAACTGTCTGTATTTTGAATAAATGGTAACCTCTAAACTGTGACAGTTATTAATCAGTTTCTGCACACTGTCACTACTAAGTTTCATTAAAATGCAATGATTAAATCATAGTTGTTGTCAGGTATCCAATGCTTAAATTGCTGTAATTCTTCATTTTTTATGCACCTACCTACTAGGTGTGCATTAGATCAAACTCAATTTAACCTCAAAATAGTGGAAAGAGAAAAAAACATAAATAAGTCTGCAGAAAAGAAATTTGTACTTGTTTAAATGTCCATGATATTATGGCTGTCCCTTCTTAGTCACACAGTCGAAATGTCTGTTATTTTAATTCTTGGCAGATGAAGACATTTTTACTTGGTTAGTCATTTTTATGGTAATTTAATGGGCAATTAGCTATTAGTTATTAGTCATACAGTAACTGGAAAATGATCGTCATATCTCTAGCATCACAGTAATATTCCCAAACACTGTATACTTTGGTCTTTTTTTAAGAGCTCCATCTACATGACTGCCTTCTTCTGCAGAGAGACATTGGTAAAATGTTTGAGATATTTTTCTGTTAAATCAACCAACTCATATGTATATTACTTTAAGGAAGTTCTGTTGCTGCCACACAGTGGCGCCAGTACACCATAGGAGTTGGAGGGTAGAATGATCCAAAGATAATGAACCAGTTCTGAGAGAAATGTGTTTCTTGTATTTGGTGAAGAAACTGGCCACTGTTTGCTGTAATTCTGAAGTTCTTTGTTTTATGACATGTACTGAACCATAAAGGTGCTATAATGCAACAAATTCAAAACATCTTCATCATCCCCCTTATCACATAATATTTTTTCACTGGAAGAGAACAGGAAATTGAAAGTTGTCTGACAAGTTATCCCAGTATGAAAATGCCCTATAAAGGAACATAAAATACTAATAAAATAAAATATTTTTCGGTCACTGTCAGTTGGTGTCATATCTCTAGCTGCCCAGGTTGTGAAACCAGTCCAGAAAAACTACGCAAACCATCTCAAAGGATGTCTGGAGTGGTGTCTTTGGTTTTGATAGGATGATGTCATATTTCATTGATTAAGAGGGGAATTCGTCTCTTTATTTGTCCCTCTCATAGAGGAAAGATGTCAGACTCAGCTGCGGAAGAATAGCCCTGGACTTGGTAAGGACACTTCAGCATGGTGGGTGCTTACCAACACAAGGGCATAAAACTGGGCGCTCCAGTTGAAGGACAGTTTCTTTGACCACTTGGTCATTTTGACCACACCCTGCAGATTAAGTGTAGCGAACATGCCTCAGTGTCTGTCTAAGCTCTCTGGTCCAGTTGAGTGTTTAGTGCTGGCGCATGAGGTCGTCTTGAGTCCTTGTGTAAGAGAGGAAATGTAAATTCCATGACAAAAACAAACAAATAAACCCTGGACCTCATAAACTGTGTCATTGGTGGACAGGCATGGAAAATAACATCATTTGGACCTGTCAGGCTTGGATGGAGTACAGACAAAAAGTAACACCATGTCCATGTCATCGTGACACCTGTGACTGTAATGGCAACATAGTGCACACAGTCCGAGCTAAAGGAAAAGGACAAAAATCAAGTAGCTTTACTACAGGCTCTGGGAGAATGATAAAATGTAGTCTTTGTGGAGTGATGAGGAGAGAGAGAGAAGGAAAAATTTTGGACTGTGGTTTTAGACACAATAAATTACATCTACTGCCTGAAGCGGGTCTGAACCTACTTGGAAGCGGGTGGGAAACAACATCTGTAGAAGCCTTCGCCGGCTTTCTGTATTTATGGAAAGAGAAACCTCCTGGTGACCTGGGAACACGCTTACCCAATTAGCAGCCTCGCCGACGGATCAAATGGAAGTGAAAACATTCACTGCCGTGACGGAGACGCATCACAATGCCCCATTCATGCTGCCGAGCCCCATGCTTTTGGGATGAGGTGGGGTGGAGGGTGGGGGGGGGGGTTGTTCTTCGAGGGATGTAGTTGGGAGGTTGGGATAGGCGAGAGGGAGTAATGAATGCAACAAGAAACTAACTTACCTCACCACCTTCTTTGACGGTGTTGATGGAGGCCTCATTCATGACTTAATATGGCTTTAGAGGTAAACACTGTTCAAAGGTGTTGTTTTCATAAGGTTACCGACCATTGCTCACCTTGGCGTTCCACATCCCCTTCACCTCAGCTCCTGCATCCCCCTGGACGCTCCCACCTCCACAACCCAAGAAAACCTCGGGTCTTATCCTGTGGGACTTGGGCTGAGGGGGTCAGGAGGCCTGAGAAACACCACTGGAAGAGAGGCTCTTGACAGCACAGGGCTCTAGGGAACAAAGGCTACGCTGCCTTATGACCTGCAAAGTGTTGCAGCTCTGATTCATTTTCACTCTTCAAGGCTGTCTTGAAGAGAAATCATGTCTTTGTTCTCTTTCTTACTTTATTTGTTAATGGGAATTAGTTTATTCTATGACAGTGTGATTATGTTACGTTGAAGTCCTTATAAAGTATTTAAATGTCTTAAATTCACATTTATTGACAAAAGCACAAAAGCATATTAGAGGAGAAATCTGTAAGAAATTTACTGTATTACATCATAAAATGATCATGATATTTCATCAGAAGTTAAAGAAACATGCTAAGTTCAACCACTTACTACTCTGATAACAATGCTGCAGCAGTGGTGTCTTTTGAAATTTCTATTCTGGGCCAGGATGACTGTTTTTGTTGGCTGTTTCTTGTTAATTTGTCCAAATTAATGCCAAATGTTCACCAAATGAGTTTGTTTATGAGTCCTAATAATTTTTAAGGAGGAATAGATGTTTATAGCAGTTAAATTGAGCAACGGGATAACAGGAATGGGACTCAACTTCTCATTGACAGAAAACTGACAGTCATAAAACAGATGATCACCTTACAGTATAGACTTGTTGTTGCGTGTTAGTGTCAAATATAATATGCTCGTTTTGAGCTCCTGCAGCGTTCCTGTAGTCTGCCTGAGCTTCAAGTCTGGGGAGGAGGAGGAGGTGGGGGAAAACAACTTATTTCAACCTTAGATATTAAATAGGTGCCAACTCACAGTTTGGACACAGACTGGACTGTTCTAAGAAGACCTTAAATATTTATTTACTGATCTAAAATTAATTTCAAGTGCAAAATGAACTGGTGAGTTGTATGGCATGATAGCTCGCACATTCCCCATTCAAAATATAATTGTCAGCAACAATACTGTCTAAATAATGTGTGATTGTGTAAATAATTCTCCAACTCCACCCGTATTTAGGCAAAAGACAAGCTGTAAAAAGTAGGTCCAGTCAATACCAGGAAGCTGACAAGATTCACTGTGGCAAGACACTGTCTGTTGGCTAAGTGAGGCAGGACAGAATTTACCTATTTATTTAAAAGCTATGTATAGGCTATAAAACAGAATGGCAATAATAATACAGATGTCTAAATGACTTACAGGAATGACTTAGGAATTCTACCTTGATATAACCTCATTTCAGACTCCAGCTGACAATCATAGTGTTTAACACTATTAAGGACAAATACATATAATATTACACTAATAAATGTCTTCAGACACATATTCTTTAGCTCAAGCAGTTATTGCCATTTTGTCTTATGTATATTTTTGACAATATTTGTATTTACTCTGAAGAATACACATGTATTTTCACATTTGATATTTAGTTTTATTGCAAAATTGGTCTTAAATAAACTGCAAAGTGTAACTTTCTGATACATGTAGACTCCCTGTATCCTGTAACACCAACCTCCATAGATACCATGAAATTCCATGTCAATTCCTGCTGAAATGTAAAAATAAAACCCAAGAAAGGGCAACCAGCACCTGGCAAACTATTTGTTTTACAAATGCCTGTATAATGTGAATTTTTGTGGTGATGATAGTCAAACAATTCAGGTGTTATGGTCAAGAGAGGATCTATGACTTAGTGGAGAATGATTGACTACAGACTCTATTTGTTGATTAAAGTATCAGTATTTCCCTAAATATGACCAACATCTTCTCAGATAGACTATGTAATCCTTGCACTGCAGTGAAGGCTCAGTATAAAGGCTCTTTTATTTCTATAATTAATTGTTTATTTATATTGGTGGAGCCATTGGTGCTTCAGTAAATGGCGTCTTATGGCCTGGCTTGTGGATGTTTCCATTGAAGCTTATAAAAATGTTACCATGTCAGGGCCAATGCTATAAAATTCTAAAATGCAAAAAAAAGTTAATGAAAAAGAAGTTGAAACATGCAGAATGTTCATGCATTTTCAATCACATTTGAACTTTCCACACAACACAGCCAAGATTGATATTCCTTTTTTTCTGCTCACCTCTCCTTGCAAGGAAACATCTGATAGAAATAAAACTTTTCATGGTGTCAGGTCAGATAGCCATAAATACAGGTTGTCAGCGCAGTGTGACCCTCACATCTAGAGGAGAGGCTGTTCTGAACTGTGGTTTGGAACAGGATATCACATGTTTAAATATTGCACTTCTTTCTGAAAAGTGGCTACTGTAAAACAACTTCCATTACAGAGTATCGCTTTACCTGTCACCGGCAGTATTTCATTCCTTTGCTGCGCAGAAACATAAAAGATATAGATGAACACAGCCATATGGATAGGCAGACTCTCTGCTAGTGCAAAATTGAAAGGAAGAAAGACAGATAGATAGCCTGTTTCGGATATTAAGCCTGATGATGTTCAGTCTTTTATGTTGGCAGAAGTTATGATGAAATGCTTTTACTAAAATGTAACTGTCTCTATGCTTCTTTGTCATTTTCAGCAGGTGTGTATGAAAGTTTGAAGCAGCTGTGTGAATATCATATATCTTGAATAAATCCATATCCAATGCTTTGACGTTTATTAAGTTTGTCAGAGGCGCCGTGGGAACACTGCCCATATTCTGTTAAAGATACAACACCTTTTCTTGCAGGTTCTGTATACAGAGGATGTTGGGTCTGGATCTGACCACATATTCACAGAAGTGTTTCGACGCCATCCAGCCACGTCCTGTGCGACAGAGCAACATGGAAGAAACAAGCCTTGACACTGGCCTTGAAGTTGCCGTGACTGATCTCGCAGGTACAGCGTAAGAGGAAGCGGGGCGTTGTGTTCCTTTCCTCCCCACATCAATTTGCCAACCAGTTGTGAATGGGTGCCATTTTGAAACATGCAAATGTGGGTAGCCTCTGCCTGTATCAGCTGATGCAGGTCAGTGTTGTTTTTGGCTGGGCCTTAAAGGCCTGAGGGGAGAAAGACGTACTGAGAGTTAGAAAAGGTCGCATAAACTCTAGCGGGATTACTTTACCAACACTTTCCATGGCTGAGATCCTGTGAATGGATCCATTGTGGGGTGGGTCTCTGCTCGCGGAAAGCAAACCCTGTCAGGATCCAGTTCATTAGCACCTAGTTTACTGTTTGAAGTTAGTTATTTATCCGGTGTCTAAAGGGGAACCCCGTTCAGACATATGCAAGTGTGTGTGTGTGTGTGTGTGTGCATGCGTGTATCCATGCGTAGGCATGTAATGTGTACTTGTACAAACGTACAGTATTCGTAGGATCTACAGGGGGTTTCCAGAGCAAATTGCTCCAGAGCAAATAAAACTTTCCATGGCGCAATAAAATGTATGGAGAACGAACAGGAGGGACATTGGTGCAGTTCTGAAGGTGGGAAACAACCTTCAGAATTTGTTGAAAAAATATATACATAAGAGTTTGATATATATGCTCTGACAGCCACTGACCTTGACTCTGTAAATAAAAAATAGTATCACAAGTTTAGGAAGTAGATAGGGATTCTAGGGAATAGAAATGTTAAACAAAGTACATTTATATGGCATTGTTATATTTTTCAGGTGGCGTAGTTGAAATGAAAAATGAACAATGAGGTTTTATTACATCATTTTAACTACAGAATATGGGATGGAATAGCTGTTAGTAAAGAGAAACACTGAAACACTGTTTACTTGTGGAATAGCACCAAAGCAGCAGTAGTTCGTCCTCCTCTGAGTTATTCTACTGTATTTCAAGCTATCAAGTTTGCCTGTGTGTGTTTTCTTTTTTCTTTCGTGATCTGTTTGTTCTTTGGAAGGCGTCCCTGTGCCTCTGGTCAGACAAAAGTGCCGCGTTGAGCAAAACCTCCACTCCACTTTTATGGTCTGTGTGGGCCGTCCTATTTGTACATGCTTAGAGCAAATTAGACCAGCAGCTGCGCACGGCCGTCCCATTCCATGTTGGCTTTTCATGATAAAAATATGCTTCGGTAAACCTCGCAGCTTGGATCCAGAAATACGCGGGCCGTTTCTTCTGGCACTGACACCTCTCCCTATTTACAATCAGCACTTCCCTTTTCCGGCATAAAAAGAGAAAGACATAAGGACACAGAGCGACAGAATACAGGGGTGGGAGTAAATAAGAGGGGTGGAGAGAGGCAGAGAGAGAGGGAGGGGGGCAGAAAGAAAGAGAAGGACCACCTATGCAGATGTTTTCCACATGTAGAAGGAAAACAAGCTGCAGCAAGATGAGTATGAGGAGAGGGAAGAGAGAAGGCTGCACCTGTTGTGGGGTGATGATCTGGCCACGGGTGACATCAGTCCTCGTAACGTGTCATGCTGCTTGAGTCATTAACCAACTACAAGCCAGTGAAGGCTCTTTGTACTCGTTGTAGAATAATATGTTCCAGTTCACTTTGATGTACCGTGGAAATTCAAAGGAAAAAAACATTGTGTTGTATGTTTTTAACATAAAGTGATTGAAGTGTTCACAGGGGACAGTTAGTCTGTAAAACAACATTGTAAACTACAGAACAAATAAATAAAAGCTGCAAAATTGATTTATTTAAATTGTATGATAAAGATTATATGATTGGGCTGAAATATTTCAAATTATTTAAATTTAAACAACCATTTGAATGATCATCATATCCTCCAGTCTTCCGACTATTCAAAGTGCTTTACAACACAGGTTGTCATGCAAGGTGCTTCTGCTCCTCAGAATCTAACCATTCACCCACAGAGGACTGTGCCTATGGGGGCAATTTGGGGTTCAGTACCTTGCTCAAGGATACTTTGACATGCTGACTTGAGGGAGCTGGGGATTGAACTGCTGACCTTCTGATTGGAAGATGAACCCATTCTACCACTGAGCCACAGCCACAGTCCAAATAGCATACTGCATTTGGAGCAGTGGACGGTTTATTAAATAGGGGTGGAGAATCTTTTGCTAGCACACAATTTGATTCAGTTCCAATTCAGAAGGCTATGATGCAATGATAAAATAATTAAAATTTTGAAGCATCAAGATCCATCAAGATTTTAAGCTACAGGGTGCTGTTAGGATTGTATCGGATTCCATCTGCAGTTACTCACAGTCAGCCATCCTCACCAAAACTCAAGAAATAACCTAGATTAGAAGTAAACATGGTGCACATGTTACATTTAGGAGTGGGAATGTTTTATCCAATTTTATTCTTGATTGAATTAAAAAAGGGGGCACAATTTTTAGTCTCCTGCATCAGTTCCACTGAAGTACAACATGAAACATAACTGGCACTTAAATAGTCCACAACATTTTAATTTTAAAAAATTTAACCTCAAGCAGGCTGCAGGAATGCTGCAGGAGCACAACATGAGCACAACATTGTAATCTGACAATAGCAAATGACCTCAAGTCATGTGCTGTAAGTTGATCAGCTGTTTATAACTGTCAATAGTCTGTAGTAGTAGTAGTAATAGTAGTAGTAGAAGTAGTAGTAAAAAAGTCTGTGTCAGAACTATTTATGGACTCTGGGAGTTTGCACCATCTGGGAGGCTTGTTTAATGTTCATGGCTTCCCATTGTGGGGCATCATAAGATTCTGACTTCTGAGGTTCATATGTGCTGCAGATACAATGCTGTGACACAGCCCTCATTTGCATATGCCCATGATGCATTGCTGTGAGTTTAAGTTTACTATTTTATGTTACAAAGTACACACATTTTGTTTGTGTTTTTAATGTTCAGTTGTTACTTTCTGTTTGTGTTTGTGACATGTTTGTTCAGAAAATGGTGGTTTCTGTTGGTAACTATCGAGACGTTTTAGTTGACACCATGAGTGAGGGGTCTTCTACATCACTCCATCTGGAGTTACTTAAAGGAAGAAGATTATCATTCACAGTACAGAGGATCTCGGAGTCAGTAGTGGAGTCAAAAAATACAATTTCTCAATGATATCGATGGAATTGTACTTTTGGGACCGCTTCTAAAGTGGAACCAGCTCTCAGATCCCAAATAAACAGACACCTACTCACCCAGCAAACACTGAGCATTAATTTGAACTCTAATTAACAAGATGGGTATACAATAACACAAATCATGGGCCAGAAGAAAATTTCAAAGGGGGCACTGTGGCGGTAGTATTGTTGTCAGAGAAGTGAGTATTTCAACTTAGCACATGTCTTTAACCTCTGATGACATATCATGGCTATTTCATGATTTATTACAGTGAATATATTACACATTTCACCTTTAAAAGAAAAAATAAATTTCTGCTTGTAATGGTGCAGAAAACAGCTCCCATTGTCCCATACTAGTTCACAATATGATCAAGGAACATAGTTTTTTATTGTTTAAATGTGAAAGAGACCCCTAGTGGCAAAACTTACATATTGTACCTTTAAAAAAATGAAAATGCTTGCTGTGAATTAGTGTAGAGGCTTTTCAAAAGAATCTTTCTTCCTTTCATCTTGAACTAAATTGTATTGAGCTCACCTCTGTGTACCTGGATGTGACGCATTCTGAAATGAGGTGTACTTTATTTTTTAATATTTAAATCAATATTATACACCGCCCGAGTTCCACCGATCAGTCACGTCTCCCTTTATGTCTTGGGACAGTCGGGAAAAGTGGAAGGTAAATATAATTTCTGACAGTGTGACAGGAATAAGGAATGGTCCCCGCTCGGAATTGAGTTCTTAGGCTAATCATCCATGATTACAGCCTTGGAAGCCAAAACACACTCAATGTGAAAGAGGTTGTTTTCATCTGCATGCTGCAGCAGCACGACTGGCTGACAGAGTTACCTATTCTCCCGAGGGCTCTCACTCTCCTTCTGCCTCTATTGGACTGGCCAGCAGCAGGTCTCGTAGCCCCTGGGGACTGTCCTGGGAGACCTGGACAACATTGGCAGCAGGCAGCTTAGCGGTGTCATTTTGCTGGGGTAAGCTATGGACAAAAGCATGTCTTGTTGTCGCAAGCTGTATGTGGTGCTGCTTTCCCAGCCCTGTGGAAAGGAAAGGACAGCCAATGACCAATGCCAAACAAACCTGCTCCAGCTCACCTGTGCACTGAATGTGGAACCGAGTGACCCAGATCTGGATGGAAACCATTGCAAATATTTCCCAGCAAGGTCTGTGGAAGAAGCATTTAGCAGGGCCTCTCAGCAGGGAATTTAACTAACTGTAAATGACTCTGACTCCCTCCAGTTTGTGTCATCTGTTCCTAAGAAGTAGTAAACAGTCGGTTTACCATCAAACCATCAGTGCATAGCTCGGTGCGATGCAAGGTGTGGAGTGAAGTGTAATAAAACTTCAATGGCTGAGACGATTGTGTGTTTATCTCACCACTCGCTGAAGAATTTATTGCACAATGGAGTAAGCAGTGAGGATGACAGTGTGATTAGAAGCAGAATTGTTGTTGAAGAGCAGTGAATCTGTTTATTGCCTTGTCTGTGCAGCACTGCTGGCAAGACAAACCTCCTCTGCCCAAACTACAGCTCAGTTTAGAAGCGTAAGCCATGCTGCAAATATTTGGCTTGGCCACAGATATTGAATTATATTGGCACAGAAAGCCTAGAAATAAAAAACAGCAACCTTGGGAACAATTATGCAAAGTGAAACGCGGTTAAACCAAGTGCTACTGGTTTTCCTTTCCATCCAAGAAGGAAAAAAAGGAAACGTCTGCTTTAGCAAAGTTTATCTCCTTTAATAAATATGTTGAAGCATTTTATTCTGGCTCTGGAAGTTGTAGCTATCACTCATTTTTGTAGTGTTGTATAGCTTCTCAGTGTTACAGCCTTAAAAGTGAACATGTCTTCTAGGGAGTTTATACATGTGAACCCACAGCTGTGGTGACTTGATGGTCCATTTCAACCACAGATAAAACCTCATAACAAATAGCATTTAATAAATGTCTCGACTGTTTCCTCGGGACATGTTATACTCAGACAGTACAATAAATATAATTTGAGAAAACAGCAATTAAATCTGCTTTCGCAATGAAATAATTAAAGGATGATGCAACTGTTTAGGTATTCATTTTTCAAATTTATTGTAGTGCAGTTAAGAGAGGCCAGAAGTATGATAGAGGATATGGAATTGTTTTAGAATACTGATTACAGTGCCGTATATTCACTTAGCAGGTAACAGAATCACTCGTTATTGCTTCACATTACTGCAGTGTTGGGTGTGGCAAGTCTGACATGGCTGTGCAATGTTTTACACTGACAGTGTTTTGCTGGCAGCTTTCAAGTTTGATTAAAGCGTCACCACTTCTGACACCCAACTGGCAAACAGATCTCTTCCCCTTTATTTTGAGAACCTCTGGACTGACCGAGTTGGCAAAATATACTGAAATAAAAGCCAGGGCAGACAACCATCAAAAATCAAACATTAAAATGTTATGCTGATTGTGTATGAATAAAATACTACTTTCTGTTGAGTAGTTACAATATCATATACAGTATGGTATACAGTATGTGATGAGTAAAAATAGCAGTTGCTATATTACAATAGAGTTGCTACAGGAATATTTAAAAATATTGGTGATGTAAAAAATTTAATCAAATAATAAATTTGATAAAATATCATCACTGTTGAATCTCCAAATACTGAAAGATAAATTCTAAATCCTTGTAGGGATATTTTAGGAATATTCAGTGCTTTTTCCATTACTGTTGTATTTATCAATAACAGCTATTTGAGACTGCTAACACTAGTGATGATGCTGTTCAACTACAGACTTGCATTTTTTTTCTCATTTTATCTAACTATGCATGATATAAAATTAGAATTAGATATTTTTGCAAGGTTTATGGCCTGCTTACTTGCTGGCATTGAATATTTCAACTAAGAATAAGGACACAAGGACAGCAAAAGCATTAAGTGTTTCATTTGGATCACATTATGAGTCCTCGATCTCCACTTTCCCACTAACCACAAAATAGCTGGGGTTATTGTTTTTTATGATGGCCTCATCAGTTGGGCATTGACTAGATCTTCTCTCATTAGCCATTGAAGCCCCACCTGCAGAACACAGGAAACACAAACTCCATTGCTCTCATTGACACAAACACTAATGCGGCTAGCCAGCTAACTAGCTAACCATCATGCAAACCTTTAAGCCAGCTTTGTTTGCTCACAGCTGAGGCTCAAAAGAAAGGCTGGACCAGTACAGAAAAGGGCCAGCTTTGACAATTTTCACACAAAGGGAGCACTGTTGGCTAACAGTGAGCGGCCTGTTTCTGGGAGGTTTGCACTGTTCCTGGGGCCCATTTCATGGAACAGTTAGCAAGGCCAAAGGCAACCCATGGACTGGAGTGATAGTCAAGGCCTTCAGGGCCAAACCTGGGTCTGGCCCTCTAGCTCTCCCCTCTGTCCCCCACCCAGTACAGAGGCTTTCACAAAGCCGACTGGGGACGCTGGGTGCTGCAGGTGTCCGCTCATAAAGACCCACATCACATGGGCTGGTGAACTGACTGACTGAGTTGGCATGTTTGGGTTATTTTTTTTCCTCCTTGCAGGTGTTGAAAAAACAGAGACAACAATGAACTGCAATATAGTTGAATTTTTAGTTGTAATAATGATTTTTGTATTTTCATATTTTCACAGTATGTAAGTCATTTTAATGCTTTTGATAGTTTATGGTACCATTGCATGTCAGCCGTCTGTGTGTGGATTTAAAAACAAATAGGGCTATAGCCTAATAATCAGCTAAGCCCTTTGTCGGAAAGAAGCGTCTTAATTCACCAAGTTTTCATATATTTGTTGGTCACAAAAAACAACAAAAAAAAAAAACTCCTTTCTGGAGTTCAAGTTCTGTGCCTTGCCGTTAGGCCTGGGGCATTGTTCTTACACAGACCTTTTCTCTTGTAAGACTGAAGTCACTGGCTGCTTACTGCTGTTACTGCCATTTGCTAGTTAGACTACGTAGCAGTTCGGTTAGACTGGTACACGGCCTCTGAGACCAACAGAGGACACACTGTAAAAAAACAGTTCAGACGACTTAAATTTTCAAGGCAACGCACTGCAATAGATTTTTGTGTTTTGAGCCCAATTCAAACTCTTAAGGTTTGAAATAAACTTTATAAAGTTTTGCTGATCTATAATCTTTAGCTGAGATAATTTCATTTTCTTATTTACATAAACTTCAATCTTTGAGTTTTTAACTTTTACTTTCGGTTCAGTGAATTTACTCAATATTTTTTAAATATAATGTTTTGAGTTTCTAAAGCTCAAAGCTTTAAGTTTATCTAAAGAAGAAGAGAAAATTATCTCGACAAAAGATTGGTAGTTTGTAAAACATTTTCAAAACTTAAGAATTTGAGTTGGGCTCAAAACTTAAAAATCTTTTGCCTTCAAATTTTGAGTTTTCTCAACTTTTTCATTTTTTCAGTGCAGAAAGTGTCTAGCAGTTGAGGAGCAAATTTGTAACACATCCTATAATACATTATCCACCATATTGATGAGTCTGCAAGTATTGTATGTTTTTGTAAAGCTAGAAGTTATTTATTCATGTATTTTGAACAAATGTGGCTTGCGTCATTCCCCAAAAATATATTTTTAAATAATTAAATTGATATCATAAATGTGCTGACTGTCAAGGTTGACTTATTCAGGTTAGTGCAAAACAGTCCAGTCATTTATTAATGGAGAAATTAACAAAATACCATGACCTCAGTTTAAGCTGCTGATATTAACCGTCACTCAGAACTGGTCTTAGGCCAGATCATTAATTTCCTTCTGTCTTCCATGCACAGTGTCAGTGTGTGAGAGGATACATCCTCTAACTACAACTGCACTTGCAACAGCTATCAAAATGAACAGTCTCTGCCTTTGTTTGATTTAACCTTAATGGGATGGAGAGCCCAGAAATACGGCTTGCGTGAAGGGGAAAGAGGAAGAAAGCATGTGAGTAAAGACGCGTGCGCGAGAGAGATTAATATCCAGGCTTCTCTCCTCCTGACCACAGAGTGGGCATAAAGAGCCCGGCGCCTCATTGATGTCAACCCTAGCTGTGCCTGTCCTGTAGTTTTCAGTTTGGTTTGGACAGAACAGGCGGCCTGGCCTACAGGGGTTGGGAGGACAGGGCCCAGGGTTTCCCACATCACTCAAGGGCCTCTGATAGGCGGTCACACAGGCCGGTAATGACAGGGGGAGAGATTTAGTATTAAAGTCTCCTCTGCTGCCTCCTCTGCTCCTGTCTGACGTCAGGCTGTTAAATACGGGGATGAGAGCATGGCATGGCCTATGGGGAAGGGAGTTAGACCTGTCTTAAGTATACAGCTTTGTGTGAAAGAAGCCTGGCTGGGTTCTCTCGGAGTGTTGCTAAGGACACAAGCTGTACACAGCACGGGGGGAATTTGGGATCACAGTCAGTCATTAAAGGGATTTTGCATCTGCCATAAATATGAATTCAGTCAAGGTAAATGGTGATAACATTTAAGGAGGAGGGAGTTCCATATACTAACAAAGTGACTCATTCTAAGTGGTTTGTAATTCACTGGGTGGACTCCGGGTTAGCAATACAATACTTCAGGCCAAGACTACCAGTAAAATTATTCTTCGTAGTCTTTAGTTGTTCGGAAGCATTGGCTTGCCATCTTTTCAGTTTTTTAACCACTAACCCACAAACAATGCTGAGGGTTTTTCCCTAGTTATTTGTAGAGCATTATAACATTTGAGTTCATGACTAATGAACTTGGAAAGCCAAGTGGATGGCTGGAGACTGTTTTGAAAATGTCATATACTCACAAGTAAAAGACCTCATTGTCTTTGCCAGTTTGCAACTCAACCGTACAACCAATACCCAAAGCAGTGTAGAAACATTAAAGCAGCCGATTGCTGCACCTGCATCCACAGATCATCACACCATTGTGGCATTTAAAGAAAAGGCCTCAGTCAAACACGCCCCCTGACCTTCTCCAGCTAACATAAACTAATTAGGCTGGCTCTGAAAGGAATGGCCCGCCATTGGACTAATCAGCCTCCACAGATCTGGACCATGCAATTCTGCTCTGGCCAGCTCTCCCCACTAGAACCTCATTATCTCACGTTTTCAAAGGAGTGCCATGGTGAATAGCAGAAGGGGCTGAAGGGATGGAGAAATAGAGGAGGTGGTGGTGTAGGAAGGGGCTTCCCCAGTTCCTCTCTTCTCACATCGGACTCAGAAAGGAAATGTCAAGCGTGAAGCTCAGAGAGTGGTCAGTACCGCTCAGTCCAGCAGGCAGCACAGAGGGGGCCTTTGTCCACCATCACTTAGCGCCAATTACAGCCCGTCAAAATAGTTTTTCTGCTGTGGGGCGACGTGTTAATGGGCCCGGAGTTGGGTGTGAGGAGCGACCTTGTCCACACACACCAACCAGGGGTCAGGGGTTAATAGGGCCCCTCTGATGTGGCGGATGAGATTTCGGCAACCTTTAGCTGGCGAGGGAATGCCAGGACAAAGCCTGTAGAATGTGATACAATTAGGTGGACAGCTAGCCATCCTGAACGGAGTTGCTCCGTGGAAGTGGGATGGCTGCATTGGCTATGAGCAGATGGGCAGCCGGACGCTAGCCAAACAGGTGCCATGGAAGGTCAAAACCCCTCCCAAATGTGAAAGAGGACCCAGGTGAGGACACAAACATGGGCCAAACACAGGCCTGTATTTGGGCGGAGCAGCAATTAAAAATCCTGTTGAACAAATGACTCTTCTGGACACAAAGAAGGTCCCTGTGTACTTGTGAAAATGTCAGAGACCATCCAGTCTTCAGTAACACTTCCCATCCCAATGCTGAACCCATGGAGCTGAGGCCTGATTTAAACAGAGGACTGGGCCAGCAAGCCTTTAGACCGCCCTCAGCCAAACTTGGAAGCTGTCTACTCTCCCATATGAGAAAGTGAACTTTGAACGATTGGCGTCTGACCTATACTGTGTTTCCTGAGTAATCAGCGATTATCTGATGCAAGATGAAAAAAGTCCTGGCAAAATTAAATGTTCATAACATTGAATTGTGCTACGTGTGCCTGGTCTGGGCATGTGAACACAAAGCCAGGCCTCCTTTTACACCATAAGTGTGGGAACAGAACCAATGCCAAACTACCCATGGGCCCTTCGAAGGCCCACAACAGTCAGCCAGGGAGAGCTGGAGATTTTTGAAAAAATACCCTACACCACACTGAGCAAATCCAACCACATGCAAGCCTGTGGGAACTAGTGGATGACATCTATCCGCATATAAATACTCTCAAAATACTTTCTGGACTTATTGGTGCACAGATCACCCCCCACCCCCCACCCCCACCCAATCCTCTTGGAAATGGTAGTGGTGATCTGGCCCCCAGCTTCATCTACTTAATGTTGAAATAAAGGAGGTGATTGAACTCAGCCTCCAAATTGGATTTGTTTAATCTGCATCAAGTTTGAACATCCTGTGTAAACACAAGCGTGTGCAGATGCCGGAAACGCCACGGCTGGAAACGTAAATGCCCGTGGTTGACTTTGGCAGAGAATCAGAAGAGCAGAAGGGGAATGAGGCCTGAACAGAGGCTGGAGAGCTTCCATTGTTACTGGAGGGTCAAAGGGTACTTCTTCAATGTACAAATGAGTACATGGAAAGGTTATAGATTGATTATGGGTGGCACTATGACTAGGGTTAAAATAATTTCTGTCATTTTGATAATTTACAGATAACCAACATCCCACAAAGTATAGATCTGTTTGATTTAGATAAGTATTGTATTTATTTTTACATAAAATATGTCTAGAGTGCAAGGAAGTCTTATTAGACTCACAACCTCTGGGAACAGAATCTGCAACCTCTCCTCATAACCTTTGCACCAAATTCTACTTTGGCAAATGATGGGGGAACAAAATTGAATAAACACAAACATCATTAAGAGTTCATGTGTTCTAGTTAAACAACCCTTTGGTTAGACTCTCATTTCCTTAATGGCTTTGCAGCCGTATTTCATCCCCGTGTTAAGTCACAAATCATTGGCAACCCCTATGGTTTCTTTTGCCTTGTTTTCCTCAGAGATAAGTGCAAATATGACTTTGCCGTGATAGAATTTATTTGCCTTACAGCAAAGGCTGCACCCCTTCAAGCCCAACTCATTAGGGAGTGTGTTTTGGGGAAGGGGGGAGGAGAAGTGAAGGTCACTAGAGGTTAATTCCAATCGCAGTGCCTCCTTGAAGCAGCATGACAGCATGTCTCCTCTGCTCACAGATTGGATGAGTTCTTGGTGATCAGCCTGGCCTGCTTACAACGTGCGGAAGATTGAGTCTCTAGCTCACACACACACATTTTCCTCCTCCTCCTCCTCCTCCTCCTCCTCCTCCTCCTCCTCCTCCTCCTTCTGCATATGTGTTGTGTTATTATTTAGAGGATTTGCACTGCATGTGCACATTTTTTATTGTATAAGTTAAGTTTATTCAGTATAGTAAGGGTTGTAACTACTAAAGGATTTGTGGCATTATGTCTGCCACATCAAAGGCATTTCCAATAAACTGAATTCCACATCTAATTTGGATGTTTTGACAGTTTCAGTGTTTTATGCGATTTATTGTGTTAGATGTCTGCCAGGGTTGATATGTGATTGTGCTGCCCTTGTTCCTGCTGTTGTCTTTTATTGTTTTCATCAGCTGAAGCCACTGTTTTATGACTTATCAAAGTGCTACACCTTGATCTTGACGGAGGCAAAGAGAGCAAAGGGGCAGAATGAAAGAAAATCAGAAGAGATGAGGGAGACAAAGGAGTGACCACAGAGTGCTGAAGACATAACAGCAAAGAGAGAAAGAAAGAATTTGAAAAAGAGGGAAAGACTGTGAGACAGAATGAGAAATAAGAATGAAAGGAAGAAAAAAGAAAACAAAGACAGGCGAGAAAGAGTGAGATGTGGGCCATTCATAAGCAGACTTCTCCAAGGGATCTCGGGCCAGCACACCTGCTACTATTCACTTCAGAGGAAATAGACACTCTGTGGAAGAGAGGCTCTTGGCCTCAGGACAAAACCGCTGCAGCGCCAAATTAGAAACAGGAAGGACTGTGGGTAAGGCTCAGATTAAAAACGCACTCCCCACATGGACTCAATATACTGCAGCCCTGATCCCGCTCTGGAAACCCAAAACCCAACAGCACTATTTTATGTCCCAGTCAACAGAACGCCCGCAGTTTGCACAGTGACAGTACAGAGATTCAGTCCAATGTCAACCTCTGAATGTTGGTAAACTGTGGCTCTCTAAATGCTGCCCATTCTAATGAGGAAAAGAAGTTTCTAAGTATACTTTATCAATTTCCGCAGTCACAACCGTGGATACTTAATAATAGTGCATCACAACTACATTTTCACCGAGACTGCTTTGTCCTAAACAGGCGATGGTATACTTTATATGAGTCCAGTCATGGGGAAATTATGTGGATGTCAAAGAAAACGAGAGTGCGGCTGAGCCATCCTCTCCTCTCGCACTGGCCTCTTTCTGGTCTAGACCATCTATCAGCACCAGAGCCAGATGAATGTGACGCACACGCACACACCAAAAGGGGAGGACATAGTGCCGACTTTCCCACAGACGACCATTAGAGCAGCTAATGTTGTCAACAGGCAGCTAGCAAGAAGTAATGATCCATAGCACACTCTGTAAAGGAGTGAAACTAGCAAGAGGTCTGTGAATGTACCAGAAAAGGAAATGAATATTGATATATGCCTGCTGCCTTCCTCTTGTCACCCTTGACCTCTAACGGGTTTCTCCTCTGCTGACGGGAGCTGTAAGGCATTTCCTGCCCATTCACATACATACACAAGGAGAAAAGAAGAAAAAAAAATAGAAAAGGTTGGTTTGGTTAAAAAAAAAAAAAAAAAAAAACTTCTTACGGCCCAGGATAAGGGAAAAAAGTATGCACTCATTCTCATACAATATTTCCATTTACTCATGGGCCTGTCCAAGTAGTGTGTTCCCCTCAATCTATCATTTTCACTGCGGTCACTGATGGTAGAAAGGCCTACTGTAATTATTCGTACAGATATTGAGGACATCTAGAGGTTGTGTCTCCTCACTGGAAAACAGAACTACTCCTTTCTCATAAAGGTCACATTTTTATTATGTGTAGCTCAGTAAAGATTCACATAAGGATTCGTACAAGGAATTGAGTGCACAGACAGAAGGAGGCAACAAAAGGACATATTTGTGTCTTGGACAAGATTGAAGCAAAGGAGAAGCAGATCACAATAATCTAGCTTTGGGACTGAATCCATGTTCCATCTACAGTTGTAGCACTGTCCTCTTCCTCTCGTCTTTTTGATGTGCCTTTCTACTTAAAGCAAAGCCTTTGCCTCACGGAAGAGGTCATCACTAAAGCTATGAAGGGGCACATTCACGGCAGGTCCGCACTGACTGATGTTTGAGCCAGGCATGCTGATGGATGTACACACGTAAACACACACGCCTACATACGCGCATTATGCCAGACGGGGAGTGTGCTCAGTAGTGCGACTCCAAGAGGAAAACCTGCCATGACATCACCCAGGGGAGTGCAGGTGCAGGGCCGGGACAGGAAGTGAGTCACAGGAAGCTTGGTGAGGCAGACTTTGCCATGGCACTGACAGGCTGTGGGAGAGCGGGGTGAAGGAGTGTGAGTTACACCTCATAGCTGAGCTGGCTGGGGCCCTCAGGTTGTGGACCTGCTCCTTACATAAACAGGCTTCTCTCATCTCCATGTGCAATCAGGTTGATGAAGCCTCCTTTCCTCCTTTTCAAGGGATTGAAAATGATTTTTCTCATTTACTCTCTCTGTACAAGTAGTGTTACAAAAACAATAAATGATGTTTTAGCTCCCTGCAAGTTTTTCTGCATTTCAATAAATTTGATGCACAGAGGTGGTATTCATGCACATGACATCTGTTCAGCAGGTTTTAATCGAGCATAGAGAATATTATTGTACAATATACACTACTATAATTTTCATATATTCTATGCAATTCCTACACAGCACAATATATGAAACAGAAATGTAAATACAGCACAATACACAGTAGACCATCTGAGACTGTAGGTGTGTAGTTTGGACAGAATAAGTGTTTGCGACCATTTCATCTGAACATTTTCCAACCTGCATTGCTCCAGCACAGAGATGTGCGACAGATGTACTGTATGGATGGATGGACAGATTGATAGATGGAGGAGATGGTGCGTGTGTCCTTGACAATGGCAGTCCAGTGGTTTATACAAAGATTATTACACTAATGAGAAAAGTGTGGGGAATGGATTTGTCCCATACCACCCAGGCAAAGAGAGTCTGTTTCCCCCTGGTGCACTGCATCTGGAAGCAGCCTCCTGGTAATCTGCTCTAAGTACAAAAGGTTCAGCACCAGCTTGTTCTCATAGACCACCAAGTGAGGCCCCGAACTCCATAACAGGTCTCCTTTCATAGCTGGGGATCAACTGATGCTTGGTGGACTGGGTTCCAGGCCTGGACCTCCTCAAGGTGCAGCATTGGCGCATTACAACTTGTGACAATGATATAAGTGCTAGCATTCTGCAAACCTAACCCATGGTGCTGTGTGTACTGTGGTCAAAATGAAGTTAGACCTCCATTATCTGTCTTATCTTCATTGCAACCAGTAGCCTGGGGGAGATCAGAGGCTTTGTGATATTATTAAGACAGCATTGCAGACGGGTTGTTGCCATCTACTGGTTAAGGACTATGGTTGTCAGAAGTATTTAAGCATCAATGTTTTTTCAACACCACATTACACACATTACACCTTATTATAGTACTGAAGTACTGAAGTGCTGAAACCATCAAAATTGAAGTGCTTGTGGTGACAATTGAGAGCCAGAAAGAATTATGCTGTTATTTGTGATAGAATGTAAAAGCATTATAAAATATATTTTTGTTACATATATAGGTTGGCTCCACCATATGCTCATTCAAGAACTCAGTTCAGCTCAGTCTTTTATTGTCCTACCTGCCTTTTAATCATTGCATAACAAAAAACAACCAGTGTTTAGTGACTGCACTGTATCCAGGTTGTTATTATTTTTGTATCAAATTGTGTAGGGCTGCAGCTAGCAATTATTTTCATTCTTGATTAATATGTAGTATATTCTTGAATAATCAATTTGTTGGTTGGGCTATAAAATGAAAATGGGGAAAATGTTGACCAGTGTTTCCCGAACTCTCAAATGTCTTGTTTTTTCCACAACTCAAAGATAGTGAGTTTAATGTTGTAGAAGACTAAAGAAACCAGAAGATATTCACTTTTGAGAAGCTGATATCAGAGATTTTTTTTTTGTCTTAATAAATTACACAAATTGATTAATTGACTATTGAAATAGCTGGTGATTAATATTTTAATCTCTCTAATCTCTAATAATTTGTGTGCCTGGGCCTTTTTTTCTGTTGTGGTATTGAAAGAGGTATCAAGTGTTGTTTTTATACTAGTATAGTGTCCACGTTTAAAGTTCTATTGTGACAACACTATGAAGGACAAATACAAGGTTATGTAGGCTCATTAAGTTAAAACTTTACCTAGCCTACAACAAATATAGAGATTATATAGACATATTTTATACTGTAGGGCTGCAAAAGACATGCAAACACAATTCTAAAATAAATCATATAGACAGTGGTCATCAATTATAAGACAAATATGCAGTATGCTGTCTACCACAGGTGATTGAGTGATCAAGATTTAGGCCAAATATGTGTTTTTTACCATGTATATATAGTATATACATACACCATTAGAGATAATGGTTGTTTGATGTGTGGATATACGAACAAAAGAGCGCGAGGGAGTTCCATTTATGGCATTATTCACTGTGAGCTGTCGTCTACTATCTGTCATCAGACAGATGAGTTTTGAGCTTTCTTTTCATTGCCAGCTCTGATTGAGAACATCTCGAGATTTACTGTGCCTGAGATTGACATTTATTTAACAGGCATGCTGGGGGATGTCATGTAGCTTCTTTTGATTGATCTCTTCACTTCCTGCTACAAAGATGGAGGCCGCTCCCGTAACCACACAACCCCTTTCAAGCTCAGGGTGTAGGAGACGCCCTTCGGCAAGGTTCCAGGATCAGTCGGGTTCACCCTTCCCCCCAAACCTAACTGTAACCATCAGAGGAGTAAACACGACACTGACCTTAGATCAGTGTCTAGAGGCAAATCCATCCTCAAGCCTGTTTTAGAAGCCCATATGTGGTCCATATGGATTTGCTTCCTGTATCCTCTATGGAAAGTGCAAGGTACACATCCTGAAGTCCATTCCTATTTGATCACAGAATAAAACGTACAAATTAAAGGAAAAGGAACATGTATTAGGCCAGTCTTTGTTGATAATTTACACAAATCCACCAGCATTTCTTCTATCACCTGATTTCATATTATTTATTCTAATGAAAATGGTGAGAGACAGCAGGTTAGAGAGACTTCATTGCACACTCCAGATATCACAAGAACTGCAGTGAGATTTTCAGATTCTTTGGATGAGAGATGAACAGCTCTGTTGTTATGAGGTCACTTCTCCTGCCGCTGCCCCCCCATCACCCATGAATAAAAAGTGTCTGGCTTAAGGTCTTGTCCATTCTCCAAGGTTTCATTGCCTTGTTCTTGAGAGTATCGTAATGGCAGACAGGCTTTTAACCCTGTACTATAGCTTAGCTATACTCTACTACAGCTATTCTGCTGAGTATAAGGCCATATAATGGTCTCTTCCATTGAGTCCCAGCCAGAGGTAATGATTTCAGCATGTCACTCCAGGCCAGCTCCACTGTGATTGCATGGATGATTAGCTCTTACAGTAATGGCAGTAGCAGAACATATTTCAGGAGCAAGTTAGCGCTAGTTTTAGTAATGTTGCCGTCATTTCCTACATACCTTTTATAATGTGAATGTAGAAACATATTCACTAGTCAAAAACAGAGGTGACAACAGTTCACACATCCTGTAATTTAACTTTTTTACTCACAATGATGCAAAATAAAAAATAATCAATAATGCCTCTTAAATACATTAAAACTAAAGTCATGATCCTGCTTAGAAAATTAAAGGAATAGAAAGTGCAGATATGTGTTAAAATGTAGGTAGCAAAAGTTAAGTTTTCAGAAAAAATAAATTCTCAAGAAAAGTACAGATACCTGAAAACTCTGTACTCTTTAAGTACAGTAATATAGAATTTGCACTTAGTTACTTCCCAACTTTCTTCAAAACTAGTGAATTTGTGTTGCTCAGAGATACTCCTTAAGTTATATGTTCTTGTACGCTCAGATATGTGCACGTGGAACAACGAAAGACTAAGATTGTATATATGTAAAAGTACTATAATCCGTGCAGTCATTCTGGAAAAGTAATTTCCATATTTGCTCTTCTCCTGAATCTGTGGACGCCCGTCTGTTTGATGTGTTCAGAGCTGCAGCACAGATGCCACAGTCTTAGCTATGCTGGACGTCATCTCACTGGCTGTTCTCAGAATACAGAAAAAAACACACCATGTGCACCACCTCTAAAATTAGTGTGTGCAGCACATGAAGGAGAAAAGATCCGAAGTTAGAAAAGACTCTAAAGTGGCCGCTGTCTCTCCTCACTTCTCTACATTTTCGTGTCCCACCTTGGTACAGAGCCAGGCGAGATCTCCCATGGTGACTGAGCCCTCTGTTTCATCAAAGATACACGGCACGCCACATACTTTCCAATTCTGGGCCAGCCAGAAATCTGGAAATCTGATTTTATAGCCCTTATGATTTGGGTTGTTTAGAGCTGCAGATAGTTTTGGTGTGGTTTGCTGCACACCAAACAAAACGAATGAGCCCTGCCACGCTAGTAGGACCCAGCTTCCAGTGTTATGCTCATCAGTTGTGCGGCTGCTCTGTTGTGTGTTTGTGCATAAACAAAGACAGCAAAGGACACCTTTAACAGATTTACCAGATGTTCATGGAGAAGGAAGGGGAAAATCTGTTTTCGGAGAGTGACTTTGCAGAGGTCTGTGTAGCAGGTGAAGAGAATCTTGCCAAGAACACATATCTTACAGTTGTGCTTTTTTTTATAACTAAATCATGGAACACACAGTCACACACAGACTAAATTTTTAACTCATCATCAATTCTTTCATGCCATAAAATAGATAGTTTTAGAGTCTATGTTGTGCATAAGCTGAATAAAAAGAATGGATTCTGAAACACAAACATGTTCTCAGCCCCAACCAGTGGCTGACCACACTTGAAACCACTAGTCTGTGATGACGTGATGAGCCTGGAAGTCAGTCTGTAATGGCAGAGATAATAGGTCCTTATTACTTTGACCCCTGACCCTGTTCTTAGTGAGAAGTTTAGGAGTGGTCCCTGAGGAGCTGTTTGATACTAACATGGTTCTAAAATGAGAAGCCCCAGAAGTTACAGTGGCCATTTCGCAGCATAACTAGAACCCAATTCAGCAGAGACGGGGTGCAGGAGGGGAGTTTCAGGAGTGCTACCCATGTGTCACCCGCCCTTGGAGCAGTATTTCCACCCAACCCAATGAAAGGTTTATGGACTTGAACTATAAAGGCAAACCACTAAATATAGCACTTTTTAACACAAAAAATCCCCAAAACTTTTTGGGGGTGGTTAAGGCTTTTAGTGTTGATTTTTATCAATTGTTCATTAAGTGTGCCAGCAAAGTGACTTCCTCTTAAAGTCCATTAAAATTGTGCTGCTACTGGCAGAAGTATGTGCAGCCCATGTGCAGGGTTGTGGTATGGTGGGGTCCACAGAGGAGAAATGGACACCAGATGGGACCAAGGGGGGTGGAGTTGCAAGGTAGAATAAAATAACACATGCAGAAGATTGAAACTGAAATGTGGAAGGAGTGGGAGGAGGTCCGTGTGTGTTTGTGTGTGCATGTTGGGAGGGTAGAAAATAATTGGATATTTGCATCATCTGGAGTAGACGGCTGCTATTCACCCTTGGAGGATAAGAATAGGTAAACAGATATGATCTGAGGCGCATGGGGCAAAAAGTGACATTTCAGTGTTTTTACTGCCCATGGATAAAGTCTCACGGCTCCGTCTAAATGTTTTGATTTACATTTCCTATATAAGTAACAAGCGTATCTTTGTTCAATGCACATTTGTTTTTGAAGAGAAAAAGCCCACCAGGAAACCCTTGAATAGATGATTGAAAAAACAACCACGTTGGTTTTCCATGCGAGCGTATGCATGTGTCTGAGATTGAAAACCAACATTCCACAGTCCCAATGTGCGCTCACATAAAAAACATTCTATTTAGAGCATTTTGAGCTGCCTTGTGATCCCTCCAAACCCTTTCTAATGCAAACACAGCAGAAAACGCAGTCAGTCAAACTCCGCAAAACTCTCCCTCTCTGTTTCTCTTCTCCCTTTCATTATCTGATCTGCTATTGTGGCTACACTATAAATTTTCATCTGTGTCTTTCTGGAGCAGTTTTAGTCAATTCAGTTTTCTCTAGATATTGCATTGTTTCCATGGAAAACATTGCAATATGAAGATGTTGACTCAGGTGTTCATACTGTCTTACTGCAACATGTGATATGTTTTGTTTTTGCTAGCAGCCATCCCCACTGTCTTTGTGAATAAAACATGACTCTTGTGTCAATGTTCAGGTATTGTTTATGTTGAAGTTCATTATCTGCTGTTGCTGAGTAGTTTTGTCAAACATTGCTGTATTTTATTTTTTTTTCCCTTCAATGCCTTCAAAACATCAGAGCCTTATGACTCAGAGACGACAAAGAAAGGCAGCCAAACTCTGAAGTGGGGAAGAATCTGTCTGAGCATGTGCAGTATGTGGACAGGTGCAGGTGTGTATTTGCTCGTCTTTATTAATTAAAGTGCCAGTAGGCTCTTTTCTTTGCAAAGAGCCTGTTACTGCATCTGTCTGCCACAGTTTGCAATCTTTCAGTCACAAATCTTACAATAAATAAACCCTGTGCCCTGTCAGACCTTCCTTCAAAGCCCTGCAGGTCCACTTTTTTTAGTATGTTAATATTGGTTAGGAACACCAAAAACATGGGAGCCAGCTTCTAGACAAGCTTTCCAAGGGATCTTTGCAGTGACATGTAATGCATGAAAACATGCTCTGCTGTTTTTCTAATCCTCCCATGGGAGTCTATCACATTTGTGGGCTTGTAACTTGTCACTCCTGTCCCGTGACCCTATACCCTTCTGTAGTTCATTACACTAGCGGCACCGTGATCCAGCTCTGTCTTGTTCCTCTCTACGCTTCTGTTGTTGTTGGTTTCCACTTACACCAAAAGAGTTCAGTGCTTGGTTTGCAATCAGTGTAGTGTCTTCTTGTCATGTGTTATATTTTCACAGCTAATTTCTGTCAAAATTTGAAACTCTGTTATTCATGCCAGCCATACATGTTGGCCCCCTGATATAAACACATCAACAATGGCTGGTTTACTGTAGTTGATATTGGAAAATTGGACTGACGACATCTTTTTTCACGATAAATACACATTATTTATTTACAAATAAAGTGGTTATAATAGAAATAAATACAAAATAAAAATCTGAGCATTATACTTCATGTGGTATTGCACCCATTTCGAAATGTACATCAGAAATACATTTTCAAAACCAGTAAAGGAATATTCCTCTGATTAAAATATTTGTTTTTCCCAACTTTACGTAGACATAAATATATTCATATATAGGTTTTTTTCTTCTTCCACAATAGCTCTGTTTTGTCTTTCTTTCATATAAATAAAAGTCTTCATTGGGAAACCGGGTGTCCATAATAATCTCTGATGTCTCTTTCAGTCTCTCTTGCCCACTATCTCACTCCATCCACACCACTGTCAGTTTCTCACCGGCAGCCACATCCCTCCACCACCATGTCCTGGTAGTTTTTCAGGATGACCTTCTCGTATTCATCCAAGTAGAGTAGGGAGATGGGGCTGAGGTCAGTGGGCACACAACAAGCTCTGGGGATGTTTGAGTTGACTGAGTTGACTAGCGTTTGCACAATGGCATGATTGGTAGAATTGAGGTGGTCTGCTAGGGGGAATGGACATTCCCCATGGCAATAAAAGGCGTGGTAGCCAGGGGGTGCCACTATCCACTCGTTCCACCCCACGTCACTGAAGTCCACATACAAGGCATGCCTCTTGCAGCTGGCCTTGTGCTGGTGCTTCCTGCGTTGTTTGCGCAATGCTGCCTGACGTTTTTCCCGCGTATGGAGTACTGAGTCCCCACGGCCATCATGGCCATACGTCACCAGCAGGGGCCGAGCCTGAGGCCATGAGTCCTGGTCCTGGTGCAGGGACCGGCTCACCCTGACGTGCCTACTACGTCTCTGGACATCGTTCATCTCCCCCTCCTCTGGATGAAGCACCTCCACCATGAAACCATGGTTGTGGCCATTCCCAGAGGTCCACTGAGATACAGCGGGGCTGACGTCAAAGCTCTCCCAGCGGCTCAAAGAGTCCTGCACTAGCCGAGTGTCCAGCAGACGTGCCAGGGGTTCTCTGCCTTCAGTGGCAGGAACTCCGAATATCTCATAAACGTTGATACGATGGAAGCCGCCAGCAGGAGCACTGCTGTTTCTGGAGCTGTTGTTGGGGGTTGCAGCTCCCATGACCTGATCCCTGTAGATACGTAGCTCTGCAGAAGTGATGAGCTCCTCATCAGGGATGGAAGTGAGGTTGAAGTAGAATTGCTGGGTCGTCTTGCCTTTCAGACTGGCCAGGGCTTCCATAGACTCTGCAAGAGACAACACAGAGACAAACAAGGTGTAAGAGGATTGGAGTGTAAAGTACAAGCCAAGAATGGAACAAAGAGTTAAAACATGGTACAAGAATGAGAAACAACATATCCGATTAAAGCCTAGTTGGCTTCATGGATCCACTGTAAGCAGGGAAACCTTGGCCAGGATGGTTTCTCACATACTTTTTTTGCTCTCTCTTTCTCACTCACACACATGCACCCACACACAACTTGCAGCTTTCTTTCTGTGCAGCCAGCCAAGCTGCCACGTGGTTATATCGAGTGGGTGTTGGCCATTGTCACACAGGCATAACACACACATCAACACTCTGCATGACTGTATGACTCAGTATAATAGGCAAATTCTCATGGTGATGCAATACCGTCATTAGTGTCGCGCTCGTAAATTTACCTGGTTAAATGTCAGAAGATGAAAGCAGCACGCTTTCCATCTATTGATAAGATCAGACATGCTAGTCAGACTGCCCTTAAATGGCACATTTGCCCTACGAGAATTTACTGCTGCACACAATTCCCACTGTTAGAGCACATTAAGAAAAATTGTACCATATATTAAAAGATCATGAACAAAAGAGAAATATGGAAATCAGTATAAACATCGATTACATAAAAGCTAGGATAAATGCCAACTGTTGCATTAACATTTAGAGAGCAGGCCCACTCTGAAATATCTCTTGCAAATGTTGTAATGTGAAAGATAATTCTCTCTAAAAGTCATTACCAAGAAACACAACTATGGGTTGTGGGTAAAAAAAAGACATTTGAGTAAGTCATTTTGGGCTTTGGGATACACTGATTAATGTATTTCACCATTTTTTTGACATTTTATAGACAAAACAGTAATAAATCAACTAGGAAAATAATCAACAAATTAATCGACATTGAGGATACTTTTAATATCTACTGTAGAGAGAATCTATAGACCACAAATGGAAAGCTGTGTATAAAATGTTTGATATTTTATTATGTTTTGGTAACAGTTACATGCCTGGAGATGCTATCGTCACTGATAGTGCATTTAAAATACATAATTGTGCTAATGCATATGAAAGTCATCCTTTGGTATTCCCCTATGTAGTGTACAGTAAATGACAGAAATCCTACTAAAAGCTGCAATTTTCTTTGAGGCAGCCCCACTTTGAACTCTTACTTTATGAAGTTCATAGATGATGTATAGACACACTTTTTAATCTGTGTGGTGTGGTAAAATAAACACAAACTTTGAACTCTGCGCTTTTTCAAAGGAGGCACTTAGGAAATTCCACCATCTCATCCTAAACCTCCCTCCAGAGGCACAAAGACCTCAATTAGGCCTATCACTCCTCATTTGATGTGGGAAAGCCCCCTGTCTCTCGTTCCCTCTCCTCTGTCCCCAATCCCTCTCTTTCTTTCCTTCCTTTGCTCCCAAATCCCCTTCACCCTCTGTTCTCTTAGCCCCAAATCCTCTTTTCTTTCTTTTTCTCCTTCTCTGTCACCCCTTCTGTTCTTTTCCGCAGCAGGGTTCTCGCTCTCTATGTCTGTCTCTCCTCCGAGGAACGGCTGTGTGAACAAGTCAAGGCTTGTCAAAAACGTGTGAACCACAGATATGAGTGTATCAACATTCCTAATTTCTTTTTGCGCTGCATGCCAAAACAAAAGATAAAGGCTAATGTTGGGTCATTCATCACGGACCTGTCTCTGGCAGCCACTTCCTGTGTAATAGTGGAAATGTTCTATTTGGCATGGAAAATGGTTATTTTTGAAAACTGATAGCAGTGAAACTAATTATCTCAGTGAAATTAATATCAGCAGACAGATGTGATGAATGATTGGAGCTGTTTGCTTTGATGTGCTGCACTTACATCTGTAGATACATGCTTATTATATGGAGTGGCCATCAATTGCACGTCTCTTGACATAGGAAGACTAACAACCCTGCAGCTCTGCTAGCATAGGATGAAAGAGCCAGGGGAGCATATGTAAACACAGTCTGAACACATTCGTAATGGCCGGTGGTGTCAAGGTGTGTGCTGGCCAGGCGCAGAGGTTTCCAACAGTGGGCAGGGAGCAGTCACTCAGCCCTGGCTGCCCGGGCCAGCCTTGTTTGTAGTGTGTCAGTGTAGCCACTGGGTGTCATTGCACTAGGCCTCTGGAGAGCACCCAAGCAACCACTCAACCACCCCTCTGACTCACCCCTGATGGAAACTTCCCCACTCAAACACTTAGGACTCTGTATAAGGACTCTGTGTAGAGCCCCTATGGACTCGGTAACTTGTATGATTTAAAAACCGGCGCATGGACCAAAGGAAATTTCATGCTAGATTCAGAGTTGCTATATTTTTGACAGTAAAAGTTATTTTTTTATTGTACATAAATCATGTTAAAGGGAGCATTCATCCCAAAAATCAAAATACGTAATTTACCCGTAGTGCTATTTATCCATCTAGATTGTTTTGGTGTGGGTTGCTGAGGTTTGGAGATATTGGCTGTGTAGGTGTCTGTTTTCTCTTGAATGTAATGGAACTAGATGGCACTTGGCTTGTGGTGCTCAAAGTGCCAAAAATCATTTGAAAAACTCAATAGAGCTCAGAAACTCTGACACAGTTACTCAAGATAATCTCCAGACCTTTTTGTGAGCAGTTTCATGTTGGAACTATTTTTTCTAGTAGGAGGAAAGTAGTTATGGTAGATTCTACTGCAGAACAAAAACAGCTCCTGCATGAAACTGCTCACAACAAGGCATTTGAATTATCTTGGTCGTGATTTCTGGAATGAAACATTGCTGCTAAATTTTCAGAATATCTGAACTCTGTTGAGTTTTTCAAATGTATTTTTTGATGCTTAAACCACTTCAAGTGCCATCTAGTTCCATTATATTTGAGAGAAGACAGAGATCTCTACACCCAATATCTCCAAAACTCAGCAACTCAAACGAAAGGTATCTAGATGGATAAACAACACAACAGGTAAGAGTAAAAATATGTATTTTTGATTTTATGGTGAACTGTCCCTTTAATATCCTGACCAACAGCACCACTCTGCTGCTCAGCAGTTAAACTTGAAATATAAATAGTTTTCATAATGTTTAAATTCCACCTGTTCGATTATTTTAGACAGTGTAAAACAATCCGGTAACATAATATAAACACATAATGTATGACTGGTGAACTAAAGCACTTTATCCAGCATCTATGAACCCTCAGTGTGCAAGCCTTATTCATCTGAGCAGCACATGTTACCTTGAAGTAAAATGATATTGAACTGAAACACTGAATTCAACAATCAGCGCGTATCCAGCATATAAACTAAGTGAGCAATTATGGTGTTATTGGAACGTGCGTAATGGCGCACAGCGCGGAGAGATGGGTGATTTGGAAAGAATAAGGCGCGCTGCCCCTCCTCCTCCCCCCTCTACACTGAGGACTAATTTCAGTCCTGTTAGAAATGACTCAGAATTTAGTCTGACACGATGACTTTGTCATAATGCGTGTTAGTATAATGTCATGTCGTGTGTTATTGAAGTAACAGGGTGATGACTATCACCTGCGCAAAAGGCACACCGCCCTTTATCCTGCTCCTGTGGTGCGTGTCTGGAAAAACTGTTTTCAGAGCCCACGCAAACACCATCAATTATTAAGAAACAAATTACCCCAGGGATACCACCGCCGCCCCTTGATGTTTTTGAAGCCCGTGACAGCTGCGCCGGGGGAATGTTTGCTTAAAGGTTGCATCACTACATATACGAGAGTTCATTTAATTGTGCATGAGATGGTCGTTTGTAATGGTGTCAGTGAGTTTCAAGCCATCCAGAACGTATTAAAGGAGTTACAAATAACTTTGACGCGTGTCACCTGTAAATGACTAACGCTCCATAAAACAGTGAAGACTCTGAAGTTCAGTCCTGACGCTCTGAGTCATGTTTAAATATAGGTTTGGGCTGTCTGAGGGAGCCGTGGAGCTCTCCGGCTGACAGGTAAAGGTATGTCACTAATACATACCTTCATGGTGAAAGCTTCTAATCGTGTTGGCCTTGCTGGCGGCTCTCTCTGCGTGTTTCCCCATGCTCTTGGGTCGTTTAGAGCTGTGGTCTCCGTTCGCTGAGTGCATGCGGTAAAGGTCCACCATGTACTGCGGCACCACGGCTTGCTTGCTCGGGGTGGGCCTGCGCCTCAGTCCAAACATATTGAGAAGCCGAAGCTCGAACTCGTTGAGGAAGCTCTCCGACTGCTGTGGGCTCTGCTTCCCGGATTCGCTGTATTTCCTCCGGCCGACCTCGGGGATAAGTCCCGTAGCACCTTCCAGCAACACCTGAGCGAGCAGCAGTACCATGAGAGAGCGGACCACGGCGACCATGATCAGTCAGTCCCTGTGGAGAAAGTTGGTTTTCTGTCAATACACTGGCGCTGAGGTATTGACATGAGGCAGACACAGCAGGGACTTCAGTTCACTGCAGCATGATCCCCCCATACAGTAGGAATGATTGAAGGAGAGCAGGTTAAAAAGGGAAGACACCTCTTCACTTTGAAGTAGAACAAAAAAAAAGGGGCCGTGAATAATAACAACCCCGGCGGCAATACAGCCCGTCTAACTGAAACAGAAGATTGATCTTAACATGAGCAGAAACATGAAAATATCGAGGTGAGGAAGTTATGAAATAGAAGAAAAAGGGGGAAAAGAAAAATCAAAGAAAGTCGGGAGACTGCAGACATAAAGGCTCCAATTTGACGAGATAAGAAATCATGTTTAAGTGGAGTGATATGAAAAGAAATGCAAAGTCTGCGCAGCCCAAAAGATCACAAGAAGCATGAAAGAATGTCAGGAAAAAGAGTTAAGATACACAGCAGCAGGAGAGGCAGTCAGACGCTGCTACAAGCGTCTATTTGCAGAGGCTTTGACGGTCATGTATAATCATAAGGGATAGAGTTACTTCAAGAGGCTCGCAGGTGTTAGATCTGACGTGCGTACCAGAGCCAGATGTAACCCAGGACAAGACATCAAAAACATCAAAAACGAAACATTAACCTCCAAAGAAACAACTTTTTAACTGCATTTGACTTTTCGCAGCGTTTTTCCCGAGGTTCAAACGCTTTATTTTTTACGCACACACCCTATGAGACCATATAGTGATAGAACTGTCGATTTCCAGCTGTAAAGCAAACGTTTCCTCTTGAAGAAAGTTATTTTAAAACCTGTTGACAGTCTTAAGGTTTCTTGTATTTGTTGAAAACTGTTAAACAAAGTCCATCAGTCTTATTTTACCTGACGAGGAAGCGCTGTGTCCGGTCGTCGTTCCACCTTTGGGCTCCGATAAATTCCACATTAATTCGTGTTTAATCCACGCTGCTTCTCCTTGGGGGACCAAAGACAGCCCATGCCCTTCGCCGATCGCCTCTCGCACATATTCACACCAACTACAAATTCGGGTTAGGTCTTGGTCAGCACGGAAAGAAGGAAATAAATATGTTAAGTCTACGAGGAAGCGGGCTCGCGTAGGCAGGACCGGTCTAAGTATAAAGCATCTTGGTTGAACATCTTCAAAAAGAGGAACAAAAGTTGAGCGGAGCTAGTTTGACGAAGAGATAAGCGCACTCAAGTGTCGCTCCTTGGACCTTGTTGCTTCGAGTTGGGGAGCGCGTCGCCTCTCTTCTCCGTGCGCCGCAGCGTAGTGGTTAAATTGATTGGTGCCTTCTCTTCCCCCAGCGACTCTTTTTGTCGTACAGTGATGTCACCGAGGGGCTGTCAATCATTTGTCCACTAAAAAGCACCTCCTGCGGACCTCTAACCCGGGGGCTCCAAACTTTTTCATGTCTTAAGATGTCAAATAAACACACATTAGAGCCAAGGACCCCGTTTTGATAAGATTCGGCCACAGGGACCCCCACATAGGAGGAGTTTGTTTTGTAATGGGTCCATAAAGTGAAAAGTACTGGAATAGTCACTTTTACATAAAATTACTGGATTTGAGAGGGTTCATCGTTAATGTGTCTTTTTTTTCCACTTGCCCTATTGGGCTAGTGCATCATTAATCTACTTGCCCAGTGTCAATCTTTACTGCCCCTTGTACAAATTGTTTTATTTATTAGCGGTTATCAGATGATAATAAAGACTAAAGTCAATTTTAATGTTTAATCTAGGACCGCAACATCTATTAAAGGTCAGAAAATAGTGAAAAATGTCCAAGGTGATGTCTCTAAATGTCAGTTTAATATGATAATGAACAGAGAAAGGCAGGAAATTTCCATATTTCAGAAGCTGAAAACAGTTTTTGTGAGAAAAAAGTAGTCTGATATTTTAATCATCGTACAGCTTTCTCAGTCAGGCAAGTAAGTTGCTAGATTTACTTGACCAACATGGCATTTTACTTGCATTGGGCAAGCAGGCAGTCCTTATTGTTGAGCCAGAATAGGGAAATTAAATTATTCCACAAAATGCTGGGGACCCCTTTGGCCCCCTCTTTGATGATACCTGCGTACCCCTCCAGAACCATCGGCATATATGTTTTTAAAAATCTCTATCCTTCTTACAAACAGCTTTTTTTTTTCTTGCATCTTTACTTATCCTGGGAATTCACACCATAAAAATAGTTATAGAGTCAACAGTTAAAACCATACTGTTGCTTTTAGTTGCTTGTTTTTTTGGTGATTTTCCATACATAGGAATAGAAGTCGTCTATTTGCTTAATGTCTTTAAATAACATCAAAATAGCTTGTTCCACTCTCTATGTGGCATAATATTCCCATGAATGTGACCACACAGAGCAAAAAAACATCAATTCAGCTGTTTCATAAATAGTTAATTGATCAAGGTGTTAATCACTGGATCAAATGTGTTTAGCTTTTGGATTAGGGCTAATAGATAATGGCATCACGATGTGTTGCTTTTGTGGTTTTAAAGGATTAGACCCTGCAGAGGGACTATCACATCCTCCTGCTGAACTTCCCTGTGTGTGTGGGGCGTTTGTACATGTGTGTCTGACACCACAGCTGATTTATACATGCTTCCTCCTGGATTAATCTTTTCATTTCATTCCAATTCGCAGCAGTTCATCAATATATCAGAGGCAGAATTTGGCAGCACACATTGCTCTCTCATATCTACAATACTGTGTGAGAGCCAAGTGAGAGTCTCAAGAGACATCCAATCAATCTCCTAAGAAGTCCATATTTTTTCACTTAGTTTAGGTAAAACTTTGCACAAAATCATCTCTTAAATAGGGTGTTTTGGTCTGGTAAAATATGTGTTATCTTCTTTTTCTTAATACTATTCATTTATGTTGAAAGATTTGGGAGAGCACCTTGTGTATTTGTGCAATACATGCTCTTAGTGGTACAGAGGAATGAGAGAAACTTTGCTGCATTGTTTTTAGCCTGTGGGGTGTAGTCAACGCATTAACGTTTGGGTCATCTCCATAAGAAAAGCCCCCATTGATTCCCTCTAGTGACTTCCATTAGGTGATGATTGTGGGGCAGGCGGCTGTGTTTTGGCCAAAGCACCGGACCTGTTTTCTTCGGAGAGATGGCAATAGATTAAATCCCACAGAGATCACAAGATATCTTTGTCTCCTTCCAGGACAATAACATTTTATGAGGGATAATCCCAGATCATCCACTTAGCAATTAAAATACAGAGAGGCCCGTGGGTGCATGCCGTTACCTGAGTGGCAGTGTGCACTGTTTCTTGGCCTTCCCCTCACTGGATCCAAACAATTCAGATTTTTTTGTGGTGCTTCTTTTGCTTTCAGGATTGTTTTTGCTGTTCATTTTATAGGGATAATTTGGATTATTTGATGTGGAGTAATGTGAGGCACTTATTGATAGTTAGTGTATTACTAACAGTAGATGCTGGTTGCACAACCACAGTTAGGAGAAGCAGAGAGGAGCTAAGAAATGAACTGCTATGGACAGGGTCAGCAACAAAAGGTATTTTAGCCACTGAAAAAAGTCCACCTAAGAAATCAATATTAGTTTAAATGTATGATATATTCAAATTATTGTAACTGCTTTACTTTCAAACAGCCCTTTCTGACAAGAAACCAGTCAGACCAGGCTTATATAAGTGAAATATCACTCTCTCCAAACCAACCAAACCTCATAGGCGAAAACAGTAATTTTACCTCACAGAACACAGGAGTTGCTGGCCTACTTTTGCCTCGATCTGTTAGTTTGTTTGTGTTATTGTCTGACTTCGGTGAATCCGAACTATCCTTTTAAAACACCAAAGTCACACAGACACACAAACAACCTACCAGATCGAGGCAGTGGCAGACCAGCAACTCACATGTTCTGCAAGGTAAAATGACTGATTTCACACATGGAGTTCGGTTGTTTTTGACAGAGCAATATTGGCTTATATAACAGCAGTTTCCCCTCAATAGTAAAGAGATGAAAATATTCTAAATATAGCTTACAGTTAAACAGATATAGGCTAAAACACATTTTGTTGCTGAACCTGTCTTCAGCAGTTCATTGCTTAGCTTCCATGCTGGTGCTCCTCTCTTTTTCACCCAAATGGAGGTGTAAGGATCAGCATCTACTGTAACTAATACATTATCAATAAGTACTTCAACAACTCCATTTTGAATAATCCAAATTGTCCTTTAAATTACCAGAACCAGTTAAAGGTGACCTCTATACTCTCTCACTTTCTATACCGTTAAGTCTTTTCCAATGAAGTTATTCCAGACCAGTTTATTCATTCATTTATTCCTCCATTCATTCATAAAGTCAGAGTATGGGAGAACTTGTTCATTTATTTATACTGCTTAGATTTGCTCTATTGTTGTATTAATCTGTTGGCAGTGATGGTTGGGTCTCTGCTGTTGCCAAAACACCACTTGGTGAAGTGAGTGCTTTAAACCCCAAACCCAGGTAAAAGCTGCTCGGCATTTAGATGCATTAGATTGGGGGATAAGGCCTCACACAGTAAGCCGTGAGTATCTTTAATTACCCGAGTGATAGGATTAGAAAGAGAGGGCTTTATCTGATGTTTTCTCCCTCTTTTTCTTTCTGTATATACAAGGGTTTGTGGTTTGTACTGAATGAGTGGGCATATGAAGGTGTGTGTGTTGCGAGTGCACGTACTTGCACATATTGTATTTGCCTTGGCACGGCTTGTGTCAGGCCAGCGCTGAGGAATGTGTCTAGCCAAGGCTGTTGAGGGACTTGATCAGTGATGCCCAGAGTGGTTTGAGAAGATCATGCGACTCTGATACTGTATGTATCATTGTTTTGAGCCAGATACATCATGCTTATCTAATCGCTGCCACTGATCCAATTACATGCTGATTGAAAGGACAGCATCACAGAGCGAAACCCTGGCAGCTGGAGAGGGCAGGTAGAGATATGCTATCTGAAATACAAATGAATGACTTACTGAGGAGGGCTCTGAGAAGTTAAACTGTGACTCAGCCAGGCAGCGTTAACCCAGCACGACCACCACCATCATTGGCGTCATTATTTCCTTCCAGCAGGCATTTGTTTGTTCGTGATAGCAGTAAGTAGTCTCTGAAAGTTACAGCATAAAACCCAAGGTCAAGACAGAGGTACTCGCATGGATCTCCGCTGTTCTTTAACACTACAGAGCCATCCAGCCCATTAGGACAGTGGTTTACAAACTTTTTCTGGCAGTATTTCTAGATGTTTTACTCTTTCAACCAACAGCTTATAGGAAAGGGAAACATTATTCAAATAAAAATGCAGTTTTGTCAAAACAAGTGTATATGCTGCAAAGGGTTTCCCACACTTATGTTGGAGTTAAATTCCATAATATTTCCATAACATATACTTAATTTTTAGTGTTGTACAGCACTTGTGCAGTTTTCACAGATCCTGTTGCTATAAAAATGTCTATATCATAAACAGGAACTTAAGGTCTAGTGTCTAAGATTTACAGGAGTTGATTGATAGAGTGCAGCAGAAATGGAATATAATATTCATAATATGTTTTCAGTAGTGTAAAATCATCTGAAAATAAGAATTGTTGTTTATTTGTTACCTTAGAATGAGTCTTTTATAAACAGCACTGATTACATTTGAAAAATGTTTAATTAGATTATAGTTACATTGCCAAGGACTATATGATTACATTTTTGATTACATCTTATCTTTAAAATATGGCAATTTCAAAATTATGAAACTTCTTAGACAACTGCTCTGCAAAAAAGAACCCTATCCAAAAATGCACTGCATTTTGAGATATTTAAAATTAATTTTTTAAAAAACAGTTTTTTAGTATAAGGTCCAATATTTTCAGTGTTTGACGGAATTAAAAAGTAATCCAAATGCATTTAGATTAGATGGCATATTTTTGTAATTCTGTGGATTAAGTTACTAATTACAAAAATTGTCATGTAATTTGTATTCAGTAACTAACTACATTTCAAAGTAATCTGACCCTGTCACCACTAGATGCCACTAAATCCTACACACTGATTTTATCTTTAAAAGTTGTTCTGCACATTAGATAATGCTCCCAGGGATCTAATAATTATGATAAACCACAACAAAATTCCCCATGGTTGGTATTACCCTTTTGAATTTTAATTGTCATAAAAAGTGTTTTTGGTTACAGTGACTTCAAAACTACACAGTAAATACTGTCCAGCATCAACCAAAGTTAGTAACAGTCTCCCAGACAGACACCACAGCAACATGGGTTTGTTTTGCATCAGTGAACACACCGAGATCAGAAAGGTCATGATGCCAATTCCATTCGATTAGGTTTAAAATATAAAAGATGGTGAAATAATTTCCATGTGTGTATCAGTACTCTTGAACATTTTCAGCATATTTTAGCAAAACTGCAGTAATACTGATGGCCATGACAGTTTTCACTATAATCATGATTTAAATTTCAATACCATTTCATCTCTAATCAACATTTATCAATATACCATGGTGATACATTAATTAATGTGTAAGGGAACATTAGCCTATTTAGTGATTGGACGTTTCGTTTTTCACATGCTCATTGCTCCAGCACCTACACTTTATTGTGTTTGGATATATGTGCTTTTGTAAGTGTTTTGCACTTTCTTCAAAAGTAACATTAACTTTTTTAGCTGCAGGAAAGTTTATAAGGAAGCAATTTTAATGAGAATCTTCAGCTAAATATTTTGTGATCCCTTGGCAATCTATTCAAAATCTTCCACAACCCGCAGGTGAGTTTAAAAACAATGATCTGTGCATCCTATAACAGTTGTTTAGCTATAGACTGTTGTTATCAGCTTAAACTGGAGTTCTGGGAAATCCTTTTGTCCCTGCATAAGGACTGATATGAACAGTCCGGAGGTCTTCACTCTATGCTTAGGAACGACTATAATGAATTGCCCTATTTTATCTCTAGTTTCTTTTTTAATCTCCCTTTTATTTTATCTTATTTTCTGACCATTGCTATCATAATTTATTAATTATCATTGACAAGTGGAAGACAATCTTGGGCTAAAATTCAAGTCATTGGATCACAAACACCAGGCCAGGTTTTGTGTTATGAAACACTCAGACATTCACCTGCATATTATATATTTTTCTAATCATTTGAAAGTCAAATACCTTCACTGGTATGTTCCATTCTTCCTTCACCCTTGGGGAAATCATCTTTGGTAACCAAAAGAATAATATACAGTAAACCACCATCATGTACTTTGCTTCAGCTAATAGATGTATCTTTTTCTTGTACGGAAACCCCCTTAAGGGAGAACAATGTGTAATACATAACACTTATAACAAAAGTATAATGAATCTATTCAAGGGAAAATATTTGAGGTTATTTGAGGGAGATTAGGATAGAATGTGTTTTGTTGTTTTAATACATAAATCCTGAGGAAGAGGAGAAGACATGGTTTATTGTCCTCCTGTACATGCTCATTTCTTTGCATGCCACAATATGTGCACTGCGTGTGTGTGTCTGTGTATGCATGTCGTGCTGGATATGGATGGTGCGGCCTTCTCTTGTCATCACGTACATTCCAGGAGTCAGGGGGCAGACGAAGCCCTGAGATGACACTGCAGATCCAACTATTAGCCTTTCACCTGCTGTTAACAGCAACTTGGCGAGACACAGGGCCTGCATTCCTCTGCTTTGAGCCAGATGTAGTCTTAACACACAGTAACATACCTACAAGGAGATAATCTTCAGAGATGGAGCTCGAAAACCAGGGAACAATTTGTTGCTGTGATTCACCTCTAATTCAACGCTCGAGCAAAGCTGTCTTTTTAATTTGGAAACCAGTAAAAACTTCATCAATCCACATGTGTTTGACAGCAGAAGCACGACTTGGCTGTGCCGAGCACGTGCACATGTTGCATGAAAGAGATTGTGGGGAAATGGGACACATTTCATATAGGTTGGTCCCGAAATGGAAACCCACCAAGGTCAGAGACGGCCAGCTAGAAAGCCAGAGTCAATATTTATGGATACTGAACATGTGGCACACTTCTCTACCCACTAATTTGGGCAACAAGTCCACCTCCAGATTATACGGCCTCTCAGAGATCACAAAAGAGGCTCAAAACCTTGCTCGCATGTTTCAAATATTGAGAAGCACATTGAGGTTGGTAACTCACAAGAGGCTGTGCATAATTTGGCAAATTGGCACAGTGTTTATTTGTTTGTGTTTTAATTTCCTGTGTAAATAGGGGACAAGGGAGCTTTGATCAGGCAGTGAGGGCTGCTCCTTTATCCAGATCTGCAGTTTGTAATTATCAGTATCATTGGTAAAGATATCGCTGTAATTATCATATTGTGAAATTACTTTTGGTTGGCTTTTATTAAAACCAAAAAGGGTGAATTCCATATTTAGATTTGAAGTCCTCTGTTTCTTGTCTCATATCAGAAAAATGCATGCTTTGACTTTTATTTATGAGACACGTGTCTTTTGAAGTCAAAACCATGTTGCTTGTTCTTGCACATACTGAGCAAAGTGAAGTCTGATGCCTGGTGCTCCATCTATATAACAGCGATAACACCACACAGCTATAAAATCGGTACGAAACATTTAGCCCTGTACGGACCTCACACTTTAACAACTTACAATAAGAATCGTATAAACACATGCTTCATTTGGTGAACGAGTTGGGATGAGAGGCAGCCACTTCCATTTTAGAGAGGGAGAGAGAGACATAAATACAGGGATCTGCCCTTTGAATGCAGCTCCACTCATAAAGACACCATGCGTCACTCAATTATACGTCTGCATGATTAGAAGCTTGGGCTACATAAACAGCCAGCGTCAAGATTTACATTTTACCGCTTAAGCACAAGCAGCTGTTTACAGGCCTAGGAAGGAAGGCAAACACTTAGCAAGTATCTATACATGAGAGGAGATCGGGGGCTCACACATCTCCAGGAAGGATGGTTTCAATTAATCGTTGTTTATGTAGATCTAATGCAATACTTGCGGGAATAGCTGATTGCTTTTTGCACTCCAATGCTACTGCTTCTGGGTTTTAAACATGTTAATATGTGTGTGCAGCTGAGTTAAACAGCATAGCAGAGTAAAATTAAGCTTTTTTCCATTCAATTGCGGGTCCGTTAAAGGTTCAGGAAACCAAAAAGACAAATAGAAACATCCTGATAGAAGTGTTGTGACCTTCACAGGCAAACACACACTGACAGCGTTTTCAATCACTCGCTGGATAAGATGAAAGAGCAACACTCTTCATGTGCTTCATCTGCAGTGTCAAGCCATAAGCAATAACACGCTGTGTAGCTTCAAATGTTCCTCAGCCATTTCAGGGACACAAGACGAGATTAGACCATTGCATGATGTAAGAAATTGCTTGAATCTGGAGGTTTTATCATTTGTGAGGTACTGGGAATGTTAGACAAAGCTGAACATCTCATATCAAACAGAGCAAGGCCAGTGTAGGGTAAATATTCACAAAGATATTAAACACCAGAAGCTATGACAGGGGTTTGTGTGTAGATAATATTGCAGTAGATAAAGAGAGACACATCATTACTGCCAATGAAGTTCAAGCACCTCAAATACACCAAATATCGGATAGAAGAATTACATTTTCAGCTTATATTCACAAATGTTCAGACATGTCTGAACCAAACAAATGCACTATTTTATTTGTATGGCTAAAATACATTGTGACTAAACAATGACAACATTATGTGGACTTGTTAAAGCTACTCTAATCAATATTTTACATTTACCAGTAGTTCAATTAATCAAATCTTATTTAAATCACAATATAGCCCACTTATGAAGGGCAAAATGTGTGTCAAAATGCTATTGTAAAGCTACTCAAAGACCGTTCATATTTTGCTGATTTTAGAGGTGTTTTTGGACAAAAATAGTAGTATTTTCACTGCCATAACCACAAAATATAATGTCAAAAATTAACTTATGTAAATAAACATCCCCTTCTGCTTTTCTTTACTGCTTTATGCAGATCATATAGAAGTATCAGTGTATAATTGAGACTGTGTCATAACCAATTGAAAACTCCTTGTGGTAGTTTTAAATTAAATGTTGTTGTGCTGCTGAATTATCCTGACTTTCACATCATATTCCAGAGACTTGAGAGAACATCTGTTTGTTACAGACCCCACAAAAGTCACACTATAATCATTTTAATATGATTTCTTTGAAAATGAGAATATTGATGTAAAAATTATCATTCCTTCTAATATCACAAGTTGTATTGTAATTACAATCTTATGTCATGAGTAAGAATAATCTCAATTAAATATGTTTCAAAATCGTTCAGCCCTATTTACAATAGATATATAAAGATAGATATAGATATGTAACGTGAATGTCACTCATAGCGACAAATCCATGGAGAATCACCTGTCTCTGCAGCTCTCTTCAGCTTTGGGGAGCACTTGACAATCTTTGAGCTCATTGATTTGGTTTTACGGGCCACAACTAATTGTTAAGGTTCACTTTGCCGACTCTCATCAGTGTCAGTCTCAGCCTCTGCAGGCATCTGTTTTGAGTGAAAAAACTGATAAACCCAGTGTGCCCCACGTGACCAGCACTAACCAGCAAACTGATAAAATTAGTGGCTAGATGGTGCACATAGTCCAGTTTTTCACTGCTAGATAGCAGAATCTCAAAGGAGCTAATGGAGACCAAAATGGAGCTTAAAGGGAGTGAATTTTGGATTTTATATTTGCCAGGCAGACTGAAACACGACTCCAAACAAATGCAAATTTTCCAAAAACAATCCTATCTAATCTCCTAGAAATTCCGTTTATATAAACAACTAATTTGCAACAGCGAATTGTGTTTTGAGAGAAGCGTAGTGCCAGCCAGATAATTTTCTGTTGCCATAATGAGGAATCGTTCATTAATGTAGAAGGCAAGTTGCATCCTGATTCTGAAAGTACCACAAAAATGTTAACTGACAGCATGTTTAATTTGTTTTCTGCCAGCATTGACAATCTTGCAATACACTATCCACTTTCAGTGACTACAGCATTATTCAGCTTTTTTATGTTTATGTTTAGGCACTGGCTCTAATACAGAAACGGTGAATTGAGACATAAGATTTTCAATTAACATTTAACTGATCAAAATCACAGTATTTCCCTGTCCTCGCCCAAGGTGCATTTGTTGCCTAGATCTAACCACAGACAAGACTCTAGACGCAAACCCTGAATTCTAGTGTCACAGTCCTGCTATTTGTATGTCCACCGTGACCACCACCATCTCTGGGGACTCAAGCACAGTACATACAGTAAATAAAGTCTTTTATTCACTCAAGGAAACATTGTCTCTGAACAAGATCCAAGCAATGATTACATTTGTTGCTTATTAAACTAATTAGTTGTATATAAATATAATGAGACAGAGTTGTCAAAAAGGCTGGATGTGTAAATAAGCTACAAAGGTTGCTAATTAGATTTCCATGTTAAACTTTTACACTGGACAAAAAGAAGGGATGCGTGATGTGGATTAATTTCTCCTGATACCAATAACTGATAATTATCTGCATCTCATGACAAATACGACAACCAATAATTTCACATTTTTGTATTTTGAAAAGAAGTTCATATAATCTGTAGTTTATGTGCACCTGAGGGTAAGGAAGGCTCAGATGTAGTAAGAAAAGATGGATGGATAATAATACTCCATAGCTCTGACTGAACCAAATCTAACTGACACAATAAAAGTAAAGAACAGCTCTGGCTCTCAAAAAGTTCACTCAATTTTTATGGTAAAGTTCATAAATAAAAAAACTTAAAATATACTTTAATTTTTGTTAAGTATTTAAAGAAAAATAAATGACAATCTGTCAAATAAGCTGTTAGTATATACTGTATACAAATCACTTATATGAAAAAAAACCCACAACTTTTTACAGTTGTCACTATCTCCCACAATTTCATCGCAACAAATATGCTTAAAATATCGCAACATGCGTCACAACTTTTTAGAAGGTCTGCTGGAAAATCAGGCATCTTAGGACGCAACAATCCTGAAAAAGCCCGCAAAATCCTGGAGTGACTCATATAGTGTTTATCGCCTAATATATACTGTTACCAATATGGAGCAATATAGCTGAATAGGCCAATATTGGCCACTAATTCATTAGCGCCGATTTTTATTGCGTATCCCCATAAATACCTACTAATATCTGGCTTTTGTCTTCAATGACGCAGCAAAATCAGGAAATGCTGTCATCACTAGTAACTAAACAGAACTCCTAGCCACCTGGAAGCAAACATAAAACAGTAAAATAAAGCACCTAAAATTACAAACAGTGACACATTAGAGAATCAAAGCTTAAAACCGCAGACATTTAGTTAGAAGCTACAAAAGTACTGAGAGCTGAACACATGTTTTGGACATTTGGAGGTTTTGGAAAACCTCTTTCTCTCTGTTCTCCTTGATGCACAACTCTCCAACGGAGAAAGGGTCACTTTGCTTATTTTTGCCATGTTTTAAAAACTTGCATGTACATGCTAATTTTGGTGGGCAAGTGTTATGAGTTGTGTTTATAGCTTGTTTCTGCTGCCCGCAAGTGGTCGACAAAATCAGTTAATGCAGATTGCAGGGTGAAAGAAAGAATGAAGATTGAGAGAAACAAGCTGTTGTTTGAAGCTAAGCTACACTTGCAGTGTTAGCAACCGTATTACAGTAGAAAACAATACGTTAGTAAATGCTTGCTATGCCGCTAATGTTTTAGCCCAACTTTGTAATAGTCTTCAGTTCTGTGTTTTTCTTTTAAAAATAATTAGGTTACCTCTGAGACAGAAAACAGAATAATTGTAATCCATATTTGCTGACCATGGTTTTTAATCTCTATTCTGTTCCTTACTTTAAAAACCCAAAACAGTTATTGGTAGCTATGTGCATTGCAGCTGTGGTGACATCTTTATACAAATACATCATACATATAATACAGCTGTAGTAAAATGCAAACACTGGCTTTCACATGGTTGAAGTTAGTCCGGAACAAACCCATTTCATTGTCACATTTCATTATCATGGTGTCGTGCTGAGTCTGATCCCAGCCGTACAGCCTGGAAGGAGCAGAACAGCAGGGTTGTCTGACAGGGGGAGAGAGGAGGCTAGTAGGCTATAGGGAGGACCTGATTGTACTCTGGCATCCACAGAATGACATTATAGCTGTGTGGTTTCATGATAATAATAATCTTCGGAGCAGCTGTATAAACATTTAACTGACATCCACTCCCTGGGCATGCAGTATGTATCTTTAACTTCTACTAGGGCCAGTCTGATGCAACTATTCATATCTCCGCCCATCTCTTTCTCCTTCTCTCCTGCTCCTTGAGATACATGATCCATGTTAGTATTTGCTGTAAATGTCAATGGAAAATGAATGTTCACATCACATTAAGCTTTCAACATTTTGAAGGAAAAGCACATCATGTTTCGAGAACAAGCTTGGCGGGATGATTTACTGTGCAGACTCTGTGCTGCGACAGTTGTCTTGTTTCATTTACTTTGAAAAACTGGGAAAGAGTTTTTAAAAATTTGGGACTCAACAGAGGCCAATAAATTTAGACAAACCCTCACTCTGGCCCCTCACAATGTAGCCTATTTCCTGGTAACATTTGTCTTAATTCGTGGCAGTTTGTGTAAATATTTATGTCACTAAACTAACTGTTCTGTATACAGTAAGCCCCCCAATCTTCCCTGGAATGTGATTTAATTGGCGGTTTCCTCTGTTTATCCTGTTTCATACGGTTATGGGCGAGCTTACTGTAATGAATAATCAGGTAGATAAAATGTGGCCTTAAATTAAAAGTCCTCCTTAAAGGAAATCAAATGAAGGTTAATACCCATTTCATGCCCCCTGTCTGTAATTCACAGTCTCTCATCACATGCCAGATTACCATTATGTGTCATTTGTAATACAATAAACAGACTCCAGATGGCTTGGATTCTCTTGAATATACACAGAGCAACAGAAGCTATGGGGAGTGCTGCTGTATTTTACTGTGTAGTCACTTTGCCTGAGACAGCCAGGCATATTATATCCTGAAAACTTGCTTCTCAGTCTCATAATGTGAGAAACAGAAAAGAGGACAATAATTAAAAAAAGGTCAGGGATTGGGGATTAGTGTGTATTTTGTCAGTTACAATAAGAGTAGATGACTAATCTTGAACAAACGCAACCATATTGAGGAGTTTTTTTTCCTGCATGGTTCTTCATGTTTAAATTTGTCTTTGACATTGTGCAGTGGACCAGGCAATGTAAACAAAAGGGAAGAAATGAAAGTTTCTGATCTCCCAATGCATCTTGGCTTTTGCCTTGTCATTGCACGCCATGCTTTTTATATCCATATCGTGGAGTTTTGCCACAGCACCACAAACAGACGTGTGTGAAGGCTGGTTCTTTTCCAACACACACTAAAAACATATGCATGACATATGAGATGTCAGCTGCAGACTTACCTAAACACCTCTGTTATGATGGCTATCTCACATCCGACAGTGATTTATCTGTGATTATTTGGCCTCTCTGCGTTTTGGGCAAGGGACAAGGAAAAGACCACTCGTTCAGTTTATGCATGGATCATCGAGGAACACTGGGCCTCTTGTCAGCATGTCGAATTTTACCCCAGAATGAAACATTCTGTTTTCCTAACCTGGTTAAGTAATCACATTACCTAAGACTCCATAAAGTGGAACAAACAGTAGCATATAACCCTGACTTCTTTTAATGTGCCATGAGTGACAGATTGGCTTTCATCAAAGAGGCAACCAAAGAAGTTATATAGTCATTTTGCTATGCTAAGAATACTAAATTGATCCTCATATGTAGAACATCTGGTGAAAAGCAATTTCCACCCAAGTGTTTTAGTATTTCCTCCTAATTAATTTCACATGTACATGACAAGAGTGAGCGGCCTCCCAGAACCAAGGCACAAAAGCCAGCTTTGTTTCACTGTTAGAAAAGTCATCTGTGGTTCCTGGTTAAAAACTTGCCGGTGCTTTGACACTCAGAATCAATGCTGAAAGCAGCATTTTGGGGAGAAGTCACATCTCGTGCCTCAGTGGCACAGGGGGCCAAGGGTTTACATTTACTTTTGGTTGACTGGTGACTCGTGGAGCAAGCGGACCATGTCAGGCAGAGTTGCATGAAACAGGCAACGGCGAGAGAGAGCAGGCACAGAGCCCGCACAGGAATGAGTGAAAAGTAAGTGCTAAGCCACCAATCCAAGCCATAATGAAGGAGTGTGAGTTAAAAATGCAGAGTATTAGAGGCAGTTCTTGGATCTGTGCATGAAATTCTTGAAATTGCCTGTCTTGACTCACAGCACCTTTATAAGTAACAATTATGTGGAAGCAGTGGGAAGAGAAATCCCCATAAAAATCACTTTTCAATTGATCTCCCTGATAGGCATCAGCTTTATATGCAGCATTGCCAAATATAACAGCATTTCTTGCTGATGATTTTGAAGTAGATTAAGTGTTAATGTCATATCATACTGTATATAACAACTGTCTGAGAGACAGGCGTCTTGGCTTGTAAGGGTGATGCTGTGAGACACAACACTTCTTGTTATTACTTGTCCAGATGACAAGTCAAAAGAGCTCCCGGAACATTGGTGTTGACAGATGAAAAGTTGGCTTGATCAGATTAATCATTAAAGCAAGAGATATGAGCATACCGCGCCATTGTTTTTAACACAATCTTGATGCCGCTTAATCTGAGACGTCTGTTTGGAAAGGGCGTCTGGGACCACCTGGATGAATCTGACTTTTGTTTGTCAAAACCGCACATTTCTCACCTGAAAGGTCTCCTCTTTACAACGGGTTTCCCCCCCTAGGAGAGTCAGAGAGTCTGCTTTTCATCTCCCCAAGCTCTTCATCTTGAGAGGAGAGATGTGATGCATGGCTACAGAAGAAATAACTGTCCAGAGGTTGCTAGCGGAGATCTTGTCTGTACACAGGCAAACAAGAATGGGCGGTATTTACCCACACAGATGCAGAGGTGAGATACAAGCAGGTGTTTACAGGAATGTTTGAAGTTAAAGGGAGATGGTGTCTTCCGATTAGAGCCCTGAGTAAGACGGACACTGTAGGTGTTTCTGCTTACACAGAATGAAGAGTCCTTATCCCTCCTTATCTTTTCATTTCTTCTTCCCATCTGCTATGTGTTTTGATAGCTAAGCTTGACTTTCAACTCAATTTGGTATTGGGGAAGCATGACATATTGCCATTCCAAACATATTCTTACTTTGGCTTTTTTATACTTACAGTGACAACAAAATAGCTGCAGTTTGCCTCCAGTGAAAGAATCCATCACACTAACCTCCAAGTTCATAGCTGTATCTCTGTTTCTAGGATAAAAATTTCGAGGATTTCCATTGTCTCGAAAGATTCCTATTACCTCCTCTTTTTGTGAAGTTCAGCTGCTGCACCCAGCGCTGCAGTGGCCGCAGTGAAGAAGCCCTCCTTTCTATTGCAGCTTCAAAGCATTTTTCCCTGAGCGGCAGAGTTACAGGTTCTTTGTGGCATGGGTTATTTGTCAGAGGGTTTGGAGAGTGACTTGTTTCACTCTGTTCTCTGAAAAAGGACCGTGCGTGAGTGCTTGAGCAGTCTAAAGTTACAGCCATGAGCCCCAGTATTACAACCCGATGACTGACAGGAAAAATGGGGTGAGCTCTTTTGCTGGGCTCTAACAAAAACACCAATAAGAAGGAGAGGGAAACAACAGATTAGACTACTGATCTCAATCTGCTCTCCTTTGGTTATTGAGAAATAATAGCTCTGAAAAGGAAGTCATTTAAAAGGGCCTTTAATCAATTCCCCTTTGACGAGCAAGCGGCATGAAAGGCTAGAGTGAGAGGGAGAGCGTGCTCCTATAGCCTGAACATTTCGGTGTGGGGGAAGTACGGGAGAGATGGGCTCTAATTTGTGTTCTCATGGTGTCCAGGCATCTCCAAAGCACTTGATCACCACCACAGCAGGCCTTGATGCCATGTGTGAGTGTAAATGCTTCCAAGGCTCCCTGGTGGTAAAGTCACATTGCCAAAATGACCACCAACTCTAAATGAAACACTACCCCCTTTTTAAAAGGTCCCATTCAAAACCCAGTGGTTTTTTTAAAAGGCGCATAAGGTAGCAATTTCCCTCAAATATGGCATAGCCCAATAACTGTTGAAGTAACTGACACCATGTCAGGGCAATTGAAATCTTTTTTTTTTACAAGATGTATGAAGCATTAGCTAGATCTAAGATAGTAAAAATGGCAGTAAGGAATGAATTGTGTTCAACCTCAGGAGTTACTTGTACTACATTCTTGCCATCACTGTAATTCTTTACCTCTTTTTGTTTTATAGTTAGAGCCAGAGTAGAAAGGTCTGTGTACTGAGTGAGTACTTTGTTCATTCCAAAGCATGCACAAATCTGTTTTAAGTTCAAGAGAGGAGGAACCCTTTAATTTAAACCCTAAAAATGAAGTCATTCATTCCCTGCTAAACTGCACCGTGACCCATAAGGTTAGGTAAACAAGTGTCCCTTGCATTACTGTCAAAAAGACCCAGCCCCTTGCTCCGTCGTGATGTAAACTCCCACTATCCTGTTACAGTTGCATGAGGAGAATCTGGAGGGATTGGCAGAAAGGAAGGGAAGAAATGTATTCATGTGTGTTTTTTTGATGACAGAGGGAGGGAAAGTCAGTACCTGAGGCTGTTCTCAGGAAGGTGTCCTACAAGGAAAAACGCTGTCTTCTTCCAAAGCAGAAAACTGAGGAAGGGAGGACAGGCCACAATGCGCTGAGCCCAGCAGGCCTGCTCAGATCTATTACCAGCTCCAGCTCCAGCATGGGCTGGAATGTGAGGAATCCTACTGGGCTGGGGTTCTAGTGCAGGGGTCCAAACCTCACATCGCTGCTCACACTCATTTTCCCTTCACTTTTAGTATTGTATTTGGATAGGTGATTGTAATGCAGCACGAACTATTACTGTGGAGTAATAGCTCTGGGGATGGCTGTGGACAAAGATAACTTTAATTTTACAAGGAAACTACACTTATACATCCTGAATATTAGAAAATGGTGGATTTTTAAAATTTCAAAACAAGATTTTGAGATTAAAGACATACTTTGTAGCATTTTCCTAAAAACAGTGAATAGACCCCCTAACATAAACCCTCTAAATCATCACTTCTTACTGTTTAGAAGTGTGTGGTGGGTTTGTATCTGCAGAGACCCTGCCCTTCACCTGTTTTTTCTTATTTTCTCATATTTTGCTGTGATTGGCACAATTCTGGGCTTTAGCCTGTTTGGCAGTAGTGCATAGCCCTCGGCCAATACATCAAGCAGGTTCTGAGGTCGTGACTCTATGCAAAGTTTGCAACAAATGGTTATATCACATTCTCTTTCTTCTGCTCTCAGTCTGTGAGGGCAGCAGAAAAGAGATACGCACACACACATGACCCTTTTCCATACACAGAGCTGTCCTGGATGTACCCGGTCTGACTGGGCCCATCAGACTATCATGGCAGGGGATGGCATTTTAATTACAAGAGAGCTACCCACTTAAAGTTGTGTCTTTTGCCTGAAGACGAGCAAGGGGAGGCTTGAGTGAAGCGGCTGTGTAGCAGTGGATAAATTGTTCATACGCATCTCTGGGATAAACATGATGTTTCTTTAATTTCTTCACAGTAAAAGTCCCCTGTTGTTTTGTTAATTGAACACTTATTATGAAGTAGCACAAACTGGAAATGTTTTCATTTGGGGGGGGGTCATCAGCAGTAACTTAACCATGACCCTGACGTAGCTGAAAGCAAATATGAAACAGTGAAATAATGCAGATACCTGAAAAAACAAACAATGACATTCTTACAAATTTGTTGTTATGCAGAAGTGTGGGCTTTAGAATGTAACTGCTGTGAAGAAATCAGAAAATAATATTTTATTTCTCAGACTGCTCACTGGTCACTCTCTCTTGCTTGTTGAGCCCGGGAAGGAGGGACTGACTTTGAATGCTGCATTTACAAACAATGATGCATATTCTACCTTTAAGTACTGAAAAATCAAACAAGGCATGTTTTTATTTTAAAAAAATGAATGACCAGCAGCAGCTTTGGCATGAATAAGAATTATACCCTGGATATGGCTAATGTGACACTAATTGCTTCTTAGTCTGTCAGAGGACAAGAGAGAGAAGAGACAGAAAGACAGAGGATGAGAGAAAAGGGGGAGAGAGAGTACTGGGTGCTGACTGAGGGCAGTAATGACTGCCAATGGAATGCCTACACCCATAATCCTCTCTGTCACCGCTGACAGATCCTCTTGACCTCTGAACTCCTGATGTAAGGAAGGAAAAAAAGGAAGTCACAACTTAATAAAATTACCTAGTGGTTAGCGTTTGTTTCGGTGTGGCATTTGTCTTTGGCTGATGGACTGGTTGTGTGGAACAAAACATTCAATTTGAGAAACTACGAGGTAGAGTTGAACCTCCTGCTGTTTTGTATATGCCCTTTTGATTGTTGCTCTGCGCATGTGTGTACTCCAACACGTAAGTTCAAAGGGCAAGGATTTTGTAACAATAGCAGAACACTGAGGTGCTATTTCACATCTACCAACATTTTGAATCCAGATATATCTCAGATAGCCTTTTCTTCTCTGACATGGGCACTATAGTTCTTTCCTGTGGTTTGCTTGGCTAATCACTCACACATTACACAAGTATCTGACTGTGTGTGTGTGTGTGTGTGTGTGTGTGTGTGTGTGTGTTTGAGGCACACTGCGATCTATATTTCAGCAAGCGGGCTCGGTCTGAAGACATGGGCCAAAGCTGTCAAAAGTTTGTCATCGATTCTCTCTGCCTTGTCATCAGTCTTATCTGATCGCACTGTGTTTCTCGCTCAATGTTCTCCTCCCTCATGGCTAATGCAAACACAGAATGAATCCCTGTGCTCAGGAAATTCAAGGGAGGGCCTCCAGAGGGCCTCTTTAACAATTTGCGGGTTTCTGTATAGTAGATTTATTTAAGCTATATATTTTTCCTTGTTCTTTGGACACTGACCTGTAGTCCTCTTAATGTGATATTTTGATGGTTGTCACTTTAAATTGGTCTTTTTTGTAATCTTGATCATTTTATGTTGTAATTAGAACAGAAAAAATGGACTTGTGTTGTCAGTATATTTTTAGTCAAAGTACGCTTCAGTATAGATACATCTTTCTCATTACACAGATTGACATAAACAGACAGAATTTTGTTTATTGATAAAATCAGGTGAAACTGCCTTCTGACTTTTTGACTAGCAACCTTTGGTCTAGTCACTCTTTACATTACATGAACCTTACCAATATAGTGGCTTTTCATTCTGCTGCTGTGGTGTTTGACATTCAGTAGCATTGCCTTCCAACATTGTGACTGGAAGTGAGATACAATTTATTATTTCCACTAGGAGCAGCGAGATGGCTATGCATCTGTTCGGTGTCAACATTGGATCCAAGTCCTGCTACCAAACAAATGAGAGATACAGACTTAACTGCAAAATGGATTGTAAATCGCTTAATTCTGAAGCAATTTTCATGAAACAGATTTTGTTATAAACACGAGAAATTGGACATGGTAGTGGTCACTAGATGATGAAATTATGGAATTAAGCCTAAATTCAGTTACTGTGGGCAATGTAGTCAGCTCTGAGCCAAAACATTAGCTTTCTGAATAGTCACAACTTCCGCTGGGATATGTAGTGCCAACTGTTGAATAGACAACATCAAGTGTAAATTATTTAGAATTGCAATTTTTGTGAGTTTTGTGCTATATTGTTCAAGAAAATTTCAAAAACTTCTTCTGCTGCAAAATCTGTTGTTTCTGGAAATCTGTTTTGGAGTTGTGTTTGCAAATGTCTGCTGGTTTAATTTGGCAGTTGTGGTGGCATTGCAGTAGGTGCTTCATCATCTGTTGCCTGGTGGAGATCTGCATTATACTGAGTGCACTCTTCTAGTTTTCTTCTGCATCCTGCAAACTTTGCAGCAAACCAGCAGCAACTCCCATCTATTGGCATGCTACATGCTTGCACACTTTGCAGTGTGGCATTGATTTGTCAGGACAGTTGCATCTCTATCATTCTATTATGTTCATCCTACAGATTATATATGATGATAGGATGATACTATTGTGCACGGTTCTGTGTGTAAGCGTGTCATCATCATGTTTCTGGCCCTACGCTCTTCCTCCTGCAGAGTCTGCTGCACTGACAATTCGTTTGACAAACATGCAATCACCGTAGTTACAGACAGCCCCTTTAGTTAGGGTAGAGCGCAGTGTGAATTATGGTTGAGATGGAAACCTTTGAATTATGGGTAAGTTCTGAAGTGCCTCTCGTCCAAGGAAAGAAGAAGAAGAAGAGGAGGAGGAGGAGGAGGGATCTTAACAGACTTGTGCCACGGGAGAGTGCTGACAGAGGCCTGGCTCGGCGAGCTGCAGCAGAACCAGAACAACAAGAGGCTAACCCAAACACGGACCAGCAGAACCGGAGTAACCCAGCCTGGGCAGGGTCAGACGGTGCATCTCACCGCGGAACAGTGAGGGAGGTTGACGGCGCGTAACCTCTCACCAGTCGATCCGCCATTTGCTCAGGCCAGCTCTGCGAACACACACTTGGAAAACAGCATTGCAGGCATTCCTGCCTAATTGTACATTTGTCCTCTTTCAAAGGGAAGAAGTGTTAGGCCAGATACAAAGAATCTTGGGATAGAGCGATAGGGCCAGCATCCGTCCCTAGCCTCCTGAGGGCTATTTAAAGGTACAGTAGGCTGTATTTTCCGCCGCACAGTGAGGCACCCACCCTTCCGCCTGGCTCCATATTGGAACCAGATGCTGCTGGATGCGAGGCCCCACTAATTTAAGTGGACAGGGCAGATGGAAGCGACTCGCCCTGCATGCATACCACCCCCTGTTGGCTTTCATGTGATGAAAAATCTCTGCAGTATGGCGGGGGATGTCCACTCAGTGAAACACACATGCACTATACACGCACACACATTAATATGGCATGAACACACATGACAGACGCACATGCTCTTGTACTTTCAGTAACTGTTGTACACAACCACAGAGGCACAGAAACATAGCAACAACAACACACACACACACACACACACACACACACACACACACACACACACACATATGCACTCTGGAAGATATGTTTGGACTTTTTCAGTTAGAGAAAAAGGGATTATACACCATGAAATAGCAATATAATTCCAAAAATAATTTCAATGAGACTGAGCTGTACTTCTTCCAAATGTCTTTATTGACAGAGAGATGGTTTGTGGTGTAACTGAAAACACAGAAAAGACACATTTTAGTACAAAATGAGTTTCTTAGACGTGAAAAATGTGAAGGCAATGTAGAAAAAATATCTGCACACTGTGAGCAAAGTTTTGACAGTCTCAGAAAATATGTGATATTTTTGGCAAGCACGATCCAAGTTGTTTGGCAGCTTTCTCCTTAAAATTTATATTAAATTCCATTCAAAATCTGAATAGGTCCAGAAAATTCAGAGCTAGCCTCAATAAAAAAACACTACCTACTAACTTACTTATAAAATTTCTCTTTCTTGTTTATATTCTAAACATTCAGCAAGTGTTGAAGTCTCCTCTTTCAGTCATGTATTATGCTCAATATCCCTTCTAGTCAGAGGAACAGGACTAAAGCCCTGTCAGCAAACGCTCATCACCTGGTAGGAAGACACTGATGCGGCGCTAAGCCTGCAACCCTATCCCGCCATAAATTACAACGGCACCTAGCAACCATAAGAACTATTGTATCATTCCTTGGTGTGTGTAAGTGTGTGCATTTGAATTTTGTGTGTGTGTGCAAGTACACATGTGGTTTGAGTGCATGCGTATACGTACGTGTATGTCTGCATAAGAAATAGCCCTCCATAGTGTGTCCTTTGTCTGGTGAGGTGACAGGTAATTGAGTCAAAGAGGATGGAGGAATTATGGCTGGGAAGCAATTTGAAACGTTGCAAGGCTGTAGAGCCAAACCCTCACTGGTGGTTAATTGCTGTGTGACACAGACGCATGCAGTCCTTTTGCTGCGTGAAAGGAAAATGTAGTGCTTATATACAGTATTTGAATACACTTTTCAAGTATGCCATAGAAAACCTCCAATCTCTTTACTATACAAGAAATTCCTGAGGACAAGAATAGTTTATCTATACATAAATGAGAATATTCTAAAATGAAATGACCAAACTGGCATTAAAAAGTTTGAGGACTTTGAAGAGTTTTTGATTCTCTCTGCTCTTCACTGTCATATAGGATCTGGAGATAATCATGCTATATCCATTAAAGTGACCAATCAACAGAGTTCCTTTGTACTGACATTCACTTGCACACACCCGTTGTCTCATCCTGCGGGATCATCTGGTGAATGTACACTAACTGCGAAGAGAAAACTCGCAGATTGGACAGGAAATTTCCTCTTTGATAGTGTGTGTTTGTTTAGCTGGACTCGGTTGACCTGTGTTGACCTATCTCCTCAAGCTCAGCAGTCCGCAGCCAGAGCACTGCCTTGCACCCACAGCAATCCACCAGCAAAACAAAATTTACTACACTGCTTTAAACACAAGAATGAAAAATGAATTAGAATCAGGTTTATTGCCAAGTAGGTTTTCACATACAAGGAATTTCCCTTGGGGTTTTTGTGCATAGCAATACACATTGCAGCCTATGTAGAAAGTACTGCAAGTTGTGTTGCATAAATAGAAAATAGAAATTTACCAATAAAATATGAAAAATATGTCATTTAAATGAAAGAGCTGTGCAGTGTTTTGCAGAGGTGTGGCACGTATTCAGCGGGGAATGTACCAAAATCTTCACAGTAAGCAGTACAAGAATATTTGAGATGTGCAGGATAATAATCCCCAAAATATGTAAATCACAAAAGATGTGTGTTAATGTAATGCATTGAGTCAGATGGCACAGACCTTACTTTATTCAGACTGTTTCTTCTCTATGGTACTGACAGGGAATGTGTAGATAGATAGATTTGATATTCAGAAAAACTAGAGTGGGACTTGTGAAATTGCCACTAAAATCTATTTGCTGGTTGCATACTCTCAACCACTTGTATTAAAATAATTAGAATAATAATACAAATTTAAAATAATTTAAAATTATATGTTGCCAGTGCTATACTAGAAGTTAGTATCTGTGCATTTTACCCTATTTCCATTCTAGTAATTTATGTCAAAAGAAGAGCATAACAATGAAGCAAAGCCCACCAGGAAATGCATGGGATTAGAGCTATTTATCCATATAGATTGTTTTGGTGTGAGTTGCTGAGTTTGGGAGGTGCTAGCTGTAAAGATGCCTGCTTTCTCTCAAATATAATGGAGCTAGGTGGAACTCAACTTGTGATGCTCAAAGCACCAAAAATAAAAATACATTTGAAAAATTCAATAGTGATGTCTCTTTTCAGAGATTACGACCCAATTGCTCAAGACAATCCACAGACCTTATTGTCAGCAGTTTCATGTACTGTTTTCTTTCTAATGGACTACATCTGCCAACTGTGCCACTGGATAAATTGCACAACAAGTAAGAGAAGAAATGTGCATTTTTGGTTTTGGGTTGAATTTAGTATTTTGTGCTGTTAAAACAACCATAGCTGCCTGGCTTGTTGGTCTTGATGACCCTAGCTCTGTTTTTGGCCCTGCATGACCTTGGGGGCACTATGGTATGTGACAGCTCCATTAAGCGCATATCGATAAACATGTGTTGGGAGTCCCCCCTCCAGGTGTACAGTAAATATGCCTGGTCTGTGTGGAATTACGTGTGATTATTCGAACAGGATTCCTGCCAAAGCCCAACAGTGAGGAAATTAAGTAGGTGACTCATTCAGAATTAATGTGCTGTGGCCCCTGAATCCCTGTGCTAAGGATCAGGGCACCTTTCAACCAAGAAATCCAAGCAATGACACACACACACACACACACACACACACACACACACACACTCACTCACTCACATATGCATACATGCATTAAGGAACACACACAAACAGAGAGGGGTTAAGGGGTTTCTTTGTTATCATGGAGGTGCCCTGTGGCTGTGATTAAGCGTTGTTTTCACTATCCCCTGGTGTCCTAAAGCTTAGCTAGATGTCACAGCTATGGCAGGAATGCTTGAGCAGAGAGGCCAAGGAGGGGTCACCTCTAGGATGTAAACATCAACATTTTCTTTCTTGAAAGGATTTAGGTCCACTTGAAGGGAAAAAGCTCTACCACAGCACAAAGCCTGATCCCTAACTCCACACCTGGCCTTAGGCACAGACCTATGACCAGCTTAACTTCACCTACACTCCTAGAAATTAAGGTGCTGGGGCATCCTGGTAGCTCATTTGGCAGCGTCCATTGGTTCAGTCAGCCTGCGGCCCTTTGCTGCATGTCTTTCCCTCTTTCTCCCCCATTTTCTGTCTATCTTCAAGCCATCCTATCAAATAAAGCCTTAAAAAGACCAAAAATAAACAAATGATAAAAATAAAAATAAAATAAAAATTCCTCAGCTTGTCCCCATAAGAGGACCCTTTTTGGTTTCTGGTATCCATTTATAAAGGTTCTACCAGGAGCCCATTATGGGAGTTCTACCCAGAATTTACAGAGAAAATTTCTATGGTGTATTGGTTCCACCCAGAACCTTTCTTGGGGTTTCTGAGCCTTTCCATCTTCTAAGGGTGCTAACAAGAACCCACACAAGGGGTTCTGCCAGAACTCTTTTATATTCCAAGGGTTTCCAAGGGGTTCTACAGTGAACCAAATTGTCTTCTACAGATAAGGCAAAAGCACAAGAACACAAGAAAATGAACTGATATAAGGAATTCCAGATACATCTATATTTAAATATACAGTTTGAAACACTGGTAAACATTTGATCCATGCCTTCAACAATCCTTGAAGAACTCCCTCTTTCAAAAAAAGGTTCTTTGGATTACAAGATTTTTTTTAATGCAACCCTTAGTCTTACATATAATAATCAATTAAATCTTTCTTCGAAAAAAAGTTCTTCAAAAACAAATGGTGCTGGGTAGAACTCTACCCCTTCAGGAAGAATCACTTTGGGTTCCTTATTTCTTAGAGTGTAATCCTCCATTTAAAACCATTTGTACCACCTGAGATCAGCATCTTAGTGCAGCCTAGGCTTAGTCAGCACTGGGTTGTTGCTGCGCGTTGGTATTGGGAAAAGGGCTTTAGCTTCAGATCACTATCAGAGCAGACAGGATTTTTACGCCCTCTCTGGAACTGTGCCATTGAGGGCCATGGACAATAGACCCTTTGTGCATTTCTGATTGGCAGATTTACTCATAACAAACACACCAAATGGTAAAGTCACAGTGGGAGGTGCAGGGGTCTGATAAATCCCGGTTTTCATTTAGACACAATGATGCCTTTTGCTTTGTCTCAAGATGTCAGCTTTGAAATGACAATTGGACATTGTGTAACTTAAAGATGATTAGGGGAATGCCATATAGGCGAGCCATGACTCTTAAAACAATAAATGGCTGAAGAGACATAAAAAGTGTTCCTCTCTGTTTTATTTCCCTCCAGAAGAGAGCCCACTTCTCTCTTCCAGCTGTGCGTAGATGGTTTGAATTAGCCCCACCATCTCCCCAGAGGATGAGCTGTAATGATGCAAATTTAGGGCCTTTCTGACAAGACCTTGACACTTGATATGTTGGTCAACTCCCCGCTCCGTGTTGGTTTTACCAATCCATAAATATTGAGTCCTCAGGGACTAGTGGAAAGAAAAGAAAAGAAAGAAAGACAAGAAAGAAAGATTTGGTTAAATAGCCAGACTTAATTCTTTTGTAGTGTTACAGACCTGCAGCCCCATCTACTGTTGCAGCAGACAATAGGAGCAAAAGATGCCCAGAGGCACAGATGTCTGGGGTGAGCCTGTCTTTTAACCAAAGCAATAACCATTTGGGAGGAAAGTGGTCAAACGGAATGACAATCGATTTTGACCAGACATTTCTTTCTTGTTTGTCATGTGTTGTTGTTCAGAAGTGCTCTGTAAAAACTAGATTTCAGTAGCTACAACTCTTTTTCTCTTTCTCCCTCATTTTCTTAGTCTCTCCCTCAAACATGTGACCGTGGTTATGCTAACACAGCATGGGATGTGAACCATTTTTAGGCTGCGGCCACAACCATGGCATCTGCAACCCTTCCACTGGCCTCATCTGGAAGTTGCAAAATCTGGATTTGTGTGGCGGACTGACATATTTAAGTAAATATTAAGAAAAGCAGGAGTTTTGTTTGCAAGCCTAACTCCTGATATTTCACGACTTTAGTGTGTATTTAGTTTCTTTGCTTGCAAGCATTATTATGTGCATAAAGCAACAACATGTGATCTGCTACTATACAGATGTCATGCAGTGTCTATCCTACCACCAAAACATAAACATTACTCCATATCTGCATAGGTGTAAGCTGAACAATTACTAGTAAGCTGTCAGCAGTTTGAAGTGGCTGTGTTTTCCTTCTCTGATCATTTTGACATGAAGGTAATGAGTTCTTTCTGACAGAGTGAAACTGGCCCAGCTGCAGCTCCACAGGTGAATGATGTCTTCTACTTCCTGGCTGTGAAAGGGCCCTGTGTGGTCCTAGTTTCTTTACATCATACCAAAAAGTGCACAGATTGGGAGGCTGTCATCCACGTTGCCATCTGATATTCAAGAATACTTAGTTGATTGTTGACATTACCAACTGACCTTTTTTTGTTTTTGGTAGTGTGTGTGTGTGTGTGTGTGTGCATTTGTGAAAGTGTGTGTGTAAAACTTCTGTAGAGGTGTATAGTATCCACAGCTGTGAGGTAACTGCGCCTATAATCTGTCTCACCAGAACTGTGTAACCTGAGTTAGAGAGAGGTTAAGGGTCAGTTATTGAACTTGAATTACACTGGGAGAGGCCTCCCTCGGCCCCTCACCACCCCTCTCAGCCACCCTGTGGGGTTTGTTTGTTTTCTCTCCCAGTCTCTCCTAGAGCTTATCCAGTCCTCTGTAATGAGTATTTAATACACACCCTCAGACATGTTTACACTGCATGTAACAGCACTGGTCGTGTGATCTTGCAACACACTCAGACATGTGTGTCAAAGTATATGCTTGTGCATGTGTGTGTATGTGTGCGTATGTATACATACATGCATGCGTGTTCCCTTTCATTCCAACTCCCACCCTCTATTTTCCTCATTTCTGAAGTCTGTAGCCTGAGGGGAAGAACACCTGCCAGTTTTTTCCCCTCTTCAATCTCAGATAAGACAATAGAAGTAGCAGAGGTGTTTGGTTACAAACAGAAACAGAGCAAGGAATGAGACATATTAAAGCCTCCCTTGTCTCGCCCACAAGGTTGCTGCAACTCTCCAGGTGTGAATAATGTCAAAAAAACCCATTTTTGTGTCAGTAGTGTCGGGCCAGGGAGCAAAAGATCTCCAGCATTTTGCTTTAAACTCATAATTTGACCTGAACCACAGGCCCTGGGCCCCCTCTGCAAGCTGTTAAGTTTTTAACATATCGTTTTTCACTGCACATGTTCCGTGTTATGTTAGTTACCAGGAATTTGGATTGAATGGACAATGAAGTTCCTGAACCTTGAGAGAAGGATTATTCTTAATCGTAAGCAGAGGAGAGCCACCAGGGGAATGTAAGGTTGTGCCGCAGCACTCTCTGTTGGTGAACTCGATGCATTGTCCCATTAGAAGCCTTGAAAGTCCCAGCATGGCTTTGGTCTTTTTATAGGCAAGAAACCACATCCCTGGTGTCTTTGAAGAGCTCGTATTCACTAAGTAGTAGTTAGGCCTGCCAGTACTTACTCACTATTTTATAAGTATGAGTGGTAGAGGAACTCTTTGAACTGAGCCCATTTAGAATCCCAAGGTTGATGGTTTCATAATACAGAAGTAAATAGACTGTAGTCGCATAATTAGCAGGGATGCCCATGAATTACTGTTGAGGGGTTTCCCTTGCACAGGTGGATATTGGTCATAGGCTTTAATCCCTGTCCCTGTAGTTGGTAGTGTAGATTATTTTGCACACATTTGCACATGGTTGCACACATCAATTTTTTTATCGTGACACACACTCAAAGTCATTGCGCACCAGAGGCTGCAGACACATACTATCCAATTAATTTTCAGAGGGACATTTGCAGTGGGCCATGCTAATGACGGGTCTCTTAAACCACACCACAGAGCACACAGGAAACAATTATATTTTGACCAATAAAACCCTTCAATTATAGTTAAATTATAACCACTTGAGTGTGAATTTAGCAGCATTCAGGATTTTAGAATATATGGCTGACACGTAAGACGTTTTACAAGGTTTTTAGGATCTTACTTCAGTGTTCATTTGAGAATGTATGACATATTTTTTATGCCAATATGTTTGACCGTATTTCAATATTGTGTGTAATGATAATTATAAATAAAGAATTACGAGACTAACTATTTCCCTGAGGATTGAGCAACATTTTGATTGTAAGTCAGCTTTTCTGAATGCAGAAAAGTGAGAATCTTTATTGCTTGGTATGTGCAGAAATGCAGGCACTCAATGGAATGATGAACACAGAAAAGGTTTGGATTGGCAGATACTCTGGACTGCAATGCGTTTCAGACATGGCCTATTTCCCTAGAGAAATTTATAAAACAATAATAGGATGCTAACAACATGTCAAGCGCATCAAACTAAAAACACGTTGCAATGCAGAGTAGCTGACAATCCAAGCCTTTTCTATGTTCTTCATGACAGTGAGTGTATGACCATACCACTTATACTATAGTGACACCTTTACAGCAATAACACAAAAAAATATCTATGGGTGTATGACACATTGTGGCATATTAATGAGAAGGAATACTTTATGCACTAATTTTTATTTTTGCATTATTGTGACAAAGTAATCTAATTTGTCTCTTATTTTATTTGACAGAATAGCCAAAATGAGACATTTCTGTCTGGTTGTTTTACTTCTAAGTGATTTTCCATAAAATTTTGTGTTTGTAAAATATATTAATATCACAATACTTCAGAGGATTTCAACCATATGATCTTCTCCTGGTTTCAATTTTGTGTGTGCTATACAGTTTTGTCTGTGATGGGGGTTTTATTGGTATAAATTTAAATGACACTTGAAAGAATATTAAGAAATTTAATTGGAATTAATGTAATTTTATTAATTTTATTTTATAATTTAGGTTTAAAACTGTTTACAGTGTTTTTTTTAAACAATGCCTGGTCATATGTCATCCTTTATGGCTATTAATTATATGATAAACATTTATATCATATTTTCAAATATACTACATCAAACATGTATTATCATAAAATATTTGATACATTGTATGAAGTGATGTATTCAAGGATTCTTTGCCATTGGAAAAAAACTCTTAATAATTTTCCTATGTTCTGCCAAATTCAGTTGTATGAAACATCACATGTTAACCTGTGTGAGAACACATGGTATCACAAGATGCACTGGCAGGAGTGATCCAGAAGATGCTGCTCATGCACTGCCTCTGTGCTGTGTGATTCTGTTTGGGTTCATAGAGAGGACAATGCAGGCATCAACTTAAACAGACCCATTGCCATTTCCAGAGGCCTGTTTATGCATTCATATACTGGAGTCCTCAATGCTCTTGCCCTGTCACATCTAAAAGGCCCGGTAACTGATTCCAAAACAATGATTCAAATAAAAATCATCCAAAGTAATTTAACTGTGTGGTTGATAGAGATTTTTGCATCCCGTCAGACCCAGCAGGCTTATTGGCAAAACAACACTGTATTGTTCTCACGTAGAGCTCTGCTAACATAGAAGTATGGATTTAGAAGAAAAAACCCTCTTTGAGCTACTATGCCATGAAAATTTCAAACCAGTCTAAAGCAGAATGATACAAGCGAAATTAACAGTTGGCACTTGAAGGTGAAAGGGCAAAAAGGCATGCAGGTTTGACACACTGGGCTTTGGCTCATAATTCAGCATGGTTAATGGCATGCTGAATGTGCATCTTAGGAGAGATCTTGAGTTAATATTGATAATGAAAGCTCCAACAGGCAGTCATTTGAGAACACCTGTTTCTCATCATGTGCATGTAGAAACACCGACACTGCTGCACTGCTTTTCATTCTCTCTTATCACTGCATATGAAGCAAATCACACATCTCACCTCCTCACAATACCAGTGTAAAGGGTAGTGTGTTCTGCAGCCTTCTGGTTGAAGGTCAAGTACAAGGAACAGCATGTTAGATATTCTGTATACGGATGACCACGCCGTTGACCTCAAATGGAGTCCCGGGTCTTGTCTTGAATACAAAAAGGTTGCAGGTCCTTCATTAGCAGGTGACCAGCAAATCAGTAATCCCACCTTCCATAAAAATGCATGTTATGAACCTTGAACATGAGAGTCACACTGTTTACTTGGACAATAAGTATTCTCTACTCAAAGAAATTACCTCATCGATCTACCATTGTCTGAGAGTGGTGCACTTTCCTCCAGATTACTGCGAGAAAGCATTTTAAGTACTAATGAAAGCCATCTCAGCCACGACAGTGTAGTACCAGCTGGTCAGACCACCACATCTGTCTGTTACATTCTCTGAGGAAAACCTGTAGCCTCACATAGATGAAGGTTAGTCTGTCCTGTAATTTTTTTTTGAAGATAACATATGTTGAAGAAACAATGCACACCTTGATACATGCCTCATTACCAGCTGGACAAACTTCAGGGGCTATACTTTGTCATAATTTGATTGATTACAAATTTATTTGCCCCACTACAGCACAGTCAAAAACTGAAATGGTAAGAGCCCAAAGGATTGTGCATTTTTGCACAATCTTAAGGTCCTGTCTCCTGGAGGTCCCCACTGTCAAATTCTAATTTTAATACATTTAATTATTATTAATATTATTTTGTGTGAAGCACATGGCACATATTCCTAATAGTCCAGTGTGTAACTTTTACAGAATCCTATTAGTAGAATCGCCATCTTGTTTTTTTTGTTTTTTTTTAACCAGACCAGAGGCAGCATGGTGAGGAGCTGATGGTTGACATACTGTGAATCAGGTGGTGCTTGGTTTTGGCTTGTCCATTCAGCCAGAAACAATGGCAGCCTGCCTGGCTTCAAGTTTCTCATGTTACAACTAAACAGTCACAAAAATATGTTTCTGGAAACATTTTATGTGATAATAGGAAATGCAGTAACAGAATAATAATATTTGATTTGCAGTATCTGTGAAACTGACATGATAACCTTGCCCCAAAGCATAATCTGCTATATCATCTATTTTACTCTAAACGGGACCATAAGGGAGGAAATCGACAGTCTTATAGAATGGTGCACAGAAAACAACCTACTGCTCAACATCAGCAAAACCAAGGAGCCGATTGTTGTTTTTCAGCTAATCAAGACAATCTATGTTTACATCAGTGGAGCTGGGGTGGAGCAGGTGAAAAGTTTTAGGTTCCTGGAAATCAACATCACAAAGAATCTTTCACGGACATCACACATCTCCACCTTGGTAAGGATGGCTCAAAAGTCTGTATTTCTGCTACATTAAAGTGCAGTGTTCTAGTTAACTTCTACAGAGGAACAGTTGAAAGCATCCTGAATTGAAAAATCACAAATAGGCACAGGATATGCACAACACAGGACAGAAAATCTCTGCAGTAGGTCATTAAAACTGGCCAGCATTGGTACCCATCTACTGAGCATCAGTGATACTGGGGAGGTGAAGAACTAAAAAAAAGACACTAAAGGACAATACCCAACAGGAGATACAGAGGTATCCACTGCTGTACCACTAGACTGAAGAGCAACTTCTTCCCTCAGGCTCTGAGACTGCTTAATTCATCTTTAGCAATCCTCCTCATATAAATTATTTTGTTCTATATTCGTGTTATCACTTCTAATCAATAAATGAAAAAGGGACCTACTTGTAGTGTCCATGTAATTTGCTAAATTCTGTACTGAAGAAGACTTGAAACTAGACTTCTTCTTGAAACCAGTGGAATTGCCCCTTGCTGGCCATTAGAAGGAATAAAGGTGTTTTTTAGGTTCTTTTTAGATCCTGAAGTTATGTCTGCTATTTAGTACATAGTCTATGGTCACATGTTGTCTGCCATGTTTCTATAGGAGCCCAGAGTAGACAAACCAAACACTGGCTGTAGATATCGCCTTTCTGGTTTTGCACAAGTCTCACAGCCACTGGAGGTTCTCCTACATGCTTGGAAGGGAGAGAGATGATGTATTTGCACTTTTTTCCCCCCACTAAATACCACTAAGTCCAACACACTGACCTTAAAACATATGTTGTACATATGCTGCACTGCACTCAAGGAAGTCAGTTTGAATAGGAGCTGCTCTTTAGGAAATGAAATAAATCTGTAACAGTCTTCACTTGTCCTTTTCTAGAAGACAAGTAGTGCTTCCAAAAGGTGAGATTGACCCCCTTCATCACCAAGGCCGCTGCTGTCAGTTGTCGAAGAACACTGTAATACACGAATTATGATGTGTTTGGGGTCCCCTGACAGAGGCACAACCCTGTTTATTTAATAAACGGCTTATTAATTCTAATCCCTGTCTCAAATCTTCCTGACACACCACTGATTGCATTCTCCATTGCAGCCTCCACATTTTATCCATTTTAACGAAAAGAGAAGAAAGAAACACTACACTGACTTGGATGCAGTCATTTTTAAAGCACAGTGTCTCTGAATGAAGGTGATAAAAAAGGCTTTTATATACTGACAATCAAATTTTATCTCTTTACTGTAGGCCTTTGTCTTTCATGCAAGAGTGCCATGGCTGATTTTAGAGCTAGTTGGAACCTCGGGGCTGATAGGAAGACGGATGACGGATACCAAAGTCTGAGGCATGGAGGATAACAATGACTCATTCGCAGTATAAAAACATTTGTGTCTCCCTATTGGTATGAGAATATTTTGTACATTTGCTATTCTTGCTTAAATAAGTGCTTCTACTTTGGAATACTGACTCATCAGGAAATACTGTTTTTGAATGTGACGTCTGATTTTTTTTTCGCTCTCTCTCTCTCATGCCTTTGTGTCTTTACTTGCATACACCATCTCTCACTTTCCTGAGCTGTCACCCAACTATGACTCTATTCAGGGCCTGGTCCCCAAACTGTCACAGTTAATCAATCACTAATGACAGAAGGCAAACTCAAACAAACTACCATACTACGACTGACATGAGAAGTGCCAGTCAGATTTTGACAGGTTTGACTAGTTTGACATGTCTGAGGGTCAGTGCCGGCCAGTGACTGACCACACAAAGACACAGAGGGAAAACTGCTTGGAGGACTTGAACAGTCTGTAGTCCCTTTTTGGAAATGGCAGAAAATAAACAGTGTGGGTGGTACAAAGCTCAGAGGGGCTCTATGTTTTATTTAATAAGAAAGTTCAGTTCAAAAAAATGTCCTGAAGGCAGTGACGTGCTCTTGACTCACAGAACTCTGTAGAAGTTTAGTCATGAAGAAGTAAAAAGACCCACAGCCAAATGTGGGCACTGAAATAGAAATCAGTGTCCAGTCTAGCTGATGGATGTGGACTGATTTCTGAAATTAAAGTAGCACCTGTTACCCCCCATATAGTTATGAGCAGAGGATGGATCCAGTCATTGTTTTTCAAGTCAAAAGTAAGTCACAAGTCTTTGGACTCAAGTCCCAAGTCAAGACAAGTAAGTCTCAAGTCTTAAACTTGAGTTTCAAGTCCTAGACAAGTCATAATGTAACAAAGTTAAAACATGACTTAGCTGTTAAATGGATGTTAAGCCCTGACTTTGCGCAACTTCAAATGTCGAACAAAGTTAGAAATTGTTACGTCTCTTTGTAATTTTCATCAAGCACATTTTGTTGACTGCAGTTATCTTTTTTTTATTTATATAATTTTTTCCAACTGCTGCTTAGTAACATAATGTTACTTCTTCACGGTTCTTTCCTGCAAGTTATTGATTGGATGCAGACAAATTTGATGTGGGGATTGTAGGGAGTTACTGATGAGTGTCAATTTGTCAGTGTTAGTTTTATGTTATGAAATGTTACTTTTTAATCTTTATAAAGTATTTTTAGATGAAAAGGTTCAAGTCCAAGTAAAGTCACAAGTCCTTGGTGTTTAAGTCCAAGTCAACTTAAAAGTTTTTTTTTTTCATTTTGTAAAGTGGAGTCTAAAGTCATCCAATTTGTGACTTGAGTCATGTGTCATGTGATTTGAGTCCACACCTCTGGTTATTAATGTAATAGATCTTACTTGTCAGCTGATGAGGATAGATTAGATATTATTTGAGAAATGAAAAGGCTGTGCTTACAATTTCCCCACAATGATTAGATTTGTTTGGCACCAAAAAGGGTCTTTTTTCACCATTCAACTGTTCTTGTTATATTTCGTGTAAATTTTAAGTCCCTAAGTGATGTCTGGATATTGCAAAGTCTACTCGAAAAAGCCAACCCAAGATGAATAATCCTGGCAGGCAAAATATTAAATCCTTTTATTGTATTTTGATCAGATCAAGTACATTCCTACATTCACACACTCCTGTCACTGCAACACCCATTAGATTATGACTGATCATATTTTCCTGCAGGCCTCCAGCCACACTGTTTACCTGAAAACTATGCTGTCACCAGCTGCTGAAGTCACTCCCCTCTCCCTGCTGTTCTAAGTTAGGTACTTCCTTGTTAGGAGTGATGAAGCTACAGCCTGGGCACCAAGTAATAACATGATACATATTCTACAGTCTCACTGCAGCCATTTTGGCAAGAAATAGTAGAAATCATACTAATGAAAGCTCTGTTGCATTCAGGTCAAACTGCTGTTGTGCATGTTGGCTCGCTGGAAAGGCGCTGCTACACTAAATGGAACAGGACCTTATTAGTATCATTGGTAACACTTGTGTTTACTCTACTATTTCATATCAGTGTAGCTGCCAATCAAAAATGTCTCTTCACATAACATCCATTCTTTCAGCTAGCTGAATGAAATCCCTATGTATCAGGTGAAGTATCAAAGTAAACCACCACATAATAAACTGTCTTTTTCAGGTTTGCTCAGCAAAATTAAATCACAGGAGTGATAAATACATATAGATCACATTAATAATGATCACATTTCACTTCATCTTTACACAATTTTCAAAATGAGAACATTTATCCAAAAAAACATAACAATGATTATACACAAAATTACATTTTTCCAAAAACATAGAAAAGTTAAAAGAATTACACCATTTTCCATAATTTAAGGAATCCCCTTATGAGGCCTGGAATTCCATCACTTGAGGGGCAACACCACATGGCGTTTGGTGTTGTCAATTGGCCAAATTCCAGGGCAACAATGCCATCAAATAAAACAATGACCTGAAGTCCAGTGAAATAATGGTTAAGGATTTTCTTTTTTAAAAAAGGATGAATGAAAGTCTTTTTTTTATTATTTAAAATAGGCCTAAATACACCAGAGTCAGAAGTTCATACACACTTAGCCCTGAACTTATCACACTCACTGGCCTTGCTTGAAGATGGAGATGGGAAGTCTGGAGGACAAACATTGCATTTGTTAACATTAATGTTACAAACATTATGCCATAATACTTGTTAGGTTTGTAACTCTTTGTAACTCAGTGGGGCAGCTAATACAACACAGAGATATACAAGCAATGCATAACATTATAAATTGAGTTTCTAAAACCCGCTACTGGTAATTTGCGCAGTGTTTCGGTTGATGTTTCCAAATAAGAATGGATAATCTTAGCAAAAGGACACTGGTTTCTAAAAAGCATACTGACAGGAGAGATGCGGAGGAAAAAACAGTGAAATCAGCTGGGGCAATGAAGGTGGGGCATCATGGCCACTGTGGCATCAGGACATATCATTTTTTGAGGGGCATAAGGCTAAACTGAGTGGGCATGGAAGCCATTGCCTTCATGGCCTCCATGAAATTCCTGACATGCTCCTTATTAGTGTTGGGCAAATTACTTACTACGTGTAGTAAGTTACTTTTTACATATCACTGCATTCAAACGTAATAATATTACTTTACTTATTACTAAGTATCAAAAGTAATTAGTTATATTATGTTACTATATCATCTTTGTTCTTTGTTTGCAGCCTTGTTGCACTCCAAAATTGAACTGCTGATCCAGTGAACTGTTAACACCCAGGAAGCTTTTGTTATCAGCTGTCCAGATGTCACCTGTGGTGGAAACAAAGTCTACCTCTCTGAGTGTGGCCTTCAAATTAGATTCATCACCACAAATTCTCTCTGGAGGAGCCAAATCAAATCAAAATAATGACAAATCTTCCACCTATAGAAAGGGTGCATATGTCCATCTCCTTCATCTGCTTTGTTTAGCGTTTTGCCTTGCAGCTGATGAGACCTGCGCTGACCTGCACGTCATAGGATAGCCTACCCAAGTCAGTAACTCAGAGTAACTTGAAATAGTAGCTGTAATACAATTACTATTTTGGAATCTCATAAACTCTCACTGCAGGAAAAAAGTAATAAAATTACAGCAATACAGCAAAAACTACAGCAATATATACAGCTGTCCCTCTTCACCACTAAATGTGAAAGGTGAGTGACAAAGGACCCAGTGGCTCATCTCTCATTATGATCCAAAATTACCTGTGGAGATATAAGTTAATATGTTGTTTCAGTAGGCCCTTCTGTCGTACAGTGCATATCACAATTTACATGTGAGGGACAGCATATTGATTTTTCAGCAACAGCACCCAGATAAAAATTTCTTTTGTTCACCTCCCAAGGAAAATATAGACTACCTTGCAGTCTTACAGAACGCTTAAATAATAACTTCCTAAACCAGCAATAACGGAACATCACTGTTGCATGCACCTGTTCTGACTATATCATCACTCGAAGTTTTTCCCACCCTCATTACAACCGTATTGCCTCGTACGCACGGCGGCGCCAGATCACTTCAAGCATCGATCCTGTCCCTGCATTGACTTGTACAATTTGAAACCAGAGTGCAACTCGTTCAACCCCCCCCCCCCCCTCCTTCTTTCTCTCTCCCTTTCTCTCTCCTCGTCTTCGCTTTAGCTGCATGTCTCTCAGTCAGTCAGTCAGTCAGTTAGTGGCCCCGGTCCGCTGCGCCTGCGTCCGCCTCCACAGCTCTCCAAAAGCCGAGACGCGCCACCGACCGCCGCCGCCGCCGTCAATGCGGGCATGACATACTGGCAGCAGCAGTAGTGGGCTTCCGACAGCCTGCTTTCCTGCTTTTAAGCAGATTACAAAAGGAGACGAGGGGAAAGAAGAGTAGAAGAGAGAAGTGAAGTGACTCATTTTTAGCCCTGCCGTGCGTCGAGAAGAGTAGATGAGTCAATGGCAGGGGCACAGCCTGGAGTTCATGCGCTGCAGCTCAAGCCAGTGTCCGTTCCTGAGAGCCTCAGAAAGGGCAACAAATTTATGAAATGGGATGATGTAAGTAATGTCGATAGAGACCGGCACTGAATCTTTTCTGTTTTTCCCTGGCGGATGATTTCTGCCGCTTTGTTTGCATGCAAGTACCACCAGGATGTATTACACAATCTATAGGCTACTCGTGCAACAGTCGCCAATAGATTTAATTGTCAGTCTGCACTGACTGCTTTTGGCTCGCTGCTGGATGGTATAAAGAAACGCAGCGCTTGTCTACTGACATGTGCTTTGTTTACATTTACCAATTTACAGTGTGTGTGTGTGTGTGTGTGTGTGTGTGTGGGTGGGTGCACGCCTGTTTGACAGTGCTTGTGTGTGAAAACGTGCTGTGCAGTGCTCATTAAATCAAGTTAAACATTTGAATTAAGCTCCCCCTCCTTCACTGGAAACGTTTTTTATCAATTAACTACAATTAATTAGTGTATTGTGGTTCAACACGCGGAAAGCAGTGTCACCACCAGGCAGGAGCAGGATAACGATTGTGCTTTTTTTGCTTACGTGTTGTCATCATTCTAGCAGTCTAGCCATAGTGAAATGACCTTGATTAAAATTGATTGTATGCTGCTGTTGAGTATGCAGTGAAAACATAACAGTAGTAGCCTTTGAACAGACAGCTGTGGTGCACTGCACCCTTCCCACACTACAAATCAACACATCCTTCTTATAATCCAGTGTAGAGAATGAAAATATAGCTGCTGCACTTCAAATTGAGTTTCATCTGAGTGCCTTATTGCACTCAATGGGTTGTTTTCATCTCCTATGCTGTCACCTTTCAGAATAGCTCTCTATATTCTGAAAGGGACTTTCTCTCATATTTGTTTTCACACCTTCCTGCAGTCCGTCTCATTTGAATAACTGCATGCATGCCTCTTTATTGTGTGAGCATTTGAATATGAGCGCAGTCATGATGATTATTTTTGTTCCGGGAAAATGACATGCTCTTTTCCCTCGCTGAAAATGTGGTCACTAGGAACTGCTGTCCACAGTGAATTAACTGTACACTTATTGTAGTATTGATATAAGTATAAGTATTGATAAAAGAAAACTCAAATCTCATTAAAGAACAAATTGTAGGTCAGTCAATCACGTAGATTAGCAGAGGCATTAAGGTGCTGGTTAGGGCTACAACTAATAATTATTTTCATTGTTAATTAATCAATTTATTTCATTATTTTCTTGATTTGTTGTTGGTCTTAGTTGGTCTATAAAAAGTCAGAAAATTGTGAAAAATGTCAATCACTGTTTCCCAAAACCCTAGATGATGTTCTCAAATGTCTTGTTTTGTCCACAACCTTAAGATACTCAGTTAACTGTCATAGAGGAGTAAAGAAAGTAGAAAATATTCACATTTAAGAAGCTGAAATTAAAGAAATTTTTCTTACTTTTTACTTCTTTACTTCTTTCTTTTTCCTTCTCAAACCGCTAAATCAACAGTAAAAAATAGTTGTCAGTGAACTGTGACAACTAAGTGATTGTACGATGAATCGTTGCAGCTCTAATTATTTTCATTATAGATTAATCTGGTGATTATTTTCACGATTCATTGATTAATCATTTAGTCTATAAAATTGTGAAAATGCTCATCACAGTTTCCCAGTTGGATATTGGCTTAGACAGCTTGTACAGTCTACTTACAGATAGGTGACACATTTTGAAACATGGAACTTTGTTGTGTTTTCCATCAATTTATCACCTGCCTTAAGAATGCTATCACGAAACATAGCCTAATCATGGTTGTTTATAGCATGAAAACATCTTATCTAATGTATTGAATAAGTGAAATTATCATTTTGAGTATATGCATCTAAATATGTAACTTACTACTGATATACTTACTACTGGAAAAGCTTGAAAATGCACCTTGAAAATTCTTGGAAAGTGCTTGAATTTGACTTTGAAAAGGTGTAGGACTGAAACAATTAATCAATATCAAAATAGATGGCAACTGATTTTCAGTAACTGACTAATGGTTGCAGCTCTGATGTTGGTGCTAAACTGTGTTGTAATTCTAGTTTTATCTAAGTTACAATTTGAAATACAACTTAATGAGATCATTGTAACAAATACACTGAGAAATATTCATATTCATTGAGCTCAGGTGATTCAAGCACAGATGGCATGAGTGGATGAGTGTTAGAGGAGTGTGAATGTGGTCAGTGCAGATGGCACGGAGAAAATTACGCATGCTTGAAAACCTACCCCTCTGTCAATCATCAATCTTCTGCTTAAATAAGAAACCTTGAGCATTTCCTTAACTAGTAATTACTACTGAGCGCTCACCCCTTAAGCTCTCTGGTTGGTTGACATGTTGTGAGAGCGATTGTGTGAGGTGTGTGCATCTGTTTCCCCTAACAGTGGTGTTTGTGTACTGTTAGTTTATACATGTGGGCCTATCTCCAGAACCAAATGCCCACCAGGCCTTTCCTGTGAAAACATACACCCTCGATTACAGACGTACAGACAGATACTTTCTCTGTTTCATTTCCCATGCACTCCTTCCTTCCTCTTTCCTCTCTGTATCATTCATGGAAAGAATCACAGAGGAATACAGAGGCAGACTGAGAGAGGGAAAAAAAAAGCTATAATAAATTGCCAGGGAAAAAGGATTGAATTAAATCATTTTCCTTCTTATCATGGCTTTGGATGTTGGCTCCACTCTCAAAAAGAAATGGTACAAGCAATTCCACTTTGAATGTATATGAGCAGCAGAAGTTTTTTTTTTTTTTGTTTCAGCGAAAATTACAGATTTTGTCTCACTGCTGAACGTTCAGTGGAGACAAAAAAAAGTGTAAGGTTTTGTTTACTGTGTAAGGATGGCATATGAACAACAGCCATGAGGTTTCAGACTGTCTGAAGCGGTGCAGAGAAGCACTGCAGTCTTCAGTGTTTGGTTGTTGACTGTTGAAGAAGGATATAAAAGCAATCTGGAAATGTCTCACAATTTTTGTGAAATCTTTGAAAGTCCTAGACCTCCCACACACGTACACACTTAACATTTTTGTTGCTGCCACTTGTAGACAACTTGCTGCTGCAGTGGCCCATGAAATGCCTTGTTGTGGTATAAAACATTGCCTGGATTCTGTTATTATTTGTCAGTCAGTTCAAATGGCACATTCACCCCTGAGGGGTGTCATAATGCTGCTGTCTGATAATAGAGAGTGGGGGATAGGCAGGCATCCAAAGCCTCTAGGAAAGTGACCCTCCGTCTTGAAGATCGCTGACAGCAACTGGCAAGATATGAAATATGTGAAAGATGATGCTGGATCCTTGTAAACAGAGATTTTTAGAAGCTTATGTTTGTATCAGGCCCTTTTGGTCTGGTGTGTGTTGAATAGGATATTATCAGGCTCCACATGGGAGCCTAAAATCCCTTAAAAGTAGTAGAATATGTCATTAGCATACAGAACAGTATGCTGAGCTCAAATCTCCTCTCTAACACACCCCCTCAGGTGATGGCTCATGTTATAAAAAACTCTTCACTGCCTGCAAGGGATCGGTTCCCTCAGGGTATTTGTACTTCCACAAGTCGGTCATTAATCTCATCTTAATTCAGCAAAAAGCAGACCGCTGCTACCTAATGTCTTCCCATTAATGACAAACCCTCAAAATAGTCAAAAGACAATAAAAAGCACAAGCAGTGCCACTTGGGGGGTAGTAATCTCAGCCAGTCATTCTGAACTCTAATCCACAATGTTATGAGTACTTACGTTTTCTGTAAATGTGCAGACCCATGAGAGAATCTTTTCTAGGAGTCCATAATGGGTTAATGTGTTTGTAGTGGTGGCCATGGAGAGTCAGGACATTAAGAAAGACGCTGGTGAAAATGACTGCTCTCACATCATTAGGCAGATTCCCACTGCTCTCAAGCTATCTTCCTCCTTTGTCTCTCGACACCACACACAATCCATCAGTCACCATATCCAGAGTTCTTACTGGTGATAGAAATCCTTGAAAACACTTGAATTTTACTGCAATGTTTTCAAGGTTTGAAAAGTGCTGGGATTTTGGATGAAGTGCTTGAAACTGCTTGAAAATGTAATTGCATTACTTTCATAATAAATTGCTGTCTGACTGAACAGTACACCTTTTATGTAAAAAATGAAGTGAGCCTTTTGCCCTTTGTACAAAGTGTACAATGTCTCCACTCAAGCCTGGCTTGCAGCTCTGTGCACATGGCTACGCTAAAGCCTGTATGAAGCACCAAAACCAGGATGTTGGGTCTTCATCAGCAGTAACTTCACATGATATGACACAGCTAAAGACAAACATGAAACAGTAAAAAAAAAAAAAAAGCAGATTCCTGAAAACATGAACAGCAACGCAGAAGGAAACTGAACGTCAAACCTCTGAGATTCAGTTAGAAACTACAAAAATACAGAGAGCTGAACACACACTTTTAACTCTGCTCTCCTAGACGGACATGAGTTGAGTCTCAGCTTTCCAACTTCACAGCAGAAAAAAAACCTAGAGAGGTGAACTCGTCTACTGGCAATGGCAAAAGGGTCAAACACCTATTTTCAGTGGTTTTAGCCACACTTGAAAAAGTTTGAAAACGCCCCTTCAGCATGCTTGAAAAGTGCTTGAATTTGTCTTTGGAACAGGTGTAGGAAACCTTTGCCACTGAATCAATTCTTGACTCAGTTTATGTGCAATATACACAACATATGTAAAAAAAAATATTAATTCATCTCATTATCATATTTTTTTTAAAGTTTTCTTGGAGTAAATGATGCCTTTGTGGAGGATGGGAAAATTAATTAGCAAAAAACTGTATAAATTGGATTGAGGATTGTAACTCAGTGGAGAGATGAGAGATATGGTGCTGCAGTTGGTATGAGATGCTATATCTAAGAACTGTGAACATGAGGCTTTTATCCTGCCCTCAGGCTGTAAATACTGTGTGCGTGTGTGTGTGTGTGTGCTGCATGCGTTCAGTGGTATGAGCTGCGTCTTTTGTCATTCAATCAAGCCTGCAGGGATTGTGCAATCATGTGAACAGAACCAAAACGATTTCTCTTGAGTCTCTAATAGATTTCACGGGAATGGTGGGTTGCCATAGCAAACGTCACTATTGCAAATGCTTCTGATGCGACATCGAACGAGTTTGTCATTTACTTTCTCCTCTCTTCCCTTTTTTATTTTTCTCTTTCCCTGTCTGTCTGTATTTTTTCAATTTCTCCCTCAGTTCATAAAGGGGTGGATTTCAGTATTGGTCTGTAATGGTGCAGGTGGGCCAGGTTCCATGAATTCTGATTATCTTATTTAGACGGTATGAAATGATTACACTGTAAAAATAATCAATTTATTTTTTACCTCAAAAACATTAGTGACCTGGCTGCCTTAAAATGTTCAGTTCACTGAGTCTTGAAAAGATGAGTAATTTTGTAATGATTCAAGATAAATAAACTTTTCTAGGTAAGTACACCAATATTAATTCAGTTAATACGCTTAGGTCTGTAATATAATTACTGTAATTTATCATAAAATGACCATGATATGTCTTCAGAGATTAAGAAAACATGCTAAACTGAAATGCTAATTTCTCTGACAACAATGAAACAGCCACGGTGTCATCCTTTGAGATTTCTGTTCCATGCTGGAATTTTTAGTTTTCCCATTTCATGTGTATTAGAGTTCAAATAATGCAGAATGTTCCCCAAATAAGTAAGTGTATGTTTATGAGAAATAACTAATAATCTTTTAGAAGGAGTAGATATTTATAATGGTTAAATGGAGCAGTACGTTATGTATGAAACTAAATACATACACACAAAAAAAAGAATTTTTTGTTTGATTTGCTTGAATAAATAAAAGTTTTATATGTACATTATGTTGACAAGAAAAAGATGAGTGGATTCCACTAAATTCCTGTAAATTACTGCACTGATATTTGTCTGCAGCTCAGCACAGACCCGACCGCTGTCTACGAGCTCCCAGCTCAACCCTTTCATGATATCCTACACTGCGAGTCGCTCAGGGTCGCACCCAACTATGACAAGCGTGTAGCAGATGCAGACCATTAGCTCGGTCTCCCAATGCTGCGATAGGGACATCATTAGAAGCCTCATGAAGACACTTTGAAGATTTTCTTGCTCTGTGCAGCAAATGCGGTTTCCATCTCTCTGATCTCACAGCCATGGCTGATTGAGGAGGACAATATGCTACTGTTCGGCTGAACCACGGCCACTGTGGACACAAAGCAAAAGCTCTTTCTTTTTATAGAAACGTCCAATAATATCTGGCGTTGCCATGTATGCCTCAGGGTCAAACTATGTGAGTGCGTGTGTGTGTGTGTGTGTGTGAGGCTTGGAGCTGTCTGCATGTGGGAACTGTGGGAAAGCATTTTGCTGTTACAAGAGGGGGAAAATGGAAACATCAGCTGTGAAACAACCTGCAGTTCATGATTGCAATCGTCTCAAATACGCACACACTCAGACACACACACACCAGGCTGCTTGGTCATTTGTGGTGATGCCAGTTCATGGTGGAGGAAAGTACCCTAGAAGGAAAGGATTGTGTCCATGCTTACAACATAAACAGCACTTTTAATGTCAATTCGGATTCTGGTATGTATGATGTGGTATTACAAAGAATAGGCTTTGATCCTGAGAAATAAATTAATTGGTTTACCCAGAGCATACTCTATTGTACACATAAAACCATGCGCTTGTGTAAAAACACAGACTCAGACTGGGATACACAGACTAAGCAGACACACACATTGACTCCAGATGTCTTTTTCTTTGTTTCCCTGCAGGATTCTACCACTGTGACCCCGGTGACTCTAACAGTCGACCCTAAAGGTTACTTCTTGTATTGGACTGACCAGAACAAGGTGAGACACTGCACCCCAACTTGACTGTTTTGGGACTACGAAGCTTTGAAGCTTGCATTTGTGAAGCACACCTGAAACTCCTTTCACAGTCCTAACTTTGTAATTCTTTTGACACATTCAGATAGAGGGTGAAATTCAAACCCAGGAGCCAAAATTGAAAGATTATTTAGCACGTAAACCACATGGCAGTTTATGCTCCTTTAGGCCCAGATTGATTCAGAGTTATCACATAAACAATACTGCGTCTCAGCTTTCAAACATCAGATTAGCACAATAAGAGTTACACAGTATAGTCTTGCAAATCCAGATCTATCACGAAACCACAGTATTTCTTTAATCCTGTCTCAAATAAACTGGGCAGCACTAAGCCCAGGATGTGGCAAAGGTGCCCAGGCTACATTGTGACAAAAGGGGAACTTGTTTTGGTGGAAAATTTCTAAATCAGGATGCAAGCCCTGGCAGTAAAATGGCAAAATTCCAGCAAAAGACAAGGTTACAGCTGCTAACTTGTTTACATTTGTATTTTAAGCAACCAGGTGCTAACTTGCCATTTTCAGCGTGTACGTTGCTGGAACAGAGGTCGTTGTTGTCTCCCGTAGCAATGAGGACTTTCAAAATGCAGACAGTGGATATAGCATATGTTACCTGAAGCAGGCGCCCAGTGGCAGGCTTATACTCACAGTCCGCATCCAATGAGTCAGACTAGCTTGCATATATCTGATTGGGCAACTCAGTGCTGTTTTCCCTGCGTATTAATCCCAGAGCCCTCTGTGCTGGGACCCCCTCATGTGCCAATGCAATACTGTCATTGAAATGGATGAGGAACCTTGTGTTTTTCAGCAGTGCTGTTGTTGGTCTGGATTCTCTTAGTGAGTAGGAAAGGAAGTAGAAAGTAAAGGTAGAAATTTAAGTATAAGGAGCTTTGATGTCCATCAACTTGTTCAAACCCAGATGACTGGCAAGGGGAAAATGCCAAAGCAGCAAAGTACTGTTCTGTGTTTTTGTTGTTGTCTGTAGTGGAAGTGAAAACTGCTTTTCTGTCTCATTTTGTTTTGGCATGAATCTGAACAGCAGGAGATGTGGAATCAACTGTGTGCGCATCTGCAGGCACAATTGGAAAAATTAGAATAGGCCCTTATGTTTACAAACTTTCTACATTATAATTGTGGCTCACAATGTGGGCCAGCTGTTCGAGAATTGATTTCAATAAAATTTGAATTGTGTCACAATGAAATGGTACAGAGCTTGGGGCTTGAATAGCTGATATATTACCAGAGCAAAGGTATCATTTGTCCACACATTTCACAGATGCTTGCTTGAAGCTATGTAACTTTATCACGTACAACTGTCATTGCATGATCCAGTCCTTATTACCATGGTAACGCCATTAGAATTCTGCAGTGGCCATGTTAGATGTTCCAGTTGTAAAAATTATCACAGTACACCTAGGATAATTGAAGAAGGATGAGAGGCTCTCTGGGAAGTTTGAACATGCCTGAATTGAACAAAGAGACCAAACAGGATTAAAACCACAATTATATTTGGCATTTTACAACATTGTGATGCTTTACAGGCTACTTTGAAGATTACCTTGTGTAATTTTTTGCTATTTCATATGTGCATTTATTCTCAGTGACAATGCACATTGACCAACGTCACTGTGCCAGTGGTGGCCAAAAGGCAAATTTTTAGTTACTGTCCCTTGGCTTGATGCTAAACTGGCCGTTGAAAGAGCAAATAAAACACACAACATATAGGGTTAGGACAGGAGAAGGCAAAACATGAACCACTGAGCTGGATAAAAACCTCAAAGAAATAAGGCAGCATCATGCAAAGCACATGCAACAAGCAGACAACCAGCACTTAAGCAGTTTAAACATGACAACATAGAATAACATTTCAGAAGCAAGCCAAGCAAACAGGAGCAGGTAGGACAAGCAGTGACGAGGAAAGCTGGCAGAGCTGGTGTGTTGTTTTAGCCAAGTTTTAAGGTTATGTACAAAGAAACAATGAGAGTAGAGGCATCGTATATTTAATAGAAGGATGCTCCAAAACTGTGAAGCTCTTACTGAAAAAGCTCCCTGACCTAAGGATGTTTTCTGCCTTGGGACAATTATGTCTCTTCTTACTCTAGATCTAGTTAATCTATACCCAGCATCTTTCAAAAGATGAATGTGGTAAATGGAGGATGTGCTGATCCATTGAAAATTCTGAATATTAAACAAGCGTGAAATTGCCAGCAAAGGGGACCATATCAAGGAAGTATGTTACAGTGATGGTAGATTTTAGGTATATTATCCAGGATCCCGAGAACTTCTTTATGCACAGATGGTTCAGGTTTTCACATTGTATCAATATTAAAAGACCAAGTTATTATACAGTTTGTTATATGTAATAAAATGATAGCAGGGAAATATATCTGGGCAGCTTCAGGTGAGGTTATTCTCAATGTGTTTGAGTTGAACATATTTCAAGTTTTAGGGTACGAGTGGCTTCAAATTAGCTTGTTTAGTTGTCATTTGTGGGTGTGTACTTTATGGACACTGACCCGTCTTTCATTCAGAATCTCAGTAGCACACAGCCAGGGTCTGACTTAAGTCAGTAGAAGAGCAGTGCTGTAAAAGAGACAGAAATCTGAACTGTGCACCTGCAGTGCTTAACTTGACACCTGTGAGAATAATCCATAGTCCATTGTGTTGTTTTTTTGTTCTCCTCTGCAGTTATGGCAAAGACTTTCATAATAACCAGGAACAAGGTTGTGAAATATAAGATACTTGATGCTATCAGGCTCACTAACCTTGTCAAGCATGTGACTTCCTCTCAGCTTAACCTTGACTGTGTACATAATTTGCAGAGGCAGTTCCAGTTTGATTAAGCTGTTGTTTGCTCATTTTTTTTGTGCTCACAGCTCCAGTAGAAGCCTGCCCATCCACCGGGTCTATTCTTTAAAATCCAATCCGACTCCAAACAGCTCGGCGGGCGTAATGTGCCCCTGTTCTATTTGTGTGTATAACTGTATCAGCAAAGGCAGTCAGAGGTAGACTAATTAATAGCTACCATTGATTTTATGTTTGCCTAGATGAGGGTATTTCACTGCAACCATACCAGAGCACAGACAGGAGTGCTGACCGAGACGTTACCTCTGTACACACACCACGAAACACAAACATGCACAAACACACAGCATTTATGAGTGTGCCACTACTCCTGTTTGGTAACAGAGAAATGATCCTATAATGTTGGCAACCTGCTGTAAATTAATGCACTGTATGTGGAAAACATGTCTTCAGGGCATTTATACAGTTCTACAAAAAATCAATGAGGAAAGGAAAGAAAGAGAGACAGACAGACAGAGGACCACTCATAATTTTTGTCTGGCTTGCGTGTGTGGAAAGGTGTGTGTCTGTGGTCAGCGATAACAAGCACTGAGTGTGATTCTCCACTAAGAGAACTGAGAGAGGCTCTTTGCCATCAATTTGTCATTATTTCCTGTCTTTGTCATAAGGTGAGGATTTTGAATGATGAGGCTTTTGTGTGTGTGTGTGTGTGTGTGTGTTTACGTGTGTGGATGTCTGCTCTGTCTCTCAGCATCGAGAGCTGTCCTGCCGCACACATAATAACTCAAATTGATACCAAGCACAGCCCAGACAAAACTCTATTAGGGCATAAAGAAAGGCACCCGCTGTATTCCTCAGCACCACTGTCAACACAAACCTGTGTTTGTATGTGTTTATAAAGATGTCTCGTCTCATTTTTTCGCTCATTCATGATGGTATTGCACATCTGTTCACCAGACCAATTTAAACAAGCTACGATGCTGTGTCCAGTTGTTATGTGTGTGTTTGTTAGAGACTCAGCCTGATGGCCCGCAGAGTAAAAGCATTCCTCAGATTCTTCAGAAGCACAGCAGAACTGTACTGAGTGTGCCTACTGCGCTCACTTCCAAACACGCATTGTCACTGATGGATACACTTCTTACTAGTTGACGTATTTTCAGGATTACTGTATTACCATGGTCCTTGAGCAAGTTTGACACCACAGATGACTTAATTATTTTTTTTTAAGGAAAAATGTTTTATTAAATATTTTGTAAAAATTGCTTATTGACTGATGCAGTGTAGAACCCTGTTTTAGGGCTGTTAATTAGGGCTGATGTGAAGGCTTTGAAGCTTCTGGGCTTCTACTGTTGCCATGGTAATCAACATCAAAATCAGTATTTGAGTGTTTTGAATACTTTTTGGGAGCTGTTTGATGAGAGGATTGAGACAGTGAGTCAGCTGCGCCGAAAAGAAGAAAAAGACTGACAAAGAGCAAGAAATTGATCTCCCTATGGGATTTAATTAGTCTCAAAACCTCTGTACATAAAAAGCTCGAGCTTGACCCTCCATATGTGCCATGGCTGATGTCTTCCCTCCTGTCCTTGCCTCTCACTGGACTCATAATTACAATAATAGCAAAGTATTTAAGTAAATACATTTGAGGAAAGCTTCAAATTTTTACTGAAGCCTTGAAGCCCCAAAAATGGTAGCAGTGGGTGTCAGTGGTGTGGACTCAAGTCACATTACTTGAACTTGAGTCAGACTCGAGTTATGAGTCTGATTGCTTGTGTTTACAAAAATCAAAAAGGACTGGCAACTCAGCCTTGATTTTAACACCAATAACTTGAGACTTTGCAATGTTACATACAAGCAAATCGGCTCAACTCAGGGAAAGGTGTCTCTTCTCCTGGGTCCATATCTTGAGATCAGCCCACTTCACCTGAGCTGGAATATGGAAATGGAGTGTAACAAGTTGACAGTTCAGTCTGTTAACAGGCAAGGTGTCTTTGGCAGTGTACATTAATAGACAGATAAAAGATGATACCATCACATTCAAATACAGGGAGTGACTCTGCTGTGGTCAGTGGCAACATTCAAAACATTCAGCTTAAAAAGCACAGAGGAACTGTCAACTATGTTTAAATTTTGAGGCTAAAAAGAAAGTTGAGGCTATTAGGGTTCTATGTCCAGCATATACCCAACATTTACCTAAGAACTTGGTTGATATGCATGGAATGGAAATGCATAAAAAACAAAATGAAATCAATGAAACCTTGGCGTGGTGAATACAACCGATTCTTTCCATCATAGCTTTGGTAGCCTAAATCTTATCTTTTAGTATTCAACAACAATCAGCAATGTCTAATGTTATCTTTTTGTCACACTGACTGTATTGTCTTTCACATGACAGCTGCCCAAAAGCGAAACCGACCATATCTCGCCAGAGTGATCGTTTTAACCCAAATCATGGATTTTCCCAAACCCTATCCAAGTGTGTCTTGTCCCTGAACCTAAGCAGATTGTAATCGCAGCATTGTCACATTATAAAACATAATTAGTTTGTGCACAAACAACATGTACAAAAAAGTTTCACAGATCAAGAGTTTCCATCTAGACATGACTGGGTCAATGTCCTGTCATGGTTGGATGGCCAACAGTAAAATTAGCTTCATGTACGTCCATAATGATTTCTTTAGAATTCAGAAGCAAACTTTAGGACTGGGACTTCACTTGAGAAGTACTTGAGACTTACTTGCGACTTACAAAGCAGTGACTTTGTATCCAGTGTGTTGGCGTGTGTGACTGAGACAGCGAGGGAGGAATGCTGATAGAAGAACATTATTGTTAATCCCGAGGTTTTGCTTTTCCGACTAGTCATGAGTTACTCTGTCAGAGTGTGATCCAGCAGTGGATTTCAGCCATGCTTTAAGGTCAGACAGGGAAAGTTTAGTTTTGACAGCAGCAAAAACTCCATGTCAAATTTGTTTAGGTGTGATGTTCTTTTCTTTCTGGCTAGCCTTTTAGTCGATGACTCAAGTCTCAAGGATTCCTCTGGTTTCATCTTGATGCCTTTGTTGTAGTCACAGTAAGTCGTGCTGACAATAGAGCCTCTGCTTCGAAAACATAGAATTCTACAGAGACTTGTCAAAACTCTAATAAAATACTTTTTATTAATTCTTGATTGAGTCTATCAGGGTAATCGAGGTGACGTAATGATGGCAGCAGTTCGTGAAATGAGTTAAGATATCCTGGATCCAGAGATAAGATTAATTTGATTTTTTTCTGTCCCTCCCTTCTCTAATGGATGCTTGCCAAAACAGGAGTATGAACAATACTGCTCCTGTTGAAGATAGTTAATATGGCCGCATAGAGTTGAAAGGTATTACGCAATCTGTCTTCTTTTTTTCTCTGTGAATAGAAACAGGTGCAAACTGTGGATTCTACTGTGATGTGAGTTCTGTCTTCATTTCTTCACGCTGCTGTTTTTTTAAACAGGGCACTGCAATGTAAACTCCTGCAGTCATAACTCTCCTATGTTTGTATGTGTTTGGTTCAGAGTCCATTTGGACGGCTTTTTATGTTTCTGAGCGCTCTCTCCTTCACCTTGAGAGACCTGTTGTTGTGAATACACACACATACACACACACAATGTACAAAAACATTTTCATAGACGAAAAAAAAAAAAATCTGACAACAACAACAAGGGTGATGATGGCACTGAAGGTCATGAGGCCTTTGATAATGACGATGGTGACCATGGCAACATCAGTAACAAAAACACCAGTAGTAAAACAGAACACAATGTAAATGGATGCCACGCAGTGACCTTATGTCAACATATTCCCATCCTACATTGGAAATACATTATCAGCAGGGTTATAATGTTGACAGAAGTCACTACATCTTCTGGTATCAATGTGAATCAGCAAAAGTTATTTACATGTTTCCCCTATCTATTGAATAACAACTCTCTTAGAGTTTAGAAAGTGTACAGAAGAGCTGTCCCGTACGAGGAAAAGTACACTACACTCAAGAATGGGGAACATACAGTGAATATACTTATAGCTTCCTTGTTCAGAGTTTTGAAAAAAATCCACTCTCATTTGCATCCATGTCAGATTGATAGAGCTTCTATTTTGAGAGTGCTTGTTTGGCTTGTACTCACAAGGAATTTGCTTAGAAATGAGGAAGAAATAGCCTAAATACAAAAAATTAGGATAGTAAGGAAAGCTTAAACCTGGTATTTCTGCACAGTTGCAGATAAAGGTGGGGCTACGCTAATATTATTAGTATTATAGTATTTGTAGAAGTAGATTCCAAGAGTTGATGTGGAGGAGTACGACTTGAGTGATCCAGTAATAACTCCAATAACTCCAGAGCATTTATGGAAAAGGTGAGACTTAATAATTTCCAAAATTCATAACTTGTTTTATTTGACCAAATATTATGTTTCAATCTATATATGTTAGTGTTTAGCCTGTATTAACTGAATTCAGTTCTATTAAATTTAATTTGTGCCTTGCCTAGAGCTGAGTATTGTTCTGAATTTTTCAATACCAGTCCCAATACCATGCCAGTTCCTGAGCAATACTTTTTCCTAGGCCGGTTTTGTAAAATCCACTTCAAGAATGAAGGTAACATTACACATTACGCTACAGTTACTCACTTTATAGGAGGAAGCTGTTGAAAGGCTTGGAGAACTTACTCTACTCTTAGTAGTTTACTCAACCTGGATAACTGGACTAAAATGAGGAAACTGATGGAATATCTGTACAATATTAAACTATATTAACTATATACAAATATGAATAACTGTCAAAAGGAACATTAAGAAGAAGATGAATCACTTTATTCAAATTAAAGTTTAAAGCTTCGTTTGAAAACCTCAAAGGAAGCTTTGACACAATCCATTATTGTATTATTAGGACATTAGTCACCATTTCCACCCCAAAATGGTAGACTGCTTTTCATATACCACTTGCAGCGCCATGGTAACCAGGGATCAGCCTGAGATATTTAGACCCAGCTCATTTGACCACATTTACATACAGTACATGTTGGCAATATGTCATGCTTGAAGTCACAAACTAGAGTGCATCAACACACCTAACTCAGTGCACATGTATACCAACACACATGTAGATGCAGACACACGCACAGCAACATTCCTGTGAAGTCCAACCAGGAACAGGTGCTTCTTTAGTAGGTTAAAAATAATTTTTACTCCTGTTGGTTGAGCTTGTTTCAATGGGAGGAGCTATTCAACACTGAGAGGTGGACTGACTCAGTCAAATTAACAGCCTTTTGGTTTAGTTGCCATGGTTGCCATGCGACAGCACACACCTTGGAAATGTCACATTCTCCTTCAGCCCCCGCTCATTTTCTGGAGAATGTTGCCGCTTTGAAACTGATATCATTGTTTCCGTGTGTGTGCGCTGGTGTGCACATTTGTGTGTGTTCTCCTGAGCAGGTTGTGGTTATAACAAAAGGTTAAACGCTTTCTCTCAGGAGATTTATGTTCCAGCAGCGTGCCAGTTTCAGGACATTCACTGGACAAGCACTCAGCATATGGCTCTGAATGATGTTCAGAGGTGAAAGACAGTTCACCCCGGGCCAAAACCACACTCACGCAGTTGGCAGCTAGCGTGTGTGGGACATTTCTGAATGAGTCTCGAATTGACCTAATCCAGAGCATGAGTAAGGCTGTTTTGTGTTCATGTTAAATCCTAATGCACACTTGATGCGCAAACACAAACACACACCCTCTTCTCTCTGCTCTGTTATAGCGAAGTTCACACATCTGTTTCCCCCAACGCAGCAATTTTCTGTGATTACCGAGGCTGCCGCTCCTCCACCTCCGTCAGCGCTATATGGTGGTGAGAGACAAGGCATAAATCTGCAGCCAATCTACTGAAAGTGAATTGTGACCTCTGCCAAGTTATAGCCTGGCACACAGAGGCCCTATTTCATCTGTACCAGCAGCAAGAGACACAGAGACAGACAGAAAAACAGAGAGAGATGATGAACAAAAAGATGATGAAGAAAATTACTTATGTCGTGTGCCCTTTGTAAGCTGTGGTATTGTAACAGTTCATTTACATAATGAGTCACTTTCATGCCATATTAGCATTTTGGTGACATAATTTAGGCTGACGTTTCATTTTGATTGGCTTTTAGGAGATTGGACCTTTGCTGATGCAAAATTGCCATTCCATTGTTGAAAACAGTCAGCACTTTAGCTCTTCAACCGCACATATGCAATTAGTGATTAGTGATTTTTTATTTTTTTATTAGATAAGTGACAATGTACATTAATCAACATGAAATGAATGTGGATACACCTGAGATAGCTAAAGGTTAATTTTCATCAGCAGTCCCTTTGCCAGGTGTGGTTAGGCACCCTAGAATAATAGAACTAATACAATATATACAACGGTTACAATAGTTTAAGACTGTACAAAACAGTTATACAAAAACATATGCAAAACAGTTACACTTCATGAGAGTTTGAGACATACTCTGTTGTGGTAAAAAGCAACAAAACAGCTGAACAACACAAGCAAATCCAGTAGCAGATGATACACTTATGGTGTGTGTGCATCATTGTTGACATTGTTTGTTCTCAATAAGCCATTTCTCACAGTTAGACCTAAATGAATGATATGATGAGGACTCTAATTGATTGTAGCACTGAGTTCCATTGATGTGATGCACTGAAGGAACAGACAGCCTGGCTAAATGCAGTGCAATGACATTATTACAGTGGATGCTACTCATGTTTCATCCTGTTCATTCATTTTTTGCTGCTCATCTTTCATGCATATAGCTGAGCCCTTCAGCTGCTTTCATCATTATACCTTTACAATTTTTGAATATCAATTAAACATGTCTACAGTATTAAGCCGTGATTTAGCTGCTGTCCAGTGGGACCCCTTTGTCAAATATGCTAATAATGACAGCTGACACACAGAGGTAGAAAATGGCAGCACATTATTCCATCTGTGAAAATCTTGTTCCGTATAATGAGTTTGATCTTGGGTCAATAGGAAAATGATCAGTCTGCTGCTATTTTTCTCTTTTAGTAGAAACACAATTTTAAAGCTGCAACTAACAACTGGTTTGGTCAAGATGTTTACTGTAGTCTCATAAACTGGCAAAAGCTTGTTGCATTTTGACTTGACAGATCTGACTTTCCAGCTGTGGGCTTGCAGCCAAATGAAAGACTGACTTCAGGTCACAAAGTGAGTTTGAAGACCCGTGTTGAGCTCTCGGTCAAATGTCTGTTGTTTCTGTCATGAAAAGATGATACACAATGCATTTCATATGACAAATGTAAAGTTATCCATAGTTAGCTTGCTCTTAGAAATAACAGAGGCCACTCTCAACATGTTTAAAATGGAAATAGACAATTATTTTACTGTAGTTTATCATGATGAAGTAAAAGTTGAAAGCGTAATGGCTGTGGAAGAATGACACTATCTGTGTTTAGACTGGTTCCCAATAAGCTTCACTTTCACCATGCAAATCTGTCTGCTACCAGGCACAGCTAATGTTACGCTGTGTTTCCTGCAGCAGTGCCCACCGTGGTAGAGGGTAAGGTTTCAACACAACACATTGTTGTCTTTGCCACAGTGGTACAAGAATAATACCACTTGTAAATGCTAGGGGGCTGTTGTCTGTTTCCACTTTTCAAAATTGTTTAAGTGGTGAAAGATTGGACTTGATTAGTGACTGACAGACACAACACGAATGACTGTCATTCTGATGGATTGATTATCTGTATTAAAATCAACTTGTCATGCCACAAACTTTCTATTGTGTGTCTTCAAACCAGATTTCAATTAATTAACATGCAAAATGGTAATTACAGTACCAAGTAACACTGATAGTCGCCTTCACAAAGTATTGAGCCCAAAAATACTGACATCTAGGTTCTCTGTTGATGTTATGCTTAAAAAAACAAGCTTTTTGCATTTTTTCCCACATGAAATCTTTCCACTTAGGGTAAAATTGCTCAGATATGGTGATCAGACAGCTGCCCAGAGGCTGTGTAATCAACACTGGAGGGCTAATTCTTGCAGCAAAAAGGTCAGGGCAGGGTCATTGATATCGGCGTTAGATGTCACTGTACTGAATCTTTATAGATGTTATTTATTGGTTTTCAAGAGTTACTTACTGTTGTCACTGCAGCGCAATATTATGACAGCCACTCCATGCCATGTTAGTTGGTAACAGCAAATGTGCCTTACAACGAAATGTAAAACAAGGATAGCTTTTTCCATCTTTGAGTTTTTATTAGGTGACATGAACAACAGCTTGGCTCAGAGCACCCATCCTAAAAGAAGGGAATGTAAACTGTTTACCTGTCTGCTTAGCAGACAGAAACCTACAGAAACAGGGGCCTGTATATGTGTGCACTCTGCGCTGTAGATTAAATCAGTCTTCATCGGTACTGGGAGTCAAGAGCAGAAAAAGAAAAGTGTTAAAAGAAGAAAATCGTTGCCAAACTCTTTTGGATTAGCAGTTCCTGAGTGACTTCAGAAGGCTTTGTTTGCGCTTGAGTTAGTCCTGTTTTTCTCTTGCATTCTGATTAGGATTTCCTTTCCACTGTGCTGTGCTGGTTTACAGGCAGACAAATACATGCTCAAGCAGGCAAACACACACACATACACACACACACACAGTAGAAGGAGGAGGAGGAGGAGGGACATGGTTCTGTTCATTTCCTCTCCTGAACAACTGGAGTCCGTTCTCAAAACTTGCAGCCACAGATCCGGAAAGAGGGCTTTTTGTCCGTTTAGAGCCTTTTGGCAGATTAAAGGCTCTGCTGGTGCCAACACTGTTCAGCGTGAATCTTAGTGCCTCTGCTGAGTCTGCCAGGGTAACGGAGGTGATGGTAGCACCTCCGACCGGCCAGCTCAGACACCCTGGATTCAAGTGATAAGCCTAATCAATCACATGGCTTATAGATGACAATGATGCAGCAGCAGGAACTGAAGCGTAACAGTTGCAGCCCATAGTCAGTACTATTAAAGCCTGACAAAACAACAAGAACAGTTAAACAGCAAAATGTAATGCAATACTATGCAATAACCCTGCAATAAGAAGGTGCACATTTAACTCTGCACTGTTTTGCATTGGAGTTCATCATATGATAAGAGATTTCTCTTATTTTGTCCACTATGTACTTACTTTCTCAGTGTAGCAACGCCTCAAAACAAAATGTTGACTTTGATTACCCAGACTGATGTTTAAAGGATGACAAAGGTATAATTTCAGTGTTCTATTACTCTTATTACGGCCCATGAAGAGTAAACCTGTTCTTGTAATAGTCTGAAGCTACCACTGTCTGTTCCACATGCATATATACCTTACCACCAGAAGTCATAGATTTAACTGTTCCATTATAAACAGCTCACACAGGCAGTATTTTTTTCTACAACAAAACAATAGGAATTGTATGCAAATTGTACCATTCTTTGGTTTCTAGGTGTGAAGAGATTGTTGTGTGTATCGGAGGTGAACGGTGACTATTAGAGCTGGGACATCAATTTGGCCAAAACTAAGTCAGGCACACCAAAATGCAGCAAAATGGAAAAATAATTTGGCACCCAGGTAGTTTGAGTTTGTGTTTCTAGTGTGTAGTTTCATATACAAAAAACCCAGTAAAGTTTAACAAACACCGCAAAATGATAGCAGAATAAGTTGTTTTTTCTAGAGTTTTCTAAACTTATATTAAACAGTACATAATAGCCATTTACTTTGTTACTGTTGTTTGGCTTTAGAAGTTATAATTAAGTTTGTGTTTGATATTGAGAGCTGTAATAATCTATTTGAATCATTCTGAGTTTCTTTTTAGCAATCTTATTTTTCTGTTTCAGCACCACACACAGTTGTATGTCGCATAGATTTCCAGTTATATTATTTCTGTCTGCCAACAAAGCTCTGTCTGCTGTGCTTTGCTATTGGAATGAGCTTTAAAAAAGAAGAATTAGACACAGGTTTTCCTTTGGGTCTCACTTTGTGTTTTAGTTAGGCACGTCACTGCTGATACGATGGGGAAGAATGCTATTGGAAGACACATCATTTGAAAGAAATGTAAAGGCGGTAATGTCAGTAACGATATTACAACCTGTAAACTAGCATAAAATCTCAATATCGAAGATTTATTTTGCACATTTTGATGGCTCTGTGTTGAAACTGTGACTGAAGGAAATATGGCTGTATTAGACTTCATTAAATTACTCCAGTGGATTTACTTCATATAAGCGGGCAATGAGTCACCCAAAAAAATTGAAATCTGACACTTACATTAGTCACAGATGATATTATGACATTATAAAATATATATCACATAAAATACTTAGTGTTAGACTAAGTGCTTGTGTACAGTATGACTTACTGCCAACACACAACAGCTCACGTTGGCCCAATCAAGGGTGCTCTGTCTGACTGGCTGTTTAAAATCTGACAGCAGAGTGAAGAGGATGATTAAGCTTTTCATTGTCTCATGGGTCCAGGTATTTATAACATTTATGCTGGCCTATTTCTGGGCTGCTTATTCAAAAAAAAAAAGATCTCTCTTATGTTTGATTGCTTTCATCTGACACAGTTCCCACAGAATGCGGTTTTAAGATTGAGCGCTCAGTATTTGTATGATGGAGGGGTTGCACAGAGTTACGGGAGTAGAAAAAAAAAGCCAAGCGGAAAAGGAAGAGCGACTTACCTTGGATGTGGATGACTTAAATAATTACACCGCCTTTCTCTTTAGCTGTCTTGTTCCATTCACTTGAACATTGTCAAAAAAGCCCTCTCTTATTTCAAGCATAAAAAATGTAAGGATGTCTTTCCGGTGTCAAAGAAAGAGCTTAATGAAATTTTCATGTGGAGCACTGAGATGTATGGTTAACGGTGATGGCGGTAAATTGACTTTATCTCTGCTCAATAGACTGCAGTCACTGAAATGTCTGCTTCACTCTCACTCTCCTGGTTTTTCTTCACTTCTGTCTCTGTCACCATCTGTACTTCTGTCTCTCTTTCCCTCCCTTAGTGCACTCTGTCATTACTGTCTTTGGACATACTGATTACCTCTTCACTATTACCTGTTAGGTTCCTATATTAGTTTTGGTGCAATAATATGAAACAGTGCTCTAGGGCTAATAACCCCTATTTCACACCTGTCATTTTTTTCTTGATCAAATTTCTGCACTTTAATATTAACAACTGTTGTTAAAATCAGATTAATGGCTAATATTCAGCAGCGCTTATCAGATTCCTTTTTTTCTGATACCTTACTGCATGCAAGGAATGAAACTAAAAACTGTGAGTAATTTGATCACAGGCAGTGAAATAGCTGAGCCAAATGTGAACGTTGAACATTTAAACCTTTAGCATGAAATGTCAGAAGTATGGCTCTGTAGCTTATAGGCCCTCGGGCAGCAGCTTTTGCTGGAGTCTGGAGCTGTCATTCTGACACAGCCATGATTTGAATAGATTTAAATGTGCAGTGGAGGCCAGGCTGCTGTTGTAGCTGTCAGTTAGATATTTGCATGGCTGCGACAGAACGGAGCTGGTGGTTGAGCCCTGCATCACAACACGGCTGAATCAGTCAGTGTCAGCTTGTTTATGCTTGTTTTTTTTTTCCTCCCTCTGCACCGGTCTGGCAGTGCCACCCAGCTGAACCAGCAAGGGCCGCATGTAGTGACCAGGAGTCAGATTAAGACTAACCACCATGACCATTCAGTTCTTCCTTCCCTCTAATGTCTTATATTGGGTGAACTTTGAATTCCCCATGAAACCTGTCTTTGTTTACACTTCAAGGTCTTAGTGTGCCTCAAACAACCTGGGTAGTACAATGTGTCTTCTGACAATGTTTGTACTTGTTTTGAATGGTCACGCTCAAAGGCTGGGCAAAAAGCACAAACTTTGAAAAATCTCTCCTTGAGGACATTTACAATGTTGCGTTCATTCAAACCTTGGCACTTGCACACCTGTGCACACCTGACCAATTACTGTGATTACTGAATAACTATTTTCCTGGTCTTTTGTCTAACCTGGGAAGGTGCAGCTTTTTTGGAATCATCCTCCATGTTTGTAAATTGTCTCATAATTTGACCCTTGTGTAAAGAAAGCACAGGTATCAACAAAAACAGAAGGACTTGTTTGATTCAGTTAGGGGTTTTTTTTTTCCTGTGTTGAATATGGAAACAATCATATGCATGAAGTGTTTCCACTGTACAGGCCTGATGGTCTTGGTAAATGGACTGGAGATTTATAAAGCTTTCACATTGACCTACCAATGCAACAGCCTTGTCGGGCATTTTGTTCACTGTCTTGCCCAAGGACTCCTAACAATTTTTTTTTTTTTTAAATACCAGAAATAACATCAAATATCCATTCAGTCTGAAAGAATTGATTTGATTTTGTTGGTGCCTCTGTGCAGAAATATGAGTCATCCTCAGAGTTCCTTTAAATTACTGTAGAGTTTGAGTGTAAGGGATGCAGTAAGGTTTACGTCAACACCGAACCAGCTGAAACTGAACCCGTCGGGGACCCAGAGTAGTTTGAGAATATGTGTTAAGCTGACATTTTTTTTATGTGTGACAAAACTTCCATATCATGATGCCATGGTGAGATTTTTCTCCAAGCCAAGGAAGATAAAGTTTTGTAATGAATCATGCACACTGCGTTCATGATATGCTAATATTTTGCAAGGTCAGTGGTTACACAGCTTATTTTTATGCAATAAATGTGGCTTATTAAGTCATCCTTTCCTTGTGATCATTTTGTTTGAAGTCTTGAATATACTGAGCGAGCAAAAACTTAAACGCAAATATAAATTGCACACCACCTGCTGTCCCATCTGACCGAAACCAACCATTTCAATATGCCACGCTGCATGCCTTGTCTGTTTAAGGGTTTTTTCCATGCCTGCCACCAGCCCTGAAAAAACACTTTCCAGGGGAAACACTGAAAACATATATAGCGATATAATGGTATAAAAATGATTGCATAGAAATTGCAGTTTGTAAATGAATACATTTTTCTCTTTGTTAACATTGTGAATGATTTTGCTTGACTTACTCGTGTGTTTCTTTATGAGATGATGGCTGCACATTGACTGCTATGGTGACTGTCAATAATATGTATAGAGCTGTGGTTTGTGTGTCACAGTGGTCTGACCTGGCATTTGATCGTGGGGGTCAGAAATCAGGTCACAGTCAGTCACAGTAGTTTATAGATCTCAGATAACTGTTTCTCTGAGTAAGACAGAGTGCTGTTATCACGGGTCAGAAGGGATTAATTAAATCCCTCTCTTATTGATTTGCTCTATTAGTTTTAAATATGCTAAATCGATTACAGTAGAGAATTAATAGCTCAGACATTTAAACACAGATGCTTCTAGTAAACTGACATTTTAAATTTGAGAGGACTGTGTTTTATGAGTCAACTGGTACACAGAGAGACAGACTGACTCCCTCTTTCTCTTTTCTTCTTCCATTCCCTTCCTTCCACTTCAAACACTTCAAACCCAGCCCAGTTGCCATGACAATCCAATCCATGCAGCTTGTTTTCTGATGCTGCAAAGTACTCAAAACCCCCCTGCTGCTGTGATTTGACTGCCATCGCTGTACCAAGCCAGGTGGCTGCTTTCCTCAGGGAGCCCTTTCAAATAAAGGCATTCAGCCAAAAGACTTTGAAGTCCCACTGTAGACAAGCTCTCAATAAGAGAACACACTTCCTTCCTGTTTCATCCCAGGCTTTGACGGGGGAGGCTTGGATGGAGCACAACCTCATGTTGCTTGTCAATTTGTTGCGGTGTAAATGCTGGGTGAAAAAGGACTGTAATTTATAATTTTTAATCCAACTCATTTCCTCTCCAAATAAAAAAATGAAACAGTGTTTTGGTTGTCAAATTGATGGACTGGAATGAAATGTTCAAAATGTGTGACCAAATGGCGTTTCTGAAAGCGTGTCAGCCACGGCAACGAAGCACCCTGACAGATCATGCTGAATCACAGGTTTTAGACAGGAAGAGACAAGCACTCATAGAAACAGACAAACATGGTCAAGTTCACAGTCACACCTACAAGTAATTTAGAGTTTCCAGACTTAAAGAGAAAATTTTGCATTTTTTATGTGGATGTCCAGTTAGCACTGATGGTAAATGTAGTCAATTGAAGCAATAAATTCCACAGTGTGTGCTATATTGACCTGAGCCAGGATGAATTGTGCGCAAGCTTCTGAGGCCCAACCCGATGTTGCCATGTATCACCACCCGAATCTGTATCTGTTCCTTTGTTGGCCAGACTATAGCACTAGGTGACAAAAATACTCTGCTAGCACACCTTCTGGCTACCCAGAGGCAGAGAGTAGAAATCCAAACTGAAGTCATGGACATTTACTGTATGTGAAGATGTGGGATTGGCCTTCGTACATCAGTGTCGCTGCCATATTAGACAGGACAAGAGTGGCCCGTGAACAAATAAAAGCATTATAAGATTATATACCTCAACCAGTTTCATGGAGTTGTTTTTATGTTCAAAGGTTCTTGATCCACATGAAGTAAAAAAAAACATGTAGACCATGAACCAGATGTATGGTGGCTTCCCCATTTTCATGTATTTATTCACAGACCAGTCTTGCAACAATGGGCAAAAGTGGCCAATACAGCATTTACATGTCTATGACTGGATATCCACATGAAAAGTGCCAAATTTTCCCTTTATTGTACTTGACTTTTTTTCCTGTTAGAAAATCAAGTGATCAAGAGACAATTATCCAAACTCCACATAGAAAGGCTATGATTTGAACCCAGGAACTTTTTGCTGTATACAAACAAACAAAGTTGATCTTTTATGTAATGTATATGCTCAGTAATCTAATCATGGTAAAGCAAACATGCAGAGTTTAGATTCAAAGGCTTGACAGAAAGATAATACACCTCTCTTTTGTTAAGCAGTTTCTCTTTAATATTTGGTCTTTGACTGTGCAGTGTAGGTCAGAAATTCACCCAGAAATGAAGTCCTCCCTCCCTTTCATCTACATTGCCACAGAGAACACAAAGATGAGAACAGAAATTAAAAGAATATTGAAGTCAGAATCCCACGTCTCCAATTATTCCTTTATCCTCAGAAGAATGTTATAAAATCGACAAAAGGCAAAGTTTGCTTTGATGGCTAAGTCATAATCATTTTTGTTATTTCAGAAAGAGAATACAAAGTGTTTCTGCTCTTTCATGCCAACATGAGTAAAGTAGCTATTTTTCATCTGCCAACAGTGGGAAGGTTGATGTTGAAAGTTAAAGAAAACAACCAGTTAAGAAGTCATTAACAAGCAACACAAAGGAGTACCGAAGAATTTCATGTTAAGAGCAACCATGTGATGCTTCAGATAGACGGTGATTTGCTAAATACAGTTTCCTTTTTGATATTAATAACAGACTCATGAACATTTGATGTTATAATTCAGAACATGTTAAGATCTCAAAGTAGGACACAAGTGACACAAATGCACCATGTTTGACAGACTTGCAGGCAATCAGTGTTATCTTTGCTTTCGTCATGCTACTTTCTTGCCAAATACAGAAAATACAGAACATGTTATCAGAGTGTAGATTGTTGAGTCGTCAACAAGATTATCAGTTTCCTGTTCAGGAATGCAGAAAGAGACTTCAAGTAACCCACAAGTTTCTTTAAAGGCTTTAATGTCTCAACATGACAGGCCTCTCCAGGCCTCACTTTCTGTCTCACAGCACATTTCCTATCTGTATCATGCTCATTCATTCTCATAACTGTACATAAGCACTCTGCATTAATTTATTAACTCCGTTAATATATAAAGAGCTCTTATTTGTCTTTCTTCCTGCTCTCTCTCTTCTGTTGTCCCTCTCTTCCCCTGCCTCTTTAATGTTGTAAAGCTGTTTTTTCCATATTCATTGAAAGGCCTCAATAAATTTTATTTAATTCATTTTGCTGGAGGAATCAGGGCAGTGGATGGCTTACACTCAAGTCCCATTTGCTAATAAGGCAATTACAGGCATTTTTGCTTTCGAGCAATTTCCAGTGCTTCCTGCACATTAACGAATGACCAATTGCTCAAGTGGGCGACTGGTAGGAAGGGGTTTTTACTCCATTACAAAGAGACAGATGTAGAGTGGTCAATGGGATACTAAGTATAGATAATCACATAGAGCAAAGAGTATTTTTCCCCATAGAGGGGTCTTGTTAATCATTTACAAGCATGTTAGAAAAGGCTGCATATCTCGTGTTCACTCTCAGAAGCCCTGAATTATACTTGTATTTAGACAGCTCTCTCAGACAGATTTTAGTTTGTGTTATTTATTGCTTTGATACAGACTAATCGTAATAATTACTTTAGATGAGTTTATGATGTTTCAGGGGGCCATAATTCCCACCAGCTAGGGGTTTCTGGGTTTTCATGCCACCCTGCTGCTTTTCATTTTAAGCTGGATTCCTTTGGACTCTGTAGCAATTATCTAGCTGCTGTCTCTCCATCTATGAATACTCATGTCAAAAAACTTATTAACAACACACCGAGGGACTCATTTTGGCCTTTATTGTAGATTATTAACATCTCTGCCTAGACTCGCATATAAATTGGGTAAGAGTTAAGAAAAGAAATCCTTTCTTGTAAATGTTTTACTGAGGCATTTTCTCCATTTTCATTACATTGCAGACCTGACCTGTCACCTCAGTGTTTTTTGACTGGTAAATAGCGTGCTGGAGTGATTTTAGAAGACTTTCTGCGAAGCAATCACTCTGTTGTCCATTTCCAAATTTCCCTCGGACTCCCCTCTTCTTCCTCTCGTTGTTCCATTTCCGCTTCAGCAACTAAGTGTGTCACAAATGTGGGTCAGTCGCCTTTCTTTCCCCACTAAAGTCAATTCAATTTGGTGGAATGATAAGAAGGTATCAAATTTAAACTGCTTGGAGGTGCTCTGGGGCAAGACAAGAAGCGCAGCAGTCTGCCATACTTAAAATACCAGCTCCTCTCCAAGAGCCTTCCTCGAGAGAGTTCCATGATGGGAGGGAGAGGAACAACACCTCGCCCATTAGAGGAGAGGAAGAGAGGGACAGGGAGAATTAGTTTTCATCAGTACATTAGTAGACAAGCTGAAGTCAGGGTGGCAGTAAACCTTTTACACTGATTTTCTCCAGAGTCTCGTTGTGCTCTGCTGAGTCTCATATTGTCTAAGTTGCATCTGTATCAAACGCTTTTAAGACCTGTTGATGAACACACACACACACATTCTCTGTGGTTTATTTTATATGAAAGAGGATAAAAAGGCACTTGGCTTCTGAGTGAATCATGAGTAGAGCCCGACCAATATATTTGCTTTGCTAATAGTATTGACTAATTTGCTGGCTGATTTGTGTGTTTTGCTCTCAACGTGATGCTGCCATTACCGCGGTGGCACATTTGAACTGAATCCAGTTTGACTGACAGTGGAACCAGAGACGTTTGGGCTGTTTCCTCTTGGTAATGCGTAGGTTGCTATGGCACAACCGTGACTCTAGTGTTGTGTTCACACCAAAAGCAAAGCAAATATTTGCCTTGCGTTACTCGCGAGTGAGATCGCTGGATCATTTAGAGAACATTTGTAGTTATTTGCATTACTCACACAAGTGTGTTTATTCACCCTGAACAGGCACCCTAAGCTAACGAGCAACATGCTAACAGATAGCTGAAGTGTGTGTGTGTTTGTGTTTTAGGCTCTGGCAACACTCACCAGAGAAACTGGTTCTTTCTATTTTGTCCCTGTGTCTCTTCTTTCCCCCCCTCCTCCCTGTACGTTTACAAAGTAACTTTAAACTAGAGTCTGCATCAGAGCAACATCAGCGTGGCTCTGGTGTTTCCTCCAGACGCTCCAGTCTGTCTCTTTTCTCCAGAGCTCTCAGCAGCTGTCCGTCAGCCATGTGCCTCAGCTCCGCCCTGGTCCTCTCCACACAACATTCAGCAAAAGTCCCGTGATAGACACAAAATTTCCACTTAAGTTGAATATTTTTAACTCACGCAAATGGCACGAATTTCACATGTTCAAGTTTGTATCACCCAGTGAGAATGACAGGTTTAGTGTTTATTTGTGTCTTTACAGTAACTTTGTATGGAATCTACTTACACAATTTTTAAAAATTTGCTTTCTATGTGAACACATCTTGTTTTGGGTTGGGCGCTGCCATCGTCCATTGGAGATGGCTGACTGTCATTGACCGCTGAGCATCATATGACATCATGATTGAAAAACCTTCTGTATTTGAAGCAGTGTGTCTCCTCAGAGTTGCCATAGAGTTGTTGCCTAAGTTCTATTTTTGACATGTGGGAGAGAAAATAAAAAGAAGCTGCTGCTGCTTTGTTAATAGTGTTTTGGATAATATTTTTGTTAAATAGCTGCCCCCATTTGAAATAAAAAATGGAACTCTTGGTGGTCATCTCTGCTGTGTCACAGCACCGGCAGTACTTCTACTTGTTCTTATGTTTGAGTGATTTAATTACCTCTAAGCCATATTATACTCTGAATGTGCTTGGTTGCCAACATAAGAAAATACCAGGGAACTACATCAAGCTCCACCCGTCTCACTTGAATTCTCTTCTAGTGTCACCAGTTGTACGCTGACCTTGGCAATGGTTTCAGTTCATTTAGGTTAACAAATAGACACAGACAGAAATTAAACAAATCTACTGCAGCAAGACGCCACATATCTTTATTTTTCTCTCTCTGGTGTCAGACCTACGCTAGGTAAGACCTGCACTGTTGAGGCTTGGCAAGCAATCAAAAACGATAACCTGTGATGACCTGTCTCTTGTGATCCGTGTTTTCTTGCATTGTAACACCATGAAATACATAATTTAATAAAAATCAGAAACATGGAAATGTGACTTTATGGCTGGCTCACTCTACAGCTCACCATCAGCCCTATGTATGCAGTCCACACCAACTTCAGCAGTTCTTCTGGATTTCTTCTGCAGAGCCCCCTACAAGAAATGAAAGGCTTTCTAGATTATAACTTTTGCAGTGCCTGTATTTCCCACATTTGACAGGTTCTACAGAAGATCTCAGGCATATTTCCTGGCAAAAGTGGTTAAAAGTAAAAGCCCTTACATACATTACAGTGTACAAATAAGAGAAAGGGTTCTCCACACATCTTTCAGCAAAAATGTAGCTGAAAACGGGTGCCTCTAAGCTTGAGAACATCAAATTCACAAAAAGGTCTAGAGCACAACTGTCCAAACTACAGTTTTAATAGACTAATGTTTCGACATTGCTGTCTTCATCAGTCAGACTGAACAAATAAAAAGAATCCTTTGCATACATCAAGCATGTAAGTGTAATTATGAAGGTTTAAGTAAGATAACTGTTGCAGCATCAAGGGCAGCATGTTTAATGTTCACTTCTGCTTACAACCCCGATCAGTCCATTAAGTCAAATTTATCACCAATATACTGTATGGGCATATATGTCAAAGACTGTAGTGCAGAAATGTATAAGATTGTTTGAAGTAATTCAGAAATAGTGTGGGCATTTACATTTTTTTTTGCACTTACACCAGTTTTCTGTCGTCTTCTCTCCCTCACTGTCTTGCCATTATATTTAGTGTTTACTTATACTGATCAAACTGCTCTAGTTATAGAAAGAAGAGAAGTGTGCAAAGAGGAGGAAGCATCACCAAAGAGTGTTTAAAGAGGGATCCTGGGGAAGAAGAGACATAGACACAGAGAGGGAGAGACAGAGAGCTTTGCCTGCAGAAAAAAAGTGAAAAATGCAGTTCTCTTAGCCGCCCACTTTGTCCTGACTTCAAAGAACTCATGGATTGCACTTAGAAGGTGTCTAAATGAGGTGATGTGAAAGATGAGAGCCAGAGCTGCACTGTATCTGCCACTGGCAGTGATTCTCAAAAGACTTCAGTGGAGAGCCCCGGCACAAGCACACACAGGCACACTGATCACCTTCAGCCCACAGACTTCAATACAGAGAATGTACCTTTTAGCCATTACTTGAATGCCAAAAAAATTCATTGGTATTATAACCTGCAATGACACAGTGAGTTTAATATTCAGAAAGAAGAAGAATACAGGGATATGTCACACAGATACCCAGAGGAAACACTAGTTTTATAATTGAATAAAAACACTATATGATGGAAATTGTGTGTGTGCATGATGGTGTGTGAGCGTGATAGTTTTCATGTATACACTCTTAAAAACAAGGGTTTCAGAAAAGTTTGTCCTGAAAGGCTGATGTTTTATCCAGAACCATTTGCTTCTATAGAACCTTTGAGGAAAGGATTCATCAAGATTTCTTTGTAAGACTGAAGGTTCCAGAGTTCTTCAAGAATTGTTGAGATCCTTGAAAAACTTGAGGGTTTGTCAAGGGTTTTTTGTATATAGAAGGGTTCTGGGTAGATCCCTTTGGGTTGGTTCTAGATGAAACCTTAAGAATTAAAAAAAAGGTTCTGGTAGACCCTCCTGGGTAGGTTTTAGATAAAACCTCTGGGGTATAAATGGGTTCTTGTGGAACCCCCTGGATGGTTTCTTGGTAGCACCCAGAAGGTGGAACCTCTTATAGGGGGTTTTGTAGGAAATCTATTACAGATTGTTCTAGGTGTAACCCTTTGTGTTGGGTTGTATTTAGAACCCTCTGAAAGGGTTCCAAGTGGTACCTTTTCCACTAGGAATGAAAGAGGGTTTTCCTATGGGTGTGAAATGATGAAGACTTTATGGTTCTAGTTAGAACCTTTATGTCTAAGAGTGTATGCACTGCAGTCTGTGTCTGTGTTTGTGTCTCGTCGGGCCTTTAATTACCTTAATTTATCCTTTCTGGGGATTATACGCATGCCTTTTTGTCTGTATGTGCGAGTATGTGTGTGTGTTCATGCAATCCTGCTTGCGTGCAAGTGTGTGTGACTTGCAGCAGGCCTCTGAAGGGGATCTCAGATGTTCCACAGCAGCAGATAAGAGCCATCCACAGTGTGCCTGAAGGAAGCCGCACAGATAGAGGAGCAGACTTAAATGGAGTGGAGGAGTACAGATGGAAGAAGAAGGAGGAATGGATGGGGGTTGGGGTGTGTGTGTGTGTGTGTGTGTGTGTGTGTGTGTGTGTGTGTGTGTGTGTGTGTATTGGTGGGGGGATCAGACAAGACAAGATGTGAACCGTCATCCATCGACATGAGAGCTGCTGTCAAGATGCAGGAAGACAGGAGGGAGGCACGGAGGGAGAGGGGATGAGGGGGACTGGAGGAGGCAGATATCCAGGGAGAGGATAGGTGAGACAAGTGAGACATAGAGGCACATGTCCAAGACAGTGGAGGCAAAGATGGACAAGGGAGGACAGAGCGAGAGAGGGAAGGAGGAGGGGGGGGTCAGAAAATCCAGCCAGAGGCATAACAAAGACGGCGCGAGAGAGAACAACAGAGGATGATGGACAGATGAGGGAAGCAGCTCTGCTTTCTCTGTCATCCCACTCGGTTCTGCTATCTATCAGAGAGGAGTACACTCCCTCCAGTATCCCTCACCACACTCCATCCGTCACTGAGTGTGTGTCTGCTCGCGTGGGTCCAAGATTTGATTGGTCTAGCACGCCCCGAGGAATATGGTGACCAGCGTGAGCAGAAGAGCTAGTCACATCATCGCTCTCAGTCCTCGAGTGTTTATAATGACTGAACACCACAGATGCTGCAGATTGATGATACAGAGGTGGAGTTTGTGTGCGTATATGCACAAACGCGTGCGTTTCTGCCTATAGAGTTGTGTTTGTGTGTGTGTTACCTGATGTGTGTGCAAGGATGAATGTGCGCGCTGATGTATAGAACAAAGCTTCCTGCGGCCTTTATCTCAACAGTGGTTGTTTTGTGGAGCGTGTCGGCAGCTGATAGTCACTATCAGCCACAGCCACGCTCCTCCATCGCCTGGCTTCAGTGTTTTTTCCCCACATAGCCATTCGTCCCTCACACCTTTCTTGTCGCCTTTTCGTCCTTTTTTCCCTCACTCCCCTTGACCCCTAAATACTGTGTCCTCTTCCCATCTGCCTGACCATGAAGCCAACTCAACCTGATACATATCTGACTCATATTTATGACTTAACTCTGCATCTGTACCCTGGCTGTCTTCATTCACCCAACTGAAAAGGCATATTTAAATGAATGTTTATGTTTGTGACTTAACGATGAGAGTACATTCTGAGAAATAAAAGTGCTAACTAGAACCATATAGGGTTATTGAGCTTGTCCCCATAGGTAAACCTTTTTTTGGTTCCTGGTAGTTAGTAGCGGGTGGTTGTACCTACAATACAACGTAAACGGTCACACCAAAATCTCTGAAAGGTTCCACCCAGAGTCCCCTATAAGACGTTCCATAGAGCACCTTTTAATGGTGTGAGGGTTCCATCCGGAACCCTTTTTGGGGATCTATCCAGAACCTTTCCACCTTCTAAAGGTGCTAACAAGAACACACCCAGGGGGTTTTCCTGAGAGGCCTTTTATATTCCAAGGGTTTCATCTAGAATCCATCCAGGGTGGTTTCAGGGTTTCAAGGGTTTCATGTCCACCCAGGGGAAACTTAAAAAAAAAAAAAGAAGAAAAAGCAGGGGGGTTCAGCTATAACCCTCTTGTCTTGCAAGAGTTCTACATACCATATAGTATTCTACAGGTGAGACAGATAAGCAATCTACACAGTTACATTATATTGTTTGAATTGAGAAAACATCTCAACAACAACACACATGCTTTCAACAATCCTTGATGAACCCTTAGTTCAGCAAATATTTCTTCAGAAGCAAATGGTTCGGGGTAAAACCTCAGCCCTTTTGGAACCCTTATTTCTAAGCAATGGAATGCAGCTGGAATAGCTGCAAATCCAGCAAGATAAATTATTATCTTTTTTCTAGACAGTTCTGGTGAATAAACTTATTTGGAAAGTTATCCTGATTCTGACTTGACAGATAAATTAAAGATCCCTAAAGGTGTGCGTAAATCCTCCAGCTTGAAAGAGGATCTGTCCACAATCTCACCAGCTTGCTTACATATTATCCTCCTGCTATAGCATTTGAGAAAGTCTGCAACTACATTTTAAAACCCTGCATTAAGTCTGAGGAAACTTGGCTCAGCAGTCCATGTTGTAATTGGTGTTTAAGAGGATTGACATGGCAACTAACAAGCAGTGCAGTTTTACAGTAATGGGACATGACTTGAAGGTTGTAACAGGGAAAGGTATATATTTAGTGATTTATAGTGACAGTGTACAAGTGATTAAGGTTGCAATATAGTACCTGTTTACTGTATTTACAGTACTACAGTGTATGGACAGAATTACAGGCTGCAACATTAGTTCAAAAGACAGAAGAGACCAAGTAAAAAAATAACCAAAAGAATCACTCTGGATATCCAAAAATGGATGCACTAGAACTTCCTTTTGAATTTCCCTTTAAAAGGTCAGCACACAAAAAAGGAATTTTAACAGGAAAATAAACAAGAGCTAAAGAAGTGACTCAGTAAAAGCGTGTGACATGCCAACTGGAGCACAAAATGATTAGTCAGCTGATAGTCGATAGACAGAAAAAATGTAATTATCCTTATTATCAGATAATCTTTTCAGTTATTTATCTAACAAAATTAGTGAAAAAAATCACCAGTTGCAGCCTCTACAATGTACATGTTTTCTCTGTTTTACATCATTGGAAATACACCTTGGACTCTGTGTGTTTTTTGACATTTCATACACTAAAAGAATAATAAATAGATCAGAAGATGAATCAATAATGAAAATAATCATTAGTTCGCCAGCCCATTTATATATAGTGCTTGAGACTCCTCTAGAGCACGACAGCCATGTTTTCTCATTACCATTTGTGACAAATCTCCAACTGCATTCACGTCTTTTAAATGTCAGGGTAAAATTGGGGGCGAATTGACCCAGTGATTCTGCAGGATTTACGATAGTGCCCAGCCATACTGTGGAAGAAAAAAACTGTGTTGCTTCCATATGGTGGCTTCTACAAGGAATATCCGTCTGAGATCTCTGCATCCACACACCACATTTGTCTGCTGGCTGAGATAAAGGACTTCACCCTTTTGAAAAAAACTCACATCCTGCAGCGTTAAAGGTTAGAGATACTAGCCCAGTGTTTGAAGCCCCTCTCTGAGTGGATACATGAGCAGTCCATTCAGCTGCACATAGAAATTAGGTTTCTGAATTAGACTTGAAGGTTTCACTTTAGTGTAGAATCCATTTTACAGATGTACAATGCAGAATTGAAGGATTTTGCCTTTGTACAACCAGTAGCCATTAAGAGTTTGAGCAAAAATACACAGCTGTGGTGGGGTAACTGCTCTTTCAATTCATTTCATTCACGTTGTAAAAAGAAATCGTCTTTTGTTGGCTGCTTATGGCAGGGCATTGATTTGTTTGAAGATTTTGTTTCAATTTATTTGATGCTGTAGAGGAAGAGGATGAAAGGAGGAGAACTGGAGACAGAGAACAGGGTAGATGGATGAAAAACAGAGTGAATTAGTAGCTCAGTTTAAATAGGCCCTCAGGCAGCCTCATGGCAATGCCAGGCTCTCCAATTTGGCTCAAGGCCTTTGTTGCATGCCATACTTCATTTCTCTCCCACTTTTTCTGTCACTCTCCACTTTATACAGCTTAATAAAGCATTTTATCTATGGAAATTATTTAAAATCTAGTAAGGCCTCCTGTGAGTTTTTAATCCATCTTGAATCAGTTTTACGCTGGACAAAAAACTTCACTGACACCCACCAACATCTGGCTTTTGTCTTCAGTGGGAAAGGGTACAGTTGGCATTCGCTCTCGAGTCAAATGACTCTGCCGCAGTCATGGCTATCTGTCGGCTCCAGCTCTTATTGGCAGTAATGGAAACATGACATCTGGGTGAACACGCTAATTTTCTCCACTTTTTGGCAGAGGTAATGAGGGCTTGTTGTCTGTAACTTCTACTTTTGCCCCTTTTCTATCTATACACATGCACTGCTTGGTTTAGTTTGGATTGTCTCAGTGTGTCAGCCCAGCATGGCAGAGTTTGCACCTGCCTGAAGGTGTGTATTTAACCGATGATGAGTTTGTCTTCAATCAAGCATCTGTAAAACGGCAGATAAACATTTTATTTTCTCGAAAATAGTTTCATCTAAAAGCTTTTGTTATGAAGCAGCAAAATCAGGAAACTTATTTAGCCAGCCATCAGAAGCTCGGTGCAAGGTCTTAAGTGGCTGCATGCATGTATGTATGTCCAAAAATGTATATGCAAAATGTCCTCAAAGTCATTTTCCTCCTACACCCAAGCTTTCTCCTCTTTTGTCTGACTGTTTTCAGCTCTCTCTCTCTTTAGTCAGCCACTTCAGGTGAGGAGGTTTGTGACTTGACACTGTGGGGCTCTTAGAGTCGCTCTATAGGAACCCAAGAGTAGAGCGGCAGAGTGGATGTGACTCTCAAACAAGTTCAAGCACAGCTCTCCACACACCATTTTCTCTTGTAACAGTACATGTGTCCTGGCAGCGGAGTGTCGCTGGAGGACCACTCACAGGAACAAGCACAGCACCTGTATAGCTTCAGTGTGTTTTGTTCCACATAAGTAGCTAGCTCTGTTTGTGATTTGGGGAACACATCCATGCCCAGAATCCCGTGACCCTCAGTCAGTGGGCCTTTAAAAACTCTTATGCATAGAGTAGTAGTAGCCCTATGCTATTCAGCTATTAGATGTTTCAAAATGAACAAAACAAACCCCCCAAATAACTGTTGCTTAATACATTGTTGCAGGCAGCATTGTATTAATCACAAGCTGAAAATATTCAACTTGAGCCCAAAAATAACATGTATCATTTTGCAGAGTGTGTGTGGAGGACTGAGCAGAGCGGAGACACAGCCACTTCTCGCCAGCAGACAGCTGCTGAGTTCAGGGGATCTCAGGGGGAGAGAGCCAGTGTTAGAGGCAGTTGTAGTTAAGTTGGTGAATGTACAGATGTGCAGTAAGGAAAGGAGAAAAACAAGAGAAACTGGAGGGAAACAGAAAGAACTGGAGTCTCCTGAATGCACAGTTAAATCAGCGGCTGAACTGAACACAAACATGCGCTTGTCCGTGCGTCATGTTTTGTTTGAACACAACTTGGAAATTTTGATACCAAACTGTTTTTAACAAGAAAGTACGGAAGAAGTACTTAAATTTGGGTATGCAGTCCAACACTAGTCTTATGTAGCTTTGCATCATAGAAAAGCCCAAATTTCTCATCTGTTTCATCTAAAGCTGCAGTGATTAGTCAATATATATCGATTAGGTTAATTAATTAATCGTTTCAGTCACTTTTCAAGCAAAAATGTAAACTTAGAGTCTTTGGGTTTTGGACTTGTTGGTTGGACAAGAAAAGCAATTTAAAGAAATCACTTTGGGAAATTTAGGAAATGAGCATTTGTCAATTTTTTGTAATTTTATAGACCAAACTATTAATTGATTGATTGTGAAAATAATTGACAGATTAATTGATAATGAACATAATGATTATTTGCGGCCCTAATTTTATCTTTTACTTCTGTTGCACTCTAAGTTGTGTACGTACCAAAGAATCCTGGGATACATAGAGAGCTTATTTTGGTCCATGAGGTGGCGGAAGGGGTTAGGGGCCACCCTGACATGTTATACCAGTGCAGTCTGTGTGTGTATAGTCTGTCAGCAGTTCTGTAAGCAAACCACATTGGACTGGCCAACAGCCTGACAGGGACATGCAGGGTTGTAGATGAAAAATGATGCAATGGAATTAACCATTAAATGCTTGTCAGTCGTTTAACGATCTGTTTTATCTCTTTTGTTTTGCTTTCTCATTATTCAAATAAATAAATCTATTGTACTGTTGAACATCACTATCATTATTATAGAGCACTCTCGAACGTTCTGTCCCTCCCGAACGAAAGAGTGAATTTTCTGGTCCTGGTACAACAGACAAAACAGTCTTGTCTTAAATATCTCACCATTCATTTGCTCTGGCTTTATTCACCTCTCCCCCCCTTCCTGCCCTCACTTTCTTCGCTCCTTGTCTCCGTTGCTCAGCACAGGCCCTGAGCCCTGTGGAGTGCACATCCATTTTGAACCCAGAGGCTGTCAAGCGCGCTGTTGGTAAATGAGCAAGCTAACCTGTGGCTTTCAGTCTCCCCACTATGCACTTATCCTTTTCTTCATCTCCACCACCCATTTCATGTTTCCTTAACATTCTCACACCAGCACATCCCTTCTTTGCTTGTACCACTAAAGCTGTGAAAGACTGTGGCATCAAAGGGCAACAGAACCCTTTGTTATAAAAACCAACCACCCTGGCCAGACTCTGTAGGACTCTATACTCAGTAAAGACTGTTTAATTCAAAGCACCTTGTAAGAGTTTTTTGTTAGCCTCAAGTCAAGTTTTGTATATCACATTTCATACACTAGTGAAATCAATGTTCTTTCGAATTAAAGGATAAAAAAAAGAGTTGTCTCACACAGGAACACTGCATATATATAAGATGTACAAAGTGCCTGAAGCACTAGCATATTTAACATCAAAATGACTCACAAATTGATGATGAATGCCCTTCGAAGTTTCATATAAACACAGCTCTCCTTACTTGCTACTCGGAAAAGGAATGGCTTTAATTTTAAAAGGAAGGCAGCATGTTGTAGATATTGCATGAACAGGAGCTTGACAGCGGACATAGACAAATAGAAAACAAAGCCCAGGGCCAGCACATGTTAAGCATGTTCATTAATTTCGGTAGTTTCTCTCTCCTGCTGGCCCTGCTCGCTTCCTGGACGTGCCGTGGATCTCAATAGGCTATGGATCCCTGCTCGCTGTTTTGATGCGCATAGAAATGCCCAGAGAGAGGGAGCAAAATAGAAAGACAGACCAGGAGGCAGCATGATAAAGAAAGAGAGAGATGGCGGAAATGAAGTGATAAAGAACGAATGTCATAAGAAATAAATGAGAGGAATCATGGGTGGGCTGCTAGACGGAAAGAAAGTATTTTTTATTATCTAACTCTGCAGTGTTTGCAATTATAAATCCAAGTCAATATTAATAAAATATCATTAGCATCAACTTTACTTAACTTTACTTACATCTGCGCAATGACTAAGCCTTTACACACTGGAGAAAATGCTGACTCAGTTCCTTGGATGTTACGGTAATAGTTGCATGTGTAGCGTGTGTAATATCACACACAGTGTGAGCAGCTTGTCAGCCATACAGGCAGTTCACTTTACCGTTAATGAGTTGGCTCCATAGGCTAACACTTAACCAGTGTTGCTGGACCAACTCAGAGGTGTGTTAACTGTGCCTGGCTAGAGGGCACAAAAAAGGACCCCATCAGCGAGCTGCTTCCTGAAGCCCTACTGTTCCACCAGGCCCCCATGTGGAGCGCCGTCTCTCTAAAGAGACTTCAAAGGCAGGCATTTGCAGACCCGATGTAGGCGTTAACCTTTGACTCAGAGGCTCTCTCTCTGTGCAAACAGGGGCAGGCTAATTGATGCTATGCACTGCAGAAAAGGAATAACTTGTCCAGATGGATTACAGCCATAGAACAGAGTGCTTTAATTTCTGCCTCTTATCTGGAGACACAGTGGCTTGTGTATTTACTATAGGAAAGTGGCAACAATTTTCCAGTGACAAAGAGTTTGAATCTACGAGTGCTTCTATATCTGGCTGCAAGAAGTGATTTAAATAAAATAATAAATAAAACCAATAAGTAGCAATTTTCAGCTATTACAGGTATTCTTTCGATACTAATAACAGTAATGGAAATTGCCCCCGATACTGCCTAAAATGTGGCATCAGGCATGCAAGTCTATGCACTGTTCTGAAACGTATTAGCCCTATAAACCAAATTTTATTGGCAGTGGAGGAGAGAAACGCCAGCTTTTCCTCAGCATTAGATTGTGATTATTGTCTGCATTATTATAACTAGAGATGTTCCGAAAGCATTTTTTTTCTTCCCGATACCTATTCCAATACCCAAACTGAACCTATTATTATATTCAGTCGTGCACAAAACTTTTTTAGTGAGTTACTCAAATGAGTACAAGGAGATGATGTCTGGTACTCAACCTATGCGTAGCGTGGTCATAATAAGTGCAGTCTTCCTAGCTATCCCCCTCCGTGTCCTCTGCTTCAGTTTCCTGCATGGTAGATGTTGAAGATGCTGTAGATGCACCTCCCTGTCCCTGGTTGAGCCTCCAATTAGCTGTCTCCATCCACAGGTCAGTAACTGCTTTTGGGTCAAATGTCTCTGTGGTCTTCTTTGACAGGTGAATGTGCATCAGGGCTGAGAGACGAGCATGTGACAGATGAGATCTGTATTTGCTTTTTATTATGTTGAGATGTGAGAATCCCCTCGCACAAGTGGCACTTGCACAGTGGTGTAAATGACTTTTTAACCACCTTGATGATGTTGGAATAAGCATCTGGACTGCTTGTGTTTACAATCTGGCCTCATTTTTCTGAAGAATGGTGCACACTGTTGCCGAAAAAGTGAAGGTCTTGCATTTCCTCATATCTCATTTCAAACTCTTCAGTTAATCCCCTGAGTAAGTTTGTCTTGTCCCTGTCAGCGTAAACAGTGTGTGTCCTATAGTGGCCTTCACCATCAAGCAAAAGTGTAAACTGTCCAATGTCAAGCATGTTGGCCAGAAAACACTGAAAATGCTCTGTGCAGATACAGTATGCTCCAGGTCACTGTTGTCACTCGTAGCCAGTTGCACTGTTGATACACAAAGTTCAGGCATCAAAATTGGTAATGGGAGGGAAAAAGGTATTGAAACATCTCTAGTTACAGATAGAAGAATTCAAAGGAGACAAAAACAAACAATGAACTGATTTACATTAAAATCATTTTTAGATATTAGAATAAAAATAATCTTTCGGGACCACTAAGGTAGGTATGGATTTGTAGATAAGGACGAGTGGCTGGGTGCAATTTTCCACAAACCTTGTGGCCTTGAGATGGTCAGATACTGGCATTGCGGCTGGAGATTGAGTCAAGCCCCCATCGCTCCTTGTCTCCCTAGATAATGCTGAGTGGACACACAGTTCACTCTGGTTAATTTTCCACCTGATGTCCTGGCTCCCTCTCAGAAAGATGGAGAGAGCGATAATCCAGACTTACAAAGGCATGTGATGACTGGAGGAATGGAGCAGGGGCCCGCTGTATGATTGCATTTTGTATGTATTTACTGCTAATCACATTACTGCTTGATTAAATAACAATAGACTTGCAAATAAGCATGAAGTATGTGGTGATAGATTGGTGAATAATGACTGGATGGATGAGGTGATGGGATGCATGGGATGTCTGATGTTTGTCTATTTATAGATGGACACAGGTTGTCTTTCATGCTGCAGGGGAAGCTAAATGGCAATTTCAGATCGTTGTAATCTAAAATTGTAATCTATGTGGTAAGAAGCTTACTCTGTGCACATTGATTCATGGCGTCTATACTTCAGCGCTCTCATTTTGAATTCTGTCCAACTTCGCCTCTGCATCACAATAGTGTGAGGTGAAATATTGGCGCTGTAAGATGGAACAAGAAGCTCTGACATGGCTTCCCACACTGCTCTATCAATAATGAATCAACAGTAGAACGGAGGGTTCCATTGACTTAAAATCCTGTTACAGGGAGCTTTACTTAACTTTTGGGGTAAATCATAATGTTGATTTTCATGGTGTTTTGAAGGCTGTCTTCATTAGGGTGCCATGTTATGTCTCTTTGCCAGTTGGATACCGTTCACACAGCTGACTCCAGCCAAGCTGTGGCAAGCAGAACATTATGTATGTGTCGAGTGTTTTGCATCCAGCCAGTTTTTCTTCCTTTCCAGCAGTGACTCCAGTGGTGTGTTGCAACTAAGGATATTCTCTGTCATGAAACACAATCTCCACCTTTTTTTTTGTTTTTTTCTGGCCTGTTGCACTAGTCAGGTATCTGAATTTATGAGGAAATTCTCCAAGACCTATTTTAAGGTCATCATTCAACATGGGAACGTTGCACATTTGTCCTAATTTGGTGCAAAACACTACAATAACACTTTCACAGGGCAAATTGTCATTAGGGTTACATCTATCTACGCTGAATGACTCCCATGTGGGATCCGGTATTGAGGCTAATGTGTGTCCCCAAAAACCTATGGTTGTTAAAAGACAAACTCACAAGGCCCTCAGCCACAGGTGGTAGGTTTGGAAATGGAAAGGGTTCCTAAAATGTTTCGCTTTGCTTTGGAACAACACCCATGGGCATAGAATGTCCTAAACTGTCTTTGAAGCCTTTGAATTAGCACTTGGTTGACACTGATACTGATTTAGCTGTGCTTTTCCTTGTTTACAGGATACGGACCTACTGGATATCGCGTACATAAAAGATGCCAGAAATGGAAAGTGCACCAAAACGCCAAAGGTAAGCCCACAATTAAATGATTTGAGTTTGCTGGTCGAGCCCACGCACTTGGATATACATACAAAACTTATTTATGGTTGTTTCTTGTCTTGAATCAAGAAGAATAGTTTCAGCATTGTTCTTGTTTTTGTCTGTTGAAGCTCTGGGAACATGATGAGCAATGTACTGGAAGGACAGAGGAGGGCATTTTTTTGGGTGATGATGTGCTTTGTAAGTGTTTGTGTTTATTTTTGCACAGAAATGAAAGCCATGAGTGGGTGTGAGCCCAACCATGAATCAGACACTGTCTAGCCAAGAACTCTGTTAAGGGCAGAATTGAAAATGGTTCAAGTGGTTGTAATGATTGACATTTAACCATGAGACTTGTACATCCAGACATGGGAGTAGTTGTATGTATGGGAGGTGTAGTTGTTGTAATCTTTTCTCGTATGACCTTCAGAATTTCATACTTTACATTGATGCCTTTGAATTTGCATTTAAATGTCACTCTGTGTGTGACTATAAGTGTTCATCTGCACATATTAAGTATAGTTTTTAGACAGTGATGTGAAGACAAAAGTGAGGAAATGAAGTCCAAACGACATTCAACATTGACAAATATGATTTAAATTCAAACCCTCACAGTAACAGTGCATGGATGGTTTCCCAGGAAAGCATGCAGGTCCAGGGTATCCAAATTGCAATTTCACAGCTAATTAAAATGCTGTTGATTGTGTGCGATGAGAGAAGAATTTGTACACACAATTTTGAATCTGGCACTTTGTAATTGTCAAGAATTTTGGCTCATTCTGGTGCGGTTACAAAGCCAAATTCAGTTCTCGCAGTTAATTTCCCACTTGCCAAGCAACGCGTAGAACAATAACCTGCATTCTTATCCACTTTGTTATAATATATCCACATATAATGACTCAATTTCACATATCTTTTCCATCTAGTCAGTCTTGTGATGAGCTGCTGTTGCACAGCAGTGGCAGTCTTCATCGTTTTGACTCAGTGCAGCAGGAGAAGCGAGTGGGGGTCGCGCACTGCTGCTCTGTCTAGGGAGTGAGTAATGATGGAATGAGTACAATAACACAGAGAGGATTCATGCATTTCTAAACAGCTTACAGAGTGATGCTACCCAGGGAGGAGACATGACCACGTGACAGGTAAGATGGTCGAAGCATTGGAAATCCATTACTGGGAGATGGAGCGGTGATGCACCCTGGGCACTGTAATGGGAGCACCAGTGAGACACTGTGTCTGAAGAGTTGATGAGATGAGGAGAGGAAGGGAGGGAATGGGGGTGATGAAGAGGCTGTGGGGATGAGAGGAAGGAAAGCAGAAAGAGGAGAAGGGAGAGCAAGAAGATTTTTTTATATAAGGTCTGCTGAAGGCAAGAGGACGGATGAGAGGAAGGGGAGAAGGACACAGAGATGATGTGAGGTCAGAGGAAGATGTCAGGCAAGAAGCACAGATAATACCAGACAGCAGTTGCTTTAAGTGGACAGCACTTTTCATGGCTTGCTTCTCAAGTGTTTCTCTTTCACATTTCTTTCTTGTCAGAATGGTGAATATTTTGCAAGGACCACTTTGGTGTTAATTTCAGCTTGAAAGAAATGCACAAAAGCACAAAAGAACCTTTTCTAGCCAGACAGAAAGGTTGCTGATGGTAAAGTCACGATACCTTTATTTATGTTATGGTGTGACTGAATACCGTACATAGACCATATATTTAATCAGTGGATGGAGCTTCTGGGACTGAAAAGTGAAGTATAAGAGCCTTAAACCTGCATTATTTCTGATTGTGTGGAGAAATTGCCCCTACTTCTGTCTTGATTTATGACCTCAGGAAACAGTTTCCTAATGAGTTAATGGTTTCAAGCACTAGTTTCAAGTCATCTTCAATACAGCATGATATTCATTTTGTAAATTATGATCCAATTTAGAGTAAAATAGATGATGAAGCAATACTATCATGTGATTGACAAGTCTTTCTCAATAAGTCTCCAATGCAACACGCAGGGCTCAAGAAGTTCCACCCTCTTGTTGGTATTTCACATTCTGTGGTTGCAAAATAACAAGATGGCAACTTCTGTAATGACAAATTCAAGGCTTCAAAATCATCATCCACAAACTAATGGGTGACATCACGGTTGGTTCACACTTGGTTAGGCAATATATCAGTATTATATTGTATTGTGATATGAGATTTGATATCGTGATAGATTTTGGATATTGTCATATTGTGATATGTCATAAGTGCAGCTTTTAAAGGCTGCATTACTGTGAAGTGATGTCACCAGACTGCTCTAGCTGTTTTATTATTTGTCTTTACCCAATTAGTCATTATATTAACATTACATTCAAACAACTCATTGGTTGTAATATTTTATGAAAGCACCAATAGTCATCCTTACAATATTGTCACAACATGAACATATTTGGTAAAAAATATTGTGATTTTTACATATTTTATCACCTTGGCCACTTCCACCTTGGAGTAAACAACATGTCGTCAGCCACAACCTACATCATCAATAATTATTGATATCGACTGATATGAAACTTCACTGTCATGATAGGTTTCTTAACTATATCGCCCAGGCCTACACTTAGTACTAAACAGCATATGTGCTCAAAAGTACACCATAATTACTATCACAAACTGCCAAAATAACATTTAAAACAGATTTGAATCAACCCTAAAAACTGATCAGTACATTAAGTGATGTTATCAGAGCTCTCTGTCCAGGGTTGCATCTAACCACATGAGAAGATAAAACGAGGAGGAAGTGTATTGAGAGAGGAATTCCTTTTTCACAACACTTATAAAACTTCTGTTTGTAGTGCCATGTTATTGTGTCTCTCGATTTTATATTTATAAGCTCTCTGCTCTTGTAAACTCATTCTCCTCTTTCTGCTCTCACTCAAGAGGTCCCTTAGCACCATTGATTCATTCATGCAAATGGCAGGAAACCTCCACATCAAGACGAGATGAGATGTTGGAGCCGTGGTGACATGTCTTTAAAAAGCTTTAGAAATGCTGTCATTGTGCTACTCAAGACCCATGCATCTCCGCCAAATATTGTCAAACTCAGACATAATCACTCTCAGCAAACTGACTTGAAGTGGGCTCCAAATGAAAGGCTGGTATGGCTCGCCTCTTTCGAGCCTTTGTCTCTTCTACAGCTCAAGTTAATTCGTATTGTCTCTGAGCAGCATCGGAATTTCTCTCTGAACGTCGTTAAGGTTTGGAGCGCGGTGCTGTGTTCATCTGCTCGTCGCCCTGTGCGGGTGGCTCGTCTGCCCTCTGATGAACTCATACCACCCAGCCCACGGGCTGCGGCTACTCAGTTGTGATTCATACATTTTCACTGTGAAGACACACACAAAACACAAATACATCTGAAAGAGAGGAGTGCTCACTATCATTTGTACATTGCGTACACTTACAAGTGTAGAGACACAAATCCCACACAGGAGCAAACACCCTTGCGCTGACTAGAATTACAAAGCAGGACCAAAGCAGTGTCCTTTGTTCAGCCATGCTCAGGATGATGATATTAATTAGCATGTGTCTACCCTATCATCATTCAGACTGATTAGATTGGCCGCTTGTCAGAATGACAAGTCTCTTTTTCAGGATAATGGCTAAATAAAACATTGAAATATTAATGAGGCAACTTTTTATATTTATTTTGTGTAAATTCATTTAAAAAATCATCTTCAGAGTAATAACTTGGGTTGAATTAATAGTTAGATTAACCTGCTAGTTGAAAAAGCAGTTATTAGATTAATCAAAAATTAAAAAGTAATTGATATGTACATCTCTACACAATAAACTGCTTAAATTCCTGGCGATCAGTATTGCCATTTCATAATTTCAATTATCATTAAAACTGTCTGATTACCGCACTTTGAAAATCTCACAACAATTACTCTCCAGAATCAATTAAAGTTGGTGACAGTCTCCCAAACGCAAGCACAGCGTACAACATGGATATGTTTCACGTTAATGGAAACATTGACATGGCAACGGACATGATGCTGTTTCAAATTGTTGAGCGGTTTCCAGTATAAAACGTAGTAAAATGATTTCAGTGTGTACAGTGTGTCATAATAATCATAACTGTGATTATTTGGGTCACTATAATCCTGCTATGACATTTTCATAGTGTTTCATCTTTTGGCACCTGCAACTGGATGAACAGGCTTTTGTTTTTTCTTTTACTTGTGCACCTTGAGTATTTAATAGTATTTTTGCCCACCTCAGATTGTTAGTTTGGTAGTTTGAAATGTAATAATACTGTTTTTATTTATTAGAGTCTATGTCCTCTTAAATAAAATCTTGACTTTGGACACCTCATTTCTCTGAAGGCAGAAAACAATGCATTATTTACCTGCAGTATCATTGATTTATTTCATACATTTATTCCAAATAGCATTTGTTTCAAATGTAGGTATGTATTTATTCATACATTCTGTACAGTGTGGGGAAATGGGAATTGTAGATAGAACAAACCAGACGACTGAGCCTACTCTGACATCAATTCATCCTCTTTTAAATATGTTTATTGTTTTACACGTGTTAAAGCCCCTGGTCTGGCCCCACTGTTCCAAACCATCCATTCATATTGTCTCTTTATTAAATCAGCAGATTAGCTTGTTCCTGCACAGCGTGTTCCCTCTCCTCAGCACCAGCCGAACAGCTAAAAACGATCACATCTGCAACCTCTTGAGTGCACTTTGCAATACACCTAACTTCTACATAACTGCGTTCAGATGCTACTTCACTCTACCTCCTTGTCCTTCTGCTTTCTGGAAACATTCTTGTGTCTGAATTGTTCTTTATTAGCAGAATTGGCAACAGGAAAATGTAAATCAGCATCTCACTGCTTACAGCAGGTGAGTGACAGACAAAATGACTTAATGCTTTCTCTCTGTCTCTGTCAACAACTGAACAGATACTGTATCTGTGAAATGTCTTGCTTGTACTCCAGTGTAATTCAGGCTTATACTATATATTTTTTTAAATGGAAAACCTTACTGATTTTGTGTTCTATGCCTTTTCATTTTTTATAATGGAGTTAAGACATCAAGACCAGCTGGTGTTACACTATTGAAGAGCAGAATTCACAGATAGAATGTGGTCTGATCGTTCAGATATCCTTATCTCACCCTAGCTTGAGTCTACCATGTGCTGGGTGATTATTTTGCTGTGCGTGTGTTAAACAAGATATGAAGATCACATAGCTTATCCATCCCATGATACATACATACAGACAGAGGCACTGCTGACTGACTGAGGGTGGCAGATGGCTGTATAGACTCTCACATGCTCACACACAGGCGGAGGAGTTGTGCTCAAAATAGAATTTTTTGGTTGTAGTATGGGGCATGTTTGCTTGTGGAGGCTTGCACCAAAATAAAAGCATAATCATAAAATAATCACAATCAACTGGGAGGGGAGCAAATTGATTTCAGTCTTGTCAAAGAGGATCATTTACAAAGGTGGACCGTCTGGACTAATGCAAGCCCTGTTATCAGCAGAGAAATACATGGAAATCCCTCACAAGTCCAAAACAAAGCTGGAAAACAAACATAATCATCCTGCTACAGTATGCTGTTAACATACCAAATGAAGCTGTGGCTAGATTGACAGTTTATTTTAGAAGCTGTACATCAAAAGCATCATTTAATTTAAAAAAGCATCAGGTTTTTCTTTTGGCTTTCTTTTCCTCACGTTGTCTTGATAGGGAATAAATATAGCAGTAATGAACGGACTGAAGTCGGCAGCAGAAGCAAAGCCACGATATTCATTTCCTCCAGAGCTATTTGTTCCTTCAGACTTTTATTGTGAGATGAGAGGAAGTGGCTGCCAGCTCTGTTACAGTCTGAGCTTGCAGCAGAGAGGACTGCTGCTAAATACAGAGCAGCTTGTGTGTCCCCAGCAGTGTAACAGGATCTGGGAGAGGCCAGCAGGCCATTATCACCACCGCGCTGTCTGGCCAACAAAGTCGGCTAAGGCACCATCTCCCTCAGCAGTTAGCGCTAAACAGCTTCTCCGAGTGCGCAGGGAGCTACTGGTGGCTTTAGATCTGTCCTTATCCAATGCATATTCAAAACAGCTGTGTTATGACTGTGTTTAAGGCAGTGATTACATAGTTTAAAGAGTAAACATGAAACAGGCTATACAGTATCAATGTCCAGGCATTTATTTTAGGAAATGTGGAGCTGTGTCTTACCACATTTTTTCTTTTTTTTCTTTACCAAAACTCAGTCACAAACAGATCCAGATCCTAAGTCAACTGCACTTTGAAATCAGTTTTGATTTCACATTACTAATATTTTAACCTTAAAAATTAAAGGGATAGTTTGGATTATTTGACGTGGGGTTGTATGAGGTACTTGATGATAGTCAGTGTGTTACTTAGTGTCTGTGCTGGTGCTTCTCTCTACTTCTCTAAACTGGGGCGATTCCGATGGCATCTACTGTAGGTTATATACCGACTATCAGTAACAGCCTCATACAACCCCACATAAAATGATCTTTACTACGCCTTTGAACAAATAGGGCAGTGGTGGCCTAAAGGTTAGAGCCTGCAGGATAAATGTGGGCGGGGAAAGTGAAAGATAGCGCTTGTCCCTCCTTCCATGCCACCACTGAGGTGCCCTTGAGCAAGGACCTTAACCCCAACCATTCCAGTGGAGCTGTTCAGTGGCCACCAGATAAGACTGTGGTTGTACTGGGCAGCTTCCAGGTGTGAATGTGTAACTGTGTGAATGTGATCAGTGTGTTATAAAAGAGAGCTTCACTCTCAGTGAACCTACCCTTAATAAATAAAGATTTAAGTATTAGATATTAATGTAAGATATTACAAATTATATGTAAATGAAAAGAAATGGTTATTAAAATACAATTGTAGGAGAGAGGAAGGCTTTTTTGAATGCCCATCAAATACAGACTGTGTCTGAGATGCACAAGGCTCTGGCTCATACTGTGGCAGTGTTTATTTCCATCATCTGTGCAGTCTGGTGTGTATCGATGAAGGCCGGGGTCACAGTATGTGCTCCATCTGCAACAATCACAGCCCTTCAAATCTATCGATGTAAGAGTGGGCAAGGCCTTTGTCTGACCCTGGACTCAGCTTCACTCCCGCATGACAAGATGAATAGCTGAGAAAGTATGGAAGTGTCAGGTAATATGAGTTCACTGACAGTATATAGTGGCTTGCTTGGTAAACTGTGTGCTGTAATGTATACAGTATACTGTCACTACAAGTGTCTGCAGGTGTAACAAAATGAGTGACAGACTGTCAAGATATATGACCTCTGCTGATATGTTAAACCTCTCACGGCAGTCCACAGAAGCTTTCATTCTGGTTTGCTTTACAGCAGCTGGGGAGATTTTCCTAGAAGCAATAAAAGTTTCTCTCACCAACTATAACCTAATCACAGCTTTGATGAGCATTCAGGTGCATCTAACTGCCTCTGCTGGTCGGGGCATATTGTACATTGTCATGCCCAACATTTATAGCAAGCCTGTATGAGCTGTGTATCAGCTTATCGCAGTGATTGATTGATTTATTTGTGTGTGTGCAGTGGGATAATATCCATGCTATGTGGGAGTGTTATTTTTTATCATGTTTCAGTGATGTAATCAGATTTGCATGAGCCTGGGTTATTGACGCAACACAGTAATAAATGCAAACATCCATCTCTCCCACAACCCAGAGAGACTAATCCTAATTCAAACCCTGGTCTTACCTGCTGCACAACTACACAGTCCCTTGTAGTCAAAGAGAAATAATAGTTGATCCCTGCTTCCAGGCTGACATGCAGGGATCAGTGCTCACCTGTGAGATTTATAGTAGTCAGATGGATGTTGGCAGCACATCATGCTCTCACTCATAGGCGGTAGATTAGTGTCACATGGCAGCGTGTTGAAATAGTGGACTTGAGACCATCAGTGTTTTGCAGCGTATTAATGATCTAATCCTAAAGAATGACAACGGTTCAAATGAGCACTGATGGTTTGAGAGATGAGCAACTGAATCTGAAGGGAAACTTTAGTAGGAGAATCAATGATAATGAGTCTCTCTGAAGGCCTTTGTTAGAAAGGCTGAGAGACAGACAGAGAGGCACGATGTGTCACTGGCTTTGGTACTACAAAGCAGAGATGTACTGCAGGATTTGGAGGTTCTAAAGCTGACACATTTAGGAGATTGAACGAAGAATAATCAGCAACTATGTCAAATCAGTATTCATGTAGGTCATATGACAAGCAAAAATGACAAACATTCTCTGGTTCCAGCATCTTTCTGTTGTCTTTTTCTTACACGATGAGACATTTTGGTTTATACGTGTTGGTCAGACATTTTATAGACCAAATGATAAAGTTTATAGGATATAAAGATTTAACCACATATTAATTTTTTTGTTGTAATGTTGAGGCAGACCCACCTTAAACTACTGTATCTTATATTTATTGTTCTGAATCTAGAAAAATGTGCTTTCAAAACTGTGTATGATCAGCAGTTTTTATATTCCATGTAGTCATGTACCCTTAATTTTTCTGTGCCATATATACTATTTTAGTGATCTTGTATGATCCTCACTTGTAGCGAATGTCTTTTTAAATGTTCCCCAAAATGCCTAAATTAAAACACAGGTGAAATTTTCAAAAACTTAAATTAAATCAGGCACTAACTAATTAAAAATGAAGTAAACACAACTACACAACTAAATCTGATGTGACATGCCAGCTTTCAGTATTTTACAGTACGAGTGGAACTAATGATTATTTTCATCATTGAATAATCTGCTGATTATTGTATCAATTAATTAAAGGAGAAAAGTGTAATATATTTAGTGCACTAAATCATAATATGATGTTAAGGAAACATGCTAAGTCGAAATACCAGCTGGTCCAACAACAGCCAACATGTTCTCCTTCGAAAATTGTTGCTCTGACAGGTGTTTTTCTTTGCCTGTTTCATGTTTAGTATACTTAAAATTAATGCCACATGTTCACAAAATGAGATACTGTCTGTTTATGAGATGTAAGACATCAATAACGTTTTGGAAGGAGTAGATGTTTATAATGGTTAAATAGAGCAATATGTTAACAGAGTCTGGCAGACAGTCACTGAACTCAGTCTCCAGAGAGTGTATCAGAGCAGTGGGCTTTTGTTTTCAGGACAACAGGCTTCGGTTTACATTGACAGACAATTGACAGTTATAAACAGCTTTAAGTGTAGGACTCATTGTCACTTGTCATTGTCCAAGTATAATGCTGTGCTCATCTTGCCCTCACTTCAACCACACATCATTTGAGATAACCAGCATGTATTCGCATTTGAGAAGCACATGTGAGGAACCAGTGAATATTTATATTTTTTATGTCTATGCTTATTTTAACACGTAATAGATTATCGAAATTGTTGTTGATTTATTTTTCTGTCTAATAATTTCAGTTTCTTTACAGTTACACAGTTACAGTTTTTGTGCATTGGCTCTGCAGACACATTTCAGTCTATTCCACAAATGTGTTGAATTGTATTACCAAGCCATAGTCATGAATTGGTTAGTAGCTATTTTTTTCAATTTCAAAACATAAAGCCCATGATATCGACTTTCTGAAACGTCTATGCTGAAAATGAAAGCGGCACTTTCACATTTGCTCGTGGTGGAGTGAGGAGCTCTGTCACAACGCCCATGGGATGGAGTAGAATAGACGCATGCAGCACAATTAATTGAATAAAAAAGGAGGGAGTGATTTGTTTGAGGTAAATGTGAATGAATATAAGAGCGGCTCGTCCCTCCTCCCCAGCGGGCTCTGCTCAGAGACATTTTAGTGCACAGAGGCATGAAACTGTCTGTCAGTTGACAGGGTCTGGACAGAGAACTCCCACACACTCCCATTTTAGACATGGTTCACGCACACATACACACAAGCACGCACGCCACCATAATCACAGATCTTTCTGGTATGATGTTTGCTGAAATAAACATGGCATCATTCTATTCCAGCCCCCTTCTCATGTTTGACTCCCTTTTCTTAGTCAGTCTGGGCCTCTCAATCAGACAGTCGATTCAGTCAATATGTCAATGCCAATATGTGAGGACGAGATTGGATACCGATAGCCTTGCTCCTCGCTATCGTTTTCATCAGTGGGATTGGCCACAGGGCAAATGGCAGCTCGCAGTAAGAGGTGATTAAAGTAAACGGGTATATGGACTCATTGATTTTCATAAAATAAACTGCAGCACCATTTGTCATCAGTCAAAGACAAGCAATTGATCAGCGTCACGCATCGATGTAACAGCAGCAGAGGGGAATGAGAAAGAGGCAGAGTGAAGAAACCGAAGCAAAGAAAAAGGTTAGCATAATGGACCCTGATGGCTTTGGGTTTGATTCTTCAGTCAATTACTTAGGTGATCCCTGCACACAGATGAATTCCCCCGGTGTGAAGCAGGCCATCTCATTACCGCTCCTGGAGAAATCGAAGGTGATGCTTGCTCTATGTCTCTTCGGGACTATACCTCAGAAGCTGTCTCCTGTTCCCAGCTAACGCGAGACTGAGCTGCTGGACCAGGATGAATGAGGAAACAGAATGACTCAGTGAATGAGCAGATGAAATAGAGACTGCAACGGTGAACAGAGCGGCCAGTGTCCGTTCAGAGGGAAAGTTACCCAGAGATGACTATCTTGGTGAAAAGGCCAGAAGGAGCACAATGGTGCACCTGTGCAGGTAAAGTTCCCACCTTAAGCAGAAACCTAGCTGTAATGTATCAAACAATTTACTTAGGAAAAGACAAGTCTAGCATGAATTTGTGTATATTTTTCATTTTATTTGTATTATTTTGTGTAAAGAACCAGAAAGAACACGGAATATGAGTTTGTTTGTCTGCTTTATAGATCAGCCCAAAATCAGAATCATTTTTCATCGTAAGCCTCACAAACAAGCCATAACATCCAATAATATAAGACATTCACAGTGTTGTGTTTGTCTCTCAGTTGTCCCTGTTATTGAATTTAGTTAAGTCAACTGTGTGTGCTGCACATTGTATCAAAGAAATTCAAACAGAAAACCATTGGTTATATTAAATTACACAGCAGTTCAGACACACAGCAACAGGAGAGGAAAACAAAAGCAGCAGTGTTAAAAATGGATAAAAAGTGGCTAAAAAAGTTAAATTTATAAGCACATTATGCAAGTTGCTTTGATGGTGGTTTGTTTTGTATCACTGAAAGGAAAATGTTATATCACGACTGAGCAACTTCACTAGAAGCCGGAAATTGCTGAAAGAACAAAAATACTGAAAACTATCAACATGGAAGCAAAGAAACGGCTGGACTGTTGGCTCGTGATGGCCTTTTTCTTTAGTCACTGTGCTGGTGTCAGTCTATTCTAGTGGAACTTGGCACGCGTCTCCAAGTCACTTGATGCCCACAACAAAATCAGATGTGACATTTTGTTAACCCTGCAAAGGTCGTCCCAGTGGAAGTGGAGCTGATCAAATACGAACCAGTTGAGACGAGAGCGCTCAGACAGGAGAGTAGAGCTGCTGCCAGAAGAAAGTCAGCATTTTAGTTGCTGAAGAAAAATCGGCGTGAACACAGACACCCATTTGTCTTCCCTTTTAGTGGCTACAGGCAGGGTAAGGTCAGTCCACACTTACAGTCTAGATAATAGATAGATGTACCCCATCATCCCTGTCAGATGAGTTGAAGTACCACCTCGTGAACACCACGCTCCACTTTTGTTCATTTTAACTGATTTTAAAATTGGTGGATATTGTTCTATTAAAACTTGTCATACAGTTGAATTGTCATTTTTAGGCCAGTTTGGTCAAGTTTGCTCTCCAGCTGTTACCACTTGGAGTGGCAGCAGCTGGATCTTTCAGCTGTTTATACATCACTTTTAGCTCTCTGTTTCAATCATTTATCCATTATGTTTAGCTAATTATTTCAATTATTTACACATTCATTTTAGCTAATATTTCAGCCCTATATACAATACTTTTAAATAACTTTTTCAACTATTCATTACTTTGAGATAAATTTTTTAGCAATCTATCTATTACTTTTTAGCCATCAACAATTTAAACATTACTTTGAGTTCTTTGAACTTTTTCAATATCCATTACTGTTAGCTAAAAATTTCAACTATTTGTTCAAAATATAGCTAGTTATTTGATTTTTTTCAACCATATGTCCATTATCTTTTGCTAACATTTCAGCCAATTATTCATTAGTTTAAGCTGGTATTTTAACCATTTATCCATAAGGTTTAGTTAAATATTGCACCTTATTCTTTATTTTTGGCAAAACATTTTGGAATATTTGTTTTCTCTTAGCTGTCTATTTAAATCTTCAACAAGGGGACTGTGACCCCTAAGGGGTACTCAGAGTTATTGCAGGAGGGGTGCCAAATTATTGTTTGAGATTTTTTTTTGTAAGTTTCTTCCCTTATACATTAAAAAAAATACGGAAATTAAAGAGATAGTTCACCCAAAAATGAAAATTTAGTCATTATCTACTTACCCACATGCCAATTGAAGGTCAGGTTTAGTTTTTGCTGGACTTTCACAGGAAAACAGTATTGCAGAATCTCCCAAACAATGGAAGTGAATGGTGACCAGTTCTCAAATGGAAAAAAACAACGGTGTGCAATAGCCATGTGGGGACATTAGTAGGCTTGGATTACACCAAACCCCAGAAGTGCTTTGTGGACTAACAAAATAAACCAGACCCTCAATTAGGATGAGGGTGAGGAGATAATGACTGAATTTTCATGTTTGGGTGAAGTATCCCTTTAACATGTCAGTAGCAATATTATTAGCAAAGATGAAAAAAATACAAAAAGCTACTCATGAATCCTCATACAATCATGTGAGTTGCCTAACCTACAAAGCCTCTGTACAGCACCTATCTAGTTAGCTAAGTTAGTTTCCTTGGTTGGGAATCACTGTTGCAGAGAATAGCAGCTATGAATTTTAACAGTAACTCGTTAAGCCTGCCACTAACAGGTGACTTACTGTACAATCGGTGCCTTATAGCAGTCCAACTATCGACTGATCTCAGTCTCCATTTAGCTGTTCTTCCATGTGAGACAACCAGTGTGCCAGTGTCAATATATTGAATCGGTAGCTCTTTTCCAGGCACAAGGTAGGGATCCCAATCATTACTTTGCAAGCTGATGTTTGGCTATGCTGGGGAGTCTGACCTGGCACCTTATTTTGTTTAATTCATAGGCAAGCCATTGAGAAGTTATAGACTTTAAGGATTGGTTTGTTAGTGTCTAGTTTAAAATGAGACTGCAATTGGGAAACAGAACAGAATTTATGTAGTGATATCAGTATTTCAATAACCTCTGTATATCAATATGATTTTCTCAAAAGCATATGCCTGTCTATTAATACCCAGTGAAATGACACTGACCAAACAAAGCATTTAACTGCCAGTGAAGACAGTCAGTGGCCCACGCACTGTCTGTGCACACATATGCAAACACACACATGTCACACATGAACATACATTGCCCACCTTCCAGGTGAGTGTAAAACACCAGGGGTTATAACCAGTCTTATGGGTCTGTTACCATGGAAACCATAAGGAAGAGAGAACGAACATAGAGCTAACAAGGGCAGGAAAGGCTCTCTGACACTCAGTAGCTTTCCGTTTGACAGGAGAGCACAGGACAGATAACATCAACCACTAATTAAGTCTCTACTCATCTGGTAACATTCTGTATCAGTCCTATTTTAGCTGAAAAGCATATGTCCCCGTCAGTCTTGGGTGTTCGTTTAATTGCAGTAATTGGAACAACATTTGCTGAGATATGTGTGCTGTTCCAGACTTGTGATTCTCAAAGTGATTGAGGGACAAGAGTTGAAAACTGACACGTTTTTTCTGCTTGACTGAATGCTTGATTCTGTTTCATTAAGTATCAAACTTCACCAAAACAGTCTACTGCAGCATCTGCTCTTCAATCAAACCCGGCAAATGTGACACTTAAGGCTTGCTATTATGTGGTCTTTCAAATGTTCACGAATCTGCAGAAAGCTATTAGATGGACTGGGTGGTATGAATCTCCTCTGGCACAGCTTCAGAACCATTTTCATGTTAATTTCTTTGAAAGACTTTTGGAGAAATGAATCTACCTTTTAAAAGTGGATGGTTTTGGAAGCAAACGTGTGAAATGACTCATAACTTTAATTGAAAGCTATAATCTCCCTTACTTTGCTAATGATCACAAATGCTAATGAAGGAGCGCTAATGAAGCAATGTTAATGATCATTGATCATTTCAAACCGTAGATATCTCATTTTGGAAACCGACTCTGCAATTGCATAGTTAAGTAAACATCCAGACAAGCCTGCGGGCAGAAGAGAGTTTCTCCCCTTTCCTCTCTAATTTGTTCGGATTTAATTGGGATGATCAATATCTCCTTTAAGTTTCCCGCAATACTGTTATCATCCATCTATTCATAAAGTGGTGAACAGATCATTGAGGACGGATTATAAGAGAGTGCTTTTCTTGGGAATGCTGTTGATTGCTGCCTTGGTCACACTTGTCAGCTCCTAACAGCATTAATCTTCTAGGTGAAACCAGTCAACATAGCGCACATGGGTGAGCTTGTGGGATCGTTTTTGTGGCTGTGTATTTGAATGGGTGACTGACTGTGTGTGTGTGTGTGTGTGTGTGTGTGTGTGTGTGTGTGTGTGTGTGTGTGTGTGTGTGTGTGTGTGTGTGTGCATGTGTTTAAGGGACCTTTCCAGTGCCGAGACATCAAGACATGGGTGACCTTTCTCACTCCCTCAAACGATCCCTTCCAAGCACACAAGCACGCCAGAGACTTAATTGGTTTTCGATAGTAAATCTCAGGAGGGTTCGTAAAGAAAATGTCTGATTCTTAATGGTGCTGCTCCAGAGACCACAGCGCTTTCTCAAACTATTTCCTGTCCAAAAGACCAGAGCAAATGGAAGCGGAAGACACATTCACTTTTGCTTTCTCTCTCGTCTGTTTTTCTCCACTGAATGATGTTCGGCATTTGGATCTGAGAACTTGGACACTCGGTCCTTTTTCTTCTTGAATGATTTCACTTTCTACGCATTTGTTCCCACAGGAAGTTGTATTACATTTGTTGCAGCCATTTGTTTGGCCCAAAAAGCGTCCATTCTGGACACCACATGGTTTGGTAGCTGACAGACTGCAGGTTCTGTTTCACAAGTGTAACACTTACCAGAGTTGGTGACAACACTTTTTGTACAAAACATGTCCACTTAACAAGTATTGTAGTCTTGTGTGCATTTTTAAAATCCTATTTTCATAAAAGCAAGTGAAAGCCAGACCCATTTCCTTTTGTTACACTTTATTATATCAACCTTTCGGTATCTGTCATTTCCTCTCAAACAGTATCTTTTGTTTAACATTCAAAACCCTTCCATTAGCATAAAGAAAACCGCACTTCAGTTAAAGGCAGTCTGCATAAAACATGTGGAAGTATTTCTTCCCACTGTGTAATCTAATGTACTGCAATTATTGAAACATTTCTTCAAATGAAGTTCATCTGCTTAAAGGCCTGTTCTTCCATAGCGCACTGCAGGAAGCATTGCTATCTAAAGCAACTGGCAGGCATTTAGCTTGAGCAAGATACTGTGGTCTCTGCCAGCAAAGACTGTCGTGAGTACAGTCTCTCTGCCATTTGGTCCTGTTTATTAATGATCCATATGCACTCATAGTAATGTGAGGCAGTTGTAATTATGTTCATCGACCGTGATGATGGTTTTGCTGGACTTCAGGGTGGAAAAGAGTGCAGAAAAGGATGGATGTCTAATTTGATTTGTCCAAAATCTTTTAGCTTGGTGTGGTAGGCTAACAATGTTGGAGACAGAAAAGGCAACAAGATTATGTTTAGCCTGCCTGTTGTGCACGCGTTCATTTTGACAGTAAGTAGTTTATGTGTATCTTTTGGGTAGAATGATATCCTAGAAGAACTGATCCACATTTAGTGAATCTTACAAATTACCACGGCTGTACCCTACTCAGAATTTTGACAGTTGAATCAGATATGGCTGTTCAATACAAATAATTGATGATTCCTTTTTTTTTTTAGTCCAGCGCCACACTAAAGTCCTATATCAGCCTTCATGAGTATGTTTTACCAGTAAGACTCACATTTTAATACCTATCTTCATCAACTATGATATGAAAACATCAGATTGTCAGAGAACGTTTGGGAAAGTAAAAAGTGTCTGTCCCCCTGCTCATAGTTCATATATAAAATCCCAGCTCACTGAGCATCTCCTGCTGAGCAGCAGACAGCATGTCAGCCACTGCAGCACGTCAGCTTCCCTCGCTCTGTGGTGTGTTGGCGTGGCTGCAGTGGCCGACAGTGTGTCACCTGCGCTCTGTTTCTGTGAATCTCCCCACTTCCATCACAGTTAGTTTTGTGGTTTGTGGTGATTTTGATTTTTGATTTCTGTTTGTTCAGTTTCTAGCCTGCCATGCTGTTGTATTTGTGTACAATGACACAGCTAAAAAAAACAAGAACTGCGTTCTATATCTATATACTTGTTTTACAACCAGTCATTTCACTGTCTTACCAGCATACATTGTTGCAAGGATTACTTTTTTAGTAAGTGCATCAGCTAATAGGAACATGTATTTATGGTTCCTTTTTTTGATAATTCCTCATTTAAATTTTCTCCCTCTGCATTTTTGTAAGCCTCTATCTGTTGATGTAATGCAAACTGACAAAGAAAAAAGCACTACTGCCTGACTTGAAGAATCTCTGCTGACTGAATGAATGATTCGAAGATTTGACATTCAGGTGGCAGACTTACAAATTACTACGTAGTCCTTTTTTATGTTTCTGTTATTCTTACATTATATTGTTGAGACATTGTGCTCCTAAAGGTTTGATATGGATGTCAATTGTCAAGTTTTCGGACTGAATAAGAAGCTAACACAATGTTTATATCGTTCTAGCCTGTCCATAATTTGTTCTGTTTCTTCTCTTGAAGGGCAGCCAAGAAATGAAAGCAGCAGACAGTGACTCTTGTGGAAGCTGAGGATTTTGATGTTTCTCTCTGTTTATGTCTCATACAGAAAAAAATCCCCACATTTTTAAGCTCTGTTGGCATTGGGTTAAAAGTCAAAGGTCTGTCTGATAATCAGCTATCTTGGTTTGTCTGCCTTGTTACTAGGTGGCAGGCATTTTGTCTAGACACATCTCCTGGCCTGCCATTAGAAACCGAGACAGGCTAATTAAACTTGGGGGTGCCATAGGTGTCTGTTGTCTGCTACAGAACAACCGTGGACTGATAATCATCTTTTATCAGAGATCGGTCACACGGAATCAAAGCAAATCAGATACGGAGGCTCGTTCCGCATTGGAGTGTTGATTTCTCTCATCATGTGTGTCATTAACACCGTGACATCTTGAAATGGGGTGTCCCCAGATCACTGTCAGCTCAAACATAGACCATAGGATTAAATGGCCATTTGAATATTGTTAAATATCCAAGAGCTTGTTTAAACATTCAGTAATCCTTTGTTGGCAGATCAGTGGATCACACAGATGCCATACCAAATGGGGCGTTATGCAAGGGTGGTAGGTGGCTGGTTGGTTTGTGGCTGGCATGGCCTGGCCCGGCAGATGGTCTGGGGATGTCGGGACAGCAGGCTCTCTGTGTGACGGCGAAGCTAATGATGGCAAAAGGCTAAATGATGACTACATACAGAGGATAAATCACAATTATCACTGCACGATGCTTACCAAGGATCCTCAAATGTTTGCACAGGGATTTGGAGGCCCAATTAGAGTTGTTTATGCACGAAATTGTCACCCTGTAACTTTTGCTCTCCATGTCTGAACTAGCATGACAGCGTGGTGCTAAACAACTGTTTCCTCAGACAGTTTTTGTGAAGTTCTGATTGATCCAGCATACCACACTGTCTGAAGCACACAAATTAATGAGCTTTGATGTGGGGAACGATCCGTCTCGCTTAGAACCAGCTGTGACAGTACAGTGCTGTAAGTTGTAACAGTGGATTTGTCCTGTGAGACTTACCTTAATGGCACGCATGACTGTCTCAAGATTGTGACATTGATTTTTTGAAGCCACAGTAGGATTTAATTCAAGTTTTAGCACTGACATGCTTAAAAGACACAGTGAAATAAAATAAGAAAATTCTATGTTCTTGTACCTGTTCAGTTGTCCCTGACTGTTCCTAAGTCCCAGCTTGAAGACATGTGCAAATGTTGAGTTCTCTATGTTATGTATGCAGCTATGTATGTCCACTATGTAATTAAAGTAAGTGTCAAGAAATCTCTTTGCGTCTCGCTGGATGCCTGCTGTCTCGCTCACCCAAAATAAGCGCTCCCTCCTTGTCCTGCGTCTCCTCTTCATTTGCACTGAAAACAGCGGCAGAGACATCGTACCAAGTCGCACCACCAAACTTTCATAATGTGCAAGTGTGGAATAGATTGTGGGTTTTATATGAAACACTGCTGCAAATCACTCATGCAAAACGTGTCTGACAGCAGAGTACAGAGCCATAAGTCTGACCCACAGAGATGTCATGTCACTGTGAGAGCAGGTAACACGGAGCATCACTGTTCCCACACACTAATCTAAACCACAACACTCTTCATGTGAAATAGAGCAGCAGATCATCTTAATACTAATATTTTAAACAGTTTAAAAGTTTGTTCACAGATTCTCACAGATTAGGCTACAGTATCTCATTTATACATTAGATTCATAATAAGATGTTAACACCTCTGCAATGTCTCCTTCTCTCTTTCTCTCCTGTTACTATATTTACTAAAACTATCAGGATGTGTTTTTGCAACTGTTAGCACTCTACAAATGTAGCATTAGCTGAATGACAATGTAAAGATTCACACATTGCATTGTCTTGTGTTGCATTGTATTGTGTCGTGACAGGGCTGAATCATGTTGAAATGAATCGTTGGCCATTTAAAAATTTCTGAGACATCGGATCGCTTAAATGTATCGAGATATGAATCAAATCGTCTCAGTCAGTGAGATACACACCCCTAGTTCTGACTACAGGCTGAGTAGGTTATTGCCAGTAGCTGATAATTTCAGCCTTTTGCCCAACCTTGTTGTATACCAAGTATGGTAAGAAATTGTTTTATATTTTTATATCAAACCCTTCTCATTAAATAAAAACAGTATCTTTGAACTGGGGGCATATACAGTATTATACATATCCAACCAGTCATATTCAATCAAATGTCATTTTGGTTAGTTAACCCCACACATCATGTAAAATTGCACTTGACTTGATATTTATTAGCTCTTAACTTAGATTATTATCAGTTGTATTAACTAACTGAAGGATATTATGGGTCGGAGGTGTGTATTTAAATTGGCAAAAAAATTTGTTGACATTGTCACAGAATGTGATTGAGGTCTAATTTATTCATCTCTCCCGCATCCTCTGCCTCTAACAGCAGGGATGAAGGATACATGGGTGGAGGCCAACAGTCCACTACTGCTCCATATCTCACTGCAGCCATATATTCACAAAGCCACCCCACTTTAGACGGATCCAATCAAATCTGAAAGATCTGATTTATATCCCTTTTGCAATTTCACAGTATGGAGATAAAAGCCCCATAACTTCCATTTCACTGTGAGGAAACATGTAATTTAAAATTTCTCACTAGTTTAATGTAAGTAAATGAGCGGGTATGAGCCTGCCCTTTCTGTTGCCCTTCTTTGTATCCTTATCTCCTCTTCCACTTAGACTTATTATATTTGCTTGTTTTCCTGCAGTCTACAGTTGCTATATTACATTGTGGAGAGATATTACTTTGTCTGTGGCTAAACCTAATAATTAGACAATGTGAAAACAAAAATTGTTTATGATACATTGGTAAATTTTCCTGCAGGACACTGATACTACATTTGGTGTCTCTGTACATTGAAGTCTTATTTTAGTCGTCAGTACACTTAAGAATTGTAGATCCTTTACTGTGTTATTGCACAACTCCTGTGCGTCATTCATGTTAGCCTCACAAATCAGGGCAAAGCCATGTCTCTGTGCTGAACAAAGCCAGGTCTCTGTGTGCGTCTCCATCAGCAGAAAGACGAAGCACAGCCCCTTCTCCTCAGCATGTCGACTACCTCTGATACTACACAGCCCCCCCATCCCCCCTTAGTCCTGCAGGAATGTCCTCCAATAAACCCAATTGGTTCTGGTCAGAATTATTAAAGATGTCATTGGGGCTGGAATCTGCTTAGTGTCCTCTACGCAGCAAGGAGCCCAGCATATTTGAATGTTTTGTCAAGAAGGAAGGAAGGGGTGTAAGTAAAAGATGGCAAGAATGGAAACAGCTAGAGGGAGAAGACATATGCTGCCTCCTTACAACAGCAGCAGTAGCAGAGCATCTACACCCTGAAGGCTGCACTGTGCCAACAGGGACTCGTATAAATTATTTACTCTTGGACCCCATTGTGGACATTTCCCCTGCGGGGGCCTCTCTCCATGGGGCTCCTGGCTCTTGGATGGCCCAAGCAGGGTGCCAGGGGGAGGACTGAAAGCTGGAAATGGTCCTCTTTCCAAACACAGGCACAGCCTGATGTACTGTGAGGCTTTGCAGGCTGCTTTGAGGAAAAGAGATTGATTTTGATTGAAGAGAAGAAAGTGAAATCAGACAAGGCAAGGTTCACTTTAGAAACAGCAAGGAAGAGAAAATAGTTCATGAAAAATGTTTGTTGGAGCTATGTTTTTTTTATGCTTTGGATTTTGGGTGGTGATTATTTGTTCATTGCACCTGTAGATTGGTAATTACTTTGCATGTTGGAAGCTCTGTTATTTTTGTCACAATACTTTGAAAAAGTGAAGTAAGAGTTCAGGGTCACTTTTTGAATGCAGCAAGTGGAAATTCAGTGTCTAGCTCAAGAATGCATGAAAAATGTGACTATTTCTGCTACGTCTATTTTTGTACTAACCATGGTTATCAGTATTTGCGTGGGTTTACATGCATCTGTGCCTTGTTAGATGCCAGTGCACATGCATGTGTCACTTTCATGTGTACATGTACTGTGTGCTGATTGCTTTTAGCAGCTTGTAGCATATTCTCTACATTTCAAGTCTGCCAACATGAAATTAGAGCTTCTGTACGACTACAGGATAATTACTGTAGTTATGTACCTGCCAGTTCCTGGTGCCCAGGAGCTGTTTTTAGTGCCACCTCTGAAAGACTGCCACTTGATGGACAGCTTCAGCACAATGGGGTTCATCCACCTCAAACTGATGAGAATGACTCACAGAGAGCGGGTGGGAGTAATGACCAGAATACCTGGGGCACGCTGAGATGGTGAAAGTATTGTACTTTAAAATGGCTCAAGGGAAAAAATAATGAGCAGAATTACAAACTTTGTCAAAGTTTTTATGCCTCCGCACTGGCAACAGCCATGGCCAGAGGCATTATGTGTTCAGGTTGTCTGCCTGTCCGTCCAATTCTTGTTAACATGATATTTCAAGAATGCTTTGACGGAATTTCTTCAAACTCAAGGATGAAATTATTAGATATTGGTAAAGGTCACTGCAACCTTAAGTCTGTCCCATTTTTGTGAATACAATATCTCAGGAACAGTCGGAGGGAATTTCTCCAAACATCCACTTGAACTCAAGGATGAACTGATTAGAAGTTGGTGGTCAAGGGTCAAAGTCAAGGTGACCTCACAAAACATTTTCTTAGCCATAACTCAATAATTCATATGCTAATTATGACAATATTTCACACCCATACCTAATAGGATAAAATGATGTGATGATAACATTTTACCTCCAAAAGGTCAAAGATCAAATGCACTGTGACATCATAATGTTGTATTATATGGCTCTGAACAGACATGAATGTAAACTGCAACTTGACAGAGGCATGCAGGCAGTAATTCTAGTTTAGTTTTACTCCAGTCACTTTGAAAGAACTGGTATCAAAGAGTCATTTTTATCATTGGTTCATTTGACCTGGTTCCACCTCATAAGAATTTTTACCGTCTTTCACCTCGTTGCTTGCGTGGTCCTGCTTTAACTTTATCCATTTAATTGAGCTAGGTTAAATGTTTCTCAGTTCCCAGTGAATAACATCACTCTCAAAAGCTCTTAAAAGTCTGTGAGCCAGGTTTTTTCTTTTTGACATTTGTCTGTTTATAACATTCTCAGCTCTGTTATTGGCAGTACATCTTTTTATTACACAACTTGACTAAAATCTGGGACCAAAAGTGCTGCGTGTTTGATTTGATTGCCCGCTCAGCTATTTGACTTGTGAGCGACCAAGGCCCCAGTTTTGTTCAGTGCTCATTCTAATGAGAAGTGCTGAGCTTGTGAGTCACAGTGGTTGATTATTTTTCTCCCGCTGGAGTTCATGCGGTGTATCTGAGGTCAGCTCCTTCCTGTCTGTGCCTCTGCCTTCCTGTCTGTCCGATGTGAGCTCAGCCAGCGAGAGGAAGAGTACACGCCAGGTAGACTACTTCCACCTCATCAAACCTGCCCCTTGCCCCTTCGGTCTCTCTGTCTATCCTTCACAATGATTCACACACAGCGTGAATCGTCCTCTTGCCTCTTTTTTCTGGTCATTCTCCTTCTAACTGTCTCTCCCCCAGACTCCAACCTAGATGCTCACAAGTGCCCATGTGTGCACACGCACAAGTGGATGAACGCATGTAAAATTTACAACCTCATTGGGCTATTGCATGAACGTGTGCCCTTGTAACAGATTATTATTCAGGTTACATGCCCAGGAATTGTGGTGCAAAGGGCCTCTCTGTGACAGAGATTTGGTTAGTCTCCTCTGTATAATTATCCTTATGCCCTGCCCTCCGAGCTTTTATGTTCCCTCTTAATCCATGCTGGCAGTCTGCTTCCCTACAGGTCTCTTATTCCCTGTATTACTCAGGCATCTGCTCTGAAGGTCTGTTTTTTTGCCATTAATGGCGGTATAATCCTGTATTCTCCAGTGTCTTGTCCAGGTGTTGGGGTGAGTTATGATTGGGTTTTTGTGAACAAGCACGTAAATACTCAAACAGCTGTTAAAGAGCCTCTTTTTATACAATTAAGCCTAACATCAACCTTGAAGTTCATTGCAAAACATCTATTTCCTTTATTGTTGGTAGAGCGTGCGCACCATGTATTAGGGCTGTCAGTCCTCTGCGGTGGCTGCTGGTTCAATTCCCGCTTGCAGCCCATTTGCTGTGTGTCCCCTCTCTCTCTCTCTGCCCCCCTTCCTGTATATATGTATATCCTGTATATCTTCAGCTGTCCTGTCATTATAAAGGCACCCCCCCCCCCCCCCAAAAAAAATGTGAGAGTAGGCCAACCACCAAAATTTAAATGCAAGATAGAAACCTGCTTTCACTAATGAAACAAGTATTTTTTTATACTTGTATTGTCAGTTACATTCAGTTAAGAAACATGAAAAGTTTTTTTTTTCTCTTGAAAACTGACTCTTGTAGTTGTCCTATATTTACACTTCATTTCAGCTTGTCTTTGTGATAAAATTAATGCATAGATAACACATTTAAACACTATGGCTCTGCTCCTCTCTTATCATATTTGGAAAGACTCCATGGGGATAGACAATATTTTCAAGCAAGGGCTACCAGACCCCTAATTTAGTGACCAAGTACATTTTTGGTGGCCCAAATCATAATTTATATAAAAACAATACAGAAAAGCCATTTTAACACAACTTAACACAGCCTTTCTTTACTGTGACGTGGCCACTTTTCCCATGAATTGTGATGTGGTGTTTCCTGAGGGCATTGTTTCTGATGAAAATTGAGATAGACTCGGCTTGTTGAGGAAACTTGAACTCACGCCTCAGTACATTACATCATTAGATTGGTCATATTCTAGGCATGTGAACTCCTTCCTTTTGTGTTTCTGGTTCTTCTGTAAGGATTGTGTTAGCAGGTTGAATAAGCTTAGTTAACTCAGTTTTCAGCAACCCAAACCTATCGGTAGCTAGCCAGCAAGTACTGTTAACTGTTTTCGGGGGCTGTTGCATGAGAAGACATGAAAAAATCGGGATGTTTGTGGAACTGTAACATTGTATGTGCGATGGCTGACAGACTGAGGCAGCTGGCGGCCACAGGGAGGCATCTGCATGAATGAGAATATTTGGGGCCCGCAGAGCAACTTTTCGTGTCCGTGGCCATCGGGCCATGATTAATGTTGACGCTTGGTCATATGTGTCTTTAAAGACCAATACACATGAACAAGCTCATATGCAAAATAAGAGTCCTTATTTATCCAACAGAAAAAATATAAGAAGTCTTTGAACAGTCCTTGTATCTTTAACAAGCAAATACAAAATATGATTAAAGGCAAAGATGTGTTCTCTGTTTGTAGTTCACTTGGTAAGAATTTCAAAGTGGCTGTTTGTTTTGTTTGTCATGAATATATTGCTTTGAGATATTGGTGGGAGTATTACAGTCATGAGTGGTAAAAAAAAACAACTATTAATTTCGGCTGAGGAAGGACTTTCTATTTTGTAAAATGAAATATAAGATTCACACCCTCCCCACTTACAGTAAATCCTTTTTGTACGGTCCCCAAGTGTCATTCCTCATATGCTTTTCATGTTACCTTAGTGCCAGAGCAAAGCAGATTTCTCAGCAAGATTGTCCAATTTCCTCTCCATTTCTGGGGCATTATTCTCTTCAAAACCCTGCGGTCATCATGTGCAGTCAATAGAGATTCTTTTCTTATTTGTTTTTTTTTTTTTTTTGTAGAGATTGTGGTCATGTTGACCATAAAATGAAAAACATTTCTTTAACAGTCTGGTATATAAGAAATCACTTGAAGAATGAGTTAAACGATGTTCCAGAAATTATGAAGCGCTATTATGTTGTTGTAATTGATGAGGATTTCTTGTAGGAGGTGCACACACAAACACAAAAGCAGACGCACACACTTATTCCAGCTCAGGAGATGAGTTACTGAGAAACGTAGTGGAGGAAGCGTCAGAAGTGGTGAGAGCCCCTCTGTGGCCGATTCTTTGTGACAGTGTCTGTCGGGTGACAGTTAAGTCAGATGATTTAGTTATCGAGGGGGCTGTGGTTTGCAGTCAAATGCTGTCAAGAATTCCTTATGTTTCCACTGCAGAATGTGTTTCTCCTCAATGACACAGCAGCCCGAATGAGACATCGAAAGTTTTCATATGCGGGGTGGCAGACTGAATTAGGAGTTTCTGCCATTTTGTGGCCCGGGCTGCAGTCACACCTGTCAACAGCTGTCAGACATCTGTAGTTGTGTTCCACTTAAACACTGTGATAGCAGGCAGGTGGCTTTTGTCTCCCTTTCAAACTTCAAAATCTGCTCTTATGTAGGTGGATGTCTTTGGTGTTTTAAGCCCCAGGATCTTTGTTCTTAGATTTATAATTAAATCAACTGCTTAAAATTCAAGATCATTTTCAGAAGAACTATTTATTGTCATTGGTATTCTTGCTTTGGGCATAAATGTGACAAACAAACAGAGGAAAAACATCACGTTTATGCAAATATTCATACACAACAACAAGTTGCAGATTGTCTAAATTTAATTGTCCGCTTGTTCAGAATGGTTACTGCTCCAGGTGTGAAAATCCAATAAATTATTTCAGTTAGTGTGCTGAACAGAATTAGGAGTAGTCCTGTGAAATTATAAAAGTTTCTGGAAAGATACATCAAACATACCTCATCTTATGAATTTCCTTCTAATACATTTTTGCCTGGAGCGTGGAGTCCTGCCCCACAGGCATAATGAAAGCTTGATAGAAGTCTAGCTGTGCAGTAGAATGAGTTCTGATCAGTAAGAGGAATTACTGTAATAAGTTTGTGAAACCCATGATTAGATTATTCATGATAAAATGAAAAATACCACGGTTGTGTAACTGCTCTTTTTTTTAAAAAAATGCATTTTTCACTTTCCCCTTAAAGTCTGTGATGCTCACTGTGCGTCATGGGATGATTAGCATCGGGTGTGAATGTTAGGCCACTTCCCCAAGACATGGAAATGGGCTGCCTGTCAGCCCAAATTATTGCTGATGTGCTGGCATTTTGGAAATGGCGTGATATGGGCTCTCTGTCTCCCCTCTGTCCACCCCTCCATCCCTCGTTTCATGTCTCACTGCTTCAGGGGTTAATGAAATGCCCCTTTTGAAGAGCTGGAACGAGGGATTGTTAAATTCGTATGAGCTTTCAGCCTCCTCCCACGCTTTTTCTCAACCTGTGCTTGATGCATGGGCACCACCATCACATCACCGCTGACAAATGTATTGTAGCAGAGAGCTAATGATGATCTAAAGCCTCGCTCTAATCAGGTTGTCTAATTCACTTCTTAACCATTAAACCCCTCAATCAAACACAGGCAATATAAAGGGATATTATTTTGCTCAGCAGGGTTAATGTGTTACAAAAATACGGTTTAAATTAGAGCCCAACCAATGCTGGAATTTTGTCGCTGATTCCAATACTGATATTAGGGAGTAAAAATAATAATAATAATATTGATATATTGGCCAGTATTCTTTGTTGGGGCACTAAAACACTGAAACCGGTATTTTCTAATAACAAATAGAACTAATGGATGGGAGAAAAAAGTTAATTCTCTTAAGAAACATGATTCTTACTTACAATTCCTGAAGTAAGTTTTTGACTGGTGAATTGATTTGATATGTTTCTAAACAAGTAATGCTTAGTCTGTTAGCTCTGTGCTAACATATGATGAGAATTACCATTAACATGCTACAGAATTTAGCAGCCAGCTCTCTTGATTTTGGCCTAACATCTTATTTTATTATTTTCTTATGGCTCTAGCTTGCTGAGCACAAACAGCTAAATGTAGCGGTTTATTTTAGAAAAATATTTTGTGTACTGATTTTATATGCAGTTTAGCAATGATGCTGCTGAAATAAAACTCAGACTGATAGAAATGTGATATGCATTGCTTTTGGACATATTGGTCAAGATATATATAGTCTGGAGAAATGTATGATTGATTGCCATTGGTTGATGATTTTTGCATGGTCCAGTGTTAACAAAGCAAACAGGAGTGTTCACCCCATGTACTGAGGCTGTGAGTCTTTTGCAGTGTCTGTGGGTTAGACTCCTGCCTGTAGCATTTTGCTGCATGTCATTCCTCTGCTCTCTCTCCCCCTTTCCTGTCATACCCACAGCTGTCCTATAAATTAAAGGCAAAAAAAGACCCAACAATTATTAAAAAAAAAAAAAAAAACACGAAAAAATGCAAACGAAACTGACAAATCCTGCATATTCTACCTTTAATCTTGAATAGAGAAAAAACATAAAATATGCAAAAATGCTGCCTATAAAATTTAAAAATTGCAAACATTCCACAAATGAATGTTTTTAACATATACGCTAATGGTGATATAGACTGATATAGCTGTGACAGGCTAATTTCAATAATATACCAATAATATCACCTGACCGATGTATTTGTCTGGCTCTTGGTTAAATTGTTAGGCTTTGTCACAGCTTGCTCTACATCCTTGAACTCACAGACTGTGTTTACTCATACTTCGTTTATGGGCAGTCGCCAATACAGCTGCATTAGAGGACAGAAGAGGAAGAAGAAGAAGAGAGCCAGATGCCTAAAAGGAAAAGAAGTATCATCTTAAGAAATTAGCATCATTTTGGCTCACTCGACCAACAGCAAACCCTTCTCCCATTCTTGAGAAGGTCTTCTGTGGCTCATGAGTGCAGGTTTACACACACACACACACACACACACACACACAGAGCCAAATGTGTGCACACTTGGTTCCATACTGTGGTCAGTGATGCATCACCTGACAGCTGACTGATGAAGCGCTGACCTTTTACTCCTGGCCTTGTGGGCAATTCTCTGCCTCATGAAACTGTGGTGGTCTGCATCCACTGACACTTGAGTGCTCAAATGAATTATGACCATGTGGGAGAATAATAAAAAGACGCAGAGACAGTGAGCCTCACAGATGAGGGGATGAGAGCAGGATGCAGATAGCTGGAGCCGGGGAGGGGGCACAGAATCAAGAACTCCCTCCTGATCCCGCTCTCCCTGATTCCTTTGCACCTTCCATCTCATCTTCTGCTGTTGTAAATTACGTTCTTTGATAATTTTTACAATGCAGTTGTTTGTGAGGGGTTTATCTGTGGATTATCCTCGGTCTGTACACACTGCACTCTATGGTGGCTGAGTTTCACCCCAAGCAAGAAAAAATAGTGAGGCAGTTTCTAAGCTGAGGAAGTTTAAAATATGAAACTGCAGAGCTGTAATGGGAGTAGACAGCTCTCCCATCTGTATATGAAAGGCTGCTGCTATTGAGGCTGAATCAAACAAGCCGTTTGATCAGCAGAAAAGCTTTAAAGCTGAACTACATAGTGTCCCCCTGTAGCAGAAATGCTCCATACTGTAGTCCCCTACTGTGAGGGTGTGAAGTGTATGACTTTTTTTCAGAAGTGAAGTTGATGGTTTCTTTGTTTGTGTGTGTGCGTAGGTGTGTTGCAGGGTTTCCCCTAGGCAAAGCTGTTAGGCCCATTTGCGAGTATCTTTTGACGGGAGGCGGACACCAAGTGTAGTTTTTGACAGAGACCTGGTGTAGGCCAGTGACAGACTGATGGCAGCATTAAGGTAGTTTTCTGTAATAACATAATCTTGGCCAGAATCACAGAAATAAGAATTTTATAAAGCCATAACACAAATTTCACAGGGCACTACATTAAGTCAGTGCTAAAAGCTGACTGTAGATTTGAGAATATTACTACGTAATGTGTTCTTATAAATAAATCATTTGTTTAACACGTTTTGAGCACTTTTTGAGGGTCTTAATTTTTTACCTGCTCATTGACCATTGTTTTTGAGTATTGTTTAAAAAAATGTATTTGATGCAATATATATGGTAACACTGTGCTGAGATCTTGTACATTTTGATACAACAGAATATCATTTGCAGGGCAATATAAGTGTGAGAATAAATAAAAACAACTCTCCCTTCACAGTGTGCCCATGCCTGCGCGTCTACTTGTGTATGCAGAGTACAACTCGCTGTATCTGTGTACTTGAAGAATGCGATGTCTACATTTTTGTGACTGTCGGTGTGTATGCGTGCGTATGTGTGTGTGTGTGCCGATGATTAGTAAGGTCATTTACAGGAGAAAGCTTTAGCTTGGCGAGAAAGACGGGGCTCTTTCTTCTAATGGGATCAATGTTTCAATGCTTTCTGTCTGTGTAAGTTATGATGTGGCTAATGTTTAAAACATGCTCTGCAGATGCAGCGTGACCCTCTTAAATAAATGACTGCATCGCCAGGAGAGGGAGTCGTCTTAAGATTAGCTTTGCTGCGGGTGAAATGCTCTGTAGACTCTGTGACTCATACTGGCTGATAAACAAGAGAGCACATGTAACAGAAAATGGGCATGGACACACACACACACACACACACACACACACACACACAAACAGACACACTCGAGCAAACCCTTCACTCAACAGTAAAAGGACATGAAGGTAATTGACTTAAGGCAGATCATCATCCAGCCAGCACTACACATCTACTCCCACACATGGGTGCATAAATGACAAAACACGCGTCTGCAGAGTATTTGTGTGGCAGAATGAGCACATCACCCTCAGCTTGATATCCCATAATTTCCTTCCAAATGCCCAAGGCATTTTTTACTGCCCCACCAGCAGCATCTTGCCGCTCTGTTAGTTAACAAGGCTAGCCAGCAGCAGGAGAATCTGTGCCCTGCTCGTAACCTGCACTGCTGCTCTGCGGTGTCACAGCTCCATATGTTAAGATGTGCTCCTCTGAATGCTGATGCTGAAGTCGGATTTGTAACTTTTGAACCCTCAGTGTTCTTGTGAGGTTATGTTTGTCTCAACCTGCAGTTCTCTGGGGTTGAGAGCGCCATAACTGGGTGTTTTGGTAGATGAAGGGATTAGGAATTCATGAGGACTGCGTAAAGGTGTGAGGTCAGATGAGGTGATACAGCAGATAATGATAATATCTGTTTACACAAGGTTTCAAATGCCACATTATATAAATCATACAGTAATAAATATTTACATTCAGCAAAATCTTAAACTACAAAATCATTTTTTAAAGGGATAGTTTAGATTATTTGAAGTGAGGTTGTATGAGGTACTTATCCATAGTCAGTGTATTACTTATAGTAGATAGCAGTTGGCACAACCCCAGTTTGGAGAAGCAGAGAGGAGTACCAGCATGTAAGCCAAGCAATGTACTGCAGTGGACATGGTCAGCCTTTTTTGACGAGAAGCTGCCATGATATAACCCAAATGTCGCTCTTTTTCACTCAACCAGATTCATTTGACAAAAACAGTAATTTTACTGAATGCAGAAGATGGGAGTTGCTGGTCTACGGCTGTCTCAATCTGTAAGTTCTGTGTTATTGTGTGACTTATTGTGTGACTTATCTTTTAAAACACCAAAGTCACACACTAACACAAACTAACTGATTGAGGCAGCAGTAGACCAGCCACTCATGTGTTCTGAAAGTTAAAAGTACTGATTTTGCCAATAAAATCTGGTCGGAGGGCAATATTAAATAGCAGATTATATAGCCTATATAGCAGAGGTTTCCCATCGGAGAAGGTTGTCTGATAGCAGGGTAAAGCACTGAAAATATTCTATAGTGTATATACTGACATTGATATTGATTTTTTAGGTGGGTGCTTCTTCAAACTGGGGGCGTGCCAGCTTCCATCTACTGTCAGCAATACACTGACTACACTGACTATGGATAAGTACCTCATACAACCCGACTTCAAATAATCTGAAGTATCCCTTGAAGCTCTGTGCTTTTTAAAACGTCCTTTGGTTTACCAAGTGCAGATGCTTTTAAAAAAATGTAGTGTGAACTGCAACAAACTGCACCGGGTCAACTAAAGTGCAGGCATCCTCAAGATACCAAAAACCAAAATGGCTTTTTTAAAAAACACACTATGCTGTGAAATGTGTGTCTCATGAGAGTTGTTACATTAAGGAGAAAAAAGTACCTCTGAAGAGACTGTAACATTAATTTGTATACCAGCAGCGCCTTCCTTGAACGAGGCACTGCTCAGTTATTAAAGCAGCTATCTGACAACTAATCAATTATTTCAACCGCCCCAGCATATTTTAAGGGAAACACTTCTTAAAAACATTGAAATATTGCCACTACTACCTGTCCAAAATGAGAATCACAGTGTGATGAAGCATCATCTGTTCAGCTTATTTTAAAGTAGATCTTCTGCCGTCACACTGCCTACACATAAACTGAGTTGCACCAAAAAAGTTTAATTTAATGCAAGATAAGTATTTATCAGAGTTTGGCAAAACCAGGTTTAAAATGAGTGAATGAAGATTTAAGATTAAGAAGAGCTTTGCTGCACAATTATAAACTAATATCAGTTTAGTAAATCCAAGTTTAGTAATGTTAATTGAACTTAAATAGAGTTTAATCAATATGGCGATGTTTCTTTTACCCATATTGAAATAAATAAATAACTAATGAAGCCAAATAGAAGATTAAAAATTAGCAGCAGCACAGTGAGGGGAAAAAGAGATTGTCTGGCAGCAAAGAGAGAAGAGACACATCATAAAACTCAACTGGGTTGAGTTTGTTCCTTAACTTACTTCAAGGAACTTGATTATTCGACTCAATTCATTTCGAAAAGGCAGCCGATTAAAAGTTGAATCTCCTCAAGTTTAAGTTTAAAGTTAATACTGGATCAGGTTCTGAATTAAAGTTTAAAGGTTTGGTGCAGCAGAATTTAATTTAATCTTGGTTTAGGCTAAAAACTAAACTGAAGTTTAAAGAAAGGTTCAGATTTAATCTTTCTTCATTCTAATCTGGTTTTATAGTTTAGTGCAATGTAATTTAATGTTAAAGCAAGATGTAGTCAGGTTTAATCAGATCATTGTTTGCACAACCAGCTATATGGTGCAAAATTAACTTTTATGTTCACTGGCCAAATGGTAGGTGGATGATGTCACTTTATTGTTTTTGTTTGGTGTTTTTTTTTGGCTAGTGTGTGAAGCAAATCTTCCAGCCACTTCAATATTTTACTAGCATTTAGCTGGTGGCTGGTGCTAATTTTGTGCCTTAGATGCAATACATTAAAGGCAAGTTTTGAGGGACATGTGTGTAGGTAGTTAGGTCATCATCAATCATTCATATTGACATTTCCTTTGATCTGGTGTCGCTATGTGTGTACATGTGACTATGTGCATGCATTCATATGTGTGTGTCTGTCTTGTTTACTTGCACAGATTAATGCATGTGTACTGTGCCTTCATGTGGATGTGTGTACATGGCCAAACTGGCATGTGTGTGAGTCTAGACAGGTGCCGTGCTGCAGGTTTAATGACCTGAGGTGTGGCTGACTTCCCTTTGCCAATCTGAATCCTTTCCCTTGTGCCCGACAGAGTGTGACACAGTTTGAGTGCATGGCTGGTGACAGGCTGGGCCTTGTGACAAACTAATGCAGGAAAAGGAAGTCTGTTTATTTCCTCAGGCTGCAGCTCCACCTGAATGCTAAGTGAGTGAGAAGAGTTCCCGAACTGGAGAGCTGCAGCTGCAACATGCAACCATGTATGCCTGAATGAACACATGCACTCACAAGTGTGGTTACACGACACAAATTTACACAAATATGCTCAAAAGATTGTAGGCATTCACATCAGGGACTAAGCTCTCTCAGTGAAGGATGTTGTGTAACACCTCTTGCTTCAACTGCACCATCAACCCAAATCCCAGCCAGCCCCCTCCCATGAGTTGTTTGGCTCTAAATTTCCATCCTTGTGGTAACTGGGACCTCAGGCATGCCTCCAATGGCTCCCACAATGCACCGGCACAAATTACGTTTCACTCACATGGCTGAGCCAGCTCCTCTTCCATCCTCTTTTCTTAGCTTTCCTTCTCTTTCTCTTCATTTATTCCCCCTCCTCTCTGTCTAGCAGGGTCCACCTCCCTGACATCAGCTCGTTTCTCTCAGACTTTTCCAACATAACTGCTTTTCAGCTGATGTGTTGTGAGTGCCTGCAGCACCCTCCCAGTTCAGCCCTGTCTGTGCCGACTGCTTACAAGGAGATGAGCTGTATGTTCAGCTAATGGCTACAAGTAGCATCAAAACAGCATCAAGTTGTATTGACATTGCTGTAATATATGAAATATGCATCTTACTGTCATCCCGTCTGTTCTCAGAAACCTTTCATCTTCGGCGCTGTAGTCTGCCAGAGCATCTCTCAAAGGGTACTTGGGCATAGTGTGTTTTAGCAAATTGAAAGTGGCTTTTTATGCTTTGATAGATGGTGCCGGTGGCATTCAGAATACGTAAGTGGACAGTGATGGATTTCCATTCAAATCAGCACTTTGTGTTCAATTGATTGGTGGTTAAGCAAGCCCAGGATCGTATAACTCTAACCTGCTGAGTGAGGGTCATCTGCAAATCACAGACCACTGGAAACCTGTAATATTTCAGTATGCCCAGTTAGTTCTGGAGATGTTTTGATCCACTTTTTTTCAGTTCCAATCCAATTCCAGTGTCTGAATTTGGATATCTGAAGATACTGATACTATACTGATACCAGCACTCCTAGTAGTAGTAGTAGTGCTAGTAATAAGATTACATGAGGCTGAAATTGAACTTCAGATTGGAAAGCTTGTGTAATTTTTGTAATGTAGGGTGCTTTAGGATTCTGGCCTGTGACATGTACATACATTCACATGTGCAGCTGTGAATGGCCCTGCATTGCTGAGAGTTTAAGTTTGCTATATTATGTTCCAAAATACAAATTAACTAAATGTGTTTGTAATGTGTTTGTTCAGAACATGGTGGTTTATGTTGGTAATTGTCATTGGCTGTTCAGTGACATGGCTAGTACATTTCTTCAACCCAGCTGTATCATAACGCAATAAATTACAATGCATTTCCCTTGTATTACAATCGTATATAGTAGAAATGGATAGCACTATTCAGCTGTCAATTTGCACTGCTTAGCATAGTGTTGTTTACAAATAGAAGACAGAACAAACATGGCGCTGTGGAATTTAGATTGGAGAGCTGTTTGGTATCACAAGTCCGAAATTCAATGACTGCCTTACGTCAATATTGGCCCTAATACTATGATATTAGATCAGATCAGTCCCATCTCTAATTAGGTATATCTCCTTTTTCTCCTCTGGAAATTATATTTTTTCAAGAAAGTAGCTCTCCATGCAGCCACATAAAAGAGAAAATGCTTGTATGAGAGGCACACAGACAGACAGGCTGTCAGAGTGGAGAGATTCTTCAATAGGGAAAATGTACTGCCTCAGAAAAGTTCAGCGTGATAATAACAGGCGCCACTAAGCTGCACAATTTGATTGGGGGGTGTGAGGGACGTGTAGAGGACATTTATCAGCGTGACACAGGACACAATGCTCTTTGTTTGATTGGTTAAATTAGTGGGAGCTCATTTGCTTTCACTGCAAAATCCTTTACAGGGTTTTTTTGTTGTGTTAATTAAGCTGGAGCAACCATTTTGTATGCCGCTTGCATACTGGGCAGCAAAGGAGAGAAAAAGAGCATTGTTATTCTTGTCTTGCACCTCAGAGGCATTGTAGTTTGTTTTTTTATATGATTTGCACCAAAGATGATCTGCTTAAATGTATATTTGTTAAAATTAGTTTGGTTTGGTTCTTCTCTGACAATTACGTCTGCTGAATACAAATTCCTTCTGAGTTTTTCCTCGTGTGAACTGAACTGTTGCCAGCATCCAATGTTTTGTTACAACAGACAACAGACTTCTTACAGCAGACTAATTTAACTTGCTGAATTTGTCAGATGATGACTGTTGCAGGGAATTAAATCTGAAAATTGCATAGCTCAAGGTGGAGATAATTTCTTCTCATGAATTTTCAGTATTTGTGAAAGCATTTATCAAAAACCCCTCTGAACAGTATCCTCTTGGGATCTCATCAGCTAAGTGAATCCACTGATGTTCTTTAATGAAACATTTTGTCCTGTGATGTTATGCGTGCTCACAAGGTACTGCTGTGTATCGGCTGCTTAGTCATCTTTCACAGTTAAGCTGGACATGTGAGATAGGAGGATGATTTTTTTAAACTGGAAACAAGCAGGAAAACAGGATTTGCATTAAAGGGGTCGGTGAGATTATTTAACTTCGGGTTGTATGAGGCACTTATTGTTAACTACAGTAGATGCTGGTTGGCACACCCCCAGTTTAGAGAAGCAGTGAAGGGCACCGACATTCAAAGGTCCACCTAAAAAAACACAATATCAGTGTATACCATAATAAGAATATTTCACCACCTAACCTTGCCATTAGGCAACCTTTTTTAATGGGAAACTGGAGAAAAATATTGCTCTCTCAAAACCAATCAAACTCAATGGGTAAAATCAGCAATTTTACCTCACAGAACACAGGGGTTGCTTTTGGATTGTTTGTATTATTGTGTGGCCTTGAGAATCTGAACTATCCTTTTAAAACAGAAGTCACACAATTGCACAAACTAACAAACTAACAGGTCAAGGCTGATTACTGATTCCACCCATGGAGTCTGGTTGAGCGAGAAAGGATGATATTTGGTTTATATAACATCGGTTTCCTGTAAAGTGTTTCCCCTATAGTGTATTTGGGAGGGCGCCCCCCCCAACAGGACCCCCACACAGAAATTCAGGTTGGAGATTTTTTAAAAAAAATTCCATTATTTAATTTTTATTTTAATCAAAAGGGCCTATAACAGGTGTTCTTTTTATCAATTAAAAAGCTAATTCTAATTTGTGCAATTTCAGATTCGAATGCGTTGCTATAGTTTCATTACATTCATTACAATGCATTTCTCCTCTCCTCTGTGACGGGTGGGTCTCCCCCCTCGAGGGGAGGAGAGAGAGTTGCTGACCATCACGGTAAAAAACAACAACAAACAAACAAAAATTGTAAATGGACAACCGGAGGTTCCCCAACTGTTCGCCCCGCCAAGCAAAAATATCTGCATTTTTTAAACGAGCCGTACGTGGCGAGGCGAGGTGTTTTAAAATGCTGATTTTAATAATTAAAAATAAAAGTTAAGAAAATATATGTTCTCCAAGTCATTTAAGGTGGGCCAGTTGTGTAAGTGGGTGGGCCCAGGCCCGTTAGGCCCACCCATAACGCTGCGCCTGATGGATGGATGGACAGATGCATAAATAAATAAATGACTGAATAATTGAACAAAAACAGTGTTCCATTGCTAAAATAAAAAAAAATCTGAACACAAATCAATGTTAACTGTTTATTCAGGTCCAAATGCTCTGTAATCATGGTAATGGGGTCCTTTGACGAGAGGGTCCTGCAAGGACCCCAACGACGGACCTCATTCCAGGCACCCCACCCCTCCCAAAGCAAAAAAGCAAGGGGAAACACTGCTGTAGGAAAAGAATGTCTGATGGCACAGTAAATTGGTGAAAATATTGTTATTCCTCTGTGCTTAGAAACAATGAAAATCCTACATATTCTACCACTGAGTTCACCAGACTCATCCTTTTAATATCAGTTCACTGCCCCTTTAGATTGTTTAGTTTCCTCTCATATTGCTGTTTAACCCACCTTGTTTGCTGCTTTTAAAGCCTCTAATATAGAACTTGCAAGTCACACTTGGAGCTACAGGGGTTGTAGCATCTCACCTCGCTGTGCCTCAGACAGCTGACCTCTCATTAAGCACACAAATCAGCCGTCAGACGAGGTGGAAGCAGCAAAATGCTGGCAGGTCTTGTTTCAGTTCAGTGCATTCGGAGGGCGATTTATCTTGTGAAGCAACATCAAACCATGACACAGAGCAGTACTGTCTCCCACTTCCTCAAAAAAAAGCATACCTTGTTTCTTCCATGGCCTGTTTTATGTCATTTGCCTTTCCATGGATGGAAGTTTTGTTTGGGTTGCTGGTTTCACTGAGCTCTAGCTGTAGAGGTGGGATGTTTACACTGTGAATGCAGCTGGCATGGCATCACCGGGATAGATTTTCATAGGAAAATGCATCTTCCAGCTTCACTTGATAACTTTCATTCGTTTGCTCAATTTGATCTCGGTGATGACACACTTTTTTCTCTTTCTCTTGTCTGTGTGTATGTTCAGGAAGCCAAGCTGCGGGAGCTACTGGATGTCAGCACCCTGGCGGGGAAGATGGAGAACAGAATGCTGACAGTGGTGAGCGGCCTTGACATGGTCAACATCACGTATCTCAACTTCATGGCCTTCCAGGAGGAGACAGCCAAGGTACATATTCTGCACAAGAAAAATGTGGTTAAATATACAAAAAGCAGCCGTTAAATACAATATATATCGCAAGTGAATTGCTACTGGGTGAAAACCTCATTCCTCCTGCTTTGATCATTTCAGTGTTTTAATTGAGGCACTCCATTTACGTCTCTGGGGCCACATAACAATAACGTGATCAGTGTCTCAACTCCTTTTATCTTCTAGGTGGTGATAAATAGTTTCCATTTATTCTCTGTCAGTTAGGAGGTTTTTGATGAAGGCACCATTTCTGTGCTGGGTTAACTATATGGTGTGTAGGGTCAGGGGTGAGATTTCACATCAAAGTAATCTTAACTAGCAACAGTGTTTTGAATTCAAACAGACATTATCAGCATACCCGTTGGATGTGGAAAGGCAGGTTTGATTTGTACTTCAGATTAGAGGCCACAGTTCTTACTGTAAGAGTTAGGGCAGTCAAATACTGATATATTGTCAATAAGAAAACAAGTAAATAACTAATGGTCCACTGTAAGTCTCTGACCTGTTGGTAATTCCTGAACGTTATGTGGAGCAGCACAATGGACAGACTAACAAGCATATGTGAAGGAAAATTGTAATATGTAGCTAAGTACAAATAATTTGTTCCTGCACTGAAGTAGGTTTTTCAGGTATCTGTACTTTACTTGAGAATTTGTTTTTCAGACAACTTTTTACTTTTGCTTCCTACATTTTAACACATATATCTGTACTGACATAACAAAACAAGAACGATACCACAAGAATAAAAGCAACACAACCAGATGAAAATGACATAGCAAGAGGGAAATAACATAGCAAGATAAAAACGGTGTAACTAAATGAGTAAGATATAACAGGACATAGACAACAAGACAAAAACAACGTAACAAGACTGAACAAGACAAATCTGATGTGACGACTAAAATTACGTAACAAGATGTAAGAGAAGAACATTATAAAAGACGTAACAAGGTGAAACAGACAGTGGAGGGAAGGTGAGGTTCAGTTAGCTTTGCACAGAAACAGCTTGTAGAAATGTCTTTCAGAGGGATTTTATTTTTATACTTAGAGTACATTTCAGAGCCTGTACTTTTTCACTTTTATTTGAGTAAAAGTCTTGTTTTTGTACCTATACATAATGTGTGTACTTTTGCCGCCTCAGACAATTAGTTATAGCTTTGCTTAATCTGCAGTGAGAAAGGAGTAACAGAAAACTACCGGTACGTTTCAAGCCTGAGCAGTTATTAATGTAAAATTACACTATGTTTGCAGCTGACTCTGTGTGTTTGTGTGTTTTATTCATTGCAGGAATGGGCAGAAGAGCTATTCAACCTGGCGTCTAACCTCTTGGTGCAGAATATGTCCAGAGAGGCCTGCCTTGAGAAAGCGTATGTCACCAACACGCACATGCACACCACACAGACACACACATATACACATACACATACACACAGTCGCACAGAAATGTAAATCCACAAATCCCAAGATAAATATGAAAATCAGGTCTGCTGGAAACACAAAATGTCAGTCATCACAAGTGTCACATTAGGTGTGTACTGTATTTTACATAAACAGAAACAGCAGGAAAAAGCAAATGAGGCATCTCTGTTCAAGAGAAATGTGACTTTAATGCCAGACAACTGCTCCAGGTCTCCACCTATACAAAATAAAGGTTTACTTACAAATGCATGCAAAAATATATTTGCAACATGCACATAGAGTATGCATTAAACACACACAGACACCTTTATGTGCACACCAAGGTGAATATGGGTTGTTCTCTACTCACACACACACACACACACACAAACAGTTGCTTTTCACAGCTCCACATGGCAGCCTGAGGGTCTGAGCTTATAAAGGTCAGTTCACCTCACATCGATGTAGAGAGTAGGGAGTGAAAAAAACATTAGGAAGGATGGAGGAGGAAAAATAGAACAGCTGGATATACATATTAGTTCATGAACCCAACTCTGTGCATCCCAGTTGCCTTATCTGCTTCTCAGTCCAAGAGTGCATATGTGACAGGACGTACGTGTGTGTGCGTTCATATGACATTCATATGTTGGTTTAGCCTACATTTATGTCACATTGATGACATAATGACAGACCTGTGTCAGTAGATCCTTAAAGGGGTAATTCATATTATTTGAAGTGGAGCTTTATGAGATATTTATTGATAGTCAGTGTATTAACTACAGTAGACAGCAGTTGACATGCCCCCAGTTTGAAGAAACAGGGAAGGGCACCTGCACGGAAGCTAAGTAATGAACTGCTGTAGACAGAGTCAGCAGTAAAATGTATTTTAGTTACATACAGTGACTTTAAGTGTACGTTATATTTAGAATATTTTTGCTGCTTAACTTTGTCATCAGACACCGTTTTCTGATGGGAAACCACATTAAATTAGCCAAATAAAAAACGTTGCTGTGGCCATGGCTGCGCATGTAGATGCAACAGCCAGCAGCTCCTTCAAACTTTGCTACTTTTCTTCTTTAATCTGTTCTATTTTTTTTATTTTATGCAGAAACACGTATCACCTTTGACAGAAATACACTTATAGGCATTGTAAAAGAAAGGTTTGGGTTAATGACCAGTGGACACTTAGTTGATAAACAATGTTGTCAGTATCTTATGAATATGCAGCCAGATCAGCTACATGCACCACTGTGGACCACCCCAGGAGGACAGTGGAGACAAGAGCCATGCTAAAGATGGAACTTAAGGCAGCTCCTGGATAACATGGGGTCAAGAAAATGAAACTGATAAAATGAGACTTAAGCTGACGGACAGAACACTCTTCGAGCACACAAGACAGGCGTGATGAGGGGAGGAAGACTGTTTTTACATTGATGATGCTTTGTGTTCAAAAACAGTCAAAGTTGACACTTTTGTATGTGGTATGAAGAGATTAGCTAGATTAGATAGATTAACTTGAATCCTTAGAATACTGCTCTTAGTTGCTGTTAGATGGTTTGTGTTGTTGTGTGACTTTGATGAATCACACACACCAAAAGTCACATAATAATACAAATGAACTAAAAGATCAAGGCAGCAGTAGACCAGCAATTCTGTGGTCTACGAAGTAAAATGCCAGTACAGTTGGTTTGGAGAGAACAATATCTGGCTTTCTCCTGATGTTGATTTTTTTAGGTGGACGTTTTTTTAAGAGGCTAAAACACATTTGGTTGTTGGCCTGTCCAGAGCAGTTCGTTGCTTAGCTCCAGTACGGCTACTCCGCTCTGCTTCTGCAAACAGGAAGCGTGTTGAACGCCATCCACTGCAGGTAATACACTGGCTTCTTACAACCTGGCCTTAAATAATCTGAACTATCCCTTTAAATAGGTTGGGGGTTGTTGACCTGAGGTCGCAGTGGTGTCAAAATGTTAAAGGAGAGTCACCCTTTTGTTCCAGCCTATTATATAAATCACCTCTAGCCCTCATCAGTGCATCAGGCTTTTCGTCCAGTAAGACAGTTCTTATCATCAGTTGCCCTCACAGCATCTCTGATCCTGTGTAATAACTGTGTCTAACGGCTCACAGCACCACGTTTCTATTGATCTGAATGGAGCCACACACTGATCTATTGTTCACAGCTGATTTATGTGTGCGCCGAGTGACTGAGTGGAGCTCACGCAGAGTGAAGCTAAATATGAATCTGCCAGATTGTTTTGAGAGAATATGCTGGGCTCTGCTTGGTGACAACTCCCAGCTGTCTGATGTTTATCAGTGAACAGAAGCCATTTGCTCGCACCCCTGAGGAGGCTAATTGACTTATGAGACAATAAAAGTGGCCATCGACCACATTGTACACACAGAGTTGAACAGAATAGAGGAGAGCACGTTACGCAGTCACGCTGGTTCCTCACAGCAGCAGTCGTTGTGCATCACTTGCTTACAAATAAGGCGATTCTTTGTCATACCACTACTACAGCATGAAGAAGCTTCACCCCTGCTGATGATCTTCTGCGTGTGGTTAATGCTCATCGTTAGCTCTTAAGGCTGTGATACATTTTTTGGGGGAGGGGACAACATAGAGGGGCAGTGTTCCCAGCAACAGAAAACCAAACAGAAACCAGCATGTCTTCAAATGGCTGCTTGCTACAAGATGTTCAGATCAATGCAACAAGGCTGAGGCAACTCTCTGCATTGTGTTGCTTTGTGAATCAGCGATTAGGGTTAGAATGACACAATGGGATGACCTGTGACCATGTTAGAAAGTTGGAAATTTACCCGTTCTTGCATTGTTGTTTAATGTTGTGCATTTCATTCCATGCCAAAAAAGTAACAGGATGTGCAAAAATAAGTATATGTAGGTTAAAGGGAAACTCTTCTAGCATCAGCTCTCCCATCTCCACCTCATGCAGGATTTTGACTCATAAGACACTTGATCACATCTCACCGATCCTGGCTTCCTTATGCTGATTACCCGTTGCTTTTAAAAATATTAAAAATTTTAAGATATTATTGATTACTTACCAAGCCCTGAGAGGTCTAGCCCCTAGTTCAGGGTTCCTGTGGGTGCTTGAAATTTATGAAAACACCTGAATTTTAATGTTTAATCTGATGTTTACTTACTTCTTGTGATCTGTCAGTCTTTTTTTGATACGTGCCCTCTGATGGAACAGCCAGGTTATACAGGTTGCCAAGTCCACTTACAGACAGGTGACACATTTTGACACATGAAACTTTGTTGTTTTCCTTCAGTTAGTCACCTTCTGTAGAATTGTATCACAAAACACCTAATTATTTTGAGCATATATATATATATAAAGTGTGTATAAATATTTAATTTCCTACAGCTGTAAGGTGCTAGAAAAGCTTGAAAATACACCTTGAAAATGCTTGAAAATTGCTTGAATTTGACTTTGAAAAGGTGTTGACATGCTCCAAGTTTTTTAGCAGATCTTTTAGCGCCCTATGTCCTTCCCCACTCCCTCAGATCCTTGGAGGTGTTGTGCCTGGTTTCTCTTTAGTCACGATTTTCACTTTTAAATACCCACTTTTTAAAGTATGGCTTTTCACTGATTATTATTAACTAGAAAGGGAGAGTAGAGACAGGCAGGGAAAGAGAAAGTAGTGAGCAAAACACAAAAGGAGACACATGCAAGTAATCTGTTTTCCCTTCCTCATCTTGATAAATAATACAGGCAGTTGTAAGGCAGATAAGGGCAACAAGGAACAACTAGCTGTCCCCTCCTTCTTTCCCTACTCCTGAGCCTTTCATCCTTCTCTCTCTTTTTTTTCAAAAATCACCCTTATGTGGCTTTAGTGACATCATCTGTTGTCAACTCGCTCTTTCTCTGTCAACACTCAAGGTTTCCCATTCACTTCACAGTTCCTTCTTTTTTAGAGAAAAAAAAAAAAAAACAACTCAGACAAAGCCCAGTCTGGCTCCCTGTTAACCATTACAGTCATCGGTGACTTTGCCTGTGGCAGCCGATCTGCCCTATGAAGTGGACACTGTAATGGATATTAATTATTAGCCAGCAGCCACTTAAAACCCAGCCTGTAATGATGGCTCCTGTTGCAGCTAAGCTATTTATAGCCCAGCAGGCTGCTGCTGCTGCTGCTGCTGCTGCTGCTGCTGCTGCTGCTGCATGGGTCTAAGCTGCCAATGCAAGACTTCCAGGGATTAGCCAGAACTCAAACCTGTCATGTAAACACAGCCAAATGTTTGTGGTGTGCGCAGAGAACTCTGCACGCGCAATCAGCTGCTGGGTGTTACATTATAGCGACACAAATGCGTGTTTCACCACCATGAGGCGTGTGCTGTCATACGAATTTGCACATTCGCTCACAGACTGACATGCCAAATGGTTATCAACATGTATGTCAGTCAGACAAACACAGACACATAAATTAAATGTGAGTGAGTCCATTACTCACACAGACTAACTGCTGTGATTACATGTTGAGTAAGGTGTGTGTGCTCTGTCCGTTACAGATACACTCGGCTGAAGCTGCAGCTTAACCCTGAGGGGCGAATTCCCGTCAAGAAGTAAGTCTCTCTGACTCATCCCTCACTCCTCTGCCACCTCGCCACTCTTTTGATCAATGCAGAGCTTCCTCTGCCCTCCCTCATTACCATGTAAATGCTTCAGTATACACACATCCGTTGTGTATATGTGTGCATTTATTAGAATATGTTACCCCTCCTTTCTGTCAAGAAAGCACTGTCTTTTATTTTTTCAACAAATCTTTAGCTCTGTGGTAAAATGTGCACCATTAATTCTACCACTGTCCATCCCTCTGTCTGTAAAGAAACCATAGTGCATATGTGTGTGTGAGCGAGCCCCATTTCTATCTGTCACTAACTCCGGCTCCGAATGTGCCAGTCTGAGATGTGTGAGAATTGTTTTTATTTGATTTTTGTGATCTTCAGTTTCAGTTTTACTTATATGGGAATTTGTCATCAGCTCACTGAGAATCCGACTCCATCGCCATTAGTCAAGTTGAGCTTTCAGGCAGGCAACAGTGAACTTCTGCGATAACCTCCCTCAGAGCCGCAGAGGAAAACAGTGGGTGTCAACACAGAGAGGCAGAGAGACACTCCTTGCCGTTTAGGGAATTAACCTCCTAGCTGGGAGGACATGTCAGCTTGACTAATGTCAGCTTGACTCTGCTCTCCCACTGAGCATACAGTATATTCTCATGGATGTGCGCAGGCATACCTCCGCATGTAATTAAAACAGGCTATGGCCAACAGAAACAGAGCTAAACAGCCAGTGGTAGGTGTAACGACACCGGGGTTTATGGCAGTAAATCTCATTTATTGGCTATATACGCTAGAATAAAACACAGCACAGTAGCTCAGCCACACACAGGCACACTGTGTCTATCTACCTTCAAATGAGTGATGAGCCAGGACAGCATATTGTCAGGAAAAACTTCGCTACAGCTAAAATAAATTCAAAAACACATTTGAATATCTGAAAAATACGACTGATATTAAGGCCATGAGTTGAAAAAAAATTCAGCTGGGGTAATTAAAATAACTCAGATATTTTCTGAGATTAAAATAATACATTTACAGTAAAAAAATTATAAATAATTGTCTGAGAAAAAAACAACTCAGAAATTCCCTATGACTAAGTCATAACTTATACCTTTTTCATATATACTTAAATTTTTCACAATATGAGGCACCATTGTGACAAATAACCAAGGTGAATGGAAGTATGGAATAAACAAAAATGGATAACAGAACAACACTGATTAAATACACAAAAATGCTAAATAAATAATGGGAAAAAACACTCCTACACAAACTCTGAAAAGGTTGCCAATATTATAATATGAAAATAATACACAGTGACATTCTAAATACACACATTTGTACAGTATACCCTCCAAACTCTGGACCCACATGTTTCCAGGTCCACCTGCCATTAAATCGTTTAGTAGATGAGATGAGTGTACATAACACAGATGTCTGACTCTCTGTCATGATCAAAGAAAATTTTCTTCAGGAACTACTAAGGATGAATCAAAATCTTGCAACGTGACTTTTTCAAAGTTCTTTTTTTTTCTCTCGAGAATTTCTGATTTTTTTTTCTCACAGATTTATGGAATTTATGCCTTTCATATTGGAAACACTAACTTCTCTCTCAGAATATTAGCAAAATATTAACCCCAGCTCCATTTTTTTTCACCTGCAATGCCCCTGATATGCCATCATCTAGAAAGGGTTAGACAAAAATATGAAAACTAGGCTGTTTATCTCAGTGCATGAAAATATGCTGCTTTGGAGATGCATGGTTTTCATAGAAGAATTTGGAAACATATGGAAACATTTCGTCTGCTTGTCTTTTGTTTACTTACACAAGACAAAAGCCTAGTTTTTGCCACTGGTGAGACAGGATGTGTGGAGTAACAAGTAGTGTAAGAAACTGTGATATGATAATGATAATGATGATGGTAATGGCCATTATAATAGTAATGAATATGGTAATGATAATGATAAGAAAAAATGACAACAATACAATCTAATGTGCTCATCTTTGTAAACATGTTTGTGCTTATTTCATCTTTATAAAGAATTGCAAACATTATCACATTATATTATGTGCATTTGGTGTTCCCATCTGGAGTTTAGACTGTGTGAACAGCAGCGTTCATTTAAGTGTTTTATGTATTATATGTACCACGTATTTGAATAAGAAAAGTTAATCACTGTACTTAACAACTGTACTTTTCCACCTTTGTAGATCTGCAGTAATTTATCTATCAATATGCGCTTCACTGAGGACAGAATAGAAGATATGCTTCTCTGTATAATGAAATATAATTCAACAGCCTTTCAAGTGCACAGAAAGTTGAATCAACAGCTCTTTGAAACAGTTTCAACAAAAACGAACATTACCTTCATGAATCTATAATTTATTGCAGGGGTGTGATATTAGATATAACGTGTACTTCACCTCACATTGTCACAATGTCTACCTCACATTGTCTCTATGCTTTATATGCATTTTTTGTTACTGTGCATGTATTACGTTTTCATCTAGGCATTTTCTTTGGCCCATGCAGTTTGGGGTTCCATACTCTAGTCTCTCCTCTATCTTTTCTGTTTATCCTTTTTACCGTTACTGCTGCGACAACAGAACTTTCTCACAGGAGAGTATTAATTAAAAAGCTGTGATGAATCCATCAGTCTGACATGGAGAGTCAGAGGGTAAACTCCTCTGTCTGTGTGTGGCAATTTCTGTGATTACTCATACAGTTGTGTTTTTGTGTTCCCCACAGTATCTTCAGGATGTTCTCAGCAGACAGGAAGCGAGTGGAGACAGCTCTGGAAAACTGTAACCTCCCTTCTGGCAGAGTGAGACATGAAAAATACTGAAGCTCCCTCCTTTTTTTTCAGTGTTACTGTCTCTGAACCTGCTCCTGTCTGTGTTCCTCCTTCTCTTGCCTCTTATCTTAGTCTCTGAGCTCTTTCATCTCCTTTATCCATCCATCAGTCTATCCTCTCACTGTTCAGCTCATTCTTTATTCTCCCAAAAACAGCAGCTGATTGCTGCTTTGCTTATTTGTTTGGAGTCTTATTTTCTGGATGTCTGCATGACTTCCCACTCAGAACTGATTTAGCATTGGTTGTAATGAAACAAATAGACCCTGTGGGAGCAATAGAGATGACAAAAGCTGTTTTATCTTTACCTCTCTCAGATATCAGCAGGGAGAAGCTGCCCCCTCATGCACTGAGGTGTAAACACTCCCCCCAACACAGCAAAACAACCTCTGTGTTCCAGGAGTAGAAAGCAATTTGCATGTTTGGAAGTGGGAAAATGCTGTTTAATGCACTTCTGAACACATGCTGAAGCATATGCACATACAGTAGGGCAGATACATCATAGCTGTAATGAATGTCTTCTGAATACACACACAGAAATACAAACACACACAGAGCAAACTATACATAATTAGCACAGGGAGGGAGAGCAGGAGGTAAAAACGTGTTGCAGTGTGAAGGTCTTCTGGGATTTGCTGTTGTTCCAACGTGCAAGTAATTACAGCTAAACGATAGTGCTGTTAATCCCTCAAATACACACTCTCACAGGCAAAAGTGCATTCACAACGTAGCTCGCACCAAGGTCTTCAGAGTGAGTCATTGAGTTTCGGCTGGGCTTGACCTGCACCCCCCTCCCTCGGTGCATCCCTCCTCATCTTCTTTTCTCTCGCTCCTTTCTGAGGGCGTTTGGTTCTGCTCTGTTTCTTGCTGGCACAATGCTATTGCCTGCTGCTCGGTGCACTGTGTCTTTATCAGACCTGTTTGCCTCTGATAGCTCTATAAGGAGCCCCTGTGGCCACAGCTTTTTTGTTTAAGTCTAGGTGCAAATTGCAGGCAGTCATATTTTGTTAATTATGTGCATTTGAAATGAATGCGTAGTAATCGCTTCCAGAGGGAGAGGTTGGGGTCATCTATAGAACATCAAGTAGCATGAAAGACATGTCCTGCTCATAGACACAATAGCACAGCTAATTTTCTTGTATTGAGAATTTTCTGCTGTTCCAGGCCTGCTCTACGTGTGAACTTTGAATCAGTTGACCCAGGACAGAGCATGCTGCATGCTGGTGGCTGTTCTCAACTCATAATCTGTCAGTCAAATTGGATTGGGTTGTTCAGTATGAATATTGGACTATTCCCCTGAAGACTATCAAGCAAAACTTTATTGGATTGGCACATTTTTTCAGTGAGGTTTGGCGGGACGTTCAGGGTTAGAGCAACGTTCACCTAATATAGTAAACAAGTTAAATGAAATTTATCTATGTTAACTATGCTAACGACACATTGGAAATGTCAATAGGATTTTTTTTTGGCACTAGATATCAAACAAAAGCCATGAATTAAATCATACTAAGTGAGTATGAGGTGTTAATTACCTACTTCTAAGCAGAAGCTAGAAAATAATGTTCCCTCAAAGTCTGACCGGGAAAGGCATCTCTTCTTCCTCCATGCAGCTGCCTTGGTCTCACTCACTACTACGTGTCCATGGTGTCCACAGTTGTTTGTATGTGTCTCTCAGTCAGCTGAGGGGTCTCAGAATGATGATTTACATCGGCCACCCTGCCATATACTGTACAGATTGTAAAGTGCTTTGAGTCAAGTTTCTTAGATATATAACAAAGATAGCAGGGTGATCTTGTATACAAGCCTCCAAAGAAGTAAAAATCCCCAAATTTCTTCTTCAACTTCTTACTTGCCTATTTCCAGCACCCATGCACTGCAATGAATATAGAATTGTGCACTTTTTTTTTTTACAGTAAAATCACCAGAATTTGGGTGGCAATACTGACAAGACCAGAAAATAATATTGCTTTTACTATAGATTTTTAGTTCTTCTCAGTGTCTCTACCCACTGAGCCACCTGCTGCCCAATAATTTATATGTAAGATAAGATGAAATAAGCTAACACTTTATTGTCCGTTCACATGAAAATAAGTCATGCATCACATGCTGCAAAAATCATCAATCTGCAGAATAATGTAACACAGCAAAAGAGAGCATCCAAACATAAATAACACAGTGCAGATGTGTGTATGTGTGCATATGCCGTGTATGTGACTATGTTTTTGTTGTCTGCTGCAGAATGACTCCATCCCTCAGGAAGATTTCACTCCAGAGGTATACAACATGTTCCTGAGCAACATCTGCCCCCGATCTGAGCTGGACCACATCTTCTCTGACGTGTAAGATCCCTGTTCCATGTTCATGTCCCTCAGTCATGTTTGCCTGTCAGGAAGCAATAATACTTCCAACTTCCAAAGAACACAGAGTTGGGATGAAACGTGTTGTAAAAAATTCATCTTATTCATTTGACATAATTTTTTCACAGCCATCTGTTGCTCTGTTGAGATGGGCAGCTAGATATTGGCTGCCATCCTTGATGGGGCAATATGGCTTTGTAGGTTTAAGACACCTGTTTTTACCCATTAGAGTCATCGTAAGCAGTTAATTAGTACAGTAAAGTGTGCTGTAACGGCCCTGGTTCTGACTCCTCGAGTCTGGCTGTGTGGCCCCTCGTGCTGCAGAAGCAGAGCTGCCCTTTAGCCCAGTAGGATTCACACCAGCCGAGGCAGCACGCCAGTGTGACCGAGGCCACTCCAAGTCATAGATTTTAATCATAGTTAAGTGAGATGGCATGAGAGCCAGGAGGATATGGAGATGATAATTTAGTGGAACAGGCTTAGATATGAAAGGCGTTTTAATCAAATCTCATAATTTACTCAACACAACATTTAATCCTCTGCTCCTTTGCGCTTCTGTTTCTCTCCCTCTCCACATCTTTTTGCCGGGGCTTTAATTACCGCTCCTCCCCTCGATCATCTTCTCCTTGTTTTATTTTTTCATTTTCTCATATCTCAATGTTTGAATTCTGTTCTTGTGCTCTCGCTTCGTAACCCCCCCCCATGTTTTTCTCCTCATTTCCCTTTTTTTTATTCTCACTACACACCTTATCCTCTCCTCTCTTCTCAGGGGTGCTAAGAGTCGTCCATACCTCACGGTGGAGCAGATGACAGAGTTTATTAACAGTAAACAGCGAGACCCTCGTCTGAACGAGATACTCTACCCTCCGCTCAAACCAGAACAGGTCCAGCTGCTGGTGGACAAATATGAACCTAATGCTTCGCTAGCACAGAAAGGTCAGTGGCTCAAATGTCTGTCAGTACAAACACAGACACACTATTATGCTTTTATGTGCACGTAAAAACATACAAGGCACAGTCAACAGCACTTTTTATTCTTATATTAGTTGCTCATAAAGTCATTTTTCACGATTAATGCACTTGATGTAACCGAAAGTGCACTTGTGTTTTTTGGAAAGCACTTTTACACTTTTACACAATTGACCCAGACATACCCAACCTCTTCCAACCCTTCTCCAGCCCCCACCACTAATAAATTTGGCAGGGGTGTTGTCATAGCAACGCTCAGAAAATGAGGGGACATAGTGGGGTGCCAAGGAACGGAATGTTAGAAGTCTTTAAATACCACGCACGCACACACATGCACGCACGCCAGACACCGCCACCAGAATGTTTCACCCACTCCAAACACTGCCAAGCTTAACAGAGGATATTCCTGCCATTTTATTTATAAGAATGGGATTACATGAGTAGAATCCTTGAGCGTAGAGAGAGTGTGTATAAAAGATAGAGTGAGGAAAGGGTGCTGGTGTGTGTGTGTGCGCGCTTTGAGAGCTTAAACAAATAGCAAGTGGCAAGTGGAGTTCAGCAGAACACTTATGTGGTATTGCTGAATATAAGTGTACATTCAATTTTCTTAACTTGTGCGAAGACATTGCTAGGGAGTTTTATACATCCTTTTCTTTACTGACATTTGTGATAGCATGCTACTGCTCTTTACTCTAGTTCTTACTATAATTCACAAATCTTTCTTTTGTCTCTTACTTAGAAACAAGCACAAATAACTGCAATCAGCTGACCACATATGCACATGAGCCTGTGTGTTCATATGTTCACACACATATACACAGCCTTGACAACTGATTCATGAGTTACGAAAAGGAACATAGCAACATGGTGTGTGTGTGTGTGTGTGTGTGTGTGTGTGTGTGTGTGTGTGTGTGTGTGTGTGTGTGTGTGTGTGTGTGTGTGTGTGTTAGGGCTGTAACGGTTTAGATTTTTTCTTACCATGGTGACAAAGCAACATAGTCCTGTGGGATGGTGGTTTACCATGTCTGGCTTAATAATTACATTTTATTGGACATTATTAAAGCACATTGTCATAAAAGTAGCAAAGATCCTTTAAGGAATAGGGCAGTGCATAATGTGTGTGTGGTGTGAGTGAAAGTGAGCAGCAGACTGACGGTGATGCCCATAGCGGAGCAGAAAGCTGTACATGTACAGTACAGGTTACAGTGTGTTCGCAAGACCAAGAAAAGTCTGTTCTTGCTGCTGGAAAATTGAAGGAAGTTTACCCTCAAGTAAACTGAGCAGGAAAGACTAATATTAACCTAATGCTAACGCCAGCGTTACACCTTTACAACATGGACTCCAACTGCATCCCTTTAAGAAACTTTGTAATCCAGCACTGCACTGCAGCATCCTCTTTGAAGATGTGGTAAAATAAATCCACTATAATAAATCCAACACAGTGTATTTCTTCTGTAGGTATTATCCATTTTACAGTTGTTGTTGAAGTTGTTATCCACCCACTGGCAATCCCATAATGCCTTGGGTCACCAATCAGAAGCTGTCTTCCTGACTTGTGTGTGACAGCACTGATCCTTAGGTGTTTTTATACATTCATGCAATAATTTCAACAGAGATTGACCCTTAAAAATAAAATTTGCGGTGATAACACTAATGAACTCAACCCCACAGTAAACATCACATGACCAAGGTATTAAGCTAATGTGGTTGCTGCCACAGCCCTGGTGTAAATATGCTTATTCACTTTCTGGAGAAGAAGTTTGATACCTCTCTCATATCTGTTTGTTTAGTCAGTTAGTTTAACGTAGATACAGAAAAAGGGATGGCACAGGTAGCTTGGCTGTGTTCAAAGGTAATAAAAACCAGCTCTGAAGCTCACTGATTAACATGTTGTATGTCATGTGTAAGTGTGAAAAAAACAGTTGGATGTTTCATGGGGGTTTATGTGCAAGACTATTTCTTGGCCCGAAGCAGTTGCCAGTCAGCCAGCAGTAGTTTGGCAACTCATAGTGTTTCTGAATTTGCTGTATTTGCAGTTGCAGTTGCAGTTGTATTTGTTTCTCTATTCTGTGTATGTGTTGTCAAATGAATGTGTCCTAATTTGCCTAATGCAACTTGGACAATACATATGCTTGTTTTTTGCCCACTTGCATGTGCATCTGTACTGTATAATACTGCAGGCTGCAGCATCGTCCACCTACTCTACCTACCTTATTAACCATCATATACATCACAAAACTGGATGTGTAAATGCAAATAAACAAGCAGTTTTTAGGTGTGGTATTAGAGCATCGGGAGTGGCACAGAATAATTCATGAACAGCCAAGATGGATGAGAGTAGGGGATCCAACACTCCTGGACATGTTGTGCTTTCATGTTGTCTGAAGTGTCAGTGGACAGAGAGCTGCCAAAACTGGAGAACATCCCACTTCAGATATCAGGCATCAAGGTCGGGAATGTGCCAATTCATATTTTATCTCTACTGGAAAGCATGTTGTACAAGGGAGCCAAAATGGGTGACTTACTTTATACCACGTTCTGTTTATTCTCAAGCAAATCACCGGGTTGGCTTTCTTTCTTCTCCCTCATGTTATACTAAACCAATTTGAAAACACAATACAGAATGCAGAAAATATTGTATATTTGATTAGTTTATATTTTGTATTTACCCAGTGTCAGTTTATTTCCTCCATCATGGCTAAGCACCACAAACTGCAATAATCGGTTGTAGTAAGGACCACTCGCGCCGTAAATTTTGCTCTTATCCATGACCTTGTGTTAAAGATTAGATCTGTGTGCAGAAACATTTAAACAAGAGCATCTTATTAATTATATGACAACATGTCTTCAGCTTACCAATCTGTACTACATCTGAGTTAAACAATTTCACTGTATGCCAAGTGATTAAGCAGCAAGAGTGAGCACTGCTCAAATGTCATAGTAGTGCATCATTAGATTATATACCTGCATACAGCTCTTCACCAAAAACTTTTGTTGCTATGCTGCCGATCTGAAGTTTAGTACATGGTTGAATATATTAAGAAATATTTAGAGAACAAACTAATATTCTGGAGGCTATTATTAAATTGAGTTTCTGTTTTAGAATTAAAAAATGCAAATCTTTGCTGCCAGAGGAGGCTGTTTATCTAAAAACCTGTTCAGTATATCATTATTATGCCAATCACATTTGCACATTTTATTACTGATCACACTGAAACTAAATTGACCTAAGCTGACTCAAGCAGAGCTCGAGTGCCGCTTAAATAAACTCTCCAGAGTAAAGTACCTACTTTACTTTTTTTTCATTTACATGACAAAATAAATAAGGGGTGCCCAAATGCGATCAAATCATTTTTAAACCGTATTCACATGTCAGGTTTGACCACCCTGTGTTTGACTCTGATCACAGTGATGTGTTCGTACTGTGATGTTGTGGTTTCAGCCTGTCCCAGGCTCTCTGGAAGCGTGCCCTTCTCTGTCCCAGTGACAGATTTCCCCATGTGAAGTATTTATCTAGCCGGAGGAAGTGCTGCCATCTGCTCTGCAGAGGGGTCCAGAGCTCCACATGCTACCTTCAGACACACACACACGCATGCACGCAGGCACGCACGCACACACACACACACACACACACACAAACACACACTTTTTACTCTCTCAAGGACACTCTTAAATGCAAAAAGAAATGCACATGGGTGGTTTTGTGCATAACAAGCATGTGCTTTTAGATTGCACTGAAAGAGCATCATGTGGATGCATGTACACAGAGTAAGGCTGCATAAATGCATACGCCTTAATTGGAGACGGTGGATAGGGTGCCTCAGGACTGCCTCAAAATAGGTTGTATAATTTAGTAAGAGAATGGGAAAACAGTTACTTTCATTTTCTTTTCTGCTCACCCTCTTTGCTGCACGCTTTCTTTCCCTGCTACCAGCTCAGAGTTTGTGAATATAACACCTTTTCGTTCATCTCTTCTGTGCTTGATCATTGTCTTTGACTACTTCAGTCTGAGCTCGCCCAAACGATCTGAACATTGTTTGAATGCAGATGACTACAATGCTAAATGAAACAAGACACTTAAAATCTCTTACATCAGAGTAGATGGTGGAATATCATCGCGTATTCATCATCATCTATGATTGTAGAGAGGAAGCTCTTTGTCAGATTTCGTCAGTTTCTGTCAACTCTAGTCTCACAGGTTATCATTAAATTTAGAATACATTTAGACAGCGGTTTCCTCTCAGCTCAACAGAATCCTTGTTGCGGCCAAAATTTAAAGTTTTTTTGGCAGCGCTTTATCCAAAGGGGTGTGCCTAAATATAACCGTGTTATGACACCTGTCATGAACATGAATGAGTCTTGAGTGGTTAGTCAAATGTCATTCCATCAATTGTGTCATTTTTAATGTAAAGTTGACATCATTTGAGTTGTCTTCGTTATGACAACTTGACATTATCAAACTTAAAGAAACTGTTTAGCTTTACATTAAACTGTTGTAAGTGTGTCATTTATATTTTCCTCAAGCTCAAGTACAGTGGTACATTTTGGACTTGTCATGAAGATGCCATGTCACTGCGCCAAAGGAAATTATACATGACACCGTTAAAAAGCTTTTGACAGTGTTATAAAACTTCATGACATTTTTATGACAAGTCCAAAATGTGCCACTACTCTTGAGGTCAAAGAAAATATTCATGACAGCCAGTGTCAAAAGCAACCACATGTGACAGTTTAATGTCATGTTAAAACATAAAGCTAAACAGTTTCTTAGTTTGGTATTGTCAGGTAGTCATGACAAAGACATTGACAGGTGATGTTTTCTTGGTTAATATCAAATTGTCTTAAAGAAATTATTTGCTTGATTAATGTCAAGTTGTCATAACAACGTCTCAAACAATTCCTACTTTGCATTAAAAATTACATAATCGACCAAATTACATTTAATGACAGTCATAAACATTCCTAAAGACATGTTCATCTCAAGTGTTATGACATGGTCATGACAGTGTAATGACAGCCTTATACACACCTCTTCAAATAAAGTGTTTTTGTTTGTTTGTTTGTTTGTTTGTTTGTTTGTTTGAATCTAACTTGAATGTAGCCTTTCATACGCCCTTTCTTCCAGATCTTGCTTCACCCTTCAGGAATCACCTTTAGAGTAGCACCTGTAGGTTTTCACTCAAGTACACCTCTAATCCCAACCATGTTAACACCATTTTCGCCTGTTTGACCTACAAATGTCTTGGGATCTGGAGAAAGTCTGTGTCTCTGTGTCTGTGTGAGTGTGAGCGGCGCAGAGGTTAGGCCTCAGCCTGGCAAATGGAGGTCCTGGCAGTCAGCAGGGAGTAAGACGCTGAGTGCGACTGAGCTCACATGTCACAGACAGCAGCCAGCCTTAATTAGTCCAGCAACTCTGCAGAGGGCGGCACCGCATTAATTAGCATAAAGTGGCCGGAGGGACCTACTGCAACCGTCGAGCTTGCATCATTTAGCATATTTAGCATAACGTCAAGACAGAGTGTGTGTGTGTGGGTAGAGGAGGTTGCAAATGTTATGGTTTCGCCTTGAGCGCTTGTTATACGTTGTACAAAATTGAACCCATGCAGGTGTGGTGTGTGATGTGTATGGTAATGTGTATGGAAATTTTTAATCTTGTGTCTGGATGACTGGAGATGTGAGCTTTTCTTCTGCTGCTTCTTTCTTATTTATTCAGCATTATTCACTTTCTGGAGCACACTCAGCGAACACATGAGCTCAGTAATGACAGTGAAAAGGCAAAGCTTAATATGAGTGACCTTGACAAACAATCAAAACAAGGGAAATAAGGGCAGGTTCCCTTTTGCACATCCGTGTGTGACTTATTGTGGACAGTAGAAATGCTAGAGGAAGCTAGTGGACACTGAAATGTAGAAAACTATGTTTGTCCTGTAAATTTCACGTGAAAGGAGGAGATTTTCATGCATTTATCCACACATTTAATATTTCTAATGAAGGCTAATAACTGACAGTATACCTCCAAAGAAAATGTAAGAAACTGAGGCACAAGCTTTAAGGATTAACTACAAAGGCTTTGAACAACCAGAGAATAAGGATTCACGCTAAATTTAACTACTAATATAATCTCAATGTTAATTAGTGATTGTGAATATTTTTGTCTTCACACTGCATATCTGAATATAGCTGCAGTAGGTGTCAACAGTACAGTGTACAAACAAACATACTGTACTTGAATAAGGCTGCTACCCATGCACAGTTGGGAAGAAATGAAATACAAATACTCAATTTCGAGTATTTCTAGTTTTTAGTGTGTACTTTACTACAACTTTTTACTTTGACACCCTACATTTTAACATAAATATCAGTATTTTATGCTGCACACATTTTCAAAGCAGGTTTATTTTGTTTTATTGCATTTGAGAGGAGTCATTAGTTATTTTTATTTTGCATGATGGCCTTCCCAACATCAAGACAGATTTTCATCCTAAATGAATGAGACAATAACACATAGAGAAGACAAGTCCTTTGTTTATTCATCAGTACTTATCACACACTTAGACTTTATTGTCACCAAGGGGAAATTCATTTCCACAGCACTGTACACATTAGTCAGTAAATACCTTGAAGTCAGTATAGTACAGTCTATGCTGTTGCAATAGAGCATGAGCCATCGCCTGTTGTCAAAACAGACGTAACAAGATGAAAACAAAAAATAAGATGTAACAAGACAAAACCAAGAAAAGAGGGAGACTCGACTGCGGGGAAAAGGTGAGGTTCATTTAGCTTTGCACAGAAGCTGCTAGTAGAAATGTCCTTGAGAGGGTGATTTTTTTCCTTTTATATTTTGAGCAACACTTTAGTGACTGCATTTTTTCACTTTTACTCAAGGAAGGAAGTTGAATCAGTATTTCTGCTTTTACCAGTCTTTTTTACAGAAGTGTCTGTTCTTCTGCTTGAGTAAAGACTGTGTACCTTTGTGCCCATGTTACATATTGCACACACAATGTTGCTCAAGAGGGAAAAAATATTTTGTGTCACGTAGTCATTCAACACCATATTCTATACACTATGATTTGACTCATGTAGGTTTAAGGAAAAGGCTGGAAATATGTTTGGTGTTGTCAAAAGCACATGAAAAGATCAAAATCAAGAATGTGTTAGACTGTGTGTCAGTACTTTACAACTTCTCCACACTGTCAGTGGCACTCAGGAACAAGCCCATTTATTCATTTATTCATTCCCACTGAAGATGGAAATGTTTAAAGAAGGCTAGAAAACAGCAGACTATACTAGTTCCTCACAAACAAGACTAAATTGTGCATTTCAAGGAGAGACTTCCTTCTGGGTGAACAAGTACTTATTTGTGCATTTATGTGCACAACGGGGAAGGAAATGTGAAAATAGACCTCATTGTGTTATATCTTATACATTGTATTTACTGTATGGTGGCAGTGGACATCATTTTGATTTTGCATGTGGATTTTCCAGTGTCTTTTAAGGCAGAGATGAGAAGTTGAAAGTCTGCGTGGAGGACCTCTGACTGTTGTTTGTTGTTTGGAGTTGAGGGGATTTAAAATTGCAGTGTTGTTAGGGGAGATGGATATACTATGTACAAGTGGAATAATGCTAGATCTGATGTCAAGTACTTTGTCTTTAATAAAGTTAGGGAAATTCTCACAATCAAAAGACAGATGTGTCTAACCAGGAGGGGGGAGTGGAAGAGGTGACACTTTAAAACACTAAAAAGTATCCTGGGATTATAACAAGTACTGAGCTGCAATGAGGGCCGCAACAGTTGCCTCAAAAGACAGCAGCAGAGAGGAGAACAGATTGCAAGTTTGACAGCAACAAACAAAATCTGATTGATTTAGCAAAAAAAAAAAAAGAATTAATAAATTAAGCAAAAACAGGATGAGTGAGAAAGAGATAGAGGATTGTCAATAAATGAAGTATGTGTGTGTGTGTGTGTGTGTGTGTGTGTGTGTGTGTGTGTGTGTGTGTGTGTGTGTGTGTGTGTGTGTGTGTGTGTGTGTGTGTGCCACACACACACACACACACACACACACACACACACACACTGGTTCATTCCTCAGGTTGAGAGCCTTTAACTGCATCCCCCTCCATCTATGAAAATGAATATTTTTCTCTTTTGCTTTGTGTTGTTTGTTTGTGTCGAGGATAAAGGAATTACAAATGTACATTTCATTCATTATACAGCCCGTTGATATAAAATGACCAGCAAATGACCCTTTGAACTCTTGTGTTTGCGCAGGTCAGATCTCGGTGGAAGGCTTTGCCAGGTATCTGAGCGGGGAGGAGAACAGCATCATCCCTCCTGAGAAGCTGGACCAGAGTGAAGACATGACCCTCCCCCTCTCCCACTACTTCATCAACTCCTCACACAACACATACCTCACAGGTACCCTCATACACGAAGACATTTGAATTCTGTCTGTCTCTTTGCACTCACAAGCTACCACTCAGCTCGATTTTACTCGTCACTGATTGCACAGGCGCATCCTTTATTCCTCTGCACATGGACGGATCACTCGTTCATTTAGAAACATAATTATGGTTGCACAGGTGAATACACACAGCTTTATACTTCACAGGTCAGTCAATCAAACACCCTGGTGCATACAAGCCCCCCTTTCCTGCATTACCTCTCAAGAGGTTATCCAATCAAGTCGTGCCATGAGACTCAATTCATTGATATTCATGAGTTAAATATTTCTTTAGACTGGTAGTCACAGTAACTGGCTCCTGGCAGTGCACAAGCATGGCAGGCACAATACAGAGGCCATTTTCTTTTCAATGGTTATTAGAATTCATCTATTCAAATCTATTCTGGGGGGAACTGGAGAGCATCGAATCTTTCAAGTGGATCAAATTTCTCCAGCGATGGAAAAAATGGAATTTCTGTAATAGGCCAGCCTCATAGCCTGCAAAATGAAGAAATGAGAAAAACAACAGGTCCTTGATGCTCTCCTCACGAACGAGCTCTGTTTATTCTTTATGTATTTTTAAAGTGACACTTTGGGACATTATTACAGGCAGCAGAGAGGTGCTGCAGTGCAGGATGCATTTCTGTCCATTCAACTTTACAAGTCTGCTTAACACACAGGATAATTAGACTGACAGCGCCTTGTGCAACTTATTCATTCATGTTCATGTATTTCCAACGTATTGATCCATGGTAATTCAAAGCAATGTTTTATGCAGTGCACAACACATGAATTCATTTAGTAAATAAAGTTTCCCTGATGATGATTTCCCTGATGGGTTTCGTTATCAAAAGAGAAGCAAGAAAGACTGAGAGAAAAAAATGAGTAAAGGAAAGAAAAAGAGGGAAAAAATGAATGAAGTGAGAATACAGATCTGCTTCTCGCTTTGACACAGTTCCCACCACGTTGCAGGAAAGCATGCTGCTAATGTGAAGAGATAATTGCTTTGCTAATGGTGACAGGGTGATGAGATTTGCCTGCTTCAGATAACGACAATTGTATTGTTTTCACTGCATGCTAACAACTAATGTGGTTAATGAGCTCTTGAAACTTGGGAGGACATGCTTCTGTAGGTATCCTGGGATTATTGTGACAATTACCTGATGTGGTGTGTGTGTGTGTTTGCAGCCGGCCAGCTTGCAGGGAACTCCTCTGTCGAGATGTACAAACAGGTTCTTCTGTCAGGGTGCCGCTGCATTGAACTGGACTGCTGGAAGGGTCGCACCACAGAAGAAGAGCCCGTCATCACTCATGGTTTCACCATGACAACTGAAATCTCCTTCAAGGTAACACAAGAAGAGCAGAGTCATAGTGATACAGGCGGGGGGTTGGGTGGGGTCTTTGTCTACAGACACCGAGAGGGGGGTTGTGGGTAAACAAACCTTGCAGACAGATGATGTAATCCACATGTTGTACACACGATCCAGTTGCTGCATCAGATACTGATGCTTGTGTTTGGCCAACACCCACAACCTTCTGTGTTTTTGTTTCTTTGTGTTTCTAGTTATTTTATAAAATGGGCTTGTATTTCAAGGTTTCACCTTAGAGCTTCACTTTTGAAAGATATTAGTTAGATGATGTTAGTTTTACTGTCTTGAGTCTTCTGTTTTTAACTTTGTATGATTTCCAAAAAAAAGAGGAAAATAATCAAATGTGATGAAGTATAGTACAGTATAGTTATTTAAAATTTTCCAAATTGAATTTACTGTATCATGATGTAGACCATTACTCTATGGCAAATGGCATTACTGTGATATAAAATTACTTATACCATGAAGAAGATTGAAGATTTTGGCTGGACCACCCACCACTGCACCAGTGATTAATGGTGGCAGTGGTGTGGTACAGGTTGGATATTAAAGCAAACACTCCTGGAGCTGCTACTTTGTCAGAAATACAACAAAAGAACAAGTGACTTATCTGTTCACAGTGCAGCCAAACAAACTCAGGTTGCTTTTATAAAAAAGTCAGTCGATAATAATAATTGATCTGATTTCATACTGCATACGAGGCAAATAATTTTCCACATAACAGAGCACTGTAAAATTACATTTTGTGTTACTGCTTCACAAAAAAGACACCCCATGTTTGGCTTGCGAATGTTTCATTTGCATTAGCAGTAGGTTCATACAGCTCTGACATAATCTAAAGAGAGTGAACAGTAAACAGTGAACCTGTTATCAGTGAGACAGATTACTGTGAATCCCTCCAGCTTCAATAGGCAGTCTGAATCCTGCGCAGGAATAGCAGTAACTGCAGTAATCTGCCACTAACAATAAAAAACACTGTAAAGAGAGGTAATAACTCAATGTAAATACAGTGGATGGCTATTGCAGAAGAAATCCTGACTATAAATAGTATCAGAAATTGGGTTTGATTTGATTAAGATTTTAAGGATTATAACTTGAATCTCTGTATACAGCAGGGAATAAAACACACAGATGGAAAAACAGTCAGAAGATAAAAGTAAGTATGGAGGAAAGCAGAGCTGAATAAGAAAGAGAAAATGGGAAAAACAAAAAGTGGGGCATGCATGTAGCAGATGGCAAATGGTAAGGGACGGGAGAGCACTGAATTGAAGCGCTAAGGGACGCTTAATTGATGTCTCAAAAGCTGAGAAGACAAAGAGAAATAATGTATTTATATGAGGAGGAGGGTGTGAAAATCTGAGGGCAAAGTAAGTGTCAGTGGGAAAAGAAAGAGAGAGGAGGGCGGATTGATTGATAGCGGAAATTTAGATCTAATGAGAGTAACAAAAGAAGAAGAAGAACAAGCTTAATAGAATTATCCTGAGAGTGAAATACAAAAAGAGAGGAGCTGTGAAAGACAGAGAGCTACAGATGGAGAGGGTTGAGTTACTGACAAAGATTTTTATTGGATGAGATGGCACAAATGGAAATGAAGGCAATAACTGTACTGACACCAGTGTTAATGATGGTGTACTTGACTTAGACAATCAGTGGCTTAGAAATCTGATATCACATGTTGAACTGTCTCCACTGGATTCTAGCAGTGACACCCCTTCGTGGCCCGGCTCCCATTTTCATAAACAAATCCATGATTTGTGGGACATGAATCACCAAGCACGTACTTTGGGCACAGGATTTTCTTTCTCATTTATTAACCAGAGAATGGACCATCACGCTTATTCTGCACGCACCTATTTTACACCAATACAAGCATTTGATAAACACAGCTGCGTAATTCCTCCTGCGTCAGTAGCCTCAATACACCATAATGCCATGCAGTCAGGCAACATCTTCCAATTGTGGTAAGATGGAGTGTAATTTATTTTTTCTACTACTGAAAGACTATCTTCCTATCTTATCACTCTTGCTCTCTCCTACAGTTATTTATTTCAACAGGGTTGGGCATGTTCTCTAGGGGAGGCTCTCAGGCTTTCTAGGAAATGTAGGGAATCATATCACTGTAGATGGATATGATTCTGGCTGCTATATGAGCAAGAGAGTGTGTTGAAATTGCTTTATTTTCCCCATGAATCTGCAGGATATTGTGGCATAAACCAAAGGTGACATTGTTTTTAATTTGCATCACACAGAGGTGGGTAGAGAACTAAAAGTCTATACTCAAGAAAAAATACAATTACTCTCACAAAAAAGAGACGTATAAGACTTATAAGTGAAAATTACCATTCGAGGAGCCCACCTAAGTGAAAGTTTAAAAAAAAGGGTCAATAAAATACTCAGAGTCAGGGTTTCCACTGGTCATTAAAAAGTATGAAGTGTAAAATCCAATTATGTCACATTTAGACCTTAAAATGCCTCAAATACAATTTTTATTCAGTGCTGTGTTCAGCTAAATCACTGTTTCTGTCCCTGCTGTGTTAGCCTGATGAGCTAAGCTAATGTTAATTTCGCAGGAAAGATTGTTCCTCAGAAAAAATCAAAACTCAACACAGGTCCATAAAGATATCAGACAACATACTGGTTAATTCTGTACTGAGATGAACATTTAACATAAACATTTTTATAGTTGTGAAAAAGGTCTTAAATTACATTTATAATGGTCTCAAATGGTCTTAAATTTAACTTGTTGTTGTAAAGTACAATTTACTTTTCTTTTTAAAATTTTTTAAGGTGTACTGCAGTTATGAAAGTAACACAAATACCGACGTTGGCATTAGGTTGGGTTAACTGCTTTCTTAAGCACACTGATTTGAAATCCCAACAGACCACTAGCTAAAACATAAGTTAATGACAATAACATCAAATTTTAATGTTACATGTGAAAAAGAAGCCAATGTTAGCTAGCTAACTACATTTTCACCTGCAGTATGTGCAGCCTACGTCAGCGTACTTGTGAAGGTTAGATGAGCAGAGATCTCAGTGTTGTTTTGGAGGCACAGCAAGTGATTCATCTCTTAACTCAGTTTTTTAAAGTTTGGTTTCAGAAGTGTACCAGATGTGGCCAGGGACTGTCGCTGGAAGGTGCCTCTTTATCTTGGTTTTGCTCCTTCATGATTGCATCATGGTAAAAAGACAGATGGAGCTTATTTTTCTTCCAGGCAGCTTGCAACTCGTAGATGTGCTCCTTACGCACTCTTCCCCCACACACTCAATCACACAATTAGAGCAGACTAGTTGTACTGAAGGTATAAATGGCAAATGTAAAAAGTAAAAGGTAGATTACTGGCTTAAAAATATAACCAAGTAAAGAGATTCTTTTATTTATTTATTTGTTTATTTCTCATGGACAGTGCAAGAAACACAATTGTAGGTCACAATAACAAGATACAGATGTTTTGTATGTAGGGCTTATAGACAAGGCTAATTTTCAATACTTGTCTCTGGTTAGGATTTTATTCTGAAAGCATAATGAAAAAACAAAATTGAGTTCATAATAAATAGTACAATAAACAGAAATCAATGATCACAATGATCTGGTTTTGGTTTGGTTTTGTTTCAACCAGTGTTTTACTTTTTCATTAAATGTTTTCGAATCCAGCAGACTGTAGAAATACAGTTTTAAAAAAAGAACATGAAAAGTAGTTGTTGTTTAAAACCCTTTTTTTTCTTTTTTTTTCACTTGTGTGCATTATTTGTTAACTTGTTACTGCCGACCCCAGGCATTATATCACTCAAGTAGCAATGAGAACATTCTGCCTTAGAGGTGTGTGTAATAATAATAATTTACAGTGATATTATCAATCATATTTCTTTTCTGTTTGTGTTTTTAGGAGGTGATCGAGGCCATAGCAGAATGTGCCTTCAAGACCTCACCCTTCCCCATCATCCTGTCTTTTGAGAACCACGTGGACTCGTAAGTCAGCGGATCGTTTCAAATCAGGGGTGCAAAGTCCGCAGGAGAATTGTCGACTTATTGATCAGTACTAACATCAATAACCCTAATCAGCTATTTTGTTTGTATCAGCTGTATAAACATGTACAAAGCCTTAGGGGAAAAGTTCTCATTGGTTGTTTTTTCTTTTAATGGCTCCAAGGGGCTTCTTGCAACATACATATTCAGTGAATATTGATGTTTCGTTGAGAAACCATGATGATGATGTGTGTGTGTCTGTGTTTCTTTTTTTTATGTGTGATGCCTCCCAGACCAAAGCAGCAGGCTAAAATGGCAGAGTACTGCCGGTCAATATTTGGAGACGCATTACTGACAGAACCTCTGGAGAAATATCCTGTGAGTACATAAGATGCTCAAAGACACACACATGTGCATGTGCTCACACACATGTTCATACTCTCTATTTTTGTCTCTCTTTCTAACACGCACACACAGATAAGTATGACATGGCCAGCAGCGAGGGATTCGGCAGATATTATCACACAGATGAGTGCACCGAAGAAGTGTCCTTGAACACTGCTGCCCAGTACGCCACCCATATAGATACACATATACATTCAGGAGGCAACAAGCCACCACTTATTGCACTCTCACGTATACACACACATATATTTATTCAATTGTGCACTTATACTACTATTTGTTAGTTTTTATGTCACTTTTCCCCTCACTGTCTTTCTCACAAACAGCAACAAATCGACATGCCCTTTAGCACCTGGCAAAATGTGTTGTCAGTGTTTTTCCTCTTCCTGTCACTCCCGGCGTGTTCTTAAATGGCCTCCTATATTTTGTCTCTGTGTCTCACTCTCTCCACACTCTTAAAAATTCTCCCCCTGAAGGGCTGAGGTTCTACTCACAACCATTTGCTTATTTAAAACTTTTTTGAAGAAATGGTTCATCGGGGGTCCTTCGTAATCCAAAGAAGCTTTTGTGGAAGAAATAATTCTTCAAGGAGTGTTGATGTCAAAAGAGTTCCTCAGGGATTGTTAAGATCAAAAGAGGTCTTGGTAGAACCCCCTGGATGGGTTCTAGATAAAATCTTTGGAATGTAAAAGGGTTCTCAGCAGAACCCCCCTGTTAGTACCCTTAGAGAGTGTAAACATTCTGGATAGATTTTTTTGGAAGAAAGAGTTCTAAAAGGATTGTTGAGATCTTTGAAGAGCTCGTTTGTCAAGGGTTCTTTGTACCATAATGTAAAAGGGTTCTCTGTAAATCCCCCTGGATGGGTTCTAGATGAAACCCTTATGATGTAAAAGGGTTCTTGGTAGAACCCCCAGAGCGAGTTCTTGTTAGCCCTCTTAGAAGGAAGAAAGCTTCCAGATAGAACGTCCAGAGAGGGTTCAGGGTGGAACTAGTACACCATTGAAGGGCTCTCTGTAGAACCTCTCAAAGGGAGTTCAAGGTGAAACCTTTCAGAGATGGTTCTAACTGTACCCCTTTATGTTGGGTCCTAGGTAAAGTGGAACCTTTATATCCGAAAAGGGTTCTTTTATGGTGACAGTGCAGTATTCATTCTCCTCTTCAGTCCCAGACACACACATACCTGTGGCTCTGTTTTACGTGCAGTGGAAGCCAACTTTTAATGGATCACCCCGCAGTCATTTTTATTCCCCTGCATCACCTCTCTGTTATCATGGGAGCAACTGCAAACGACAGCCGTGTAAGATTAAACGGAAGTGTTTTACGCTGTAATCTAAACGTGGCTTTTCTTGGCAGCCCTTTATCTGTCTCTCCTCTGTTGCCATGGCTACCAGTCAAAAGCGTGCTTTGTCTCTTTGTGGCCAAACTCTTTTTTTTTTTCCCCAAAGGCGTCTTTGTGTGTATTGACGCAGGCACTTACGTGAGGCAAATGTCGACACTTGCGGGCGCACACACAAAAACATACCACAATCCTGCACACATATGTACTTCCCTGTAACATAGCACTTTCTCCTTGCACGTTATTCACCAGGGATGTCTTGTCCCTGTTGGTATAACAGTACAGCTTAACTTCCCACCAGCCTTCTGACTGGATTTGACATTGAAGTATTATCAGGGAGAAGCCTTTCGAATGGAGTGGCAGAGGCAAGGAGAAGGAGAAGGAGAAGGAGAGAGATATGAGGAGACAGACACGAGGGAGAAGTTAGAGAGAGGGAGACAGAGAGAGTGCCACTGAGGAATCAGATTTCTACCACTGAGCATGTAATAACTGGGAAAGGTGAGTGCAATGACAACCACTCCCCTCTGGCTCGGAGACAGCCATGTATACAGCGTATCGAATGGGATATCAGCTCCGATAGTCCATAGGGACAGGGCCAGATAGGGTAATATAGCTAGATTGGTTCCAGCTGAGCCTAAGGTGAGAATAAAGAGGATTACAGATTTCTCAGAAATTCAAGCTCCTCTTGTATCTCCACTCAATAAAACTGTCATTCATGGTGCATAAGAGAGGCTGGTGGCAATGTTTGTTTTTTTTTGTTTTGTTTTTTTAATTTCAATTAAACTGAGAATGGTCTGGTCTTTTCTGAAAAAAGAAATTACTTAAAAATTGGATCCTCCGTGAACATGTTTTCTTGTTTGTTATATGGCTCTCATCAGTGCATTCATTATGCTGATGAAGACTGTATTGCCAGGACATTTTCATTACAACTGCAGAAAAAATATGAAATGTTGTGAAAAAAAGCTGTTTTTCTTGCAGTTTGTTCGATCTTGTTGAGGCTTAGTTTTAAGCTGCGGACAGTGCAGAACTGGCAAGGCGAGATGTACTCGCACGTAGAAGGCAGGCGGATATGGGAATAATGTGGGCAGAAGAGCAAACATAAGCTGTTGGAGCTAGCGTAGCTAGCAGGCTAACAACATCATCCCACCAATTTAAGATGATACATCTTTAATCAAAGACTTCATTAGTCTAACAAGGTCCTTGCTCTTAATGTTGGCCATGAAGCATCCTTCCTACTGGTATTATTTCAGAATACAGTGATAGAAACAAGAAGATTAACAGGCAGCATTTCCTAAAGCCTGGCTATGGAGAGCCTTGCAGGGGTGCTTGCACAGGTTCAGAGTTCAGTAAAGGTGAACCTTGACTTGACAATCTGCCAATCTTTTAGACATCTAAAAAACATTGTTGAATTTGGAAGACGTATTCAGATCTGTTACTTTTTTTTTTTTCTAAATACATGAGTTAAACTGTTGTTCATGGTTTCTGTGTTCAGGATTTTTTGGGTGGACCTGAAACATGGCTTGGTGACGTGCTGGAGCCATGGTCCCCCCCCCCCCCCAACAATATATAAGTCACAAGAACTGGCACATGAATGACGCCGCCTCCCCCTCCCCTCTCCCTCGCAAATGGTCAGTTACAAACATATCCCAGCGACTCTCTGAGTCCAGATCAGTCCAGCAGTTCACTTCAGCCCACTTCAGATCCAACAACCCTGTCACCATCCTCGGGCTCCGATGGCTCAAACTTGTCTGGAAATGTCCAGTAAAGCTGATGGAGAGAGCATTCATGTTTGTGGTTACGTCAGAGCAGAAAAAAAATAAATTTTTCATGATTTTGAGACCTCAGTTTATATGCTCTGGGATTTTTTTTTAATTATTCAAATTTGTCTGGGTGGTTAATTCTTAATTTCTGTGGTGTGACAAACTCAGAACAAAGATTATATTGTTGCTTTACAAGATTTCAGGGAAAATTACAGTATTGGATTGGTATTGGTATTGGCAGATGCTCAAGAATGCGGTACTGGACATTAAAGTGTTATCAAGCCACTGTATGTGCTTACAGTGTAAGTACATACAGTTATGACATAACTGAAGTAGGGTAAAAAGTTCCATATTTGCTTCTGAAAAAAGTGGAGTATGAAGTAATAATAATTAATAATAATAATTCATTATACTTATATAGCGCTTTTCAAAATACTCAAAGACGCTTCACAAAAGACAAGAGAAAGGAAGAAACAGCATACAAAAAATAAATCAGCATAAAATAAAAGTAGCATAAAATGGAAATACTCAAGTAAAATACAAGTATATAAAAATTGTACTTAAGTACAGAACTTTAGTGAATGTATTCAGTTACATTCTATTACTGGTCAGGTATCAGGCTGTTAAAGTGTTGAGGAGCAGAGCAAATATTCCTAGACATCTCTTTTTTAGAGCATTTTCTGCCTCTACTTGTTCTATTGATGCCCTCTTTTTACATCCTTATTACAACTGAACAAAACAAGGATTGGGGATTTGGAGAAAACGCTTAACTGAATCTATCCAGGTAGTTTAATTAGACGGGTTTAGTGTTGTGCATTTGAGTGCAGTCAGGAATACGTGCCACATCCTGTGTAGAACTGGTCCCATTTTAGTAGAGCTGCCTGAGTGAAGCCAAGGCAAACAGGACGTCTTATCTTTATTTTATCACTTCTCAACAACAACAACAGAAAGGTGTAGATGGATGTGTGTGGCATCTGGGAAAGTGGGTTATTGGACGTAAAAAATCTGGGCTCAAGTTTGGTGCATGAATCATTGCTTCCTTACTCTTGAAAAAATTCAAGTGAAAGTAAGAAACGTTTCAAGTTTGGTTGCTTATAGCTGATAAGTTGTAAACTCTATGTGAGTTGTGAGTGTATGTGTGTATTCAACATCAGTGCTGACTTTCTCAATAATGCATTATTAATATCCCTAAACACTGTGATCCAAAAGCAGTGTACCCCATAAATAAATCAGAGATCTGCCTACTTCGAGCCAGCTCCCTTGAGAGGGCGAATGTTTGTGTTGAACGTTCAGTTTCCCCCCAGGAAGCTGATTTTAATGTTGAAAGTGTAAACTTTTGAGCTGTTACATCAACAGAGTTTGTAATGCTCAGTGCACATCCTTGCGGTCACTAACAAGCGCTACTCAGCAGATTTTTACATGGAAAACTTTTGGATTTTTTTTTCTAAATCTGCCATGAATTTACATCTTTAACCACTCACTCCAGTACACATCTTGAGTATTTTCTCCCTGTAATTAATTAGCTAATTTGTCCCGAAACACTTGTGAATTATAGCTGTAATGGAGAAATCTTCAGTCATGCAGCAGTATTTTGGACGTTGATAACAGAATTTTCTTCTGTTGAAACAATTTTCAGTGCTTGTCTTGACAAGAATCCCACGTGTCTTCATCCTTCAACAGATCACAGTCATAAAACAGAAAATTGCTTTAGTCTGCAGAAGCCTTTGTCATGAGCTTTCTCTGTGTCTCTGTCTTTCTTTGTTTTATGTGACTTTATTATATTAACATATTTTTTTTGGTCTCTGTGCCTTGTTCATTGCTTTCTTCACCCCTGTCAAGCTGGAGTCTGGTGTGCCACTACCCAGCCCGATGGAGCTGATGGGGAAGATCTTGGTGAAGAACAAGAAGAAACACCACAAGACAGACGGAAGCACCAAGAAGAAACTGTCCGAGCAGGTTTCCAACACCTACAGTGATTCCTCCAGTGTGTGTGAGCCCTCCTCCCCAAGCGCAGGTACAGCACTCCCCTTAACTCACATCCTACAAACAGAGCCATCATGTCACACTGGGACCGTTGACTTACAGTGTTTCAGTTTTAAAATATAGCCTAAACGTCTGGGTCCGTCTGCAGTATGAACCCAGACCTCTGTGCCGTCCAGAAAGTGAACCACTGGAGCAAAACAGTGCTATTGTTTATCATTCATCATTTTCATGGCCCTCTCCATCAGCTGAAGGTATTATTGGCTGTTGCATACACTCACTGTCAGGCATACCGTGCTAGTCACTGGGGTGTCTTAAACACAGGCCAGTAGTGGCCTTCAGTGTGTGTGTGTGTGTGTGTGTGTGTGTGTGCGGCTTTGTGTACATTAAACTAGAACTGTCTGGTGAATTTTTATACATCTCAGTTTATGGATTTTTATATTTTTACAGCTGCTCTATAGTTTTTAGTTTTCCCTAATCAGTCATATAAGCTTTGGGGTTGGCCACACTTCACATATGTTCTTTATATGTATGTTTTTATGGATATTTTAATTTTTTTTTTAACTTTATATTTCTCAGTATTTATTCATGTTTGTACACACAATATGCAATTTAGCTGCAAATTACAATAGACCTTGCAATCAATTACCTTCAATTACTTCTGGTATCTGAGCTGAAAGCTTTTTCTTACTCTAACACACACTGCCCCCTGGTGTAAGACATGAGCAGCACAAGTGTTTGACCGTAACAATGAATCACCACAGCAGATGGGAAATCACTGAGGCAGTGTTAGATCAGTGCAACAGTGTAGGTTAGGTTTTTGAAATGCAGCATAATGACATTTTTACCTGAAAAACATGCAGTGGACGATGGGTAGTTTTAGGATTCTTGAGTCTGCAGAGCTGTTTGTCAGACAGTCTCAACAAGCAGCAGTTATCGGAGGCCCAACTCCAATTCGGCCCCTACAGCCCTCCTCCACCAATTCCCATTCTGTTTACATGTTTTGTGTCATTCCAAACCAGTTACTCTTAAGGACAAGTGGATTATAAAGCCCTCCAACTATGAGTCTGCATTCATGCAGGGTTACAAACCACACTCTTCTCAAGTGCAGCACCTCTTTTGTGTCTGGGATGGAGGAGACACCGCATAGTTACAAGTGTTATTTTCACTGGATAAGTAATAATTTGCCTCACCACAAAGAGACATTTGATACAGACATTGTGCACATGTGATGGAAATACAGGATGAAAAAAATGTTCAACAAAAGAAGACATGTAGCCAAAGAAGCGATGATCATTTGCTGCAGGTGTGGTATGTCACATGTGTTTGTAGATGATGGCATATGGGAATTTGAGATGGTGACTCTATGTATTTATCAGAAGTCTGATGACGAGCCTGGTGCTCGATACATCACTAGCAATTCAATTCTTTTACTTGGTGTGTACATTGATCTGTTTCCACTTTTCTAACCTAATGAGTCATCAACATTTTTATGAACTCTCTTGGCTAACCTGAAGTATGGCAGCTGGACAAGGACACTGTCGTAAGGGGTTTTAAATTAAGAAATAGCATAAAAAGAGGCCAAAGTGAGAAGAAATTTCACCAGCCTAACTGTTACATGTTGTTCTTTGAAGCAGCACAAAGCTTTTTACTGTCATTTATTGTCCTGTCATACTTGGTTATTGCAGTTATACAGTATTTTGACCCATGAAGTATTGTTGTGTTAGATGCATGTTTGGTGCTGATCAGGTTGTTTATTTCACTCAGGTTCAACCAAAGAGGAGATGGCAGATTCCTCGCAGCCCTCTGAGGGTGCTGAGCTCAGCCTGAGGCCGCAGGGCAGAAAGTCTATCGGTGAGTCATACACGGTACATGACCTCAGATTCTGAGGGAAATCATTAGAAGTGCTCTCATAAGGCTGCCTGCAGAAGCTGTAGGTCAGTTCAGCCATTATGCTGCTAAAATTAATTTCCTCAGACAGTGTGACCTCAGATTCAGTGGGAAATCTTTAGTAGATCTCTCATTACGTGGGCGCAAGGGATGGCTCAGCTCGACCAAAACAATATTAAAATTAATTTCCTCAATCCATGAGCTCTGTGGGTTGGGACCTGTCGGTGTAAACCTTATTTGTGTCCCTGCTTAAGATATAATGGCGGCGACGGATCCCAGATAAAAATTTGTTTAAAGGCTTTCAAACCAGTACGCCCAACATTTTGAAATGTCAGTTAACTGAACACACATTTAACTTCATTCAGTTTTATCTGTAACTATATTTGTGACTCATGTTTCAGGTGAGGTGGAGGCAGAAAGTGAGGATGAAGATGATGATGATGACGACTGTAAAAAGGGCTCAATGGATGAGGTCAGTATTTTCAGACACACACAACTCAAATACTAAAAATAATGGAGATTTACAGCTCAGTGTACTATCTGCATGTCATGTGCTGAGGCTGCCCTCTGGTGTACATGTGATGTACAGTACTTCTACTGATCGACTACCAACTTCTGAATAACACGGAAATTAAGATTATTTTGGTCATATGAAGCTCATGAAATACCATTCTTATTGTTTTCAATGCTTATAACAGCTTTTTTCAAAACATGGTACAACATTTAGATTTTTGCTTGTCTATGTGTGTTTTCATGTACAGGGTACAGCAGGCAGTGAGGCATTTGCCACAGAGGAAATGTCCAATCTGGTCATCTACATCCAGCCAGTCAAGTTTAACAGCTTCGAGGCTTCTAAAAGTATGTAAAGACAATGAATGAGACCATTTGAACAACTTACACTTTCTGTCTACTAATAGAAGTGGACATGCTGTAGCTCTTAAGATATTTTTTGTTGTTCTGAAATACACATAGTAACATCTCAAGTGAGAGATGAGTTGTATTTTGCCATAAAATCATTGGCAACTCAACACATCAGTTCCACAGAAGAACGTTAAACATGTTTTTGTGGCAGTGACAAATCTTGAGTCTGTCCCGTGTCTACTGGATCACTGTCATCAACATATCACTATGCCCACAGAGATCAATCGCAGCTACCAGATGTCATCCTTTGTAGAGACCAAAGCTTTGGAGCAACTGACCAAATCTCCTGTAGAGTTTGTGGAGTATCCTTATCAATTTTACTGAAGCATGTTTGTAATTTAAGGGGTATTTCCCCCCAAAATGAAATTTCGGTCATTATTCACTCACCCTCATGCTGATTTTTTTTAGTCCACAAAATACTGCTGGAGTTTCATGGTAAAACAGACTGGCAGAATCTCCCAAACAATTTCCGTGAATGGTGGCCAGTTTTCAAAAAATATATATGTGTACGCGCACATGAATGTGGCTCCAAGCTAAGGATCTAGAGTAAAGATTTACAGTTAAAACATGGTGTAAATGATGTCTTTCAAGTCAGCTTGGCACGTCGGGGCTTGTCCGGGAAAGTAGACGACATCAGGTGGCTGTAAACAAGTCAGACAGTTTGCATCTGCCTTCATGGAATATACAGGGAGTGCCAGAAATATTCTACAACATCCTAAAGGATCACCTGCAGGCTACCTGTAGTTTGCAGATCATATTCGAGAGTTATGGCCTAAGACGTAAGCATGCGCTCTTGATCACACAATGAAGCTGAAGCAGGGAGATCAACAACTGTTACATGGTTATCTGTTCTTTTTATGTCTGCCTGTTAAAGCACATTGCTCATTTTCATAAGTCCTGTATAAATATTTATTATCATTATTATCAACCACACACATAAATATGTCTGTTAACAGATTTAGTAAGACTGATATATCCAGTGTTAAATATTACAATTACACATAAAATTAGGAACTTCTGCAACAAGTAGTGTTTGTTATCAAAACTAAAAGCCAATTGGAGCGAGTCAGCTCATCGATCAGGTGACAGCCAGGCGTTTGGAGTCGGTGGAAAGCGACTGCAGCACCTGGCTCAAAAAACTGCGGCCTCCTCGCTCTCATGAGGTTATTGCTGCCAAACGTTTGCATGACATCAGAACAAGTCAGACACAAATCTAACCCGCATGCACTGTGTGGTGTTTGCCGGTGATTGATTCTGTGCAGGCCCGGCTCATCTCATATTCGCTCTCAGATGGATTTTTCTCATATCCTCTGTGGATACTAACAGAGGCGGACCCTCTGGAGATGGAGTAGATTTTATAGCTGACTATTTGTTGAGGAGAAACAAGCATAAAATGTGTTTTGCTCACCTCGATACGTAGCTTCACACATTGACATTTTTAAACGCCTCCCACATATCTTTGGGATTGTTGGTGTCTTTCTCCAGTCTCTCCTGATACCTCTGCTTCGCCTCCTTGATGCCAGCTTTCAGTCTTGCTTTAGCGGGGCTGTAACCTTCCTTGTCACCTGACTGACAGGCAGCTTTTTTGGCTCAGGATAGAGCCCTTACTTCTCCATTCATCCAGGTTATGGGAAAATTATTTTACTGTGTTTGTGATGTAACAGTACCAGTACCGGCAGAAGTGTCCTTAACCAGCTTTGTTCAGATACAACAAACTGCAGCTGAGCAGGATCTACCCTAAAGGGACAAGAGTGGATTCATCCAACTACAACCCTCAGCTCTTCTGGAATGCCGGATGTCAGCTGGTGGCTCTCAACTTCCAAACCATTGGTGAGGGAGGATAATGACAGACACTTTTTAATTGTGTAAATCTTTTATTCCTTCACACTGAAAAATGTATGAATCAGTCCTCTTTGAAAAACAACTGGTATTAACCACAGTGTTCCAAGAGGAACAAAGAGAAGATTAAATTTACCCCTTTATTTTTTAATTGCTGATACATGAAAGTCTAAGTAATTAAGTATGCACTTCAAAGATTGTTCATCCATTGTATTTCAGTGTATATGTTTATGTCAGTCAACCAAATAAACATTTGTTATTCTCTCCTCACTCCACAGATTTATCCATGCAGTTGAACCTGGGCATGTACGAGTACAATGGGAAATGTGGCTTCAGACTCAAACCAGAGTTTATGAGGCGGCCCGACAAACACTTTGACCCTTTCACTGAGAGCACAGTGGATGGGATAGTAGCCAACACACTGTCTGTTAAGGTTTGTGCTGCTCTTCTTGTGTCTGTGAAGCTCTGTCTCTCTGACTGTCTTTGTTTGTGTTTCATATCTTTTTCTCTCTCTTGCTCTCCTGCTTTCTTTCCTGCTTCTTCCTTCCAGATCATCTCAGGCCAGTTCCTATCAGATAAGAAAGTCGGCACGTATGTGGAGATTGACATGTTTGGCCTGCCAGTAGACACCAAGAGGAAAGCATTCAAGACTAAGACATCTCAGGGCAACGCCATCAACCCTGTCTGGGAAGAGGAGGCCATTGTCTTCAAGAAGGTCAGACTACAGATTTATGCACACACAGTGGCAACACTTTCATTTGAGTATTGCAGTTAATATGGATAGAAATATAGTTTTAATCAACTTTATTGTGAGTAGACACATGCCTTTGTGTCCATTTTTCAGTAGCTTTCAATGTACCCTTACATAGTACATAGAACAGATTTAAAGGTAAATACCAATACACAAATACATTTACAATATAAAAAACCTTAGAATCAAAATTGAGAGTGCTTTGAGAAGGATTTGTATCAGTTTAATTTATTTTGATCTCTTGAGAAATACATAGAATGTAACTATCAGATCATTCATCAGAAAAAGTAAATGAGTAGTGTCATTTTGATCTGATGAGTGCATTTTCTATTTCTCCTCAGGTTGTTCTGCCCACACTTGCTTCACTAAGGATAGCTGTGTTTGAAGAAGGAGGGAAATTCATCGGCCACCGCATCATTCCTGTGTCAGCCATCCGGCCGGGTAATTAAGCGTTGTGTTAAAATAGCCTCTATCATCCACCATGATTTCAAACATCAGCTCAATTTGGTGATTACTTCCACTTTGTTAGTGTGGTTGGGATTAATAACAAGTTCAATCCTTTGAATACACCATCATAAAACATAAGATATTAGAAAAAAGGACAGTGACCGTACAAAACACTATCATATATAAAATTTGTGTTAAAGCATACACTGTGATTCTTAGCTGAAGAGTGCTGAATTATCTGGATGCTCTGCTGCACTTATTTCTGAACTGATGGCCCCTCAATCTGACTCCCACACTGCAGGCTATCACTACATCAGTCTAAGGAATGAGAAGAACCAGTCCCTGACTTTGCCTGCTCTGTTTGTGTATGTAGAAGTGAAGGACTATGTCCCTGACACATTTGCAGGTAAGTTGCAGGTGGACATATTTTTGTTTATAAAACGCTGCAGGTCGTCGTGCTCAGAGTTACAACAAGGCTGCTCTGTTCTGTTCCTCAGATGTCATTGAGGCCTTGTCCAATCCCATCCGCTATGTCAACCTCATGGAGCAGAGAGCCAATCAGCTGGCTGCTCTCACATTGGAGGAGGGAGGAGAGGAGGAAGGCGACAAAGAGGTGTGTGTGTGTGTGTGTGTGTGTGTGTGTGTGTGTGTGTGTGTATGCTTTTCTCTCCATCACACATGCAGGGCACGCTACATGTATTTGTAGTCATTATTGTTTGTTTTTATGTGTGGAAAGCTTTGTGCCACTGTTCATTTGCTGATTGAAATGAGCAATCCCTCAGCCAGCTGGCTGCTCTCCTCGCTGTGAGGAACTAACCAGTTTAGAAATTCAAAACATATGGTAGAGACAATGAGAATCTTCAGAGAGAGTTCCCTTTCCCAGCAAAACTCTATTAAAATGCAATTTAAAAAGAAGCAGCATGTGGAGGTTTTTAACATTTACAGAAATAACTTTAAAACCCACAGCCATCTACCAGCCCCACTGTAGTGAGAGGAGGGATTATGAACCACACGCTTCTGTCCAGCACAGATCCTCACAGATATTATCCACATACTTTGTTTTGGCCGTTTCTCAGTCGCACCGTGATAAACTGCACTGCAACCACAGCTGTAGCAGTATTGTTGCTGTATTTCATCAAGCCTGTTCCAGCAGCCACCTGCAAGCTGTGATTGTGGTTTCCTCTGAAGGAACGTCTTGTCACTGTGACTCACTGTACTTATATTGTGCTGTGCTTTAAGGTGTATACTTGTGGGAGTGACAGGTTTAGATACTAGATATCAAAAATCAACACTGCACATAACATCATTCATTGTTTACCAGTCTGTTTCAGAGTACCTACAGGTGTCTCCAGGTTAAATTTAAAGCTTTTTAATACTCTTTGGATGGAATTTAATGCCAATGACTAATAAAAGTATTATAGATATAATGGAAAATCAGTATGGACAACAATTATTTATTACTTATATTTATTACTATTAATTAAGCAAATTATGTTAACAATGCAGGTTTTAAATTATACAAAACATTGCATGCATGCATTTAGCATAATTATTAGGCTCATGGATGTACAAAAATGTGATTTAGTAAGAAACAGTGAATATGAAAATAACCTTCACTTATTATTTACAAAACCTCCATTAAGGCACCTTTAACTCTTTAATTCACTTTTACATTGAAAGCACATACTGACTAACCAGTGACAACATGAAACACAGGAAATAAGCCAACTGAATTTGGCATTGACCTTTACCTTTAGTACAGGCTTCAGTGTGAACATACCCTAAATGCCAAGCAGCAAGTCATGGCTGCATAAGAGAACGTGACCGGCAGCTGCTTTGTTCAAAGTGACATATTAAAGGAAAGATTGTACTGCGAGCATCTCTCACTAATGGACCATCAACTTTACAGAAACAGTAGAAGAATGGTAACCCTGTAAGTGCTGCATTGAGGGTGAAGACGAAGCAATCTTTGTTAATGGTGTTGTCATTTTAAATGTATTTCAACAAGAGTACAGGTAGCCACAGATTACTGTGGGCACAATGCAACAGGGAACAGACAAAAGAATGATATCAGAGGAGAGATGTGAACAAGCTGAGATAGATTTAAGGTCAGAGGCAAGGCTGGACGCTGGGTTATCTCGGGTTAGCGGAAGAGGGGACTGGAAAGAAGGGTTTGCTCCCGAGGGTCTTCTTTTATCTGATTTGCCAGCTGATACAATTACCCACAGGGATGGCCGACGGAGAGCTGTTTCATGCTGTGACCATAGCAACAGTCACCAAAAGTGGCAGAGCGGGGAAAGGCAGGGCATAGTGTGGGGACATGAATGTAGGAGGAGGAGAAGAACTGGCTGGTGTGACTAGAGCAGAGATGATTTAAAATTGCGTTAACGTTTTAGAGATAAGAACATATAGACTGAGACTCAGCGGAGCCTGGAGGGAAATTAAAATCTGAGTCCAGCGCACAAAGCAATGTTGAGAGTGGGTTACCAAAGCTATGTTTACAAACTATCCTGCAGGACACAGGTACAACTAGAGAAACAGGTACCAACACTTTTTGAGTTCCCTCAAAAAATAGTTTTGTGAATGTAGTTTAAACATGATTATATTGGAAGTGTATATTGTGTTTGTGGATTTGTGTACAACTTTACTCTATCACCACTAGCAAACACTGGTAAGGTACTGTATTTGCATGCTGTTCATTATACTGTACTTCATATTTTACAAGTTCAAATGTATGATAGTAATTTAAAATGCTGTGCACAATATTTCTCAGTAGAACAGTCAGTGTTAATGCTGTATTTACAGATGCGTTGATGGACTTCATTCATTAGTTGAATCTTTCATATGATGGACAGGTGGAGGCTGGAAGTGATGCGCCCTCAGAATCAAAGGTTGACCAGAGGGTAACACTGCCTGCAGAGAACGGTCTGAGTCACACGCCAATTATTGCTCCGAAACCCCCTTCACTGGTCGGCCACCAGCCCCAGTCTGCAGGTACTGTACGACTGCAATCTCACTTGAAGTCCATTGTAAAGGCAGTGAAAGTTGGATTTGCATTGTCTTTACATTATGCTATAATGCCCATAATGCACCTGCCACTGTCTTATGGATAACAGTAAAAGGGCTGCAAATGAAAAACACAACTGAAAATATTTAAATCTGCCTCTGTGGTTATATTGATCATAACAGAAAATATATGTTTACTTGTAACTAATGTTGATAAGCTCTGATTTGGATTTTTTTTATTTGTATATGCAAAAAAAATGCCTTTTTTGTTGTTAATATACAGATCAGTAAAAGTTCAACGATATTTTGTCACTTCACTGTACAACTAACTGACAACTGAACATGTGAACTTGTTTTTGGTGACCAGGCTCATTGAAGCCGTCAGTGAAGACTGAAGACATCATTCAGAGCGTCCTCACTGGTAAGATTGATGTTTTTGAAACACCGTAGGTTATTATTCACCCAAACTAAGTGATTTTGGTGATCATGTGCATGGAATGAGTTGAAACATAATCCTGTGTCAAAAATATCCATTAACCAGATTTTTAATTGTTTGCTTTGTTTATGTATTAACGATTTGTGGCATTTTATTGCTGTTACATTTTCAGGATATAAGTCATTTTTAGACTCAATAATTAAGAGTTTTCACAACCCTACTGCAATTACTAAATAAATTTGTATTGGAAAATTCACAATAAAGACAATAAACAACATAAACAGATAATTCATGTCTGATAATGAGTAGGAAGAGGTTAATACTTATCATGTCCAGTCTGTCGACCTTTTGTTTATCCGTTTCTGTCGGGCCTCCTCACCTGTCTGTAGAAGTAGAAGCTCAGACATTGGAGGAGTTGAAGCAACAGAAGGGCTTTGTCCGAGAGCAGAGGAAGCAGTACAAGGAGATGAAGGAGCTGGTTCGGAAACACCACCGCAAGACCAGCGAGCTGATTAAGGAGCACACGGCTCGTATGTCCGAGCTCCAAAGCCAGCATCAGCGGCGGCGCTCTGCCCTGCAGAAGAGCCACAGAAAAGACGGTAAGAAAAGGTAGGTAGCCCTCCTCTTCTCCGCTTCAGACTGTCCCAGTCTTGATTTCCCTCTTCTCATGTTTCTTTTGAAATCAGTCCATTCTGCTCTACCTGTCATCAAAAGGATTTTTTTTTAACAAATTATGTTTACTTGTTTTATTTTATGTCACAAAAACTACAATTTTTTTCTTACCAACTGGCATCATAATGCGTACCATTGAGGGACAATGGTTTCCTCCCTTTCTTTCCTTCTTCATTCCTTTCTTTCTGTCTACAGAAATACGCAAACATGATGTACCTTAAAATCCACTGTTGCTTGTCTTTTTGCTCCAAATCAAACACTACAGGGTAAACGTCACCTTCTGACAGAAAAAGCTATCTGTAGAATAAGAATGAGTGGATAAGGCTTCCTCTGAGCCTTAGGGGCTCTTTCAGGGCCCTCAGGAGTCCATCACACGCGAACGAATCAGTACTCAGCATGCAGCAAAGATTACAGTCCTCTCAGCCAAGTGTGGGCCACAGAGGAGCACTGCATAAGACAGATAGCACATTTCTTACTTAAAGGTACAAGATAAGCGCTCTTCATAATGCTTGAAATAACTTCAACATCAATTTTCCCAGCACTATTCCCTGAAAAGTTTTATTTTATGACCAACATGCTGTCATGAAGGCATCCATGTTAATATCGGTGTTCCTAATGCTCTGATTATGCAAGTCTTATTTTATATAAAGAGGAACATCTCATTCATCGTGCACAATGTCCATCTATAGAATGAGTTAGGATCACTGTGCTAAAGGAAAAGGAAAGGTATCTTAATTTGTGGACGCTCTGTTTGTGTGTGCCTGTGTGTTTGTGTCTCCAGCCGGTCCGAGCACTCTCTGTCAACCCTGGACCAGGAGCTGGTGGACCTGGATCAGGAGTGCAACCAGAGGCTCACAGAGCTGAAGGAGCAGCAGCAGCAACAGCTCCTCACACTTCGCCAGGAGCAGTACTACAGTGAAAAGTACCAGAAACGAGAACACATTAAGCAGGTATTCAGAAACACACACAACAAATACACACACGCAGTATATAGATGTCAGGGAGTCTGGGTTAGAGAGCTGTGAAGTCAGATGACTGAGATTCTTCAAGTTCAGCAGTTTACTGTTTTTTTTTTCTGGATGCATTGTGATAACAGGATCAAATATGGGGTAAATATGAGGAGGACGCACACTTTTACTTTGTCTTACTGTGTGGAAATCTGATGTTTTCACATCACAAATGACGAAGAAAACCATAAAATTGTGAGGTAGGCTAAAATATAAGATTCATGTGGAGTGTGGTGCTAAACTGGAAAAAAAAGGAAAAAAGTTTGACAATTCATTGTTTGTTTCTACATCGCTTTCATGTAGGGATGAAATGATACCAAAAAGCTCAAGGTATAATAATACAGTGATAAAAGTCCACAAGATGATGTTTATCATGTTAATAAACAAACAAGGAAAATTATTAAGATTGTTCTATATTCAATGATAAATCTGATGTGTACAGCATTAGTTGTTCCTTTTAACTTAAAGTGCTTCTGTGCTCCTTCTTTAATGAAATAAAAGTAGGAGGCTGTGACCTAAGCATCAGCAAATAATTGGCATGAATTCTTTTGGCAATGAATGTTTGAATTATGTGTGTACAGTTGCAGAACAAAATAGTCCACTGGTCAGTAGCAGCCTTTTTATGAAATTAAAATAATAAAATAAAATAATTAATGCATTATCCCAGTAGATATTATCACGGTCCGGAACAGTATCAACAAGTTCTTTTATTGTGGTGTCACGATATTCAATATATTCTTAGATTCCCACTTTCAAGAGATATCATATGTACACATGCGCACACCTAATTTCCAGTGTCCTTGTTTACTGGCACCACTGACATTACGGAGTTTGGGTGAATCCCTTTAAAATGACAGTTATATGACCTTAAAAAGACTCAGAACACTTAATGCATTTTGTGGTGAAATGGACAAATAATGGCAAATCTGTGAGAACAGACCATTCCAGCAAAAAAACACACTATTCCCAAAGGTTCTGTAAAGTATGTTCTAATTATCATTCAGCACATACTGCACATATATGGATAAAAGATTTAAAGCTCTAGTCAACAAGCCAGATTTCCCATCATCTCTGTACATCTGTTAGCTGTCTATTTATGGCCTCCACACTTGCTAATTTCATACTTCTCTAGTCTCTACTGAACCTTTGTGCCATCATTAAGCTCTTTTTGAGTAGCAGATTGATGACTATATAAAACATTTCTGTAAGTAATTTCCTTATATGCACTTAGCTGGAGTTTATAGTACCATTGAGGGAATGTTCCCACACAAACAGCACTCATAAACATACAAAATATAAACAAGCTCATACTGAATGTAGCAGGGGGGTAAACAGACACATATATAACAGCTTGTCCTGACTTGTGTTGGACTGGATAAAACGCTGACTGTGTCCCACTGTCCCAAAGCTCAGGAAGGCTAACACAGACAAATCATATCAGATAAATAAATAAGCGAATGCTGCTGTAAACTCACCGTGTAGAATATTACAGCTGTCATTGTGCTGCCTGTGCACATGTTCTGTTGTACGGTGTGGAAAATAAATGACTTCTGCTCCAGTACACCTGCACAGTGAGCACAGCTGAGGTGTCACAAAGGTTTACTCAAGCAAAAGACAACAAGCAGAAAGGAGATTGTGTTGTTTCACTGATCTGAATGTGGTTTAATTGTGATCAAAGTCTCAATCAATATAGTTTGAATTAAAGTGAATAATATAATTCAAAATTAAAAGCAAATGTTTCTGCTCTCATTCAAAAAAGGAAAAAAAAGTTCACACACTAGATAATGGTCCCACGAACATTTATTGCTTTACCACCATGTGATGTTTCAGACACAAGCCCCTCCACACACAAGACAAATTTTGAGACACACCTTAAGGGATAGTTCACCCAAAAATGAAAATTCAGTCATTATCTATTTGCCCTCATGCTGTTTGAAGGTCACATCTGTTTTTTTAGTCCACAAAACACAGCTGGAGCTTCACAAGAAAACAGTATTGCAGTATCTCCCATACAATGGAAGTGAATGGTGACCAACAGAATAAAAACATAAAATGCCTCCATACTGCTTGTCTGGTGTAATCCAAGTCTCCTGATACTCCGACATGCCAAGTTGACTTGAAAGATGCCGTTTACTTCATGTTTTTAGCCTGAATCTTCACTGTAGATCCTTAGTTTGGAGCCACACACTGTCTGATCTGGGTGTGTGTGGTTTGATTGTTGGGGCTTTAAGAGATTTAGAGTACGCAAGACAAGCAGTACGGAGACATTTTGTGGGGGGAGAAAACTGGTCACCATTCACTGTCACTGTTTGTTTGTTTGGGAGATTCTGCAACACTGTTTTCCTGTCAAACTCCAGCAGTGTTTTGTGGACTACAAAACTAAAGCTGACCTTCAATCCGTATGAGGATGAGTAGATAATAATTGGATTTTCGTTTCTTGGTGAACCATTCTATCACAAGTACTTATCCGTGGGGTCACCTGATAGGTCATGTGATCAAAAACCAAAAACAGGTGAAAAGAAATACATTAAATGGTGAACATGTCAATCGATATAATGGATAATTTGTATATGCAATATATTCTGAACCACCTAAATATACCATTACACAACCATCAGGTAAAAACCATCATACTATTTGTGGTATATTGAAAGGAGAAAAATCCGCTCAGTACATTAGTAACATTAGAAACACATATTATTCATAGTGAAAATAAACATAAATATATCATATATGCACATATAACACATACAAAAGCTGTAAAAAGCTCCAGAGTGCACTTAAAGGTAGAATCAGTAAGATTTGTCCATGCTTTTATTTTGCATATTAAAACATCACAAGCTCAACAAAATAATGAGAAACCACACAACACCTCTAGTGGGTCGTAAATGATGACTGAAAGGAATTATGTTTATATGAGTCTATACATAAATATAAATGACAACAGTGAGTTAATATCACGTCCACAACGGGAAAGTTTGACCTGTTCAGTGCCCAAGTACCTGAGATAAGGAACGTTGTGTGCAGCTTATGTGAAATGCACAGCTACAGAGATTCTAGTGTCATGGTTTCGAATGTTGGATCTGTGCTCAGAAAATCTTGTTTTAAGTCATTTGGTCGTTTCCTCTGTCATTCACCTTACTCTATTTTGTTCTCACTGTCAAAATATGACTCTTTCTCTATGTGTCTTTCTCTAGCTGGTTGAGAAGCTGACCGCTATAGCCGAGGAGTGCCAGAGTGCTCAGCTCAAAAAGCTCAGAGACATCTGTGAGAAGTAAGACTGAGTCCAGCAAACAGGAGCACACATTCACACAGACACAATAGGATTGAATATTTTCATTCTCCCTACATCTTCTTCTTTCTCCACCTAGAGAAAAGAAAGATCTCAAGAAGAAAATGGACAAGAAACGGCAAGAAAAGATCAACGAAGCCAAATCTAAAGACAAGAATGTGACAGAAGAGTAAGTATCTGTATTCAAACATTAACAACTAGCAGTAAGGTCAGTGAATGAAAATCTTAGATTCACGACTTAAATTTGGTGAACATGTAAAGAAGATTAAACCGTAAACAGTAAAAAAACAACCTTTTTTTTTAAATCAAATTAATCAGGCACTACATGCCCACCCAGGCAGCCCAGTTATTTATGCACTCTGATTTTCTCTCATTATCATAGTGTATGACAGTGTGGGCTCAAGCATCATCATCTATAATCAGATACCTCGCATCCTACAATCAGGCACTGAAAATAAGTCTGTCCGGTGCTATCATAGTTACATACTAAAAAGATACAATTTACATGGCTTTGAGAGCTTTACTCATTTTTCTTTTCTCAAATTAGTTTTCAAATGTCAGTCGAGCCCCAAAGCTTCTCTCTAGGTATCTTCAAAGACAGATTAACTAGGAGCAAAGTGAATGGCCACTGTAAAATTCCACATTGTAAATCTAAATTTGGACAATCAGCTTTCTCTGTAAAGGGCTGTCAGCTCTGGAACATATTACCAACTGAAATCAAATTCATTCCAGATATTAAAGTGCTGGGTAGAAACTGGTTGGAAAGCTGTATCTGTTTTTAGGTAACTGTACTGTCTATTGATGTGTGTGTATTGTGGTGTGTGTATTTCATTGTATTTTCATATTTGTAGTATACTGTGGTTTTATGGTACTGAAAGCTGTATATTTTATCACACTCTACATGTAAAAGGCTAGTTGAGAATTAGCAATACAGACGGACTCTCTGTGCAGCACATCAGTTTCATGTCTGTGTTGGAACTATGTTAATTTGCATTGTCCCTATTAAATATATTCAAATGAAACGGTTCTTATTACTTGTTATATTTGTGTGACCACTAGATGTCACTAAATGCTAAAGATTTAGCTCTGTTGGGACCGGTTGTGTGGTTTGACTGTTAATGAAATTCTCCCCACAGAGAGAAGCTTGAGATCAACAGATCATTTGTCAACGAGGTGGTGCAGTACATCAAACGGGTAAGAGAGGATATGGCCATGGTCTGATAGAGAATCATAATCCCTAATGATCATCACCAAATAATGTGACAATAATACTGTACTGCCACTGGAGTCATGCAGCTTCATTCAAAACATAATGCAAGTTTGTATTGACTCCTGTGATATACCACTACCTGCAGTACTAAACATTTGTGGGTTCAGTGATATTATTGATGGCATGCAAAGACCTTATAGTATATTTGTGTGTGTTTGTGTGTGTCTGTGTTTGTGTGCGTGTAGTTGGAAGATGCACAGAGTAAAAGACAGGAGAGACTACTGGAGAAGCATAAGGACATCCGCCAGCAAATCTTGGATGAAAGACCGAAGGTAAGACATTTATTGAGAAAATGTTAAATGAAACTCAAATGTGACTGAACTCCTGATTTGTGATGTCATTGTTGGTATTGTATATACTGATATTTTTCATTAATTCCATCACATGCTCACCATAGTGCATTTTTAAAGTTACTGGTCTGCTGCATGTATAACCAGCATGCCTTTGAGCCTTTTTAGTGGAAAATAAAAAAGAAATTGACAACCAATACAAATAACTTCATTTACATATTTAGCAGTTCAAGTTAAAAAGAAGTGCTGTTATGTATACAATAAAACAAAGTGTCAGTTAGCAAAGTAATACGTTCAGTGGAAATTAAAAATATGAATGTACAAACAATAAAATTAATAAAATAGTAAAACCAAAATAAAAGAAAGATAAAGGCATTTGAATCAAGAATTAAAAACTTTATATAAATGCTTTTGGAGGAGTGACCCAGTCTCTGGGAGTGACTGCTCTAAGCTATACAAGTAAATCCATAGATTTTAAAAAATATCTAGGGTTGGTATTTTTCTATTTATATCTTGAATGGACAACATGGATATGTCTTAAACTCTGAATACAAACATAACTTTGGTTGAATGGTTGTAAATTATCCCTGGACCAAATTATCTCTGTAACAGAAAAGTGGTTATTCATGCTCACCACTGGGGGGCGACCTGGTCCAGGTTTAGTGAGATATGGCTGTTGATGAAAGATGACCTTTTAATAGAAGGATATATAGAAGCGTGTGTTTGCTGATATGATAATATGTTATCATGTGGTTAGATACGGTTTAAACAGTATCAGTATATTAAAGAGTTGTCTTGTATATCAGTGAAAACTGGTTAGTTGCCTTATAACACAGAGCTTCTGTGTTGTGGCTGCATCAGTCCGCATCTGACTTTGTTAATGTGGTTCCTGGAGTCAGGATGACTGTAATCCCATCGTGCCACTCTGCTATATGCTGCATACACAGTTACATATACAGTTAGCATGACTGCTTTTCATGTATGAGTTGCCCAGTTCCCAACCTTGTCACTGTGACTGTCATTGTAGGACGATTGTGCGTCTGAAGAGCATGGTAAGACCATCATTGCATCCCAGTGTTCAGTATTAACACAGCATCAGTGTGCAGTATTAATATGCAAGCTTTCATACACCTGACTGGCAACAAGTGAATGTGCATTGCATCTCTGTAATGGCTGAGACCTGCCAGACATAACTACAGTGCAGAATACTGTGAATGCATTATTGCAAATATGTTATGAATTTCTCTACAATGAACGATGAATACATTGTGACTGTATTCCTGTATAATTAGGTGCATAGCATTGCAGCATAACAGGGGCAGCAGATTGGCCTGTGTATAGTGAGATTACAGCCCAGTTGGAGTGCTCAGTGTCAACGTGTCCTTGAATGAAATCCTAGGTGCCAACCAGAGATTAATAGGGAAAGAATTTCACCATTTTGGGTCATCAGTATGGTATATCAAGTAGGTGTCGACCGATTACCATCAGATCCCATATACAGCATTTTAACAATTATCAGAACAGTGTGCTTTTGTTGTTGTTGCTTTCTGTTGTTTTGTTTTTTATCCAGTTGCTGATAAGATGATTTTATTTAAAAGTGCTCTACTTTGGCTCTGATGCACACGCCTCTCTTTCTCTTTGTTTGTTGTTGTTTGTTCCTTAGCTTATAAAACTTCGGGAAGCTATTTTGTTTATTTATTTATTCCAATTTATAGTTAACATTAAATGCTGCTGCCAGCACCCTGCACTTTTTGTTTAAGATCATTCTGAAAAGTTCTATTTTCACTAAACATATGTTTAACAGAATTTTGAACAACTTTTGCATTGGAGTTTTTGTTATTCTAAATGTTGATTCCTGTTTTTACTGTGAACATGCATTGGTTCCAAATAAGGTTCATCTGTTTACTTGATTACTAATAATCGGTTGACCTCTAATATCCACTCATCTTAACAGTATATTCTAATAGAACCATAAATGTCTCAGGCACCACAGTAACACACAAATTTGCATAAGGATCTCTGGACCCTATCAGTAGACATAACTATCTGACTATTTGTGATATGAAGCCATTACACTAATTATGGACGTGATCATAACTCAGATATACTATCATGTGGTACTAGTACATCCACTGAACACAACGATAGTACCACTCATTCTCTGATGTTGTAATTTTCTTTTCTCTTGTCTTTATTTTGTCAAAAATTTGAATTTAGTGCAGTACAAACCATATTACAGCACACTTCCAGTATAATCAAGGTAACCTCAGCTTGCCACAGAGACACTGTGATGTGATTGTGTTTTTACTCTTGCTGTCAAATGAAGAGTGTACATTTACCATATCTCCTCATGAGGTAGTGTTTTTTTTTTCAAAGACAGACATAAATGAGAAGTGTTCTGTTGGAGACAGCTGCATAACCACCCACTCTCAGAGTGACAGCTCGTTGTTCCTTTGAAACCACTTGCAGTTGCGTGTAGGAGGTGCAGTATAGACATCCAGCCCAACACTTCATATACAGTTGGTCTTTAATATTTTTCCACACAACTGCAGCACGCACAAAGTAAGTAGTGACGCTAAAATACTGGCCAGAGAGTAGTACAGTATGTTGATGACTGAATTTGCCTTGTCAACCATCTGTTTATGATGTTAATCACCCAGGTTATTGAACTACGCTTCTTTACTGCGTTCCTGTGGTGACCCTCATCATCTTTTAATAGTTGCTACTAGAACATTCTTGTCAATAACACCAGAATTACAATGATTTTGCAAGTTAGCTCTGACTAATACAAGCAGTATGAAACAGGATCATCAGGGTCTAATTCACATTGAATGAAGACGGTGTCCTCGGACGAGAGGCGGGGATGCTGCTGTTTTCTTTAGCTGATCACATCAGTGTTCCAATCAGATTTCATTCTGTTAGTAATCATCATTTCCCACAAAATTGTAACTGATTATCCATCACCTAACCCAGCTGTCACCATCATTAAATCTAAACTAAATCGACATCCAGAAAATTTAATTCGTCAGAAGAAGGATATTACATAGTAATCAACCATCTCTGCAATATCTGTTCTAATGGAGCAACAGTCATTATTATGCAAAATACACAAGAGATGTCAGAGGACACAACTCTGGAGACAGCGAGCACAGAATGGCCACGGTTATGTTTTTAAAAACATCCAGGATGCTGTCCACAAACCTGGAATAGCAACTAAATTAAGGATACATTTATTTTTTGAAATTATGTGGTTATTGCTATATGATATTAATGTGAAAGCAGAACGATGAAAAGCAACCACTCCTCAAACACCTTAAGGAAAAAAGGCAGTCAGGCTGTAATCATCGCGACATCTTCTATCATCTGTCCCTACCAGCCCTGTCATAGTTTTTTCACTGTACCAGGTTTTGGCTTGTTCGATTTCACGTTTCACTTATTTTGCACTCCATTTAACCCCGTCAGCTACTTTTTCCCAAATGCTCTTTCCTTTTAACAGCACCTGAGGAGACACAGATCAGTGACTCTCAAATTACAGTCTGTGGCACTCTGCCAAGGGGTCAGTTTTCAGATTCATTCACTGAAATGGTCATGATATAAAAAATATATGTTATTTTTAAATCTAAAATACTTCATAGATCACATTCTAATCTGGCAAAAAGTGTAACTTTTAGAATGTTCACGCCTGCAGCAATGAACACATCAGCCATTACCTTGGAAACAAGTCAGAGATTAGTTGTTACGAAGATGGACAGATGTTAAAAACAACTGGCTACAGCACAAATGGAGTAAAGGAGAAACAAAAGTAAGGAAATACAAGCATCTCCAGTATGGTTTTATTGAATTAGAGGTGTCCTAAATGTCTTATTTGCCTGAAGTGTTTTGCCAATGAAACAATCTCAAATTACATTTTATTTAGCATATATATGGACTAAGAGTGAAAACATTTTTGCTTGATATATGTGTTTGTTCTGAAATTAACTTAAAATTAAACCTTTTCTCTTGATTTGAGGTTCTCAATATTTTCTCAGCCAAAGACCTCTTACCAGATAGAAAGTATACCAGGGACCCCCTCATGTATGTCTCTTGGAACAATTTGGTATATATTTTTTTTGCACTTCTACTCAGTGATGTGAAAGACCAACACAAGAGAAATGTATTACGAGGTGATTAGACAAGTATTGAGAATATTTGCACCATTTTTCAACATAGAGTACCTCCAACTTGTGTACACTCGCACACACATCAAGAGAGTGTGTTTTTAAAATATGGATTCTGAATATTTTAAATAATATACAAGATAAAACATTAAAAGAACCATAACAGGCCCAGCCTGGGACTTGAATATGATAAACTAAAATAAAGATTGCTAAAAAAAATGATTGAAAATGAAATGAATGAATCTGAAAACTTTTCATGGACCCCCTGGCAGAATGCCATGCTCCCCTGGGGGTCCCCAGACCCAAATTTCAGAACCTGTGGTTTGGGTACAGTGTTAATTATAGCAAACTGAACTGATGTTAGTTACACTGTTTATGGGTATTTTATGTTGAGATGGTGCAAATATGTGTCTAATATATTCCTCCTGTGTTGCACTTTCACTAAGACTATAGATGTGTAAAAAGTAGGTTATGTCAATCTTGTAAATGGTCCATGGGTAAAAGAAAGGGAGAACCTCTGACTTAGATAACCAGGGCTTATTATCTGACCGTAAATAACCCTATAATATCTATTCACTTACTACAACTTAGCTGCCACCAACACTGTTAAGTTCATCAATATCATAACTAATAGTATTTGAGCATCAATACAATATGGCTCCCATAACATGTCTCACTCAGTTCAGTCAATACTGCCTTAGAGAGTCAGCACTCCAGTCTCCCAGCAGCACTTGCATGTTGGTTACATACAGCTGTGTTAGGTCTGTTTTCCAGCTTTGTCCTAATAGCATGTGGAAATGTCCTTCAGCAAAACACTGAACCCAAAACAGCTCCCAATGAGCGGATCATTGGCCTCCAATACCATCTGTGTGAGAGTGATGAAATGAACCATTGTAAAGGACTTGGCTCTTGTAATTAATGTTCTTTGGAAATGCAGTCCATTCACCATGGTTAAAACTCCCCCAAACTATATTTGAGGCAAAAGGAGGCATTGTTGAATTAGCTGACAGGAAACCCCTTTACTAGTAATTTCATTCTCAGATGAATGCAAACAACAGCAGACCCATAAACACAGAAATCATAAGCACTGAAAGACAGGATGTGGAGAGCTTCACTGAGGTCTTATGGATGAGGGTGTAAATAACCAGGGCAGAGCTAATATAAAAATACTTTTGTTGTGTGTCTCTATTTTGTGTGTGTTAGAACCAGAGAGGGAGATACAACATACTTTCGCTCTCACACTGTTCTGACCCAGTTTCTCCTTTGGGCTCAGAGCAGCCACTAATGGACAGTTATAACTATCCCTGGTGAAGACCCCGAGAGCTGAGCAGCCCACTACAACTGTGGCTGAGTGTACGTGTGTGTACACGTGCATGTGATATATCAACCTAAAAACTAGCTATACTATCTCTGCTATGCAACAGCTGCCTAGTACAGGCCTTAATAGGTATCATCCAAACTATCTGGAGCTGAAGGGACATAAAATGTGAGAGATGTTACGCTAAGCTCTGACTTCAGCATCATTAAAAGGACAGTTCACCACAGAATCAAATGTTTTTCCTCTTACCCGCTGTGCTGTTTATCTACATTGTTTTGGTGTGAGTTGCCAAATTTTGGATGTATCAGTCATAGAAATGCCTACCTTCTCTTGAATATAAAGCGGCTTTTAGTGCTCAAATTGCCAAAAAAAAAAAAACATTTGAAAAATTCTAAAGCGGTGTGTCTTTCCAGAAATCACGATGCAGTTACACAAGATAATCCACAGACCTTGTTGTGAGCAGTTTCATGTAGGAACTACTTAAAAAAAAACTGTCAACTTACACCAAAACAGTCTCGATCAAACCTTGGCAAAATGTGGGCTTGGGGTCAGATCTGGCCTTTAAAAGGTTCCATGTGGCCTATAAGGTGATCATGAGCACTTGGAAAAAATTGCGATTAAAATCTAACAAAGATAGTTTTTTTTTTTTAACTATTAAGCTGCTATTGAACTTTTATTCTGAAAGAGGTCAGTGCTGAGTTCATTGGTAATAATAATGGACTGTATATTTTATGTTAGACTGTAACTTTACTTCACTCAGTGCCATACATCCATGTTTACATTCTTCCACTGTTGCCCCTGCTATTGTTGCAACCTGTATCTGGCATGCATCCCATACTGTAAAACTTAATATTTTGGACCTTGCCAACACAAATAATTAGCACACCGTTTCATCACATGATAATTCAGAAGGGGTGACTAAAAGAGGAAGTGCAACACTATGTCAGCTATTACCTTATAGACATCTGTGTGCTAGTGTGCCTTATATAGAACACTTCTGACTGTTCCATTATTAGAGATTTGGCCATCATTAGAACCTTCTACCACATTTGTGTCTGGCCCACAGCAGCCTGATCAATTTCTCATGTGCCCCCCATGAAGAAAAAATGCCCACAACTGATTTTGATGGATAAATAGCACTGTAGGCCAGAGGAAAAATGTCTATTTTTTGATGTTAGATTTTATTTATTCTTGAGGATTCTGAAGTCCTAGCTTGTGATTGTTTGAGAATTATGTATTGATTTGAGTGACAAGGAGGAGAGAAAAACAGAGACATGGTGAGGTTTGTCATCACTCCCAGCATGTGGACTCAGGTGTCACTTTCCTGTTAATGATCCAATCAAAACACCCCCCAGGAGCCAGCCGTGTGCCAGCATGACGGTGAATACTATTTCATCACACCTTGAGACCCTATATCCGGGCATGCCGCTTCTTTTCATCTGCCACCTGGTCAAGTTGCCATATGTCCAACTTTAATTATTCACACCTCATGTTCATCGTGATGATCTTGTTATCAATTGTCAAAGTTAGATAAAGACCCTCTTACAGTATGGTGCTCTTCTGAAATATATATTATGAGACTGAATCATGCAGCAAGAACTGGCATTTGCTTTTTCACTTTACAGCTAAATGTTCAGTGTTTAAGCTGTTTGATTAGATTTGTTGAATGTGACTTGAGCAGCATGTGCAGACTTGACAGAAAACATTTAGTTCAGATTATTTTTAGTGGATTTGTATGAGGTACCTTTTGATAGTCAGTGTATTACCTACAGTAGATGGTGGTCGGTATGCCCGGTATGTACAAACAGCAGGAGAACTGGTGAAAGAAGCTAAGCAATGTACTGCTGTGGACAGGGCCAGCAGCAAAACATAATTTATATTTTATTTAGAATATATTTCACCACTTTACCTCACTGTCAGACAGCCCCTTAGGACAGGAAATGAAAAATGAAAATGAAAGTTTCTTTGGGTGACTTTGGTGTTTCAAAAGATAAGTTTGGATTCACCAAAGTCACACAATGACACAAACAAACTAACAGATCGAGGCAGTGGTAGACCAGCAACTTTAATTAGGTAAAACTGCTGGTTTTGCCAAAGTCTCTGGTCGAACAAGAGAAAGTGATATTTGACTTATGAAACAGTGGTTTCCCATCAGACAAGGCTGTCTGATGACAAGGTAAAGCAATGGAAATGTGGCGTATAATAAGTGAAATTGATTTTTTAGGTGGCCAAAATACATTTCACTTCGCTTCTATGCTGATAATCCTCTGTGCTTCTCCAAACTGGGGGCGTGCCAACCACCATCTACTGTAGATAATGCACTGTCAGTGAGTACCTCATACATAACCAATTCAAAAAATCTGAACTATACCTTTAAGCTTTCTACAACTAATATGTGCTATTATAATAAACCCATGCTTAATGGTAAGATTTTTTTAAACATTAACGTCAGATAATATGATTGGACTAGACAAAAGGTTTGGAAGGCCATGTTATAATTCCTCGGTACTAGTCATCCATTCACACACACACCTTTTTTGGCTGTGAAAGTGAGCGTATGAAATAGTAATAAGGCAATATGTTTCACAACAGTGTGCGTTGGTGTTTGTGTGTGAGTGGTGTGAAATGTGTAATTTTGTAAGAGACTCACTGATTCTTTCTTACTCAAATGAAGGAAAAAAAAACGAGGTGGTGTCTCCCCACTGTGAAAGCCTTGAAACAACACACAAAACCACACATATATGCACACACACACAATCGTTCATTCCACAAAGCAGGAGTCCTGTGCGGTCGTCATGGAAACTCGGGTCCCCCCACTCTCCCCCTCCCCACCTCTCATATCCTCTCTCCTCTACCCTTCATGACTCTCTGCAATCTGTTAATTTGGAACTGAGTCCTCATGACGCAATCGCTGGGATGGTTACTGGAGGTGGAAGAAAGCAGCGGGGAGGAGGGAGGGAAGAAGGATAAAGATGGAGGGAAGCAAACAGGTTGGAGGAGACGTGGAGGTCTGGAGGTGAAGAGGAAGAGAGCAAGTATGTGACCACCCTCTTCTATCCCTCTCACTGGGTGATGTAGGGATGGCCACTCTGTTCCCTCATCAGACTTTGATCTGCATCATCTCTGCCTGGTGGGTTTGCATCAATAATGCACTTGTATTCACGCGCGCACACACACACACATACACACACACGCACACACACACACGCACAATCCCCACAGGGAACACTGAGTGCAAACTAGAGACGGTGAAGTAAAATCCATTGTGTATGTGTGAGTGCACGTACGTGTTGCACGCTTGGTTACTCTTCTGCTCTATTATGTTAGCTGCTATTTTAGATCAGTGCACGAGTGTTCATTATGTATGCCCACATGTGCTAATGAAGCTCTCCAGGGTTATGCTCTGTCTAAGGAACGTTGACTGCTCAACTCCTGCTGGAAAGTGTCCTCTCCACAGTTTGGTTTTGAGTCTCCAGCTTCAGCAGGAGCCACCTTTTATAAGAGGTGTTAAAATAAACTGTGGCACCTTATTGTCATAGACAGTAAATAAAGAAGGAGATGACGGTAGAATAAGAAAAGTAAATAGTGATACAGAGACGTGTTAAAAGTATAGTGGAGTTGAGTGAGTGCTTGGTTGAAACAAGTATCCAGTACAGATAATATGCTTAGTATGAGTACAAGTATCATCAAAAATGCAGGTTGTAAAAACAATCATAAAACTGACACTAAAAACAACCGACCACTCATGTCCACAGTAATTATACAAAGTTCTCAGATTTCATTTCATATCAAAATGTTGGCATCTTTTTGGTAGCATCCAGATCTGAATTAAAAAATATTACCAGAAAAGATACCACCAAGCACATTTCACAGCTAACCCTCTCTTCTGAACCAATCCTTTTAGGGGAAACGCTCGTTACTGTACATGGATGGTGGAGGTATGCAGGGTGTTTTTTTACATTCCTGGACCTCAAGAGAGAAAAACTCCTGCAAAGCAACAGATGAATTATTAGAGAGTAGAAAGGGCACTGACACACACACACACACACACACGCACACACACACACACACACACACACACACACACACACACACACACACACACACACACACACACACACACACACTTGTTTTACTACATTAGTGGGGACTGGGGCTAGGCACCAAACTTTGAGAGGAGGATTGTTCTTTGTTTTTGTACTGCCAACATCTTATCTGCACCAGTGATCTGCTCAGGTAACTCTGTGAACTTAGTGCTGCTTATTAACTTGCCAGTGCTGCTAACCTGTTATTTGAATCTGTTCACATAAGCATCCACTGAGATGGACATCCCTCTCATGAAGCTGAAGCAGGGAGTGTTTCTGATGACAAGAGTGGTGTTGTTTACAGAGCGACAGGTCAAAGTAGAGAGTAGAGTGTCATTCCCTTCTTCTTTGTATTAGACGGACTACTGTTTGTTGGTAATGTTCCTGTCATTTATATTTGTACACATACTGTACAGATATTCCATCTGTTTATTCATTTTCAGTTATCCAGGTTGAACAAAGTGTGTGGAGTAAAAAACAGTTTCTCCAGCTGTTCCCATGTCTTTGAACGGTTTCCTCTTTTCAAGTGGTTAATTGTACCATAATGTGTAATGTAATTTTCTTTGTGTTGGAATGGATTTTATAAAATTGATACTGAAAATAAAATTTGTTTTTGGACCAGTATCAAAATTAAATTATCAGGATTACATTTTTTTGTAAGACACCCAGCCCTGGTGGGATGCATCATTGGCATAATGCATTCCCCGGCTAGCTCTTTATCCTAAACTTCACCATTGCAACTAAGTGTGTTACCATAACTTAAACCTAATTTTATCTCCAAACCTATATCTAAGTATCAACCCTCAAACAGCTCTTTAAACTTTTGGCATTTTGGTCCCTACAAAACTATCAGATGTCACAAGTGTAGTGGGCTAATGGATTTTGACCCCCATTAATATAATAAAATCAGCCCTCTTGCACACACAGAAAGACAAATAATAGATGGAAAAAGAGCTTGCGGCCTGTTCGAAGTATAACGGCTGTTTCTGTCTCTCGCTTTCATTACTGGTCTTGTTCATTCTCCTGCTTTGCCACAGTTCTTTTTCATACTTATGACCAATACAGTGGAAAGAATGTAAATGAAAGAAAGGCTCTCTCTTCCACACACACACACACACACACACACACACACACACACACAACTTACATGCGTTGTACAGTAAAGCTCCTTTTTCCTCCAAAAGCCTGTAATGCCGACAGGGTGCTGACCCTGTCTCGTCTCTTGGACATGGGTTGTGCAGTTTAGCCTAATTGGGCTGTGTTTGGATATGCAGAATATCTCAAGGTCAGGAGGACACACACACTTTATACTTTATCACACAGACTCTGGCTCTGCCTTGGTGGTTTTGATCCATGTCAGCATATTCACATTCATTGAAAATAGTTTGCTTAGGAGATGCAACAAGCTAAAACATACATTGAAAAGCAAGAAAAGCACAAATTTCCCTAAGACCTCCTTATTGTGACTGTACGACGAGGCACAGTTAATGTCGCTCCATACTGTAGATGCAGGGCGATGTGCGTTGCCGGTTAAAGGCTTTTTTGTGGTGCTGCAGCAGGCGTTATGTCACGGCTCAAAGCAAAGAATTAATTTGGCTCTTTAGAGGCCTTCTCTGCTTCCCTTGATAGCTTCTCAAAACGAGGACAGCTGGTGAAGAAGGTCACTGAGTGCTGTATTTTAAGAAAGACAGAAATGTGTGTGTGAGTGTGTGTGTGTGTGCATGTGTGTGTGTGTGTGGTTTGTTGACAGATGACAGGTCTTCAGAGATGAGAGACAGATTTAAAAGCTGGCTGGATAGCTGCTGGGTGATGTCCAGGCAGGAACTGGACCACATGCACACACATATATATACTGTAAGCATGCAACACACAGTACACACAGCAAAAGCACACACAGGCAAATATGTGCTTTTCTAACTTTGTTGTTGTCACGAGTTTCTAGTGTTTTCAACCAGACTTGTCAAAGTGTTAAAGTTGACACAGTTGACCTCATTACACTTCAAACTTTTGATGCTTTTCATGTCTCCTCTTAAACTCATCCATAAATGCCTACATTTCGGGCTCCTCAGGTGCTCAGTGACCTTGTGGTTCCACTCCGAGCTTCAGGCTCAGTAACACGTGGAGCATCCAGTGGGAACTGTAACGCACTCCTCTGTAAATCCTCATTTGAACAAACGGCCTTTTCTGTCTGTGGAATTTACGTGTGGAATTACTTCAGATTCAAACCAAAACTGTTTTTGAGGAGGGGTCAGTCCTGTAGTCGTGAATAGTCTGGTGATTTTTATTTTATGGCAATTTACTGTATTATAGCCTGGGTCTTGTATTTTTCTCTTTGTATTTTCTTGCTGTTCGTGTTTTGTATTGTCTCTTGTGTATTCGTTGCTGAATCTTTTGTATCTTAAAGGCCCAGCTTGGGATGAACATTGCAAATTAGTTTAGGCTGTAAATGTTGTGGTGTGTGTTACATTAAACCCAAACCAGAATTCAGTTCAGTCAATAGCTGTGGTCAATACAGTTCATTATGGAAAATACAACCAGTGGAAATAATTATGATTAGAGAAGATTGGAAACCTAACTGTTAACATGAACGCTAATTTTTGTAATAAAGTGATCTAGTAAGATGTGCATGTACATGCCCCAAAAACAGAGCTGGCAAAAGGACACACATTCTTTACTAAAATAGAAGTACAGAAGTGCTGATTCAACTTTTTTACTCAAGTAAAAGTAAAAAGAAGCCCTCTGAAGGACATTTCTACAGGCTACTTCTTTGCAAAGCTAACTGAACCTGCAGTTTTGTCTCCCTCTCTGTCTGTTTGGTCCTGTTACATCTTTTACGTTCATTTTCATCTTGTAACATCCGTCATGCATGATTTGTATTGATGGATAAACCAAGGAATCGTTTTATCTATCTGTGAGTGTCCCATCCATTTAGATTGAAATTATTGATTTTGGGAAGGCTTTGTGCAGTCAATCCTTGAAAAAATCAGTAATTCCCCTCAAGTGCATTAAAACTAAAGTAACAAGCCCAGTTTGAAAATGCAAGGAGTAGAAAGTAAAGATATTTATGATAAAATGTAAAAGTAAAAGGGAAAAGTTGTCAGTAAAATAAATACTCAAAGACGGTAAAGATACCTGAAAAATCTACTGAAGTACAGTAACAAACTTAGTTATATCAGAATTTAAGTTTTTGACATCCACAAAGTGGTGCTGCCTGCTGTGAAGTGTTTAACCTGCCAGTGTGTAACCAATCAGATATCTTTAATAGGATAAGACCCTAACCCTAACTCTGAAAAAGCAATAATGACAAGGCAACAGTTATTTGAAGGAAATTTCAACTTTTATAGGTGGTTTACTGTGTTATTAAACAGTAATATTTCCCTATTGAACAGATTATCAAAGATTTACACCACCCCACTCAACCTGATCCGGCTGTTATTCTGATTGATTTTTGGGTTCCATGTGAACATCATAGGAATGTTGATAATTAATGATCAATAAAATCGTCGTTAATAATTTAGCAGATTACAAAGGTATTAATTGACACGGTTTGGTTTGGCCTGAGTTCTTAGTGTAGAAATGGCAGCAATTGCACCCTACTTGACATTGTTTTGAGCCATTTGTTGAATAAGGACAGGCAGACAAGAGCAGCCGTTTAGACCGAGAGCCTCATTGTTTCATTATTCTATTCTTTTAAATTGTCTGTGCTTCATTAATTAATATTTCACAGAACTAATGTGTCGCTCGAATAGTTCAAGCTGAGAAAGGGATGTCCGTTTGTAGTATTTAGTATAAATCAGTTGATTATTAATTGTTAACATGTTCAGCAAGGAAAGAAAAAGCTAATGATAAAAATTTATCAAAACTTAGCTCCACTAGGTCCAGGAAGCCTGAGGAGTGAGTTTCACTCTGTTTCCTGTACTCAGATCTCTTCACTGCCACTGACAAGATGTCAGATGGAGCGTGGCGATCATAAAGCCACAGATCGGGGAAACTCTCAAAAGATTGCAGCTCTAGCTGTCTGTTCTCTGATCCATCCATCTTTCTGTCATTCCTTGAGATTTTTTATAACTCGAGCTGTCCCCTTGGTGGAAACAAAGTGCTGTTGTCATCGCTCAGCGGCTTTCTGAGCTGTTGATTGCATGCAGAGGACACAAGTACTGTACATGCACACAGATCGACACGTGCACAAGTCTTTTTTGAGAAACTGCCTGGTGCCCCTCAGTCTCCTGTGCCCCCTGCTCCCACCTCCTTCAAATGTGCCAGGGTGTCATCAGATGGGAGGAAGATGACAGCTTTAATCAGAGGGTGTTTGTGCCTCAGCAGGCAGGGTAAAGGCAGGCAGTCTGCACACACACACACACACACACACACACACACACACACACACACACACACACACACACACACACACACACACACGGCAGACTGTCCCACCCCTTAAGTAGGTCATGCGCAGTGCAGAGCAGGGAGAGAGAGACTGAGAGCTGTGGTGCATCTTTAGCCATCTGGTTATGATGTGCTGGATGTCCGCTCTGTGAGACCCACAGAGAGAGTGAGAAAGAAAGAAAGCAGCAGAGAGAGAGAGAGGGAGGGGGGCATGTTCCAGACAAGGTGACCTTACAACGCTGCGCTTGGTGGGGGCTCTGCTGTACCATGCAAAACATTAGAAAGACACAAGTCAAGAGCTCCTTAATGTCTCACAGAGACAGACAGCGTCAAGTACAGTAGCTGTGAGTGTTATCTGGCTAATTGAACCTCACTTTTGTTTCACTTTTTAGTGCACACGCTTTCACTTTCAGAATACAATCAGGGTTTTATACTGAAAATTTTCATACACAGACAAGTAACAGAGAATACAGATGACAAAATGGAAGGGAAACCTGTGGAGTTAAATTGAACAGGAACAGTGCCTGAATTGCCATGGAGATATTATACACAAGGTGAAAATGCCTAAAGTCGATAACCCCAAGTTAACACAACCTGGCACACCAGACTGTGAAACTGAGGTATTAAACTGCTCAATACCAGACAGTTATTCCTCCGACATCATTTCCACAGGCTTTAATGGGCTTTAACAGGGCACAGTGGTAAACTTCACTTTTTCAGCATGCAATTCTACCATTTGAGCTGTTATCTCTTAAAAACTCAATTTGTTTTAAGTAGGAGAGCTCAACTTTTACCTTTGGTTCAGTATGATGCTGAAGTAATTTTACAATACCTTTGTTTTGGTATTAGCAGTGTATCGAGGTAATTTATTGTCATTGTACAACACACACTTGCACAACGATAAGAAAGTTTTAACCCCTTCATGCTATTCACATATATGAAATAGAATAGGATAAAATATATACTTAAATAAAACAAAACAATTTACAGTTGTTTATACACTCACACACACTATACTGAGGTGTCAGTTCTGTTGAAGCTTATGGGAGATGAAATGTCAATCATGCTATGTAGAGACCAACAACAAATAAACACATATACACATTTGGAAAAATTTGACAGAATATAGAAGCTAAAGAATTGTAGTGAAATACACTATGCCCCTTAATGTATTCATATACTGTGTTATATTCATATATATGAATGTAATTTATTTTATTTTAACTACACTAGTCTGACCGTTTTTGTTGAGGGGTGAGTGAGGTTGTTCTTGATGATCTGTTTATTATTATCATTGTTAATGAAAAAAAGTCATTATCCTGATTTAGATCAGGAATGAATCAGATGATTTTTTGATACTGGACTGTTTTTTTAAATTAAATACTAGGGACACATTTTGGTCAGAACTCAAAAGTTGTTGAGATTTGATACCAGCCCATACTCATACATGCACACATGATCTAACACCAATCTAATTTACTGTGTAGCAATGCATTAAAGTGCTGTGAAGACAAGTACTTTGAAACAATCAGGTTTTCTCATTTTGCTAAGCAGTGCTCTCAAATGAAATGGATGTGCCATCTCATAAACTGAAGTGGAGAGAGAGGAACATTGGAAAGTCAAGAGACCAGGATGGCAGTCCTTGACCTTCATCCTATCTCCTCAGCTCTCTGCTCCTCTCACTCATCCTTCAATTTGCTCGTGAATATTTCTTGAACAGCGTCTCGCTGCCAGCTACGGTTTTCATGGTCGCTGTATTAATTGGAGGCTAGATGTAGAAGAATTTATCAAGGACAATTCAGCTTTGTGTTCAGTAGCTTTTTCTATCTGAAGTTCGTGCAGGAGTGTGTATACTGATTGCTGATGTATAGCATCAATATTCACCTTGATTTGTGCCTTGTGTAAATCCATAATGATGATTTTTTAGTTCACTTTTGAGTTAGAAGTAGGGTGTGAGTCTGAAGTGGGCCCTTATTCGATTAACAAAGGCCTCTCAGACAAAATATTGATCCCAGATAAATCCTCCCAGAACTCGCAGGTATTTTCGATCTCTCATAATGCTGACGTGGCTGTATTGAGCTGCGAGACTCTGACACCATTCATCTTAGCAGCTTTTCTTTTAATTACTGCTCTCCCATGGGAGCCAGCCGGGTAGTTAAACAGAGAAATCAGCATTACAGCAATTATTGGCTCACAATGAAATGAATACAATCTTGTCATCTGTAATCATTGGGGGCGTCTATGCCTGGGAGAAAACAGGTTCTCCTTTCTCTCTCTCAGTGAGGGGTGGGGGTGTATAGTAAATGGATGCAGAGGGGATCCTGGTCTACCTCAGTGGGCTGAGGTACCTATTCAGCACCTGATGTCATTCTTTTGTAAGTCATGTAATAAAGCAGAATTCTTCTGAAAACAACCTGTAGACAGCACTCATGGGGAAAAACACATGCAAAACACGGTGCGTAGTGATTGTTGGAAATCTTTAAAGCTGCTGTAATAATTACTTTTCTATTAACAATAGGTCATGGGAAGGGGGTCACTCATACTGACAAACCCACAGAGAATTATTATGCAACTCTGCAGTTCCCTTCAGCTCTACAGAGCATTATAGTGTCTTTCAGCTGTTTTGGTTTTATGGCTCACGACAACCAAACCAACTGTCACCCACACCGCTCTCATCAGCATCATTTCCAGACTCAGCAGACGGCTGAGCTCTGATAAAGACACTGTATGTACATATTTAGCTTTGAAGCAGCAAACAGACAAAGTTAGTGACTAGCTGGTGAATACAATAGAGCATTGAGCTGCTAAAGAGCCAGATAATTCCATTAGGATCAGATGAAAACCAAAACAGCAAAAATGAGAGTGAGTATTGAACTGACATTTGTCAGGTGGGGTTATTGATTTTTTCTTAGTGCTGTGAAAAAGCTTTTTAGAAACTTATAAAATAAATCCATAATAATAAATCCAACACTGAATGTCTTCTGTGATTATTTATCCATTTTTCCAAGTCGAAAATAGTTATTATTTTTGTCAGCATGTTTTTTTTTCCATTCACTGGTGACCTCATGATTCCTTGGTTTGAATCTGTCAACCACTTGGAGGCTGTGTTTCTGACTTTTCAACCATTTAGAGGCCGTGTTCCTGACTAGTTGTGTGTATGACAACTCTGATATCAAATGCATTGTGCAAAGGAATAATATGAGATTGACCCAACAAAAAACCTTTACGATGGTGACGGTAAAGAGCTCACATGACATATGTGTGGCAGTTATGCAGTTATTGTCACACCCCTACTGCTGGGTGGCCAGAAACATGACTCAAAACATAGCTGGACTCTTCATCAGAAGCACAGTGTGAAGAGAAGAGAGGAGATGCACTTTGATTAAACACCAGCCCACATCCTCCTCAAGATCCTCAATACCTGTTCAACAGTTATTCAAGATTTTGCAGCTGAAGCCAAAAGACAAGACAACAACAGGGATAAAATTTGTGTCAAAAAGTCCACAGCCACTTTTCCCTCCCAGTCTGTCTTAAAATGAATGCTGATGTTTCCCAAAGGTGCCCACAGTCACAGTTCTACCACCAGTTTCAAGCTGTTTCACTGAACAGCATTTGGTAACGTGCAAATCAAGTGTCAGGAAATGCAGGGAACTGCGAGAAGTAAAGATAGATGAACAATTCAGGATTTAAATTTTGTTTAAAAACTGGCTTTACAAATGTTTTATGAGGAAGAGTATCCTTCTTTGGTTGGATTGGTTTTCTGAATTCCATGCAGCTCTTGGTTTTTATTCATGCCAGCAAAGCATGGTAATTTGTATCTCTATCTATCTGCCTTGCTGCCTCTTTTTGTATATCTCTGTCTAGAGGTTATTATATTATGGTTGCATGGTGAAGTAAACCTGCAAAAAAAAAAAAACTAGTTGCTGAGGAATGCGAGCATTCGTAATTGTGCATGTAAAAGGATAATATATATTTGATTATTATATATTTATTTCTGCAATAAAAATGTCCCAGTTGTTGCTGATGTCCCTTGACTCAGACAGGTTCATGATAAGTGGTTGCTACTGGGTGTTTTTCACGGCTGGTTAATACAGTAGTCAAATTGTCTACCTTGTCTCAAGTTTGCTGCCTATGAATGTTCAGTTTATCTTTTCTGAGATCTACATTGCCAGAAGTCATGCAAATAAGTGAAACTAGCTGTTTAACTTTCAAATCCTTATGCTGCTTTTATAGTGTCATGGACTTGCTTTATGTACACCAGAGAAGTCAAATGCTTGTGGTTAAGATGAAGTCGTACACATTCAGAGCTGGGTCCCTCCAACAACTGTCTTCTGCTGTTGGCTGTTGAGCCGCTCAACTGATATTCAAGAGTTTTGCTCAAGGGAACATTGGCAGTGTTGTAACTTGGGGAAACTGGGGAGAGCATTACTTACTTAGTTTCCATAACCTGTGCAGGAAGCCCATGCTGCTCTTGTGATAAGTTAGTGTGACTACCTGGCAAAAGAGTTAGCGATCTGTTCTGTTTTCTGTCTATTCTATTCTATTCTATTCTGCAAGACTCAACAAGATTGTTTTGATGTGAGAAGCAGGGTTTTGGAGATATCGGCCGTAGAGATATCTGCCTTCTCTTGAATGTAATGGAACTAGATGGCGCTCAGCTTGTGGTGCTCAAAGTGCCAAAAATACATTTAGAAAACTCAACAGTCATATCTCTTTCCATAAGCCATGAACCCTTTACTCAAGTTAATCCACAGTACTTGTTGTGAGCAGTGTAATGTAGGAACTCTTTTCTTTCTACTGAATCAACTGAATCAACCAAGCTTGTGAGCTCGGTGGTGCTAATACTACATCTTAGCCAAGGAGAATGCCACTAATGTTTACATCCTTCTGCTTCCTTACATTTTCAGTTAAAAGGCTCAGATAAACCTACTCTATGCTATTTATCTAGCATCAAACAGCAAACAGGCAAAGTAAATGACAAGCTGGTGAGCACAGCAAGGACACAGATCCCATTACAACTTAGGTAGGACAGTGGTGAAATTTAGCCCTGGAAAACAGGTTAGTTTTAGTCCCACTTCCTCTGTTGTTTTATACACTTTTTAAGGATCATTATTAGATGGTAGGTCAGTTCCATTTATGTAAATTATCAATGTTAAAATACTTGCACGCCTCTTTCTGTCTGGTGATTGGCAGGTGTACTTTGGTAGAAAGGAAGTAGTGGCTACATGAACCTGCTCGCAAGATCTGTAGATTATCTTGAGCAACTTGGCTATGCTTTCTGAAAGAGACACTGTCGTTGAGTTTTTCAAATGTATTTTTTGGTGTTTTGAGCACCACAAGCTGAGTGACATCTGGTTCTGTTAGATTCAGTAGAAGGCAGACATCTCTGCAGCTGATATCTCCAAAATATAAATGGATTAATGGCACTACAGGTAGGAGGAAAACATGTATTTTTGATTTGGGGGTAAACCTTCCCTTTAACATGATTGCAGGTATAACATGTAACACATTCCAGATTTCAGATTTAATTCTCTAGTTGTATCTTTTTTCCTAATTTCCTCCAAATTCATGGCTGATGTGTATGTTTTTCCTCTCCAGCTACAGAGCGATCTGGACCAGGAGTACCAGGACAAATTTCGGCGGCTACCCGTGGAGATCCAAGAGTTTGTTCAAGACAGCAGCAAAGCCAAGCTTAGCGACGACAGTGTCCATGGAAACCTTGTTGCCTCCTCCACAACAGAGAAGCTCAACCACAAGGCGTCACAGTCGGAGGATGACATGGAGGAGGGCTCATCGGAAAAAGTCTACGACACGCCCCTTTAGAGCTTGAACCTCGGCACTTTGCTTCACACTGGGACACTGATTGGTGGATGTGTTTGTGACCACAGATCTAGGATGAGACTGCCCCAACTTTGGCCCTAATTTTAACCAATGGGAGGATTAGATCAAATCTGAGCCTGAATTGGTGAGTAGAGGTCCTCTCTGCATAGAGTGCAGTCTTGTCTGGAAAACCGTTTCATGTAAATAGTGACTTTTTGTGTATTTATATGTTCCCTTTATGTTGTCGTCTCTTTCGGTACGGCCACAGGATACGTTACAAAGCACTAACTATTTGCAGGAAATAACTTACTTGAACTATTGCACAGAGAGAGTAGTTTCTTTTTATTATTTTTTATTATCATGATGTTGACAGTTGTGGTGGTCAGTGAGGTGTGTGGTGCCAAGGTTTTGAATTCACTTACAGTGGACTATGTCATTAAGTGGAGTCAACTTGTACTGTAAAGAAACCACTACATATTCAGCCTTTAAAGCTTCCATCTTTATAAGATTTAGATTCACCCTTACATATTTGCACTGAAGGCTCACTAACTGTGTAACTCTTTTACTTTAACCCAGAGGCACTGGTGGCTTTCTGGTTCTCAATTTTGTTCTCACAGAACTAAGCCTATGTGTTGCTGCTACTTTGTTTTACACCCCATCATTTTTTAACCATTTTTTGGTTTGTATGATATTTGGCATGGTAATTTTATGCAGTGCTCTGTCATTCTTTTCTTTTCTTTTTTTTTTTTGTTTGGCTAGTTTTTATCAAGTTTGTGTTGTTTGTGGGTAATTCTACCCAGAGAGGAAGTGAAGGGAAAGTGTGTTGTACAGTATCTGCATGTATTTGAACAACTGTAAATGTTACAGTAGCTCTGTAGCAGAGATGTTTATTAAATGTAAATCTATTTTCTCGGAAACATTTAACTAAACCTGCAAAACAGTGAGGAGCTGGTGGCGCTTGATAAATCACTGTGGCGTAAACTGAACGGGATTAAAATAATTAACACACTCTTTTCTCTTATCCAACAATAGTTGGCTCAAGTTAACGGGCTGCGCATTGTATTAGTTACCATTGTCCCCTTAAAGGGATAGTTCAGATTATTTGAAGTGGGGTTGTATGAGATACTTTTTGATATTCAGTGTAGTACCTATAACACATGGCTGTGTGGAGAAGCAGACAGGAGTACCATCATGAAAGCTAAGCAATATACTGCTGTGGATGGGGTCAGCAGGGAAACGTATTTTAGACACTTAAAAATAGGCCCACCAGAAAAAATCAATATCAGTTTATAAGTGCACCCTACATTTAGAGAATATTCACCACGTCACCTTGTTGTCACACAGCCTTCCCTGATAGGAAACTGCTGTTCTATCACTTTCTCTCGCTCAGCCAGACTCTGTTTGCAAAAACATTGCAGAACACAGGAGTTGCTGTTCTACCGCTGTGTCGGTCTGTTAGTTTTGTTTGTGTTATTGTGTGACCTTGGTGAATCCGTACTAACCTTTAAAGTCACACAATAAGAAAAGTGATTGAGGCAGCAGTAGGCCAACAAACTCGTTGGTTTGGAGAGAACAATATTTGGCTTATATAATGGCATTTTCCATCAGAGGAGGCTATCTGATGGCAAGGTACAAATATTCTAAATATAGCATACGCTTGAACTAATATTCATTTCTCTTAGGTGGGCCTTTTTTAAGTGGATAAAGTATGTTTTGCTGCTGGCCATGTCCACAACAGTGCATTACTGAGCTTCCTGCAGCTGTGGTCTCGCTGCTTCTCCAAACTGCGGCCGTGGTGACCACCACCTAATGTAGGTAATACACTGACTATGGATAAGTACCTCACACAACCCCACTTCAAACAATACAAACTATCTTTTTTAACTAAAACAGTCAAACCAGGATATTCAAACAGAAGAGGAGAATTCTGCTGTCGTTTTACAGAAGTGGCCTTCCTCTTAACGGCTTTGCTGTGTTCCTACAGTTTCCAGTACACAGAACAGATGCCTGGGACCACAGTACATATGTCACCCGCTGGCATTATTCTCAATATTCAGCCACAATAGGTAGCTGTTGTTTGAAGTGGGGAAATAGTTCAGTTAAACAGACCCCAAACGCTCAGTTCATATCTGTCAAACACCAGCGTTAACATGATCTAATGAGTCACTGGACTGTTTCCTCTTTAAGAAACTGTGCCCATTCAGTCACCATAAGGAAGTGTTTTTGACTTCCTAAATTGTCCAGTGCCATTTCAACTCACGGGTCATTTGATATCAAATCATATTTCAGCTGAAATACAAAAAAAAAGTTGAAAGTGAAGAATTACCTGACATGTAAGTACAAACTACTTTTTAAAAACGATGATATTGATGTGAGAGTCCTGTGCCTTTGAATAGGTTTGCCTTGTTTGATGTTGAATGTGTGAAATGCATTATTGTTTAAATTGCCATTATATTATATTATATGAAGCTGTCTGATATTGAATAGACCGTGTGCACTTTTTAAGTACAGTACCACTACTGAGTAATGCTTGTGATGAGCAGTATTTGACATGTGTCTCATAAGAAATGCGAGACATCCTTCTTTTTTTGTCTTGAACCACTTTATTTAACAGTCCCCCTCCCTCCCTTCTCATCAACTTATGTGTATGCACTCTGGAAATGTAAATGTATGTATGACATAAAGGATAAAACATGAAGTTGATTTTAAAAAATTATAGTATAAAGGGAAATTTGCCTGTAATTAAAATAAATGTGGCTATTATTGTACTTTGATGGAGTGGAGTTGTGTGTCTTTTGATTTGTCATTGGTCGAGCTACAATTATGTTTGTTGTGTTGTGTTTTTTTATTTATTTATTTATTATTTGATTTTTAATTTCTTTAATGTCTGGTAAGAGCACTGTTCAAAAAAAAGTTGAGACAACTCAAAATTTGAAGCAACTTGCTGCAATAGATTTTTGAGCCCAACTCAAACTCTAAATAAACTAAAATCAGAGTTTTTAGTTTATTTAGAGTTTAATCTTTAGTTGAAATAATTTTATTCCTTAGACAAACTTGAATCTTTGAGTTTTAGAAACTCACAGTGAGCTGTGAACCTTATTTGTCATTATTTGAGTGCCTGAAAATGTAATGATTTTAATTGAAAATATTGAAATCTTAACCATTTTAAATACAGTTTGGAGGGTTTCTAAAACTCAAAAATTCAAGATTATCTAAAAAAAGAAAAGTAAATCATCTCAACAAAAGATCAGGTGTTGGTAAAACTTTTTTCTAAACTTTTAGCTCAAAACTTAAAAATATATTGAAGTAAGTTGCCTTGAAATTTAGAATTTTTTCAACTTTTTAGTTGATATAGTGAACTTTATTTAAATGAGTGTGCATGAGACTGACATGATGCATGTAATTTTTAATGCAAAGTTAGGGTTAGGGTTCCCAGACAATGCCATCTGTCGAAGACATAACTGAACGAATGATACTTAACGACAACAGTTGTAATCATTCATAAATATTTCATCATGGTCTCAACAGTGTCATGTCAGTCTTATGCACACCCCTTGAAATAAAGTGTTACCTTACATGTGAAACTTTTATGTGTATCTATGTGATATATTTGAAAATTATTACTCATTTACACCAGGCCCCAACTGACACTGGATTTTTGGAGCTGATACAAATATTAGGGAATTAAAAAAAATCCAATATCAATGTATCGGCCGATATTCTTTACACAAAATATAGAATATATATTGCACATAAATGCATTTTTTGCAGTGATCCCTCAAAAGTGGTTAACACTTGTGACAGATAATGGAGTATAATGGAGGCAGGGTATTTTAGTTTAACAATAAATATTGTCCAAAATGATATCTAAAATGATATCTAAACTTTCTTTGGTACTTTTAATAATTATGAACTAATAAAAAATAACACAATAAGAGCAAAATAAATGTATATATGAAACATGAGTAAGGAAAAAGGATCAATCTGCATTATGTTCTGTTTTAAAAAAGTCATACAAGTGCATATCAGATAGTCAGCGCTGATACTGATATTGCTGTGATAGGCCAATGTTGGGCTGATAACATCAGTCATTCAGTATCAGTCAGCCTCTAATTCTCAATCACTTTATTGTCTTCATTATCTCAGCTTTCCCATCACCCACTTGTATACAATTATCAAACACTTCCCCAGTAGACAATGATGGTCGTATCTCTTATTTTTAGTCCTTAATTGAGGGTTGTGTTTTCATCTTGTTTGACTTGAAATATGTCACTTGTCATTGTCTTGTCATGCTTTATTATTTATTGAAAATACTATTTATTGAAATTGAGATTTCAATGACAGTCTTTGTAACACATCAAAGACTGCATAATAATGGCGGAGAAAGAGAACAATAAGAGTACAATAGAGAAGATGTCAAACAATGATTCAAACCCAGCTTTAGAGAGTGTGGTTGGCAGCATCTCTGGGGCAACTTGGCATGTGTGTAATGTATGTATGTAGGTGAGTGTATATGTATGGTATGTATGTCACATTCAGGGGCAGGGGGAAGCAAGGGAAAGCCTTGATGACCTACTTCCTACATCTCCTAGGTAACAGTATCTTTGAACTAAGAGGAACATGAATTTGAGCACTTCCATGACTGAATAACTGGTCACCATTTGACTGAGACTAATTGAGAAGCTCTGAAATTTCATTTTTTAGTCATCATCATCATTATCATTATTTTCATTATTATTGTACTGGAAAAGACTAAATGCAACACTACAGATGTTACACTTATACTGGCAAGACTCAGTTCAAACTGGTACACAGCAAAGCAGTTCCTGCTCCACAGCACATAAAAGACAAATCATACAGAATTTTTTGAATTTATTATTCTAAGGACAACACTTATGAAGTTGGCAAATTTGCTTTGGTTTTGCAGTGTAAAATAAATTGCAACATATTTGTTTTACTTTAAGAAAGTTAGTGTCTGGCTAACTTAAATTTTTAAGTTGAGGTAATTTTTGCAATGATTTGAAACAAATCTTTTCTAGTAAAATAAACTTGATATTATTTCAGTTGTACTTGAGAAAACGTACAATAATCTTGAGATATTAAGCTGAACCAACAACTCTTATCTTCTTTATAGGGGGGCATAGGGACTGAATTCTGTTTCTGAAAACGGCTTTCATTGTTGTCAAAATATGCAACCAGCACAGTAAGTTTCCATCATATATGCTTTCTTCAAACTATAGAAAAGATGGTTTTCAGGAGAATTTTTACTCTCATGCTGTACATGCTAAATGTGCTAACATGATGATCATTTTTCTTTAGAACTCAGTTTACTGAGTTGATTGAACTGTACAGTACATTAGAGTCCTGCACCAGGTCGGTTACTTGCGGGTGTTGCAGGTTAAAAATATATTTATATGGTGTGGGCAAAAGTGAAAATGAATTAATTGTGGGCAGACGGATGGTCAGAACAATAATATAAAACATACAATACAACAGTACGTTCATATTTTTAACACGTATATTTGGTAACACATTAATATCAAGCCTAATCAGCAGGCAGGATTTTATTGTGAAAGTCTATGGCACAACCTTTGACCCCACATCCTGTCACACAATGGAACATCACCGTCTGACCTGACAGCGACAGATGCTAACTGATGACATGAAGGTAAAAATATTCACCAAACTGTCGACATTATATAGTTGAAGTCCAAGTCGGATGTTTTAGAGGATTCTGGCACACTCAAGAACTGAGAAAATCAATTCTTCAGTGGCTTTGTTGCTTGTAAAAAGTTTAAAAAAAAAGTATTAGCTTTTGGCAGCCGCAGACTAGGTTCACTGTCACTATTGGAAACACCGACAGTTGGTGCTGCGCCAGTTGAGAACACACCTGTGACTCTGTGTGTTTGCGGGTCGCGGGGCTTTGACTTGGAAATAATTGGCGGGCAGCGGCTCAGTTCTGGTTCTTAGCGTTGCAGGTGACAATTCTCAATTGTTCTGAAAATAAATACTAGAATTTCCAGGGTTTAATCGACTTTAAAAAATGAGAAAACTCGTGTATGCACCCTAAAGTTACTGAGAGAAGATTCTAGGAATTCGCTAAATTCCTGTATGATTTTTAAAAGTGGGATCACTGTGCACTAACGTAATGTGGGTTTTAATTGTTTTGCAATTAAAGTGAGAATATGGAGTGTGTGCAATGCACGTACATGTTTGTTGGCATTGTATCACACATCCTGTTCCTGAAAAGCCAAATGAATCACTTTATTTTGGCTTCAGGCTGTGGAAGGGACATACTGAGTGTGTCTGCTGCAACTGTTTTGGTTTGAGTGTGACCAGTGATAACACATATTTAATCTTCAACACATTTTCCAACAAAGCTTGTTACTCATTGTGCGTGTGTTGGTGGCATGTGCTTGTTGTTTCCTGTGGAAAAGCATACTATGTCCTTGTAGCCATGTGTGTGTTTGTCCTCGCAGCTTGCCTCCATGTGCTTTGGAGTGTGACTTTTCATCTGTGTGTACTACATGCTGCTGGTGTGTGTGTGTGTGTGTGTTTTCCAGACTACATAAACACTGTGTCCTTCTCAGTCTCAGCTCTGCAGCAGAATCCCAACAGGCAACAGGAGATAAGACAAGCCTGGTCGCCCATAACAACCACTGTGACCATTCAGAGGCCTCCATGCATACCGGCAACTAGGAAGTGAGCTAATTAACCCCGAGTTCAGGACGGAAGGAGGGCGGCTTTTTAATAAGATTCTCTGGGTTATATAAACAGTGACGCCCTTCCAAACTCCCAGGAATATTATCACCCTGCGTCTGTCCATCTGCTGCAGCTATGAGGAGGAGGAGGAGGTGTCCTGTAACTGGGCTTTAATGAGGCACACCAGGACAGCAGAAGAGGAGAGGACCACAGAGTGTTGCTTGGAAGGTAAAGTACACACACACACACACACACACTGTAGTACTACTTGATAGGATATATTCACTGGTTACTTTCAGTCCATGGCCTTAATCAAATTCTAGCCCCCTCACTTTGCCTTCAATATCCTGATCTAAACCCAATTTTAGCCTTATCCAGTCTTAATCCTGTATCCAAGACATAACCTTAAAGTAATGCTAACATTAAGCCTGACCTTCATTATCTATTCTGAATCCAATTCTGATTGAAATTCTGACATTACCTATGAGGCCATTACCTAAAACCTAAAGTGTCCCCTTTAGTGGAACGAGGAAGAGAACCACAACTTTTTTCTTCTTACATGCAGAAATGCAAGAACATGCGCTGTATTGAAGGGATTTTCCTTTTAATGTTACATCAGGTTCACTCTTCTCTACCAGTTTACTTGTCTTTGGGAATACTACTTAGGCTGATTTCTTCTGTAGTGCTGCAGTAGCTTTCTAAATTCTGAGACAATAACCGTCATGATGTCATGAGGGTTATTTTAGGTTGGTGTGGAGATTGCAAACTTTAGCAGCAAGTCTGCATTACAAACTGGGAGTGCTCAGTTTGAAATAGGTAGGCTTTGACCTGGCAGGGAAGGTCTAATGATACATACTACTGATTTGCATTAAGGGATTTGTAGGATTTAGCATTGTTTGAGCTTCGTCCATACTTGAGAGTAAAAGTCTAGATATCTCCCTCTGCTGAATTTATTTTTTACCATTATTTTTAAATCTGTCTCTCATGAGTCCAACTCTATAGATGGACATTCCTGGACAGCCCTTTAAAGAAAAATGATCAACAGTTTTCCACAGAAGTAGATGCATTTCATGTAAAGACAGACAGCCAGAGACCACTATCCCATTTTAGAAGCAGCTGTATTTGCAGGACCAGTGTGTAGGATTTTGTGACATATAGTGGTGAGCTTGTAATTTGCAAACACCTCATCTCACTTTCCCATTCCAAGCATATGGTAGAAACTATGTTGGCTGTGAGACTCATTAAAAAAAACCCAAAAGGCTGTATATAGAGCCAGAATTTGGTTTGTCTGTTCTGGGCTACTGTATAAAAATGGCAGTGCAACATGGCCTCCTGCAAGGAAGATGATCTGCGCCATCTGTAGATATAAAGGGTTCATTGTAAGGTAAAAAAACAAAACAAAAAAAAACATGGTGATTATTTTCAGATAATTAAACACAGATGAAAACATACTTAGGAGCATTATATTCCATTTCTGTCATATTCTGCCAATAAATCCCCATAAATCTTACACAATGGACCTTTAATGTGTCCACACTGTAGCTGATTTACCCCTAAATCTATTACAAAAAAAACATAATAAAAATGGGTGAAACAAACAAACAAACAAACAAAAAAACAGACTTCATTTAACTTAGCTTAACAACAACAACTAATGTGAGATTAGCTGTGGACAAGCCTCAGGTCAGTTGGTCACTCACTCACACACACTGAGCAAGTGGTTACAAGATCCCCACCATCCAGGCTTATGACTGGCAGAGATAATTTACCATGTAATATCAGATACATATACAGTAGATATTATCACAGTCTGGTCCTCATTGAGTAATTTTTTTTATTGCGATACTGCAGTATTCAATATACTGGTACATTCCTAGTGATTATAAAACTACTTCATACAGAATCATACAGAAAACCCCCTCAATTACATCAATGCACTATGATTAATATTACATGAAGTGATGCCACTGATAGAAATGAAACTAACACTACTACGCTTACACAGTAGCATGTGTATGAAACACAGTGGAGCATTACAGTGACTTTAAAGGGAGGAGGGGAAGCAGTGTTTGTCTAGATCAACGCATGGCGGCTACAGTAGTCAGCTGTTAGAAGAGCAGGGAGGAGCTGGATCTGGTTCTGCTGCCTGGATGACTCACTCTGTCAACCCAAGGAAGACACACACACACACGCATACACACACACTCACACTCTCATTCACACTCTCATACACACGCACAGGCACGTTTAGTGGTGGGGGGCGCGCGCTGGCTGGCTGGCTGTAGAGGGCTTCCTAATCACAGCGCATCAGGGCCGCTCATTCTCCACTGGAGGGCGAGTGGTACAAGAGCACCGGGACACTCCGCCGGGCACACAGTCGGAGGGAGACAGCAGCTGGAAGACACACAGACAAAACCTCGACCCAGGACTCCGCAAAGCATCATTTCTTTCTGTCCGCCGTTGGATTAAACCCGTCCTGACCCGTCTGCACCACCGAAATCACGTAAGAACCAAACACTATGCTGTCTCAAACGTCTATTTTAACAGCTGCTAACGGAATATTCAGAGTTGCTGAGCCGACCGTCAAACGTGCTGTACTGACCGTTAACCGTCTGCCAGACTGTGTTGCGTTCACTGTAACGTTAGAGGGATGCTGCTGTTGAGACAGGACCTCTCATTTAAACTCCTCCATCACGCTAGCTTTCACTCCAAATCCTGCTCGCATCATTCAGACATCCTCTCCTCTCTCCCTCACTCTGTCTCCCTGTCACACACACACACACAGCTGGAGACAGTAGCCCTTTGCTAGCTAGCTAGCCAGACGCATTAAAATGGACCTTTTAGCAATTTAATATCGAATTTGCTCTCGCTTTGCTCGGCGCGGCGGCTTCTCTTCCAGGTTAATACGATACAGCAGAGAGCCGCCGCGGCTTGTAAACTTGATGAAATGCAGGGGTTATTGATGTTTCCAACGGCTGGGAGGCTAGCCAGTGCAGCTAGCTGCTGCTGCTGCTGCTGCTGCTGTAGCGGGACAGATAAGAAGGCAGCAGCCGGCCGATGACAGCAGGCACAGAGCACACTGCACACACTGCTGCACAGTGGCCATAAAAGTCAACCGACAAACCGGTATGGTCTGGCTTTTTGTGTCTTAATTTGCACAAATTTGTGCACAATACTTGGTGGTTTGCTCTACTGTCATATTAACATCCTATTGACCTGTCAAAGAATCTTAATATAACGTTAATTTAATCTGTTGAACTGGTGCATTCAAAGGCACCGTGTAGGCAGCTAACTAAGTGAATCTGGGAGCTGCAGCCAGACAGCAAGGTGTCATTGATTCACTGTCAGGACAACCAGAAGGTACTAGTTTCTTTCACAAAATAGAGTTTATTTTGTCAGTCTTCAATGTTATATCAATATTTTACCATGAGTAAAATGTAAGATGTTAAAATGTTGGTGTTATATCTATTTAAGCTTTACTTAGTTGATTAATTGTCAGCTATTCAATTATGCAGAATTCTGATAATTAATCACTTTGAACATATTTTGGATATTGTTATATTATTTAATATATGACAGTAAACTGAATATCTTTCAGTTCTGGACAAAACAAGACATTTGAGGACGTCACCTTGGGCTTTGGGAAACCGTGCTCAACATTTAAAATAACTGATAGATTAACTGATGATGATAATAGTTGCAGCCCCAACTACTTCAAAAATAGTGTTTATTTTGTGTCTGTTTAAGTCTTCAATGCACTATGACTGTTTAACCACTGAGCTGTAAGATGTTAAAATAATATCAAATTTTGGTGTTTTATCTATAAGAAATTACATTAATATTGTTTTTCAGTGCATTCAGTCTACCTGCATCAAATGAGTTAATGAAAACCACTATGGATACTAGATTTCAGTGTTGATACCTTGACATTGACTATGGTTTCAATGTCAGTTTACTGTCTGGAAATTCCCATTAGAGTTGTCTCGATACCAGAATTTTATACTTAGTTCCAATACTAATATAATAAAACGACACTCTATGTCTCTTTCAATACTGTGCCAAAAAGAAAAAAAAGTCCTAGACATAAAAAATAGGATTTTTTAACAACCTGCACGCAGTGCTGGAACAGAAAACATCACTGAACACTGTCTGGTTTTGCTGCAAGCCAAATTTCTGGCAGGACAGTAAAGACTGAATGGAACTGATGTCTTAAATGCTTGAATGAACACTTAGACCTTTATTTTTTAATTGTATTGGTACATTTGATACCATAATTTATATATATTGTATTATTTGAAACACAGGATATTGAAAAAAATACTGATACTTCAATACTTTTGACAACCTAGGCTCTAAGTTAAATCAATGTCATTTCACTGTCTGGAACTTCCCCTTAATTTGTACTGAGGGGAGGATATATTTATTTTAAAAAGTACATTTCTTTGATGTCAGTAAAATGACAGCACAGCTGAGTTTGACATACAGTCAGACAGCAGCAGGTTTCTATTTTCAAAACCTGTTCTCAAACACACCCTGTAGGTAGAGAGTGTTATTTGTTCAGGAATAACCTGTGGGTAACTCCGCAGGCTTATTTGCAGTGCAAATAGCCCATAATGTACTATTTTGTTTAAGGTTTTCACTTGGCTTGGCAGCCTTTAAAATTAATTGCATGGGTGTAGATGGTGTGTTAACAAACCTGTTGCATCAGCTATTCCACCTTTCCACTTACACATTATGAGCCATATTTACAGAAGAACCATATGTTCTTGTAAAATGCAGCACAGATGTATAACAATTTATTCTAAATGCTGTTTGGCCACTATATCTGATCTCAACAGGCTTTTTTGTCAGGGACCGCAGAGTGTGCCGTTGTCTGTTACTGTAAAATTGCAGAACGCTGTCCCATTACCTCCTCTGTCCTCTGCTGCCCATGAAAGATCGCAACCATTATGCAAAGAAAAACAAATTCTGCTCTGGCTTATTGACACTGCCGTGTAAACGTTTCAGTGGTGATTACAGAGGGAAACATTACCCTCCCTCACACAATAACAATCCCTTACCTGTGGCTTAAAACCTGACTGTGGGGCATTTTGATGAATAGAGGTGGACTAAGAAGCTTAAAGGCTAACTCATGGTGTGCAGGTGTTTTATTATTTTCTTTTTTTGGAACAGATGACAATGTAAGTGTTAAATGTTTGGTGTAGTCCGAGCCTTTGATAGAATTTTTTCTAGAATTATTTGGTTATTTATGTTTATTTGGTAATAGGATGGCTGCATGATTAGGGCTTTAATAGTAATCCCTTTTAGTTTTTGCAAATACTGCCCTGCAATCAGGATTACCATTTGCTATTAATAGTTTTAATGATTTGAAGAACAAAATGACAGCATCTTTCCATACATAAAATAAGACTGCACTATATGGTAAAAAAAAAAATCATATTGCGGTTATTTTGACAAATATTGCAATTGCAGTATGATTCACAGTTAGACTGTGAATGATCATTTTTGCATTACAATTTTGATTTTCACTGAAAAAAATATTAAAATCATCATGATGTCACTTTTGTTGGTGTCTGGCATCTGGAGAACAAGATTTGTGGGCTAGGGCATCTCTGCAGCACTACAACACTTCATTATAAAGCTGTTTGTCACACATTTTTCCTTTGTCAAAAAACTACAGCTTCTGCAATTTGGACATTGCACTTGGTCATATTGCAATTTTGGTAATTTTTCAATTAATTGTGCAGCTGTGACATAAAACCACCATAATTACATTCTAAATTTAATTGAATTTTTTTGGGCACTGATTGGCCGAAATATTTTCCTCAAAGTTTCCAGTCCCCTCTTGACTGGTATAACCACATACCCTGTGGGCCTGGCTGCCTTTTTGCCCCAAACTGAGTGAAATCCCCCTTGTCCCGTGTCTAGCATACCATGTAAGTGTGCAGTGGAAGTGTTGGGGTGTGATTTTAATTTACTGTTCAGAATTGGATGGACTGAAAGTACATTGCAGTATCTCATGCATGCGTGCATTTAACTAGACAGAATAACAATGTCTTTGCTTTGAGTCTCAGAGACAACAACAACAACAACAAAACTAGCTTTCAACTCTTGGATTAAAGGACAGCACATAATGGAGAAGGAGGAAAGTAAAGCAACATCTCAAAGTCCTGCCACACACACAGAATTGAGCTTTTGTTACCATTTCAGGGTTTTGCAGATGCAGCTGTGCTGCAGCCATAGATGTTTGATGAGACTATGAACTGTGTCTGACATACATTGCTAACTGCTATCTTTTAGGATGCTTGTATTTCTATGGTGTGCCAGAGTGTAGCTGTGGGGTTTGGTCCAAACGGCAATGAAGTGAGAAAATCTTTTTTCCTGTGTTAGTATGTTTTCACAGTGGCGTACTTGCCAGCATCATATTGAATTGCTTGAAGGTTAAAGGTTTACTCTAGTGGGACTCAAGTTGGAATCCATCCCTCTGCCTGCCAGTTTACTGTACATCTCAACTGTTTGTTTTTCTTTTTTGAAGGCTGGCGTGCTCCCTTGCTCGTTTCCTCTTGTTATTTATTTTGCGCTGCTTCTTTTTTATAATTAGGAGGGTCTGGTCTTGATTAGCTCGCCTGTCTCCATGCGCCATCCCTTTGTTTTGATAGGGCTATCAGGTTTTTATCACAGTGCTGTTTGTTTCTTCTTACAGCAGCCTTGACAAAGCTGTCATTCAAACCTCACTGATGTTTTAAGGCCTCACAGAGAGATCTGTGGGGTGCACATAGACAGCCACATCCTGGATTGATAGGTCCACAGACGAACAGTCTGACACATCAAATAACAGGCTTAGTATTGTGGTGTTATGTTGAAAACATGCTGAATCACAGCCCTCGACATGTCTGCCTTTATTCTTAAAGTCTGACAAGCTAAGGCTGAAGCTGTTTGTCGATATTGTGATTTACTTTATGTTTTCCTTGGCAGGGGAGTAGCGGGATGTGGTATGTGCTCGCCTCTCTGTGTGCTTCTTCTTCTCTGCTCCTGCCTGTCCTACTGTATAGATGGGTTTTAAAACCTCAGCCAAATAAGTCCAGACTCAGACCTCTGCGGTTTATGAAATTCTGTCCTTTTTTGTCTCTGCAGGCCAAGACATGAGCTTCTCCCGCTGAGCATTATTGATGCTGAACTGGTGAGTTTTGGGGTTGTTCACTGTTAGTGGTCACTGCTGTAATACACGTTTCTTTTTTCTTTTCTTTTTTTTTTCTTTTTTTCATTCAGTCCCAGTTAGGGTTGGTTATCGAATTTGCAAATTGCTTCAGTGCTATTGAGTATCAAAAAATGCCTTGATACCAAATTTGATAACTAAGGAGTAAATCTCATCAGCAACAGTGAGCCATTACGCATGCAGCATTCTTGTACCAAGATGTAATAATGTTGTTGATTGGCTTTCTAACGTTACATGTTCAAAAAAAAAAAGCATGCAAGAAACATACTATGTCAAACTCTGAGACGGGGATCAGTGCTTTGATTCTGTTTTACTACCAGGTCTTTCAACAACTTCATCCTTCACTATTTAATTTAACTTAAAATAGTTTGTGTCTGGCCTTACTTAAAATGCTACGTTGACTGAATCTTAAAAGACAAATTGACGTAATTTTGTAATAATTCAAAGCAACTTCTCTTGTCAAATCAACTTGATTAAAAACTTTAACAAGTGCAAGCATGAACATCTGCTAATATGCTAATCTTGTTTCTAAAGAAACTTAATTTAATGAGTTTATTGAAGTCTGTACAGGCCATTCATTCAACTCATCATTTCAAGTCAAAAGACTTCAAGTCAGAATTCTGAATTGTTTTGCAAATACTTTTTAGAAATGCCAAGTTTAATTAACTTGAATGAATAAAACTTGTATATTTCCACTAAATTAATATGAAAAGATCAGTTGATTCTACTAAATTCTTGTATGTTTTTACAGTGTAGCATGGAAGAGCTCTGTGCACCCTTTTTAATACTGGTTTCTTCTTTCCAGAGCACCAGGTTCATGATTGCATATTAATAGCTTAGTCTGCATTAACTAAATTGATTTAAGTGTATGCATAATGTGTATGAAACATATGGCCTCATCCTGCCTGTAGGGCTACCTGACAAGTTATATAATCTGGATGTCTCAGTGTGTAATCTAATGTGCTTCTGGATGCACGAAAAAACAAGGGCTAAACCATGAAACGTCCATCAAGAAGGGAATGAAAGATCAGGAATTTCTTGCTGTCTAATATTCAGCACAGATATCCATCTGATTTTTATTTTGCCTTTTTTGCTACTATGTTGTTGAGCTCTCATTAGAGAATACAGATGCTTTCCCTTCAAAGTGTTCAACATCGAAAACAAGTTGCATTGAGAGCTGGAAACGACGTGACATTTTATTGGATTTGTGCTGAATGATGAAAGAAAGAGGCCTAATTTTTCACTGTATCTTTATTACAAGACTGATGTGCAGCAATTGCCGATCCACAGTCAAACATCACTCATTGATAAGCAGGTTGCGTGACTGCTGCTTCTGCTGTTGCTGTGTGCTCACTCACGCCACGCTAGAAACTATAATGGGGCTGAGAGGTGATTGCTCTCTATAATATGTTCTGCATTAATGATGTAATCTGTATTAATGATGTGATGTGTAACATGACAGCTGTCTTTTGGCTGGGCCTGATTAATTTTCAGAGGCTTTATTTTTACAGATGAGAGAGGTGTATATTTTCATTATCATAAAATTATATTTGCTTCATTTTCATAAGTACCGTGTGAGTATTTAATCATATGACATATGATGATAAATATGATAAATAGGAAAATAAAATACTCAAAAATATTGTTTCAAAATGAAAGATGATAGAATTTATATTAGTAAGGGCTAACACGTCTCTAGTTTAAAGATGGAACGACATTTGAAGAGTATCTAGCTTCTGTAGCATAACATTTTCTCAAGTTTAACAGGATAGGCATGTGGAACATAATTTAAGGTGGAATTTGATTTGAACATTTAAAATTCAGCATGTCATAACCCAAGGTAGCAGGCTATTGCTATCTAGTTTACCAAAGAATCTTAGCTCTGTGCTGCTACAAGCTGAAGACTGATTGATGTGTGAATGTCATGATATTATTTGTTGAAATCGCTTGGTTCTAACCTGTGAAAGCACACATCATACTTTAAAGAAAGAGATTTTTTTCTTTTTTTAGAATTTTGTTTGGACTCTTGTTAAATAGGTGCACAATATTACTGGGATGTGATCTAAAAGGACTTACAAGGCATTTTTAATTTTGTTTCAACCTTAATAACTTGAATCCTAAAAGAGAGAAATAACAATAACAATGGCAAAAATAGGTCATGCTGTGTAAGGACACTTTTAGAACTGCAATGGTCAACAATTCGATTAACTATCAACTACTTTGAAAGTCAATTAATTGTTTTGAGTCCTTTTTTTAAGAAAATAAAGTTCCTTTAGTCCTCTGTCATAGTAAGAATCAGAATATCGTTGGGTTGTGGATAAGACGACTAATTTGAGGGCATCAGCTTAGGTCTTAAAACAGTGATCAACATTTTTACCATTTTCTGACATTTTATGAACCAAACTAAAACCAACTCGATAGAGAACTAGAGACAATGATCAACAGGTTTATCGATAAGCAAACTAATAAATACTTGTAGCCCATTGCATGTCCAAAAATGAGTACTGCAGTCCAGATAGCGAGTTGGAGCCAAAGAGGGTATATTAAATAGGTTGAAATCCTACTTAATATGCAGTCTGTGGTTGAAGTGAGTTGTTTACCCCTGTGCCCTCCTCCTCAGACTTGTGGAAGCTCAGGCAGGCTGCAGGAACTCTGTAAGAGCACAAGCGAGCACAACATTGTTATTTGATAATAACTGTCAGTTGTTTGTCAATGTAAAGTTAAGCCTGTTATTCCGAAGAAAAGGAGCCTACTGCTCTGAAAATACACACTCTGGAGTTGGAGTTCAGTGACTGCCTGCCAGACATATTGCTTAGTTTATTCGTTATAAACATCTACTCCTTCTAAAAGATTATTAATGGTTTCTCACAACCTATAAACGGACACTAACTCATTCAGCAAACATTCAGCATTAATTTGAACTCTAATGTGAAACAGTAACACAAGTTATGGATTGGAATACAAATTTCAAAGAAGGATGCCACGGCTGTGGGTTTGTTGTAACAGAAGCCAGTACTTCAACTTAACACATTTTTTTTAGTCTCTAATGACATATCATGGTCATTTTATAATTTATTACAGTACATATATTACAGATTTGTCCTTTAAAATGCTCTACTATTTTTACAAGATAAAGCATCACACACCGTATAGACAGATTTCACACAATGTTTCGTCTCTCAGCTCATACATATGCTATATATATGATCTTATCCTGCTGACTTTTGAAATGTCAGCGCACTGTTATTTCCTGCCTACGTGGCCTTGATATAACTGGAGCTGATATATTTTGTATGTTTTAACATTGAAATTCGCTGCACTGTACAGTGATATGTGCTAAGAGAAGAAATAGATGATTCAATAGTGTAGTAAAGTCCAAGTATGCTTGTAACTTCAGTTCACTGTTGGATGTATCATAAGTCATTCCCCTTAATATGTTTTTAGTACATCGTCCTCATTGCACTGTAAGCTTATTTATTTTTGCCTGTTTTTGTTCATCAAGTAATCTATGATTCTCACGTACCACAGCACTTTAACACACATAAGTTTGTATATATCAAACGTGTTTATATGACTTTTCACATTACCAGATCATTGGTCCTGACCAAGCCTTTGATCAGTTGGCCTTTGATCCCCTCTTGTTGGGATTTGTGAAACATGATATTACTTGGCCCAAACTTCTCCAGTGTTTCTCAAGCCTAGTCAGCCAAGTCAGTTCATGAAGAAGCAACTGGCACTGGCTGTTTTTCCATCTTGTCCTAACCAAAGTTCCCCTCTTTGTAGTCAATCTAGTGTAAAATGGCTCACAACAGACACAGCTCATGTTTCTCAGTTTTGTGGTCAGTTTATTTCAACATGTATGTGGTACAGCAGAGTAAATTGCATTTGTTCATATTGAAATAACTTCTTATTGGTCTGTTTATGAAACATTAACTACGCAGCTTGTACAAATATCTATATGCTATGAAATAATGTAAATACAAGACACACGAGGCTCAGTTCACTGATATCGTTTGGATTACATTTGATAAAAACATTCTTTAAGCAATAAGAATGCCTATCAATGTGTTTTTATGTAATAGTGTTCCTATAGTAAATTGACACCTGTGTGTTGTGACAAAAGAATCACTGAGCTCAGTGTTCATATCGAAAACAGAAGTAATACTAAAGGACATCAGGCTCATCCAAGATTAGATTTCCTCTGATGAAGCACCTTCCAAACAGCGAAAACTCAAATGCTATTTGTAGCAGCAGCAGTCATGCATCAGCGATGTCTATACTAGCGGCCGTGTCAGCAGCGGCAGCAGAGTCAACATACCTAAATCAATTCCTATTGCAAGTGTTAGTCCAGCAGCACCCTGAAACACTGCCCTACCCTCAGCTGCATTTTTCAGGCCTTGACATTCATTGAAAATATGGATGTGACAGTCACTTGAGGCTGCGTTCAGGCAGAGGAGGTGTTGCTTTCAAAAGGAGCTGCGTCTTTAAATGCAATCCAGGAGTACAGAGAAAATGGCCCTGCTAAAATCACAAAACAGCTTCATGCTCATCTAAATATGCCGGAGCAGCTTGTATTGTAATATAAAAAGCGAAGGAAGGGAGATGCTCTGTTTCATTGTAACATTTCTGCTGGAATATGTGTGCTATTCAGTTATCAAGAATATAATTTAAAGGTCTACATAGGGGTGGGCGATATGGCAAAAATATCATATCACGATTTTTTTATTAGAAAATCACGATTTCGATTTTATCACGATCTTACATGTATTTATATTATGTATTATGCTATGTATTTAGATTTACATTTACTGTTTTTACTTTCTACTTTTTTTTCAAGCACAAAGGTAAAAGTAAAGGTAGTAATGTCTGCAAAAACCACAAACAGAAGATGTTACTAACTCTTTTAACTGAAACAGTCACTAGAATGTTTTGTTAACATGTTAAAATCACAACATTTTTCTTCTGGAGCAGGACGCTCCCAGACCCCCAACAGGGGACTGGTTTACCAACATGCCACCTTTTTCTCCTCTTATGAGTTTGCAGGTCTGTATTTAGTAATCAAAAAATACAAACAAGAATACCATTAAAGTACAACAACAGCAATAAAAATGTTGATTTTTCAAAAAAGGAAACAATAACATGCAAGGTTTTTAAATTGTAATTAAGTAAAAACACTAATACCACAATGTAAAAATACCTAAGTAAAGAATCTGAGTATTTTTTTCATCACAGCAGGTCAGTGATCAGTGTTTCAGTGACTCTCTGTGGATCAGTGAATAGTTTTATTTATGGCAGCCCGCCACATTAAAAACATCGGCACCATGACATGATTTTCTATTTCTGGAGCTGCGCACCTTTTTCGCTCGTGTCTAGAAGGTAACTCTTTATTTGCGAAAATAATCAAACTCGCGCGATCTTTCGCAGGTCTAGAGTTCCCTTCTAGACACGACCCTCTGTCTCTGTCAAACTAATGACAGCAGACTGTCTTTAAACAGCACGGTGTTAAACTCTGCAGTGTTTCACACAAAGACTTTATTTGTGTGGACACAGGTTTGGTTTGTCACCAACTTTGGCATTTTTATGTTTTTTAATCAGTCCGAGAGGACGACGGCATCCGCGATTGATTAGTGATCAGTCTGCCCTCCTCTCCTCCCTCACCTGTTCACTCTGCTGTGAGAAGGTCTGAAAGTTTCTCACAGAGAACCACAGACTCTCCTGTTTTACGTATAGACAATTGTTTAATTTTATAAGACCATCTGGTTGATGTCGATGTCATTAACCATCACGTTAGTTTCGACTGTTGTAATAAACTCCGTCATTAACAACAGTCTCCTCCACACGCAGCTTCTCTGCAGTTGGTCTGTGTGTTTCCTGATCAGCTAAACCAGCAGCGGAAAGACTAGAAAAGTTGCGCCAGTTAAAATAGAAGCGTCCCGTCAAAATTTAAAATCTCTTAATAATTTATTGGTTATAGGTCCGGGTCCGTATAGGACGGCGTGTGGGTCCGCCTGTTAGGGACCCCTGAACGATCCATACGATCTCCTCACTTTAGCAGATCGTCTACACGTTCTAATCCTTCACGATCTAATATCGTCATATCGCACACCCCTAGGTCTACATGACTAGATGTGATAAAACTTGATTGGATTTCATTTCATTGTGTTAGAATGTCTATGTCTACTTAAAGGAGTTACTTGGATTTTTTAAGTGGGCTTGTAGGAAGTACTTCTTGATCTTAATCTCTTCTGGCCAGTTTATTATGCACAATTATGGGCCTTTTCCAGTACTGCTTTTGGCTACACTGAGCCAAACCATACCAATGCTCAATTGCATTTCCATAACACTTTCAGCATGCTGTGCCATGCCATGCCCAAGATAGACTTACTTTGGAGTTGGGTCAAAGCGAGCCCGACCTCCTACACGCGGGTGCAGTGAAGTCTCGCTGGCCGCAGCCAACCTGTAATGACTAGTATTGTGATACTCAGCGTGTGTGTGTGCAGGAGAGGGACAAAGTTTCTTTATGTTCAGCTCTCAGTTCTTTTGTAGCTTCTAACAGAATCGTTAAGGTGTCAAATGTAGTTTTTCTCCTCTGTTGTGGTTTGTACTTTCACGTATCTGCATTATTTCACCGTTTCATGTTCGCTTTCAGCTGTGTCAGAGTCGTGTTAAGTTACTGCTGATGAAACCCCTGAATGAAAACATTTCCCGTTGTATTGTGAAGAATTTAAGGAAACGGCGCGTTTGCCGTGCTGTTGGGCTTAGTAAAACTGAGTCGAGCCAGGCTAGCTCTGTGTAGGGAAAAGAGCCATTAGGTTGCAATGATTACTTTATTAATTGATAAATCAATCAAAAGAAAATGAGTTGCCAACTATTTTGATGATTGATAATGATGATTCATTTTTCATTTTTCAAGCAAAAATGTCAAATATTTGCTAGTTGTAGCTTCTTAAATGTGAGGATTTGCTGCTTTTCTTTGTCTTGTGGGTTTGGATAATGGCCTGTTGGTTGGACAAAAGAAGCCATTTGAAAACGTCACTTTGGGCTAAGGAAAATTGTGATGGGCCTTTTTCAATTTCCTTTGACATTTTATAGACTTGATGATTGATGCTTAATCATGAAAATAATCAGTAGATTAATTGATAGTGAAAATAATTTTAAATTATTAAAAATAATAAACCCTACCTACAGTAGATGGCAGTTTGGAGAAGCAGAGAGGAGTACCAGCACAGAAGATAAACAATATCTTGCTGTGGGCAGGGTCAGCAGCTAAACCTACAAAAAAAAGCCTGCTAAAAAACATAATACCATTTTAAATGGACACTATATTTAGAATATTTTCACCACTTTACCTTGCTGTCAGACAGCCTTTTCTTACATTAGCTGAATATCACTCTCTCTCGTTCAGTCACACTCCTTTGGCAAAAAGAGTCATTTTACCTCACAGAATACTGGAGTCGCTGGTCTACTGCTGCCTCGATTGGTTAGTTTGCTTGTGTAATTGTGTGACTTCAGTGCGTTGAAAGGATAGTTCCACACAATAACACAAAGTTCCAGGCAGCTGTAAAATTACTGTTTTTCCAGTGGAACCTGTTTGGTTTGGAGAGAGCAATGTTTGACTTATATAAGGGCAATTTCCTGTTGGAAAAATCTGTCTGAGGGCAATGTAAAGCAGTGAAAATATTCTAAACATGGTTACACTTAAATTATTTTTAGGTGGTCCTTTTTTTAAGTGGCTAAAACATGTTTTGTTGCTGTGCACAGAAGTACATTGCTTTGCTGCCCATACTGGTTCTCCTGCTACTTTTCCAAACTGGTGGTGTGGCAGTCACTATCTACTAGACTTACTACACTGACTATGGATAAGTACCTCAAACAGCCCCGCCTCAGAGTATCCAAACTAACCCCTTAAACTAAAAGTCAAACCAGGATATTCAAACAGAAGAGGATCCTGCTGTAGTTTTGTAGAAGTGGCTTTCCTCTTAACAGGTTCACTATGTACCTACCGTTCCCCAGTACACAGAATAGATGCCTGGGACCACAATAAATATGCCATCCGCTGGTGTTATTCTCAGTATTCACCCCACAATTGGTAGCTGTAGTTTGAAGTGGGGAAATTGTTCAGTTATGTATAAACAGACACCAAATGCTCAGTTTATATCTGTCAAATACCAGTGTTAACGTGATTTGAGGCCTCACTTCAGAAAAATCCAAACCATGCCTTTCAGCCAGACTAACCACAGTACACTTTACTTGGGCTTAGTTTAGTTTTGTAGTTGAGGAACAAAATCTTTGTAGGATTAGGTATAACTAACTGGGTGACTGAGGTCACCCAGAGTGAGCACTTGCATAGAAAACCCTTTAAAATACTACATGAAACACTTTGCCTTCATGGATGCTCAATTTTTAAGGCCTGTGACACTGTGAAAATGCTCAGTAAATCCCAGCATCGCCCTCTGCTTCCTGCTCACTGATAAACTCCACTCCATCAGTCACAGCTTTAAATACAACACGACCGATCAAAACCTGACCTCAACCCTTACTGGTCCAGATGTTGTAGATTAATATGTGAGCATGGCGTTTGCTGCTTAAAGAAAGATAGCGATCAATGATGAGAGTGTGTGTCTCCACTACAAGGGTAAGTGTGGCTGGAGGGTGAATATAATGACAGGGGTATTCTCTGCAGACTGTCAGCCAGCAGCAGAGAGAGATGGAGAGTGAAAAGCAAAGCGGACGGAAAGAGAGATGGAGCAGCTTACTCTCACACCAACTGATGGGAGCTGCCGTCATCAAGTCAATATTTACTCTTTCTTAACAAAAAATTGGCAGCGTTAGCTTAGCTGATTCAGTAGCAGGCAACGGGAGCACCCTGGTCTGTGTGAAAGAGGCTTTGAAGAGTAACAACAACACTTCAGTGATAATAATTGTAGCTTGGCTACATGTGTGGCTCTAAAAATATATTTGAACTGAACAGGAGAGCTATTACCCACCCCTACACTCTTTGTTTCTTCCCTCCTTCCATCCCCCGTCTCCTTTATAAATGCACACACGCTCGCAGTGTGCACATTCACTTTACCCATGGCTCAATCCACTATGGGGATACATGTGAACGCAATTTGCACTTCCAATTAAACTGTCGACCTTCGCTCCAGAATGCAAAACTTGATTTTGTACCATCCTCTACTGGATAGCTATTATTACTCAGCCAGCCCAATAATAGAGAGAAGAGGGCTTAATAATGCACGGACGTGGATTATTGAAGTCAGCAAAATAATTAGTGCCTTTATCACACTGTCAGTATTTGAGGGGGAGAATTAGGAAACCTTTAGGAACTCTTATCTATCTATTGATTGTATATTGTCTATATATGTATTGAATTATCTGTATGCTTGACCCACAGAGGCCAACCAAATCAAACCTGTTTGATCACCAGAGATACCATCTCTAACATGCAGGTTTTAATAGTTTTTCAGTGAAAATTTTTTTTAAAAAATTAAAATTAAATTATTTAAATGAAGATATCCTCTTGCTTCTTGTTAACTGGCTAATGTACTCTTCACTGTAACTTTGCCTGGGAAAATAGTAACACAGTCTTGTTTCATTTGATTTCACGGAGAACCTAGCCCAGTGGCAGCCACTGAGAACAACTACATAGAAATAGACAATCCTCTCTTGAATGGGCTTGTTAACTCACGTAGGTCATATAGAGACATCAGTAATAAATTGAGACTTTTTCATAACCAGTTAAAAACTTCTAATAGTAGGTTTAAAGACAAACTTGGCATTGTCATTCAAAAGCACCACGGCACAAAAAGTACAGACGAAACACTGGTGGTTTCCTACAACAGAGGCTTCGTTAGTTGCTGGTGTTGGGATGAACTGCAGCATCTATGTGTGTCAGAGGCTGCTCAGCATATCCACATTAAGATAAAGAGCAGTTTGAAAGAATGAGCAGAGACGCTGAATACAGCAGAATACATTAGGCTAGGGTTTGCCCAAAGCATGCTGCCGAGTCTCTGACACAGCTCCAACACATGACTCGCTTGCCAGATCAGATGACTAGATAAACAGCAGGAATGTTGCTTCTTCCTCTTTTTTTTACAGCACTTCTCTTGTCTGTCTGGGAATGGAGAAAGAGACTGTGTGTGTGTGTGTGTGTGTGTGTGTGTGTGTGTGTGTGTGTGTGTGTGTGTGTGTGTGTGTGTGTGTGTGTGTGTGTGTGTGTGTGTGTGGCATGTGCCAGAAGAGCATCTTTAATCAGCTCACTACTGTATGAGATAATAAGTCCAAGCAATTATGTAACATTTAGCAGCTGAACGTATCCCTTATCCTGCTCAGCTAAGTTGAAATGCAGAGTACAGACAGAGCACGGCACAGTTGTCTCTATTTTATTATTGACTTGCATAATCTAATGACGGGGAGGGAATGCCTGGTTTTATGCAGATATTTCTGAGTAGAACAGCATGGAGTATTTAATAATTGGCCTAATTTATGTCTTTATTTGTTTTATGTATGGAAAGACAAAGTGAATTTTAATGGTGTTTTTGCGGGTTTACAGTTTACAACTCATAAAATAAAAGAAAAAACTCTTCGAAGTGAAGGACTGAGGGAAACAAACAAATTTTAGGCCAAGTATAAACACTTGGTATAACAGACAAACAGTTCCCTCACATGGACGTCCAACCAGTGCCAGATATTTGTCAAAGGCCCCCGGCCATTTTTCATCAACCACTTCTCGCATGTCATTTAAACAAACCTCAGGGCTTAGCACATGAATCCATTAGATGGCTATCATAACAAACTGTGGAAGTAATGTAAAGTTTAGAAAAGTGTCACAATCAAAGCACATCATAAGAGGAGAGTTGTAAATCTTACTTTGGCAAATGCTGCTGGGAGACATTTTGTTTCCCTAAATGACACAATTTTACAACATGAAGAATAAAAGGAATATATCACATAATGTTCATAGTTTTTCTAAGCTGCACTTATTTAACTCAGCAGCTTCAATGCTTCACATGGTGACTTATCTCATAGAAACTAGTGAAATTAAAGGAAATATATAATACAATTAGAAAAAAATATATGAATGAGCCATGTATGATGGCCAGAGACTAAACAAAATAGCTGCTTTTTTTCCTGATCGTTTCACAACAAAGTTTATCTTATTTTACTCTACTCAGTCACTTTGTTTATGCAACCCCTGGTGACGGAGATCATTTATACAAGTTGCCAGAGTTTGAGTCAGCGATGAGTATGTATGACTGGTTTCATTGTAGTGCAGCACACTGAAAGAAATTGCTGTGGTAGTTTTTACAGAAGGCCTTGAATTCTAAAATCCTTTTAGACATGCACTTAATTATGTAAATCTACTGGCAATTTTATATGTGAGGTTTGAGCAACACCGTGCATCACATTTTTGCAGAAGTCATGATGGTAGTCTTACAAGGTCAAGCCTCAGATCAGAACAGTCTATAAAGATGTATTTTTTTGTTTGTTTTAATTTTTTCATTTTCTCAGAAAAAAGGCCAAAATATTCATCAGACCATAGGTCCCTTTTCTCAGTGCTACTTGCTTCAAGAAAGAATATCCAGCAACACCCATGGTTACTGTGTAACAGCGAGTGTGGTCTGTTACCACAGGTACCAGAATTATGTGGGCAGCAAACACTTGTATAGCAGCTTCTTTATCTAAAATTTCACAGAACTTATAAATATATAAGTCATGCATGGATTTTTATCAATAAGTACCACTATACTGTTGTTGGGTTGAAGCCATCAATATGTTTATTTGGATATGTGCAAATATTGAGTACAAATCAATATATTGGTGTGGTTTCAACTGGTAGGAGGAAGGTGGACCAGCCCGTCGCTGACAGAGATTGTGGTGTATTTTTAACTGAGGAAACAGAGGGCAAACAAAAGCAAATACAAGTGAAAGGACATTCATGTTGAATGATGATGAATCAAACACACATGAATAAACAAGGCCATAGATATTTTGGCAGGTGGCAGTAAAGCAACGCCTGGCTTCAGTTCGTCCACACAGAAGAAGAGGCTTTGATCGGTATTTTCAGGGCTCCTAGGCTCCTCATGCTTTAGTATTCTGTATTATGACATTCTGTGCCTGTAAGGTTATGGTTCCCCCTCAGTTGGGATATGTTTGTTGTGCTGATTGTGGTAGTGTATAATTAACAAGGGGTTGGAGAAAAAAAAAACTAAATTCTTAGATGCCTTATGATTATGTGAACTCTGGTGAAATGTAATGGAAGTAAACGTGCACTATGTTTTTCTTTTAAGCTAGGCTAGTTATTAGTTTTGGTGAGGATGACTAAGTGAGACCAAGCACTCTCTGGCTTAAAAGCTAAAATATGGAAGAATTTTGGCTTCTATAAAATTGAAGAAAAAAGGGACCTGGGCAGGAGTCACATTGTACAAAAGTTGTGTCAAAAAAAACAATTATTGTTCATTACAAATGCACTATGTTTTAAAAGTAGCAATTAGTCTCAACGTGAAAAACAATAAATCATGTATAAAAAACAAAAAATGTGATGCCTTAATAATCATTTCATTATGTCATCATAACCCTCTGAATCAGACTTGAACCTACCTTAGAACCACCCCTAGAATGAACCCAACCATAGATATTTGTGAAATTGCAAGTACACACACTGAAAACGGTCATCTGGCCCAAAACATCAAAATGGGAGGGCTGCCCTCTTATTTTTTGTTACTGTTACCTCCAGTAAGATTTCAGCACCCAGGCTTTAAGATTTAACAGGGAGTTGAGCATGTTGGTATCTTATTTTTCACAAGCATCAGTTGTAGGAAGTGTTCAGTTTGCATTAGCGTTAATACAGCTCTCATATGATATTGGATGAATAAACAGTCAATAGTGAGGCACATTGATGAAATAGATTGCATGTACGCCTCGTTTCCTGCGAATCTCTTGTGTGTAGGTAGGCAATTTAATTTGAAACCAGCACAGGAATAGCGGACTCCACCACTAACGTTTAAAACTGATATGTTGTGTAGGGAGGTAATTACAGAATGTAAATATATTGAATGCTATCGCTGACAAAATGCTAACCATGAATTGCATCAGAGGCTGAGTTTGATTCATGAAAATCTTTATCAGAATGTGAGCAAATACATGAGAATCACAAACTAACATCAGCCTTTTCTTTCTAGCACTTCTCTAGCGGGGCCACGCTCCCTCTCATGTACCAAATATCATGTGTAAATAACAGCTTCTTCATGTCATGCTTTAGTAAAGTCAAAATGAAATAGTTATGTCACAACTTAAAACTTCAGTTTGAAAGCCAAAATGACATTATTTAAACATATATTTGACATATTAAATTTCTGAAAAGGGCTGAAGTAACACTGAATTGTTCCAAGTTTGCAGCTTCATCTATACAGTGTTCCATGTCATACAAGCACAAATAATGCTGTATAATAGCTCTATCATTGGGAGTAAAGAATGTCCCCCTGTGATAGTGGCCCATCACTGCTAATGTAATCCAGTAATTAGACAGCATATTGGTTGAAGGGGAGAGGTACTCTCCCACCAAGTGTGTAAGAGAAGTGTGTGTGCAGAGAGACCCAGACCTAATTTTGTCCTTTTTAAAGACAGTTGTCCATCATTCTTCAAGGCGAAAGGAGTGATGTTCTCTCTGTGCTCTCTCCATGAGTCACTAAGAAGAAAAACTCTCCCTCTCACCTTTTCTCTCTGTCTGGATGTTACTCTCTCTTGCTGCCTCTCCTCTCCTCGGCCCTCAGGGAGCTGGCTCCTGACAGCGTTACAGAGAAAAGAAAAAATTGAAAAGTCAAAGTGTATGTGAAATGTTTTGGTGCGTGTGCATCTCTCTTTGTCTGGCTGCCTTTCTCTCCTCCACCATCGCTCTCTGCTTCTCTCAGGATGCCTCTCCTTTTGTCTTCACCTCCCATTTCAATTTCACCCACGTTCTGCTGAGAAGTGTAGTTTCAAGTCATTCATTCCATTCAAGCCAGTGTTGGTCTTTTGGAATGTTTGCTATTTTTTCTATGTATCAATACATGAGAAAATATATCACATATTTTATTGGAGCCACTTGCATATACATATATATAGACATATTTAGACTTCTCAAAAAAAGCAAAAAACATTCTAGAAATTGTTTGGTATTTAAAAGCATATTCTTCCATGTCTTCACCAGGCATATTTCACATAGTAAAAATGATACAGAAAATCTGATTATCATCATGAAATAACAACTACTAGACAAGAATAGTATTTGTTGGTGAATTTTGCCAGAAACCAAAATTCTAAATGTTTCATAATTTTAAGACCTGTTATAAACATTAAGTTCACTGCAGATAATAGGACCAGCTGCAGCTGGAGATTATGCAATTTGTGTCCAAAAGTACTGGCCCGCAGTGTTTATTTATTTATATCACCCAAACAAACAACAAAATTGGTATGGAAACCAAGCTGATAACCCTAACCACAATACACAGACACACACACGCACACACACACACACACACACACACACACACACACACACACAGTCTAAAAAAGGGCCATGTTTTTGGCCTACGTGTGTTTTGGGAGGAGTAGCCTGCCCCACATTGTATGTTAATAATAAAACATAATATAAGGGGTAGGATTAGGCATCCCAACAACATCTATTTTGCAGAAAACCCAAAGCATATAAGTGCAATAGTGAGTGTATCATAGGGCATGTTTATCAAATACATTTACATACAGCAGCAACAGGCACACATACTGGCACAGATCACACAGCACAGGCGGCTGTTGTGTAGGGGCTGGTGATATGACCCTAAAATAATATTAGGATAATTCAGATTATTATGCAATAACAATATTCTTGACGGTATGCCAAAATACTGAAAATTATGTTTCGTTTAGAACTCAGTAGCTGTTGAGCTCTCCTTGCAGGATTTCTGGGTTTCCTCGCACTTAACCAGGTGCTTGAGGATGAAATGAGTTTGTTATATTGGCCCTATTTGCTGTTTGCACTCTTCTTGCACTTCTTACATATTACCATGGTTTATTATACATCTGATCTTTTGTAACCAAACTGCTTCCACACTACTGAAGTCACTCCCTTTTTGTAACTAACTCCTCCACCATCAAGCCGTGACCAATGTTACTTTTGCTTTCAGACATTTGTTGTTGCTGTGTGTAATGCTGTGTAGTCATTCTGTCAACATGGCAGAATATTTCCATTATCACAATGTGTGATATATTGTATTGTGATATACTGAATATATCATAATATTATATTTTTTAATAATGAAAAATGATATAATGATATGATATATGATAATGATATGATATGATATGGCACACCCCTACCTTTGTCTAACAACAAAGCCACAAAACAAGCTGAGAGTGTGTTGCAGTATACAATTCCACAAAAAGCAACATGACTCTAGTATTTTAACTGGCTTCAAATGAGGCTTAATGTTGAGACACTTTCTCTTGATTGTCCCTTTATATTACAAGAGTAGTCAGTCCACCATCTTTCCAGCCTGTGGGAATACAACAGATGCTAGCCACAGCTCTGCAACATCAAGCACAACAGGGTAATCTGCAAAGTAAACACTAAAGCAATAAATTGGCATGTTTTGCTTGTAAAGTTTCCTTCCACATCTTTGTGTTACACTGTCTTCATGCTGTACCCGACCAAGGAAAATAGTAGTTAATAGATGTTAACTCCAGTTCTACAAGTGTGTGTAGCCCTTTACTTGCATGTTATTGCAATTAAAATAAAGCACATTAGTCTGAAGATGTTAAAACTTTATCACAGTAATGACAGCATTGCAAAATGTATGTCGTGGCAGAACATAATGCTGCTGACAGTAATGAAACCAGTGTACCCCCCACCCCAACTTTATTAGTGGCCTTCAGAGATGCTAGTAGGCAGATGTTGTTGCTTTTGTTCATTTGCATCATATTCTTCAAGAACACCATATGTTTGCACTATTTGAGAATTTATGCTATGTTATTTTGGAGAATATGTACAAATGGAGACAAAAGCCTAAAAGTATTGAGATATTATTGATAAGCCAAAGCCATACCAGCCAGCCCTAGACAGACTCATGCATTGAAATTGATATAGCCTAGTGTTGGAATGAATGTCTCCATTTTAAGGTCTCTGTGCTTCAGCACTTTCCAATCTGGTGACCCTACTTCAACCCTCTCAGAAACCCCACCGCCCTATGGGACACAGCTGCATGGTAAACAGGGGGCGGGGTTTTCTCAGAGTGCTCCTCCGGTCAGGGAGTTGGTGTTATTTGATGTCCCTCTTCACAGTAACTCTCAAAAGAGCAATATCGAGGAGGAAGATAGCTGAAATCAGGGAAGACCTTAGAGTTGTCCTCTCAATACCCTGACAGGTGCTGTTCATGGCAGCAAAGCAGCCAACAGTGAGTCCCACAGAGAGCTGCGTGTCAGGCTTTGGGCTGGGTCAACTTCCTGAGGCGGGGACATATGCTTTTAGCTCTTAATCCACCCAGTAATTCTCTTCACACCTAAACTACCTTAAAAAAGACATTTCTCTCCCTGTCACCCATCCAGTCATCAGTTATTTACTTTCATATAGCGCATGAAGATATATTCTAGGCTTTGCTGCTAAGTAATGCCGCTCTTTAACCACATTTTTCCTTTATGTAAAAGTTTGTGTGTTATTTTTAGAACAGGCTATTCCAGGTTACATGATAATGTCACTTCCCCTGCCATATCCCATCTTGTGATACCTGTGGGAGTGTGTGTGGTTGGCTGTGTTAACTGTGCTGTCCTTTTAATCAGCACCCCTGTGTGGTTCCCCTGTAGAGCTGTCACTGGTTGAGTGATGACGGTGGAGCTGCCACTGTTTACACCATTTAAATCCTCTGGCAGGCAGGGGTGAGATTACCAGCCTCTTACCTGTTGCCCTAATCAAAGGAATTATGACTGCACCGCTGGATGTTACTTGGAATAGCACCTTCTAAAAATAAATACAGAGAAAGGGTGGAAGGAGAGAGCATATGAGGTAGCAAAGTACATTCATCCTTCTTTTGATATTGTGTGTCCATCACTGGACTATGCTGTTAGTGGTGTTTGCTGGGAGTTTCCACAGCAGCACTTATGCACTCTAGTTTGTTAGTATAGTTCCTCTCCTGTTTTGAAAAATTCACAAACAGAATAGAAAATAATAGTGTAGTATAGCTCATATCCACATTTGGAGTGTGTCTGCACTCCATGTTCCATCATTTCATTAACATATGAGTATGAGATATGAGATATGAGATAAAAAAAACATTTGTCCTATAGGAAACAGTTGGGACGTAGCAGGGTCTTATTGGATCAGTAATGGTATAGGACCAAAATTAGTCCCACAGGTGGCTGAGACTTTGCTGTGAGGGCTCTCAGGCTATAACCTGCATGTCAGTGCTTTTCAAATCATCCTTCTACTAAAAACCTTAACTCTGTTTTAGTTAAGCTTCTCCATTTTATTTTTATTTGTTTAACTGGGAAGTAGCTGTTTTTGTCTTATTTCTAAATTACTTGTCATGTATAAGCATGTACTTTTAGTTTGTTTTCTGTTAACTTTGGTTACATCACAGAAAGGATATGTATATCTGTCTGCCTATCCATTCGTGTGTTATGTATTTATGATAGCTGTCTGTCTGTCTGTCTGTCTGTCTCTTTGGATCCTACTGTTCTCACCAAAATGCTCAGCAGGACATAAATACTGGTTTCTGCATACATGACATGGCTTCCCTTTTTTGGTGCAGAGTGCAACCACTGATCCTCTCCCCTGGCTGAAGAGGCCTGTGAACAGCTCTCGTCCAGTGAGGCCACTTGACATGTAGAATATTTGATCCACATAAGCTGCCCCTGTGGGAGAGGCCCATCCACATGAAGAGGAGAGGAAGAGGGAGGGAGAGATAGATGGATAGATAGGAGGCAGATGAGTCCAGAGACGGAATGGATGGAGCAGGATCATTATTGAATGGATCAATGGCAAATTACCTGTCAAAGAAGTATTGACTCTTAAAATCAGTTCCTGATTACTAATTGATTTTTTTGGTTTGTTGAATTCCTCCACGATGTAAATTTTTTTCCGTGAAAATTCTGTTGTTCAAAACAATATATTCCAAAAGAAACCCTTGTGGTCCTTTAAATTTGGTTGTATGCATTTAAAGCTTTTCTTGGCATGACCTGCCTTACTCTGCTTGGCTTACCCTGATACTCTTACCATAACCCTACGCAATCTCACTCCTCATGCCTAAACCTAATCAACCCAACCAATGCAGACAAGCCATTCAGAGGCAGAGTAGGGTGTGTCTCGCA